>NW_027361794.1:11675000-14075000 GCF_039654945.1 Dendrobates tinctorius
GTAGCAGCTCAGGACATGCTGAATCAGGTAACATTACAAGCTGAAAGCTGCTCAGGACAGGCTGAATCAGGTAACATTACAGTCTGAAAGCAGCTCAGGACAGGCTTAATCAGGTAACATTACAGGCTGAAAGCAGCTCAGGACAGGCTGAATCAGGTAACATTACAGGCTTAAATCAGCTCAGGACATGCTGAATCAGGTAACATTGCAGGCTGAAAGCAGCTCAGGACAGGCTGAATCAGGTAACTTTACAGGCTGAAAGCAGCTCAGGACATGCTGAATCAGGTAACATTACAGGCAGAAAGCAGCTCAGGACATGCTGAATCAGGTAACATTACAGACAAGCAGCTCAGGACATGCTGAATCAGGTAACATTACAGGCTGAAAGCAGCTCAGGACATGCTGAATCAGGTAATATTACAGGCTGAAAGCAGCTCAGGACAGGCTCAATCAGGTAACATTAAAGGCAGAAAGCAGCTCAGGACAGGCTCTATCAGGTAACATTACAGGCTGAAAGCAACTCAGAACATGCTGAATCAGGTGACATTGCAGGCTGAAAACAGCTCAGGACATGCTGAATCAGGTGTATTACAGGCGGAAAGCAGCTCAGGACATGCTGAATCAGGTAACAGAGGCTGAAAGCAGCTCAGGACAGGCTGAATCAGGTAATATTACAGGCTGAACGCAGCTCAGGACATGCTGAATCAGGTAACATTCCAGTCAGAAAGCAGCTCAGGACATGCTGAATCAGGTAACATTAGAGGCTGAAAGCAGCTCAAGACATGCTGAATCAGGTAACATTAGAGGCTGAAAGCAGCTCAGGACATGCTGAATCAGGTAACATTCCAGTCAGAAAGCAGCTCAGGACATGCTGAATCAGGTAACATTAGAGGCTGAAAGCAGCTCAAGACATGCTGAATCAGGTAACATTAGAGGCTGAAAGCAGCTCAGGACATGCTGAATCAGGTAACATTACAGGCTGAAAGCAGCTCAGGACATGCTGAATCAGGTAACATTACAGTCAGAAAGCAGCTCCGGACATGCTGAATCAGGTAACATTACAGGCATAAAGCAGCTCAGGACATGCTGAATCAGGTAACATTACAGTCAGAAAGCAGCTCAGGACATGCTGAATCAGATAACATTACAGGCATAAAGCAGCTCAGGACTGTTATGAATGGGTCACCGAGGAGGAAAAAAACAACAAGCTAAGTCTCAGAAAACCAGAGAAGTTGGTAACTATGCAGATTGCAGATCCCTGAACTTAACCACACAACTAGCAGCAGTCGTGGAGCGTTCCTACGATGGTCCTAGACGCCTCGTCACAACCGGAGAGCTACATAAGCCTAAAGCAGGAAAAGAGGAAAACTAACAGCCCCAGAGCAGACCCCAAAGGAAAGACAGCCCCCCACATGTATTGACAGTGAAACAAGATGAAAATACAAACAAAGGCAGGAAAATAGGCTGAGCAAACGATGGGGCCCGACTAACTAGAAAGGACAGGAAAGGAAAGACACTGTCTGCAATCTGCCAAAAAAAACCTACCAAAATAATGTCCAACACTTCTGATAGCAAAATTAACCCAGAAGTCACTAGACTTCCACTATATCAGCACTCTGAAATATTCTGAGACAGAGCAAAAAGAGGCCAATCTAATAAGGGACAAAAAAGGCAGATTGGCAAATACTGATAAATAGGAGTTGAAATTCAGCATAGCCCCAGCAGGGGCAGGCTGATCACACAAGAAACTGAATTGACCAACAAGCGCAAGTGTGAATATTAGCAAAAAACAAACTTAACTTGAGAAGACTGGAAGAGAGCTGAAGTCCAAGACCTGAGAAGCAGACTGAATCACCAGCACCAAGATAGGGCGTCGGCTGTCTTATATCAAGTCTGATACTCCAGAGATCCAATCGTTATCCTCCTCATCAGGTGGCAGATCACTACCACTTAAACCAACTTCACTACCTCCTGTCACCACCAGAGGGAGAACAGAAGGAGAACTCTCAACTAGTGGAGCAGAAAATGAGTTCATAACAGTACCCCCCCTTGAGGAGGCGTCACCGAACCCTCATCCATGCCACCAGGCCGATCAGGATGGGCCCGGTGAAAAGCACGAACCAATTTATTGGCATGAATATCAGAGGCAGAGACCCAAGAATTATCCTCCTGGCCATAACCCTTCCATTTGACCAAATACTGGAGTCTCCGTCTAACCAAACGAGAATCCAATATTTTCTCTACCTCATATTCGACATTGCCTTTAACCAATACAGGGTCGGAAGGTGCCGCCACAGGAACTACTGGCTCAACAAACCTCTTCAACAGTGACTTGTGAAATACGTTATGGATTTTGAACGTAACTGGAAGAGCCAATCGAAAAGAAACAGGATTAAGAATCTCATAAATGTTATAAGGTCCAATAAATCTTAGCTTAAATTTTGGAGATGCAACCTTCATAGGAATATTCTTAGACGACAACCAAACCATATCACCCACTTTAAACTGGGGACCAATGCTCCTATGCCGGTTGGAAAAACGCTGGGCCTTTTCCTGAGAGAGTGACAATTTATCCACCACTTGGTCCCATATCTGCTGCATTCTCACAACCACAGTGTCCACACCTGGGCAGGACGAAGATTACACTTGCCCTGAAGAGAATCGAGGATGAAACCCAAAATTACAGAAAAAGGGTGACATCAAAGTGGCCGAACTAGCTCTATTGTTCAGCGCAAATTCAGCCAAGGGCAAAAATGAGACCCAATCATCTTGATCAGCAGATATAAAACATCTTAAATAAGACTCCAGGGTTCTCTCTGTCTGCCCATTGGTCTGGGGATGAAACGCGGAGGAGAAGGATAACTGAATTCCCAGATTGGAACAAAAGGCTTTCCAGAATCTGGAAACAAACTGGACCCCTCTATCGGACACAATGTTCTCAAGAATACCGTGTAACCAAACCACCTGTTGTAAAAACAAGGGTACCAACTCAGCGGAAGATGGCAACTTTGGGAGTGGTACAAGATGGACCATCTTCGAAAATCTATCACAAATCACCCAGATAACAGTCATTCTCTGAGAGACAGGAAGATCAGAAATAAAATCCAGTGAGATATGGGTCCATGGCCTCTTGGGCACCGGCAGGGGCATCAGCAACCCACTAGAACGAGAACAGGGTTTAGACCGAGAACAAGTCCCACAGGACTATACAAACTTCCTGACATCATGAGATAAGGCAGGCCACCAAAACGACCGACTCACCAAATCTCTGGTACCAAAAATACCCAGATGACCAGCCAATGCGGAGCAATGGACTTCAGACATCACTCTCTTTCTCCACTGGTCAAGAACATACAATCTTCCCATAGGGCAACGCTCAGGTTTATCCTCCTGAAATTCCTCCAGGGCGCGTCTCAAATCGGGCGAAATGGCAGAAAGAACTACCCCCTCACCTAGGATAGTACTAGGCTCGGTCACATTAAGAGAATCATCAAAGAAACTCCTAGAAAGGGCGTCTGCCTTAACATTCTTAGTGCCCGAAAGAAAAGAGACCACAAAATTAAAACGCGTGAAAAACAAGGCCCATCTAGCCAGTCTAGGATTCAAGCGTTTGGCCGACTCCAGATAAATCAGATTCTTGTGATCGGTGAGGACCACAAATTGATGTCTAGCTCCCTCCAACCAATGTCTCCACTCCTCAAATGCCCATTTCATGGCCAACAATTCTCGATTCCCCACGTCATAGTTGCGTTCAGATGGGGAAAACTTTCGAGAAAAGAAGGCACAGGGATTCATCTTAGAAGTCACAGGGTCTTTTTGGGACAAAACAGCTCCTGCACCAATATCAGAAGCGTCTACCTCCACTTGAAATGGAAGTGAGACATCAGGTTGCCGTAAAACTGGAGCTGAAGTAAATCTCCGCTTAAGCTCCTGAAATGCTGAGACAGCCTCAGGAGACCAATTCAGCACATCAGCTCCCTTCTTGGTCAGATCAGTCAGTGGCTTGACAATACTAGAAAAATTACCTATAAATTTACGATAGAAATTAGAAAAACCCAAAAACTTCTGGTGAGCCTTCAAAGAAGTAGGCTGAACCCAATCATAAATGGCCTGCACCTTGGCCGGGTACATTTCAATAGTCGATGGAGACAAGATAAATTCCAAAAATGAAATCCTCTGTACACCAAAGAGGCACTTCGATCCCTTAACAAACAGGGAATTCTCCCTCAAAATCCAGAACACAGTCCGGACATGTTCCACATGGGAATCCCAATCACTAGAAAAGATCAAAATATCATCCAGATAGATGATCAAAAACTTATCCACAAAGTCTCGGAAAACATCATTCATAAAGGACTGGAAGACAGAAGGGGCATTAGAGAGCCCAAAAGTCATCACCAGGTACTCAAAATGTCTCTCCGGAGTATTAAACGCCGTCTTCCATTCATCCCCGTGCTTGATGCGAATAAGATTATACGCCCCCCTGAGGTCAAGCTTAGTAAACCAGCAGGCACTCTTAACTCTGGAGAATAAATCAGACATCAGGGGTAACGGGTACTGATATTTAACCGTCATCTTGTTAAGGGTACGATAGTCAATACAAGGTCTTAATGAACCATCTTTCTTGGCCAGAAAAAAACCCAGCACCTAAGGGTGAAGAGGATGGTCTAATATGACCCTTCTCCAACAACTCCTTAATATGGGATCGCATAGCATCATGTTCGGGTACAGATAAGTTGTTGAAAAGCCGACCCTTGGGAAATTTACACCCAGGCATCAACTCAATTGCACAGTCATAACTCCTATGATGAGGCAAAGACGCAGACTTACTCTCACTAAATACATCAGAAAAATCAGCCAAATAATCAGGAATATCATGAGACTGAAGAGAGGTGGAGAAAACAGGAGTGTTCCTAAGAACACACTGACAACCCCAACTCACCACAGACACAGATTTCCAATCCAAAACTGGGTTATGAGTTTGCAACCAGGGGAACCCCAGAACAATAGTATCATGCAAATTATGCAGCACCAAAAATTTACAATTTTCTTGGTAGTCTGGGGCAACTCGCATTATCACCTGGGTCCAAAACTGAGGTTTAATCTCCGCCAAAGGAGTGGCATCAATACCCCTCAAAGGAATAGGCGTCTGCAGAGGCGTCATGGACAAACCACAACGTTTAGCAAAGTCCAAATCCATCAGATTCAGAGCTGCTCCTGAATCCACAAAAGCCTTAGTGGAAAACGTGGACAAGGAGCAGATCAGAGTAATTGCCAAAAGGAACTTAGGTTGTACACTGCCCACAGCAAATGTGTGTGCAAAACATTTCTCTCATTTAGGGCAGATAGAAATAGTATGAGAGGCGTCTCCACAGAAAAAACACAGCTTATTACGCCTTCTAAACTCCCGACGTTGCGCCTTAGACAAAACCCCATCACATTGCATAGGTTCAGACATTTGTTCAAAAGGTGGCAGCGCCTCCCGTGTAGTTTTACGTTCACGTAAACGCCGATCCACTTGAATGGCTAATGACATAGAGCCATCCAGACCAGAGGGAACAGGAAATCCCACAATAACATCTTTTACGGTCTCTGACAAACCTTTCCGAAAGAGAGCTGCCAGTGCACTAACATTCCATGTAGTAATGACCGCCCAATTTTGGAATTTTTGACAGTACAACTGCAGGATCCTGACCCTGGTCTAATGCCAACAGGGTTCTCTCAGCTTGATCAACGGCATTAGGTTCATCATACAACAACCCCAAGGCCTGAAAAAATGCATCCATATTAGTCAGAATAGGATTTTCAGGTGTCAGAGAAAAAGCTCAATCTTGGGGATCGCCACGCAGCAAGGAGATGACAATTTTAACCTGCTGCACAGAGCTCCCCGATGAGTTAGGCTTCAAAGCAAGAAATAATTTGCAATTATTCTTAAAATTCAGAAATTTAGACCGATCCCCAGAAAACACATCAGGAGTAGGAATCTTGGGTTCAGCAGCATGTGACTGAATAAGGTAGGTGTAAATTCCCTGTACTCCAGCAGCAAGTTGCTCCACACGATCAGACATTGCTTAATCTCCATTAGGAGAGGAAAAAAAAATCCTCCTACGCCCCAGAGAAAGAGGAAAAAATATAAATAAATAAAAAAATTCTGACACTTTTTTTTTTCCTTTTCTTTAACAATTATTTCCTGCTTTTGAGTACCCTAGAATCTGCGGTATGGCTGGTGATCCTATTATGAATGGGTCACCGAGGAGGAAAAAACAACAAGCTAAGTCTCAGAAAACCAGAGAGGTTGGTAACTATGCAGATTGCAGATCCCTGATCTTAACCACACAACTAGCAGCAGTCCGTGGAGCGTTCCTACGATGGTCCTAGACGCCTCGTCACAACCAGAGAGCTACATAAGCCTAAAGCAGGAAAAGACGAAAACTAACTGCCCCAGAGAAGACCCCAAAGGAAAGACAGCCCCCCACATGTGTTGACGGTGGAACAAGATGAAAATACAAACAAAGGCAGGAAAATAGGCTGAGCAAACGATGGGGCCCGACTAACTAGAAAGGACAGGAAAGGAAAGACACTATCTGCAATCAGCCACAAAAACCTACCAAAATAATGTCCAACACTTCTGATAGCAAAATTAACCCTGAAGTCACTAGACTTCTCCCACTATATCAGCACTCTGAAATAGAATCATAGAATCATAGAATCGTAGAGTTGGAAGGGACCTCCTGGGCCATCTGGTCCAACCCCCTGCTCAAAGCAGGATTCGCTAAATCATCCCAGTCAGATGTCTGTCCAGCCTCTGTTTGAAGACTTCCATTGAAGGAGAACTCACCACTTCTTGTGGCAGCCTGTTCCACTCATTGATCACTCTAACTGTCAAAAAGTTTTTTCTAATATCTAATCTGTGTCTCCTCCCATTCAGTTTCATCCCATTGCTTCTAGTCTTTCCTTGTGCAAATGAGAATAAAGTTGATCCTTCTACAATGTGACAGCCCTTTAGATATTTGTAGGCAGCAATTAAGTCTCCTCTCAGTCTTCTCTTTTGCAAACTAAACATTCCCAAATCCTGCAACCTTTCCTCATAAGACAGGGTTTGCAGACCGGTCACCATTCTGGTCGCTCTTTTCTGAACTTGCTCCAGTTTGTTGATGTCTTTTTTAAAATCTGGTGCCCTAAACTGGACACAATATTCCAGATGAGGTCTGACCAAAGAGGAGTAGAGGGAAATAATGACTTCACGTGATCTAGACTGTATGCTTCTGTTAATACATCCTAGAACTGCATTTGCCTTTTTTGCTGCTGCATCACACTGTTGACTCATATTCAGTCTGTGATCTATTAGTATACCCAAGTCTTTTTCACATGTGCTGTCACTTAGCCCTATTCCTCCCATTCTATATATGCTTTTTTCATTTTTATTGCCCAGATGTAGTACTTTGCATTTCTCCCTGTTAAAAACCATTCTGTTAGTTGCTGCCCACTTCTCCAGTTTATTTAAATCTTTTTGAATCCTCTCTCTCTCTTCTCTAGTATTAGCTATCCCTCCTAGCTTTGTGTCATCAGCAAATTTAATCAGTTTACCCTCAATTCCTTCATCTAAATCGTTGATAAAGATGTTGAACAATACAGGGCCCAGGACAGAGCCCT
Source organism: Dendrobates tinctorius (assembly GCF_039654945.1). Lineage (NCBI taxonomy): Eukaryota > Metazoa > Chordata > Amphibia > Anura > Dendrobatidae > Dendrobates > Dendrobates tinctorius. Next base: position 11,682,654 of record NW_027361794.1, read on the forward strand.
GTGGTACCCCACTTGAGACATTCTTCCAACTGGATGTGCAGCCATTTACGACCACTCTTTGGGTCCGATCACTAAGCCAGCTATGAATCCACCTAACAGTTGCCTTGTCCATTCCATACTTAGTCATTTTTTCAATAAGGATTGTATGAGAGACTTTGTCAAATGCTTTGCTGAAGTCAAGATATACTATATCTACAGCATTTCCTTGATCCACCCAATCAGTGATACCGTCATAGAAGGAAATTAAGTTAGTCTGACATGACTTATTAGTTACAAACCCATGCTGACTCTGTTTGATCACTTCATTCTTATCCAGGTATTGACTTACATGTTGTTTAATAATTTGTTCAAAGATCTTTCCTGGTATAGAAGTCAGACTCACCGGCCTATAGTTGTCTGGGTCCACCTTCTTCCCCTTTTTGAAGATAGGAACAACATTTGCTCTTCTCCAGTCTTCTGGCACTTCTCCTGTTCTCCAAGAATTTTCAAAGATTATGGAGAGTGGTTCAGAAATTTCTTCTGCTATCTCCTTCAGTACTCTGGGGTGTAATTCATCTGGACCTGGAGACTTGAATTCATTTAGGTTAGCTAAGTGTTTCCTCACTATCTTTCTGTTTATAGATATCCTGGATTCTTCTATTCCCTTAATAGGACAGTGAATAACAGTTGGTGTTACATTTCCTTTCTGAGAGAAAACAGATGCAAAATAGGAATTTAAAAGTTCAGCCTTCTCAACATCCTGTCTTACCATTTCATCATTTTCATCCTGTAAAAATCCTATAGCATCTTTGACTTTTCTTTTACTTTTGACATATCCCCAAAATCCTTTATTATTGCTTTTGACATCTCTTGCAAGCCTCAATTCATTTTCAGCTTTGGTAATCTGATTTGTGCCCTGCAGATTCTGCAGACAGCATTATATTCTTCTTTAGATATGCCTCCCTCTTTCCATTTTATAAACATTTTTTTCTTCCTTTTTAGCATGTGCTTAAGTTCTGTGTTCACCCATCCTGGTTTCCTTAAATGCTTCCTATTCTTCCCTCTTTTCGGAATTGTTAACAACTGTGCTTTGAGAATTTCATTTTTCAAGATTTCCCATCCTTCCTGGACATTTTTGTCTTTAAGGATATCCAGCCATTGGATCCCTCCAATTATCTTTCTGAATCCCTTAAAATCTGCCTTTCTGAAATCTAACCTTGATGTCTGAGTCTTCACAGGTCTTCCGCCTCTAGTTATCCAAAATTCTAAAATAGCATGGTCGCTACCTCCTAGGGTTCCAGCCACTTTTACCTCCTCAACCATTTCCTCCCTGTTTATAAGGATTAGATCCAAGGTAGCAGTTCCCCTTGTTTTCTCCCCTACCTTTTGGAAGATAAAGTTGTCAGCAAGAGAGGATAAGAATTTCCTTGACCTGTTAGTTTTGCCTGAGAGAGATTCCCAAAAAATGTCTGGATAGTTGAAATCTCCCATGACAACTATGTCATATTTTTTGGAGAACTTGGCCATTTGATGCATAAAGAGTTCATCCATATCTTCAGCTTGCACAGGCGGCCTGTAGTAAATGCCTACAATGGTGTCCTTCCCATTGTTCTGTCCTTGTATTCTTACCCAAACAGTTTCCACAGAACTCCCAGTCTCTGAAGCTTCAATCTCTGTGCAGATATACGCGTTTCTAACATACAATGCAACACCCCCTCCTCGTTTATCAAGTCTGTTTCTTGCAAATAAGTTGTATCTTTCTAGTCTTGTATTCCAATCATGTGTATCGTCCCACCAAGTTTCAGTGATTCCAATGACATCATATTTCTTTTCCTGTGTTAGTAGTTCCAATTCTCCTTGTTTGTTGCCCATGCTTTGTGCATTAGTATAGAAACATTTTAGTTTGTGATTGGTTTCTCTTTCTCCAATATTTTTATTAATTAGATTCTTTCGTCTTTGTTCTTCCTTTCCACTTCTATTAGCAGAGTTCTCAATAGCAAATAATCTGAGACAGAGCAAAAAGAGGCCAATCTAATAAGGGATAAAAAAAGGCAGATTGGCAAATACAGATAAATAGGAGTTGAAATTCAGCATAGCCCCAGCAGGGGCAGGCTGATCACACAAGAAACTGAATTGACCAACAAGCGCAAGTGTGAACATTAGCAAAAAGCAAACTTAACTTGAGAAGACTGGAAGAGAGCTGAAGTCCAAGACCTGAGAAGCCGACTGAATCACCAGCACCAGGATAGGGCGTCGGCTGTCTTATATCCAGTCTGATACTCCAGAGATCCAATCGTTATCGTCCTCATCAGGTGGCAGATCACTACCACTTAAATCAACTTCACTACCTCCTGTCACCACCAGAGGGAGAACGGAAGGAGAACTCTCAACTGTTGGAGCAGAAAATAAGTTCATAACACAGGACATGCTGAATCAGCTAACATTACAGGCAGAAAGAAGCTCAGGACATGCTGAATCATGTAACATTACAGGCTGAAAGCAGCTCAGGACATGCTGAATCAGGTAACATTACAGGCATAAAGCAGCTCAGGACATGCTGAATCAGGTAACATTACAGTCAGAAAGCAGCTCAAGACATGCTGAATCAGGTAACATTACAGGCATAAAGCAGCTCAGGACATGCCGAATCAGGTAACATTACAGGCAGAAATCTCTCAGGACATGCTGAGTCAGGTAACATTACAGGCTGAAAGCAGCTCAGGACATGCTGAATCAGGTAACATTACAGGCAGAAAGCAGCACAGGACATGCTGAATCAGGTAACATTACAGGCAGAAAGCAGCACAGGACAGGCTGAATCAGGTAACATTGCAGGCTGAAAGCAGCTCAGGACACGCTGAATCAGGTAATATTACAGGCTGAAAGCAGCTCAGGACATGCTGAATCAGGTAACATTAAAGGCATAAAGCAGCTCAGGACATGCTGAGTCAGGTAACATTTCAGGCAGAAAGCCGATCATGTCATGCTGAATCAGGTAATATTACAGGCTGAATGCTCCTCAGGACATGTGGAATCAGGTAACATTACAGGCAGAAAGCAGCACAGGACAGGCTGAATCAGGTAACATTACAGGTAGAAAGCAGCTCAGGACAGGCTGAATCAGGCAACATTACAGGCAGAAAGCTGCTCAGGACATGCTGAATCAGGTAACATTACAGGCAGAAAACAGCTCAGGATAGGCTGAATCAGGTAATATTACAAGCTGAAAGCAGCTCCGGACATACTGAATAAGGTTATATTACAGGCTGAAAGCAGCTCAGGACATGGTGAATCAGGTAACATTAAAGGCCGAAAGCTGCTCAGGACATGCTGAATCAGGTAACATTTCAGGCAGAAAGCCAATCATGTCATGCTGAATCAGATAATATTACAGGCTGAAAGCTCCTCAGGACATGCTGAATCAGGTAACATTACAGGCATAAAGCAGCTCAGGACATGCTGAATCAGGTAACATTACAGTCAGAAAGCAGCTCAAGACATGCTGAATCAGGTAACATTACAGGCATAAAGCAGCTCAGGACATGCCGAATCAGGTAACATTACAGGCAGAAATCTCTCAGGACATGCTGAGTCAGGTAACATTACAGGCTGAAAGCAGCTCAGGACATGCTGAATCAGGTAACATTACAGGCAGAAAGCAGCACAGGACAGGCTGAATCAGGTAACATTGCAGGCTGAAAGCAGCTCAGGACACGCTGAATCAGGTAATGTTACAGGCTGAAAGCAGCTCAGGACATGCTGAATCAGGTAACATTAAAGGCATAAAGCAGCTCAGGACATGCTGAGTCAGGTAACATTTCAGGCAGAAAGCCGATCATGTCATGCTGAATCAGGTAATATTACAGGCTGAATGCTCCTCAGGACATGTGGAATCAGGTAACATTACAGGCAGAAAGCAGCACAGGACAGGCTGAATCAGGTAACATTACAGGTAGAAAGCAGCTCAGGACAGGCTGAATCAGGCAACATTACAGGCAGAAAGCTGCTCAGGACATGCTGAATCAGGTAACATTACAGGCAGAAAACAGCTCAGGACAGGCTGAATCAGGTAATATTACAAGCTGAAAGCAGCTCCGGACATACTGAATAAGGTTATATTACAGGCTGAAAGCAGCTCAGGACATGGTGAATCAGGTAACATTAAAGGCCGAAAGCTGCTCAGGACATGCTGAATCAGGTAACATTTCAGGCAGAATGCCAATCATGTCATGCTGAATCAGATAATATTACAGGCTGAAAGCTCCTCAGGACATGCTGAATCAGGTAACATTACAGGCAGAAAGCAGCTCAGGACATGCTGAATCAGGTATAATTACAGGCTGAAAGCAGCTCAGGACATGCTGAATCAGGTAACATTACAGAGAGAAAGCCGATCAGGACATGCTGAATCAGGTAATATTACAGGCTGAAAGCTGCTCAGGACATGCTGAATCAGGTAACATTACAGGCTGAAAGCCGATCAGGACATGCTGAATCAGGTAATATTACAGGCTGAAAGCTGCTCAGGACTTGCTGAATCCGGTAGCATTACAAGCAGAAAGCCGATCAGGACAAGCTGAATCAAGTAATTTTACAGGCTGAAAGCAGCTCTGGACATGCTGAATCAGGTAACATTACAGGCAGAAAGCAGCTCAGGACATGCTGAATCAGGTAACATTACAGGCAGAAAGTAGCTCAGAACATGCTGAATCAAGTAACATTACAGGCTAAAAGCAGTTCAGGACAGGTTGAATCAGGTAGCATTACAGGCAGAAAGCAGCTCAGGACGTGCTGAATCAGATAACATTACAGGCTGAAAGCAGCTCAGGACAGGCTGAATCAGGTAACATTACAGGCTGAAAGCTGCTCAGGATATGCTGAATCAGGTAACATTACAGGCATAAAGCAGCTCAGGACATGCTGAATCAGGTAACATTACAGTCAGAAAGCAGCTCAAGACATGCTGAATCAGGTAACATTACAGGCATAAAGCAGCTCAGGACATGCCGAATCAGGTAACATTACAGGCAGAAATCTCTCAGGACATGCTGAGTCAGGTAACATTACAGGCTGAAAGCAGCTCAGGACATGCTGAATCAGGTAACATTACAGGCAGAAAGCAGCACAGGACAGGCTGAATCAGGTAACATTGCAGGCTGAAAGCAGCTCAGGACACGCTGAATCAGGTAATATTACAGGCTGAAAGCAGCTCAGGACATGCTGAATCAGGTAACATTAAAGGCATAAAGCAGCTCAGGACATGCTGAGTCAGGTAACATTTCAGGCAGAAAGCCGATCATGTCATGCTGAATCAGGTAATATTACAGGCTGAATGCTCCTCAGGACATGTGGAATCAGGTAACATTACAGGCAGAAAGCAGCACAGGACAGGCTGAATCAGGTAACATTACAGGTAGAAAGCAGCTCAGGACAGGCTGAATCAGGTAACATTACAGGCAGAAAGCTGCTCAGGACATGCTGAATCAGGTAACATTACAGGCAGAAAACAGCTCAGGACAGGCTGAATCAGGTAATATTACAAGCTGAAAGCAGCTCCGGACATACTGAATAAGGTTATATTACAGGCTGAAAGCAGCTCAGGACATGGTGAATCAGGTAACATTAAAGGCCGAAAGCTGCTCAGGACATGCTGAATCAGGTAACATTTCAGGCAGAAAGCCAATCATGTCATGCTGAATCAGATAATATTACAGGCTGAAAGCTCCTCAGGACATGCTGAATCAGGTAACATTACAGGCATAAAGCAGCTCAGGACATGCTGAATCAGGTAACATTACAGTCAGAAAGCAGCTCAAGACATGCTGAATCAGGTAACATTACAGGCATAAAGCAGCTCAGGACATGCCGAATCAGGTAACATTACAGGCAGAAATCTCTCAGGACATGCTGAGTCAGGTAACATTACAGGCTGAAAGCAGCTCAGGACATGCTGAATCAGGTAACATTACAGGCAGAAAGCAGCACAGGACAGGCTGAATCAGGTAACATTGCAGGCTGAAAGCAGCTCAGGACACGCTGAATCAGGTAATATTACAGGCTGAAAGCAGCTCAGGACATGCTGAATCAGGTAACATTAAAGGCATAAAGCAGCTCAGGACATGCTGAGTCAGGCACCATTTCAGGCAGAAAGCCGATCATGTCATGCTGAATCAGGTAATATTACAGGCTGAATGCTCCTCAGGACATGTGGAATCAGGTAACATTACAGGCAGAAAGCAGCACAGGACAGGCTGAATCAGGTAACATTACAGGTAGAAAGCAGCTCAGGACAGGCTGAATCAGGCAACATTACAGGCAGAAAGCTGCTCAGGACATGCTGAATCAGGTAACATTACAGGCAGAAAACAGCTCAGGACAGGCTGAATCAGGTAATATTACAAGCTGAAAGCAGCTCCGGACATACTGAATAAGGTTATATTACAGGCTGAAAGCAACTCAGGACATGGTGAATCAGGTAACATTAAAGGCCGAAAGCTGCTCAGGACATGCTGAATCAGGTAACATTTCAGGCAGAATGCCAATCATGTCATGCTGAATCAGATAATATTACAGGCTGAAAGCTCCTCAGGACATGCTGAATCAGGTAACATTACAGGCAGAAAGCAGCTCAGGACATGCTGAATCAGGTAATATTACAGGCTGAAAGCAGCTCAGGACATGCTGAATCAGGTAACATTACAGAGAGAAAGCCGATCAGGACATGCTGAATCAGGTAATATTACAGGCTGAAAGCTGCTCAGGACATGCTGAATCAGGTAACATTACAGGCTGAAAGCCGATCAGGACATGCTGAATCAGGTAATATTACAGGCTGAAAGCTGCTCAGGACTTGCTGAATCCGGTAGCATTACAAGCAGAAAGCCGATCAGGACAAGCTGAATCAAGTAATTTTACAGGCTGAAAGCAGCTCTGGACATGCTGAATCAGGTAACATTACAGGCAGAAAGCAGTTCAGGACATGCTGAATCAGGTAACATTACAGGCAGAAAGTAGCTCAGAACATGCTGAATCAAGTAACATTACAGGCTAAAAGCAGTTCAGGACAGGTTGAATCAGGTAGCATTACAGGCAGAAAGCAGCTCAGGACGTGCTGAATCAGATAACATTACAGGCTGAAAGCAGCTCAGGACAGGCTGAATCAGGTAACATTACAGGCTGAAAGCTGCTCAGGATATGCTGAATCAGGTAACATTACAGGCTGAAAGCCGATAAGGATATGCTGAATCAGGTAATATTACAGGCTGAAAGCTGCTCAGGACATGCTGAATCAGGTAACCTTACAGGCAGAAAGCAGCTCAGAACATGCTGAATCGGGTAACATTACAAGCAGAAAGCAGCTCAGGACTTGCTGCATCAGATAACATTACAGGCTGAAAGCAGCTCAGGACAGGCTGAATCAGGTAACATTACAGGCAGAAAGCAGCTCAGGACAGGGTGAATCAGGTATCAGGTAATATTAGATGCTGAAAGCAGCTCAGGACAGGCTGAATCAGGTAACATTACAGGCTGAAAACAGCTCAGGATATGCTGAATCAGGTAACATTACAGGCTGAAAGCAGCTCAGGACAGGGTGAATCAAGTATCAGGTAATATTAGAGACTGAAAGCAGCTCAGAACATGTTGAATCAGGTAACAATACGGGCTGAAAGCAGCTCAGGACATGCTGAATCAGGTAACATTACAGGCAGAAACCAGCTCAGGACATGCTGATTCAGGTAACATTATAGGCTGAAAGCAGCTCAGGACAGGCTGATTCAGGTAACATTACAGGCAGAAAGCAGATCAGGACATGCTGAATCAGGTAACATTACAGGCTGAAAGCAGCTCAGGACATGCTGAATCAGGTAACATTACAGGCAGAAAGCAGCTCAGGACAGGCTCAATCAGGTAACCTTACAGACAGAAAGCAGCTCAGGACATGCTGAATCGGGTAACGTACAAGCAGAAAGCAGCTCAGGACATGCTGAATCAGGTAACATTGCAGGCTGAAAGCAGCTCAGGACATGCTCAATCAGGTAACCTTACAGGCAGAAGGCAGCTCAGGCATGCTGAATCAGGTAACCTTACAGGCAGAAAGCAGCTCAGGACATGCTGAATCAGGTAACATTACAGGCTGAAAGCAGCTCAGGACATGCTGAATAATGTAATATTACAGGCAGAAAAAGCTCAGGACAGGCTGAGTCAGGTAACAATACGGGCAGAAAGCAGCTCAGGACATGCTGAATTAGGTAACATTAGAGGCTGAAAGCAGCTCAGGGCATGCTGAATCAGGTAACATTACAGTCTGATAGCAGCTCAGGACATGCTGAATCAAGTAACATTACAGGCTGAAAGCAGCTCAGGACATGCTGAATCAGGTAACAATATGGGCAGATAGCGGCTCAGGATGTGCTGAATCAGGTAACATTGCAGGCTGATAAACTAAACCAAGAAAATGGTGAACACAAGGCCAAAATAATATATAAAAAATACAATTTTATTAAAGCATCTAATAAAATCCAATCGACAGGTACATATGGGAACGATGTAGAAGAACGCACACATAGTGGTGGTACATAAGCACATGCAAAGTGACGTACACATCCAGATTAATATATAACAGCATTAAATATACTAATCACACAATTGTGATTTAACCCACATGGGGAAAAACCGCTATAATGTATAATAATATCACAGGGAAAATGATGGACATAACAGTACACAAAAGGGATAAATACCACAATCATTTCCCTTAGCAATGTCCATAAAGATCCCACCCTGCTAGCAGTAAGTGACCTCCATGTATTAATCACTACCCCAGAGTTACCATCCCAATAGGGGGTTAAATTACCAGCAGGTCACAGCGGCAGCAGGAACTATAAAGTATCCCGGATGAGCACGTCAGCCCCGACGCACGTTTCGATCCTCCTTCATCAGGGGGCATAACTACATTGATGGCTGCCTGTCTTTATATACCGCCCGATCAAAGCGTGTTTAACCGCGCGACCGGAAGTAGCGGTCCCGGACCGGAAGTGACGCGCTCCGTTGTCAAGACGCCAACGACGCCAGCCAGCGTCGGCGTCATGCTGGAGGAGGGGCCGCAAGGAACCACCAACGCATGAAGACGCCGAAAGCAGGCGGGCGTAGGAGGCAATGACAAACAGGCGCGTACAGGTCGGGAAAGCTAGTCACACAGAAATAGACCAATCAATTAAAAAATACATCAGAGTGACAAAATGTAAAACTGGAAGTATAGATACCACTTATATACAGGAAAAAGAAGAGGGTTTAACTAAATCCTAATATTTATTAACAAAGTAGACATGTATATGGATATCAGTCACTTCTTCATCAGCGCTTCCAATGCCGATCATAGGACGTAGTTCCTCATACATTGTCAGGAAAGCCGCTAGTCCGATACACATCCAGCACACATGAGCCATCATCATGATGATAATTAAACTAAAATATAAAATCAAAAATTAAAATATGGACCACACAAAACCTGAGCGTTCTCCCTAAATCAGAACGGTGTGATCAAAGGAATGGGGCAAAGCTAATATGTTCATTTAATCCAGATGGATGGACGGTGCCCAATGTCCAAATCCACCTGGATTCCAACTGGGCCAACCTCTTAGACGTATTTCCACCACGAATACCAACATTCAACATGTCAATACCTCTAACCCTGAGAAGACTACCATTGCAGCCATGGAAACTCCTGAAATGGCGGGGGATGGTTTTTAGCGATGTGGGGTCCTCAGTGGACACTGCTGCCTCAATCCCCAATACGTGCTCGCGTATACGTTTTTTAAGCTGTCTAGTGGTCATGCCCACATATATCAAGTTACATGGGCAGACCGCATAATAAATCACATTTCGACTTTCACATGTGATATGTTTTTTAATTTTATATTCACGTACACCATCCTGGCTAGTAAAAACCTCAGTGCGTTCCATATTGGGGCAGGCCACACAGTGCCCACAAGAGGAACTCCCACATCGCCTAGCCATCCGATCCAAAAATGTCTCCGGCATCACACTCGTGTAGTGACTACTGACTAATGTATCGCGTAAGTTCCTAGATCTCCTAGCCGCAATGGCAGCCCTCTCAGGGAGAAACCCAGATAATACCGGGTCAGCCTTCAAAATATGCCAGGATTTATCCAATATTCGCCTCATACGAGAAAAGTGTGAGTGAAAATTGGTGACAAATCTAACTTTATTTGTCTCACCCCTAGATTTCTGCCCATATAAGAGCACATCTCTCGATGAGTGTCTAGCCCTGTTGAATGCTCGTTTAATCCTTCTATTACTATACCCACGTTCAGACAGTCTTACTTTTAAGTCATCACTCTGTCTAAAGAAATCCTCGTCAGTGGAACATAATCTGCGTAGTCTCAAAAATTGACCCGTTGGAACAGATTGGATCATGTGGTCAGGATGGGAAGAGGTCGCATGCAATAACATATTTGTGGAAGTTGGCTTCCTAAATATGTTGGTCTGTATTTCCCCTCCAATATCTTTTTTCAAGGTGACGTCCAAAAATTCAATCGTCACGGGATCGAATTTGTACGTAATGAAAATATTCATTCCATTAATATTAAGTGACCTCATGAAAGAATGGAGATCGTCACCTGTACCCTGCCAGATTATTAAAATGTCGTCGATGTACCGCGTCCAGGAAAGGACACGGCACATCGGCGATGATCCATCTGGCAGGGGGAGGTCCCTCTCCCACAGCCCCAGGAACAGGTTAGCGTACGCGGGGGCGAAAGACGCCCCCATAGCTGTCCCCTGGAGCTGTAGGAAGAAGGACCCCTTAAAAATAAAGAAATTATGAGTTAACGTAAAAGTTAATAACTCCAAAATCAGTTCTCTAATGTCACCCGGAAGATTTGACATATTGAGGAAAAATGATGTGGCGCGAATGCCATCTTCATGCTTAATACTGGTGTAAAAAGACTCAACGTCCCCAGTCACCATTAACATGTCATCCTCCAGTTGGAGTCCATCAACACGCCTAAGTAATTCACCAGTATCCTTCAAAAATGATGGCAACCCCTCCACAAGCGGCTGCAGTTTGGAGTCTATCCACCGATTGACATGTTCTAAATAATTACCTCTCCCTGAGATAATTGGGCGACCCGGGGGCGTCTGCGCGTCCTTATGGATCTTGGGTAATAAATAAAACGTAGAAATAGTTGGTTCAGATACAATTAAAGCACTAGCCAACTCCTTAGATATTACACCAGCCTCATTAGCTCTATTAATAATTTTAGAGAGCTGTATGTAGTAGGCGGACAAGGGGTTAAATGTTAATTTCTTATAACATATTTTATTGTCAAGTTGTCGAAAGGCTTCCTGCTCATAGAGCACCTTTGGCCAGACAACCACATTACCCCCCTTGTCCGCCGGCTTGAACACAACATCAAGATCCTGTAGGGCGCGCAGACGTCCCCGCTCCTCTCTAGTCAGATTGTCGCCATAGATATATCGTGGAATCTCAAGAAATTCCCTACTCACAATCTGTACGAAAAGATCCACATTCAGACAAGAAGATAGAGGAGGGAATTTCCTAGACCTGGGGCATATCGATGGTGGTACCTTACCTCCTTCAGGGGTGTCATGTTCGGCGGATAGTTCCCCATGTTGTCACGTTTCCGCCAGACTTAGGGCCTGCTGTTCCGGTCGCGGCCTCTAGGAGGCGTCGGACCGCCACTTTATCGTCAGACTCAGGGACGGCTGTTCCTGCCTCGGCCACTGGACAGGGCCGTGGTTCTGTCACGTCAGGCTCAGAGCCTACTGTCCCGGCTTTAGCCTCTAGGAGGCGCCGGTCTGTCACATCGCCGTTAAATTCTGGGTCTGCTGCTCCTGTCGCGGTCACTAGGAGGCGCCATGGCTCGCCCGGGAGTTATGGTGCTGACAGAGTAAGGGCACCTGCGCAGGCATCTGGTGGACGCAGGCTCCACCCCTCTGTCAGTCATCAAGAGGTTACTGCATCTCCATCTGGCCTGGTCCTGGGGGCAGTACTGATGACATCATCAGTCCAGGAACCTATGAGGGGTGACCTGATCCCTGAAATACCTTGGGACTGGTCTTGCAAGCCGCCGGATATATTCTTGGTTCCCCTGTGTGTTACTGTGTGAATTGCTTTCTGACTGACTGACTGACTTTGGCCTGGACTTCTGACTCTCCTTCTGCCTAACGATTCTGTACCTCTGCGACTCTCCTGGTTTATGACTTTCGGCCTGAATCTGACTCTGCTTCTGCCTAACGATTCTGTACCTCTGCTACTCTCCTGGTTTATGACTCTCGGCCTGAATCTGACTCTGCTTCTGCCTAACGATTCTGTACCTCTGCTACTCTCCTGGTTTATGACTCTCGGCCTGAATCTGACTCTGCTTCTGTCTACCGTTTTTGTACCATTGCTGCCCGACTGGTTTAGACTCGTATATCTCCACGTTTGTGTCCTGTATTGGAACACCTTTCTGGCGACCGTCCTGCTCTGGTCACTGCTCCTATTCAGACAGCGCCTCCTGGGCTCTGCTATAAATCCAGATCCCTGTATAGGGGTAAAGGGTATCAGTGTCTCTCGGGGTGTTGCCTGGCTGCAGCCCAGACCCGCAGGCGGACGTCACACATGTGGGTTAAATCACAATTGTGTGATTAGTATATTTAATGCTGTTATATATTAATCTGGATGTGTACGTCACTTTGCATGTGCTTATGTACCACCACTATGTGTGCGTTCTTCTACATCGTTCCCATATGTACCTGTCGATTGGATTTTATTAGATGCTTTAATAAAATTGTATTTTTTATATATTATTTTGGCCTTGTGTTCACCATTTTCTTGGTTTAGTTTATGTGTTTTTGGTGATAGGTAGTTGAATCCGTAATTAATCCATGGTAGATGTACAAGTAAAAAAACCATGTATATGTGTTTGACCTGTTGGTGTCATTGCAGGCTGATAGCAGCTCAGGACATGCTGAATCAGGTAACATTACATGCTGACAGGCCGATCAGGACATGCTGAATCATGTAATATTACAGGCTGATAGCATCTCAGGACATGCTGATTCAGGTAACATTACAGGCTGAAAGCTGGTCTGGACATGCTGATTCAGGTAATATTACAGGCTGAAAGCTGGTCTGGACATGCTGAATCAGGTAACATAACATGCAGGCTACCATCTGTAAAGAGATAGGATTAAAGCAGACACCTCACAAGGTTTTCCAGTAAGACAAGTAGCTGACATTCTTAGGTCAGGATCACACATGCGAGGAATACGGCCAAGTCTCGGATGTTAATACCCGGCACTGCCACCGGCACTTGGGAGTGGACCATGCGGCTCCACGTATTGCTATGCGGCTGCAAGCTCCGATCCGAGTGCCGGCGGCAGTGCCGAGTATTAACATGTGAGACTCGGCTCTGCGGGTGGAGGTAGGTGCTGGAGGCTCCATTATTTTCTATGTGGAGTGCGGCTCTGCGGGTGGAGGTCGGTGCTGGAGGCTCCATTATTCTCTTTGTGGAGTGTGGCTCTGTGGGTGGAGGTCGGTGCTGGAGGCTCCATTATTCTCTATGTGGAGTGTGGCTCTGCGGATGGAGGTAGGTGCTGGAGGCTCCATTATTCTCTATGTGGAGCGCGGCTCTGCGGGTGGAGGTAGGTGCTGGAGGCTCCATTATTCTCTATCTGGAGTGCGGCTCTGCGGGTGGAGGTAGGTGCTGGAGGCTCCATTATTCTTTATGTGGAGTGCGGCTCTGCGGGTGGAGGTCGGTGCTGGAGGCTCCATTATTCTCTATGTGGAGTGCGGCTTTGCGGGTGGAGGTCGGTGCTGGAGGCTCCATTATTCTCTATGTGGAGTGTGGCTCTGCAGGTGGAGGTAGGTGCTGGAGGCTCCATTATTCTCTATGTGGAGTGCGGCTCTGCGGGTGGAGGTAGGTGTTGGAGGCTCCATTATTCTCTATGTGGAGTGCGGCTCTGCGGGTGGAGGTCGGTGCTGGAGGCCCCATTATTCTCTATGTGGAATGCGGCTCTGCGGGTGGAGGTCGGTGCCGGAGGCTCCATTATTCTCTATGTGGAGTGTGGCTCTGCGGGTGGAGGTCAGTGCCGGAGGTTCCATTATTCTCTATGTGGAGTGCGTCTCTGCGGGTGGAGGTCGGTGCCGGAGGCTCAATTATTCTCTATGTGGAGTGTGGCTCTGCGGGTGGAGGTAGGTGCTGGAGGCTCCATTATTCTCTATGTGGAGTGTGGCTCTGCGGGTGGAGGTCAGTGCCGGAGGTTCCATTATTCTCTATGTGGAGTGCGTCTCTGCGGGTGGAGGTCGGTGCCGGAGGCTCCATTATTCTCTATGTGGAGTGTGGCTCTGCGGGTGGAGGTAGGTGCTGGAGGCTCCATTATTCTCTATGTGGAGTGCGGCTCTGCAGGTGGAGGTCGGTGCTGGAGGCTCCATTATTCTCTATGTGGAGTGCGGCTCTGCGGGTTGAGGTAAGTGCTGGAGGCTCCATTATTCTCTATGTGGAGTGCGGCTCTGCGGGTGGAGGTAGGTGCTGGAGGCTCCATTATTCTCTATGTGCAGTGCGGCTCTGCGGGTGGAGGTCGGTGCTGGAGGCTCCATTATTCTCTATGTGGAGTGCGGCTCTGCGGGTGGAGGTCGGTGCTGGAGGCTCCATTATTCTCTATGTGCAGTGCGGCTCTGCGGGTGGAGGTCGGTGCTGGAGGCTCCATTATTCTCTATGTAGAGTGCGGCTCTGCGGGTGGAGGTCGGTGCTGGAGGCTCCATTATTCTCTATGTGGAGTGCGGCTCTGCGGGTGGATGTAGGTGCTGGAGGCCCCATTATTCTCTGTGGAGTGTGGCTCTGCGGGTGGAGGTCGGTGCTGGAGGCCCCATTATTCTCTATGTGGAGTGCGGCTCTGCGGGTGGAGGTCGGTGCTGGAGGCTCCATTATTCTCTATGTGGAGTGTGGCTCTGCGGGTGGAGGTAGGTGCTGGAGGCTCCATTATTCTCTATGTGCAGTGCGGCTCTGCGGGTGGAGGTAGGTGTCGGAGGCTCCAGCCGACAAGGGCGGGGCAATTGTCATACAAAATGTCACAGATTATGCTTCTGAAATTCTTAAACAACTATCTGACACATCTACTTACAAAAAAAATCCCCTCTGATCCCACCTCAACCATTAAAGGTAAAATAGACATGCATTTAAGGAAATACCTGTCACTCAACAGGATTGACTCTAAGGCCTGTTTCACACATCCGTTTTTTTGCATCCGCATGCATCCGCCAAAGTGTGAAAAATCGGATCCGTTTCTGTTTTGCCACAAACGGATCCGTTTTTTTGACGGATCCACAATAGCCGCTAATGGAAGTCTATGGGACAAAAAAATGGATCCTCTAAAAAAATGGCGGATCCGTTTTTTAACAGAAACCAACGGATTTTGACGGATTTGCAAAAACGGAAGTGTGAGCCAGGCCTAAGACTGTCACCTTTCTATCTAACCAATACCCCGTCACCCCGGTCATATATCACCTAAGATTCATGAATCCCTCAATAATCCGCCTGGTCGACCCATCGTTGCTTCCACCGACTCTATTCTGGCCCCCATTTCAATTTTTCTAGAGAAAATACTCACCCCACTCACTAGAAATATGAGGTCGTTCATCCTGGACACAGGTCATTTTCTCCAAGCTCGCAAACAACCCCCTATAGTTCCAACATGGTGCTTTCTCGTCACGTTTGACTTAAAAAGCCTATTATTATTATTATACATTTATATAGCGCCATTTATTCCATGGCGCTTTACACGTGAAAAGGGGAAATATAGACAGGTACAATAAACATGTGTAAGACAAGGGACACACAAGTACAGGAGGAGAGAGGACCCTGCCCGCGAGGGCTCACAGTCTACAGGGATGGGTGAGGATACACTAGGAGAGGGTAGAGCTGGATGTGCGGTGGTTCAGTAGACTGAGGATCATTGCGGGCTGTAGGCTTGTCGGAACAGGTTGGTCTTCAAGTTCTATATACCTCCATTGAACATGATCTAGGTATTAAAGCAGTTGGAGACCTCCTTGAGCAATCTTCCTTTACCAATAGCTCTCAACATCTGTGCCTTGACCTCTTATCCCTGATTCTACATGAAAATTTTTTTCTATTTGGTGACCAATTTTATTTACAGTCCCAGGGTACCGCTATAGGCGCTAATGTATCCCCGGTGTACGCTAACATATATATGGACGCCTTTGAACGTACCTATGTCTATGAAAATGCCCTCTTCAAAACACATAACATCTGCTGGCTTTGCTACGTAGATGATATTTTTTGTCTTTGGACGGGTCCTCATGACACTCTAGTTATCTTTACTGAGCATCTAAACTCGATTCGATCTGAACTGTAATCAAACTCAGATCTCATCTTTTGACACACTTGTCACCAGGGAATCCAATGGGCACCTCACTACCGACATTTTTTCTAAACCCACAGATTCCAATAGTCTTCTTCATTACGACAGCTGTCACCCATCCATCATCAAACACAGTTTGCCCCGCTCCCAATTCAAGCGTGTGACACGTATAGTATCCAACCCTAACCTTTTACCTGGATGCCTGGATGAGATGTCCAACAAATTTACAGCCAGGTATTATCCCAAAAGCCTTCTCGATGGAGAAAAAGGATGGCCCTTACCCTACCCCCAACCAGATTGTCAAACCTAAATCAGAACGTGTTCCATTCATCCATACGCACCACCCCATCATGCCTAAAATCTATGATGTGATTCACAGACATTGGCCGATGCTCACTCGTTCATACCCCCATATTGAGTCATTAAGGGCACTCCAGCAGATGTACAAAAGAAGACCCAAGAACATTAGAGACAAAGTAGTTAAAGCTGACCTGGGCTGCTTCTCTAGAGTACCTAGACAAACCTTCCTTGGTACAGAGAAGAGTGACAGATTCCCTTGTCTGGGTTGTGCATGCTACTCTAACATCAACAAATCCAGTGTGATTACCCACCCCCATTCTGGCAAACACTACAAAATTAAGGTATTCTTCACATGCGAATCTAACAACGTCATCTATGTGATCAAATGCCCATGTGGCTTACTCTGTGTCGGAGAAACGACACAACATATCCGTGACCGAATTGCGAGCCACAATCAACCACACGGTGTAAAAAAACATGACTCCCTCTTCCCCATCATTTCACATCCGGCAATCACTGTGTCTACCAACTACGCTTCCAGGCATTAGAGCCGACTGAGAGACCAAGACGGGGCGGCAATCACATTAAGTTGTTAAGGGAAAGAGAATCCTACTGGATATATACCCTACAAACCCTTACACCGAAGGATCTCAATAGGGAACTTTATTTGGTCTTCAGATAACTATTTTGGGGACATTGGTCTCCTGCTCGTCTTGTATATTCCTTTTGGTTTATGTATTCTTGATGCGAGTTCTAGGTTGAATTGATATACTTTATGTTTATTGTTGGCGGGTATGTGTTCCAGTTATTTTTCCATTCCATACTCTCCAGCTTATCATTTGTCCCTTTCCTTTCTTTCCTGTTTTCCTATATTTCTTTTCCCATTACTTTCCCTGCCTGTTGGGGTTTCTCCCCCTCCTCCCCCTCGCCCCTGTGCTTCCCTCCCACAGCACACACTTCTCAGCCACTGTACCCGTGCGTCCATGCCACCGCGCATGCGCCGTTAGTGCCCATACCCTCACTTTCCCCTGAGCGCCACTGGCCAATGGCACTTTCATATACACTACTGCAGGCACACGCCGCACCCTACAGCGCATGCGCCCACAGCGCTTTGACATATCTTTCAGCGCTTCAAGCTCTCCAAGCCTCCCCTCCAATTTGTTACACTGCGCAGGCGCCCGCCTCCCTCAGCGCTCCAAACCTCCCCCTCATCTCTCAGTCCGCTCTCCACTGCTATTTCCGGTCCCTGGGCTACATTAACCCACTGACCACCAACGTCTCCACACATCACCACAGACGGCGCTTTTTTGCCTAGGACCCTCAGTCATGCCTCCCAACACCACCCCTATATCTGTATCCTCATACATATACCTATGCCTTATGCACTACCTTTATTCCTGCAGCTCCACAGGCACACCGCGTCCATTTTGGCTACCAGGTTTTATGATTTCATTTCCACGGCTCATACTCACTTCCACGTCTTATATTCTTTCATTGTGGACACCTAGCTGCTGATCCTGGCATTGCGTGTTCTCATACACATTTTGTTTTTGTATATCACGGTCTCTGATCAGTTCAGCACATGTTTATATGCACAATTTGTTGAGCACATTCTTTATGATTGTTCACATCTGATATAGTAATCTGTTGCACTTTATGGTTGTTTACACTTAGTGTGGCATTTTTTGCACTTTATGACTATATATTCAATAATGAGCCACCAGGTCACATAGCTATTGCATTTTTACACTCTATGGTTATATATTTAACAATGAATTACCAGGCCATATAGCTTTTGCACTTTATTACTGTGAAGTATATATACATAGAAAAATATTTTATTATATATACATTTTTTTTATTTATGAGGCAGATTGTGGAACTGTTTTACCTGGCTTTATTAAATTCGCCTTTATTACAATTTTGGAGTCACCTTATATTTATTAATATTGAATTTATATTATAAATTAATTTTTTTGGTGTCACATTTATTTATTAATTTTCGCGGTTTTTCTTGCTTGCCCATGTAAAATAATTTTATGTGCTATGTTCCAGTAAAATATATTTTTTAACTTTATATTTTATCCAGTAGTATTTTTTACTTAACCCTCCGGGCTTGTAGTCCCCTAATCCAGTGGTTTCTCTTTTTAATTAAAAACTGCAACAGGTTGTGTCCGGCGCGCCTAGGCGCACACTACAAAAATCGCATGCGCACGAAAACGTATACAAACGCGTGCAAATGCTAGAACATGCGCCCCCATGTTATAGATAGGGGCGCATGTACGCGCATGCAGCGCTAAAAAATGCTAGTGTGAAACCAGCCTTATGCATTTGAAAAATCATGCCTTGAGTGCAGCTGTTTCTTCACTTATATGACTTTTACTGGACTAGTTCCAGGTTCAGCCTGCACCTGTCTTGTATCCAACAGAGTGCATGCCATTTACCTATAATTAGGTTGTCATTATGATTTTAAAAAGAGAAAACACAGTAGTTTGACAATAAATGGCTTCACCCAACCACTAACCATGAATGGAGGAAAAGTTTTGGTGTTATCATTCATGTTCGCTGAAAATAGGCCAAGAAAGCAAAAATTCTGCTGGAGTACAGTTGTGGCCAAAAGTATTGACACGCCTGCCATTCTGTCAGATAATACTCAGTTTCTTCCTGAAAATGATTGCAAACACAAATTCTTTGGTATTATTATCTTCATGTAATTTGTCTTAAATGAAAAAACACAAAAAGAATTGTCCTAAAGCCAAATTGGATATAATTCCACACCAAACATAAAAAAGAGGGTGGACAAAAGTATTGGCACTGTTTGAAAAATCATGTGATGCTTCTCTAATTTGTGTAATTAACAGCACCTGTAACTTACCTGTGGCACCTAACAGGTGTTGGCAATAACTAAATCACACTTGCAGCCAGTTGACATGGATTAAAGTTGACTCAACCTCTGTCCTGTGTCCTTGTGTGTACCACATTGAGCATGGAGGAAAGAAAGAAGACCAAAGAACTGTCTGAGGACTTGAGAAACCAAATTGTGAGGAAGCATGAGCAATCTCAAGGCTACAAGTCCATCTCCAAAGACCTGAATGTTCCTGTGTCTACCGTGCGCAGTGTCATCAAGAAGTTTAAAGCCCATGGCACTGTGGCTAACATCCCTAGATGTGGACAGAAAAGAAAAATTGACAAGAGATTTCAACGCAAGATTGTGCGGATGTTGGATAAAAAACATCGACTAACAACCAAACAAGTTCAAGCTGCCCTGCAGTCCGAGGGTACAACAGTGTCAACCCGTACTATCCGTCGGCGTCAGAATGAAAAGGGACTGTATGGTAGGAGACCCAGGAAGACCCCACTTCTTACCCCGAGACATAAAAAAGCCAGGCTGGAGTTTGCCAAAACTTACCTGAAAAAGCCTAAAACGTTTTGGAAGAATGTTCTCTGGTCAGATGAGACAAAAGTAGAGCTTTTTGGGCAAAGGCATCAACATAGAGTTTACAGGAGAAAAAAAGAGCCATTTAAAGAAAAGAACATAGTCCCTACAGTCAAACATGGCAGAGGTTCCCTGATGTTTTGGGGTTGCTTTGCTGCCTCTGGCACTGGATTGCTTGACCGTGTGCATGGCATTATGAAGTCTGAAGACTACCAACAAATTTTGCAGCATAATGTAAGGCCCAGTGTGAGAAAGCTGGGTCGCCCTCAGGGGTCATGGGTCTTCCAGCAGGACAATGACCCAAAACACACTTCAAAAAGCACTAGAAAATGGTTTGAGATAAAGCACTGGATGGAGACTTCTAAGGTGGCCAGCAATGAGTCCAGACCTGAATCCCATAGAACACCTGTGGAGAGATCTAAAAATGGCAGTTTGGAGAAGGCACCCTTCTAATATCAGGGACCTGGAGCAGTTTGCCAAAGAAGAATGGTCTAAAATTCCAGCAGGGCATTGTAAGAAACTCATTGATGGTTACCGGAAGCGGTTGGTCGCAGTTATTTTGGCTAAAGGTTGTGCAACCAAGTATTAGGCTGAGGGTGCCAATACTTTTGTCTGGCCTATTTTTGGAGTTTTGTGTGAAATGATCAATGTTTTGCTTCATTCTCTTTTGTGTTTTTTCCATTTAAGACAAATTAAATGAAGATAATAATACCAAAGAATATGTGTTTGCAATGATTTTCAGGAAGAAACGGAGTATTATCTGACAGAATTGCAGGGGTGTCAATACTTTTGACCACAAATGTACACTGTGTTCCAAATTATTATGCAAAAAATATTTCCTCATATTTTCTCTAAATTACCTATATGAATTGCAGTCATTGTTATTTTCCAGTCATCTAATATTCTAGTATATTTGCAATGTTTTTGAACAAACTGCATATGAAAACAGGATATTTTTAAAAATAAGAAACACTCAAAATGCATGTTCCAAATTATTATGCCCAGCAGAGTTTTCAACCTTTTTATTTTTATTTTATACAAAAAAAATGGTCAATTGTGAAATTATAAGCATTATCAGCGAAATGAAATCAAACCGTTTTCAAGTCAAAACTTTATTCTAGGTGATGTTACATTTGCACATAGGACCCCTTGTTCGAAAGAAGCTTCTGAACTCTCTCATCCATTGAATTTGTCAGTTTTTGGATGGTTTACGCTTCAGTTGTTTTGCATGTGGACAGAATACCCTCCCAGAGCTGTTGCTTAGATGTGAACTGCCTCCCGCCATCATAGACACTCCTTATGATGATGCTCCAGAGGTTCTCAATGGGGTTGAGGTTAGAGGAAGATGGTGGCCACACCATAAGTTTGTCCTCCCACAGCAGCCAGAGATGCAGATGTGTTATTTGCAGCATGAGACGGTGCATTATCATGCATGAAAATGATCTTTCTGCGGAAAACACGGTTCTTCCTCTTGAACCATGGCAGGAAGTGCTGTTTTAGAAACTCCACATAGATTATGGAGTTCATCTTTACCCCTTCAGGGATCCTAAAGGGGCCGACAATCTCTCTCCCCATGATTCCAGCCCAAACATTACTCCACCTCCTCCTTGTGGGCGCCTTAGCCGTGTTTTCATGGGGTGTCCATCAACCAGCCATCCTCCACTCCATTCATCTGGACCATCGAGCATTGCACGGCACTCATCGGTGAACCAAACAGTTTGGAAGTCAGTCTTCATGTATCGTTTGGCCCACTGGAGCCATTTCTGCTTGTGTGCAGTGGATAGAGGTGGTCGACAGGATGGCTTACGCACAGCTGCAAACCTCTGAAGGACCCTGCATCTTGTTGTTCGGGGGACATTGGAGGCACCAGCAGCTATAAAAACTTGTCTGCTGCAATGACAAGGCATTTTTGCAGCTGCTCTTTTAACCTGACGCAATTGCCTGTTGGAAAGAGTCCTCAATTTTTCCTTATCAACACACACAAGTGTGTGCTGGGAATCAGCTACATACTTCTTGATTGTGCGATGATCACGATGACTTCATGGCAATGTTGATTGTAGTCATGCCTTGACCTAAATACTCCACAATTTGTTGCTTCTCAGCAGCCGACACATCCTTTTTCTTTCCCATTTTGGCAAAAAATGTAGGCTGCTTAATAATGTGGAACAGCCTTCTTAAGTAGTCTTGCCTTTATTTGGACACACCTGCCAAACTAATTTGTACAGGTATCTGCAATTGCTTTCAGTGATATAAAGAGCCCTGACACACATTACCATCAATGAGTTTAAATGACAAACAAAAAAATTCTAACCTTATCACTCCTAAACTCTTTTTGCATAATAATTTGGAACACAGTTTAAGGGGGTGATAAACGGGGGGGGTTATGTACTATTTTTTTTATTTTGATCACTATGATCGTTTATCATAGTGATCAAAATAATGAATGGAATCTGCCAGCCGAAGCTGGCAGATTCCCGGCGGGCGCAGTGTGCATGCGCCCGCCATTTTCAAGATGGCGGCGCCCATCGGAGGACGCCGACGGGACGCGGGACCACCGGGAGGAGACGGAGGACCACTGAAAGGTACCGGGGTGGATCGGGGACCCTATTTCTCTCTCCTCTGATGTGCGATCACATCAGAGGAAAGAGAAATTTAATGCATAATCGCGGCTTTTTTTTTTTTTTTTGCGATCGCCGTTATAGGGTTAATAACGGTGATGGCAAAAGCGGGGTTGGTAAAGCCGACCGATTCATGTTCTCTGGGGTCTCGGCTACCACTGGCAGCCGAGACCCCGGAGAAAATCCAACACTGGGGGGGCGCTATGTACTTTCTCCACAGCGCCGTGAATTAACGGCGCTGTGGTTTTAGTACACTCAATTACCGCCGTTAAAAGGCGTTACGGCGGTCGTTAAGGGGTTAATAATGTGGAACAGCCTTCTTAAGTAGTCTTGCCTTTATTTGGACACACCTGCCAAACTAATTTGCACAGGTATCTGCAATTGCTTTCAGTGATATATAGAGCCCTGACACACATCACCATCAATGAGTTTAAATGACAAACAAAAAAATTCTAACCTTATCACTCCTAAACTCTTTTTGCATAATAATTTGGAATACGGTTTATGTAAACTGTATATAGGTTTTATTAGTGGATGTAAAGATGAAAACTAAATATTGTAAAATACTAAAATAAATGATAAGAAATTAAAAAATAATAAAATACAGAATGTTGTAAAATAATAAAAATACCATTTCTGATTGGGTCTCTGCAATTCATGGTCAGTTCCAAGGAACTTGTGATTCCTGCAGCTAATCAGTCGTCCAAACCGTGGCCAAGTTAGCCAGTAATTGGGAGCATGGAGGAGATGTCTTAGTCAACAATTCAACTTATGTTCCAGTCCATATAAGATTAGAGAATACAACATCTACAGTTCTATCTCCTGATATGTTTCCCTTATTATCTCCAGTAATTGTATTATTACACAGGATTTTTATGATGTTACATCGGCTCATCTTCTCATTCAGGTCTCTACAATATCGGATCCTCTCAGTGACGATCTTTTCCATAAGATAATTTTCCTGATTTACCCATCAAGGATGGATTCCTCTTCCGGCTTACTGGAGAGGTGAGAGATTCTGATGACGTCACATTACATCGTTCTTATCTATGGGAATAACAGATGGACAGAACTGGAGAGGTGAGGACTCTGAAAATGTTTGTAGTGAGATTTATTAATGTCTCTCTCCATAACCAGGATTACACAGTAGTGAAGAAGACCTCCAGTGAGCGCTGTCAGGACCCTGTGTCTGAGGGATGGGGAAGACCCCTGAGCTCAATCACCGGGCCTCCACCTCACCTCCTGATACAGGAGGACATCAATGACCAGAAGATACTAGAACTCACCAACAAGATGATTGAGCTGCTGACTGGAGAGGTGGCACTGCTGGGACATTATACAGTAACACTATGAAGGGATCGGGGGGATGACGGTATTGTATGTGTCAGGTTCCTATAAAGTGTCAGGATGTCACTGTCTATTTTTCCATGGAGGAGTGGGAGTATTTAGAAGGACACAAAGATCTGTATAAGGACGTCATGATGGAGGTTCCTCAGCCCCTCACATCACCAGGTAATAGACAGGACTAAATACACACGGCCTATAATTATCTGTATGTAAAGAATTAATTCAGTCCCTGTATGTGTTTCCTCGAGATCTATCCAGTAAGAGGACAACAACAGAGAGATGTCCCCGTCCTCTTCTTCCACAGGACTGTAAGCAAGAAGTTCGTAATGTTCCTCAGGATCATCAGGTAGATGGAGAGAAGGTGTCATGAGATCTCACCGATGATGTATAGATGGCTGTGAAGGTCTTGTGCTCAGTCTTGTTTTATCCACCAGTATTATATGTTTTAAACTTGTGTAATGAGAGCGGTGGAGATGTCAGGATTAGAGCTGATCATAGATGTGACTTCTCCATCTGTCTGTGACTTTTAGAATATTTGTTTCAGGTTGAAGATCTGACCCATATTAATGCTACAGAGACATATGTGATGGGTAATGATTGGTGTAAAGAGGAGATTCCTACATATGACTATTCAGGTGAGTAGTAACCACTAAATGCAGAAAAGTCACAGATTCTTCTCGGTCACCGGCTGTGGCTGCTTTATCGGTGGTGTACTCCGGACATATCACAATCGTGTGGTCACCATTTTGCCTCTAGACCACAAAATTTTCCTTCACCCAAAAATGTTCAAATGACTTTGGTATCGAAAGCCCTTTTCTATAGAACTTAACAACCTGGAGGATTCACCTACCCCCTGGTTTGCTGACAGGTTACTGTCAGCAAACGCTGACAGTAACCTGCCCAGATCAGTAAACTACAAAGCCAAATAACAGCGTATGTAGAATGTGCTGATAAGTTAGAAAATCACTTGAAGAAAAATATGATGGGTCGAGGGCAAGGGATGACATCTTGGCCACCATTCCGCTTATGCAGGAGGCAGCAGCCTTCCTATAGGATGCTTCAGCTGACTCTGTAAGTTTGGTGGCAAGGTCGGCTACCCTTACTAATGCAGCCCCTAGGGCTTTATGGCTGAAATGCTGGCTAGGGGTCATCCAGGCCAGGTTGAGGCTGTGTTCCATATCTTGTGAGGGGGAGTATCTCGTTGGCCCTGCCCTGGACAAGATGCTGGAGGAGGCGGGAGATGCCAAGATGGGGTTACTCAGTCTTTCTGTGCCTAACTACAAATGATCCTTACAAAGAAGGAAGTTTGTCTGGATGATGCCTTTCAGGGAGAAGGACAAATGGGAAGATCGCAGAAGAAAAGGTAGAGGCCTCATGTTCAGAACATCTTCCCAGGAGGCCAGAAAATCAGATCAATGACTCCCAGCCCAGGTGGGGGGGAAGGCTTTCTTCCTTCTTCCCTGGCTGGAAGGAAATTTCAGCCAGTGTCTGGATCCTCAACCTGATTAGGTCAGCATTGAAATTAGAGTTCCTGTTGGTTCCAGAAAAAAGATTTGTGTTGACACCTTGTTCTTTCCTGAGGAAGCAATTGGCACTAGAGACAGAGGTCCTGTACTTAGTTCAGAAAGCTGTCCTCTTAGAAGTCCCAGAGTCTACTCCCCTCACTTTCCAATAACCAAGCCAGAAAGCTCCTTCAAAACTATAGTAAATCTGAAGGCTCAAAACAAGTCCCTGAAGGTGCAGACCTTTAAAATGCAATCCATTAAATCGGCAATAAATTTGCTTTTTTCCTGGTTGTTTCATGGCAGTCCTGGATTTTAAGGATGCGTATGATCATAGCAAAGATAACTTAGAGTTGCATTTGTCATTGACGGGGAGGTTAGACACTTGCAGTTTAGGGCCCTCACATTTGGTCTGACAGTAGCATCTAGGGTCTTCACATAGGTGGTTGTGGATGTAATGGCTCATATCCAGGAAAAACATATCTTGATCATTCCATATCCTTGTGATTTCCTGGTGGTAGGTAAATCAGTCCTCCAGTGTAGCAATCAGCTAGAAGTGGTGATGGTTATTCAAGAGGGCCTGGACAGTACAATCTCTTCAGTGGTGGTTGAATGGCTCAAACCTGTCCAGGATGGTTCCCTGGGTGGTGAATATTACATAAATTGTCACCATGGATCCAAGCCCCATGGGATAGGGGGTTTGTGATGACACAGCATTTCTTCTTAAGTTTGCCAGACGTAAATTTTGTAGGCCCAGAATCCTAAACTTTTAGCATTGACTCTTCTTGTAGGATGAATATTTACCTCTAATATTATCTCCTACAGTTCATTTTCTGTTATTTTTCCAAAACAGTAATGCATGGCCACTGAACAATGATTTTCTGATATGTTGATTATATACATTGTGTATGCTAGACAGTTTGTTGTCATTCCCAAACAGGGAAGGAAAAACTATGCAAATAGACTACATAATCAAACAATGAAGGTTGGCCTCATTCACATCTCTCTCTGATATCTGGATGCTGGTTGAAGTCCAATTGTGAACTATATACATACAGTAGTAACATAGTTTTGAAGGCTGAAAGAAGACCTTATGTCCATCTAGTTCAGCCTATTTTTAGTGCAGCTGTTCTGCATCGTTGATCCTGGGGAAGGCAAAAAACCCACAGAGTAGAAGCCAATTTTCTCCATAGGGAAAAAAATTCCTTCCCCTAAGCTGGGTCAACCATCTACCTATAATATTCTGTTATTCGTAACCTTCTATACTGTTACTCACAAGAAAAGCATTCATTCCTTTCTTAAATTCATTCAGTGAGTTGGCCATCACCACTTCCTCAGGAAGAGAATTCCAGAGCCTCACTGCTCTTACCGTGAAGAACCCTCTTCTATGCTGGTGCAGAAATTGTCTTTCCTCCAAACGAAGACAATGTCCCCTTGTTCTTGTCACAGTCCTTGGTACAAACAGTTCATTAAAGAGATCTCTGTATTGCCCTCTGATATACTTGTACATATATATTAGGTCTCCCCTAAGTCTTCTCTTTTCTAGAGTAAATAGACCTAATTTTGATAACCTTTCTGGGTATTGTAGTGAACCAACTCCATTTATCATTTTAGTAGCCCGCCTTTGTACCCTTTCAAGTTCAGTAATGTCTTTCTTGAGCACCGGCGTCCAAAATTGCACACAATACTCCAAGTGTGGTCTGACGAGTGATTTGTACAGAGGGAGAATTATGTTTTCATCTCGTGTCCCCAGACCTCTTCTAATGCATCCTATGACCCTATTTGCTTTGGTGGCAGCTGCCTGACACTGGGCACTCCAATTTAGCTTCTTATTGACTAAGATGCCTAAGTCTTTATCCATGTCTGATTTCCCCAGCAGTTTCCCATTTAGTAAGTAATTGTAGCATCTGTTTCTCCTTCCCATGTGCATAACCTTACACTTATCTGTGTTAAACCTCATTTGCCATTTTTCAGCCCAATTCTCCAATTTACTCAAATCTGTCTGTAGTTGCAAACTGCCATCCTTTGTGTTAACTACCTTACATAGTTTTGTATCATCTGCAAATACTGATATTTTACTGTGTAAGCCATCCACTAGATCATTAATAAATATATTAAATAGTAGGGGGCCCAATACAGAACCCTGTGGTACCCCACTAGTATCCCTGGCCCAATCTGAGTATGTACCATTAATAACCACTCTTTGTTTTCTATCACTAAGTCAGCTACCTACCCATCTACACACATTTTCCCCTAGCCCAAGCTTTCTCATCTTACTTACCAATCTTTTATGTGGGACAGTGTCAAATGCTTTAGAGAAGTCGAGATAAATGACATCCAATGATTCTCCTTGGTCCATTTGAGAGCTTACATCCTCATAGAAGCTGATCGGGTTAGTTTGACAGGAGCGATCCTTCATAAATCCATGTTGATATGGAGTTAAACATTTATTAACATTGAGATATTCCATAATGGTATCCCATAGAAACCCTTGAAAAATTTTACCCACAACAGATGTTAAGCTTACCGGCCTATAGTTTCCATGTTCCCTTTTACACCCCTTTTTGAATATTGGTACCACATTTGCTTGCCGCCAATCAAAAGGAACAGACCCTGTTTATATAGTCTTTAAATATATGAAATAGAGGCCTGTCTATCACATTACTTAACTCCATTAATACCCAAGGGTGAATGCCATTAGGGCCTGGTGATTTGTCAATTTTAGTCTTACTAAGGCGGTTCTGCACTTCTTCCTGGGTTAGGCAGGTAATACTTAATGGGGAGTTTACATTATCACTCTGCATTTCCCCTGGCAAATCCTTTTCATGTGTGAACACTAGAGTTGAGCGACTTTTGGTTTTTTAGGGTCGCGTTTCGTTTCGTGAAACCCGACTTTTCCAAAAGTCGGGTCGAGCAAGATCGTCCGATTATAGGGAAAAGTCGGGGTCGTCCCGAAACACGAAACCCAATGTAAGTCAATGGGGAATAAAAGTCGGCAGTGAGAGGAGGACAGGAAACACACCAACAGTGCCCATTTGAATGCCAAAAGCATCAATTCTTCTTACTTAAGCTTGTCAACCTTAATTAACTTCATAATACAAGTTATGCACTGAAAAATGGGGGTTATCTGGCTAAAGTTGTGGGGGGGGAGGGCTGGCTGCAGGTTTTCATGTGCCCTGGGCGAAAGAGCGCCCCTTTAACACATACCAAAACTCATCATGCTCCGATACGGCAGAGAAATAGCGGTATAGTACAATGAAAAATACCTCACTTTTTACATCTCATGACGAGGCCCATCTATTTCTCCATACAGAATCATTGGTCCCATATAATGTTTGAAACAGTATATGATGAGCTCCACAAAATGCTACAGTATATGTTGGTCCCCATGGATGAAGCTCCACTGTCTTATGGGCCCAAATAATGCTCCAAACATAATGGGCCCCATTTCTAATGCTCTAGTGTATAATGGGCCCTGTAAATGCTGCTCCAGTGTCTGATGTCCACCTTTGGAATGTTCCAGTGTATGGTGGGCCCCATCTATCATTCTCCAGAGTATAGTGCTCCCCAAAAATTGCTGTCCCAACATTGAAAACAATGAAATAAGTCTCCTCGCTAGGGAATCCCTGTACTAGTCTAGACTCCTCGTCGTCCCCATCTTCCATCTCACTGCACAGTATTTCAACTTTGCAAGTGCTGTGATCCTGGGCAAGCAGGGGGGGCCCACTCGTTGGCGACGGCACTGGCACAGGGCCCCTGATAGTACGGTGGTGTGTCTGATGGCGGGTGGGCCAAACATGCACTTTCATCTGCAGCTTCCTCTTTGTCACCGTGTAAGATGGAACTGTATATGGGAAGGGTAACCTGAGTTTCATCAGGGTCAGATTCAGGTCGTGTAGCGTGCGAGGGGAATGTAGTGGTCTGGGTAAATGTACCAGCAGATTCATCGAGCAGTGGCTGGGCATCAGTGCACTTGTGTCGCCCCCAGGAGTACGGTCGCCACAGTGGCATTACCTTCTTCCTAGGGAGTGTGATGTCATGCTTGGGAGCAACGAAGGATCTCTCTAGCAGGTTAACTGATTGGGCGGCGTTATTCCCACGAGTCATGACCCTACAAACAGCGTTCATGAAGGCAAAGTGTTTGTTTTACGTGGGCAGTATGGTTGCAAAGCTGAACCTTAAAGGAATGTCCAGAAGGGCACCACCAGGAGTGGAGCCTACGGTTAAATTCGACTCCACCTGGGAAACCTCAACCATGCCAGCTACAGAACAGATGCACACATTGCAAGCTTAATTCCGTTAACGAAAGAGACTCCGTCATGCCCCGCGGTCCGAGTCCGGCTTACTAGAGGGACACGTGAGGCTCTGGCACATGAGATTGGCCAATAACTGGTGTGTCATGCCCTTACATGTCCGTGGCTGCATGTGCGCTACACTGAAAAGGCCAGCGTTTGTCGCTTACAGGTGCAGATAACCCGCTGAACAACGTTAGTGATGGGGATCACTGATTACAATTATTACCCACGAACAATGATTTCCCAGTAAGTGCAGGTCAACCTCAGTTCCGGAATTAGGCCTAACCGTCATTCCTGAAAAAATGAAAAACTTACGTGTGCAAACCACAGGTGCTGTAGCTTGCTTAACAGCTCGCCAGCCGTTCTCACGCCCAGTATGGATTACACGTGATTGCACAAAGGTGAGAAAGGGTACCGTATCCCCGGATAACATGTATGGATAGCGTACACATTCAAAATATATGTCTCAGGAGGCAGGCTCAGACGGTGTTAGGCCCAGTATGGATTGCACGTGATTGCACAAAGGTTAGAAAGGGTACCGTATCCCCGGATAACATGTATGGATAGCGTACACATTCAAAATATATGTCTCAGGAGGCAGGCTCAGACGGTGTTAGGCCCGGTATGGATTGCACGTGATTGCACAAAGGTTAGAAAGGGTACCGTATCCCCAGATAACATGTATGGATAGCGTACACATTCAAAATATATGTCTATACATCAGGAGGCAGGCTCAGACGGTGTTAGGCCCAGTATGGATTGCACGTGATTGCACAAAGGTTAGAAAGGGTACCGTATCCCCAGATAACATGTATGGATGGCGTACACATTCAAAATATATGTCTCAGGAGGCAGGCTCAGACGGTGTTAGGTCCAGTATGGATTGCACGTGATTGCACAAAGGTTACAAAGGGTAACTTATCCCCAGATAACATGTATGGATAGCGTACACATTCAAAATATATGTCTCAGGAGGCAGGCTCAGACGGTGTTAGGCCCAGTATGGATTGCACGTGATTGCACAAAGGTTACAAAGGGTACCGTATCCCCAGATAACATGTATGGATAGCGTACACATTCAAAATATATGTCTATACATCAGGAGGCAGGCTCAGACGGTGTCAGGCACAGTATGGATTTGACGGCCCAGATTACACAGCGGAGGAGCAGGGAGAGGTAAAGATTGCAAATGCTGGGGCCCTGCCCAAGCAAGGGGGGCCCACTCATGGGCGTCGGTACTGGCACTGGGCCCCTCATAGTACAGCGGTGTGTCTGACGGCGGGTATGCACCACCACCGTCAGAGACACTTGATTGCACTATGAGGGACCCTGTGCCAGTGCCCGCGCCCAAGCGTCGGCCTACCCACCTGTCCAGGGCAACGGCACTCGCACGGTGTCGTGCGCTAGGTGGTGACCCCGGCCATGGGGGGTAAGGCAGCACAGTTAGGGAGTTTTAGAAAGTGGCATATGTTGATGTTGGACATTCAGCTGATGCAAAAGGCGAAATAGGTGAAGTCCCAGGAAGAGGTGGACCAAAGCAAGCCATTTTTCTGTCACCCTATGTGTCATCAGGGGAAGATGGGACAAAATCCTTGGAAACCCATGCATGGTTCATTTTAATGAAGGTTAGATCATCCACATTTTGGGTTGACAGACGGGTCCTTTTTTCTGTCAGGATTGATCCAGCTGCACTGAAGACTCTTTCCGATAGCACACTTGCAGCTGGGCAAGCGAGCTCCTGTAAGGCATATTGGGCCAATTCAGGCCAGGTGTCCAGTTTAGCGGCCCAATAGTCAAAGGGGAATGACCTGTGTGGGAGAACATCGATATGGGAGGAAAAGTAGTTTGTAACCATAGTTGACAACTGCTGTCTCCTGTCACTTTCCATCGATGCAGTATTACCAGTTGTGTGAGCGGTATTTGAAAAATCAGTCCACAACATTGTCATGAAACCCCTGTCTCCAACGCCACTTCTGCTGTGTGCACCACGAACACCTCTGCCAAGCTGCCCCCGGCCCGTACGGCTCGTGTGAGAACCATCACCGCTGCTGTGTGCTGGGAATGCCTCAAGCAACCGATTTACCAGAGTTGCTTGTTTATTAGCCAATATTAGGTCAAAGTTCTCCTGTGGCATGATGTTTTGTAATTTGCCTTTACAGCGTGGATCCAGGATGCTGGCCAACCAGTAGTCGTCATCGTTCATCATTTTGGCAATGCGGGGGTCCCTTTTTAGGATCTGCAAGGCATAATCTGACATGTGGGCCAATGTTCCCGGTGTCAATGATGCACTGCGAGTGCTGGGTGGAGGAGCACTTTCTGGCAAATCCACATCCCTCCAGTCACGCACAAACCCTGTACCAGACCTTGCCACGCCAACATTTTCACTTGCCCCACGAGATGCATCCTCCTCCCCTAAGTAATCATCCCCATCATCATCCTCCTCCTCCTCTTCTTCCTCCACCTCGTCCAGGAGAGGTCCCTGAGCAGACAATGGCTGAATGTCATCAAGGATTCCCTCCTCCTCTTCCTCCTCATCAACATTGGCTGCAGACGCCTGCTCCTTAAGGTGCGTCAAAGTTTGCATGAGCAGACGCATAAGTGGGATACTCATGCTTAGGATGGCTTCGTCTACGCTTACCAGCCGTGTGCATTCCTCAAAACACTGAAGGACTTTACAGAGGTCTTTCAGCTTCGACCACTGCACACCTGTCAACTCCATGTCTGCTCTCAAAGTGCCTGGCCGTGTATCCTCCCACAAATGCATTATGGCCTGCCTCTGCTCGCACAGCCGCTCCACCATGTGCAGGGTGGAGTTCCACCTTGTTGCAATGTCGATAATGAGGCGGTGGTTGGGAAGGTGGAGCAATCGCTGCAGCTTCTGCATACGAACAGAGTGTACAGGTGACCGGCGGATGTGCGCGCACAGTCTTCGCACCTTCTGGAGCAGGGCTGTTAACTCCGGATAATTTTTGAGGAAGCACTGCACCACCAGGTTCAAGGTGTGAGCCAAGCAAGGTATGTGGCTGAGTTTTGAAAGGGCTATGGCTGCCACAAAATTACGGCCGTTATCACTAACTACCTTGCCTGCCTCAAGATGTACACTGCCCAGCCATGACTCAGTTTGTCGCTTCAAGTACTCGGCCAGCACCTCGGCTGTGTGTCTGTTGCCCAAACACATCATCTGCAACACAGCCTGCTGACGCTTTCCACTAGCTGCTCGATAGGGGGACACATCGTGTGCAACAGTGGCAGCTGCAGATGGAGTGCTCGTACGACTGCGCTCTGTGGACGAGCTTTCGCTTCTGGAGGAGGAGGAGGAGGAGGAGGGTCGAACGCCTACAGCCAACTGTTTCCTATACCGTGGGCTAGGCAGCACTGTCCCACCACCGCTGTCCCCTGTGGACCCTGCATCCACCACATTAACCCAGTGCGCAGTGATGGACACGTAACGGCCCTGGCCATGCCGACTGGACCATGCATCAGTTGTGAGGTGCACCTTTCCGCTCACTGACTGCTTGAGTGCATGGACAATGCGGTCTTTCACATGATGGTGGAGGGCTGGGATGGCTTTGCGAGAGAAGAAGTGGCGACTGGGTAGGTCATAGCGTGGTACTGCATAGGCCATGAGTTCGCGGACAGCTGTGCTTTCCACCAACCGAAAGGGCATCATCTCAAACGAGATTAGTTTGGCAATGTGGGCGTTCAAACCCAGTGTACGCGGATGAGAGACTGAGTACTTTCTTGACCTACTCATAGTGTCTGGGAGGGTGAGCTGGACTTGAGAGCTGCATATGGTGGAAGTAGCGGTGGACAGGGCGGACTGAGAGAGGGTTGATGATGGTGATGGAGTTGGTGTTCTTTCTGATGGCCTAGAATCAGTCTTTCGCTGATATAACAGTGGGATTCCCTGACTGCTGTGGCCTTGCAACGACACCTCAACATTTGCTGCTGTGCTAACCGGTGGGCTTACAGTGGGGGAAACAATGTAGCGTTGCTGACTACCTTCGTTGTGATCAGTTGCACATGTGGCACTTGAGGTTTGGTGTTGTGTCCACGCTTGCAAGTGCATGCTGGTTAAATGTCTAAGCATGCAACTGGTATTCAAATTTTTCAGATTTTTCCCTCGGCTAAAGGTCTTTGCGCACTTCTTACAGATAACCTTGGCCTGATCATGAGGATTTTGTTCAAAAAAGTGCCACACTGCACTCTTCCTACTTTGGCAGACATTTTGCGGCCTAGCACGCTGTGATCTTTTGACCCTCTGGACAAGCTGTCCAGCAACTCTTTTGATGTTTGGAACCTGTCTTTGGAGTGCTACGGGCCTGCCAGATAACAGCTGTTGCGATGTCGATGTCTGCTGTGGATGCTCCTCATCTGAGCTATTGGAAGCAGCACCCTCTTCCCCCAATGGATGCCAATCTGGGTCAACAACTGGGTCATCCATCACCTCCTCTTCTATGCCATGTGTACCTTCCTCTGTGTCACCGTGTATGGTGGTATAGTGTGCGGGAAGGGGCACCTGAGTCTCATCAGGGTCAGAATCTGGCTCTGTACACTGCGAGGACAATGTAGTGCTCTGAGTGAATGTACCAGCAGAATCATCCATCAGCGGCTGTGCATCAGTGCACTCCATGTCAGATTCATCTTGGCCTGGGTAATTCACCATTTCACTTGATAATCCAGGCATGGTATGTGAAAACAGCTCCATGGAGTAATCAGTAGTATGGCCTGCGTCATCCTTCAATCTTGGTTGGGGTGAAGGACACAAGGAAAGGTGTGGTTCATGAACATGAGCCTCCAATGACGACTCAGTGCTTTTACTTTTTACAACTGAAGAAGAGGAGGCGATAGAGCTGGAGGCTGAGTCAGCAATGTAAGACAAAACTTTTTCCTGATGCTCTGGCTTTAAAAGCGGTTTGCCAACTCCTAGAAAACTAAGCGTTCGAGGCCTTATGTAGCCAGACGATGACGCAGGCTCAACACCTCCTGCATTCGGTCCTATTTTGCTCTTGCCACTACCATCAGATCCACCACCAACACTATCATTACCAGCTGCCAACCCCCGCCCAATTCCACGGCCTCTTCCACCAGCCTTCCTCATTTTTGGTAGAAATGTAGACAAAATCCAACAAACTATATAGTAATGTAAAACAAGGTACAAGGTGTCTATAGGACAGGGGAGATTTTGAATTTCTGCACACACTTGTGGACACTGGACACTTTTGGATTGTGTGAGGCCCAATGAATATCTGAGCGCTATGTGACAGGCTCGATGGCACAGCTGTGACAAAAGTGACTAGAGGATAAGGGAGATTTTGAATCTCTGCACACACTTTTGGACACTGGACACTTTTGGATTGTGTGAGGCCCAATGAATATCTGAGCGCTATGTGACAGGCTCGATGGCACAGCTGTGACAAAAGTGACTAGAGGATAAGGGAGATTTTGAATCTCTGCACACACTTTTGGACACTGGACACTTTTGGATTGTGTGAGGCCCAATGAATATCTGAGCGCTATGTGACAGGCTCGATGGCACAGCTGTGACAAAAGTGACTAGAGGATAAGGGAGATTTTGAATCTCTGCACACACTTTTGGACACTGGACACTTTTGGATTGTGTGAGGCCCAATGAATATCTGAGCGCTATGTGACAGGCTCGATGGCACAGCTGTGACAAAAGTGACTAGAGGATAAGGGAGATTTTGAATCTCTGCACACACTTTTGGACACTGGACACTTTTGGATTATGTGAGGCCCAATGAATATCTGAGCGCTATGTGACAGGCTCGATGGCACAGCTGTGACAAAAGTGACTAGAGGATAAGGGAGATTTTGAATCTCTGCACACACTTTTGGACACTGGACACTTTTGGACTGTGTGAGGCCCAATGAATATCTGAGCGCTATGTGACAGGCTCGATGGCACAGCTGTGACAAAAGTGACTAGAGGATAAGGGAGATTTTGAATCTCTGCACACACTTTTGGACACTGGACACTTTTGGATTGTGTGAGGCCCAATGAATATCTGAGCGCTATGTGACAGGCTCGATGGCACAGCTGTGACAAAAGTGACTAGAGGATAAGGGAGATTTTGAATCTCTGCACACACTTTTGGACACTGGACACTTTTGGATTGTGTGAGGCCCAATGAATATCTGAGCGCTATGTGACAGGCTCGATGGCACAGCTGTGACAAAAGTGACTAGAGGATAAGGGAGATTTTGAATCTCTGCACACACTTTTGGACACTGGACACTTTTGGATTGTGTGAGGCCCAATGAATATCTGAGCGCTATGTGACAGGCTCGATGGCACAGCTGTGACAAAAGTGACTAGAGGATAAGGGAGATTTTGAATCTCTGCACACACTTTTGGACACTGGACACTTTTGGATTGTGTGAGGCCCAATGAATATCTGAGCGCTATGTGACAGGCTCGATGGCACAGCTGTGACAAAAGTGACTAGAGGATAAGGGAGATTTTGAATCTCTGCACACACTTTTGGACACTGGACACTTTTGGATTGTGTGAGGCCCAATGAATATCTGAGCGCTATGTGACAGGCTCGATGGCACAGCTGTGACAAAAGTGACTAGAGGATAAGGGAGATTTTGAATCTCTGCACACACTTTTGGACACTGGACACTTTTGGACTGTGTGAGGCCCAATGAATATCTGAGCGCTATGTGACAGGCTCGATGGCACAGCTGTGACAAAAGTGACTAGAGGATAAGGGAGATTTTGAATCTCTGCACACACTTTTGGACACTGGACACTTTTGGATTGTGTGAGGCCCAATGAATATCTGAGCGCTATGTGACAGGCTCGATGGCACAGCTGTGACAAAAGTGACTAGAGGATAAGGGAGATTTTGAATCTCTGCACACACTTTTGGACACTGGACACTTTTGGATTGTGTGAGGCCCAATGAATATCTGAGCGCTATGTGACAGGCTCGATGGCACAGCTGTGACAAAAGTGACTAGAGGATAAGGGAGATTTTGAATCTCTGCACACACTTTTGGACACTGGACACTTTTGGATTGTGTGATGCCCAATGAATATCTGAGCGCTATGTGACAGGCTCGATGGCACAGCTGTGACAAAAGTGACTAGAGGATAAGGGAGATTTTGAATCTCTGCACACACTTTTAGACACTGGACACTTTTGGATTGTGTGAGGCCCAATGAATATCTGAGCGCTATGTGACAGGCTCGATGGCACAGCTGTGACAAAAGTGACTAGAGGATAAGGGAGATTTTGAATCTCTGCACACACTTTTGGACACTGGACACTTTTGGATTGTGTGAGGCCCAATGAATATCTGAGCGCTATGTGACAGGCTCGATGGCACAGCTGTGACAAAAGTGACTAGAGGATAAGGGAGATTTTGAATCTCTGCACACACTTTTTGGACACTGGACACTTTTGGATTGTGTGAGGCCCAATGAATATCTGAGCGCTATGTGACAGGCTCGATGGCACAGCTGTGACAAAAGTGACTAGAGGATAAGGGAGATTTTGAATCTCTGCACACACTTTTGGACACTGGACACTTTTGGATTGTGTGAGGCCCAATGAATATCTGAGCGCTATGTGACAGGCTCGATGGCACAGCTGTGACAAAAGTGACTAGAGGATAAGGGAGATTTTGAATCTCTGCACACACTTTTGGACACTGGACACTTTTGGACTGTGTGAGGCCCAATGAATATCTGAGCGCTATGTGACAGGCTCGATGGCACAGCTGCGACAAAAGTGACTAGAGGATAAGGGAGATTTTGAATCTCTGCACACACTTTTGGACACTGGACACTTTTGGATTGTGTGAGGCCCAATGAATATCTGAGCGCTATGTGACAGGCTCGATGGCACAGCTGTGACAAAAGTGACTAGAGGATAAGGGAGATTGGATTGCTTTTAAAAAAGCAGTTTGCAGAGCAGTGGGTAAACAGCAATGCCAGCCTGTCAGGAAGCCTTAAAAGGCAGCCCAACAACCAACACCACTGATACACCACAATATAGCCTCCCCTTGCACTGCACACACAGTGACTGGTGTGTTGTGCAGGCCAAATTGCTAGCAGCAGAAGCAGTTTTTTTTTCTTCTCAGCAGGACAAAAAAAAAATTGGGATTGCTTTTAAAAAAGCAGTTTGCGGAGCAGTGGGTAAACAGCAATGCAGGAATGTCAGGAAGCCTTAGAAGGCAGCCCAACAACCAACACCACTGATACACCACTATATAGCCTCCCCTTGCACAGCACACACAGTGACTGGTGTGTTGTGCAGGCCAAATCGCTAGCAGCAGAAGCAGTTTTTTTGTCTTCTTCCCTGCCTAACGCTCTCCCTACAGAATCAGCAACCTCTCCCTATACTGAGATCGGCAGAAGTAAGATGGCGGTCGGCGTGCACGCCCTTTTATACCCCTTGTGACGCCCACCAAAGCAAGCCAATCACTTGCATGCCCTTCTGAAAGATGGTGGTGACCCCTGCCTATGTCATCACGTTGCCCACAGTGTCCGTGGATCCTGATTGGCTGAAAAAGAGCGCAAAACAAACTTTTGAAACGCGACTTTGGCGCGTAAGACGCCGACCTCGTGGCCGACCTCATCCTAACTTTGCCAAAAGTCGGCGACTTTTGAAATTGTTCGACCCGTTTCGCTCAACTCTAGTGAACACTGTTGAGAAAAAAGTATTTAAAACATTTGCTTTTCCCACATCGCTCTCTATGATTTCACCCTCATTGTTCTTTAAAGGGCCGACACCATCAATTTTAATATTTTTATTGTTTATATAATTAATGAATAGTTTGGGGTTTGTTTTACTTTCCTTAGCAATGAGTCTCTCAGTTTCTACTTTTGCTAAATTTATTTGTTTTTTACACATTTTATTTTTTTCTCTATAACTTTTTAATGCTTCTTCTTCTTTGCCTTCTTGTTTTAGCTTCTTAAATGCCTTGTTCTTGTTATTTATTGCCCTTTTTACATCCTTATTTAGCCACATTGGTGTTCTCCTGTTCCTAGCCCTTTTATTTCTGCTAGCTCACAGTGGGTGTGTAAAACTGATTTAAATAATTCCCATTTATTTTCTGTGCTCCTATTTTTGAGGACATTGTCCCAATCAATTCGGCGAAGGTCCTCTCTAAGCTGATCAAACTTTGCTTTCCTGAACTTCAGCGTTTTTGTAACCCCCTTCCAGGGCACCTTACTGAAGGACAAGTGGAATTGTATTATATTGTGGTCACTGCTCCCTAGGTGCCCATCAACTCGTACTTCTGTTATTCTATCTGGCCTGTTGCTTAAAATTAAGTCCAGAAGGGCTGTCCCTCTAGTTGGGCCCTGCACAAGTTGTGACAGATAATTATCCTTGGTTACTGACAGAAATTGGTTTCCTTTCTGAGATACGCAGGTTTCAGTTTCCCAGTCTATGTCGGGGTAGTTGAAGTCCCCCATAATAATCACCTCATTGTGATTTGCTGCTTTGTCTATTTGTTTCAATAATACATTTTCAGTGGTTTCTGTTATATTTGGTGGCTTATAACAAACCCCTATGAGGATTTTATTACTTTTCTCTCCTTGTATCTCCACCCATAGAGACTCAACCTCTTCATTTCCCTCTTGTATATCTTCTCTTAGTGTGGGCTTTAAAGTGGACTTTATATATAGACAGACTCCACCCCCTTTCCTTTTTTTACGATCCCTCCTAAACAAATCATAGCCTTGCAAGTTAGCCACCCAGTCATAGCTGTTGCAGGGAAGGTGACCGGACGGACGGACATGTCAGAATAGAGAAAGATAGGTTTGCACAGTTTAGATAGGTGACAGTTACTACAATGGGGAAACAGCTAGGAAAGTGTAGTGGACGTGCAGTGCCTTGGGTTGACCATTAGATGGCAGGGAGGAGTGTGAGCAAAGGACTTGACATCAGCTTATGGCTTTAGAAACCGTTGGTCATGGGGGGCGGAGTTACAGTGACAGGGGACCGGGAATGCTATAAATACTGAGGGAGGGTTCCAGAAAGTTCCAGTCCCCAGGGGGAGCTCCAGTGACAGGAGGACTACGACAGTCTGTGCGCTGTGAGGAGAATCCAAACCAGGGGGACTGAGGAGAGAGAATGTCAGGGGGGTGGTCCTGACAGGAATACCGCAACAGAGATGAATAAAAGAGAGTAGGCATACCTTGTTAAGGACGACGTTTGACGAGTGAAAGGACTGTCGTTGATAAGGCCTATGGCAGCCACAGTGTCGGAAGCTGTCAGCGCGTCAGCAAGGAAAAAGGGACAGGACGTATATATACGTCCCAGGCGAAAAACACGGTGTGTGAAGCAGCCCTGGACACGGAGGGCCATGAGTGAGGTACTGTGTTGTAATGTGAGGGCCGTCAGTCGGACGGCGAGAGCATGATTAAACTTGGACCTGTTGTACCCAAAAATGGCCTCTATTTGTCTCTGTTCATCTCTGCACGGTATGATGAGGGACCACCCCCCCAGCTCGGCCACCGACTACATTTGGCGTAGTCGGCAGGATAGCTGCCGCTAATACCTCATCTTCTGCGGCAGGCCTGCCTCAAATAATGGAAAAGAACTTGGACTATGCTGCTTGGAATATAAACACCTGTGGATTACAAATGATTTACCTGTGGAATATGAATTGGAGGCGCTGTGACAGATCTGCGTGGCCAGCAGAGGATCCGGGGCGGTACCAGGTACTGTGCAGTATGGCGGTGTTGCTTCAGCGCAGAGGAGAGGTCTGGGTGTTTGCAGTTGTTCAGAATGGACTGGGACCCCCTCCAACGTACCCCAAAAGGAAGCAGTATGTGTCCGGAGACCGACGCTTCCATATATTGGACCCTGACAGGTGGGTGGAGTGGCCTGCTGACACCCCATCCCACAGAGGGAGTGGCACAGAAGAAAAACTTGGCTGCGGCTGTCTGGCGCCATTCGAGTGCTGCCCAACGGACGGTATGAGACGCTGCGGGTGTCGGGGCATCGGCCGCCTAGAGTGGCAGTGGCGGCAGGAGATGGAGCTGCACCAGAAGTCATCTTCAGAACCACGGGCAGGCAGCGGGATGCTGAGCTGGGGAGCGGAGCCTGAGCGGAGTTAGCGAGAGCGGCCGCCACCAATACCGGCAGAGGACTTCTCCGCGGAGCCCCCGAGTCTGGAGGAAAGGCCCGCAGGACAGTGGAGCGAGGAACGGAGGCTGCGGGGGGAAGCCGCGTGATGGTGTGACGGAGGCCACAGCGCCGGGGAAGGCGAGAGTACCCCCGGCACCACCAGTGCCTCTGCAAGCGGCCCCCACCATTCGGCCGCAGCACGCGGCCCCCTGCACACCGGAAGGCCTAGTTACATCGGGCCCTGTGGTGTATGCAGAACTGAGCGAGGACCTCGCTCAAGTCCCCGAACTACCCCGCCCGGAGTCACCAGTGCAGAGCTCACCCAAAGAAGATGCTGCTGCGCTCCCCCTGCTAATAGCGGCTGCATCGTTGGAATCGGCCGTTACTCCGGCTCCATTGGAAGTAGTGTATGCGGCCTGTCCTGAGGCCGCGGTTATGCCGGTGCTGGAGTCGGCTGCGGCCGACTAAGCGGGCCCTGTGATTCCAGCCCCCGAGGACCCGGTTGTCCCCATTTGCCACCTGACCCCAGCGGCTGCTGGGCCGCAGAAATCATCGGTCACTTCTGTCTCAGCAGAGTCCCGCCTACCGGACTCCAGGGCCCATGCTGTACCCTCCGTGTGGGTAGTGGAGGTGATCAGGAAGAAGAAGGCCCGGGAGCAGGAAGTGTGGAACCTGCTCCATACTCAAGGAGAGGCCGGCATGGAAAAGAAGAGATCTAGGGGACGGCTGGTCTATACCAACCTTGACCGGGGATACGGGTTTATCCGTGATGAAACAGGCCAGAAGGTCTACATTAATGTGGCTTCAATTCGCCACGGTCGGGCTCTATAGGAAGGGGACTTATAAATATCCACCAGAAAGAGAAGCGATCAAAAAAGTCCAAGAGACTCGGTATTGGAAAAGATAATATAAACACTTTATTGAAATGTGAACAGGGACAAGGAAAAAGGGGGAAATTGAGTCAAGATTGACCATAGCAGCACAAAGGCAAACACCTGGGGCATACATGGGATAAAGGGACTAAAAAGGGATAAGGCATAACTAAAGCAATGTTGCAATATAGTATTAGATGATACATTGCGCCAATCCCAAATAGTAAAAAATGCCCAAACAGGTTATATTGATATAGACATTATCATTAAATGCAAATAGACAATGGTAAAACTTTACCTGTTAGGACAGCAAGTAGAGGTCCACCCATGTATGTACCCCCCCCAACGCACATTTCGGCAAATGGCCTTTCTCAAGGGGTGATGGGAAAGGGGAAGTGAGGGATATTTAAGATAGAGTCGTCCAATCACATTGTAGATCACATACATGTGATTAAGTGGACCAATGATATATAATTGGCACAAGTACCTCCCAAAGATGGCTCCCATCACCAGGGTGACACACACAACAAACAACTCAATCTGTGAACTCCATTCATCCAAGACACTCAGAACAACCAGATGAGCAAAACCGCCATGAATGTAACAAATGGGCAGCACCATGATAGTGTAGGGGGACGCTACATTGCCCATGCAGCAGTATCAAATTGTGGCCTGCGCCCCCTCCCCTTACAATGATGCCGCCATAGCGGCGGTCACATGACCAGCTCCACGTCACAAGCTCCTCCCCTAGCTAGATGTAATGACGACGCGTCTACTCATAATGACGCGAGCGTCGTCCCGGCAACCAAGACGCAACAGACGGCGTCGGCATCATTATATATATAAAGACAATGTATATAGAATGGACAATATAAATATGCCAACATAGGATATTGGCTGAATAAATAACAAAGAAACCTAAACAAGGCCAAAATCTCAATAACAATAATTAATGAAGTCAACAAAATGCATAGAGCACAGAATTAATCATAATAAGCACTATATTATCAGATTACATGACATAATGCATTAAGTATCTTTCTTCACAAAAGATGGAGGTCCTCATCTTCATAAATATGTCGGAGTGCCAGACGGTGATTGGTCCACACGGAGGGAAAATAGCCAGAAATATCCAAAAAATATAAACCATAGGTGCATAGAAATAAGAATGGAAATCAAGGGACAACTCTAAAAATTAAAAACAACATTAAAACTCAAAAACTAAAAACAAAAGCCAAAGACCACATATGATCATAGCCACAACAGATGTTTATAAAAATGGAGCAAAACTAATAGCCTCATTTAGACCATTTGGATGATACTTAATGCATTATGTCATGTAATCTGATAATATAGTGCTTATTATGATTAATCCTGTGCTCTACGCATTTTGTTGACTTCATTAATTATTGTTATTGAGATTTTGGCCTTGTTTAGGTTTCTTTGTTATTTATTCTGCCAATATCCTATGTTGGCATATTTATATTGTCCACTCTATATACATTGTCTTTATATATATATATATATATATATATATATATATATATATATATATATATATACACTCACTGGCCACTTTATTAGGTACACCATGCTAGTAAGGGGTTGGACCCCCTTTTGCCTTCAGAACTGCCTCAATTCTTCGTGGCAGAGATTCAACAAGGTGCTGGAAGCATTCCTCAGAGATTTTGGACCATATTGACATGATGGCATCACACAGTTGGCGCAGATTTGTCGGCTGCACATCCCTGATGCGAATCTCCCGTTCCACCACATCCCAAAGATGCTCTATTGGATTGAGATCTGATGACTGAGGAGGCCATTTGAGTACAGTGAACTCATTGTCATGTTCAAGAAACCAATCTGAGATGATTCGAGCTTTATGACATGGCGCATTATCCTGCTGAAAGTAGCCATCAGATGTTGGGTACATTGTGGTCATAAAGGGATGGACATGGTCAGCAACAATACTCAGGTAGGCTGTGGCGTTGCAACGATGCTCAATTGGTACCAAGGGGCCCAAAGAGTGCCAAGAAAAAATTCCCCACACCATGACACCACCACCACCAGCCTGAACCGTTGATACAAGGCTGGATGGATCCATGCTTTCATGTTGTTTACGCCAAATTCTGACCCTACCATCCGAATGTCGCAGCAGAAATCGAGACTCATCAGACCAGGCAACGTTTTTCCAATCTTCTACTGTCCAATTTCGATGAGCTTGTGCAAATTGTAGCCTCAGTTTCCTGTTCTTAGCTGAGAGGAGTGGTACCCAGTGTGGTCTTCTGCTGCTGTAGCCCATCTGCCTCAAAGTTCGACGCACTGTGCGTTCAGAGATGCTCTTCTGCCTACCTTGGTTGTAACGGGTGGCAATTTGAGTCACTGTTGCCTTTCTATCAGCTCGAACCAGTCTGCCCATTCTCCTCTGACCTCTGGCATCAACAAGGCATTTCCGGCCACAGAACTGCCGCTCACTGGATTTTTTTTCTTTTTCGGACCATTCTCTGTAAACCCTAGAGATGGTTGTGCGTGAAAATCCCAGTAGATCAGCAGTTTCTGAAATACTCAGACCAGCCCTTCTGGCACCAACAATCATGCCACGTTCAAAGGCACTCAAATCACCTTTCTTCCCCATACTGATGCTCGGTTTGAACTGCATGAGATTGTCTTGACCATGTCTACATGCCTAAATGCACTGAGTTGCCGCCATGTGATTGGCTGATTAGAAATTAAGTCTTAACACACAGTTGGACAGGTGTACCTAATAAAGTGGCCAGTGAGTGTATATATATATATATATATATATATATATGTTGCATTCTCAAGGCTCA
This sequence comes from Dendrobates tinctorius, assembly GCF_039654945.1. Taxonomy (NCBI): domain Eukaryota; kingdom Metazoa; phylum Chordata; class Amphibia; order Anura; family Dendrobatidae; genus Dendrobates; species Dendrobates tinctorius. The sequence continues at coordinate 11,727,355 of NW_027361794.1, forward strand.
CGCCGGGCAGCTCTCGGCATCTAGGTGTCACGTGATTAGTCACCTTTCAGTGACGTCACGGGCGCGTGATGCCGACGCCGTCTGTTGCGTCTTGGTTGCCGGGACGACGCGCGTGACGGCCGTCAGTCGGACGGCGAGAGCACGATTAAACTTGGACCTGTTGTACCCGAAAATGGCCTCTATTTGTCTCTGTTCATCTCTGCGCAGTATGATGAGGGACCACCCCCCCAGCTCGGCTACCGACTACACTGTCGTCATAGACTTTTTCTTCTGGTCTGTCTCACTCTACAGGAGATTAGCTTAGGGGGCTACTGTCCCAGTTTGAAAAACACAGGACTGCTTTATGAGCCCTGGACCATGCAGTTTTTCTGCAAACGAGAGCACCCAATGACCCCTGTGTCTCCACAGGGCTCATCTAGGAAGAGAGGTTTTCTAGGGAGCAAGGACCAGAAGTGGGAAGATACTGTTGTCAAAGGCAAAGGAATTGCTGGTGGTAGAGAAGAATGTAAATGAATGTCTTGCATCCCTACAGGGACTTCATGTCATGATCCTCTTGGACAATCAATTATCAGTAGCGTATATAAATCAAAGGGAGTGGGAGCTGAGTCAGAAAATCAGATAGTTTGGATATGAGGTCTCTCAATCATAGACCTTTTTGCAAGCAGACTAAACAGAAAGGTAAAGGTGTTTTGCTACCTGGACCCCAGGGAGGATTCTCTAGTAGTAGACGCGTTCTGGGTCTCCTGGAACTTAAGCATGACATATGCGTTCCCTGCAATAGCCCAGATCCTGCTAGTCATAAAAAGAATCAGGGAGGACAGGGCAAGGATTGTGTTGATTGCTCCCTTCTGTCCCAAAAGACCATGGTTTTCATTGCTAAGAAGGATGTAGGTGTCCAATCCATGGGTTCTTTCGGAGGTGCTGAAGCTGTTTTCTCAGGGGCCAGTGTTACATCTGCAAGCAGCCTACTGAACTTGTTGACGTGGAATTTGAAAGCGCGTTGTTAAGGGAGAGAGATTTTTCCGAAATCTTGTATGCACTCTGCTTCAGAGCAGGAAAGCAGTCACGAATAGGATGTATGCTAGGACTTGGAAAAATTCTTTATACTCTTCAGGTTCTATGGTCAAAGATGGACCACCGGTAGGATGATCTTTGAATTTTTGCCGAAAGCCTTGATTTATGTTTGTTCACCAGTACCATAAAAGTGTGGAAGCTCTCGGGGCACTGTACAACTGTGATGTGGCCGGTAATTATTGGGTTTCATGATTTATAAAAGCATCATTAAAATCTAGGAGCATTTCTAAAGCAAATTTGGTATCATGGGACTTAAATCTGGTCCTGACAGCCTTGACAGAAGCTCCTTTTGAACCCATGGAATCGGCATACCTGAAGGTTATTTCACTTAAAACAGGTCTGCTGGTAGCATTGACATCAGCCAGAATAGTCCGTGATATTCAGGCTCTTTCAATAGCCCCACCATTCACCCAAATCCTAGGCGATGATTTCTTTAAGCCGATCTTGCCTACCTTTCCAAGTAGCGTCGCGTTTCCATAGGCTACAGGAAGTCGAACTCGCCTCCTTTTGTTCCAATCCAAAAAAACAGAAGGCGGAAACCTGCATACTTTGGATGATAGGAGATGTGTAATTAGATAACTGTACACTTTGAAACACTGGAGAAAGAACAGATTCGTATCCTTCCAGACTTTTAGCAGAGGGTGTAGAGCCTCAAAAACCACAATTGCTAGGTGGATAACGGAGGCAATTTCTCTAGCCTACTTAGCAAGTGGCAAGACGGCCTCTTAACTTCCTGGGCAGAGAGGTTGGATGACTCGATAGAAGACATCTCTAAGGCGGCAACCTGGTCCTCTCCTTCTACCTTCTATAGACATTATAGATTATAGGTGCGTCCTCCGACCTCACTTTTTGGGCAGGGGTGTTTCAGGTGGTGGTCTCAACTTAGATTATTATATTTCTCTGTGAATCTGTTGTGGTGCTGTCATGGGTGATCGATAAAGTCTTAGTTACTTACTGGTAATTTGATTTTTCGGAACTCATGACAGCAGACTTATATTCCTTTCCATTATGTGTAGGTGAGCACTCCTTTCGCTAGCGTTATGTTTCACCACCTTTAGTTCATTAGGTGGCGGTAGTTGTTTTATGTTGTTTATATTAATAACCATTGGAGGTCCTCTCATGCTGTGTAATCCAACTTATGCGAGGGAGAGGTACCACAAAAGAACACAAAATGACAAATTTGCAAAAATACTCTGCAGTAAAAAACATGACAGTAATCAGCAAGTGCTGTATAACAAATTGTCACACGGGGCTTAGGACAACTAAGGCAGAAATACCCGGGGCCCCTGTGGTGTCCCTTTAACTAGGGGAAACCCTGTCTGACCCTCAACCCAGGGTTTTTGCTGAAGGTGCAAATGCCTGAGCCTCCACCCTTTCCTTATCTCCTGCTCAGCCCTGCACTTAACCCTCCACCCTCCACCCAGTGAGGAGACACACCACCAAAGCTCCCACACAAATAAGACAGACAGGGAGAACTTAAACTGCACTGCGCCGCACACACAGAGGAATATACAGTAATGTGAACAGGGCACAACTAAACACAAATATGGGAAGGAGAAAGGATAACGACGGATCATACGACACCAGATACGAATCTCTCTCTCTGCAACACCTCCACTCCAGACGGGAACCACTTGGTATGAAAACACAAGCTATAATCGGCGACGCCCATATGCCAGTATGACTATTTAAAGACCATGGGCGTGACTAACCTTCCAACCTGGTCTCCAGCAGGATTAACCCCCGAGAGCCTGAAGATCAAGCCGGCGCCACTGAGGCTATAGTGGCTGGAGGTGGAACCACCTCTGCCTGCCGGACGCTGTGGTGTGAACAGCGTCCGACATGACAGTACCCCGTCTTCTACGAGGGACCCCAGGGCCCTCAAGACTCATAGGACCCGGCTTGTCCGGATGACGACGGTGAAAAGAACTGACCAGCCGATCCGCATGTATGTCTGAGGCTGGAACCCAAGACCTCTCCTCCGGACCATACCCCCGCCAGTGCACCAAATACTGAAGAGTACGGCGTACTACTCGAGAGTCCACTACCTTGGCGACCTCGAACTCTAAATCACCATCCACCATGACTGGAGGTGGCATCGGCGTCGTGTCCACCAAGCCTACCACCTTTTTCAATAAAGCCCTGTGAAAAACGTTATGTATTTTGTACACCGCAGGAAGTTCCAACCGATAAGCCACTGGGTTAATGATGGCAGAAATCCTAAAAGGCCCAATAAACCTTGGACCCAGTTTTAAAGATGGAATTTTGAGTTTTATGTTCTTCGTAGCTAACCACACCCATTCACCCACACACAGGTCCGGACCTGGCACGCGTCTACTGTCAGCCACCCGTTTGTACCTGGCACTCATGCTCAACAAACGCTATTTCACCCGCCTCCAGACTGATGACAATTGGGCTCCTAGCTGATCCTCCTCCGGGACACCCCCGGAGTCACCCTGACGTAAGGTACAAAACTGAGGATGTTGACCGTACACACAAAAGAATGGAGACTCTCCTGATGACTCTTGGTGGTGATTATTTAACGTGAATTCGGCCAGAGGAAGGAAAGTAGACCACTCCTCCTGGTTGTCGGACACAAAACATCGTAAATACTGTTCTAGATTTTGGTTCATGCGCTCAGTTTGTCCATTAGACTGTGGATGAAACGCCGATGAATGTGACAACTTGATCCCCAACCTTGAGCAAAAAGCTTTCCAAAACCTCGCCACAAATTGCATACCCCTATCAGATACTATGTCAGATGGTACTCCGTGGAGCCTGACCACCTCCTTCACAAATACCTGAGCCAACGTCTTAGCATTGGGCAAAGAAGACAACGCCACAAAATGCGCCATCTTTGAAAAACGGTCAACCACCACCAGGATGACCGTGTTCCCTGCCGAGGCTGGCAAGTCAGTGATAAAATCCATGGAGATTTCTGTCCATGGCCTATTGGGTACCCCCAGAGGCTGTAGCGTGCCAGCAGGACGGGTTCGGGGTGACTTAGCCCTAGCGCACGTGATGCAAGCTGCCACGTACGAGACCACGTCCTGCCGGATTTTGGGCCACCAGAAACGACGCGATACCAGCTCTAAGGTGCCCTTCACCCCTGGATGACCAGCCAGTACCGAATCGTGGTGTTCCTTCAACACCTTAAGCCGAAGATGCAGGGGTACAAATGATTTGTTGGCGGGAAGTCCTGGTGGTACCTCCTCTTGGGCCTCGGTAATCTCCGCCTCTACCTCCGTCGTGAGAGCCGAGACCACTACCCCTTTCTGGAGGATGGGTACCGGCTCTTCCCGAGGTTCTCCCCCCGGAAAACACCTAGACAAAGCATCCGCCTTGGTGTTTTTAGCCCCGGGACGGTACATCACAAGAAAATTGAAACGAGTAAAAAACAATGCCCAGCGAGCCTGCCTAGGAGACAGACGCTTGGCCAACTCCAGATAGAGCAGATTCTTATGGTCGGTGATAACTGTGACCTGGTGAGCCGCCCCCTCCAAGAAGTGTCGCCATTCCTCAAAAGCCAGTTTGATGGCCAACAACTCCCTGTTGCCGATATCATAATTCCGTTCGGCCGGCGACAGCTTCTTGGAGAAGTAGGCGCATGGATGCATCTCGCTCAAGGACGAGCCTTGAGACAGTACTGCCCCCACTCCCACCTCCGACGCATCAACCTCTACCACAAAAGGTTTAGACACGTCTGGTTGCACCAGAATGGGGGCTGAAGCAAAACTATTCTTCAGACGCTCAAATGCACGTATAGCCACCTCAGGCCAGTTCGCCAGATCGGCACCCTTTTTTGTCATGTCCGTGAGCGGTTTGGCGACAGTCGAAAAGTGTTTTATAAATTTCCTATAATAATTCGCAAACCCAAGGAACCGCTGGAGTGCTTTCAGACTCTCCGGCCTCTCCCATTGCAGCACCGCTTGCACCTTAGCGGTGTCCATTTTAAAACCGGCTGCGGACACAATATATCCCAAAAAGGGCAACTCCTGGACAAAAAATAAACATTTTTCCAGCTTAGCATAGAGCTGGTTCTCCCGGAGCAACTGTAACACCTGCCTAACATGCTCCAAATGAGTGTCCCGATCGCTAGAATAAATGAGGATATCATCCAGGTATACAATCACAAATCTCCCCAGGACATGAGCAAATACATCATTAATAAAATGTTGGAAAACGGCAGGCGCGGTGGTCAACCCAAACGGCATAACCAGACTCTCAAAATGACCCTCAGGAGTGTTAAACGCCGTCTTCCACTCATCCCCCTGACGGACCCTTATGAGGTTATACGCCCCCCTGAGGTCCAGCTTGGAAAACCATTTCGCCCCCCGCTACCTGGTTGAACAAATCCGGGATCAACGGCATTGGGTAGGGATCACGGATAGTAATCTGGTTTAACTCTCGGAAATCCAGACACGGGCGTAACCCCCCATCTTTCTTTTTAATGAAGAAAAACCCCGCGGCTACAGGCGAGGACGAAGGCCGGATGTGTCCTTTGCTGAGACTCTCCGCGATGTAGTCTTTCAGAGCTTGCCTCTCAGGACCAGAAATATTAAACATCCTTGCCTTAGGTAATTTGGCCCCGGGTTTTAACCTAATCGCACAGTCATAGGCTCTATGTGGAGGCAGTTCTGAGCAACCCTTCACAGAGAAAACATCCGCGAAATCCTGCAAAGCCTCCGGCAGGCTGGGCGTCACGGCGGACACACATGTGGCCAAGCAATTGTCTTGGCAGAAACCACTCCATTGCACTATGTCCTGAGTTTTCCAATCAATTACCGGGTTGTGCCTGGACAGCCATGGAAAACCCAGGACCATTTGAGCTGGGAGATTACGGAGGACCCTACATGTAACCGACTCAGAATGTAGGACCCCAATGTGGAGTTTCACCTCTGCCACAAACTCTTTCATTAATGGTCACCACCTGTATGGGGTGAGGAAGTTTTTCGATCTTAAACCCGGCGGTGTGTGCAAACTCCTCATCTATGAGATTGGTAGCGGAACCGCTATCCACAAACACTGATATAGGTAGCTCTCTGCCGGCGATAATAACCTTGGCAGGGAGCATACATTGAGATACCATCATGGAGGATATGCATACGCTCAGTTGGGTCTCCTCCATACCCTCTGAGCTTAACAGTTTTCCGCCGATGTGACCCTCTTAGGTAGTACCGGGCAAACGTTAACATAATGACCTCTTTTACCACAGTAGAAACATGCTCCGGGCTTCCGGAATCCCGGAGCGCGAGGCTGAACCTGTGCCACGCCAGCAATCTGCATAGGTTCAGGGGACTCATCTACTTCAACCACACCTGCACCTCTGCTTTCCCCCAGAGGTAGCGTCTCCTGTGCCCCCTGGCGAAAACGGCGATCAATACGTATCACCAAACTCATGGCAGACTCCAATGATGCCGGAGTCTCATACATCAGGAGGGCTTGTTTCACCCTCCCTGATACCCCATGAATAAACTGGCTCCGCAGTGCTGGGTCATTCCACTGTGTGTCTACAGCCCAGCGGCAAAATTCCGATCAATAGTCCTCTGCCAAGCGCTCCCCCTGGCGGAGGGCGCGGATTTTAGATTCCGCTAGAGCCAGTCGGTCAGGGTCATCGTAAATGAGCCCGAGGGCAGAAAAAACATTATCGACCGAATGAAATGTAGCAGAGTCAGCTGGTAAGGAAAATGCCCATGCTTGGGAGTCACCACTCAGTAATGACAACACCTGACCTACTCGCTGGGCCTCATTACCTGAGGAGATTGGCCGCATGCGGAAGTATAATTTGCAGGCCTCCCGAAATACGACAAATTTGCTGCGATCGCCTGAAAATCGTTCTGGCAGCGGAAACTTCGGCTCTGCAACGATACCTGCAGATGCCGTTTGCACCTTTGCTACTACCAGGCCCTGCTGCTGAACTGCCCCTTTCAACTCGGAGACCTGTAAGGACAGCGCCGCCAACTGGCGGGTTATGGAATCCATGGGATCCATGGACTCCTGAAAAAATGTGGGCCGATTATAATGTCACGCGGGGCTTAGGACAACTAAGGCAGAAATACCCGGGGCCCCTGTGGTGTCCCTTTAACTAGGGGAAACCCTGTCTGACCCTCAACCCAGGGTTTTTGCTGAAGGTGCAAATGCCTGAGCCTCCACCCTTTCCTTATCTCCTGCTCAGCCCTGCACTTAACCCTCCACCCTCCACCCAGTGAGGAGACACACCACCAAAGCTCCCACACAAATAAGACAGACAGGGAGAACTTAAACTGCACTGCGCCGCACACACACAGGAATATACAGTAATGTGAACAGGGCACAACTAAACACAAATATGGGAAGGAGAAAGGATAACGACAGATCATACGACACCAGATACGAATCTCTCTCTCTGCAACACCTCCACTCCAGACCGGAACCACTTGGTATGAAAACACAAGCTATAATCGGCGACGCCCATATGCCAGTATGACTATTTAAAGACCGTGGGCGTGACTAACCTTCCAACCTGGTCTCCATCAGGATTAACCCCCGAGAGCCTGAAGATCAAGCCGGCGCCACTGAGGCTATAGTGGCTGGAGGTGGAACTACCTCTGCCTGCCGGATGCTGTAGTGTGAACAGCGTCCGACATGACACAAATACAGGGTATTTAGTCGATACGTTTTTTGCAAAAAGTGTATACCAAGCCGCTTCACCACGTCACGGTAACCCTTCACGAAGCAGTCCCTATCTAATGTATTTAAAACCTGAACATGTGAACAGTGTCTAAATGAACAGGATACAGACAGGCGCCTCCTAGTAGATGGGCTTGTGGTGTAAGACAGCTCATTTATGTGCATGTCACACAGGAGAGGGGTGGGGTCTCCCAAACCATGCTTAGCAAGGAAAAACGGATTAATAACATATGTGACATGCACAAGTGTGAACAAGTCAGTAAGACAATGCTCACACCACCCAATGGCTGAAACACAACAAAAGAACACAAAATGACAAATTTGCAAACATACTCTGCAGTAAAAAACATGACAGTAATCAGCAAGTGCTGTATAACAAATACAGGGTATTTAGTCGATACGTTTTTTTGCAAAAAATGTATACCAAGATGCTTCACCACGTCACGGTAACCCTTCACGAAGCAGTCCCTATCTAATGTATTTAAAACCTGAACATGTGAACAGTGTCTAAATGAACAGGATACAGACAGGCGCCTCCTAGTATATGGGCTTGTGGTGTAAGACAGCTAATTTATGTGCATGTCACACAGGAGAGGGGTGGGGTCTCCCAAACCATGCTTAGCAAGGAAAAACGGATTAAAAACATATGTGACATGCACAAGTGTGAACAAGTCAGTAAGACAATGCTCACACCACCCAATGGCTGAAACACAACAAAAGAACACAAAATGACAAATTTGCAAAAATACTCTGCAGTAAAAAACATGACAGTAATCAGCAAGTGCTGTATAACAAATACAGGGTATTTAGTTGATATGTTTTTTGCAAAAAATGTATACCAAGCCGCTTCACCATGTCACAGTAACCCTTCACGAAGCAGTCCCTATCTAATGTATTTAAAACCTGAACATGTGAACAGTGTCTAATTGAACAGGATACAGACAGGCGCCTCCTAGTATATGGGCTTGTGGTGTAAGACAGCTCATTTATGTGCATGTCACACAGGAGAGAGGTGGGGTCTCCCAAACCATGCTTAGCAAGGAAAAACAGATTAAAAACATATGTGACATGCACAAGTGTGAACAAGTCAGTAAGACAATGCTCACACCACCCAATGGTTGAAACAACAAAAAAACACAAAATGACAAATTTGCAAAAATACTCTGCAGTAAAAAACATGACAGTAATCATCAAGTGCTGTATAACAAATACAGCGTATTTAGTCGATACGTTTTTTGCAAAAAAGTATACCAAGCTGCTTCACCACATCACGGTAACCCTTCACGAAGCAGTCCCTATCTAGTGTATTTAAAACCTGAACATGTGAACAGTGTCTAAATGAACAGGATACAGACAGGCGCCTCCTAGTATATGGGCTTGTGGGTTTTTGTAACCCGTTTTTGGACTGCTACGGGCCTGCCAGATAACAGCTGTTGCGATGTCGATTCCTGCTGCGGATGATCCTCCTCTTCTGAGCTATTGGCAGCGGCACCCTCTTTCCCCAATGGATGCCAATCTGGGTCAACAACTGGGTCATCCATCACCTCCTCTTCAATGTCATGTGCACTTTCCTCTGTGTCACCTATAAGGTGGTATAGTATGCGGGAAGGGGCACCTGAGTTTCATCAGGGTCAGATTGTGGCTCAGTACACTGCGAGGACAATACAGTGCTCTGAGTGAATGTACCAGCAGATAAATCTAGCAGTGGCTGTGCATCAGTGCACTCCATGTCAGATTCTTTTTGAATTGGGTAATTCACGATTTGACTTGATAACCCAGGCATGGTATGTGAAAAGAGCTCCATGGAGTAATCTGTAGTGTGGCCTGCCGCATCCTTTACTTTTGGTAGGGGTGAAGGACACAAGGAAAGGTGTGGTTCCTGACCATGATCCTCCAATGATGACTCAGTGCTTTTATTTTTTGAAACTTCAGAAGAGGAGGCGATAGAGCTGGAGGCTGTGTCAGCAATGTAAGCCAAAACTTGTTCCTGAAGCTCCGGCTTTAAAAGCGGTTTACCTACTCCCAGAAAAGGAAGCCTTTGAAGCCTTGTGGAGCCAGACGATGATGCAGGCTCAACACCTCCTGCATTAGGTGCTATTGTGCTTTTGCCACTACCAACAGATGCAACACCACCACCACCTGTTATGATGAGTCACCGAAGGAGGAAAAAACAAAATACCAGCTAAGTCCAGAAAAACCAGAGAGGTTGGCAGCTATCGGATTGCAGACCCCTGAACCTATCCACAACAACTAGCAGTAGCCGTGGGGGGTTCCTACGGTGCCCTAGACCCCTCGATCACAGCCGGAGAACTATATAGCCTAAAGACAGAAAGGGGAAAACTAAACAGCCCCAGAGCAGACCCCAAAGCAATAGGCAGCCCCAACATATAATGACGGTGAAGCAAGATGAAAACACTAACACAGATAGAAAGATAGGTTGAGCAAATGATGGGGCCCAAGCTAACTACATAGGACAGGATAGGAAAGCTGCTGTCTGCCATCCGCAAAAACCCTATCAAAATGAGCCAACCGACTGATAGGAAAAACAGGCCCTGAAGTCGCTAGGCTTCAAAAGACTACATCAGCACTCAGGTATATTCTGAAGACAGAGCAAAAGATCAACAGATCAGAGACAAAAATGGAGTTTAGCTCACCCCCGGCCGGGGATGGCAGAACTCCCAAAAAACAAGGCAAAACAAAAACAAAACTGAAGAGAACAAAGAAGAGCAGAAAAACTTAGCTTTAAGATGAAGGAATCAGACTGGTCTCCAAGAATCCAACAGGAAAATCACCAGCCAGGAAGAAGGGCGTCGGCAGCCTTATATCCAGTCCTCAATTCCAGCCACCCAGTCATCATCTAGCTGCCCAGGTGTTTGGTAATCAGCCTCACTACCTTCCTTCACTAGAGGAGGGAGTTCATCAGACCTCAATGGTGAAGGGAAAAATGAGCTCACAACAGTACCTCCCCATTGAGGAGGGGTCACCGAACCCTCATCCATGCCACCAGGGCGATCCGGGTGAGCCCGATGAAAGGCACGCACCAATCTTTCGGCATGAATATCAGAGGCAGAGACCCAGGAATTATCCTCCTGACCATAGCCCTTCCACTTAACCAAATACTGGAGTCTCCGTCTAGCCAGACGGGAATCCAGTATCTTCTCTACCTCATATTCCATGTTACCTTCAACCAATATAGGGTCAGGAGGTGCCACCACAGGAACTACTGGTTCAACAAACCTCTTCAACAAGGACTTATGAAACACATTATGAATTTTAAATGTGACAGGAAGAGCCAACCGAAAAGAGACCGGATTAATAATCTCCACAATCTTGTAAGGTCCAATAAATCTAGGCTTAAACTTAGGAGAAGCCATCTTCATAGCAATATTTTTTGATGACAACCAAACCATATCACCCACCTTAAACTGGGGACCAACGGTCCTACGCCGGTTGGAAAACCGCTGGGCCTTTTCCTGGGAGAGAGACATCTTATCCACTACTTGGTCCCAGATCTGGTGCATTCTCTCCACCACAGTGTCAACACCTGGGCAGGCAGAAGGCTCCACCTGCCCTGAAGAAAATCGAGGGTGAAAACCAAAGTTACAAAAAAAAGGTGACATCAAAGTGGCAGAAATAGCTCTATTATTTAAAGCAAATTCGGCCAAGGGCAAAAATGAAACCCAATCATCCTGATCGGCAGAAATAAAACATCTCAAATACGACTCCAAAGTCTGGTTTGTTCTCTCCGTCTGCCCATTGGTCTGAGGGTGAAACACAGAGGAGAAGGACAACTGAATTCCCAGCTTGGAACAGAAAGTCCTCCAAAATCTAGACACAAACTGAACTCCTCTGTCAGATACAATGTTCTCAGGAATCCCGTGCAAGCGAACCACCTGTTGCAAAAATAAGGGCACCAACTCAGAGGAAGATGGCAACTTAGGGAGTGGTACAAGATGGACCATCTTAGAGAATCTATCACAAATCACCCAAATAACAGTCATTCTCTGAGAGACAGGCATATCAGAGATAAAATCCATTAAAATATGGGTCCATGGCCTCCTGGGCAGCGGCAAAGGCATCAACAAGCCACTAGAGCGAGAACAAGGTTTAGACCGGGAGCAAGTCCCACAGGACTGCACAAAATTCCTGACATCATGAGACAAGGCGGGCCACCAAAAAGACTGACTCACCAGATCTCTAGTACCAAAAATACCTGGATGACCAGCCAATGCAGAGCAATGAACTTCAGACATCACTCTCTTCCTCCACTGGTCAGGAACATACAACTTTCCACTGGGACAACGCTCAGGTTTGTCCTCCTGAAACTCTTCCAGAGCACGTCTCAAATCGGGCGAGATGGCAGAAAGAACTACCCCCTCGCCTAAGATGGTAGCAGGCTTAGTCACAACAGGAGAATCAGCAAGGAAACTCCTAGAGAGGGCGTCTGCCTTGACATTCTTAGTGCCCGGAAGAAAAGAGACCACAAAATCAAAACGTGTGAAAAACAAGGCCCACCTAGCCTGTCTAGGATTCAAGCGCTTGGCCGACTCCAGGTAAATCAAATTCTTGTGGTCAGTAAGGACCACGACTTGGTGTTTGGCTCCCTCCAACCAATGTCTCCACTCCTCAAATGCCCATTTCATGGCCAACAGTTCCCGATTCCCCACATCATAGTTACGTTCGGATGGGGAGAACTTTCGGGAAAAGAAAGCACAAGGATTCATTTTAGATGTCACAGGATCTTTTTGGGACAACACCGCTCCTGCACCAATCTCAGAAGCGTCCACCTCCACCTGAAACGGGAGTGAGACATCAGGTTGACGCAAAACCGGAGCAGAAGTGAATCTTCGCTTCAGCTCCTGAAAGGAAGAAACAGCCTCCGGAGACCAATTCAGCACATCAGCACCCTTCCTAGTCAAATCCGTCAATGGCTTGGCAATACCAGAAAAATTAGCTATAAATTTCCTATAAAAATTAGCAAAACCCAAAAACTTCTGGAGGGCCTTCAAAGAAGTGGGCTGAACCCAATCATAAATGGCCTGTACCTTGGCCGGGTCCATTTCAATAGTTGACGGAGACAAAATAAATCCCAAAAATGAAATCCTCCGTACCCCAAAAAGGCATTTCGATCCCTTGACATACAGGGAATTCTCCCTCAAAATCCGGAACACAGTCCGAACATGTTCCACATGAGAGTCCCAATTCTTGGAGAAGATCAAAATATCATCCAGATAGATAGTCAAAAATTTATCCACAAAGTCTCGGAATATATCATTCATGAAGCACTGGAAGACAGAAGGGGCATTAGTGAGCCCAAAAGGCATCACCAGGTACTCAAAATGTCCCTCCGGAGTATTAAACACCGTCTTCCATTCATCTCCATGCTTAATGCGAATAAGATTATACGCCCCCCTGAGGTCAAGCTTGGTAAACCAGCAAGCACCTTTAACTCTGGAGAATAGATCAGAAATCAGGGGTAACGGATACTGATATTTAACAGTAATTTTGTTGAGGGCACGATAGTCAATACAAGGCCTTAATGAACCATCCTTTTTAGCCACGAAAAAAAACCCAGCACCTAAGGGTGAAGAGGATGGTCTAATATGACCCTTTGCCAATGCCTCCTTAATATAGGATCGCATAGCCTCGTGCTCGGGTACAGATAAATTGAAAAGCCGACCCTTGGGGAATTTACACCCCGGGTTCAGCTCAATTGCACAGTCATAACTCCTATGAGGAGGCAAAGACGCAGACTCATTCTCACTAAATACATCATAAAAGTCAGCCAAATAGTCAGGAACATCATGCGACTGGGGAGAGGTGGAGAAAACAGGAGCATCACTAAGGGCACACCGACAACCCCAACTCACCACAGACAAAGATTTCCAATCCAGAACTGGATTATGGATTTGCAACCAGGGAAACCCCAGAACAATGGTATCATGCAAATTATGCAACACCAAAAATCTGCTATTTTCTTGAAGGTCTGGGGCTACCCGCATTACCACCTGGGTCCAAAACTGAGGTTTATTCTTCGCCAAAGGAGTAGCATCAATACCCCTCAAAGGGATAGGTGTCCGCAGAGGTGTCATAGGAAATCCACAACGTTTAGCAAAATCCAAGTCCATCAGGTTCAGAGCTGCTCCTGAATCCACAAAAGCCTTGGCGGAAAATGTGGACAGGGAGCAGATCAGAGTAATTGCCAGAAGAAACTTAGGTTGAACACCACCCACAGAAAACGTGTGTGCACAACGTTTCTCTCATTTAGGGCAGACAGAAATAATATGCGAGGCATCTCCACAAAAAAAACACAGCTTATTACGCCTTCTGAATTCCTGACATTGCGCCCTAGACAAAACTCTATCACATTGCATAGGTTCAGACATTTGTTCAACAGGTGGTAACATCTCTCGTGTAGTTTTGCGTTCACATAAACGCCGATCCACCTGAATGGCTAATGACATAGAATCGTCAAGACCAGAGGGAACAGGAAATCCCACCATAGTATCTTTTACAGTTTCTGACAAACCCTTCCGAAAGAGGGCTGCCAAGGCACCATCATTCCAGGTAGTAAGGACCGCCCACTTTCGGAATTTTTGACAGTACAACTCTGCCGAATCCCGACCCTGGCTTAATGCCAACAGGGTCTTTTCAGCCTGATCAATAGCATTAGGTTCATCATACAACAACCCCAAGGCTTGAAAAAATGCGTTCACATTATTCAGAATAGGATCATCAGGTTTCAAAGAAAACGCCCAATCCTAGGGATCGCCACGCAGCAAAGAGATGACAATTTTTACCTGCTGCGCAGAGTTCCCCGACGAGTTAGGCTTCAAGGCAAAAAATAATTTACAATTATTCTTGAAATTCAAGAATTTAGACCGATCCCCCAAAAATACATCAGGAGTAGGAATCTTTGGTTCAGCAGCATGTGAATGAGCAAGATAGGCGGAAATTCCCCGCACTTCAGCAGCGAGCTGCTCCACACGATCAGACAATTGCTTCATCTCCATTGAGAGAAAAATTCCCCCTACGGCCTCAGAGACATAGAGGAAAAATTATGCACACAAAAAAAAAAAAATTCTGACACTTTTTTTTTTTCCCTTTCCCCTTTTTTTTTTTTATACAATTCTCTCCTGCTATTGAGTACCCTAGGATCTGCGGTTTGGCTGGTGATTCTGTTATGATGAGTCACCGAAGGAGGACAAAACAAAATACCAGCTAAGTCCAGAAAAACCAGAGAGGTTGGCAGCTATCGGATTGCAGACCCCTGAACCTATCCACAACAACTAGCAGTAGCCGTGGGGGGTTCCTACGGTGCCCTAGACCCCTCGATCACAGCCGGAGAACTATATAGCCTAAAGACAGAAAGGGGAGAAACTAAACTGCCCAGAGCAGACCCCAAAGCAATAGGCAGCCCCCAACATATAATGACGGTGAAGCAAGATGAAAACACTAACACAGATAGAAAGATAGGTTGAGCAAATGATGGGGCCCAAGCTAACTACATTGGACAGGATAGGAAAGCTGCTGTCTGCCATCTGCAAAAACCCTATCAAAATGAGCCAACCAACTGATAGGAAAAACAGGCCCTGAAGTCGCTAGGCTTCAAAAGACTATATCAGCACTCAGGTATATTCTGAAGACAGAGCAAAAGATCAGCAGATCAGAGACAAAAATGGAGTTCAGCTCACCCCCGGCCGGGGATGGCAGAACTCCCAAAAAACAAGGCAAAACAAAAACAAAACTGAAGAGTACAAAGAAGAGCAGAAAAACTTAGCTTTGAGATGCAGGAATCTGACTGGTCTCCAAGAATCCAGCAGTAAAATCACCAGCCAGGAAGAAGGGCGTCGGCAGCCTTATATCCAGTCCTCAATTCCAGCCACCCAGTCATCATCTAGCTGCCCAGGTGTTTGGTAATCAGCCTCACTACCTTCCTTCACCAGAGAAGGGAGTTCATCAGACCTCAATGGTGAAGGGAAAAATGAGCTCACAACAACCACCATTATCATTACCAGCTGGCAATCCCCGCCCACTTCCATGGCCTCTTCCAACACACTTCCTCATTTTTGGGAAATTGTACCCAAAATACCACCAGCAATATGGTACTGTAAAACAAGGTACAAGGTATATACAGTATTGGGGAGAATTTGAATCTCCCTAGAGATTTTAGGAGGCTGAACAATTATCTCAGGCCCACTTGAGGACACTGAACTATTATCTCAGGCCCAGTGTAGATTACACCTCAATATAACAGGCTGAAATTGGATGGTGTATAAAATGTCTATACAAGACTGGGGAGAATTTGAATCTCCCTAGAGATTTTAGGAGGCTGAACTATTATCTCAGGCCCACTATAGATTACACCTCAATGTAACATGCTGAAATTGGTTGGTGTATGACAAGGTACAAGGTGTATATAGTATTGGGGAATCTCCCTAGAGATTTTAGGAGGCTGACAATGATGCTCTCAGTCCAAGTATGGACGCAGGCAGCCTAATAAGCAGGACTGCTGCACACAAAAGTGTGGAAAAATGAACACTTGGTAACTGTGCAGAAAAGAGGAAGAAAAGTATTTTTGCTTTTAAAAAAGCAGTTTGCACAGCAGTGTGCAAACAGCAATGCAGCTATCAGGGAGCCTTATAAGGCAGCCTAATAACCAACAGAGCTGATGCACCAAAATATAGCCTCCCCTGTCACTGCACACAAAGTGTTGTGTTGTAAGTGGAAATCGCTAACAGCAGAAGCAGTTTTTTGTTCTTCTTCCCTGCCTAACGTTCTCCCTACAGAATCAGCAGCAGCAGCAGCTCTCCCTATGCTACGATCGGCAGAAGTAAGATGGCGGTCGGCGTGCACGCCCTTTTATAGCCCCTGTGACGCCACACAAAGCCAGCCAATCACTTGCATGCCCTTCTCAAAGATGGTGGTGACCGCTGCCTATGTCATCGCGTTGTCCACAGTGTGCGTCCTCCATCATTGGCCGAAAAAGGGCGCTGAAGCATCTTTTGAAATGCGACTTTGGTGCTCTGGTCGCCGACCTCGTGGCCGCCCTCGGGCTATGGTCGGGTTTCGTTTCATGTAACCCGACTTTTGCGAAAGTCGGTGACTTTTGAAATTGACCGACCCGTTTCGCTCAACTCTACTCCTGACCCCACACACATAAACTTCCCCTCATCCAGCACCATGACAACCAGCACAGCAGAGTCCTGCATACAATGAGGCCCCTGATCATGTGACCCCTGACTCCTCCCCTCCTGTGACCTCATCACAGGTCCTGTGCACACAGAGCAGCCATAGAAATGTCCGGCCACGGTGGTCTCACAAAACTTCTGCTCTTTCTCATTCTTTTCTTGCAGGGGCCGCAGTGGATTTCATCCTAGATCCATAGAGCTGAATGGAGGAGCGTTGTTCCTTCCGTCTGATGTTAATTGATGGTGATCTTTGTCCAACGTCCACTTTATTGACTAAATCCCACCAGGACTGCAGCAGGTAAAGACCCCGCTATCCACAGGTGTCCCTTCTAAGTGGGGGAAAATACCAAAAAGACAGCAACTTATCCAGAGGGAAAAACCTACTGTACGTGGAGACATTGGCCTCATATATCTCCTGTCTTGTTCTTACAAAGAAGCTTTTCTAAAAGCCTCAAACTTCTGTGTGTGACTCAGACCTGAGATAATAATAATAATAAATTTTATTTCTATAGCGCCGACATATTCTGCAGCACTTTACATTTCAGAGGGGATTTGTACAGACAATAGACATTACAGCATAACAATAATCGCATAGATCATAACAGATACCAAGAGGAATGAGGGCCCTGATTACAAGCTTACAGTCTATGAGGAAAAAAGGGGAGACACGAAAGGTGGGTGGTAACAATTGCTTTAATTGTTTTTATGGTTTGGACCAGTCATAGTGTAAGAATCGGGTGTTCCTGTTGCTGCATGAACCAGTTAACAGTCTAAATATGTAACAGTACAGACACAGATGGTTATTAAATGCAAAAAGCATGTGAGATCATGATGCGAGGAACCTGGTTATGGTAAAAATTTTTGAATGAGCCACACAGGGATAGCTTAGGTTAATGCATTGAGGTGATAGGCCAGTCTGAACAAATGCATTTTTAGGGAACACTTGAAACTGTGGGGATTGGGGATTAATTGTATCAAGCTGGGTAGTGCATTCCGAACAATTGGTGCATCATGTGAAAAGTCTTGGAGAAGGGAGTGGGAGGTTCTGATTATTGAGGATGTTAACCTCAGGTCATCAGTAGAACGGAGGGCACAGGTAGGGTGGTAGGCTGAGACAAGGGAGGAGATGTAGGGTGGTGCTGAGCCATGGAGGGCTTTGTGGGTGAGGGTAATAAGTTTGTACTGGATTCTGGAGTGGATGGGTAACCAGTGTAAGGACTGGCACAAGGTAGAGGCATCAGTATAATGATTTGTGAGGAATATGATCCTGGCTGCAGCATTCAAGACAGATTGGAGAGGAGAGTTTGGTAAGAGGGAGACTGATTAGTAGAGTTACAAGAGTCCAGATGACAATGAAGAAGAGAAACGGTAAGAGTTTTTGCAGAGTCGAAAGTAAGAAAAGGTCGAATTCTAGAGATGTTTTTGAGGTACAGATAACAAGAGCAAGCCAGTGATTGGATGTGGGGGGTGAATGAAAGCTCGGAGTCAAGTATGACCCCAAGACAACCGGCATGTTGCTGGGCAGTAATGGTGGAACCACACACGGAGATGGCAATGTCGGGCAAAGGTAGGTTAGTAGAGGGAGGAAACACGAGGAGTTCAGTTTTTGACAGGTTCAGTGTCAGATATAGTGAGGACATGATGATAGACACAGCGTTAAGACAATCGCCGGTGTTTTTTAAAAAGGCAGGCGTGATATTGGGAGAAGAAGTGTATAATTGGGTGTCATCAGCATAGTGATGGTACTGGAAAACAAATCTACTGATTGTTTGTCCAATAGGGGCATTATACAAAGAGAAGAGGAGGGGGCCTAGGACTGATCCTTGAGGAACCCCAACAGTAAGGGGAAGATGAGAGGAGGAGCCAGCAAAAGATACAGTAAAGGAGCGGTCAGAGAGATAGGAGGAGAACCAGGAGATGACGTGTCCTTGATGCCGATGGAGTGGAGCATAGTGAGGAGGAGCTGATGATCCATGGTGTCGAATGCTGCAAAGAGATCCAAGAGAATTAGCATGGAGTAGTGACGATTAGATTTAGCAGTAGATCATTAGACATTTTAGTGAGGGCAGTTTCAGTAGAGTGTAAAAAGCAGAAACCAGATTCAAGAGGGTCGAGAAGAGAGTTATCTGAGAGATAGCGGATAAGACGGGTGTGGACCAGGCATTTCAGGAGTTTAAAGATGAAGGGAAGATTAGAGACAGGTCTATAGTTAGTGGCACAGTTTTGGTCGAGGGATGGTTTTTTAAGTAATGGATGTATGATGGCATGCTTAAATGAGGAGGGAAAGATACCAGAAGAGAGAGAGAGGTTAAATATTTTTGTTAGTTGAGAGGTGATAGCAGGGGAAAGGGACTGGAGGAGATGTAATGGAATGGGGTCACTGATGCAAGTGGTAGGGCGAGAAGATGCAAGGAGCCTGATTACTTCATCTTTTGTGACTGGTTCAAAATCAGAGGGTTAGCTAGATGGAGTGGGGGAGGGAGGACAGTGCATGGTATGAGAGATTGGGAGAAAATTTCCTGTCGGATGTGGTCAATTTTTTCTTTGAAATAATTGGCCAGATCGTCAGCGCGGAGCTCCGTGGTTGGGACCTGCACTTTTGGGTTGAGTAGGGAATGAAAAGTGTCAGAGAGACGTTTCAGGTTATTGGATAGTGAGGTGATGAGGGTGTTGAAATAGGTTTGTTTGGAGAGGTGAAGGGCAGTGTTGTATGTTTTAAGCATAAACTTGTAATGGATGAACTCTTCGGGTAGATTAGATTTTCTCCACAGACGTTCGGCGCACTGGAGCATCTCTGCAGGAAACGTATTTGCAGCGTGTGCCACGGTTGTCACCGTCTGTATCGTGTTGTTCTATGTATAGGAGGTGCAATTTCATCTAGGGCACTTTGCAGGGTTTCGTTGTAATGCTTCAGTGCAGAATCTGGACTTGAGAAGGAGGAGATAGGGGCCAATGATGCCTGCAAGTTCTACATAAATTTATGGATGTTAATGGCCTGTTTGTTTCTATATGTGTGGAAAGTCGAGGTGACCTGGGCGGGATGGCATTTCTTGATAGAGAATGAAAGAAGGTTGTGGTCAGAGAGCGGGAGAGGGGAGTTTGTGAAATCATCCACTGAGCAAAGCCGGGAGAAGACCAAGTTGAGGGAGTTAGTATGCTGCAAGAGGCAGAAAGAGGAGGTTAGAGATAAAAGGTGAGAAGCAGATGGGGACAGGGGAAGAGCAGTGGGGATGTTGAAATCACCCATGATGAGGGTGGGGATGTCACAGGAAAGAAAATGTGGAAGCCTGGTGGCAAATTGATCTAGGAACTGATGGCAAGGGCCGGGAGGATGATGCACCACCGCCACTCGCATGGAGAAGGGGATGTAGAGTCTGACAGCATGGACCTCAAAAGAAGGGAAAACTTGAGGGATAACCTGAAAAGTACATTTGGGTGCTAGGAGCAGACCAACGCCTCCAACTGTTCTGTTGTCTGATCTTGAGGTATGAGAAAAGTGTAGTCCACCATATGAGAGAGCAGCAGCAGCAGTGGTGGTGTCTGACTGCTGGATCCAGGTTTCAGTAAGAGCTAGAAGGTTAGGAGAATTTGAAAGGAAGAAGTCAAGGATGAAGGGGAGTTTATTACACACTGAGCGAGAATTCCAAAGGGCACAATTAAAAGAGACAGAAGGTATGCAGGGAATATTAATAAGATTAGAGGAGTTTCTGAGTGTAGCAGTTGGAAAGTTTGACTTGCTATTACATGGAGGGCTGGGGTTTGGAGCGATATCTCCTGCGACTAGAAGAAGCAGGATAGAAAGAGTAAGTAGATGGTTAAGTGATTTGTGAGAACGTCTTATGTGTTGGATGGTTGGACTGAGTGGATTTGTGCTGTTTAGCAATGTGAAAAGCGCGTGAGTGCTATACATAGGAGAGGAAAGGACAGAGGGGCCGATATGGATGGAGTGTAAAGAGTTAATGCAAGGGTGGTGGATGTGAGTGAATGCAGCAGCCAAGATATAAATTATATAAATGCATATGGTGAATATGTGTTGTAATCCAAATGTAAAGGGAATATATTTTTTTATTTGGCTTACCTGTCTCATTCCCTGACTAACTGCCATCTTTAACTGCCAGTACTTTGATCACATGTACATAAATGCTACCCCTGCATAAATGCTGTCCCAGACTATGTCTCAATATACACTCACTGGCCACTTTATTAGGTACACCATGCTAGTAACGGGTTGGACCCCCTTTTGCCTTCAGAACTGCCTCAATTCTTCGTGGCAGAGATTCAACAAGGTGCTGGAAGCATTCCTCAGAGATTTTGGACCATATTGACATGATGGCATCACACAGTTGGCGCAGATTTGTCGGCTGCACATCCCTGATGCGAATCTCCCGTTCCACCACATCCCAAAGATGCTCTATTGGATTGAGATCTGGTGACTGAGGAGGCCATTTGAGTACAGTGAACTCATTGTCATGTTCAAGAAACCAATCTGAGATGATTCGAGCTTTATGACATGTCGCATTATCCTGCTGAAAGTAGCCATCAGATGCCTGTTCTTAGCTGAGAGGAGTGGTACCCAGTGTGGTCTTCTGCTGCTGTAGCCCATCTGCCTCAAAGTTCGACGCACTGTGCGTTCAGAGATGCTCTTCTGCCTACCTTGGTTGTAACGGGTGACAATTTGAGTCACTGTTGCCTTTCTATCAGCTCGAACCAGTATGCCCATTCTCCTCTGACCTCTGGCATCAACAAGGCATTTCCGGCCACAGAACTGCCGCTCACTGGATTTTTTTTCTTTTTCGGACCATTCTCTGTAAACCCTAGAGATGGTTGTGCGTGAAAATCCCAGTAGATAAGCAGTTTCTGAAATACTCAGACCAGCCCTTCTGGCACCAACAATCTTGCCACGTTCAAAGGCACTCAAATCACCTTTCTTCCCCATACTGATGCTCGGTTTGAACTGCAGGAGATTGTCTTGACCATGTCTACATGCCTAAATGCACTGAGTTGCCGCCATGTGATTGGCTGATTAGAAATTAAGTCTTAACACACAGTTGGACAGGTGTACCTAATAAAGTGGCCAGTGAGTGTATAGGAGGTTAGTTATGAGATCTCTTCCTTTTTTTTTTTTCTCTCAATAGCAATCAAACTAAGTTGACACAGCAGGATACAATAAATGTAGTAGGCAGATAAGCAAGTGTCCAGGCCTACATGGATCATAAGCCACTTTGAAAAAGTTACTTGACCTCACAGCATAAGGGGAGAAGCAGAGTAAGTAGAAATTGCTATATACAATTAAATATGCTGGCTAAAATGAAAAGCTGAGGCTGGTAGCATGCAGGATTCAGTGCAGAGATTAAAGACCATTAAATCTAACGTGATAGAAGATTACAGTGCGGGGAAGACAGGAAACCTTCATATAGACGGCCGGTGGGGATGGAGTCAGTGACGGACTCTGGCCAAATATGTTTCTAGAGCCGTAGTAGAAGATGAAGATGTCGTCCTCATCATGAAGTAGTTATTCCTCCTGTCACGTGTAATGAATATCTCCTGCAGTATTGCTAATGCCGATTCCAGTGTCGGTAATGAGACGAGAATTAGCGTTATGGAAGATGAGTCTATGAGGAACGTATTCAGCTGCCGATTCCGAGGGAGAAACTGCTTGTTGTCTGTGGCCTAAATATACGAGGGGCGATCCAAAAGTAATGATAATCAATAATAAACACAATGAATATAGTCAAAAATGTTTTTTATTTTTCTACATAGTCTCCTAACAAGTCTATACATTTAGTTTTAGTAGTAGATGTAAAGAAGAAAACTAAATACTGTAAAATAATAAATCTCCTCATATGTTTCCCTTATTATCTCCAGTAATTGTATTATTACACAGGATTTTTATGATGTTACATCGGCTCATCTTCTCATTCAGGTCTCTACAATATCGGATCCTCTCAGTGAGGATCTTCTATATATGAGAATTTTCCTGATTTACCCATTAAGGATGGATATGGACAGAGACAAGATGGCGGAGAGGATATTACACCTCACCCTAGAGATCCTCTTCCGGCTTACTGGAGAGGTGAGAGATTCTGATGACGTCACATTACATCATTCTTATCTATGGGAATAACAGATGGACAGAACTGGAGAGGTGAGGACTCTGGAAATGTCTGTAGTGAGATTTATTAATGTGTCTCTCCATAACCAGGATTACACAGTAGTGAAGAAGACCTCTAGTGAGCGCTGTCAGGACCCTGTGTCTGAGGGATGGGGAAGACCCCTGAGCCCAATCACAGGCCCTCCACCTCACCCCCTGATACATGAAGACATCAATGACCAGAAGATCCTAGAACTCACCTACAAGATGATTGAGCTGCTGACTGGAGAGGTGACACTGCTGGGAATGCTGGGACATTATACAGTAACGCTATGAAGGGATCGGGGGGATGACGGTATCATTGTATGTGTCAGGTTCCCATAAGGTGCCAGGATGTCGCTGTCTATTTCTCCATGGAGGAGTGGGAGTATTTAGAAGGACAAAAAGATCTGTACAAGGACGTCATGATGGAGGTTCCCCAGCCCCTCACTTCACCAGGTAATAGACAGGACTAAATACACATGGCCTATAATTATCTGTATGTAAAGAATGAATTCAGTCCCTGTATGTGTTTCCTCCAGATCTATCCAGTAAGAGGACAACACCAGAGAGATGTCCCCGTCCTCTTCTTCCACAGGACTGTAAACAAGAAGATCCCAATGTTCCTCAGGATCATCAGGTAGATGGAGAAGGTGTCATGAGATCTCCCCTATGATGTGTAGATGGCTGTGAAGGTCTTGTGCTCAGTCTTGTTTTATCCACCAGTATTATATGTTTTATACTTGTGTAATGAGAACGGTGGAGATGGCAAGATTAGAGCTGATCATAGATGTGACTTCTCCATCTGTCTGTCACTTTTGCAATATTTGTTTCAGGGTGATAATCTGACCCATATTAATACTACGGAGACATATGTGAGGGGCGATGAGCGGTGTAAAGAGGAGATTCCTACATATGACTACCCAGGTGAGTAGTGACCACTAAATGCAGAGAAGTCACAGATTCTTCTCAGTCACCGGCTGTGGCTGCTTTATCGGTCGTGTAGTCCGGCCGTATCACAATCGTGTGATCATCATTTTTGCCTCTTAAGCACAATATTCTCCTCCACCCAAAACTGTTCAAATGACTTTGGGCATTGAAAGCCCTTTTCTATAGAAGTTACAACCTGGAGGATTCACCTACCCTCTGGGATTAGAAGACGCTGACTGTTACCTGCCCAGATCTGTAAACTACAAAGTAAAATGACCGCGTACGTAGAATGTGCTGATAAGTTAGAAAATCACTTGAAGAAAAATATGATGGGCCTGTAAGAGAAAGTGGAAGGTAATGATGCTGTTGGTTTCCTAGATCCCTGATATCTTACTGGATGAATCTACCTTCTCTCCGTTCTGTGCTGCTGAATGTGCTCATATGGTCCAGTCTTTCTGACCAAACTTAGCTTTTATGATCCATAACATAAAATGTGCAGTGATGGCCAAGTGTGAATTTCTGTACAATACCAAATCCTGGTTTTATGGATTCACTTCACGTCATAAATTCCATTATGTTTTCGATCATAAGGAATTCAGATTACAGCACAATCTCTCCTGAAATGGAGAGCACTAATACTTTCTCTGCTTTTCTGCTCCGTAGTCATACTGTCTCCAATGGACCACAAGAAATGAGTGCAACTCCGGTTTACTATGGGAGTTCTCCCCTCATACATATGTTCTTGTTAGAGATCTAAGTTGTATTTTTAGTCTAGGTCTTTTATTTTACAGATTCATTTTGTATGATAGTTTCATTGTGGTGGGTTCGGCCTTCCTCATTTATGTGAGTCTGTAACTCACTGATAGTCTTTGATAAAAGTTCTCCATTGCCTCTTCCAAATGCCTGAGATCTAAATTTAAGACACATTAGTTCAGGACTTTTATAAAAAGTTCTCTTTTAAATGTCTAATATTTCTTCAAGAAACTCATCTGATAGAAAATATTGGCCCTTACAGTAGTTGATATTGCCAAGAGCCACCGAGCCCCATACTTTAATTACCTCAGAGAGGTTTCACCACTAGTTACTCATTTTTTACTGATGAAGACTGTTGAGTTTGATTATTTCAGTAGATGTGTTATTATCTTTAGTCACAGTTTTTGACTACAGTAGTTAATGCCCAAATTCTCTGGTTTATCCACTTCCCGCAGCCAGTTTTGTTTCTAATCAGGCCCAATTTTAAATCTGATGTATGTCTCTTCATGTGGTGGTAACTTTGGAATTCTTCACAAAGAATAATAGAGAACAGATGGACCTTACAAATTATTTTCCAGCTTCTCTTGAATCCGATAATACCCTACATAAGGTTGTACGCTACTGCCTGGGCATATGACAGGTTAAGAAGGGAAGGAGCGCCATTTTGCTATTTGAATGCAGATCTTTCTGGATAAGTTTGCAGACACAATGTATTAGGAGCACTGTTATTGGTCACCTGGAAGCGCAAAAGATGGCCACCATGAACAGGCTTTGTGCTTTCTACTTCGATTTGCAGATCCCAGAGATTGCCTTGCTCATCACCCTTTAACCTCTCTACAAGGATCTGGACTAAACACAGAGACCCCTAGGCTTTTGCTACTGTGGCACCTGTTGTAATGTGGCATGAGATGGCAAGAATAATAGTCAGATAGCCAGGTCAGAACAACAATGGCACAGAAAATACAAAATCCAAAGATGCAAAAGTATTCAGTAAACGGGCAGGTTCACAACAGGGAACAAATATACCAGCCGGGAGCTGAGCACTGAGGACTGAATCAGAGAAAAACAAGGCTGTATCTGGCAGTTTCTGGCAAGATTCTTTAGTAGGGTGTGGTGCTTTCCAATTGACTGAAGCAGGGAGCAGATTACTTCAGCTGTACCGCACACATACTGGCAGACTGGACGATACTCTTGGTCCCAGGCACCCTAATCCTATTGGCTGGACAGACCCTGTGCCTCCCAGGGCTTCTGGTTCCCATGTGTACTCCATTACCAGCGCCGCTGCAGAGTGAATAATGCGGCTCCTGGTGACAGAAGCAGAAGTTGCAGGAGCAGATCCCAGAAGAGATGGGACACTATTTGCAGAAGCCCTAATGTGACAAAAGGGCAGAAAACCAGAGCAGTAGAAATCCCCATAAAGTGACTGCATTTTGGAAATTATAACTCTGAATGAATTAATCTTTAGAAGTAGGGAATATTTCTTTATCGCTTCATTGGGGGACACAGGTAACCACGGGTGTATGCTGCTGTCGCTAGGAGGCTGACACTATGCAAATAAAGTAAAACTGGCTCCTCCTCCGTAGCATACACCCACTGACAGGCAGGAAGTACCTCAGTTTAAGCTTAGTGTCTGTAGGAGGCGGACCTGGATCTAACCCCAGATCCGCAGTGTTTTTTCTTTCACAGGTTTCTGTGTGAATTTATTAATCCTTTTCTTTGTAGCAGGACAGTTCTTCTGCACAAGGGGAAAGAAGGAAACCTTTCTTCAAGCTATTCCTCACTGGAGGCCTAGGACCCATCACTCTAAGTCCTCCGGATCCCCCTATCACAGATTCTCCTCTAATGACAGGTCACCTCTACCTGGGAATCTTTCCAGGGTGGAAGGCAGGTTTCTTCTTTTTACGGAGACTTGGTTGTCGGCGGTCGACGACGCCTGGGTCAGGGAGACAGTTACACCCGGCTATAAAATGGAATTTTCTTCGCCCCTAGGAAGACGTTTCTGCTTCCCTCTAAATCAACCCTCTCATGGGTTCTCCAAGCCGTCACTTCCCTGCCTAAGCTCAGGTGTCATTGTACCTGTTCCTTGGCATGAACGGTTTTCTGGGTTCTACTCGAACCTCTTCGTACTCCCGAAAAAAGATGTTTCTCCCCGCCCGATCTTAGACCTCGAGCAGTTGAATTCCCACCTTCGGATTCACCTCTTCAGAACGTAGTCTTTGTGCTCGGTGATCCCCTCTATGGAGCAGGGGGATTTACTTTGCTCTGTGGACATTCAGGATGCTTTCCTGCACATTTCTGTTTGTGTAAGGCATCGGAGGTTCCTTCGGTTTGCGGTACAGGAGCACCATTACC
Source organism: Dendrobates tinctorius (assembly GCF_039654945.1). Classification (NCBI taxonomy): domain Eukaryota; kingdom Metazoa; phylum Chordata; class Amphibia; order Anura; family Dendrobatidae; genus Dendrobates; species Dendrobates tinctorius. The sequence continues at coordinate 11,754,454 of NW_027361794.1, forward strand.
AGTACACGGTACTCCAGTTCAGCCTGGCGTCCGCTACCAGGGTCTCCACGAAGGTCATGGCGGCGGTCATGGAAACTGTGCCTTATGCCCAGTTTCACACCTGCCCTCTTCAGTTGGCCCTCCTGTCTACCTGGGACAAGAGAATTGTTTCCCTGGACTGTTTCCCTGGATCGGCCAGTGCTTTTACCTCTCAATGTGAAGCAGTCCCTCTCTTGGTGGACACTATCCGTCTCTGCCCTGCGCAGGAGGTAATTTCTCCCACTCCATTGGCAGATCATCAACATCGATGCCAGTCTTCAGGGTTGGGGAGCTGGCTTCCTCATTCTCACAGCGCAGGGTCGCTGGAATGTTCAGGAGACCCTCCTCCCCATCAATCTCTTGGAGATCAGGGCAATTCTTCTTGCCCTCCTCCGTTGGCAGTCTCTCCTCGCAGGCAAGCCAGTCCGCAGTCAGCCGGACTTTCTCACAGCCATGGCTTGCATAAACCACCAAAGCGGGACTCACAACACATGGATCAGGGTAGAGGTAGCAATGATCCTGCATTGGGCGGAAGGCCATGTCCCCGCCATATCAGCTGTGCACATTCCAGGGGTAGACTACTGGGAAGCCGATTTTTTTTGTATCACCGGGGGTTCGCGTCAGGCGAGTAATCTCTCAACACCGCCGTCTTTGGCTAAATTTGTCCGAGGTGGGGCATTCCGGATGCCCACCTAACGACTTCTCAAAGAACCAAAAGGCTCCCCGGTGTGTTACCAGGTCCCAGGATCCGATGGCTGTCTGTTGCGACGCACTTGTGATTCCGTGGTCCCAGTTTCAGATGCCTCTTCTGTCACCGCCTCTTCCCTTAATCACAAGAGTTAGAAAAAAAAAAATCAGTCAGAAGGGTCCTGACAACTACAAGCTGTTAAGTCAGACCTGGTACCTGGAACTGCCATACATACTCATGGACGCCTCCTGGGGCTTTCCAGACCGCCCGGATATTCTTTCGCAAGGCACTTCTTCCGCCACAGTTCACAATCGTTTAAGTTTAACGCCATGGCCTTTGAGGCCTACTTCTCAGAGGGACTGGGGTTTTTCCCATCACGTCATTCTGACCATGCGTTGGGCGAGAAAACCTGCATTATCAAGTTTCTACGACAGTTACTGATGATCTGATTCAGGTGGCGTAAGTACAACTGTTTGGTTCTGTTAGCCTTACTGGCTACCAAGAAGAGAAATCAGGGGAGTTCTGAGTTGGCAGCATTATCCTGCCGTCTTTCTTCTCTAGGTCCCTCTTGCCCCTCTCCAGTCCATACTCTGGATAACTCCTGGGGCAGTTTTTCACTAGGCCTCGGCTTTAGAGGCTGCAGGGCCGCGACCTAGTCATCTTCGCACATTCTTTCAAGTTTTGCGAAGATTCATACTCATGTCTTGTCCGACGCAGGCAAGAAGGAAAGATGCTGCAGGCGGCGGTTACGCATCGGCCGGCCTCAGTCCTTTTTTCTCGGCATTCTTTCTGTTCCCACCCTTGGGGACTGCTTTAGGACGTCCTTTGGTTACCTGTGTCCCCCAATGAAGCGATAAAGAAAGAAGGATTTTTGGTACTCACCGTAAAATCTCTTTCTTGGAGCCTTCATTGAGGGACACGGCACCCTCCCTATTTGTTTGTACTGGTTTTGGGTCTACGTGCCTTGGTTGTTGAGCCGGTACATATGTGGAGTTTGGTTGCTTCTCCTACTGCTTTAACACTTAACTGAGGTACTTCCTGCCTGTCAGTGGGTGTATGCTATGGAGGAGGAGGCAGTTTTACTTTATTTGCATAGTGTCAGCCTCCTAGCGACAGCAGCATACACCCGTGGTTACCTGTGTCCCCCAATGAAGGCTCCAAGAAAGAGATTTTACAGTGAGTACCAAAAATCCTTCTTTTTACTCCACAGACACTTTCTGGGAATTAGAATGCAGTGGACGTTGGAGAGTGAGAATTGCACATTTGCCATTTTATTACCTAACACATAGTGCTCAGATTGTGCTCCAGGAGAAACACACACTGTGAATTAAGTGGGTTCTTCTCACTATAGTAATCCCAAATACATAGATGCTAATTGTGGTTTAGAAGTGAGGGGGAGATTTGACTTAGAGCGGATATTGCTGGATTGGTTTATGGAAGCCATGTTGCCTTTCAGGACCCTTTGAACCACTAATAATGTGGGAACCTCTGTTTTTCCACTTACAGATTATGTACCTGAGTGGGGACTTGCTTTTTGAGAGATGAGTAGAAGTTTTTATTGGTATTATTTTCACCTATGTAGAATTGTTTGGTGGCTTTTTATTCCATATTTAGGAGGCAGAATGAGCAAACAGTTGAACACCACGGTCCACTGGTTCATCCCATGAGGTTTTCTATTAGACTGTAAACTATCATTGCCTTGGTGAATAATTCAATATTGTTACATAACTTGCTATTCTTATGTACAGCTTATGTAGAAGTGTTCAAAAATATAAAATTCAAGGATATTTTATTCAAAAAATTACAATTGGTTTCATTCTTGACAGATAATTGTACCAGGAGATCAGAAGGAGAACTGACGTCTTCAATTTTTAAATCAGATGATCTGGAGATCCTACAGGATACACTTGGAGTGAATTCCATTACTCCCGATATACCATCATCCCTTCACAACAAAGATCTGTCATCTGATTCTTTAAAACAGGTCCTGTCTTCTGATTCATTACCGACTACTAAGGAAAATGGGAGATGTTTTAACCTTAAATCACATCTTGTAAGACACCAGAGAACCCACACTGGGGAGAAGCCATTTGCATGTTCAGAATGTGGGAAATGTTTTAACCAGAAATCAGACTTGGTTACGCACCTGAGAATTCACACAGGGGAGAAGCCTTTTACATGTTCAGAATGTTGGAAATGTTTTAACCAGAAATCAAATCTTGTTAAGCACCTGAGATCCCATACAGGGGAGAAACCGTTTTCATGTGCACAATGTGGGGAGTGTTTTAGCCGGAAAGATCAGCTTATTAGACACCAGAGAACTCACACAGGGGAAAAACCTTTTTCATGTTCGGAATGTGGGAAATGCTTTTTATGGAAATCAATTTTTGTTAAACACCAGAGAACTCACACAGGGGAGAAGCCTTTTTCATGTTCAGAATGTGGGAAATGTTTTACAGAGAAATCCACTCTTGTTAAACATCAGAGAATTCACACAGGGGAGAAGTCTTTTTCATGTGCAGAATGTGGAAAATGTTTTAGCCGGAAAGAGCATCTTGCTAGCCACCAGAGAATCCACACAGGGGAGAAGCCTTTTTCATGTTCAGAATGTGGGAAATGTTTTTTATGGAAATCAATTCTTGTTAAACACCAGAGAACTCACACAGGGGAGAAGCCTTTTTCATGTTCAGAGTGTGGGAAATGTTTTCTAGATAAATCAACTCTTGTTAAACACCAGAGAATTCACACAGGGGAGAAGCCTTTTTCATGTTCAGAATGCGGGAAATGTTTTCGAAGTAAATCAACCCTTGATAAACATCAGCGAATTCACACAGGGGATAAGCCTTCATATTGTTAATATGGAAAATGTTTTACTTGGAAATCAACACTTAATAAACATCAGAAAAGTCACACACGGAAGAAGCCTTTTTCAAGTTCAGAATATTGGAAAATTTTTACTGAAAATCTTCTCAAAAGGGTTGTCTACCACCAGGACATCCCCTTGTTATTTTTCATGTTTGGACCCATTAAAATAAAAACACTTATGCTCACATCCCATGCTGGCGCGCTGTTCCAGCGGTGTCGGGACATGCGTTCAAAGGGCTTACATAAGGTTGTTACATCACAATAGCCCTGTGCATAATTAGTGTAATTTACTGTCATTGTACCTGGACTGTGGGGACTTCATACTGTATAGGGTTCTGTGGGGGACATTATAATGGGAGTTGTGGGGTACATTTTACTGGGGTCTGTGATGACATCATACTGTATAAGGGTCTGTGGGAGATGTTATACTGGAGGCTGTGGGGATATCACTGTTTAGGGGCTGAGGGGGACATTATACTGCTGTCTGTGGTAAGATCATACTGTATAGATGGCTATGGGAGAAATTATACAGGTGGCTGTGGGGACATCATACTGTATGGGGGGCTGTTGGAACATTATCCTGTATAGGAGTCTGTGGTAACCAAACTGCATAGAGGGCTGTGGGGGACATTATAGTGGGGTCTGTGGTGACCATACTGTATTTGGGGCTGTTAGGCACCCTAGACTGACAGTCGAGAAGAAGGAAATCTGCAGTCAATCTCTAAGGGTACTTTCACACTACATAAGTGTAGTCCGTCTAATGTATACGTTAATCATATCTGTCAAACGGAGTATTAAATTTTTCTATGTTTGTCTTATTTTTCAACTAAATAAAGTATACCCAATACGTTTGGCCTCTTTTGTTAATGGGACAATAAAGTTTTTTTTTAAAAGTGGTAGTAACCAGTCTGTGGCTATTTATTTCTCTTGTCAGAGTAGGGTAGACATTCTTGAACGACTGGAAAGGCTGCAAGGAGCAACATGATTGTGTCTCTGCTTGTGAAATATCACTTAATGCTATTGTGTCGGAGGCAGATCAAACGTGGAAGAAGGCAAACTTGGGTGCATCCAATGAACTCTGTGCGTCAAAGATATGGTGTTTTCCCACACCCTTTATTACCAATTGTGATTTTTTTTTTTCTGGAGAAATTTGAAAAATAATCTCTGAAAGTCCATTGAAACCTTTGATGCTCTGTTATCCCATATATACATGAAAACATTCATCGTCAAGGCACAACGTTTCGTAAAAGCATTAGTCCAGAACAACGATTAGAAGTGACACTGTGGTAAATAATTTTGTAATAATTTTTTTTATTGTAAATTTTTTTTTGAAATTTCCATCACATGCACAATTTACTATAAATCTGTCACTTGAATAAAGTAGATTAAATTAAATCCACATCCATTTATTGACATTTTGCTAGTTATTTTTTGGTGGCATAATTCCTTTCGAATTTGTCATAGACACCTGGCTACTGGAGAAAGCTTCATCTCACTACGTTATCGATTTCACCTAGGAAATCCAACTATTTGTCAATTGGTTTTGAGGTTATTTGGGAGAAGTTGCAGCCACTCGTTTTACCACAACCAACTCCTGCTCAGTGGCAGGGAGAGAAAATGGGAGCGGAGATGCAGCAATCTGTCCTGCTTGTTGACCGCACTTTCTATCTCTTGCAGCAGTCAGTGGTGCGGCTGGATGACATCATTCAGCGCGCGGCTAACAACTGTGCCAGAGAGAGGAAGCTGCCGGTGATCCAGGTGATGCTGCAGGAGAGCATGCAGAGAGGTGAGAGAGTGTGTGTGTGTGTGTGTGTGTGTAGGAGAGGGGAATGATGGAGGTGGTGGGGAGAAAGCAATGATGCAGGTGGTGGAAAGGACAATGATGGAGGTGGTCAAAAGGGCAATAATGGGGATGGTGAGGAGGAGGAAATGATGGAGGTGGTGGAATGGGCAATAATGGGGGTGATAGGGGAGGAGGAAATGATGGAGGTGGGGGAGGAAAATAATGGGATGCGGGGGGAGGAGGACAATGAGGTGTGGGGGATTGGGAAGGGACGAAGGGGGATTTATAATGGATTTAGGAACAGGGAGGTGGAGGAAGACGTTATTATCGCTTATTAGTTTTAAAGGGAACCTGTCACCTGTTTTTGTCGCTATAAGATGTGGCCACCGTCTTTTAGGGCTTATCTAAAGCAATCTATAATGCTGTAGATAAGCCCATGATCCAACCTGCTAGTGAAGAAAAATAAGTTTTATTATACTCACCGGGGGGGGCAGTCCAGTGTGATCCAGTCTGATGGGTGTTGCAGACCAGTTCTGGTGCCTCCCATCTTCTTGCGATGCCGCCCTCCTTGATTCGTGGCTGCCCGGGATCGCGCTTCTGCACAGACATACTTATCTGCCCTGTTGAGGGCAGAGCAAAGTACTGCAGTGCACAGGTGCTCAGTTTCTCTGACCTTTCCCGGCCCCTGCGCACTGCAGTACTTTGCTATGCCCTCAACAGGGCAGATAAGTAGCATTATAAAATGCTGTAGATAATCCCTGAAAGGCAGTGGCCGCATTTTATAGCAGCCAAAACGTGATAGGTTCCCATTAACACAGTCCCTTAGTATATAGTGTACTCACTTATTATACATAGCACAGCCTCTTATTATATAGTGTACTCACTTATTATGTATAGCGCCATTCCTCAGTATATAGTGTAGTCACTTTTTATGTATAGCACAGTTCCTTACTAAATAGTGTATTCACTTATTATGTATAACACCATCCTTAGTTACATAGTTTCCTCTTTTGTTATGTATAACAGTGGTCCCCAACCTTTTTTGCACCAGGGACCGGTTTCAAGCAAGACCATTCTTCCATGGCCCGGCAGGGCGGGGATGGAGGTGTGGCAGGGGCGGGGCTTTGGTCATAAGGGGGTGGGGCTATGGACACGGTTGTAGTGTAGCAGTGCATACTTATAATTAAATAACATTTATAATGTGACTCAACTCACCATAGGTTTTGAATAAGTGCTCCATCACCCCCTTCTCCCCATCATTGCCTTCACCCCATCACTCCCTTCTCCCCATCATTGCCTTCACCCCATCACTCCCTTCTCCCCATCATTGCCTTCACCCCATCACTGCTTTCTCCCCATCATTGCCTTCACCCCATCACTCCCTTCTCCCCATCATTGCCTTCACCCCATCACTCCCTTCTCCCCATCATTGCCTTCACCCCATCACTCCCTTCTCCCCATCACTCCCTTCTCCCCATCATTGCCTTCACCCCATCACTGCTGTCTCTCCATCATTGCCTTCACCCCATCACTCCCTTCTCCCCATCATTGCCTTCACCCCATCACTCCCTTCTCCCCATCATTGCCTTCACCCCATCACTCCCTTCTCTCCATCACTGCCTTCACCCCATCACTCCCTTCACCCCATCACTCCCTTCTCCCCATCATTGCCTTCACCCCATCACTCCCTTCTCCCCATCATTGCCTTCACCCCATCACTCCCTTCTCTCCATCACTGCCTTCACCCCATCACTCCCTTCTCCCCATCATTGCCTTCACCCCATCACTCCCTTCTTCCCATCATTGCCTTCAACCCATCACTCCCTTCTCTCCATCACTCCCTTCTCTCCATCACTGCCTTCACCCCATCACTCCCTTCTCCCCATCATTGCCTTCACCCCATCATTGCCGTCTCTCCATCATTGCCTTCACCCCATCACTGCCGTCTCTCCATCATTGCCTTGACCCCATCACTCCCTTCTCCCCATCATTGCCTTCACCCCATCACTGCTGTCTCCCCATCATTGCCTTCACCCCATCACTGCCGTCTCTCCATCATTGCCTTCACCCCATCACTCCCTTCTCCCCATCATTGCCTTCACCCCATCACTGCTGTCTCCCCATCATTGCCTTCACCCCATCACTGCTGTCTCCCCATCATTGCCTTCACCCCATCACTGCCGTCTCTCCATCACTCCCCTCATGGCCTTCTCCTCATGTCCCCATCTCCTCCAGGGCCAGGCTACACAAACACACACACACACACCTATACACACACACACACCTATACACACACGTACACACACATACATACATACATACATACATACACACACACACACACACACACACACACACAGACACCACCTCTCTCCTCTCACCTGTCGCAGCATCGCCCGCGCTTCCTCGCTCTGACACAGCAGCGGCGCTCTCCTCTCTGTGTCAGTCAGAGACAGGAAGCACGGGCGGCGGGCAGGAAGCTGGACGGGTCCTTGCAGCTCCGCTCCTGCTATTCCCTCTTGCAGGCAGCGGAGCTGCTTGGATCGCTCCCTGGCCGCCGCTAAGAACTGCTGCGCGCCGCCCCAGCCCCCGCTACGCCACTGACCGCCCCTGGCTCCTCTTGTGTCCGCGGACCGGCAAGGGCACTGCAGCGGCCCGGTGCTGGGCCACGGACCGGCGGTTGGGGACCCCTGATGTATAACACTCCCTTATTACATACCATCCTCTCTAGTTATATATAGTGCCATCCCTTATTATATAGCTTCCTTTGCTGTTATGTAGAGTGCTGTCTCTTACATAGTGTATTCTTGTTATTTTGTTACAGCGCCCTCTTTTACTACATAGTCCACTTTCTTAGTAGATATAAGATGACTGCTGATGGAGGAGACGGTGACCAGACTACCAGTCCATTATCTCCTCCATTAGAAAAGAAGCTTTCCTATGCTCCATCAGCCATCATTGCATTATACAGTATATCTAACATGAGAGGACGGTATGTAATAAAAAAACAGGGCTCTATATAATCCAATATGTAAGGGACGGTGCTGTACATAGCAAGAGAAGGCACTGTATAAGGGATGGAAATGTACATAATAAAGGAGACTATGTAATATATATACATGTACTGTATGTGTGTGTGGCTATATATATATATAAAAATGGGTCTGGGCCCCCTCCTTTTATGGCAACAAAGCTATATATATATACACTCACTGGCCACTTTATTAGGTACACCATGCTAGTAACGGGTTGGACCCCCTTTTGCCTTCAGAACTGCCTCAATTCTTCGTGGCAGAGATTCAACAAGGTGCTGGAAGCATTCCTCAGAGATTTTGGACCATATTGACATGATGGCATCACACAGTTGGCGCAGATTTGTCGGCTGCACATCCCTGATGCGAATCTCCCGTTCCACCACATCCCAAAGATGCTCTATTGGATTGAGATCTGGTGACTGAGGAGGCCATTTGAGTACAGTGAACTCATTGTCATGTTCAAGAAACCAATCTGAGATGATTCGAGCTTTATGACATGGCGCATTATCCTGCTGAAAGTAGCCATCAGATGTTGGGTACATTGTGGTCATAAAGGGATGGACATGGTCAGCAACAATACTCAGGTAGGCTGTGGCGTTGCAACGATGCTCAATTGGTACCAAGGGGCCCAAAGAGTGCCAAGAAAAAATTCCCCACACCATGACACCACCACCACCAGCCTGAACCGTTGATACAAGGCAGGATGGATCCATGCTTTCATGTTGTTTACGCCAAATTCTGACCCTACCATCCGAATGTCGCAGCAGAAATCGAGACTCATCAGACCAGGCAACGTTTTTCCAATCTTCTACTGTCCAATTTCGATGAGCTTGTGCAAATTGTAGCCTCAGTTTCCTGTTCTTAGCTGAGAGGAGTGGTACCCAGTGTGGTCTTCTGCTGCTGTAGCCCATCTGCCTCAAAGTTCGACGCACTGTGCGTTCAGAGATGCTCTTCTGCCTACCTTGGTTGTAACGGGTGGCAATTTGAGTCAGTGTTGCCTTTCTATCAGCTCGAACCAGTCTGCCCATTCTCCTCTGACCTCTGGCATCAACAAGGCATTTCCGGCCACAGAACTGCCGCTCACTGGATTTTTTTTCTTTTTCGGACCATTCTCTGTAAACCCTAGAGATGGTTGTGCGTGAAAATCCCAGTAGATCAGCAGTTTCTGAAATACTCAGACCAGCCCTTCTGGCACCAACAATCATGCCACGTTCAAAGGCACTCAAATCACCTTTCTTCCCCATACTGATGCTCGGTTTGAACTGCAGGAGATTGTCTTGACCATGTCTACATGCCTAAATGCACTGAGTTGCCGCCATGTGATTGGCAGATTAGAAATTAAGTCTTAACACACAGTTGGACAGGTGTACCTAATAAAGTGGCCAGTGAGTGTATATATATATATATATATATAAATCAAAAAAAGGGCAGCACTACCAAAATTAAATAGTTGGTGCAAAACCTATTCAGCAGTGTCCCAACAGCCAAATTAACAAAAGTTAAAAAAAAAAAAAGTGCTGCCTATTTTTTTTACTTTTTTATATATATTTATATATATATATATATATATATATATAAAAAAAAAAGTAAAAAAAATAGGCAGCATTTTCTTTTTTTTTACTTTTGTTAATTTGGCTGTTGGGACACTGCTGAATAGGTTTTGCACCAACTATTTAATTTTGGTAGTGCTGCCCTTTTTTGATTTATATATATATATATATATATATATATATATAGCTTTGTTGCCATAAAAGGAGGGGGCCCAGACCCATTTCTTGCACAGGGGCCCCAAGCTGTCAAGTGTCCGCCCCTGGAATACACATATATATATATATATATATATATATATATAGGCAGTGACACACACACATACACAAATATATGTATATATACATAGAAGAAAAGCAGGCAGTTCAGCAGTTGCGGTAGTGTAAAATCACAGCAGGAGCCGACAGGATAGAAGAGATGGGTTACATACAGTAATACAGTAAATACAAATAGAATAGGTAGATATATAGATATCAGTAACAAATACAATTAGTACAGTGTGTGTGCAGCTTACTGTACATGTATTTAATAAAAGATTTTCTCTTTCCCCCATGACGGCACCACGGAGAGAGGGATCCGCCCTCAGGGACAGGAAACCTACAGATGAAAAAGGTGGTACCTCTCTCCCACATCAGTTGGTTTCCTGTCCCTGACGGGGAACCTACAGCACGTACCTGACGGATCGTCGCAGGATTCCGGGGACCGATCCAGGCCGGTGAAGGCAGCGGGGCGCCCTGCCTCGGCCGGGTCGAGGCCTCAAACAGGCTTCCCCCCGAAGCACCACCACCGAGGTCGGTGGGCCTTGAGGGTGAGTGGGGAGAGGCAGTGAAGAGACCAGGAAGTCTGCCGATCCCAGAAAAAGGGAAAAAAAAAAAATGAGGGCCTCCTGCAGTATAGTGACGGCGGTCACTACAGGAGAGCCCCGCCGAATTGCAAGGCAACAGGTGCAGGTGGCGGCGGTCACCAGGAGCACAGGTCGGAGCCTGCCATACTTCAGAGCGGGGGAGGCGGCAGCGGCCACCGGGAGCCGCGATGCAGGCAGGCCTCTGGCGGCACAGAGCAGGAGCGGCGGCGACCACCAGCCATGGGTACAGTGCCGGGGGGCGCAGGAAACCGGCGCCGAATGCGCAATGTGGCAGTAGGGCGCGCGCGCTCGCCATTACAGCTCCATTATAGAGGAGGGAGCGGTGCACCGCTGGGTAATCTGCGGCGGCGAGACTTCCGGTGGAGCGCGAGGTTTCCGGGTGCCGCAGGGATCCCTGGGAAGAGGGCAGCGGCTCCAAATTCAAGTTAAAAAAAAAAAAAAAAATTTGAGATAAGCTTAAAAAAGCAAGCTGAAGTAGAAGGAGCGATCACCATGAGTGGGAAACCGCAGAGGGAGAAGGAGACACGGCGACGGTCCCCGAAGCAGGGACCTCAGCAAACGCAGGAACCGCACCGGCACCTACAGCCCAAGTGCGACTCTTCCCAGCAGCGCAGCAGCAGCGGTCATGCAGGGTCGCGACGCAGCCAAAGCTCCACCATGGTGGCAGAGCCAGAAGTGGATTCAGCAGTGGAGATAATCCTCACGCCCGAACCTTTATCGTTCATTCCATAAGAGGGTGAGTGATCTCCGTGAATGCCCGCTCGCTAATTTGTGACTATTAATCTTTCTCTTTCAGGGGCGTAAATGCGCTACCAAGTCTAAGCACATGAGGTGTGCTATATACACGGAAGAGCTACCCCCTAGGTGGGAGAAAAAGCTCTGTGCGACTTGCATAGAACAGACAAAACAGGAGGAGTGTCCGAGGTTTGCATCAGACCTGAAAACATTAATAAAAATCCAGGTCGAAGACGCCCTTAAAGGTGCCAGAACCTCAAAGAAGAACCGCCGATCCAGGCATAGATCTCCGGAGTCGAGTGTCAGTGCGTCGGAAAGCGAGCTATCCGACTCAAGTGATTCATCATCCTCCCAGTCCTCTTCATCATCCTCAGTGGCCTTCTCAAATGCCGCAAGACGCGCCTTATGGCTGAAGTGCTGGCCGGGAGATTTACAGACAGAAGCCAAGTTGTGCACAATCCCGTGTGAAGGGGAATTCTTGTTTGGCCCAACACTGGACGACATCTTAGACAAGGTCGGGGACAAGAAGAAATCCTTTCCCGGGCCCCCCAGCCAGTCATACAAATGACCTTTTCGGAACAAAAGGTTTATGCGGCAGAAGGCCCCAAAAAAGGGAACAAAAAAGGATGGGAGGATAGAAGGAATAAGAATAAAGGCTTTGTGTTTAACAAACCCCCCCGACAACAAGAAGCCACAATGAAGGTACTCCCCGGGTCGGGGGGAAAATTATCCTACTTTCTCCAGGCCTGGGAATAAATATCTGCGAGTTCATGGATACTATAATATATAATTCTATATATTCTATATAATAAAAGAAGGTCTGAGGCTAAAATTCATCACCCTCCCAAACGATTCTTTTGTGATAACGCCCCAAAGGACATCACAAGAGCAGCTAGCTCTACAGCAAGAGATAACAAATCTACAAGAGAAAAACGTGTTACAAGAAGTCCCCTACCAAGATAGGGGCAAAGGCTTCTACTCCCCTCTCTTCCTTCGCAAGAAGCCAGACGGATCGTACAGAGCGATCATAAATCTAAAAAGGCTGAAAAAATTCCTAGAGGTTCAGCACTTCAAAATGGAAGCGATAAAATCTTGTATAAAAATGCTTCCCCCGGCTGCTTCATGGCCGTATTAGACTTAAGAGACGCATACTACCATGTGCCTATTCACAGAGACCACAGGAAATACCTCAGGGTGGCAGTGACAATCCAGGGGGAGATGAAACATTATCAGTCCAGAGCCCTCCCCTTCGGGCTAGCCATTGCCCCAAGGGTGTTTACAAAGGTAATGATGGAGGTAATGGCCCACATAAGAGAGCAAAACATTCTGATAGTCCCGTACCGGGACGATCTCTTAATAATAGGGGTCACCTTTCACCACTGCAAAGAACAAGTGGACATGGTCATGAGGTCTCTTAAGTCTAGGGTGGATGCTGAACTTACCCAAGTCCAAGCTCATATCAAGTCAGGTACAAGAGTACTTGGGGATAACAATGGACTCAATTAAACAGAAATGTTATCTTCCGTAGACGAAGGTGCAAAAAATGACACAAATAGTGTCACAAATGATAGCCTCCCCGACCACTACCCTAAGAAAGGCAATGTCACTAGTGGGGTCGATGACAGCCTGCATACCAACAGTTCAGTGGGCACAGAGCCACACGCGAAGCTTACAAGGGGAAATATTAGATGCAGACGTTTCCCTACACGGCAATTTAGACATGCAATTAAACATCTCACCAGAGACAATACATTCCTTAATATGGTGGACAGTTCCAGCCAACCTAGCTGGGGGGGTCCCTTGGGCGTTACCTGCGACAAAGATCCTGACCACGGACGCAAGCCCCTGAGGATGGGGTGCACATCTAGATAATCAGGTGGCGCAAGGGCCCTGGGACCAGGGAAGAGAGTCCGCTTCCTCAAATATGAAGGAGCTGCTGGCAGTAAAACTAGCTCTCATTCATTTTCTAAATTCTCTTCGTTCCCATCACACAAGAGTCTTCTCAGACAACCAGGTAGTGGTAGCATATCTAAACCACCAGGGGGGCACCAGATCTTGGGCACTGAGGGAGGTAACAAAGTCCATCTTCCACCTGGTAGAACACAATCTGGAATCCATGACAGCCCTTCACATAAAGGGTTCAGAAAATCAAACAGCAGTTTTTCTGAGCAGGACATGTCTAAAACATGGGGAGTGGGAACTAAACCAGTTAGTTTCAACCAGATTGCGAAACTGTGGGGCCGGCCAGAAATAGACTTGTTTGTGAACAGCCAGAATCGGAAGTTGAAAGCCTTCTGCTCAATCCCAGTAGCTCTAGACTCTTTCACGATACCCTGGGATTATCATCTGGCCTACGCCTTCCCCCCAATATCTCTCATCCCCTTAGTACTGAGGAAAACACGGGGAGACAAGGCGACAGTAGTAGTAATAGCGCCCTTCTGACCACGGAGAATATGGTTTTCCTGGCTGAGAAGGATGTCCGTAACGGATCCCTGGGTCCTACCAGAAACTCCAGACCTACTATCCCAGGGACCGGTGTATCACCCCCACATAAAAAACCTACACATGACAGCTGGCTTTTGAGAGGGAGCTTCTAAGTAACAAGGGCTTCTCGTCGAACTTGGTAACCACACTATTACAAAGCGGAAAGCCAGTAACCACTAAAGCATACGGCAAAGTGTGGAAGAAATTCATGTCAGTGTCAGGCTCTGACCCAACGGGCAAAATCCATGTAGACAAAATTCTGGAATTCCTACAAAGGGGGTTGGAAAAAGGGTTAGCTACAAGCACCTTAAAAGTACAGGTGGCGGCCCTGGGAGCTTTGTATAACTATGACCTAGCCAAAAATAGATGGGTTGGGAGATTTATTACAGCCTCAAGTAGATCTAGGCCGATCCCCCTACGCACCCCCCCCCCCTCGGGATCTAAAACTTAGTGCTAAGTGCGCTAACTAAATCTCCCTTCGAACCCCTAGCCGGGGTTCCGTTAAAAATATTGTCCCTTAAGACCTCCCTCCTTGTAGCCTTAACTTCTGCTGCCGCATTAGTCATATACAGGCCTTGTCTGCCCACTCACCCTTCGCGCAAGTTCTGGATGATAGGGTAATCCTTAGGACTGACCCAGCATATCTCCCCAAGGTGCATTCTCAGTTTCATAGGACCCAGGAAATCTCCCTACCCTCCCTCTGTACCAATCCTAAAAACAAAACAGAGGAGGTATTACAAACTTTAGACGTAAAAAGATGCCTGGCCCAATATTTGACAACCACAAGGGAGTTTAGGAAGGATAGGGCTCTGTTTGTCTGTTTCAGGGTCCTCGAAAAAGTCAAAAGGCATCAAAGACCACACTGGCGAGGTGGACAAGAGAGGCCATCACCCTATCCTACTCATCCTGCGGGGCGTCCATCCCGGAGGACGTAAGGGCCCACTCAACCAGGGCAGTGGCATCATCCTGGGCAGAGAAAGCCGGCGCTTCAATAGACCAGTTATGTAGAGCTGCCACTTGGTCTTCCCCCTCTACATTTTTTCAGGCATTACCGTCTAGACTTGACCTCCTCTTCAGATCTCACCTTTGGGAAAAGGTTTCTGGAGGCGGTGGTCCCTCCCTAGATGTACAATCTTTGTAATTCTCTCCGTGGTGCCGTCATGGGGGAAAGAGAAAATCGTAGTTACTTACCGATAACGGTATTTCTCTGATCCCATGACGGCACCCGTACATCCCCTCCCTTTCACACACAGGTGTGCACATTAGAGTGAGGTAGTTAGCTTTAGTACTTAGCCACACGGTGCCTCTATTAAGTTTAAGTTGTGTAATTTGACTAATTTTGGATTTTTAGAACCATTTGAGTTGCAGCTGAAAGTTCTGTGTAATGCTCTGTAAACCAACTGATGTGGGAGAGAGGTACCGCCTTTTTCATCTGTAGGTTTCCTGTCCCTGAGGGCAGATCCCTCTCTCCGTGGTGCCGTCATGGGATCAGAGAAATACCGTTATCGGTAAGTAACTACGATTTTTTTTAAAAAAAAATTGCATGAACACGTAAATTTCATAACCAGCAGAGGGGAAGGCGATGGCTGGGGCCTGATGTTTATAGCCTGGGAAGGGGGAAATACTCATGGAGCTTCCCAGGCTAATAATATCAGCTCACAGCTATATACTTAGCCTTTACTGACTATTTAAATGGGGGACCCCCAAAAAATGACATGGGGTCCCCCTATAATTAATAACCAGCAAAGGCTATGCAGACAGCTTTGTTAATTAAAAGCATTAACCCTTGCTCTGTCTCCTGGCTGTCACTGCATCCTGCAACCTGCTCACAACATCACTGCTAGTCACTGAAAATATGCCATGGGGACCCCTTTATTCTTGATAGCAAATCTTGTTGAAGCTGACAGCTGAGGGTTGCAGTCCCCAGCTGTGAGTTTTGCCTGGCTGGTTATCAAAAATACAGGGGAACCCACGCAGGTTTTCTTTAATTACTTATTTACAGTGCAGGAGCGGCTGATGAATACTTCCATCCGCTGCTCCTACTCTCACTGTTATTAGCGGCAACAGGTGTCTGTAATGCTGTAGATAAGCCCCTAATGTAACCTGAAAGATTAGAAAAACAAGTTATATTATACTCACCTGAGGGGCGGTCCGGTTTGATGGGTGTCGCAGGTCCGGGTCTGGCGCCTCCCATCTTCTAGCGATGACGTCCTCTTCTTTGCTTCCTGTTGCGCTCCTGCGCAGGCATAATTCTCTGCCCTGTTGAGGACAGAGCAGAGTACTGCAGTGCGCAGTGGCCGGGAAAGGTCAGAGAGGTCTGGCGCCTGCGCACTTCAGTACTTTACTCTGTCCTCAACAGGGCAGAGAATTACGCCTGCGCTGAAGCGGCGACAGAAGCAAGGAAGAGGACGTCATTGCAAGGAGATGGGAGGTGCTGGACCCGGACCGCGACACCCATCGGATCGGACCGCCCCCGGGGAGTATAATATAACTCGTTTTTCTTTTCCTTCAGGTTACATCAGGGGCTTATCTACAGCATTACAGAATGCTGTAGATAAGCCCCTGATGACGGTGGCCGCATCTCATAGGGGAAAAATGAGGTGACAGATTTCCTTTAACATATAAATACATTAATCATAAAACATATTTTGTATCTGTAGTCTAGGAGCATAATAAAGTTTAAGCTCCGCCAATAGTAATCATAAGAGAATATAAGAAGATGGAATACTCTAATACCAACATGAAACCAAGAAAAAAGGAGTAGCAAAAACCACTGTATATATAAAAATACAAATATCCTTTATTAATAAATATCACAACTTCAACTGAATTCAATTCAACGATGTCCACAGATAGGGGTTGTGCTCAGAGCCTAACACTGTGCGACCTTCCAAAGAAATGTCATCCCACACCATTACTGACCCACTGCCAAACCGGTCATGCTGAAGTATGTTGCAGGCAGCAGATCGCTCTCCATGGCATCTCCAGACTCACATGTGCTCAGTGTGAACCTGCTTTCATCTGTGAAGAGCACAGGGTGCCAGTGGCAAATTTGCCAATCCTGGTGTTCTGTGGCAAATGCCAAGCATCCTGCATGGTGTTGGGCCGTGAACACAACCCCCCATCTGTGGACGTCGGGCCCTCAGACCATCCTCATGGAGTCAGTTTCTAACAGTTTGTGCAGACACATATACATTTGTGGCCTGCTGGTGGTCATTTTTCAGGGCTCTGACAGTGCTCCTCCTGTTCCTCCTTGTACAAATGCGGAGGTAGTGGTCCTGCTGCTGGGTTTTTGCTATTAGGACTGGTGGAACGCACCAAATAATAAAGAGATGGTAAGAGGTGCGTTCACAGCCCGGGGTCCACTGTGCAGAGATGACAACTGCTGCTCGGTAATGGCAGACAATAACTGGCGGTATAACTAGTACACACGGGTTAACTTCACCCGTTTACTAGGAAGCGGACCCTGTTGCTTCACAGGACCGCGATACAGCTGAGGGAGCGCTAGTGTTGTGGTCGCAGGACACTGCCCCAAGGACACGGGGTTAGAGTGCCTCTAGAACCACTAGTATTCGGCGCCACTACTGTGGTGCCTGGACATACACAAATTAAAGATAAAGCAAACTAGGTGCATACAGCGCCGCACTGGCAGACGCCACTAACCAGCCTAACCTTATGGCTGGAAAGCGCAATGCTTGCGCACTGTGCCGCTCTGGCGGTTGCTAACATTCTATGTGGTACGATAGTGCCCTGGACAGATTGGCACCATCGCTCACTAGCATGTGCTGATGACTGGGAGCATGGTGGTGAATGCAATGCCTCTGTTGGGTGCAGACTCTAACTCCTATTTTCTAAACCCAAGCACAACCAGAGGGAGGGGATCATAATGAGTCAGTCGCAGCATCAAGCATCCGTCATCATACACACCATAAGCAACAAGAGTCTATACTAGCGCATGGCTGAGTAGCCATGCGAACCTTTTAGAGCAGCGTCCTTCAGGGACCTTCCTGATGGTCCCATCCGAGCTGGAGAAGGACCTGAGCATGTGACCTCCGATCTCCAATGAGAGATCGTCCCACGGGCATGCTCAGTGGACCGAATGGAGGACTTAGTTCCTGGAGTAGCTCGCTGCTGACTAGCATATGTTACTATAGCTAGACCAGAGGTGGCAGCAGCAACCAAACCCACAGTGCTAGTCTGAGCAGCACGCCGGGATCGACGAATCTGCTGAGCAGCCTCCTGTGCGGTCGGAGAGGAAAGGGAGACCTCTGAAGGCAAGGCTTGGGATTCCTGCTGTGCAGCGACAGGAACCCAACACCTAACAGTTGTCCTCCTACGGCCCCCTCCACATCTCCTGGTGTACTGGCCTGTCTCCCTGTAGCGCCTCCAGCCTCTGGACACTACGCTGAGAGACACAGCAAACCTTCTTGCCACAGCTCTCATTGATGTGCCATCCTGGATGAGCTGCACTACCTGAGCCACTTGTGTGGGTTGTAGAGTCCATCTCATGCTATCACGAGTGTTAAAGCACAACCAACATTCAAAAGTGACCAAAACATCAGCCAGAAAGCATTGGTACTGAGATGTGGTCTGTGGTCCCCACCTGCAGAACCACTTCTTCATTGACGGTGTCTTGATAATTGCCAATAATTTCCATCTGTTGTCTATTCCATTTGCACAACAGCATGTGAAATTGATTATCAATCAGTGTTGCTTCCAAAGTGGACAGTTTGATTTCACAGAAGTGTGATTGACTTGGAGTTATATTCTGTTGTTTAAGTGTTCCCTTTATTTTTTGAGCAGTGTATATTGAAATATTGTAAGAAAATGGATGGAGAAAATTTGTTTTCAGCTCATCATAGAAATGTAGAATTCGCGTTTTTTAGTTAATTATGTCAGCGAAGTTAAACAAACAAGATTGAGTCCACACCCCTGTAAATGTGTGGATTAAACTTTCATGGAAATTTGGATGGAAAAGGAAGGAAGGGCAGAATTTGTTGATGACAGATTGAATTATTTAGCGTAGACCCTCCATATATTTCTGGTGTGCATCATTGGACAAAATAGGTTTATTGACGGGGGATTGTAAACCCCATTCCAGATCAGGGAGTTGGGGTGAGCTGGGGCTAACGATAATTGTTCAATCTCCATCCATTTAATATAGGCGGGTTTAGAAGAGCACGATGGGATCGTGCGGAGGTGTGATGCCCAATAATAATGAACAAAGTTAGGTGTTGCTAGAGCTCCCAATTTTTAACAGCCAACATTACTGACTTTGGAATTCTATGACGCTTTCCTGCCCATATGAAATTTAAAGTGACTGCTTGAAAACCCCTGAGTGGGAACGATATGGGTAAAGTTTTAAAAAGATAGAGCATTTTTGGAAGGATAGTCATTTTCATTGCTGAAATGCATCCAAATAGTGAGAGAGGGAGTGATTTCCATTTTGTCACATTTCTGTATATAATGGAGGGAAATTGTTCTCGTATAAAGTAGAATACAAGGCTGTGAGATGAATTCCTAGGTATTTGAGAGAGGTGGTATTTAAAGTTACTCTTGGAGGTGATCTAGATGGGAGTCATTTATATTAAGTGGAAGTGTTCAGTTTTACTTGTATTTGTTTTATACCCTGATAATCGGCCAAATTTTAAAAGCAATGAATGGAGGCCAGGGAACGATGTATGAGGCTTTGTGAGTGTTAGCAGGATATTATCGGCAAAAAGGGATAATTTTAATTCTTCGCCTTAAGCAGAACTCCTTTAATGTCTGGTGATGCTCTAATGACAGCTGCCAAAGGCTCAATGCAAAGGACAAAAAGTGGAGAGGAAAGTGGGCAACCCTGTCTGGTGCCATTTTTTATCTTAATTGGCTTAAAGGAGCTATGAGGAAGATATATTGTAGCTGAGGGACTAGAGCAGTGTTTCCCAAACTCCGGCCCTCATGGACCCCCACAGGCCATGTTCTCAGGATTTCAATAGTATTGTACAGGTGGTGGAAGTATCATCAAGGCATCAGGAATTATCTCACCTGTGCAATACTATGGAAATCCTGAGAACATAACCTGTGGGGGTCCATGAGGATGGAGTTTGGGAAACACTGTACTAGAGTATAATCCCTCTATAGCTTTTAAAAAAGGGCCTTCTATGTCATATGTTCCAAGGGCCAATTGAGACAATCAAATGACTTCTTAGTGTCTAAGCTCAGGAAAGTAGGTTCCCCAGATTTTTTAACTATTTCTATAAGATCAGCTGCCCTTCTGGTGTTGTCACCGCCTTGTCTAAAAGGGACAAATCCCACTTGATCTTTGTGGATCCAACCACTAATTCAGACACATTGGTAAAATGTTGGTGAATATCTTAAAAGGAATCTGCCACCCCTTTTTTTGACTATTTTCTGCCGGCACCGACACCAGGGGCTTATTTACAGCATTCTGTAATGCTTTAGATAAGCCCCCGATGGAACCTGAAAGAGAAGAAAAACAAGTTAGATTATACTCACCCGGGGAGGGGGGGACGGTCCGGTCCGATGGGTGTCGCGGTCCGGTCCTGCGCCTCCCATCTTCATACGATGCCGTCCTCTTCTTTTCTTCCTGTCGTGGCTCCTGCGCAGGCGCATTGCACTTTCCTGTTGAGGGCAAAGCAAAGTCCTGAAGTTTGCAGGCGCCGGGAGAGGTCCAAGAGATCCGACGCCTGCGCACTGCAGTATTCTGCTCTGCCCTCAACAGGGCAGAGCAGTGCGCCTGTGCCGGAGCTACGACAGGAAGGAAAGAAGAGGACTGCATCATATGAAATGGGAGGCGCCGAACCCCGACACCAATCGGACTGGACCGCCCCCCCCAGGTGATTATAATCTAACTGTCGGCATCAAATAGTCAAAAAAAAGGATGACAGATTCCCTTTAACATCTGAATTTAAAAGGCAATCGGTCTGTAGTTTTTACAGTTTAGTCTATCCTTGCCTGGTTTGGGAATCAATATTATAAAGGAGTGTAGCATGGAGTCAGGGATTGGGGGTCCCTTTAGAAAAGAATTAAAAAGGGGAATTAATATAGGGAGAAGTTCATCCTGGAAGGTCTTGTAGTATAAGTAGGACAAACCATCAGGTCTTGGTGTCTTCCAATTTGAAAGGTTATTGAGTACATCCTTAATTTCCTCTTCAGCAATTACATCAGTTAATGATGCTATCGCTTTTGAGGAAAAAGAAGGTAATTGACAGTCCAAAAAAGAACCAACAAGATTACTTCTGCTTAGTGGGATAGATGGGAGAGTAGATGGAGCAAGAAAACTTGTGAGAAATAATCAAGAGAAACGTTCGCAATTTCTTTAGGGTTCTGTGTAATTTGATAATGTTTATTACGTAAGGCATGAGGGGTAGTGTGTTCTGTATGACCTCTAAGTTGCTTAGCTAATAACATTTGTTGATTATTGGCTTTCTCATAATATCTTTGTCGAGTGTAGAGAAGAAGCTTGTCTACTCATTTCAAAGCTAAGTTTTCTCACTGAGCCCGAATATCTATAAGTCATTTTACGGTTGTTCTGGAAGGGTTAGAGAGCATATTTGCTTCAAGAAGCTTTAATTCCGAGGTCAAAGACTCTTGTTTCAATTTATAGTCTTTCTCAAGTCTAGAGCTCATGGCTATACATTGTCCTCTAAAGACTGCTTTGTGAGCTTCCCATAACGTTGCTTCTGATGAAACTGAACCTACATTAAGGTCAAAGTATTCTTTTAACCCCCTTAACATTCAATGACGGACACAGTCCGTCATTGGACACCTCCTCCTGTTTGGTGCGGGCTTCAGCGATGAGCCTGCACCTTTTCCGGGACATGACAGGTGATCGGATCAAGTTGTTTTTAAAAATATATAAAAATAAATAAAAGTTCAAATCACCTCTCTTTTGCCCCATTCAAAATAAAACAATAAAAAAAAAATCACAAATATACACATATTTGGCATTGCCGCGTTCAGAATCGCCCGATCTATCAATATATAAAAAGAATTAATCGAATCGGTAAATGACGCACCGAGGAAAAAAATCGGAACACCAGAATTACGTTTTTTTGGTCGTTGCAACATTGCAATAAAATGCAATAACGGGCGATCAAAAGATCGTATCTACACCAAAATGGTATCAATAAAAATGTCAGATCGGCGCGCAGAAATAAGCCCTCACCCGGCCTCAGATCCCGAAAAATGGAGACGCTACGGGTCTAGGAAAGTTATTTAAACATCATCCCCACACATAAACAGGGATATAGAGGCATAAGCAAAATTTCAATAAAATAAATTGTATTTCATCATAGTAATAAAAATATCTAGGTCTAGGAAAGTGGCAACTTTTTTTCTTTTTTACAATCTTTGGAATTTTATTTCACCACTTAGATAAAAAATAACCTAGACATGTTTTGTGTCTATGAACTTGT
This sequence comes from Dendrobates tinctorius, assembly GCF_039654945.1. Lineage (NCBI taxonomy): Eukaryota > Metazoa > Chordata > Amphibia > Anura > Dendrobatidae > Dendrobates > Dendrobates tinctorius. The sequence goes on from NW_027361794.1 coordinate 11,776,895, forward strand.
AATGACCTGCAGAATCATATTGGCAGGTCAGTTTTAGCATTTAGTGAACCTAGCAAAAAAGCCAAGCAAAAAACTAGTGTGGGAATGCACTTATTTTGCAATTTCACCGCACTTGGGATTTTTTTACCGTTTTCTGTTACCCAGCATGGTAAAACCAATGGTGTTGTCAAAAATGCAACTCATTCCGCAAAAAAACAAGCCCTCACATGGCCATTTTGACCAAAAAATAAAAAAGTTATGGCTCTGGGAAGAAGGGGAGCAAAAAATGAAAATGCAAAACCAAAAAATACCCCTGGTTGTTAAGGGGTTAATTGAGGGCGAAGCTCCTCTCTGAGATGAGGCTTTTTCAATAACGTCTCATGAAGTCTCCAGTGGCAGGATCGGGTGTATAATGAGGAGCTCTACAGTGAAATTTCTATTGGGGCATGGTCTGACCATATTATGGGACCCATTCCCACACCTGCCAGTGTACAAAGCATAGAGGTGCTCCCGATAAATTAATCTATACGTGTATGGGTACTATGAGGTGGTGAAAAAGAGAAGCTAGACCATATGTTTGTTGGAATTTTGCTGTACTCACTTTTTCAACAATACATGGGGTTGTTGGACCTGTAATATTTGCAGAGTAAGAAGGTGTCAAGGTTCCAAGATTATCTTAGGAAAGGTTTGGCGGTGCACTAGAAGTGCGTGTCAGTGGAGCAATCTGCGTGGAGGAGCGCCTTGGAGTAAGTGGTTCCCCACTTTGAGAACTGTCAGATCCAAGGAGGAAATTGTCTGAAGTCCCTGAATTAGTTAATGAGGTCTGCAGGGATCTATTTTTTTCCCAGATGTCTTTTTCCCCATTAGTTCTGGGTTAGGGATGGTGTGTGGCCTCTCTTATTTGTCATTGCTGGGCAGTAGAATTAGAGTCTTACATGTCTGTTTTCTCTTGCTTGTGGTTATTCCTATGCCTAAGGGACTGTATAGTAGACTAGAGTATAATGAAGACCATAAAAGTGTTGTCACAGTTAGTGAAGATATAATCACTTATACTTGGAAATAAAGAGGTGGTTACTCAACTAGTGCACTTGATGTCAGCAGAGAGCTAGAGAACAGCCTTTATAATGAGGAAAAGGTCTTAGGCCTTTTTAACAATACAAGTGATATACTGTATTATAACAAGCCTCCCAACCGTCCCAGATACAGGGGGACAGTCCTGATTTTGATAGTTTGCCCTGCTGTCCCAGCTGGGAGTTTACCTTTTCCGCACGGCACTGATAAGCCACCACGCCCCCCCATGCACTGACCACATCCATTGCTCGTCCTCCCAGAGAAACCCATTGCAGCCCCTCACTGATTATAAATCCCAGCAATGACGTCGCTAGACTGCTCTGTGTACGGAGTGAAGCCATGTGTGTAGGAGGTATACGGAGCAGAGCCGTGTGTGTAGGAGGTGTACGGAGCGGAGCCGCATGTGTACGATGTGTACGGAGCGGAGCCGTGTGTGTATGAGGTGTGCGGAGCGGAGCCGCATGTGTACAAGGTGTATGGAGCAGAGCCGTGTGTGTACTTGGTGTACACAATGAAGTCGTGTGTGTACGAGGAGTGCAGAGCGGAGCCATGTGTACTTGGTGCACGGAGTGGAGCCGTGTGTGCATGAGGTGTACAGAGCAGAGCCCTATGTGAATGAAGTGTATGGAGCCGTGTGTGTGTACGGGGTGTACGGAGCGGAGCCATGTGTGTACGGGGTGTACGAAACTGAGCCCTGTGTGTATGAAGTGTACAGAGCTGAGCCATGTGTGTACAGAGTGGAGCAGAGCCGTGTGTGTACGAGGTTTATGGAGTGGAGCCATGTGTGTACTGAGTGGAGCCATGTGTGTGCGAGGTGTACGGAGTGGAGCCGTGTGTGTACGAGGCCTACAAAGCGGAACCGTGTGTGTATGAGGTGTGCAGAGCTGTGCGTGTACAAGGTGTATGGTGGGGAGCATTCATACCTACCAACTGTCCCGAATCTAGTGGGACAGTCCCCAGCCGAGAGCTTACTTTTCTTGCGGACATAGGAGTACACGGCAGAGCCCCGAGGAGCACTTTAAAACTCACATGTGATGTTCCACTGGAAGTGATGTGCTGGAAGCTGACTGGAAATGAGGTAAGTTTAGGAGGAGATTGTGACGAAATCATGGAGGCACTTCAGGGAATGCTTCAGATCTATCACTGTGTCTTCCTCCGACAGCGTGGACAGCGGGATCGCCTTGGACTCGGGGATGTCGGCCATGTGAGCAGATAATGATATGTCATACACCGGGAGGTTCATGTGGGCTGCTATAGTATCTTTATAGAATGTTTCTTTCTTTCTCTCTCTGTTCTTTATTTCCCTCTCTAATCTTTCGTTATCTCCCTGTTCTTTCTTTCTTTCTCGCTGTTTTCTTTCTCTCTCTGTTCTTTCTTTCTCTCTGTTCTCTTTCTTTCTCTCTCCGTTTTTTCGCTCTCTGTTCTCTCTTTTTCTTTCTTTCTTTCTCTGTTCTTTCTTTCCTCTCTCGCTCTAGCTCTGTTCTTTCTTTCCCCTCTTTTTTCATTCTCTGTTCTTTCTCCCTCTCTGTTCTTTCTTTCGTTCTCTCTCTGTTCTTTTTTTTCTGTTCCCTCTTTCTTTCTCTCTCTCTGTTCTTTCTTTCCTCACTCTCTATCTCTCTGTTCTTTGTTTCCCCTCTTTCTTTCTTTCCTTCTCTGTTCTTTCTTTCCCCTTTTTCTTTCTCTCTCTGTTCTATCTTTCCCCTCTTTCTTTCTCTATCTCTGTTCTTTCTTTCTCTCTCTCTGTTCTTTCTTTTTTTCCCCTCTTTCTTTTTCTCTCTGTTCTTTCTTTCCCCTCTTTCTTTCTTTCCCCTCTTTCTCTCTCTGCTCTTTCTTCTTTCTCGCTTTCTGTTCTTTCTTTCCCCTCTTTCTTTCTCGCTGTTTTTTCGCTCTCTGTTCTTTCTTTTTCTTTCTTTCTCTCTGTTCTTTCTTTCCTCTCTATCTCTCTGTTCTTTCTTTCCCCTCTTTCTTTCATTCTCTGTTCTTTCTCCCTCTGTTCTTTTTTTTTCTGTTCCCTTTTTCTTTCTCTCTTTCTTTCTTTCCTCTCTCTCTATCTCTCTGTTCTTTGTTTCCCCTCTTTCTTTCTTTCTTTCCTTCTTTCTCTGTTCTTTCTTTCCCCTTTTTCTTTCTCTCTCTGTTCTATCTTTCCCCTCTTTCTTTCTCTCTCTGTTCTTTCTTTCTTTCTCTCTCTCTGTTCTTTCTTTTTTTCCCTTTCTTTTTCTCTCTGTTCTTTCTTTCCCCTCTTTCTTTCTTTCTTTCCCCTCTTACTCTCTCTGCTCTTTCTTCTTTCTCTCTCTTTCTGTTCTTTCTTTCCCCTCTTTCCTTCTTTCTCTTTCTCTCTCTCTGTTCTTTCTCTCTCCCTCTGTTTTCTTTCTTTCTCTTTCTTTCTCTCTCTCTGTTCTTTCTTTCCCCTCTTTCTTTCTCTTTCTGTTCTTTCTTTCTTTCCCCTCTTTCTTTCTTTGTCTCTGTTCTTTCTTTCTCTGTTCTTTTTTTCTCTCTCTGTTCTTTTTAGACAAAAGAGGGACACACAAAAGCGCAAATATGGTCTTATCAAACACAGAGTTGCCCACCAAGAGAACTACTCACCTGGTGAGAGTGAAGGAAAGACATATAATAATGGCGGCTGCTGCAGATCCACAGGTCAGTGCAGGACCTGGTTGAAGCATACACTTAGGTAGGAAGGAAGGATCATCCCCGCGCTGCCGCAAGAAGAATTCCAAATATTGTAGAGGTTTCAACGTGGTTTATTCTACGCGTTTCAGGGTTCAGGTGACCCCTTCATCAGGACATACCACAAATATTGTACAAGAGTCATAGGCATACAGGGTTTAAGTACACATCAGCATTTGAAAACGACGCCCAATGGATCAGATGATACCCAGTGTCAAAGTTCAGGCTCATCAGAAAGTTCACGACAAGATTAAAGTCATCAGAGAAATACAAATTAATATATTACACATTTAACCTTATTTTTGTTTGTAGGATAGCGAAATTGAAAAAGAGAGAGAAAAGAAAAAAAAATGGTGAGAAGCACAGTCTCACAGAGAAAAAAGGTAGAATCAAACTTTGTCCCTCTTATCGAAGATCTTACAGAAGATCGGAAGGTTCAAGGTGATAGGATCCCCTGCTTCACAGAGGGGGTTAAGCCACTCCAAGGCATCTCCTGTTAAGTAGGACATTAAGAATCCCACCTTGACCTGATCAGAGAAAAAATGGGGAGCATACCATTTGAAGTATCGTAAGCACTGCTCCAAGAACATGTGGCACTGCTTTGGATCCTCATCGTACTTTGACGGATCCGCTGGGACGGACTCAACTCTTGGAGCGCAAGCTGATACTTCTGTAGAGACTATGATTCGGGCTGGAGTAGTGAAAGTCTGAACTTCGGATCGGGTAAAAAATGTATTCGGCTGCTCATGTGGACAGGAAAAAAGTTCATCTCGCTCTGAGAGGGAAAGGCCATGGGACTCAGCGGGGACCATGGCCTGAGCAAACTGTAATGCTCGCACCCTGACTGGGTGGAGCGAGCGAGGATTGTGGCTCCACTGTGTCACAAACCAGACTACCCTGGAGGGGTGTGACTAAGCAGCTACCATAGTGTTCACTAGAGCCTCTCATGGTGAGGTTAGACTTGTGTGGCAGGTAGCTGCCAGGTACCACTCCAGGGAGGTGTCTGGCTGTATCAGCTAATCCCACTGGGGACAGAACACTAATAACAGGTGCGGGCAAGTACAGACGGGCATGACTGGTACTCTGGCAGGCACGACTGGCGCTCTGGCAGGCAGGCGGGCACGGGTAGGATAAGGGACAGGTAGGAACCAGTTCAGGTTGGAGGGACCATAACTGTAACCGGTAGGGCAGGAACACAGGCAGGTACGAGTAGTTTAACAGAACAGGTAGGAACCAGTTCAGACTGGAGGGATATGAAGTGTTAGGGAACAGTTTTGATTAGAAGGACAACGACCCACAGGACGCGGGGTGGGAGCAGAGCAGAACCGCAAGGTGCAGAATGGGAGCAGAGCAGAACCACAAGGTGCAGAACGGGAGCGGAGCAGTACCACAAGGGGCCACATCACATTTGAAGTCCCTTTGAGGGGTCTATATGATAGAAGATAACCAAAAGTTACACCATTCTAAAAACTGAACCCCTCAAGGTGCTTAAAACCACATTCAAGAGGTATATTAACCTTTCAGGTGCTTCACAGGAAATTTTGAAATGTGGGGAAAAATAATGAACATCTAAATTTTTTTTTACCAAAATTTTTTTTATTTTGACAAAGGTAACAGGAAAAAAATGGACTCTAAAATGTGTTGTATAATTTCTCCGGAGCATGCAGATACCCTGTAGGAGGGCGAAAACTTCTGTTTGGGCACACTGCAGAGATCGGAAAGGAAGGAGCACCATTTGACTTTTTAAAGGAAAAATTTGCTGAAACAATTGACAGATTCCATGAAAATCCCCCACAATTGACACCATTTTGGAAACTATATCCCTCTGGGAACTGATCTAGATGTGTGGTGAGCACATTGAACCCTCAGGTGCTTCACAGAAGTTTATAATGTTGAGCCATAAAATAAAATCAAATTTCCCCCACAATTTTGTCACAAAATATTGCATTTTCATAAAAGTAGTGGGTGTGGGTACTCGGTACCGGGCCGGTGTCAGGGGGATGTGTCACAGCAGCAGTGACCCGGTCCGTGGCCCTGGGCGCCCAAGTAATGGGGGTTGTAATTAATGGAATGGAATAGTTTGTGACGCCACCTATGGTGTTCGGCAAGGGAGATGTTAAGCCGACGCTGCAGACAGCTCTGCTGGGACAGATGGTGTGGTGCAGCAGTGATGGTATAGCCCTCCACAGGCAGGGCTAATGTCCCAGGGCAGTGTAGCGGTGGTTGGCACGGTGATGTAGCAGTGCCGTAAGGGTAGGAAGCAGACAAGACACAGCGGGGTGCAATTTCTGTACCTTTACTTGATAACTGCAGTCCAGGGTCCTGATTACAGATTGTATTGGAGCAGGCTAGCCTGGAAGCAACTCAGGGATTCTCTCTCACAGACGGGCTGTGCAGTCTCCTTCCTAGCGCCTTGTGGTGTGAAGCACTCTAGTACTTAATTACTCTAGAGTTCCTCCTGTCAGATGTTCCCAAGAACCTCACTTGCACGGCAGACAGCTATAGCCTCTCTCGGGGACTCATCTTTAGTCCTGGCTCTCTATTCAAGCTGCTGTTGTGCCTCAAGTCTTAGATGGGAGTAGGGCATTTACAGCCTCCTACTCCTCTGGTATCTGCTGTAGGACCTTTAGTATCTGTACAGCCGTGGAGACCAGGCTCCAGTTCGTGCGCTCTCAGCTGAGGGAGCTCTCCTTCCTAGCTCAACCTCCAGCTTCTTTCCACACATCTGCACACTTCACCCTCCGCAGACTATCTGACCACTCCTTCCTCTTGGCCCTCAGTGGGCACCCCTCCCCTACATCCTGGTTCAGAGTTCCCTCTGCTGGCCTGGAGTGGAACTGTGTTGCATGTATGGATTGACTGCGAGAGAGACCCATCATTGCCTCCAAGCCTGGCATTACCCTCCCCTGGAGGAAGGCAAAGCCACTGTGGCGATCATACTCCTGGGGGCGCCACAGTAGCAGGAGAAATTGCCCCATACAATTTGTTGTACAATTTCTCCTGAGTATGCTGATACCCCATATGAGGGAGGAAACTGTTTGGGCGCAGGGCAGGGCTCAGAAGGAAAGGAGAATCATTTGACTTTTTGAATGTAAAATTTCCTGGGATCATTAGCGAACGTTATGTCCCATTTGGGGAGCCCCTGATGTGCCTAAACAGTAGAAACCCACAACACACAAGAGACCCCATTTTGGAAACTAGACCCCCTCAAGAAATGTATTTAGATCTGTGGTGAGCAACTTGAACCTCCAGGTGCTTCACAGAAGTTTTTAACGTTGAGCCGTGAAAATAAAAAAAATCAAAATTTCCCCACAAAAATGTTATTTTGGCCCAAAATTTTGCATTTTCATAAGGGAAACAGGAAAAATTGCACCATACAATTTTTTGGGCAATTTCTCCTGAGTACGCCGATACTCCATATATGGGGGATACTACTTTTGAGGCACAGTGCAAAGCTCAGAAGGGAAGAGGCGCCGTAATGGAGTTCAGATTTTGCTGGAATGGTTTGAGGGTGCCATGTTATTATTATTAATATTTATTTATATAGCGCCATTGATTCCATGGTGCTGTACATGAGAAGGGGTTACATACAAATTACAGATATCACTTACAGTAAACAAACTAACAATCACAGACTGATATAGAGGGGAGAGGACCCTGCCCTTTTGGGCTTGCATTCTACAGGATGGTGGGGAAGGAGACAGTAGGTTGGGGGGTTGCAGCAGCTCTAGTGATGGTGAGGCGGTGGCTCCAGTAGTGGTGGGGGGGCAGTGGGCATCATTGCAGGCTGTAGGCTTTCCTGAAGAGATGGGTTTTCAGGTTCCGTCTGAAGCATCCGAGTGTGCTTGATAGCCGGACGTGTTGGGGCAAAGAATTCCAGAGGATGGGGGCTATTCGGGAGAAGTCTTGGAGGTGGTTGGGTGAAAAGCGAATAAATGTGGAGGAGAGAAGGAGGTCTTGGGAGGATCGGAGATTACGTGAGGGAAGATATCGGGAGATTAATTCAAAGATATATGGAGGAGACAGGTTATAGATGGCCTTGTAGGTCAGTATTAGTAATATGAATTGGATTCGCTGAGGGAGTGAGAGCCAGTGAAGAGATTTGCAGAGGGGAGAAGCGGAGGAGTAGCGAGGAGAGAGATGAATTAGTCAGGCAGCAGAGTTAAGGAAGGACTGGAGAGGTGCATGGGTGTTAGCAGGGAGGCCACAGAAAAGGATGTTGCAGTAGTCAAGACGGGAGATGATGAGGGCATGCACAAGAATTTTAGTAGAGTGAGGGTTGATGAAGGGACGGACTGTGGAAATATTTTTGAGCTGGAGGCGGCAGGAAGTGGAGAGAGCTTGGATGTGCGGTTTGAAGGACAGGGCAGAGTCAAGGGTTACTCCGAGGCAGAGGACTTCCGGTACGGGGGAAAGCGTGATGGCGTCAATTGTTATAGATAGGTCAGGTAAGGAAGATCTGTGAAATGGGGGAAAGGTGATCAGTTTAGATTTGTCCACATTCAGTTACATTAGCAGAGCCCCTGAGGTGAAACAACAGAAACCCCTATACGTGAACTCATTTTACAAACTTCCCTCCCCAATGAATTCATCTAGTGGTGCAGTGATCATATTGATACCACATATGCCTCACAGAATTTTATAGCACTGAGCAGTAAAGAAAGAATAAATTACATTTTTATCACAAAAATGTTGTTTTAGCTTCCAGTTTTTAATTTTACTAAGGGCTAATGGGAATATTTTTTTTACAACAAACTGAGGTCCATTTTTTCCTGAGTGCGCCAATACCCTACATGTAATCGGGAAATAGTTTTCAGGCACACTGCAAACTCAGAAGGCAAAAAGCGACAGAGTTTACTGATATGGTTTGCAGGTGTCATGACCCACTGGGAGAGCTCATGAGGTGCTAAAACAACAGAACCACCCACCAGTTTCCCCATTTTACAAACTACACCTCTCAATGAATTCATCTAGGGTTGCAATGATGATATTGACACCATGGGTGTGTCACAGAATTTTATTCCATTGGGCCGTGAAGAAAAAATAACTAAATTTTTACCAAAAATTGTTTTAGCCCCAAGATTTTACATTTTCACACAAGGAGTGGGTAAAAATGGCATCAAAATTTGTCTCACAATTTCTACTGAACGTGGCAATACCCCATATGTGGCTGTACAATACTACTTAGCCATATGCAGAGACTCGGGAGGAACTTGAGTTCTATTTGCCTCATGGAGTACAGATTTTCCTAGAACAGTTTGCAGACTCCATATACAGAGCCCCTAATTGCTAGAAGAGCAGAATCCCCCCTCAAGTGACCCCATTTTGGAAACTATACCCCATGGGGAATTTATCTACAGGTTTACTGACGATTTTACTCCATGGGTGTTTTCCAGAAACAAGCAGCAGTGGATGTTGCTGAGTGAAAATTGCAAACTGCCATTGTAGTGACCAGTATGCTGTAGTCACCATTACGCTATGCCCAGCCCGTGCTTCTGGAGGCATGCATCCGTAAATTAGGCGGGCTCTCATTGCTTCAGAAATGCCAAACATGGACGCAATATGTGGTTTAGGTACACTGTGGGGCTCAGAAGGGAGGGGGCATTTGGAATTGGGAGCAGAGAATTTGCTGAATATCTTTTGGCGGGTGAGAAGCCATTTCACTTTTCCAGTAACATGGAAGCCCCCTATATTTCCATTACAAGATGACGGACCTGAGTGGGGACTTGCGTTTTTTGTGGATTGAGTTGAAGCTTTTATTGGGAACATTTTACATAACGTTTGTGATCACATTTATGCGACGCTCTATGCTGACCACTTACTTTGGGATTTCTATCTAAATTTCAAAGTGACGCGATTCAGATGAAACCCCTGAGGGATCCATTCACTATAATGAGGCAGCAGAGTTACTCTGGACTCCGTCTGGCCTCTACGGTGTCCTTCTTTTGAGAAGTGCCCAAAACTGTGGTCAATGGCACTTTTATGCAATCCTAAAAAGACTGACACCACCGGATCACAGGTCCTATGGCGTCCACAGTCCCTCTATCTGCCTCATAGGGAAGCTTCTGCGAGAGGTTCCGTCTGAATCACGTATTTCAGAGATTTACACGGAAACCCTGGTGCTGCAAGTGCTCAGAGCAGAATGCAGGATAAATGTGCACCGAGCGTTACAGCGATCTTTGGAAAGTAGAAGGAAAAATTCAATAGCATGTGAAGCATTGGATTTATTTATTTTTACGCCTTTCCTCGTGCAGTTTAAGTGATTAGGAGACTTTATTCTTCGAGTCAGTGCGACTACAGCAATAACAGATTTATATTGGGTTTTTATGTTTTGCAGCTGTCACACACTAAAAGTTGCTTTATACTGCAAAAAATAGTTTTTGCATCACCACATTTTGAGAGCTATAACTTTTCCATATTTTGGCCGACAGAGTCATATGACGTCTTTTTTTTTGCAGGACGACTTGACATTTATATTCATATGATTTTCGGGCACATAACATTTTTTGATCACTTTCTATTCCAATTTTTGGGAGGCAGAATGAACAGAAACCAGCAATTCAGGAATTTCCTTTTATTTGGGGGGAGGGTGTCGTTCTGTGTGTGGTAAAATTGATAAGGAAATTTTATTCTTTGAGTCAGTACAATTACAGCGATACCTCATTTATATAGTTTTTTATGTTTTCGAGCTTTACATAATGAAAACTATTTTATAGAAAAAAATGATTATTTTTGCATTGCTTTATTCTGAGAGCTATAACTTTCTTATTTTCCCGCTGATGGAGCTGTATAGCAACTTAGTTTTGCGGGACAAGATGACGTTTTCAGCGGTACCATGTTTATTTATATCTGTCGTTTTTATTGCGTTTTATTCCACTTTTTGTTAGGTGGTATGATAATAAAGCATTTTTGTTTTGCCCTGTTTTTTATTTATTTTTGTGGTGTTCACTAAAAGGGTTAATTAGTGAGACAGTTTTATAGGTTGGGTCATTGTGGACGCAGCGATACCAAATATGTGTACTTTTATTGTTTATATTTTTCCATACAAATATTTATTTATTGATACAATATCTTTTGATTTTTTGATTTTTGATTTATAAAAATATTTTTACAATTATTTAAACATTATTTTTTACTTTTTTACTTTGTTCCACTATGGGACTATCATTTTTTGCAGGCTGAAGGCTTGTACAGCATGGAGATGCAGCAGTATCCACATGCTGTATAAACTGTCAGCTCTGCACTGACAGAGAAAGTTGCTGATCGCGCACTGCCCATGATCAACAAGTTTCCTAGCTCTGGTAACACGAATGTCGTCATGACATCAGGTCTCCATGGCAATGATCGGGACCCCGCGTCATGACGCGGGGTCTCTGTTCCAAAAGCAGAGTGGCCGTCAACCCTCTGCTGGCTCCTGGAATGCTGCGATCACGTTTGATCGCAACATTTCTGGAGTTAAACTGCCGGGAACAGTGCGTGACCGCTCGTGGCACTTGGTACCGGGTGTCAGCTGTCAGAATCAGCTGACACACGTACGTGGGCAAACAAAATGACGCAATAATCCCTCCCTGGTGAAATAGGCCCAGGGCACATGGAAATATTATTACGTCAGATGTCAGAAATGGATAAAAATTCACAATGTGTTCCACAGGTCTCTGCTTAGGAGGTATATTGAACCTCTTGAGTCTTCTCTTCTGTCGCCGCCCTCAGTCATTGTTGATGGTAATTTGGAGTTCCAGACTTTGAGGAATGTTAATTTTTGTCTTCAGCACTTTGATTGAGAAACATCCAATGAAACGTGGGTCAAGCCCACACAGTTAGGTATCTTCCGGCATTGAATACAAATCATAATTGGCATTGGCTTTTTATTAGCTACTAAGATACGTCCACACACCTCCCCTTGATGACCTCATGTGGGGCGGATTTATGATATGTTCTCAGCCCTTTCAGTTTTTATGAAATCCCACACTCACAAGATATCTTTGCTTCTGAAGCTTCCCGGCGTTAAACATTGCCATCATATTTTTTAGCATGATTTTACCATTACATAGTCCTCAAATATAACAAGTATAGCTCCATCTATCAGACCGTTATTCAATTGGAAAGATTATAGTGGCCCTACATTGATGTGAATTAATACGTCATGTCCATCCCTTCACTGAAAATCTCTCTCTCATAAATATCGGATCAATACAAACCCCTATATTCCTCATATTCCTATTTGACGACTGGCATCGATTAGTCTCTTGCAGATGTATAGTAGTTTCCTCTGAAGAGAACAAGAGTTATTATTATTTATTATTTTTGCACCATTTATTCCATGGTGTTTTAGATGTGAAAAGAGGTATACATATTACAAAAACAAGTACAGTAATCTTAAACAATACAGGTCATGACTGGTACAGGAGGAGAGAGAACCCTGCCCATGAGGGCTCACAATGTACAAGGGATGGGTGAGAATACAATGGGCAAGAGCAGAGCTAGTCATGTAGTGGTTTGGTGGATTGATGGTTACTACAGGAAGATGTGAGTCTTCAGGTTCCTTTTGAAGGTCTCCACGGTAGGTGAGAGCCTGATATGTTGGGGTAGAGAGTTCCAGAGTAGGGGGATGCATGGGAAAAAGCTTGTATGCGATAGTGGGAAGCGGAGATAAGAGGGGAGTACAGAAGGAGATCTTGTGAGGATCGGAGGTTTCGTGCATTTAAGTACCGGGAGACAAGATCACAGATGTATGAAGGAGACAGGCTGTGGATGGCTTTGTATGACATGGCTAGGGTTTTGAACTGGAGTCTCCGGATAATAGTGAGTCAGTGAAGGGATTGACAGAGAGGAGAGGCTGGCGAATAGCGGGGGGATAGGTGGAATAGTCAGACAGCAGAGTTTAGGATAGATTTGAGGGGTGCGAGTGTTAGAGGGGAGGCCACAAAGTAGGAGGTTGCAGTAGTCAAGGCAGGAGATGATGAGGGCATGCACTAGAGCTTTGCAGATTCTGGATTGAGGAATGTACGGATCTGGGACATATTTTTGAGTTGAAATCGGTAGGAAGTGGAAAGGGCTTGAATATGTGGTTTGAAGGCGAGATCAGAGTCAAGGATTACCCCAAGGGAGCGAGCTAGTGGGACTGGGGAGAGTGAGCAGCCATTTACTTTAATGGATAGATCTTTTGGGGGAGTCGAAAGATGGGGAAAAGTTGTTGAATTCTGTTTTGTCCATGTTAAGTTTTAGAAATCTAGCGGAGGATAAAATAGCGGACAGACATTCTGGAATTTTGGTTAGTAGGGAGATGATATCAGAGAGGTAGATATGTGTGTCATTAGCATAGAGGTGATACTGCAAGCCATGAGATTCTATGAGCTGTCTCAGGCCGAAGGTGTAAATGGAGAAGAGCAGGGGCCCTAGGACCGAACCTTGCGAGACTCCGACACAGAGAGGGCGAGGTAAGGAGGTGGATTGTCAGTGGGAGACTCTGAATATCCGGTCTGTTAGGTATGACAACATCCAAGATAGGGCCAAGTCAGTGATACTAAGAGATGAGAGGGTCTGTAGTAATAGAGACTGGTCCATTGTGTCAAAGGAAGAAGACAGGTCCAGGAGGAGGAGGACAGAGTAGTGTCGCTTGACTTTGGCAGTCAGTAGGTCATTGGTGACTTTTGTTAGGGCAGTTTCAGTGGAGTGACTCGGTCAGAAGCCAGATTGTAAGCGGTCGAAGAGGGAGCAGGAAGAGAGGTGGGAGGACAGTTCAAAATGGACATGTTGTTCCAGGAGTTTTGAGGCATAGGGGAGAAATGATATGGGGCGATAGCTAGATACAGAGGATGGGTAAAGTGAGTGCTTTTTAAGGATGGGTGTGATTGAGGATTGTTTGAAGCATGAGGAGAAAACACCAGTTGTTAGTAATAGGTTGAAGAGATGGATTAGGGTTGGGATGAAGACTTTGGTAAGGTTTGGGATGAAGTGGGATGGGATCGGGTCAAGTGCATAGGTGGTAGGTTAGTAAGATGGAAAATTTGTCTTCTGTAATGGTCGAAAGCTGGTTTTGTAGGAGGACTGAGTAGTTAGGAGGAGGGACTCTGGGTGTTGTAGGCCAAAGCTTTGTCTGATGTTATCTTCTGTTTGAAGAATGAGGCAAAGTCTTCAGCTGAAATAAGTGGAGAGGGACGAGGTGCTGGGGGAAGGAGGAGAAAATTGAAGGTGTTGAATAGCTGTTTAGGTTTGTGAGACAGGGAGGATATGAGAGATGAAAAGTAGGTTTGTTTTGCTGTGGCGAGTGTGGCCTTGAAAGTAGTGAGGAACTGTTTGAATTCGATGAAGTCCTCGTGATCATTTCCATCTCCGCTCAGCAACCCTTACGTCTAATTGTTACATCTAATGGGGTTAGATTTCCCATTTCTCTGCCTCTTGATCTACAATTCACAGTCTTTCTGACTTTCCTCACAATAGACATCCTGCTTTAAGCATGTTGTCACCCCAGGCACTCCCTGCTTGAAAAGAAGTTTGAAGCTGGAGCTTCCTATGTTTTAATTAGTTTTTCTCACCACACCATATGTTCAATGTTGTTCTACATCAATGAAGTATAAGCTCCTTCTGGAGATCTTCTGGATTTTAGTTTTCTATAACTGTGGATATTACAAATTTTAATGCCCTAGGGTAGAATATGGAAGTAATAAATCTATTGTTAGTTTATCTCTGAACCATGTTTTATTTACATATAACTTCACAGCAAGAACATTAATGAACACAAACAAATATACACACAACACTGATGCATGGACAGTGCACGCACACTCAGCTCTGCTACATATGCTTTTATATACACACAGCTCTGTAACATACGTACATTTACATACACACAACTCTGCTGCATATGCACATCTACATAAACAGAGCTCTGCTACACATACACACACACTCGGACTGACCCGCAGGAGAATCCTCCGGTGGGCCCTTGTGCAGGTGTGACCCACCACCTTCTTCTATGAGCAGTACTTGGCACAATACACTTGATTTTCCATATACAGACAAAGGCTGCATCTTATTAATTTAACAATTAATCCAGTTTATTTCTATAGAAGTTTGTGAATGAGGATAAAGTCATATTTGCATGTCGCTGAAAAGTGGTGCCCTGGAGTTGATGTTACTGGTGGGCCCTTGGCACCCCATTCCAACATTGCATGCACATTGCTAAGGAGGATTTGTAGATTATCCACACTGATGGTCAACAATAAACCAAGTCCAGAGAATCAACTAGGGATGAGCGAATAGCTTTGGATAACTCCTTATCAGAATAGCTATAGCGCTTACAGAAAAACTACATCGGATGCCTGGAGCGCTCCCTATAATCAGCTGTTCGGCGCCGCAGCTGCATGTGTCATGGCTATGTGACAGTCATAACACATGTATGGAGAGCCTGTGTGTTGTGTTCTCCATGCATGGTTGTTACTGTCACACAGCCATGACACATGCAGCTGTGGTGCCGAACAGCCGATTATCGGGAGCGCTCAAGGTATCTGGGTTCCCGATGCAGCTATTCCGTAAGCGCTATACTGTTCGCTCAACCCTAGTAATAACGGTTATTCTTTAATTACTCAACGTATTTTGAAGTATTACAGAGCTTATGAACTATGGTAACATGTCTGCAATCGTTGCAGCAGCCACTATTGTCAGTGTGTGCGGGATCCTGTGGTGAGTGGTCACAATATTGATGTCACTGCTTACTACAGCATCCGGATGTTGCAGAGTCGGGGATCGTCATTTTTTAAAGGTGATAAATGGGTCAAAAAGTGTCAGGAAGTGCTTTATATAAATAATGGACTTTTCTCATTTTTTTTTTTGTTTTAAGCTTACGGGGTTAGTAATGGAGGTGTCTTATAGAGGCCTCTCCATTACTAACCCCTGGGCTTTATGTCAGCAAGTATTACAAAGCTGATATAAACCCCAAAACCATTACCTCACTTTCCAACGCACCAGGGCAAGCGGGAAAAGGCAAGGCTATGCACCAGAAATGGATGCTCCATTTCTGGGGTGGATGAATGCTGGTGTTATTAGTCTGGGAGGGGCCAATATCAATGGCCCCTTTCCAGCCTATCAACCCGCAGCTGTCTGCTTAGCCTTTGTGGTTTATTCAAAATAGGGGGTACCCCACATCATTTTTTGGGGGGGTCCCCCTATTTTTTAACCAGTAAAGGCTACGCAGACAGCTGTGAGCTGATATTGATAGCCTGGAAAAGTAAATGAAGAACTTGGCACTCAGAAAGATGCTTCCTAGCAATTTTAGTCTCAGTTCAGCAGTGCTGCATAACGTGGACTATCATACATACAGCAAGAGGCAATCAGAACTATTTATTCGTTTTTATGATATGACCTAGGAACCACTTGTCATGATCCAGGTTGGATTATGACAGATTTTGCACAAGTAACCTTTTTTTTTCCTTTAAGCTGTTTGCTTAAAGTTAGTTTTGCCCCCGGTGGCCGTTAGGGTCATTGCACTGTGGTTGTTTTAGTTCTAGTTTTGCCCCCGGTGGCCGTTAGGGTCATTGCACTCTGGTTACTTTAGTTTAGTTACTCCCAGTGGCCGCTAGTGTTATTGCACGTGATAATGAAGCAGGTGTGATTTCCTGGCTGCTACCCATAAAGGAGTAGCAGGTGGTCTCACTCACGGTTGGTGATAATGTAATGTCAAGTGTCACTGGATGATATTGCTCATTTCCAACCAAGTCTGGTGAAGGAAGGAACTGCAGAGAGGAGTTCCTGGCAGTTCAGGGGAGCTCTGGTGTAATAGCTTCAGGCGGAAGCTGAATTCAGGTGTCGAGCTTCAGGGGTGAAGCTGAACTTTGGTGTTGTACTCTGTTGCTGGGAGTAATAGCAACATAGCAAAGCTAAGTGGTGGGATTAGTTTCTGCACCATCCAGTTCACTGGAAAGGGATAGGTGCAGGGCGAGCTAGGGATTTGAGGTATCCAGCTCGTCGTCAGGTGCGGAGCCTGCCTAGGGATCGTCAGGAGTGTAGGGACACTGACTCAGGGGAGTGCAGGAGGTCTCCATGTCCCCTATTGCAGGGCCCTCCATTGTAATGGTTTCCCCGGTGTTCCCCTTAACTCTGTTTAAATTCGTCCTGCTGGAGGCAGTGTATCCAGGTTCACGGGTGTTATAGAAATTCGCCTTACTGGATGCAGTGTATCCAGTCACACGTGATATTACACCACTTATCTTAAACACTGGCACCATCAATGTTCCACAGGAATTCATTGCCCCCTTCAACCCCCTGGACATTACACCACCTAGTAACAGATCTTGCTGGAACACTGTTGTCCTTTTCATACACATAGTACTCGAGTGTACGAAGTAACTCATCTTGTAGGATACTCACATATAGCTCAGCATTGAAAATCCCATCGATCCTGTTCAGGTAGCCAATGCCTTTGGTTGTAAAACCACCCCATATTACAAGGCTTCCTCCACCAAACTTGACAGTTCCTTCTATTTCTTGATCTGTTGGCCCCTTTTTCCCTTGTTTCTTCCATACCCATTTGCATCCATCAGAGCCTAGTCTAGTGCCTTTCAGCTCATCGCTCCAAATCTCCCGTTTTCAATTTTCTATTGTCCACTTTTGGTACTTTTTTCCAAACGAGCTGATGCTTCTTATGACTATTTTGAAGTTGAGGCTTTTTCACCTTTTTTTTGAGCCACCATTCCAGACTTGTGTAACGTGTGTCGCATGGTGCTTGCATGGCAGTCTGTGATCTCAGTATTACGAAACATACAAACCACCTCTACTGCCATGTTTGTCGCACCATAATTGATAGACCTTTCGATGAGAAGACTTGTTGAGTATAGTTGAATATTTTTCCTGGACGTTCATGTCTTCGCTTTTTAATGGATTGACAGACATAATTTTGTATTCTTCCAACTGTCATGGCACTTATGTGATGCAGTCTGGCAATTTTCTTGACCGCTATTGATGACCTGGATGATGCCGTTTCTCTTTTCTTGGGAAATCTACTTTGTGGCTGCTCTTCAATTTGAACTAGTGACCTTTCGCTTGGGAATCAACCTATTAACACACTGAGCTATTAGGGAATGATAGAACAGGTTGTGTTTTGTAGAATACAGAAAGAAAAAGATTTTTCCACCACAAGGAGCAAAACAGTGACCGGACAAGAATCTGTATAACTAATCAAATCCTAAATAGTTGCAAGTCAAATTTATGTATGGGATAGCCAAGAGGATTGTCTATAAACTGAAGCAATTCAAAGCAGTAGTAGATGGTAAAATATGGAGCCTGAAAATCAAAAGGTCAAAACTTTGTTACCCTTTTGCTCGTCACTGTACATCCAAAGGCGGGGAAAGTGAGATTGGCCTTAATTGGGCGGATGGCTCATGTGATGTAACAACCTCATGTGAGCCACAGGAAAGCGACTTGCAACACCACTGGAACGGCACCAGCAAAGAGGAGAGTATGAATATTTTTTCATTTAACGAGGTCAAAAATATGAAGAATGACCAGGGGTTGTCCTAGTAATGGACAACCCCTCAAGAAGATATAATTTTTCTGACAAAACATTCCCAACATTCTGAACATGAAAAATTCTTCTACGCAATGAGAATTCTCTGATGTTTATTAAGAGTTGATTTCGGTGTTAAACATTTCCCACATTTAAAACATGGAAAAGGCTTCTTCCCTGTGTGACTGCTCTGGTGACTAAGAAATGATGATATATTCACAAAAATGTTTTCCACATTCTGAACAGGAAAAAGGCCTCTCCCCTGTGTGAGTTCTGTTGCGCTTAACAAAATCTGATTTATGGCTAAACATTTTCCACATTCTGAACAGGAAAAAGGCTTCGGCCGGGATCACACTTGCGATTTGAACGGCCGAGTCTCGCATGGCGTGCGGCCGCATAGCAATACATGGAGCTGCACGCCCCGCTCCTGAGTCCCGGCGGCAGCGCCGTGTATTACCATGCGAGACTCGGCCGTTTAAATCGCAAGTGTGATCCCGGCCTTCTCCTCTGTGTGGGTTATCTAGTGCTTAACAAAATCTGATTTATGGTTAAAACATTTCCCACAATCTGAACATGAAAAAGGCTTCTCCCCTGTATGAATTCTTTGGTGCAGAACAAGGTTCCATTTCTGGGTAAAGGATTTCCCACATTCTGAACAGGAAAAAGGCTTCTCCCCTGTGTGAGTTCTCTGATGTTTAACAAGACTTGATTTATCTACAAAACATTTCCCACATTCTGAACATGAAAATGGCTTCTCCCCTGTGTGGGTTTTCTGGTGCTTAACAAAATCTGATTTATGGTTAAAACATTTCCCACATTCTGAACATGAAAAAGGCTTCTCCCCTGTGTGAATTCTTTGGTGCACAACAAGATTCCATTTCTTAGTAAAGCATTTCCCACATTCTGAACATGAAAAAGGCTTCTCCCCTGTGTGAGTTCTCTGATGTTTAACAAGAATTGATTTAGCTATAAAACATTTCCCACATTCTGAGCATGAAAATGGCTTTTCCCCTGTGTGAGTTTTCTGGTGTCTAAGAAGATCTGATTTCTGGCTAAAACATTTCCCACACTGGGAACAAGAAAATCTTTTCTCTGTTGTGTGAATTTTTTGATGTTTAAGAAAATACTTTTCAATGGGAAAACCATTTCCATATTCTGAACCTGAAAATGGCTTTTTTGTTTTAGAAGCAGTTCGTTTTTTAAGGCTTATTTTGTGACTTTGATTTTCCTTAGTTGTCGGTAATGAATCAGAAGACAGGACCTGCGTCAAAGGATCAGTTAACAGATCTTTGCTGTGAAGGGATGATGGCATATTTGGAGTAATGGCATTCACTTCAATTGTATCCGGTGGGTTCTCAAGATCATTTGATTTAAAAATTGAAGATGTCAGCTGCTCCTCTGATTTCCTAGTACAGTCATCTGCCAAAAATAAAACCAATTATTTTTTAATAAAATAGTCTTGAATTTTTGAACATTTTTACTTAAACTGTCCAAAAAATGTCAAGTTATGTGAAAATATTGAACTAGTCATTAAGACAAAGACAGTTCACAGATGAAGAGAAAACCCTCATGGGATGAAACAGTAAAGCATGGTGTTCAACTGTTTGTTCATTCTGCCAAATATGCAATAAAAAGCCATCGAAAAATCAAATAATACCAATAAAAACTTCTACTCATTTCACAAAAAACAAGTCCCCACTCAGTTTCATTATCTGTCAGTGGAAAAACAGTGTTTTCCACATTATTAGTGGCTCAAAGATTCTTTAAAAGCAACATAGCTTCCAAAAACCAATAAAGCAATATCCGCCCCTCCCAAAGTCAAATCTCCTCCTCGCTTCTGAGCCTTGCAGTGTGTCCAAGCCACATATAGCATCCATGTAATTGGCATTACTATAATGAGAAGAACCTGCTTACTGCAAATTTACGGTGTGTGTGTGTGTGTTTCCTGGAGAACAATCTGGGCACTGGGTGCTGGGTAATAAGATGGCAAATGTACAATTTTCACTCTGCAATATCCACTGCTTACTAATTTCCCGAAAATTCTCGTGGAGCCAAAATATTCACAACTTCTAAAGATTAATTTATTAAGGGTTATAATTTCCAAAATGGTGTCACGTTGTAGGGATTTCTACTACTCTGGTTTTAGGCCATTTTGTCATATTAGGGCTTCTGCAAATGGCGTGTCCCAACTCCTTTGGGAACTGCCCCTGTGATGTCTGCTTCTGTCACCAGGCACCGCCTTATTTATTCTGCAGGTGGCACTGGTAATGGAAAAGATGTCAAAACCAGATGATCTGTGTGGTGCAGGCTCAGTCCAGCCCTAAGATTAGGGTGCCTAGAACCAGTAGTGTCATCCAGTCTGGCTTTATGGATGTTTGTGCTGTCCAGCTGCAGTAATCTGCTCCCTGCTTCAGCCAAATTGAAAGAACCACAGCCCACTAAGGCTCAAAGCATATTGCCGGAAGCTGCCAGGTACAACCTTGTTTTCCTCTGGATAAGTCCTCTCTGCTCAGTTCCCGGCTTGTGTATTTGTTTCCTGTTGTGATCTTGTCCCGTTTACTGATTCCTCTTGTGTCTTCTGATTTTGCATTTTCTCTGCCCCCCTGTTTCTCACCCAGGTACCTCACTATTCTTCTTGCCATTTCACTCCACAGAACAGTGGGTAACACCATGGCCCAAGCCTAGGAGTCCCTGTGTAAATCCAGATCCATGTAGAGGGTTTAAAAAGGTGATGAGAAAGACAATCCCAGGGATCTGGAGAAAGGAGTAGATAGTGCTAAGGCTAGTTTCACATTAGCGTTTTTTAGCGCTGCGCTTCATGCGCATTAGAAACGCATGCAAAAAAATGCATCATGCGTTTTGCATGTGATTGCGTTTTTTAGGCACATGCGTTTTAACCAGTTTGTAGCCATGTTAACTCTTAAAACGCATGCGATTTCAAACGCAGGCGTGCGCATGTCCATGTGCACGCCTGCTTTCCCATAGACTGCAATGTGTTATTTTTGCGCATTCCGTGCGCTAGCGTGCGCATGCGTTTTTTTTACCGATTTACATGATAAACATAGGGGCGCATGCGCATGGACGCGCACAATGCGCTGCACTAAAAAACGCTAATGTGAAACCAGCCTAAACCTGTTCCCGCTATCTGTTGAGCTGCCAGGTGACCATGAACAGTTACCATAATACATTGTGTCTGCAAACTATTCCAGCAAGGTCTGAATTTTAATAACTAAATGGCGCTCCTTCCCTTCTTAACCCTGCCATGTGCCCAGACAGAAGTGTACAACCATATATAGGGTATTGTCAGATTCATGAGAAGTTGTAAAATAATTTTTGAGGTCCATTTGTTTCCTTTTATCCTTTGTGAAGAATCCCAAGGTTATCATCACATAAAGAGACATGTCATATTTGAAAAATAGGCCCTGATTAAGATGACAAAACTGGCTGTGGGAAGAGGTTAAATCAGAGTATTTTGGCCATTAACTACTGTAGTCAAAAACTGTGAGTATAGACAATAACACATTTACTGAAGTGATGAAACTCAACAGTCTTCATCAGTAAAAAAAAATAAAAATGAGTAACTGGTGGTGAAACATTTTTGGGGGTAATTAGAGTATGGGGCTCGGTGGCTCTTGGCAATCTAAACAATCGTAAGGGCCAATATTTTATATCATATGAGTTTCAAGAAGAAATTTTGGACATTTAAAGAGAGCTTTTTATAATAGTGCAGAGGTGAGGTGCCTTAAATTTAGATCTTGGGCATTTGGAAGAGGTAATGGAGTCCTTTGTTTAAAGACTACCAGGGAGTTACACACTCACATAAGTGAGGCAGGGCAATTCCACCACAATCAAACTATTATACAGAATGAACCTGTAAAAAAAAGACATAAAATAAAAAAAACATGTTACACCCCCAACAACAACAATGTATGTTTGGAAGGAGAACATCAAAATTAAACCGGAGTTGTACTCATTTCTGGTGCTACTAAGATTCCTGACCAAAAGAGTAGTCAGGAGAGATTGTGCAGTAATCTGTATTCCTTAGAATCAAATCAATGTAATTTACGACGTGAAGTGAATCTAGGATAAATGGAAACTCTGTTATTGTACAGAAATACACACTTGACCTCACTGGACATTTAATGTTGTCGATCATAAAAGTGAAGTTTGCCCAGATTTACTGGATCTGGTCTTGTAGAGAACATATGAGTACAAATAAGTTTTCTGGGATCTAGGAAGCCAACAGCATCATTATCCTCCGCTTTCTATTACAGGCCCATCATAATAGTTTTCTTCAAGTGATTTTCTAACTTGTCAGCACATTCTAAGTACGCAGTAATTTTACTTTGTAATTTACAGATCTGGGCAGGTAACAGTCAGCGTCTTCTAATCCCAGGGGGGAGGTGAATCCTCCAGGTTGTAAGGTCTATAGAAAAGGGCTTTCAATGCCCAAAGTAATTGGAACAGTTTTGGGTGGAGGAAAATGTTGTGGTCTAGAGGCAAAATGGTGATCACACGATTGTGATACGGCCAGACAACATGACCGATAAAGCAGCCACAGCCGGTGACTGAGAAGAATCTGTGACTTCTCTGTATTTAATAGTTAGTACTCACCTGGGTAGTCATATGTAGGAATCTCCACTTTACACCACTCATCATCCCATATAGAAATCTCCTCTTTACATTGCTCATCACCCCTCACATATGTCTCTGTAGTTTCAATATGGGTCAGATCTTCACCCTAAAACAAATATAGTAAAAGTCACAGACAGATGGAGAAGTCACATCTATGATCAGCTCTAATCCTGCCATCTCCACCGTTCTCATTACACAAGTATAAAGCATATAATACTGGCGGATAAAACAAGACTGAGCACAAGATCTTCACAGCCGTCTACACATCATAGGGGAGATCTCATGACACCTTCTCTCCATCTACCTGATGATCCTGGGGAATAATGGGATCTTCTTGTTTACAGTCCTGTGGAAGAAGAGGATGGGGACATCTCTCTGGTGTTGTCCTCTTACTGGATAGATCTGGAGGAAACACATACAGGGACTGAATTCATTCTTTACATACAAATAATTATAGGCCGTGTGTATTTAGTCCTGTCTATTACCTGATGATGTGAGGGGCTGGGGAACCTCCATCATGACGTCCTTGTACAGATCTCTGTGTCCTTCTAAATACTCCCACTCCTCCATGGAGAAATAGACAGCGACATCCTGACACCTTATAGGAACCTGACACATACAATGATACCGTCATCCCCCAATCCCTTCATAGTGTTACTGTATAATGTCCCAGCATTCCCAGCAGTGTCACCTCTCCAGTCAGCAGCTCAATCATCTTGTAGATGAGTTCCAGAATCTTCTGGTCATTGATGTCCTCATGTATCAGGGAGTGAGGTGGAGGCACCATGATTGGGCTCAGGGGTCTTCCCCATCCATCAGACACAGGGTCCTGACAGCTCTCACTAGAGGTCTTCTTCACTACTGTGTAATCCTGGTTATGGAGAGAAACATTAATAAATCTCACTACAGACATTCCCAGAGTCCTCACCTCTCCAGTTCTGTCCATCTGTTATTCCCATAGATAAGAATGATGTAATGTGACGTCATCAGAATCTCTCACCTCTCCAGTAAGCCGGAAGAGGATCTCTAGGGTGAGGTGTAATATCCTCTTCGCCATCTTGTCTCTGTCCATATCCATCCTTGATGGGTAAATCAGGAAAATTCTCTTATATAGAAGATCGGCACTGAGAGGATCCGATATTGTAGAGACCTGAATGAGAAGATGAGCCGATGTAACATCATAAAAATCCTGTGTAATAATACAATTACTGGAGATAATAAGGGAAACATATGAGGAGATTATTTTACAGTATTTAGTTTCCTTCTTTACATCTACTAATAAAACCTATATATTTAGGCCACAGACAACAAGCAGTTTCTCCCTCGGAGTCGGCAGCTGAATACGTTCCTCATAGACTCATCTCCCATAACGCTAATTCTCGTCTCATTACCGACACTGGAATCGGCATTAGCAATACTGCAGGAGATATTCATTACACGGGACAGGAGAAATAACTACTTCATGGTGAGGACGACATCTTCATCTTCTACTACGGCTCTAGAAACATATTTGGCCAGAGTCCGTCACTGACTCCATCCCCACCGGCCGTCTATATGAATATTTCCCGTCTTCCCCGCACTGTAATCTTCTATCACGTTAGATCTCAGGTCTGAGTCACACACAGAAGTTTGAGGCTTTTATAAAAAATTTTTTTTGCACAAACACCGTGGACAGAAATGATCTGATCCCAAACTCTCCATGTACAGTGTTTTATGGGGTTTATTTCTGGCCTTAGACTTTCCTAGATTACAAGAAAAAAATCTGAAAAAAGTAAATATGAAAATGTTTCAAAAGAAAATTGGCACAAACAGTTCTTGTAAAAAGAAAAAAAACATAAAAGAGCAGAAGGCACATTTTATTATTTTTTAACAAGTGAAACTTTTTTCTTTTACAAACTAACTCTTTTGGGCCCCAGAACATAGATGTACACCGCAGGACGACATAGGAGCGGCTGCAACAAAAACCCTAGCAGTTTAACCACTTGCTGTGAAAAGCAAACATGGCATCTAAGAAGGTGTGACAGAGTTTGCTCTCAGCCCCCAAGTATTCGACAGTATGGGGCGGCCTAGTTACTACGATACTTACATGCCTAATAATGGTGTCTGGGCTGCAATGTATGAAGGTCCATTAGGCCAGGCCAGAGGTAGCGTCCAATAAGTTACCTTTTAACGCCTTGTACATATTAAACTAAAGTTACACTGATTTTGGGGGGTTTGGGCGACTATATAATGTATTTAGGGGCCTCTCAACAGATGATGTCAGGGCAGAGAAGGATCTGGCATCCTGATTTTCAGAGGATAATCCGTTTGTTCTTCCTGTAGATAATCCTCCACTAGAGGAGTCTGGAGGCGACACTCACATACAGACCACAGGAAAGCTGGAATATTTGTGTGTCTGGGGGAGTCGGGAGAGATAGCCGTCTGCCAAATGACTGTTCAGCCAACACTTATCTCATGTGTATGGGGCCGTTAGTATTACACTGACAGGCAGTGATGATACACGGCACTACAGTAGTACAGTGCATCACCGGAGCCATCAGAGGCTTGTATGTTGTATGATCGCACTGATCAGTGGTGATAAGGAAAAGGTTTAATGTGACAAAATATATCTTTCTTTTAGCAAGAAGAAATATCCATCACTCTTGAGAAGACAGAGTCACTGCATAATGCTAAAGTCACGTCCATAACAACTTTATTATACTCTATTATCCTATACACAGCGGTGTAGATAGAAATCACAGATCCCACAGCAATAGCTGGAATTGGGCCCCTCAACCTCAAAAAGAAAATAAAAATAAATATATATATAGATCTTGCAAAAATTAAGAGACCACTGCACAGTTTTATAAAAATCAGCATTTCTACATGTCTGACAACCATTCCATTCAAGTGTCATTTGAATTCCAACCAGAGTACACCTCATTCTACTTAATGTGCTTCTCAATAGGTGATCACCTGAACTAAATCTTATTTAACGAAGGAAAGTATAAAAAACCCTGCTGTGGTGTTCACAATCCTCTTGCAATAGGCCAAGCTGGATGGCAAAACAAGTACCAGTAATATCTCAAAAGTAATAGGAATGAAAAAATAACTTTTAACCATGCCAAAGGAGGTTAAAAGTCTTGAGTGAGGAAAAGAAGGGCTCAATTCTGGCTTTACTAGCAGAGGGATACAGTGAGCGTCATGTTGCCTCCATCCTTAAAATTTCTAAGACGGCAGTCCATTACAACAAGGTCAAGCAGCAGACAATGGGACAACAAAGCTACAGACCGGCAGAGGGCAAAAATGACTCTCCACTGACCGGGATGACTGTCATCTTATTCGAATGTCACTCAGCAACCACAGGATGACATCAAGTGACCTACAAAAGGAATAGCAAATGGCAGGTGGGGTGAAGTGCATGGCAAGAACAGTTGGTAACAGGCTCCTAAAGGCAGGGCTCAAGTCATGTAAAGCTATAAAAAAGCCTTTCATCAATGAGAAGCAAAGGAGAGCCAGGCTGAAGTTTGCCAAAGTCCATGAGGATTGGTCCATAGAGGACTGGAGTAAGGTAATCTTCTCTGATGAGTCTAATTTTCAGTTTTGCCCATCACCTGGTTGTCTAAGGATTAGACGGAGACCTGGAGAGGCATACAAGCCAAAGTGTCTTGCACCTACTGTGAAATTTGGTGGAGGATCAGTGATGATCTGGGGATGCTTCAGCAAGGCTGGAATTGGGCAGGTTAATCTTTGCGAAGGACGTATGAATCAAGCCACATGCAGGTTATCCTGAAAAAACATTTGATTCCATTTGCTCATCCAATATTCCCCAACTCTGAGGACTGGTTTATCCAGCAGGACAATGCGCCATGCCACACACATAGGTCAATCAATGTGTGGATGAAGGATCACCACATCACATCCCTGTCATGGCCAGCCCAATCCCCAGACCTGAACCACATTGAAAACCTCTGGAATGTAATCAAGAGGAAGATGGATAGTCACAAACCATCAACCAAAGAAGAGCTGCTTAAATTTTTTTTTTACCAGGAGTGGCATAAGGTCACCCAAAAGACTGGTGGAAAGCATGCCAAGATGCATGAAAGCTGTGATTAAAAATCATGGTTATTACACAAAATATTGATTTGTGAACTCTTCCTGAGTTAAAACATTAGTATTGTTGTTTCTAAATGGTTATGAACTTGTTTTCTTAGCATTATTTGAGGTCTGCAGGCAATGCATTTTTTTGTTATTTTGACTATTTCTCATTTTCTGAAAATAAATACAAAATTTAGTGCTTGGAAATTCGAAGACATGTGGTCAATAGTTTATAGAATAAAAGAGCAATTTACATTTTACTCAAAAACAGATCTAGAAAGAGAAAAAACAGACAAACTGAAAATTTTTCAGTGGTCTTTCAATTTTTGCCAGAGCTAGAAGAGATTTTCATCCAAGATATCTATGTACTTGGCCGCATTCATGTTTCATTCAATGGCAACCAGTTGTACTGTCCCTGCAGCTGAAAAACACCCCCATAGCATGATGCTGCCAACATCATGATTCACTGTTGGGATTGTATTGGGCAGGTGATGAGCAGTGCCTGGTTTTCTCCACACATACCGCTTACAATGATCCCCAAAAATTTCTATCTGCGTCTCATCAGACCAAAGAATCTTATTTCTCATAGTCTGGGAGTCTTTCATGTGTTTTTTAGCGAACTCTATGCAGACTTTCATATGTTTTGCACTGAGGAGAGGCTTCTGTCGGGTCACTCTGCTAAAAGGCCCGACCGGAGGAGGGCTGCAGTGATAGTTGACTTTGTGGAACTTTCTCCCATCTCCCTACTGCATCTCTGGAGCTCAGGGGTTTTCTTTACCTCTCTCACCAAGGCTCTTCTTCCAAGATTTCTCAGTTTGGCTGGATGGCCAGGTCTAGTAAGACTTCTGGTGGTCCCAAATTTCTTCCATTTAAGGATTATGGAGGCCACTGTGCTCTTAGGAACCTTGAATACTGCAGAAATTCTTTTGTAACCTTGACCAGATGTGTACCTTGCCACAATTATGTCTCTGAGCTCCTTGGCCAGGTCCTTTGACCTCATGATTCTCATTTGGTTTTACATGCACTGTGAGCTGTGGGGTTTTATATAGACAGGTGTGTGCCTTTACACATCAAATCATATAAGTATAAATAAACACAGCTGGACTCCAATGAAGGAGTAGAACCATCTCAAGGAGGATCACAAGGAAATGGACAGCATGTGACTTAAATATAAGTGTTTCAGTAAAGGGTCTGAATACTTATGACCATGTGATATTTCAGTCTTTTTTAATAAATCTGCAAAAATTTCTACATTTCTGATTTTTTTTTCAGTCAAGATGGGGTGTAAAAATAAACTTTTTTTAATTTACCAAATGGCTGCAATGAATCAAAGATCACTGTGGCTGAGCTCCACAGATGCAGTAGGGAGATGGGAGAAAGTTCCATAAAGTCAACTATCACTGCAGCCCTCCACCAGTCGGGCCTTTATGACAGAGTGGCCCAACGGAAGCCTCTCCTCAGTACTAGACATATGAAAGCCAGCATAGAGTCTCTGATGAGACGAAGATAGAACTTTTTGGTGATAATTCTAAGTGGTATGTGTGGAGAAAACCAGGCACTGCTCCTGTGTAAACAATAATCCCATCAGTGAAACATAGTGATGGCAGCATCATGCTATGGGGGTGGTTTTCATCTGCAGGGACAGGACTACTGGTTGCAATTGCTCTCTGCTGAGCAAAGGGTCTGAATATTTATGACCATGTGATATTTCAGTTTTTCTTTTTAAATAAATTTGCAAAAATTTCTACATTTCAGGTTTTTTTCAGTAAAGATGGGGTGCAGAGTGTACATTAATGAGAAAAAAAAAGAATTTTTTTTGCATTTACCAAATGGCTGCAATGAAACAAAGAGTGAAAAATTTAAAGGGGTTTGAATACTTTCCGAGCCCACTGTATATCTTATAAACAAAGATTAACCCCTTTGAGAAGAAGCCCATTTTCACCTTAATGACCAGGCTAATTTTTACAACTTCGACCACTGTCACTTTATGAGGTCATAACTCTGAAACGCTTCAACGGATCTTGGTGATTCTGAGACTGTTTTCTTGTGGCATATTGTACTTTATGATAGTGGTAAAATGTCTTCGATATGTCTTCGTTTATTTGTGAAAAAAATGGAAATTTGGAGAAAATTTTGAAAATTTCGCAATTTTCAAATTTTAAGTTTTTATGCCCTTAAAATAGAACGTCATATCACACAAAATAGTAAATAAATAATATTTCCCACATGTCTGCTTTACATAAGCACAATTTTGGAAAAATAATTTTTTGTTAGAAAGTGATAAGGGTTAAAAGTTGACTAGAGATTTCTCATTTTTACAACAAAATTTGCAAAACCATATTTTTTAGGGACCACCTCACACTTGAAGTGACTTTGAGGGAACAATATGACAGAAAATGCCCAAAAGTGACATCATTCCAAAAACTGCACCCCTCAAGGTACTCAAAAGCACTTTCAAGAAGTTTGTTAACCCTTCAGGTGCTTCACAGGAATTTTTGGAATGTTTTAAAAAAAATGAACATTTAATTTTTTTTCACAAAAAATGTACTTCAGATCCAATTTGCTTTATTTTACTAAGGGTAACAGGAGAAATTGAACCCTAAAACTTGTTGTGCAATTTGTTCTGAGTACGCTGATACTCCATATGTGGGGGTAAACCACTGTTTGGGCACATGGCAGATTGAGATCGGACGCCATGTTGCATTTGGAGAGCCCCTCATGTGTCTAAACAGTGGAATCCCCCCAATTCTAACTCCAACCCTAACCCCAACACACCCCTAACCCTAGTCCCAATCCTAACAATAACCCTAACCACAAACCTAACCCTAACACACCCCTAACACTAATCCCAACCCTAAAACTAATTCCAACCCTATCTCTAATTCCAACTCTATCCATAATCCCCAACCCTAACTTTAGCCCCAACCCTAACGTGAAAATGGATATAAATACATTTTTTTATTTTATTATTTTTCCCTAACTAAGGGGGTGATAAAGGGGGGTTTGATTTACTATTTATAGTGGGTTTTTATGTTTGGCAGCTGTCGCACACTAAAAGACGCTTTTTATTGCAAGAAATACTTTTTGCATCACCACATTTTGAGAGCTATAATTTTTCCATATTTTGGCCCACAGAGTAATGTAAGGTCTTGTTTTGCGGGGCAAGATAATATTTTCAGCTGTACCATTTTTATTTACATCCATCTTTTTTATCACGTTTTATTGCACTTTTTGTTCGGCGGTGTGATGATAAAGCATTGTTTTTTGCCTAATTTTTTATTTATTTTTATACGGTGTTCACTGAAGGGGTTAACTAGTGGGACAGTTTTATAGAGTGGTTCGTTACAGACACGGCGATACCAAATATGTGTACTTTTATTGTTTTTTTATTTACATAAATAAATGGATTTACTGGAAAAATACATTTTTTATTTTTTGAGGATTTTTAAAAAAAATATATTTTTACTCATTCTAATTTTTTTTACTTTATAACAATGTTGGGACATCACTATATCATGTCAGAATGCTGATCTGACACTTTGCATAGCACAGTGTCAGATCAGCAATTTGACAGGCAGTGAAGGTGGCTTGCCGGCGCCTGTTCTCAGCAGGCACTCGCAAGCCACCTCCCTGCAGGACCTGGAAGGACCCAACGGCCATCCTGGAGCCGGGGTGTCTCCATGGAGACCACCTGAACAATGCGATCGCATTGGGTTGTTCCGGTGGGAGAGCGCAGGGAGCCCTCTCCCTGATTGATTCTTTTCTATGCCGCTGTCAGTACTGACAGCGGCATCAGAGGGGTTAAATGCCCATGATCGGTGCTAGCACCAATCGTGGGCATTGCTGCGGGGTATCAGCTGTCACATAAAGCTGACACTGGCACGCGATCGCCGAGGCACTCAGCGTGAGGCTGCGTGACCGTTCCACCGTACCAGTACTGCGGTTTGCGGGAACGCAGTTCTCGCAGAGCAGTACTAGTACGGCGCATGTCAGGAAGGGGTTAAAAATGGTCCTCGTCAAATATTAAAAACTGCAACAAGTCTTTTCATAGTGTTAGGATGGGTTGCAGACTTAAGAAACACAGCTGAAGAAATGCAACAATTGTCAGAGGAGCAGCATCAGGGTCTGCCCCAGGTTTTCAAGTGCCCCGGGTGAAAGAGTCTCAGTGGGCCTCTTTAACACATACCACAATTCATGATGCACAGATATGGCAGATAAATATAGGCATCGTACAAAAAATTATTTAATAATTGTAAATTACAGTTAGGTCAACATATATTTGGACAGAGACAACATTTTTCTACTTTTGGTTCTAGACATTACCACAATGAATTTTAAACAAAACAATTCAGATGCAGCTGAAGTTCAGACTTTCAGCTTTCATTTGAGGGTATCCACATTAAAATTGGATGAAGGGTTTAGGAGTTTCAGCTCCTTAACATGTGCCACCCTGTTTTTAAAGGGACCAAAAGTAATTGGACAGATTAAATAATTGTAAATAAAATGTTCCTTTCTAGTACTTGGTTGAAAACCCTTTGTTGGCAATGACTGCCTGAAATCTTGAACTCATGGACATCACCAGATGCTGTGTTTCCTCCTTTTTGATGCTCTGCCAGGCCTTCACTGCAGTGGTTTTCAGTTGCTGTTTGTTTGTGGGCATTTCTGTCTGAAGTTTCGTCTTTAACAAGTGAAATGCATGCTCAATTGGGTTGAGATCAGGTGACTGACTTGGCCATTCAAGAATATTCCACTTCTTTGCTTTAATAAACTCCTGGGTTGCTTTGGCTTATGTTTTGGGTCATTGTCCATCTGTAGTACGAAACGACGACCAATCAGTTTGGCTGCATTTGGCTGGATCTGAGTACACAGTATGGCTCTGAATACCTCAGAATTCATTCGGCTGCTTCTGTCCTGTGTCACATCATCAATAAACACTAGTGACCCAGTACCACTGGAAGCCATGCATGCCCAAGCCATCACACTGCCTCTGCCGTGTTTTACAGATGATGTGGTATGCTTTGGATCATGAGCTGTACCACACTTTTGCCATACTTTTCTCTTTCCATCATTCTGGTAGAGGTTGATCTTGGTTTCATCTGTCCAAAGAATGTTCTTCCAGAACTGTGCTGGCTTTTTTAGATGTTTTTAGCAAAGTTCAGTATAGCCTTTTGATTCGTGATGCTTATGAGTGGTTTGCACCGTGCACTGAACCCTCTGTATTTACTTCTCTTTATGGTAGATTTGGATATTGATACGCCTACCTCCTGGAGAGTGTTGTTCACTTGGTTGGCTGTTGTGAAGGGGTTTCTCTTCACCATGGAGATTATTCTGCTATCATCCACCACTGTTGTCTTCCGTGTGCGCCCAGGTCTTTTTGCATTGATGAGTTCACCAGTGCTTTCTTTCTTTCTCAGGATGTACCAAACTGTAGATTTTGCAACTCCTAATGTTGTATCAAATTCTCGGATGGGTTTTTTCTGTTTTTGAAGCTTAAGGATGGTTTGTTTCACCTGCATGGAGAGCTCCTTTGACCGCATGTTTCCTTCACAGCAAAACCTTTCAAATGCAAGCACCACACCTCAAATCAACTCCAGGCCTTTTATCTGCTTAATTGAGAATGACATAACGAAGGGATTGCCCACACCTGTCCATGAAATAGCCTTGGAGTCACTTGTCCAATTACTTTTGGTCCCTTTAAAAACAGGGTGGCACATGTTAAGGAGCTGAAACTCCTAAACCCTTCATCCAATTTTAATGTGGATACCCTCAAATGAAAGCTGAAAGTCTGAATTTCAACTGCATCTAAATTGTTTCATCCAAATGTTGTCTCTGTCCAAATATATATGGACCTAACTGTATACAATAGCTCAGAAACCAGTGAATCCATATAGTATTATGGGCACCACATAGTGCTCCATACAGTATTATGGGCACCACATAGTGCTCCATACAGTATAATGGACCCCATATATTGCTCCATTCAGTAAAATGAGCTCCGTATATTAAGCCTACAGTATAATGAACCCCATATATTGCTCCATGCAGAATAATGGATCTCATATGATGCTCCATACAGAATAATGGGCTTCATATAATGCTCCATACATAAAAAAATAATTAAATAATTACCTCTCCTTGCTCCCCACTGGCCACTGCTCCTGTCTCATCGGTGTCTTCTGACTCTCTGCGCTGCTCAGCAGATGATTTGCTGTAGTAATGTAATCGTGCCCTTTGCCCTGACACATCAGAGAGTCTATTACAGATATTTACCATATATACATAGCCCCAGGTATCAGTAGCCTGGATTATTTTTTTTTTGCATCTTAATCCTAATTATTTTCTGCAAAAGCAATCCAGAGCACACAGTTTTGTTGCTCCATTTGCTTGTTGGCAGTGCAGAATACAGCCAGATCCTTTCCATATTACAGCGTGAAAATCCAGCTATTTTAAACAGGGGTTTGGCCGTCACAGCAATCACATATGAGTGCGCAGAAAATTCTGTCATTTCTGGGCTATTGTAAAATTTTGTTGGAGTGTCTTATACAAATTATTTACACCAGTTTGCTGAAAAAAAAATAGTTACCTACAGGCCAGCTGTTTGAAACAGGGGTTTGGCCGTGACAGTGATCACATCTGAGTGCGGAGAAAATTCTGCCATTTCTGGGCTACTGTAAAATTTTGTTGGACTGTCTTTTACAAATTATTGACACCAGTTTGCTAAAAAAGTTACCTACAGGCCAGCTATTTTAAACTAAGCAATTTGTAGTGACCGTGCAAAATATTGTCCTCCATTTAAAATGGGCAAGGTGCGTGGCAAGTGACGGGGTACTGGACATGATGGTGATGGTGCATCTAGAGGCCGAGGCCGTGGGCAAGATGAAATTGTGCCACAACAAACACCCACATCTTCTCACACGACTTTCCTGTAACAATTACTAGGGGACTGCAGCAGCACACCACTATTGAACCCAGAGCAGTATCAAAAGGTTGTTGGTAGGATAGCAGATGTTTCCAGGCACTTTGCCACCACCATCACACTGTCTTCCACACGATCAAGTCTGAGTAGCCATGAGTCTTGACCGCATATTCCTCATTCTGATCCTCCTTCCTCCCACCATGACGAGTGCCCAGAGACAACTGATCTCACACTTGGACACTTTGAAGAGCTGTTCACTTTTCCGTTTATGGATTCTGGCCTCTCGCCCGATCAACTTGAAGCCGGGCAAGAAGAGATCGCATGTAGCGATTCCCAAATATTTGAGCAGCCACAGTCACACAAATGCGATGGTGGCAAAGTGTCACAAGAGGTGGACGATGATGAGACACAATTGCCAGAAAGTCAGGAGGAGGACCAGGAAGTGGAAGTGGAAGATGAGATGGTAGATGATATAGCAACTGACCCAAGCTGGCAGGACATGCAGAGTGAAAACAGCAGCGCACATGGGGATGGGGTATAGCACCACAACAAGCAGGAAGAAGCATTGTGGTGGCAGAAAACAGAAGACGGGCAACCGTTCCCCGTAACACCAACAAGACAGAAGTTGCCAGTCTAAATTTTAGGTCTTCCCGAGTCTGGTTGTTTTTTAAAGACTCTGCTGATAACCACAAAAGGTCATTTGCACCACCTGCCATGTCTGCTCAGCAGGGGTAGCAAAACTACCAGCCTGACCACCACCAGCATGACCAGGCACATGGCAGCAAAGCACCCGACTTTGTGAGCCGAACCCCAAGGTCCACAAAGTGTCTGCAGGTGACACCACTGCTTCTTCCGCTGTTGTGCGTGAAAGCCAATCCCCTGTCCATGGTGCATGCGAAGATTGCTCCTGCTCTGCACTTGTCGGTGCACACACTCAATTAGGACCATCATCAAGCATGTCCATGTCCTTGTCCCAGCGCAGCGTTCAGTTGTCCATACTCCAGTCCTTGGAACGCAAGCACAAATACGCAGCCAAAGCCACACAGGCCACACTATTAAATTCATACATTTTGCAGCTGCTTATGCTCTAAATATTGCCTTTTAGGCTCGTGAAGATAGAAGCCTTCCTCAACTTGATGGCGGCGGAAGTCCCTCGGTACTCGGTCCCCAGCCCCCACTATTTCTCCTGATGTGCCGTCCCTGCATTACTCACGCACGTGTCCCACAACATTAGACGTGCCCTCACAAAGCAGTTACTGGGAAAGTCCACCTAACCACGGACACATGGTCAAGTGCTTCTGGGCAGGGACGGTACATCTCGCTGACGGCACACTGGGTTAACATAATGGAAGCCGGGACCCAGTCGGACCTTGGGATGGAACACTTCAGCATGAAGAAGGAACAGCATCCAGTACAGGTGATGAAAAAATCAAACAAGTTTTATTCTGCCATGATGCATCATGGCAGAATAAAATTTGTTTGTTTTTTGTTCATCACCTGGACTGAATGCTGTTCCTTCTTCAAGCTGAAATGTTCCACTTCCAATTGGGTCATTGCACTGGAGCAGCCATCTCAATATTGATGTGCTGTAAGCTGTTTACTATTTTTCTTGGGATGGAACACGTCCTCCCGACGCCGAGGATTGTGGACCCTACGTCAATCAGGGTTGCCCCCCCAGTCTACAGCTCCTACACCTCCAGCTCCTCCTTCTCTTCAACCTCCATCTCTCGAAATGACCACATCAGTCACAAGCTCGAACCACTGCAGCACTGCCTCAGCCAAGCAACAGGCTGTACTGAAGTTAATATGCATAGGTGACAAACTGCACAATGCTGAAGAGTTCTGGACAGCTCTGAAAGAACAGGCAGATCTGTGGCTGACAGCGCTGAACCTACAGCCAGGCATGGTCATGTGTAACAATGGCCGGAGCCTGGTGGCGGCTTTGAGGCGAGGCAAGCTCACACACGTACCATGCCTGCCCTATGTGCTTAACCTCGTTGTTCAACAGTTTCTCAAAATGTACCCAGAGCTGCCAGATCTGCTTGTCAAAGTACGCCGCCTGTGTGTCTATTTTATAAAGTCAGATACAGCTTCCGCCGCCCTTGCCGTGCTTTAGCATCGTTTGCAGCTTCCGGCTCACCGACTGTTGTGTGACGTCCTCACGCATTGGATCTCTACACTGCATATGTTGGAAAGGATTTGTGAGCGAAAGATGGCAGTTGTTGACTACCAGCATCAATAAGGCCATTGGTATTTTGTTCAGAATCCACACATAAGACTCAGGAGTGGACATGGATGTCAGACATATGTACCATTCTCCAAAACTTTGAAACTTGAAAAAATTCCCATCTGAAAACACTGGCATCAGAGGTCACAGTTCGATGGAAAACCAAGGAGTACAGGCAAGAGAGACACCACTCCAATCCAGCAGAGGCAGGGGAACACTGGCAAAGTTCTGGGAGAATTTTCTCAGACCCTCTCATCGCACTGGCCCTGATGCTGAGGGAGTACCTTGCTGACTGTACCAACGTCCTCTGTGATTCCGCTGTGGCTTTTAATTATTGGGTATCCAAGCTGAACATGTGGCATGAACTGACTCTATGCCTTGGAGGTCCTGGCCTGTCCTGCTGCTAGCGTTTTGTCATAGGGGGTATTTAGTGCCGCTGGTGGAATTACAACTCATAAGCGCAACCACCTGTCAACTGAAAATGCTGATTTTTACAACTTCGACCACTGTCACTTTATGAGGTCATAACTCTGAAACGCTTCAACGGATCTTGGTGATTTTGAGACTGTTTTCTTGTGTGTAAAATGTCTTCGATATGTCTTCGTTTATTTGTGAAAAAAATGGAAATTTGGAGAAAATTTTGAAAATTTCGCAATTTTCAAATTTTAAGTTTTTATGCCCTTAAAATAGAACGTCATATCACACAAAATAGTTAATAAATAATATTTCCCACATGTCTGCTTTACATAAGCACAGTTTTGGAAAAATAATTTTTTGTTAGAAAGTGATAAGGGTTAAAACTTGACTAGAGATTTCTCATTTTTACAACAAAATTTGCAAAACCATATTTTTAGGGACCACCTCACACTTTAAGTGACTTTGAGGGAACAATATGACAGAAAATGCCCAAAAGTGACATCATTCCAAAAACTGCACCCCTCAAGGTACTCAAAAGCACATTCAAGAAGTTTGTTAACCCTTCAGGTGCTTCACAGGAATTTTTGGAATGTTTTAAAAAAAATGAACATTTAATTTTTTTTCACAAAAAATGTACTTCAGATCCAATTTGCTTTATTTTACTAAGGGTAACAGGAGAAATTGAACCCTAAAACTTGTTGTGCAATTTGTTCTGAGTACGCTGATACTCCATATGTGGGGGTAAACCACTGTTTGGGCACATGGCAGATTGAGATCGGACGCCATGTTGCATTTGGAGAGCCCCTCATGTGTCTAAACAGTGGAATCCCCCCAATTCTAACTCCAACCCTAACCCCAACACACCCCTAACCCTAGTCCCAATCCTAACAATAACCCTAACCACAAACCTAACCCTAACACACCCCTAACACTAATCCCAACCCTAAAACTAATTCCAACCCTATCTCTAATTCCAACTCTATCCATAATCCCCAACCCTAACTTTAGCCCCAACCCTAACGTGAAAATGGATATAAATACATTTTTTTATTTTATTATTTTTCCCTAACTAAGGGGGTGATAAAGGGGGGTTTGATTTACTATTTATAGTGGGTTTTTATGTTTGGCAGCTGTCGCACACTAAAAGACGCTTTTTATTGCAAGAAATACTTTTTGCATCACCACATTTTGAGAGCTATAATTTTTCCATATTTTGGCCCACAGAGTAATGTGAGGTCTTGTTTTTGCGGGGCAAGATAATATTTTCAGCTGTACCATTTTTATTTACATCCATCTTTTTTATCACGTTTTATTGCACTTTTTGTTCGGCGGTGTGATGATAAAGCATTGTTTTTTGCCTAATTTTTTATTTATTTTTATACGGTGTTCACTGAAGGGGTTAACTAGTGGGACAGTTTTATAGAGTGGTTCGTTACAGACACGGCGATACCAAATATGTGAACTTTTATTGTTTTTTTTATTTACATAAATAAATGGATTTACTGGAAAAATACATTTTTTATTTTTTGAGGATTTTTAAAAAAAAAATATTTTTACTCATTCTAATTTTTTTTACTTTATAACAACATTGGGACATCACTATATCATGTCAGAACGCTGATCTGACACTTTGCATAGCACAGTGTCAGATCAGCAATCTGACAGGCAGTGAAGGTGGCTTGCCGGCGCCTGTTCTCAGCAGGCACTCGCAAGCCACCTCCCTGCAGGACCTGGAAGGACCCAACGGCCATCTTGGAGCCGGGGTGTCTCCATGGAGACCACCTGAACAATGCGATCGCATTGGGTTGTTCCGGTGGGAGAGCGCAGGGAGCCCTCTCCCTGATTGATTCTTTTCTATGCCGCTGTCAGTACTGACAGCGGCATCAGAGGGGTTAAATGCCCATGATCGGTGCTAGCACCAATCGTGGGCATTGCTGCGGGGTATCAGCTGTCACATAAAGCTGACACTGGCACGCGATCGCCGAGGCACTCAGCGTGAGGCTGTGTGACCGTTCCACCGTACCAGTACTGCGGTTTGCGGGAACGCAGTTCTTGCAGAGCAGTACTAGTACGGCGCATGTCAGGAAGGGGTTAAAAATGGTCCTCGTCAAATATTAAAAACTGCAACAAGTCTTTTCATAGTGTTAGGATGGGTTGCAGACTTAAGAAACACAGCTGAAGAAATGCAACAATTGTCAGAGGAGCAGCATCAGGGTCTGCCCCAGGTTTTCAAGTGCCCCGGGTGAAAGAGTCTCAGTGGGCCTCTTTAACACATACCACAATTCATGATGCACAGATATGGCAGATAAATATAGGCATTGTACAAAAAATTATTTAATAATTGTAAATTACAGTTAGGTCCACATATATTTGGACAGAGACAACATTTTTCTACTTTTGGTTCTAGACATTACCACAATGAATTTTAAACAAAACAATTCAGATGCAGCTGAAGTTCAGACTTTCAGCTTTCATTTGAGGGTATCCACATTAAAATTGGATGAAGGGTTTAGGAGTTTCAGCTCCTTAACATGTGCCACCCTGTTTTTAAAGGGACCAAAAGTAATTGGACAGATTAAATAATTGTAAATAAAATGTTCCTTTCTAGTACTTGGTTGAAAACCCTTTGTTGGCAATGACTGCCTGAAATCTTGAACTCATGGACATCACCAGATGCTGTGTTTCCTCATTTTTGATGCTCTGCCAGGCCTTCACTGCAGTGGTTTTCAGTTGCTGTTTGTTTGTGGGCATTTCTGTCTGAAGTTTCGTCTTTAACAAGTAAAATGCATGCTCAATTGGGTTGAGATTAGGTGACTGACTTGGCCATTCAAGAATATTCCACTTCTTTGCTTTAATAAACTCCTGGGTTGCTTTGGCTTATGTTTTGGGTCATTGTCCATCTGTAGTACGAAACGACGACCAATCAGTTTGGCTGCATTTGGCTGATCTGAGTACACAGTATGGCTCTGAATACCTCAGAATTCATTCGGCTGCTTCTGTCCTGTGTCACATCATCAATAAACACTAGTGACCCAGTACCACTGGAAGCCATGCATGCCCAAGCCATCACACTGCCTCTGCCGTGTTTTACAGATGATGTGGTATGCTTTGGTTCATGAGCTGTACCACACCTTTGCCATACTTTTCTCTTTCCATCATTCTGGTAGAGGTTGATCTTGGTTTCATCTGTCCAAAGAATGTTCTTCCAGAACTGTGCTGGCTTTTTTAGATGTTTTTAGCAAAGTTCAGTATAGCCTTTTGATTCGTGATGCTTATGAGTGGTTTGCACCGTGCACTGAACCCTCTGTATTTACTTCTCTTTATGGTAGATTTGGATATTGATACGCCTACCTCCTGGAGAGTGTTGTTCACTTGGTTGCCTGTTGTGAAGGGGTTTCTCTTCACCATGGAGATTATTCTGCTATCATCTACCACTGTTGTCTTCCGTGTGCGCCCAGGTCTTTTTGCATTGATGAGTTCACCAGTGCTTTCTTTCTTTCTCAGGATGTACCAAACTGTAGATTTTGCAACTCCTAATGTTGCATCAAATTCTCGGATGGGTTTTTTCTGTTTTTGAAGCTTAAGGATGGTTTGTTTCACCTGCATGGAGAGCTCCTTTGACCGCATGTTTCCTTCACAGCAAAACCTTTCAAATGCAAGCACCACACCTCAAATCAACTCCAGGCCTTTTATCTGCTTAATTGAGAATGACATAACGAAGGGATTGCCCACACCTGTCCATGAAATAGCCTTGGAGTCACTTGTCCAATTACTTTTGGTCCCTTTAAAAACAGGGTGGCACATGTTAAGGAGCTGAAACTCCTAAACCCTTCATCCAATTTTAATGTGGATACCCTCAAATGAAAGCTGAAAGTCTGAATTTCAACTGCATCTGAATTGTTTCATCCAAATGTTGTCTCTGTCCAAATATATATGGACCTAACTGTATACAGTAGCTCAGAAACCAGTGAATCCATATAGTATTATGGGCACCACATAGTGCTCCATACAGTATTATGGGCACCACATAGTGCTCCATACAGTATAATGGACCCCATATATTGCTCCATTCAGTAAAATGAGCTCCGTATATTAAGCCTACAGTATAATGAACCCCATATATTGCTCCATGCAGAATAATGGATCTCATATGATGCTCCATACAGAATAATGGGCTTCATATAATGCTCCATACATAAAAAAATAATTAAATAATTACCTCTCCTTGCTCCCCACTGGCCACTGCTCCTGTCTCATCGGTGTCTTCTGACTCTCTGCGCTGCTCAGCAGATGATTTGCTGTAGTAATGTAATCGTGCCCTTTGCCCTGACACATCAGAGAGTCTATTACAGATATTTACCATATATACATAGCCCCAGGTATCAGTAGCCTGGATTATTTTTTTTTTTGCATCTTAATCCTAATTATTTTCTGCAAAAGCAATCCAGAGCACACAGTTTTGTTGCTCCATTTGCTTGTTGGCAGTGCAGAATACAGCCAGATCCTTTCCATATTACAGCGTGAAAATCCAGCTATTTTAAACAGGGGTTTGGCCGTCACAGCAATCACATATGAGTGCGCAGAAAAGTCTGTCATTTCTGGGCTATTGTAAAATTTTGTTGGAGTGTCTTATACAAATTATTTACACCAGTTTGCTGAAAAAAAAATAGTTACCTACAGGCCAGCTGTTTGAAACAGGGGTTTGGCCGTGACAGTGATCACATCTGAGTGCGGAGAAAATTCTGCCATTTCTGGGCTACTGTAAAATTTTGTTGGACTGTCTTTTACAAATTATTGACACCAGTTTGCTAAAAAAAGTTACCTACAGGCCAGCTATTTTAAACTAAGCAATTTGTAGTGACCGTGCAAAATATTGTCCTCCATTTAAAATGGGCAAGGTGCGTGGCAAGTGACGGGGTACTGGACATGATGGTGATGGTGCATCTAGAGGCCGAGGCCGTGGGCAAGATGAAATTGTGCCAACAAACACCCACATCTTCTCACACGACTTTCCTGTAACAATTACTGCAGCAGCACACCACTATTGAACACAGAGCAGTATCAAAAGGTTGTTGGTAGAATAGCAGATGTTTCCAGGCACTTTGCCACCACCATCACACTGTCTTCCACACGATCAAGTCTGAGTAGCCATGAGTCTTGACTGCATATTCCTCATTCTGATCCTCCTTCCTCCCACCATGACGAGTGCCCAGAGACAACTGATCTCACACTTGGACACTTTGAAGAGCTGTTCACTTTTCCGTTTATGGATTCTGGCCTCTCGCCCGATCAACTTGAAGCCGGGCAAGAAGAGATCACATGTAGCGATTCCGAAATATTTGAGCAGCCACAGTCACACAAATGCGATGGTGGCAAAGTGTCACAAGAGGTGGACGATGATGAGACACAATTGCCAGAAAGTCAGGAGGAGGACCAGGAAGTGGAAGACGAGATGGTAGATGATATAGCAACTGACCCAAGCTGGCAGGACATGCAGAGCGAAAACAGCAGCGCACATGGGGATGGGGTATAGCACCACAACAGGCAGGAAGAAGCATTGTGGTGGCAGAAAACAGAAGACGGGCAACCGTTCCCCGTAACACCAACAAGACAGAAGTTGCCAGGCCAAATTTTAGGTCTTCCCGAGTCTGGTTGTTTTTTAAAGACTCTGCTGATAACCACAAAAGGTCATTTGCACCACCTGCCATGTCTGCTCAGCAGGGGTAGCAAAACTACCAGCCTGACCACCACCAGCATGACCAGGCACATGGCAGCAAAGCACCCGACTTTGTGAGCCGAACCCCAAGGTCCACAAAGTGTCTGCAGGTGACACCACTGCTTCTTCCGCTTTTGTGCGTGAAAGCCAATCCCCTGTCCATGGTGCATGCAAAGATTGCTCCTGCTCTGCACTTGTCGGTGCACACACTCAATTAGGACCATCATCAAGCATGTCCATGTCCTTGTCCCAGCGCAGCGTTCAGTTGTCCATACTCCAGTCCTTGGAACGCAAGCACAAATACGCAGCCAAAGCCACACAGGCCACACTATTAAATTCATACATTTTGCAGCTGCTTATGCTCTAAATATTGCCTTTTAGGCTCGTGAAGATAGAAGCCTTCCTCAACTTGATGGCGGCGGAAGTCCCTCGGTACTCGGTCCCCAGCCCCCACTATTTCTCCTGATGTGCCGTCCCTGCATTACACACGCACGTGTCCCACAACATTAGACGTGCCCTCACAAAGCAGTTACTGGGAAAGTCCACCTAACCACGGACACATGGTCAAGTGCTTCTGGGCAGGGACGGTACATCTCGCTGACGGCACACTGGGTTAACATAATGGAAGCCGGGACCCAGTCGGACCTTGGGATGGAACACTTCAGCATGAAGAAGGAACAGCATCCAGTACAGGTGATGAAAAAATCAAACAAATTTTATTCTGCCATGATGCATCATGGCAGAATAAAATTTGTTTGTTTTTTGTTCATCACCTGGACTGAATGCTGTTCCTTCTTCAAGCTGAAATGTTCTACTTCCAATTGGGTCATTGCACTGGAGCAGCCATCTCAATATTGATGTGCTGTAAGCTGTTTACTATTTTTCTTGGGATGGAACACGTCCTCCCGACGCCGAGGATTGTGGACCCTACGTCAATCAGGGTTGCCCCCCCCAGTCTACAGCTCCTACACCTCCAGCTCCTCCTTCTCTTCAACATCCATCTCTCGAAATGACCACATCAGTCACAAGCTCGAACCACTGCAGCACTGCCTCAGCCAAGCAACAGGCTGTACTGAAGTTAATATGCTTAGGTGACAAACTGCACAATGCTGAAGAGTTCTGGACAGCTCTGAAAGAGCAGGCAGATCTGTGGCTGACAGCGCTGAACCTACAGTCAGGCATGGTCATGTGTAACAATGGCCGGAGCCTGGTGGCGGCTTTGAGGCGAGGCAAGCTAACACACGTACCATGCCTGCCCTATGTGCTTAACCTCGTTGTTTAACAGTTTCTCAAAAGGTACCCGGAGCTGCCAGATCTGCTTGTCAAAGTACGCCGCCTGTGTGTCT
Source organism: Dendrobates tinctorius (assembly GCF_039654945.1). NCBI lineage: Eukaryota > Metazoa > Chordata > Amphibia > Anura > Dendrobatidae > Dendrobates > Dendrobates tinctorius. The sequence continues at coordinate 11,820,446 of NW_027361794.1, forward strand.
ATTTTATAAAGTCAGATACAGCTTCCGCCGCCCTTGCCGTGCTTTAGCATCGTTTGCAGCTTCCGGCTCACCGACTGTTGTGTGACGTCCTCACGCATTGGATCTCTACACTGCATATGTTGGAAAGGATTTTTGAGCGAAAGATGGCAGTTGTTGACTACCAGCATCAATAAGGCTATTGGTATTTTGTTCAGAATCCACACATAAGACTCAGGAGTGGACATGGATGTCAGACATATGTACCATTCTCCAAAACTTTGAAACTTGAAAAAATTCCCATCTGAAAACACTGGCATCAGAGGTCACAGTTCGATGGAAAACCAAGGAGTACAGGCAAGAGAGACACCACTCCAATCCAGCAGAGGCAGGGGAACACTGGCAAAGTTCTGGGAGAATTTTCTCAGACCCTCTCATCGCACTGGCCCTGATGCTGAGGGAGTACCTTGCTGACTGTACCAACGTCCTCTGTGATTCCGCTGTGGCTTTTAATTATTGGGTATCCAAGCTGAACATGTGGCATGAACTGACTCTATGCCTTGGAGGTCCTGGCCTGTCCTGCTGCTAGCGTTTTGTCATAGGGGGTATTTAGTGCCGCTGGTGGAATTACAACTCATAAGCGCAACCACCTGTCAACTGAAAATGCTGACTAGCTAACTCTTATAAAAATGAACAAGGGCTGGATTGGGCCAGACTTCTCAACACCACAGAATGATAGCAGGGTAACATAAACTCAAATCCAGTGTCTTTTTTTGGGAGGTCTATTCCCATGGACCTCTTCACACCCACAAATGGGTAAAAGCTTCCTGATTTGGCTTATTTGCTGTTGTCCTCCTCCTTCTCCTCATCATCCACCACCACTAGATCACCAGGATGACCGTGGTCCAGGATGCAACACCCACATTATTGTTGTAAAGGGTGTTTATGATGCCCGTAAACAAATATTTTTACACAGTATGTTGATGCATACACCCCTGTATGGGCATTACAAGTATAGGAGACCCGCTCCATTGTAATGGGAACAAATATTTTGGAGGCCCTCCTCCACGTCTCATCCACCACCACTAGATCACCAGGGTGACCGTGCTCCGTGATGCAACACCCACACTGGTGTTGTAAAGGGTGTTTATGATGCACGTAAACTACTTTTTTACAGAGTGTGTAGATGTATACCTCCCAGGGGGAAATGTTTGTGTGAAGCTGTGGAGACTCCAAAGGTGAACCCACAGGACGGCGACGACGAACCTACCCCCGGGCGAGCAGGCCAGGTGTACCACCCCCTATACAGGGAGTGTTAGGGGCAGGCCCGGAGGAGACTATCACCACGGAAGCTGGTACTTGGGGACAACTGGAGGAGTAGACAGGCGAACACGGGGTTGGCCGGCAGGCTGGCGAGCACAGGAGAGACGGCTGCAGGACTGAACGGAGAGCAGGCAGGAGGAACCGGAGTTGGCAGGAGCGGATCAGGAAGGCACACACGGGTGTAGGCAGGAACGGACAGGAATGGCGGACTCTGGAAGGGAATGCAAGATGGAGAGAGATCAGTAGAATACACAAGGCGGGAAAGGCGCAAGGCTGGGTGCTAGCGAGAGAAAACGCAGGAGCCGGGGGACCCGAGAATCTGTCGTGGAACACAATAGATAATCAGGCACGGGTCTGAAAGGGCAGCTCCCTTTTATAGGGGCAGGACTTCCAGGTCAGACCTCCAGGGTCACGGGGGCGGAGAGATGGGCTGAGTCAGACTGTGCTGAGGTCTGGGGTGAGGCGCGCATGCGTCCTGGGCTGGTCAGAGAAGCTGACCACGGGGCAGGATGCAGGAGAGCGGGCGCGCGCGCGCCTGTTACAGAGCGCACCGGGCAGACAGACCGCGAAGCAGGGCGCAGGAAAGCCGGAGGACGCGCGCCTGCCGCAGGAGCGCGCGGGGAGCGGCGGACGCGCCTGGAGGCCGTGGCCAGCGTGGGAACAGGAACGGGAGCAGCGGCAGGAGCCGCGGACGCGAAGGAGGCGGCGGGCACGGGAGCCACGGTAAGCGTGACAGTTTGTCAGCCTATACACTTACTGCATGGGCATTACAAGTATAGGAGACCCGCTCCTTTGTAATGGGAACAGATTTTTAGGAGGCCCTCCACCACGTCTCTTCCAAGGGGTATTGGGGTGCGTCCAAATTTGGGACAGGCCTTGCATTCACTGCATAGGCAAACAGTATGGGCGACCCACTTCCTAATAATTTGAACTTTGTTGGATGGTCTGCCACCACAGTGCAATTCTCCACTGCCAGTTCTTCATCCTCAACACTGCAATTCTCCACTGCTGGGACTTCAGCCTCAACACTGCAATTGTCCACTGCCGGGTCTTCAGCCTCAATACTGCAATTGTCCACTGCAGGTTCTTCAGGCTCACCACTGCATTTCACCAATGCAGGTTTTTCAGCTTCAGCACTGCAATTCTACACTGCTGGTTCTTCAGGCTCAATACTTAAATGCTCCACTGCCGGGTTTTCTTCCTCAACACAGCCATTCTACAATGCAGGCTCTTCAGGCTCAACACTGCAATGCTCCAATGTCAGGTCTTCATCCTCAACACTGCAATTCCCCACTGCCGGGACTTTAGCCTCAAAACTGCAATTGTCCACTGCCGGGTCTTCAGCCTCAACACTGCAATTGTCCACTGCAGGTTCTTCAGGCTCACCACTGCAATTTACCAATGCAGATTCTTCAGTCTCAACACTGCAATTCACCAATGCAGGTTCTTCAGCCTCAACACTGCAATTCTCCACTGCTGGTACTTCAGGCTCAACTCTGAAATGCTCCACTGCCGGGTGTTCTATGGCAACACTGCAGTGCTACAATGCAGGCTCTTCGGGCTTAACACTGCAAAGCTCCACTGGCGAGTGTTCAGCCTCAACACTGCAATTGTCCACTGCCGGGTCTTCAGCCTTAATACTGCAATTGTCCACTGCAGGTTCTTCAGGCTCACCACTGCAATTCACCAATGCAGGTTTTTCAGCTTCAGCACTGCAATTCTACACTGCTGGTTCTTCAGGCTCGATACTTAAATGCTCCACTGCCAGATTTTCTTCCTCAACACTGCCATTCTACAATGCAGGTTCTTCAGGCTCAACACTGTAATGCTCCACTGCCGGGTGTTCAGCCTCAACGCTGCAATGCTCCACTGTCAGGTCTTCATCCTCAACACTGCAATTCCCCACTGCCGGGTCTTTAGCCTCATCACTGCAATTGTCCACTGCCGGGTCTTCAGCCTCAACACTGCAATTTTCCACTGCAGGTTCTTCAGGCTCACCACTGCAATTCTCCACTGCTGGTACTTCAGGCTCAACACTGAAATGCTCCACTGCCGGGTGTTCTATGGCAACACTGCAGTGCTACAATGCAGGTTCTTCGTGCTTAACACTGCAATGCTCCACTGGCGAGTGTTCAGCCTCAACACTGCAATGCTCCACTGTTGGGTCTTGATCCTCAACACTGCAATTCTCCACTGCTGGGTCTTCAGCCTCAGCACTGCAATTGTCCACTGACGGGTCTTCATCCTCAACACTAAAATTCACCAATGCAGGGAATATAATAAACAACTGTTTATATGGGATATGTGTTCATTCTCCTATTATCTACATATATTTATGTTCATTCCCCACTTATAAAGCTCAGGGAATATAATATACACCTGTTTATATGGGATATGTGTTCATTTCTCTATTATCTACATATATTTCATGTTCATTCTCCACCTATAAAGCTCAGGGAATATAATATACACCAGTTTATATGGAATATGTGTTCATTCCCATATTATCTACATATATTACATGCTCATTCCCCACCTATAAAGCACAGGGAATATAATATACACCTATATATGGGATGTGTTCATTTCTCTATTATCTACATATATTTCATGTTCATTCCCCACCTATAAAGCTCAGGGAATATAATATACACCTGTTTATATGGGATATGTGTTCATTTCTCTATTATCTACATATATTTCATGTTCATTCCCCACCTATAAAGCTCAGGGAATATAATATACACCTGTTTATATGGGATATGTGTTCATTCCCCTATTATCTACATATATTTCATGTTCATTCCCCACCTATAAAGCTCAGGGAATATAATATACCCCTGTATATATGGGATATGTGATCATTCCCCTATTATCTACATATATTTCATGTTCATTCCTCACCTATAAAGCACAGGGAATATAATATACCCCTGTTTATATGGGATATGTGTTCATTTCTCTATTATCTACATATATTTCATGTTCATTCCCCACCTATAAAGCTCAGGGAATATAATATACACCTATATATGGGATATGTGTTCATTCTATTATCTACATATATTTCATCTTCATTCCCCACCTATAAAGCTCAGGGAATATAATATACACCTGTATATATGGGATATGTGATCATTCCCCTATTATCTACATATATTTCATGTTCATTCCTCACCTATAAAGCACAGGGAACATAATATACCCCTGTTTATATGGGATATGTGTTCATTTCTCTATTATCTACATATATTTCATGTTCATTCCCCACCTATAAAGCTCAGGGAATATAATATACACCTATATATGGGATATGTGTTCATTCTATTATCTACATATATTTCATCTTCATTCCCCACCTATAAAGCTCAGGGAATATAATATACACCTGTATATATGGGATATGTGATCATTCCCCTATTATCTACATATATTTCATGTTCATTCCCCACCTATAAAGCTCAGGGAATATAATATACACCTGTATATATGGGATATGTGATCATTCCCCTATTATCTACATATATTTCATGTTCATTCCCCACCTATAAAGCACAGGGAATATAATATACACCTGTATATATGGGATATGTGATCATTCCCCTATTATCTACATATATTTCATGTTCATTCCTCACCTATAAAGCTCAGGGAATATAATATACACCTGTTTATATGGGATATGTGATCATTTCTCTATTATCTACATATATTTCATGTTCATTCGCCACCTATAAAGCTCAGGGAATATAATATACACCTGTATATATGGGATATGTGCTCATTCCCCTATTATCTACATATATTTCATGTTCATTCTCCACCTATAAAGCTCAGGGAATATAATATACACCTGTATATATGGGATATGTGCTCATTCCCCTATTATCTACATATATTTCATGTTCATTCCCCACCTATAAAGCACAGGGAATATAATATACACCTGTATATATGGGATATGTGATCATTCCCCTATTATCTACATATATTTCATGTTCATTCCCCACCTATAAAGCTCAGGGAATATAATATACACCTGTATATATGGGATGTGTGTTCATTTCTCTATTATCTACATATATTTCATGTTCATTCCCCACCTATAAAGCTCAGGGAATATAATATACACCTGTATATATGGGATATGTGTTCATTCTCCTATTATCTACATATATTTCATGTTCATTCTCCACCTATAAAGCTCAGGGAATATAATATACACCTGTTTATATGGGATATGTGATCATTTCTCTATTATCTACATATATTTCATGTTCATTCCCCACCTATAAAGCACAGGGAATATAATATACACCTGTATATATGGGATATGTGCTCATTCCCCTATTATCTACATATATTTCATGTTCATTCCCCACCTATAAAGCTCAGGGAATATAATATACACCTATATATGGGATATGTGTTCATTCTCCTATTATCTACATATATTTCATGTTCATTCCCCACCTATAAAGCTCAGGGAATATAATATACACCTGTTTATATGGGATATGTGATCATTTCTCTATTATCTACATATATTTCATGTTCATTCCCCACCTATAAAGCACAGGGAATATAATATACACCTGTATATATGGGATATGTGCTCATTCCCCTATTATCTACATATATTTCATGTTCATTCCCCACCTATAAAGCTCAGGGAATATAATATACACCTATATATGGGATATGTGTTCATTCTATTATCTACATATATTTCATCTTCATTCCCCACCTATAAAGCTCAGGGAATATAATATACACCTGTATATATGGGATATGTGATCATTCCCCTATTATCTACATATATTTCATGTTCATTCCCCACCTATAAAGCTCAGGGAATATAATATACACCTGTATATATGGGATATGTGATCATTCCCCTATTATCTACATATATTACATGCTCATTCTCCACCTATAAAGCTCAGGGAATATAATATACACCTGTATATATGGGATATGTGATCATTCCCCTATTATCTACATATATTTCATGTTCATTCCCCACCTATAAAGCTCAGGGAATATAATATACACCTGTTTATATGGGATATGTGATCATTCCCCTATTATCTACATATATTTCATGTTCATTCCCCACCTATAAAGCTCAGGGAATATAATATACACCTGTTTATATGGGATATGTGATCATTCCCCTATTATCTACATATATTACATGCTCATTCTCCACCTATAAAGCTCAGGGAATATAATATACACCTGTTTATATGGGATATGTGATCATTCCCCTATTATCTACATATATTTCATGTTCATTCCCCTCCTATAAAGCACAGGGAATATAATATACACCTGTATATATGGGATATGTGATCATTCCCCTATTATCTACATATATTACATGCTCATTCTCCACCTATAAAGCACAGGGAATATAATATACACCTGTATATATGGGATATGTGATCATTCCCCTATTATCTACATATATTTCATGTTCATTCCCCACCTATAAAGCACAGGGAATATAATATACACCTGTATATATGGGATATGTGATCATTCCCCTATTATCTACATATATTTCATGTTCATTCCCCACCTATAAAGCTCAGGGAATATAATATACACCTGTTTATATGGGATATGTGATCATTCCCCTATTATCTACATATATTTCATGTTCATTCCCCACCTATAAAGCTCAGGGAATATAATATACACCTGTTTATATGGGATATGTGATCATTCCCCTATTATCTACATATATTACATGCTCATTCTCCACCTATAAAGCTCAGGGAATATAATATACACCTGTTTATATGGGATATGTGATCATTCCCCTATTATCTACATATATTTCATGTTCATTCCCCTCCTATAAAGCACAGGGAATATAATATACACCTGTATATATGGGATATGTGATCATTCCCCTATTATCTACATATATTACATGCTCATTCTCCACCTATAAAGCACAGGGAATATAATATACACCTGTATATATGGGATATGTGATCATTCCCCTATTATCTACATATATTTCATGCTCATTCTCCACCTATAAAGCTCAGGGAATATAATATACACCTGTTTATATGGGATATGTGATCATTCCCCTATTATCTACATATATTACATGCTCATTCCCCACCTATAAAGCTCAGGGAATATAATATACACCAGTATATATGGGATATGTGATCATTCTCCTATTATCTACATATATTTCATCTTCATTCCCCACCTATAAAGCTCAGGGAATATAATATACACCTGTATATATGGGATATGTGTTCATTTCTCTATTATCTACATATATTTCATGTTCATTCCCCACCTATAAAGCTCAGGGAATATAATATACCCCTGTTTATATGGGATATGTGTTCATTTCTCTATTATCTACATATATTTCATGTTCATTCCCCACCTATAAAGCACAGGGAATATAATATACACCTATATATGGGATATGTGTTCATTTCTCTATTATCTACATATATTTCATGTTCATTCTCCACCTATAAATCTCAGGGAATATAATATACACCAGTTTATATGGAATATGTGTTCATTCCCCTATTATCTACATATATTACATGCTCATTCCCCACCTATAAAGCACAGGGAATATAATATACACCTATATATGGGATGTGTTCATTTCTCTATTATCTACATATAATGAAAAAAGCATATATAGCATGGGAGGAATAGGGCTAAGTGACAGCACATGTGAAAAAGACTTGGGTATACTAATAGATCACAGACTGAATATGAGTCAACAGTGTGATGCAGCAGCAAAAAAGGCAAATGCAGTTCTAGGATGTATTAACAGAAGCATACAGTCTAGATCACGTGAAGTCATTATTTCCCTCTACTCCTCTTTGGTCAGACCTCATCTGGAATATTGTGTCCAGTTTTGGGCACCACATTTTAAAAAAGACATCAACAAACTGGAGCAAGTTCAGAAAAGAGCGACCAGAATGGTGACCGGTCTGCAAACCCTGTCTTATGAGGAAAGGTTGCAGGATTTGGGAATGTTTAGTTTGCAAAAGAGAAGACTGAGAGGAGACTTAATTGCTGTCTACAAATATCTAAAGGGCTGTCACATTGTAGAAGGATCAACTTTATTCTCATTTGCACAAGGAAAGACTAGAAGCAATGGGATGAAACTGAATGGGAGGAGACACAGATTAGATATTAGAAAAAACTTTTTGACAGTTAGAGTGATCAATGAGTGGAACAGGCTGCCACGAGAAGTGGTGAGTTCTCCTTCAATGGAAGTCTTCAAACAGAGGCTGGACAGACATCTGACTGGGATGATTTAGCGAATCCTGCTTTGAGCAGGGGGTTGGACCAGATGGCCCAGGAGGTCCCTTCCAACTCTACGATTCTATGATTCTATGATTCTACATATATTTCATGTTCATTCCCCACCTATAAAGCTCAGGGAATATAATATACACCTGTTTATATGGGATATGTGATCATTTCTCTATTATCTACATATATTTCATGCTCATTCTCCACCTATAAAGCTCAGGGAATATAATATACACCTGTTTATATGGGATATGTGATCATTTCTCTATTATCTACATATATTTCATGCTCATTCCCCACCTATAAAGCTCAGGGAATATAATATACACCTGTTCTATGGGATATGTGATCATTTCTCTATTATCTACATATATTTCATGCTCATTCCCCACCTATAAAGCACAGGGAATATAATATACACCTGTTTATATGGGATATGTGCTCAATCCTCTATTATCTACATATATTTCATGTTCATTCCCCACCTATAAAGCTCAGGGAATATAATATACACCTGTTTATATGGGATATGTGTTCATTTCTCTATTATCTACATATATTTCATGCTCATTCCCCACCTATAAAGCACAGGGAATATAATATACACCTGTTTATATGGGATATGTGCTCAATCCTCTATTATCTACATATATTTCATGTTCATTCCCCACCTATAAAGCTCAGGGAATATAATATACACCTGTTTATATGGGATATGCGTTCATTCCTCTATTATCTACATATATTTCATGCTCATTCCCCACCTATAAAGCACAGGGAATATAATATACACCTGTTTATATGGGATATGTGCTCAATCCTCTATTATCTACATATATTTCATGTTCATTCCCCACCTATAAAGCTCAGGGAATATAATATACACCTGTATATATGGGATATGTGTTCATTTCTCTATTATCTACATATATTTCATGCTCATTGCCCACCTATAAAGCTCAGGGAATATAATATACACCTGTTTATATGGGATATGTGTTCATTTCCCTATTATCTACATATATTTCATGTTCATTCCCCACCTATAAAGCTCAGGGAATATAATATACACCTGTTTATATGGGATATGCGTTCATTCCTCTATTATCTACATATATTTCATGTTCATTCCCCACCTATAAAGCTCAGGGAATATAATATACCCCTGTTTATATGGGATATGTGTTCATTCCTCTATTATCTACATATATTTCATGTTCATTCCCCACCTATAAAGCTCAGGGAATATAATATACACCTGTTTATATGGGATATGTGTTCATTCCTCTATTATCTACATATATTTCATGTTCATTCTCCACCTATAAAGCTCAGGGAATATAATATACACCTGTTTATATGGGATATGTGTTCATTCCTCTATTATCTACATATATTTCATGTTCATTCCCCACCTATAAAGCTCAGGGAATATAATATACACCTGTTTATATGGGATATGCGTTCATTCCTCTATTATCTACATATATTTCATGTTCATTGCCCACCTATAAAGCTCAGGGAATATAATATACCCCTGTTTATATGGGATATGTGTTCATTCCTCTATTATCTACATATATTTCATGTTCATTCCCCACCTATAAAGCTCAGGGAATATAATATACACCTGTTTATATGGGATATGCGTTCATTCCTCTATTATCTACATATATTTCATGTTCATTCCCCACCTATAAAGCTCAGGGAATATAATATACACCTGTTTATATGGGATATGTGTTCATTCCCCTATTATCTACATATATTTCATGTTCAGTCTCCACCTATAAAGCTCAGGGAATATAATATACACCTGTATATATGGGATGTGTTCATTTCTCTATTATCTACATATATTACATGTTCATTCCCCAGCTATAAAGCACAGGGAATATAATATACACCTGTATATATGGGATATGTGTTCATTTCTCTATTATCTACATATATTTCATGTTCATTCCCCACCTATAAAGCTCAGGGAATATAATATACACCAGTTTATATGGAATATGTGTTCATTCCCCTATTATCTACATATATTTCATGCTCATTGCCCACCTATAAAGCTCAGGGAATATAATATACACCTGTATATATGGGATGTGTTCATTTCTCTATTATCTACATATATTACATGTTCATTCCCCAGCTATAAAGCTCAGGGAATATAATATACCCCTGTTTATATGGGATATGTGTTCATTCCCCTATTACCTACATATATTTCATGTTCATTCCCCACCTATAAAGCTCAGGGAATATAATATACACCAGTTTATATGGAATATGTGTTCATTCCCCTATTATCTACATATATTACATGTTCATTCCTCACCTATAAAGCACAGGGAATATAATATACACCTGTATATGGGATATGTGTTCATTTCTCTATTATGTACATATATTTCATGTTCATTCCCCACCTATAAAGCTCAGGGAATATAATATACACCTGTTTATATGGGATATGTGTTCATTCCTCTATTATCTACATATATTTCATGTTCATTCCCCACCTATAAAGCTCAGGGAATATAATATACACCTGTATATGGGATATGTGTTCATTTCTCTATTATCTACATATATTTCATGTTCATTCCCCACCTATAAAGCTCAGGGAATATAATATACACCTGTTTATATGGGATATGTGATCATTCCCCTATTATCTACATATATTTCATGTTCATTCCCCACCTATAAAGCACAGGGAATATAATATACACCTGTATATGGGATATGTGTTCATTTCTCTATTATCTACATATATTTCATGTTCATTCCCCACCTATAAAGCTCAGGGAATATAATATACACCTGTATATATGGGATATGTGTTCATTCTATTATCTACATATATTTCATCTTCATTCCCCACCAATAAAGCTCAGGGAATATAATATACACCTGTATATATGGGATATGTGATCATTCCCCTATTATCTACATATATTTCATGTTCATTCCCCACCTATAAAGCTCAGGGAATATAATATACACCTGTATATGGGATATGTGTTCATTTCTCTGTTATCTACATATATTTCATGTTCATTCCCCACCTATAAAGCTCAGGGAATATAATATACACCTATATATGGGATATGTGTTCATTCGATTATCTACATATATTTCATGTTCATTCCCCACCTATAAAGCACAGGGAATATAATATACACCTGTTTATATGGGATATGTGTTCATTCCCCTATTATCTACATATATTTCATGTTCATTCTCCACCTATAAAGCTCAGGGAATATAATATACCCCTGTTTCTATGGGATATGTGTTCATTTCTCTATTATCTACATATATTTCATGTTCATTCTCCACCTATAAAGCTCAGGGAATATAATATACACCTGTATATGGGATATGTGTTCATTCTCCTATTATCTACATATATTACATGCTCATTCTCCACCTATAAAGCACAGGGAATATAATATACACCTGTTTCTATGGGATATGTGTTCATTTCTCTATTATCTACATATATTTCATGTTCATTCCCCACCTATAAAGCACAGGGAATATAATATACACCTATATATGGGATATGTGTTCATTCCCCTATTATCTACATATATTACATGCTCATTCTCCACCTATAAAGCACAGGGAATATAATATACACCTGTTTCTATGGGATATGTGTTCATTTCTCTATTATCTACATATATTTCATGTTCATTCCTCACCTATAAAGCACAGGGAATATAATATACACCTGTTTATATGGGATATGTGTTCATTTCTCTATTATCTACATATATTTCATGTTCATTCTCCACCTATAAAGCTCAGGGAATATAATATACACCTGTATATATGGGATATGTGTTCATTCCCCTATTATCTACATATATTTCATGTTCATTCTCCACCTATAAAGCACAGGGAATATAATATACACCTGTTTCTATGGGATATGTGTTCATTTCTCTATTATCTACATATATTTCATGTTCATTCCCCACCTATAAAGCACAGGGAATATAATATACACCTATATATGGGATATGTGTTCATTCCCCTATTATCTACATATATTACATGCTCATTCTCCACCTATAAAGCACAGGGAATATAATATACACCTGTTTATATGGGATATGTGTTCATTTCTCTATTATCTACATATATTTCATGTTCATTCTCCACCTATAAAGCTCAGGGAATATAATATACACCTGTATATATGGGATATGTGTTCATTTCTCTATTACCTACATATATTTCATGTTCATTCCCCACCTATAAAGCTCAGAGAATATAATATACACCAGTATATATGGGATATGTGATCATTCCCCTATTATCTACATATATTTCATGTTCATTCCTCACCTATAAAGCACAGGGAATATAATATACACCTGTTTATATGGGATATGCGTTCATTTCTCTATTATCTACATATATTTCATGTTCATTCCCCACCTATAAAGCTCAGGGAATATAATATACCCCTGTTTATATGGGATATGTGTTCATTTTTCTATTATCTACATATATTTCATGTTCATTCCCCACCTATAAAGCTCAGGGAATATAATATACACCTGTATATATGGGATATGTGTTCATTTCTCTATTACCTACATATATTTCATGTTCATTCCCCACCTATAAAGCTCAGGGAATATAATATACCCCTGTTTATATGGGATATGTGTTCATTTCTCTATTATCTACATATATTTCATGTTCATTCTCCACCTATAAAGCTCAGGGAATATAATATACACCTGTATATATGGGATATGTGTTCATTTCTCTATTACCTACATATATTTCATGTTCATTCCCCACCTATAAAGCTCAGAGAATATAATATACACCAGTATATATGGGATATGTGATCATTCCCCTATTATCTACATATATTTCATGTTCATTCCTCACCTATAAAGCACAGGGAATATAATATACCCCTGTTTATATGGGATATGTGTTCATTTCTCTATTATCTACATATATTTCATGTTCATTCCCCACCTATAAAGCTCAGGGAATATAATATACACCTGTATATATGGGATATGTGATCATTCCCCTATTATCTACATATATTTCATCTTCATTCCCCACCTATAAAGCTCAGGGAATATAATATACACCTGTTTATATGGGATATGTGTTCATTCCCCTATTATCTACATATATTACATGCTCATTCTCCACCTATAAAGCACAGGGAATATAATATACACCTGTTTATATGGGATATGTGTTCATTCCTCTATTATCTACATATATTTCATGCTCATTCCTCACCTATAAAGCTCAGGGAATATAATATACACCTGTTTATATGGGATATGCGTTCATTCCTCTATTATCTACATATATTTCATGCTCATTCCTCACCTATAAAGCTCAGGGAATATAATATACACCTGTTTATATGGAATATGTGTTCATTCCCCTATTATCTACACATATTTCATGTTCATTCCCCACCTATAAAGCTCAGGGAATATAATATACACCTGTATATATGGGATATGTGATCATTCCTCTATTATCTACATATATTTCATGTTCATTCCCCACCTATAAAGCACAGGGAATATAATATACACCTGTATATATGGGATATGTGTTCATTCCCCTATTATCTACATATATTTCATGCTCATTCCCCACCTATAAAGCACAGGGAATATAATATACACCTGTTTATATGGGATATGTGATCATTCCCCTATTATCTACATATATTTCATGTTCAGTCTCCACCTAAAAAGCTCAGGGAATATAATATACACCTGTTTATATGGGATATGTGATCATTCCCCTATTATCTACATATATTTCATGTTCAGTCTCCACCTATAAAGCTCAGGGAATATAATATTCACCTGTTTATATGGGATATGTGTTAATTCCCCTATTATCTACATATATTTCATGTTCAGTCTCCACCTATAAAGCTCAGGGAATATAATATACACCTGTTTATATGGGATATGTGTTAATTCCCCTATTATCTACATATATTTCATGTTCAGTCTCCACCTATAAAGCTCAGGGAATATAATATTCACCTGTATATATGGGATATGAGTTCATTCCTCTATTATCTACATATATTTCATGTTCATTCCCCACCTATAAAGCTCAGGGAATATAATATTCACCTGTTTATATGGGATATGTGCTCATTCCTCTATTATCTACATATATTTCATGTTCATTCCCCACCTATAAAGCTCAGGGAATATAATATTCACCTGTTTATATGGGATATGTGTTAATTCCCCTATTATCTACATATATTTCATGTTCAGTCTCCACCTATAAAGCTCAGGGAATATAATATTCACCTGTATATATGGGATATGTGTTAATTCCCCTATTATCTACATATATTTCATGTTCAGTCTCCACCTATAAAGCTCAGGGAATATAATATTCACCTGTATATATGGGATATGAGTTCATTCCTCTATTATCTACATATATTTCATGTTCATTCCCCACCTATAAAGCTCAGGGAATATAATATTCACCTGTTTATATGGGATATGTGTTAATTCCCCTATTATCTACATATATTTCATGTTCAGTCTCCACCTATAAAGCTCAGGGAATATAATATTCACCTGTATATATGGGATATGTGTTAATTCCCCTATTATCTACATATATTTCATGTTCAGTCTCCACCTATAAAGCTCAGGGAATATAATATTCACCTGTATATATGGGATATGTGTTAATTCCCCTATTATCTACATATATTTCATGTTCAGTCTCCACCTATAAAGCTCAGGGAATATAATATTCACCTGTATATATGGGATATGTGTTAATTCCCCTATTATCTACATATATTTCATGTTCAGTCTCCACCTATAAAGCTCAGGGAATATAATATACACCTGTTTATATGGGATATGAGTTCATTCCTCTATTATCTACATATATTTCATGTACATTCGCCACCTATAAAGCACAGGGAATATAATATACACCTGTATATATGGGATATGTGATCATTCCTCTATTATCTACATATATTTCATGTACATTCGCCACCTATAAAGCACAGGGAATATAATATACACCTGTATATATGGGATATGAGTTCATTCCTCTATTATCTACATATATTTCATATTCATTCCCCACCTATAAAGCACAGGGAATATAATATACACCTGTATATATGGGATATGAGTTCATTCCTCTATTATCTACATATATTTCATGTTCATTCCCCACCTATAAAGCACAGGGAATATAATATACACCTGTTTATATGGGATATGTGTTCATTCCTCTATTATCTACATATATTTCATGTTCATTCCCCACCTATAAAGCACAGGGAATATAATATACACCTGTATATATGGGATATGAGTTCATTCCTCTATTATCTACATATATTTCATGTTCATTCCCCACCTATAAAGCACAGGGAATATAATATACACCTGTATATATGGGATATGAGTTCATTCCTCTATTATCTACATATATTTCATGTTCATTCCCCACCTATAAAGCACAGTGAATATAATATACACCTGTATATATGGGATATGTGCTCATTCCTTAATTATCTACATATATTTCATGTTCATTCCCCACCTATAAAGCTCAGGGAATATAATATTCACCTGTTTATATGGGATATGTGTTAATTCCCCTATTATCTACATATATTTCATGTTCAGTCTCCACCTATAAAGCTCAGGGAATATAATATTCACCTGTATATATGGGATATGTGTTAATTCCCCTATTATCTACATATATTTCATGTTCAGTCTCCACCTATAAAGCTCAGGGAATATAATATACACCTGTATATATGGGATATGAGTTCATTCCTCTATTATCTACATATATTTCATGCTCATTCCCCACCTATAAAGCACAGGGAATATAATATACACCTGTATATATGGGATATGTGCTCATTCCTCTATTATCTACATATATTTCATGTTCATTCCCCACCTATAAAGCTCAGGGAATATAATATTCACCTGTTTATATGGGATATGTGTTAATTCCCCTATTATCTACATATATTTCATGTTCAGTCTCCACCTATAAAGCTCAGGGAATATAATATTCACCTGTATATATGGGATATGTGTTAATTCCCCTATTATCTACATATATTTCATGTTCAGTCTCCACCTATAAAGCTCAGGGAATATAATATTCACCTGTTTATATGGGATATGAGTTCATTCCTCTATTATCTACATATATTTCATGCTCATTCCCCACCTATAAAGCACAGGGAATATAATATACACCTGTATATATGGGATATGAGTTCATTCCTCTATTATCTACATATATTTCATGTTCATTCCCCACCTATAAAGCACAGGGAATATAATATACACCTGTTTATATGGGATATGTGTTCATTCCTCTATTATCTACATATATTTCATGCTCATTCCCCACCTATAAAGCTCAGGGAATATAATATACACCTGTATATATGGGATGTGTGTTCATTCCTCTATTATCTACATATATTTCATGCTCATTCCCCACCTATAAAGCTCAGGGAATATAATATACACCTGTATATATGGGATGTGTGTTCATTTCTCTATTATCTACATATATTTCATGTTCATTCCCCACCTATAAAGCTCAGGGAATATAATATACACCTGTATATATGGGATATGAGTTCATTCCTCTATTATCTACATATATTTCATGTTCAGTCTCCACCTATAAAGCTCAGGGAATATAATATTCACCTGTATATATGGGATATGTGTTAATTCCCCTATTATCTACATATATTTCATGTTCAGTCTCCACCTATAAAGCACAGGGAATATAATATACACCTGTATATATGGGATATGAGTTCATTCCTCTATTATCTACATATATTTCATGCTCATTCCCCACCTATAAAGCTCAGGGAATATAATATACACCTGTATATATGGGATATGTGTTAATTCCCCTATTATCTACATATATTTCATGTTCAGTCTCCACCTATAAAGCTCAGGGAATATAATATTCACCTGTTTATATGGGATATGTGCTCATTCCTCTATTATCTACATATATTTCATGTACATTCGCCACCTATAAAGCACAGGGAATATAATATACACCTGTATATATGGGATATGAGTTCATTCCTCTATTATCTACATATATTTCATGCTCATTCCCCACCTATAAAGCACAGGGAATATAATATACACCTGTTTATATGGGATATGTGTTCATTTCTCTATTATCTACATATATTTCATGTTCATTCCCCACCTATAAAGCTCAGGGAATATAATATACACCTGTATATATGGGATATGAGTTCATTCCTCTATTATCTACATATATTTCATGTTCAGTCTCCACCTATAAAGCTCAGGGAATATAATATTCACCTGTATATATGGGATATGTGTTCATTTCTCTATTACCTACATATATTTCATGTTCATTCCCCACCTATAAAGCTCAGAGAATATAATATACACCAGTATATATGGGATATGTGATCATTCCCCTATTATCTACATATATTTCATGTTCATTCCTCACCTATAAAGCACAGGGAATATAATATACCCCTGTTTATATGGGATATGTGTTCATTTCTCTATTATCTACATATATTTCATGTTCATTCCCCACCTATAAAGCTCAGGGAATATAATATACCCCTGTTTATATGGGATATGTGTTCATTTCTCTATTATCTACATATATTTCATGCTCATTCCCCACCTATAAAGCTCAGGGAATATAATATACACCTGTATATATGGGATATGTGTTCATTTCTCTATTACCTACATATATTTCATGTTCATTCCCCACCTATAAAGCTCAGGGAATATAATATACCCCTGTTTATATGGGATATGTGTTCATTTCTCTATTATCTACATATATTTCATGTTCATTCTCCACCTATAAAGCTCAGGGAATATAATATACACCTGTATATATGGGATATGTGTTCATTTCTCTATTACCTACATATATTTCATGTTCATTCCCCACCTATAAAGCTCAGAGAATATAATATACACCAGTATATATGGGATATGTGATCATTCCCCTATTATCTACATATATTTCATGTTCATTCCTCACCTATAAAGCACAGGGAATATAATATACCCCTGTTTATATGGGATATGTGTTCATTTCTCTATTATCTACATATATTTCATGTTCATTCCCCACCTATAAAGCTCAGGGAATATAATATACACCTGTATATATGGGATATGTGATCATTCCCCTATTATCTACATATATTTCATCTTCATTCCCCACCTATAAAGCTCAGGGAATATAATATACACCTGTTTATATGGGATATGTGTTCATTCCCCTATTATCTACATATATTACATGCTCATTCTCCACCTATAAAGCACAGGGAATATAATATACACCTGTTTATATGGGATATGTGTTCATTCCTCTATTATCTACATATATTTCATGCTCATTCCTCACCTATAAAGCTCAGGGAATATAATATACACCTGTTTATATGGGATATGCGTTCATTCCTCTATTATCTACATATATTTCATGCTCATTCCTCACCTATAAAGCTCAGGGAATATAATATACACCTGTTTATATGGAATATGTGTTCATTCCCCTATTATCTACACATATTTCATGTTCATTCCCAACCTATAAAGCTCAGGGAATATAATATACACCTGTATATATGGGATATGTGATCATTCCTCTATTATCTACATATATTTCATGTTCATTCCCCACCTATAAAGCACAGGGAATATAATATACACCTGTATATATGGGATATGTGTTCATTCCCCTATTATCTACATATATTTCATGCTCATTCCCCACCTATAAAGCACAGGGAATATAATATACACCTGTTTATATGGGATATGTGATCATTCCCCTATTATCTACATATATTTCATGTTCAGTCTCCACCTAAAAAGCTCAGGGAATATAATATACACCTGTTTATATGGGATATGTGATCATTCCCCTATTATCTACATATATTTCATGTTCAGTCTCCACCTATAAAGCTCAGGGAATATAATATTCACCTGTTTATATGGGATATGTGTTAATTCCCCTATTATCTACATATATTTCATGTTCAGTCTCCACCTATAAAGCTCAGGGAATATAATATACACCTGTTTATATGGGATATGTGTTAATTCCCCTATTATCTACATATATTTCATGTTCAGTCTCCACCTATAAAGCTCAGGGAATATAATATTCACCTGTATATATGGGATATGAGTTCATTCCTCTATTATCTACATATATTTCATGTTCATTCCCCACCTATAAAGCTCAGGGAATATAATATTCACCTGTTTATATGGGATATGTGCTCATTCCTCTATCTACATATATTTCATGTTCATTCCCCACCTATAAAGCTCAGGGAATATAATATTCACCTGTTTATATGGGATATGTGTTAATTCCCCTATTATCTACATATATTTCATGTTCAGTCTCCACCTATAAAGCTCAGGGAATATAATATTCACCTGTATATATGGGATATGTGTTAATTCCCCTATTATCTACATATATTTCATGTTCAGTCTCCACCTATAAAGCTCAGGGAATATAATATTCACCTGTATATATGGGATATGAGTTCATTCCTCTATTATCTACATATATTTCATGTTCATTCCCCACCTATAAAGCTCAGGGAATATAATATTCACCTGTTTATATGGGATATGTGTTAATTCCCCTATTATCTACATATATTTCATGTTCAGTCTCCACCTATAAAGCTCAGGGAATATAATATTCACCTGTATATATGGGATATGTGTTAATTCCCCTATTATCTACATATATTTCATGTTCAGTCTCCACCTATAAAGCTCAGGGAATATAATATTCACCTGTATATATGGGATATGTGTTAATTCCCCTATTATCTACATATATTTCATGTTCAGTCTCCACCTATAAAGCTCAGGGAATATAATATTCACCTGTATATATGGGATATGTGTTAATTCCCCTATTATCTACATATATTTCATGTTCAGTCTCCACCTTTAAAGCTCAGGGAATATAATATACACCTGTTTATATGGGATATGAGTTCATTCCTCTATTATCTACATATATTTCATGTACATTCGCCACCTATAAAGCACAGGGAATATAATATACACCTGTATATATGGGATATGTGATCATTCCTCTATTATCTACATATATTTCATGTACATTCGCCACCTATAAAGCACAGGGAATATAATATACACCTGTATATATGGGATATGAGTTCATTCCTCTATTATCTACATATATTTCATGTTCATTCCCCACCTATAAAGCACAGGGAATATAATATACACCTGTATATATGGGATATGAGTTCATTCCTCTATTATCTACATATATTTCATGTTCATTCCCCACCTATAAAGCACAGGGAATATAATATACACCTGTTTATATGGGATATGTGTTCATTCCTCTATTATCTACATATATTTCATGTTCATTCCCCACCTATAAAGCACAGGGAATATAATATACACCTGTATATATGGGATATGAGTTCATTCCTCTATTATCTACATATATTTCATGTTCATTCCCCACCTATAAAGCACAGGGAATATAATATACACCTGTATATATGGGATATGAGTTCATTCCTCTATTATCTACATATATTTCATGTTCATTCCCCACCTATAAAGCACAGTGAATATAATATACACCTGTATATATGGGATATGTGCTCATTCCTCTATTATCTACATATATTTCATGTTCATTCCCCACCTATAAAGCTCAGGGAATATAATATTCACCTGTTTATATGGGATATGTGTTAATTCCCCTATTATCTACATATATTTCATGTTCAGTCTCCACCTATAAAGCTCAGGGAATATAATATTAACCTGTATATATGGGATATGTGTTAATTCCCCTATTATCTACATATATTTCATGTTCAGTCTCCACCTATAAAGCTCAGGGAATATAATATTCACCTGTTTATATGGGATATGAGTTCATTCCTCTATTATCTACATATATTTCATGCTCATTCCCCACCTATAAAGCACAGGGAATATAATATACACCTGTATATATGGGATATGAGTTCATTCCTCTATTATCTACATATATTTCATGTTCATTCCCCACCTATAAAGCACAGGGAATATAATATACACCTGTATATATGGGATATGAGTTCATTCCTCTATTATCTACATATTTTTCATGTTCATTCCCCACCTATAAAGCTCAGGGAATATAATATACACCTGTTTATATGGGATATGTGTTCATTCCTCTATTATCTACATATATTTCATGCTCATTCCCCACCTATAAAGCTCAGGGAATATAATATACACCTGTATATATGGGATGTGTGTTCATTCCTCTATTATCTACATATATTTCATGCTCATTCCCCACCTATAAAGCTCAGGGAATATAATATACACCTGTATATATGGGATGTGTGTTCATTTCTCTATTATCTACATATATTTCATGTTCATTCCCCACCTATAAAGCTCAGGGAATATAATATACACCTGTATATATGGGATATGAGTTCATTCCTCTATTATCTACATATATTTCATGTTCAGTCTCCACCTATAAAGCTCAGGGAATATAATATTCACCTGTATATATGGGATATGTGTTAATTCCCCTATTATCTACATATATTTCATGTTCAGTCTCCACCTATAAAGCACAGGGAATATAATATACACCTGTATATATGGGATATGAGTTCATTCCTCTATTATCTACATATATTTCATGCTCATTCCCCACCTATAAAGCTCAGGGAATATAATATACACCTGTATATATGGGATATGTGTTAATTCCCCTATTATCTACATATATTTCATGTTCAGTCTCCACCTATAAAGCTCAGGGAATATAATATTCACCTGTTTATATGGGATATGTGCTCATTCCTCTATTATCTACATATATTTCATGTACATTCGCCACCTATAAAGCACAGGGAATATAATATACACCTGTATATATGGGATATGAGTTCATTCCTCTATTATCTACATATATTTCATGCTCATTCCCCACCTATAAAGCACAGGGAATATAATATACACCTGTTTATATGGGATATGTGTTCATTTCTCTATTATCTACATATATTTCATGTTCATTCCCCACCTATAAAGCACAGGGAATATAATATACACCTGTATATATGGGATATGAGTTCATTCCTCTATTATCTACATATATTTCATGTTCAGTCTCCACCTATAAAGCTCAGGGAATATAATATTCACCTGTATATATGGGATATGTGTTAATTCCCCTATTATCTACATATATTTCATGTTCAGTCTCCACCTATAAAGCTCAGGGAATATAATATTCACCTGTTTATATGGGATATGTGCTCATTCCTCTATTATCTACATATATTTCATGTACATTCGCCACCTATAAAGCACAGGGAATATAATATACACCTGTATATATGGGATATGTGTTCATTCCCCTATTATCTACATATATTTCATGTTCATTCCCCACCTATAAAGCTCAGGGAATATAATATACACCTGTTTATATGGGATATGAGTTCATTCCTCTATTATCTACATATATTTCATGCTCATTCCCCACCTATAAAGCTCAGGGAATATAATATACACCTGTTTATATGGGATATGTGATCATTCCCCTATTATCTACATATATTTCATGTTCAGTCTCCACCTAAAAAGCTCAGGGAATATAATATACACCTGTTTATATGGGATATGTGATCATTCCCCTATTATCTACATATATTTCATGTTCAGTCTCCACCTATAAAGCTCAGGGAATATAATATACACCTGTTTATATGGGATATGTGTTATTTCCCCTATTATCTACATATATTTCATGTTCAGTCTCCACCTATAAAGCTCAGGGAATATAATATTCACCTGTATATATGGGATATGAGTTCATTCCTCTATTATCTACATATATTTCATGTTCATTCCCCACCTATAAAGCTCAGGGAATATAATATTCACCTGTTTATATGGGATATGTGCTCATTCCTCTATTATCTACATATATTTCATGTTCATTCCCCACCTATAAAGCTCAGGGAATATAATATACACCTGTTTATATGGGATATGTGTTAATTCCCCTATTATCTACATATATTTCATGTACATTCGCCACCTATAAAGCTCAGGGAATATAATATTCACCTGTATATATGGGATATGTGTTAATTCCCCTATTATCTACATATATTTCATGTTCAGTCTCCACCTATAAAGCTCAGGGAATATAATATTCACCTGTTTATATGGGATATGTGTTAATTCTCCTATTATCTACATATATTTCATGTTCATTCCCCACCTATAAAGCTCAGGGAATATAATATTCACCTGTTTATATGGGATATGTGTTAATTCCCCTATTATCTACATATATTTCATGTTCATTCCCCACCTATAAAGCTCAGGGAATATAATATTCACCTGTTTATATGGGATATGTGTTAATTCCCCTATTATCTACATATATTTCATGTTCATTCCCCACCTATAAAGCTCAGGGAATATAATATTCACCTGTTTATATGGGATATGTGCTCATTCCTCTATTATCTACATATATTTCATGTTCATTCCCCACCTATAAAGCTCAGGGAATATAATATACACCTGTTTATATGGGATATGTGTTAATTCCCCTATTATCTACATATATTTCATGTTCATTCCCCACCTATAAAGCTCAGGGAATATAATATTCACCTGTTTATATGGGATATGTGTTAATTCCCCTATTATCTACATATATTTCATGTTCATTCCCCACCTATAAAGCTCAGGGAATATAATATTCACCTGTTTATATGGGATATGAGTTCATTCCTCTATTATCTACATATATTTCATGTTCATTCCCCACCTATAAAGCTCAGGGAATATAATATTCACCTGTTTATATGGGATATGTGCTCATTCCTCTATTATCTACATATATTTCATGTTCATTCCCCACCTATAAAGCTCAGGGAATATAATATACACCTGTTTATATGGGATATGTGTTAATTCCCCTATTATCTACATATATTTCATGTTCAGTCTCCACCTATAAAGCTCAGGGAATATAATATACACCTGTTTATATGGGATATGTGTTAATTCCCCTATTATCTACATATATTTCATGTACATTCGCCACCTATAAAGCTCAGGGAATATAATATTCACCTGTATATATGGGATATGTGTTAATTCCCCTATTATCTACATATATTTCATGTTCAGTCTCCACCTATAAAGCTCAGGGAATATAATATTCACCTGTTTATATGGGATATGTGTTAATTCCCCTATTATCTACATATATTTCATGTTCATTCCCCACCTATAAAGCTCAGGGAATATAATATTCACCTGTTTATATGGGATATGTGTTAATTCCCCTATTATCTACATATATTTCATGTTCATTCCCCACCTATAAAGCTCAGGGAATATAATATTCACCTGTTTATATGGGATATGTGTTAATTCCCCTATTATCTACATATATTTCATGTACATTCGCCACCTATAAAGCTCAGGGAATATAATATTCACCTGTATATATGGGATATGTGTTAATTCCCCTATTATCTACATATATTACATGTTCATTCCCCACCTATAAAGCTCAGGGAATATAATATTCACCTGTTTATATGGGATATGTGTTAATTCCCCTATTATCTACATATATTTCATGTTCAGTCTCCACCTATAAAGCTCAGGGAATATAATATTCACCTGTTTATATGGGATATGTGCTCATTCCTCTATTATCTACATATATTTCATGTACATTCGCCACCTATAAAGCACAGGGAATATAATATACACCTGTATATATGGGATATGAGTTCATTCCTCTATTATCTACATATATTTCATGTTCATTCCCCACCTATAAAGCACAGGGAATATAATATACACCTGTATATATGGGATAAGTGTTCATTCCTCTATTATCTACATATATTTCATGCTCATTCCCCACCTATAAAGCTCAGGGAATATAATATACACCTGTTTATATGGGATAAGTGTTCATTCCTCTATTATCTACATATATTTCATGCTCATTCCCCACCTATAAAGCTCAGGGAATATAATATACACCTGTATATATGGGATATGTGATCATTTCTCTATTATCTACATATATTTCATGTTCAGTCTCCACCTATAAAGCTCAGGGAATATAATATTCACCTGTATATATGGGATATGAGTTCATTCCTCTATTATCTACATATATTTCATGTTCATTCCACACCTATAAAGCTCAGGGAATATAATATTCACCTGTTTATATGGGATATGTGCTCATTCCTCTATTATCTACATATATTTCATGTTCATTCCCCACCTATAAAGCTCAGGGAATATAATATTCACCTGTTTATATGGGATATGTGTTAATTCCCCTATTATCTACATATATTTCATGTTCAGTCTCCACCTATAAAGCTCAGGGAATATAATATACACCTGTTTATATGGGATATGTGTTAATTCCCCTATTATCTACATATATTTCATGTACATTCGCCACCTATAAAGCTCAGGGAATATAATATTCACCTGTATATATGGGATATGTGTTAATTCCCCTATTATCTACATATATTTCATGTTCAGTCTCCACCTATAAAGCTCAGGGAATATAATATTCACCTGTTTATATGGGATATGTGTTAATTCCCCTATTATCTACATATATTTCATGTTCATTCCCCACCTATAAAGCACAGGGAATATAATATACAGCTGTATATATGGGATATGAGTTCATTCCTCTATTATCTACATATATTTCATGGTCATTCCCCACCTATAAAGCTCAGGGAATATAATATACACCTGTTTATATGGGATAAGTGTTCATTCCTCTATTATCTACATATATTTCATGTTCAGTCTCCACCTATAAAGCTCAGGGAATATAATATACACCTGTTTATATGGGATATGTGTTAATTCCCCTATTATCTACATATATTTCATGTACATTCACCACCTATAAAGCTCAGGGAATATAATATTCACCTGTATATATGGGATATGTGTTAATTCCCCTATTATCTACATATATTTCATGTTCAGTCTCCACCTATAAAGCTCAGGGAATATAATATTCACCTGTTTATATGGGATATGTGTTAATTCCCCTATTATCTACATATATTTCATGTTCATTCCCCACCTATAAAGCTCAGGGAATATAATATACACCTGTATATATGGGATATGAGTTCATTCCTCTATTATCTACATATATTTCATGCTCATTCCCCACCTATAAAGCTCAGGGAATATAATATACACCTGTATATATGGGATATGAGTTCATTTCTCTATTATCTACATATATTTCATGTTCATTCCCCACCTATAAAGCACAGGGAATATAATATACACCTGTATATATGGGATATGAGTTCATTCCTCTATTATCTACATATATTTCATGTTCATTCCCCACCTATAAAGCACAGGGAATATAATATACACCTGTTTATATGGGATATGTGTTCATTCCTCTATTATCTACATATATTTCATGCTCATTCCCCACCTATAAAGCTCAGGGAATGTAATATACACCTGTATATATGGGATGTGTGTTCATTTCTCTATTATCTACATATATTTCATGTTCATTCCCCACCTATAAAGCTCAGGGAATATAATATACACCTGTATATATGGGATATGAGTTCATTCCTCTATTATCTACATATATTTCATGTTCAGTCTCCACCTATAAAGCTCAGGGAATATAATATTCACCTGTATATATGGGATATGAGTTCATTCCTCTATTATCTACATATATTTCATGTACATTCGCCACCTATAAAGCACAGGGAATATAATATACACCTGTATATATGGGATATGAGTTCATTCCTCTATTATCTACATATATTTCATGCTCATTCCCCACCTATAAAGCTCAGGGAATATAATATACACCTGTTTATATGGGATATGTGTTATTTCCCCTATTATCTACATATATTTCATGTTCAGTCTCCACCTATAAAGCTCAGGGAATATAATATTCACCTGTATATATGGGATATGAGTTCATTCCTCTATTATCTACATATATTTCATGTTCATTCCCCACCTATAAAGCTCAGGGAATATAATATTCACCTGTTTATATGGGATATGTGCTCATTCCTCTATTATCTACATATATTTCATGTTCATTCCCCACCTATAAAGCTCAGGGAATATAATATACACCTGTATATATGGGATATGAGTTCATTCCTCTATTATCTACATATATTTCATGCTCATTCCCCACCTATAAAGCTCAGGGAATATAATATACACCTGTTTATATGGGATATGAGTTCATTCCTCTATTATCTACATATATTTCATGTTCATTCGCCACCTATAAAGCACAGGGAATATAATATACACCTGTATATATGGGATATGAGTTCATTCCTCTATTATCTACATATATTTCATGTTCAGTCTCCACCTATAAAGCTCAGGGAATATAATATTCACCTGTATATATGGGATATGTGTTAATTCCCCTATTATCTACATATATTTCATGTTCAGTCTCCACCTATAAAGCTCAGGGAATATAATATACACCTGTATATATGGGATATGAGTTCATTCCTCTATTATCTACATATATTTCATGCTCATTCCCCACCTATAAAGCTCAGGGAATATAATATACACCTGTTTATATGGGATATGAGTTCATTCCTCTATTATCTACATATATTTCATGTTCATTCGCCACCTATAAAGCACAGGGAATATAATATACACCTGTATATATGGGATATGAGTTCATTCCTCTATTATCTACATATATTTCATGTTCAGTCTCCACCTATAAAGCTCAGGGAATATAATATTCACCTGTATATATGGGATGTGTGTTCATTCCTCTATTATCTACATATATTTCATGTTCAGTCTCCACCTATAAAGCTCAGGGAATATAATATTCACCTGTTTATATGGGATATGTGCTCATTCCTCTATTATCTACTTATATTTCATGTACATTCGCCACCTATAAAGCTCAGGGAATATAATATACACCTGTTTATATGGGATATGTGTTAATTCCTCTATTATCTACATATATTTCATGTTCATTCGCCACCTATAAAGCACAGGGAATATAATATACACCTGTTTATATGGGATATGAGTTCATTCCTCTATTATCTACATATATTTCATGTTCATTCCCCACCTATAAAGCTCAGGGAATATAATATACACCTGTATATATGGGATATGTGTTAATTCCTCTATTATCTACATATATTTCATGTTCAGTCTCCACCTATAAAGCTCAGGGAATATAATATTCACCTGTATATATGGGATATGTGTTAATTCCCCTATTATCTACATATATTTCATGTTCAGTCTCCACCTATAAAGCTCAGGGAATATAATATTCACCTGTATATATGGGATATGTGCTCATTCCTCTATTATCTACATATATTTCATGTAAATTCGCCACCTATAAAGCTCAGGGAATATAATATACACCTGTTTATATGGGATATGTGTTAATTCCTCTATTATCTACATATATTTCATGTTCATTCCCCACCTATAAAGCTCAGGGAATATAATATTCACCTGTTTATATGGGATATGTGTTAATTCCCCTATTATCTACATATATTTCATGTTCAGTCTCCACCTATAAAGCTCAGGGAATATAATATTCACCTGTATATATGGGATATGTGTTAATTCCCCTATTATCTACATATATTTCATGTTCAGTCTCCACCTATAAAGCTCAGGGAATATAATATTCACCTGTATATATGGGATATGAGTTCATTCCTCTATTATCTACATATATTTCATGTTCATTCCCCACCTATAAAGCTCAGGGAATATAATATTCACCTGTTTATATGGGATATGTGTTAATTCCCCTATTATCTACATATATTTCATGTTCAGTCTCCACCTATAAAGCTCAGGGAATATAATATTCACCTGTATATATGGGATATGTGTTAATTCCCCTATTATCTACATATATTTCATGTTCAGTCTCCACCTATAAAGCTCAGGGAATATAATATTCACCTGTATATATGGGATATGTGTTAATTCCCCTATTATCTACATATATTTCATGTTCAGTCTCCACCTATAAAGCTCAGGGAATATAATATTCACCTGTATATATGGGATATGTGTTAATTCCCCTATTATCTACATATATTTCATGTTCAGTCTCCACCTATAAAGCTCAGGGAATATAATATACACCTGTTTATATGGGATATGAGCTCATTCCTCTATTATCTACATATATTTCATGTACATTCGCCACCTATAAAGCACAGGGAATATAATATACACCTGTATATATGGGATATGTGATCATTCCTCTATTATCTACATATATTTCATGTACATTCGCCACCTATAAAGCACAGGGAATATAATATACACCTGTATATATGGGATATGAGTTCATTCCTCTATTATCTACATATATTTCATGTTCATTCCCCACCTATAAAGCACAGGGAATATAATATACACCTGTATATATGGGATATGAGTTCATTCCTCTATTATCTACATATATTTCATGTTCATTCCCCACCTATAAAGCACAGGGAATATAATATACACCTGTTTATATGGGATATGTGTTCATTCCTCTATTATCTACATATATTTCATGTTCATTCCCCACCTATAAAGCACAGGGAATATAATATACACCTGTATATATGGGATATGAGTTCATTCCTCTATTATCTACATATATTTCATGTTCATTCCCCACCTATAAAGCACAGGGAATATAATATACACCTGTATATATGGGATATGAGTTCATTCCTCTATTATCTACATATATTTCATGTTCATTCCCCACCTATAAAGCACAGTGAATATAATATACACCTGTATATATGGGATATGTGCTCATTCCTCTATTATCTACATATATTTCATGTTCATTCCCCACCTATAAAGCTCAGGGAATATAATATTCACCTGTTTATATGGGATATGTGTTAATTCCCCTATTATCTACATATATTTCATGTTCAGTCTCCACCTATAAAGCTCAGGGAATATAATATTCACCTGTATATATGGGATATGTGTTAATTCCCCTATTATCTACATATATTTCATGTTCAGTCTCCACCTATAAAGCTCAGGGAATATAATATTCACCTGTTTATATGGGATATGAGTTCATTCCTCTATTATCTACATATATTTCATGCTCATTCCCCACCTATAAAGCACAGGGAATATAATATACACCTGTATATATGGGATATGAGTTCATTCCTCTATTATCTACATATATTTCATGTTCATTCCCCACCTATAAAGCACAGGGAATATAATATACACCTGTATATATGGGATATGAGTTCATTCCTCTATTATCTACATATATTTCATGTTCATTCCCCACCTATAAAGCACAGGAAATATAATATACACCTGTTTATATGGGATGTGTGTTCATTCCTCTATTATCTACATATATTTCATGCTCATTCCCCACCTATAAAGCTCAGGGAATATAATATACACCTGTATATATGGGATGTGTGTTCATTCCTCTATTATCTACATATATTTCATGCTCATTCCCCACCTATAAAGCTCAGGGAATATAATATACACCTGTATATATGGGATGTGTGTTCATTTCTCTATTATCTACATATATTTCATGTTCATTCCCCACCTATAAAGCTCAGGGAATATAATATACACCTGTATATATGGGATATGAGTTCATTCCTCTATTATCTACATATATTTCATGTTCAGTCTCCACCTATAAAGCTCAGGGAATATAATATTCACCTGTATATATGGGATATGTGTTAATTCCCCTATTATCTACATATATTTCATGTTCAGTCTCCACCTATAAAGCACAGGGAATATAATATACACCTGTATATATGGGATATGAGTTCATTCCTCTATTATCTACATATATTTCATGCTCATTCCCCACCTATAAAGCTCAGGGAATATAATATACACCTGTATATATGGGATATGTGTTAATTCCCCTATTATCTACATATATTTCATGTTCAGTCTCCACCTATAAAGCTCAGGGAATATAATATTCACCTGTTTATATGGGATATGTGCTCATTCCTCTATTATCTACATATATTTCATGTACATTCGCCACCTATAAAGCACAGGGAATATAATATACACCTGTATATATGGGATATGAGTTCATTCCTCTATTATCTACATATATTTCATGCTCATTCCCCACCTATAAAGCACAGGGAATATAATATACACCTGTTTATATGGGATATGTGTTCATTTCTCTATTATCTACATATATTTCATGTTCATTCCCCACCTATAAAGCTCAGGGAATATAATATACACCTGTATATATGGGATATGAGTTCATTCCTCTATTATCTACATATATTTCATGTTCAGTCTCCACCTATAAAGCTCAGGGAATATAATATTCACCTGTATATATGGGATATGTGTTAATTCCCCTATTATCTACATATATTTCATGTTCAGTCTCCACCTATAAAGCTCAGGGAATATAATATTCACCTGTTTATATGGGATATGTGCTCATTCCTCTATTATCTACATATATTTCATGTACATTCGCCACCTATAAAGCACAGGGAATATAATATACACCTGTATATATGGGATATGTGTTCATTCCCCTATTATCTACATATATTTCATGTTCATTCCCCACCTATAAAGCTCAGGGAATATAATATACACCTCTTTATATGGGATATGAGTTCATTCCTCTATTATCTACATATATTTCATGCTCATTCCCCACCTATAAAGCTCAGGGAATATAATATACACCTGTTTATATGGGATATGTGATCATTCCCCTATTATCTACATATATTTCATGTTCAGTCTCCACCTAAAAAGCTCAGGGAATATAATATACACCTGTTTATATGGGATATGTGATCATTCCCCTATTATCTACATATATTTCATGTTCAGTCTCCACCTATAAAGCTCAGGGAATATAATATACACCTGTTTATATGGGATATGTGTTATTTCCCCTATTATCTACATATATTTCATGTTCAGTCTCCACCTATAAAGCTCAGGGAATATAATATTCACCTGTATATATGGGATATGAGTTCATTCCTCTATTATCTACATATATTTCATGTTCATTCCCCACCTATAAATCTCAGGGAATATAATATTCACCTGTTTATATGGGATATGTGCTCATTCCTCTATTATCTACATATATTTCATGTTCATTCCCCACCTATAAAGCTCAGGGAATATAATATACACCTGTTTATATGGGATATGTGTTAATTCCCCTATTATCTACATATATTTCATGTTCAGTCTCCACCTATAAAGCTCAGGGAATATAATATACACCTGTTTATATGGGATATGTGTTAATTCCCCTATTATCTACATATATTTCATGTACATTCGCCACCTATAAAGCTCAGGGAATATAATATTCACCTGTATATATGGGATATGTGTTAATTCCCCTATTATCTACATATATTTCATGTTCAGTCTCCACCTATAAAGCTCAGGGAATATAATATTCACCTGTTTATATGGGATATGTGTTAATTCTCCTATTATCTACATATATTTCATGTTCATTCCCCACCTATAAAGCTCAGGGAATATAATATTCACCTGTTTATATGGGATATGTGTTAATTCCCCTATTATCTACATATATTTCATGTTCATTCCCCACCTATAAAGCTCAGGGAATATAATATTCACCTGTTTATATGGGATATGTGTTAATTCCCCTATTATCTACATATATTTCATGTTCATTCCCCACCTATAAAGCTCAGGGAATATAATATTCACCTGTTTATATGGGATATGTGCTCATTCCTCTATTATCTACATATATTTCATGTTCATTCCCCACCTATAAAGCTCAGGGAATATAATATACACCTGTTTATATGGGATATGTGTTAATTCCCCTATTATCTACATATATTTCATGTTCATTCCCCACCTATAAAGCTCAGGGAATATAATATTCACCTGTTTATATGGGATATGTGTTAATTCCCCTATTATCTACATATATTTCATGTTCATTCCCCACCTATAAAGCTCAGGGAATATAATATTCACCTGTTTATATGGGATATGAGTTCATTCCTCTATTATCTACATATATTTCATGTTCATTCCCCACCTATAAAGCTCAGGGAATATAATATTCACCTGTTTATATGGGATATGTGCTCATTCCTCTATTATCTACATATATTTCATGTTCATTCCCCACCTATAAAGCTCAGGGAATATAATATACACCTGTTTATATGGGATATGTGTTAATTCCCCTATTATCTACATATATTTCATGTTCAGTCTCCACCTATAAAGCTCAGGGAATATAATATACACCTGTTTATATGGGATATGTGTTAATTCCCCTATTATCTACATATATTTCATGTACATTCGCCACCTATAAAGCTCAGGGAATATAATATTCACCTGTATATATGGGATATGTGTTAATTCCCCTATTATCTACATATATTTCATGTTCAGTCTCCACCTATAAAGCTCAGGGAATATAATATTCACCTGTTTATATGGGATATGTGTTAATTCCCCTATTATCTACATATATTTCATGTTCATTCCCCACCTATAAAGCTCAGGGAATATAATATTCACCTGTTTATATGGGATATGTGTTAATTCCCCTATTATCTACATATATTTCATGTTCATTCCCCACCTATAAAGCTCAGGGAATATAATATTCACCTGTTTATATGGGATATGTGTTAATTCCCCTATTATCTACATATATTTCATGTACATTCGCCACCTATAAAGCTCAGGGAATATAATATTCACCTGTATATATGGGATATGTGTTAATTCCCCTATTATCTACATATATTACATGTTCATTCCCCACCTATAAAGCTCAGGGAATATAATATTCACCTGTTTATATGGGATATGTGTTAATTCCCCTATTATCTACATATATTTCATGTTCAGTCTCCACCTATAAAGCTCAGGGAATATAATATTCACCTGTTTATATGGGATATGTGCTCATTCCTCTATTATCTACATATATTTCATGTACATTCGCCACCTATAAAGCACAGGGAATATAATATACACCTGTATATATGGGATATGAGTTCATTCCTCTATTATCTACATATATTTCATGTTCATTCCCCACCTATAAAGCACAGGGAATATAATATACACCTGTATATATGGGATAAGTGTTCATTCCTCTATTATCTACATATATTTCATGCTCATTCCCCACCTATAAAGCTCAGGGAATATAATATACACCTGTTTATATGGGATAAGTGTTCATTCCTCTATTATCTACATATATTTCATGCTCATTCCCCACCTATAAAGCTCAGGGAATATAATATACACCTGTATATATGGGATATGTGATCATTTCTCTATTATCTACATATATTTCATGTTCAGTCTCCACCTATAAAGCTCAGGGAATATAATATTCACCTGTATATATGGGATATGAGTTCATTCCTCTATTATCTACATATATTTCATGTTCATTCCACACCTATAAAGCTCAGGGAATATAATATTCACCTGTTTATATGGGATATGTGCTCATTCCTCTATTATCTACATATATTTCATGTTCATTCCCCACCTATAAAGCTCAGGGAATATAATATTCACCTGTTTATATGGGATATGTGTTAATTCCCCTATTATCTACATATATTTCATGTTCAGTCTCCACCTATAAAGCTCAGGGAATATAATATACACCTGTTTATATGGGATATGTGTTAATTCCCCTATTATCTACATATATTTCATGTACATTCGCCACCTATAAAGCTCAGGGAATATAATATTCACCTGTATATATGGGATATGTGTTAATTCCCCTATTATCTACATATATTTCATGTTCAGTCTCCACCTATAAAGCTCAGGGAATATAATATTCACCTGTTTATATGGGATATGTGTTAATTCCCCTATTATCTACATATATTTCATGTTCATTCCCCACCTATAAAGCACAGGGAATATAATATACACCTGTATATATGGGATATGAGTTCATTCCTCTATTATCTACATATATTTCATGGTCATTCCCCACCTATAAAGCTCAGGGAATATAATATACACCTGTTTATATGGGATAAGTGTTCATTCCTCTATTATCTACATATATTTCATGTTCAGTCTCCACCTATAAAGCTCAGGGAATATAATATACACCTGTTTATATGGGATATGTGTTAATTCCCCTATTATCTACATATATTTCATGTACATTCACCACCTATAAAGCTCAGGGAATATAATATTCACCTGTATATATGGGATATGTGTTAATTCCCCTATTATCTACATATATTTCATGTTCAGTCTCCACCTATAAAGCTCAGGGAATATAATATTCACCTGTTTATATGGGATATGTGTTAATTCCCCTATTATCTACATATATTTCATGTTCATTCCCCACCTATAAAGCTCAGGGAATATAATATACACCTGTATATATGGGATATGAGTTCATTCCTCTATTATCTACATATATTTCATGCTCATTCCCCACCTATAAAGCTCAGGGAATATAATATACACCTGTATATATGGGATATGAGTTCATTCCTCTATTATCTACATATATTTCATGTTCATTCCCCACCTATAAAGCACAGGGAATATAATATACACCTGTATATATGGGATATGTGCTCATTCCCCTATTATCTACATATATTTCATGTTCAGTCTCCACCTATAAAGCTCAGGGAATATAATATTCACCTGTTTATATGGGATATGTGTTAATTCCCCTATTATCTACATATATTTCATGTTCATTCCCCACCTATAAAGCTCAGGGAATATAATATACACCTGTATATATGGGATATGAGTTCATTCCTCTATTATCTACATATATTTCATGCTCATTCCCCACCTATAAAGCTCAGGGAATATAATATACACCTGTATATATGGGATATGAGTTCATTCCTCTATTATCTACATATATTTCATGTTCATTCCCCACCTATAAAGCTCAGGGAATATAATATACACCTGTATATATGGGATATGAGTTCATTCCTCTATTATCTACATATATTTCATGTTCATTCCCCACCTATAAAGCACAGGGAATATAATATACACCTGTTTATATGGGATATGTGTTCATTCCTCTATTATCTACATATATTTCATGCTCATTCCCCAACCTATAAAGCTCAGGGAATGTAATATACACCTGTATATATGGGATGTGTGTTCATTTCTCTATTATCTACATATATTTCATGTTCATTCCCCACCTATAAAGCTCAGGGAATATAATATACACCTGTATATATGGGATATGAGTTCATTCCTCTATTATCTACATATATTTCATGTTCAGTCTCCACCTATAAAGCTCAGGGAATATAATATTCACCTGTATATATGGGATATGAGTTCATTCCTCTATTATCTACATATATTTCATGTACATTCGCCACCTATAAAGCACAGGGAATATAATATACACCTGTATATATGGGATATGAGTTCATTCCTCTATTATCTACATATATTTCATGCTCATTCCCCACCTATAAAGCTCAGGGAATATAATATACACCTGTTTATATGGGATATGTGTTATTTCCCCTATTATCTACATATATTTCATGTTCAGTCTCCACCTATAAAGCTCAGGGAATATAATATACACCTGTATATATGGGATATGAGTTCATTCCTCTATTATCTACATATATTTCATGTTCATTCCCCACCTATAAAGCTCAGGGAATATAATATACACCTGTTTATATGGGATATGTGTTCATTCCCCTATTATCTACATATATTTCATGTTCATTCCCCACCTATAAAGCTCAGGGAATATAATATACACCTGTATATATGGGATATGAGTTCATTCCTCTATTATCTACATATATTTCATGTTCATTCCCCACCTATAAAGCTCAGGGAATATAATATTCACCTGTTTATATGGGATATGTGCTCATTCCTCTATTATCTACATATATTTCATGTTCATTCCCCACCTATAAAGCTCAGGGAATATAATATTCACCTGTTTATATGGGATATGTGTTCATTCCTCTATTATCTACATATATTTCATGCTCATTCCCCACCTATAAAGCTCAGGGAATATAATATACACCTGTTTATATGGGATATGAGTTCATTCCTCTATTATCTACATATATTTCATGTTCAGTCTCCACCTATAAAGCTCAGGGAATATAATATACACCTGTATATATGGGATATGAGTTCATTCCTCTATTATCTACATATATTTCATGTTCATTCCCCACCTATAAAGCTCAGGGAATATAATATTCACCTGTTTATATGGGATATGTGCTCATTCCTCTATTATCTACATATATTTCATGTTCATTCCCCACCTATAAAGCTCAGGGAATATAATATTCACCTGTTTATATGGGATATGTGTTCATTCCTCTATTATCTACATATATTTCATGCTCATTCCCCACCTATAAAGCTCAGGGAATATAATATACACCTGTTTATATGGGATATGAGTTCATTCCTCTATTATCTACATATATTTCATGTTCATTCGCCACCTATAAAGCACAGGGAATATAATATACACCTGTATATATGGGATATGAGTTCATTCCTCTATTATCTACATATATTTCATGTTCAGTCTCCACCTATAAAGCTCAGGGAATATAATATTCACCTGTATATATGGGATATGTGTTAATTCCCCTATTATCTACATATATTTCATGTTCAGTCTCTACCTATAAAGCTCAGGGAATATAATATTCACCTGTTTATATGGGATATGTGCTCATTCCTCTATTATCTACATATATTTCATGTACATTCGCCACCTATAAAGCTCAGGGAATATAATATACACCTGTTTATATGGGATATGTGTTAATTCCTCTATTATCTACATATATTTCATGTTCATTCGCCACCTATAAAGCACAGGGAATATAATATACACCTGTTTATATGGGATATGAGTTCATTCCTCTATTATCTACATATATTTCATGTTCATTCCCCACCTATAAAGCTCAGGGAATATAATATACACCTGTATATATGGGATATGTGTTAATTCCTCTATTATCTACATATATTTCATGTTCAGTCTCCACCTATAAAGCTCAGGGAATATAATATTCACCTGTATATATGGGATATGTGTTAATTCCCCTATTATCTACATATATTTCATGTTCAGTCTCCACCTATAAAGCTCAGGGAATATAATATTCACCTGTTTATATGGGATATGTGCTCATTCCTCTATTATCTACATATATTTCATGTAAATTCGCCACCTATAAAGCTCAGGGAATATAATATACACCTGTTTATATGGGATATGTGTTAATTCCTCTATTATCTACATATATTTCATGTTCATTCGCCACCTATAAAGCACAGGGAATATAATATACACCTGTTTATATGGGATATGAGTTCATTCCTCTATTATCTACATATATTTCATGTTCATTCCCCACCTATAAAGCACAGGGAATATAATATACACCTGTATATATGGGATATGAGTTCATTTCTCTATTATCTACATATATTTCATGTTCAGTCTCCACCTATAAAGCTCAGGGAATATAATATTCACCTGTTTATATGGGATATGTGCTCATTCCTCTATTATCTACATATATTTCATGTACATTCGCCACCTATAAAGCACAGGGAATATAATATACACCTGTATATATGGGATATGAGTTCATTCCTCTATTATCTACATATATTTCATGTTCATTCCCCACCTATAAAGCACAGGGAATATAATATACACCTGTTTATATGGGATATGTGTTCATTCCTCTATTATCTACATATATTTCATGTTCATTCCCCACCTATAAAGCTCAGGGATTATAATATACACCTGTATATATGGGATATGAGCTCATTCCTCTATTATCTACATATATTTCATGTACATTCGCCACCTATAAAGCTCAGGGAATATAATATACACCTGTTTATATGGGATATGTGTTAATTCCTCTATTATCTACATATATTTCATGTTCATTCGCCACCTATAAAGCTCAGGGAATATAATATACACCTGTTTATATGGGATATGAGTTCATTCCTCTATTATCTACATATATTTCATGTTCATTCCCCACCTATAAAGCTCAGGGAATATAATATACACCTGTATATATGGGATATGAGTTCATTTCTCTATTATCTACATATATTTCATGTTCAGTCTCCACCTATAAAGCTCAGGGAATATAATATTCACCTGTTTATATGGGATATGTGCTCATTCCTCTATTATCTACATATATTTCATGTACATTCGCCACCTATAAAGCACAGGGAATATAATATACACCTGTATATATGGGATATGAGTTCATTCCTCTATTATCTACATATATTTCATGCTCATTCCCCACCTATAAAGCTCAGGGAATATAATATACACCTGTATATATGGGATATGTGTTCATTCCTCTATTATCTACATATATTTCATGCTCATTCCCCACCTATAAAGCTCAGGGAATATAATATACACCTGTTTATATGGGATATGTGTTAATTCCCC
Source organism: Dendrobates tinctorius (assembly GCF_039654945.1). Lineage (NCBI taxonomy): Eukaryota > Metazoa > Chordata > Amphibia > Anura > Dendrobatidae > Dendrobates > Dendrobates tinctorius. The sequence goes on from NW_027361794.1 coordinate 11,860,919, forward strand.
TATTATCTACATATATTTCATGTTCAGTCTCCACCTATAAAGCTCAGGGAATATAATATTCACCTGTTTATATGGGATATGTGCTCATTCCTCTATTATCTACATATATTTCATGTACATTCGCCACCTATAAAGCACAGGGAATATAATATACACCTGTATATATGGGATATGAGTTCATTCCTCTATTATCTACATATATTTCATGTTCATTCCCCACCTATAAAGCACAGGGAATATAATATACACCTGTTTATATGGGATATGTGTTCATTCCTCTATTATCTACATATATTTCATGCTCATTCCCCACCTATAAAGCTCAGGGAATATAATATACACCTGTATATATGGGATGTGTGTTCATTTCTCTATTATCTACATATATTTCATGTTCATTCCCCACCTATAAAGCTCAGGGAATATAATATACACCTGTATATATGGGATATGAGTTCATTCCTCTATTATCTACATATATTTCATGTTCAGTCTCCACCTATAAAGCTCAGGGAATATAATATACACCTGTATATATGGGATATGTGTTAATTCCCCTATTATCTACATATATTTCATGTTCAGTCTCCACCTATAAAGCTCAGGGAATATAATATTCACCTGTTTATATGGGATATGTGCTCATTCCTCTATTATCTACATATATTTCATGTACATTCGCCACCTATAAAGCACAGGGAATATAATATACACCTGTATATATGGGATATGAGTTCATTCTTCTATTATCTACATATATTTCATGCTCATTCCCCACCTATAAAGCTCAGGGAATATAATATACACCTGTTTATATGGGATATGTGTTCATTCCTCTATTATCTACATATATTTCATGCTCATTCCCCACCTATAAAGCACAGGGAATATAATATACACCTTTTTATATGGGATATGTGATCATTCCCCTATTATCTACATATATTTCATGTTCAGTCTCCACCTATAAAGCTCAGGGAATATAATATTCACCTGTTTATATGGGATATGTGTTAATTCCCCTATTATCTACATATATTTCATGTTCACTCTCCACCTATAAAGCTCAGGGAATATAATATACACCTGTTTATATGGGATATGTGTTAATTCCCCTATTATCTACATATATTTCATGTACATTCGCCACCTATAAAGCACAGGGAATATAATATACACCTGTATATATGGGATATGAGTTCATTCCTCTATTATCTACATATATTTCATGTTCATTCCCCACCTATAAAGCTCAGGGAATATAATATTCACCTGTTTATATGGGATATGTGCTCATTCCTCTATTATCTACATATATTTCATGTTCATTCCCCACCTATAAAGCTCAGGGAATATAATATTCACCTGTTTATATGGGATATGTGTTAATTCCCCTATTATCTACATATATTTCATGTTCAGTCTCCACCTGTAAAGCTCAGGGAATATAATATTCACCTGTATATATGGGATATGTGTTAATTCCCCTATTATCTACATATATTTCATGTTCAGTCTCCACCTATAAAGCTCAGGGAATATAATATTCACCTGTTTATATGGGATATGTGTTAATTCCCCTATTATCTACATATATTTCATGTTCAGTCTCCACCTATAAAGCTCAGGGAATATAATATTCACCTGTTTATATGGGATATGTGTTAATTCTCCTATTATCTACATATATTTCATGTTCAGTCTCCACCTATAAAGCTCAGGGAATATAATACTCACCTGTTTATATGGGATATGTGCTCATTCCTCTATTATCTACATATATTTCATGTACATTCGCCACCTATAAAGCACAGGGAATATAATATACACCTGTATATATGGGATATGTGTTCATTCCCCTATTATCTACATATATTTCATGTTCATTCCCCACCTATAAAGCACAGGGAATATAATATACACCTGTATATATGGGATATGTGCTCATTCCTCTATTATCTACATATATTTCATGTTCATTCCCCACCTATAAAGCACAGGGAATATAATATACACCTGTATATATGGGATATGAGTTCATTCCTCTATTATCTACATATATTTCATGGTCATTCCCCACCTATAAAGCACAGGGAATATAATATACACCTGTATATATGGGATATGAGTTCATTCCTCTATTATCTACATATATTTCATGTTCATTCCCCACCTATAAAGCACAGGGAATGTAATATACACCTGTATATATGGGATATGAGTTCATTCCTCTATTATCTACATATATTTCATGTTCATTCCCCACCTATAAAGCTCAGGGAATATAATATACACCTGTATATATGGGATATGTGATCATTTCTCTATTATCTACATATATTTCATCTTCATTCCCCACCTATAAAGCTCAGGGAATATAATATACACCTGTATATATGGGATATGAGTTCATTCCTCTATTATCTACATATATTTCATGTTCATTCCTCACCTATAAAGCACAGGGAATATAATATACACCTGTTTATATGGGATATGTGTTCATTCCTCTATTATCTACATATATTTCATGCTCATTCCCCACCTATAAAGCTCAGGGAATATAATATACACCTGTATATATGGGATATGTGATCATTTCTCTATTATCTACATATATTTCATCTTCATTCCCCACCTATAAAGCACAGGGAATATAATATACACCTGTATATATGGGATATGTGTTAATTCCCCTATTATCTACATATATTCCATGTTCATTCCCCACCTATAAAGCACAGGGAATATAATATACACCTGTTTATATGGGATATGTGTTCATTCCCCTATTATCTACATATATTTCATGCTCATTGCCCACCTATAAAGCTCAGGGAATATAATATACACCTGTATATATGGGATATGTGTTAATTCCCCTATTATCTACATATATTTCATGCTCATTCCCCACCTATAAAGCTCAGGGAATATAATATATACCTGTTTATATGGGATATGAGTTCATTCCTCTATTATCTACATATATTTCATGTTCATTCGCCACCTATAAAGCTCAGGGAATATAATATACACCTGTATATATGGGATATGTGTTAATTCCTCTATTATCTACATATATTTCATGCTCATTCCCCACCTATAAAGCTCAGGGAATATAATATATACCTGTTTATATGGGATATGTGTTAATTCCCCTATTATCTACATATATTTCATGCTCATTCCCCACCTATAAAGCTCAGGGAATATAATATATACCTGTTTATATGGGATATGTGATCATTCCTCTATTATCTACATATATTACATGCTCATTCCCCACCTATAAAGCTCAGGGAATATAATATTCACCTGTATATATGGGATATGAGTTCATTCCTCTATTATCTACATATATTTCATGTTCATTCGCCACCTATAAAGCTCAGGGAATATAATATACACCTGTATATATGGGATATGAGTTCATTCCTCTATTATCTACATATATTTCATGCTCATTCCCCACCTATAAAGCACAGGGAATATAATATACACCTGTATTTATGGGATATGAGTTCATTCCTCTATTATCTACATATATTTCATGTTCATTCGCCACCTATAAAGCACAGGGAATATAATATACACCTGTATATATGGGATATGAGTTCATTCCTCTATTATCTACATATATTTCATGCTCATTCCCCACCTATAAAGCTCAGGGAATATAATATTCACCTGTATTTATGGGATATGAGTTCATTCCTCTATTATCTACATATATTTCATGTTCATTCCCCACCTATAAAGCACAGGGAATATAATATATACCTGTTTATATGGGATATGTGTTCATTCCTCTATTATCTACATATATTACATGCTCATTCCCCACCTATAAAGCTCAGGGAATATAATATTCACCTGTATATATGGGATATGAGTTCATTCCTCTATTATCTACATATATTTCATGTTCATTCCCCACCTATAAAGCTCAGGGAATATAATATACACCTGTATATATGGGATATGAGTTCATTCCTCTATTATCTACATATATTTCATGTTCATTCCCCACCTATAAAGCTCAGGGAATATAATATACACCTGTATATATGGGATATGAGTTCATTCCTCTATTATCTACATATATTACATGCTCATTGCCCACCTATAAAGCTCAGGGAATATAATATACACCTGTATATATGGGATATGTGTTAATTCCCCTATTATCTACATATATTTCATGCTCATTCCCCACCTATAAAGCTCAGGGAATATAATATACACCTGTATATATGGGATATGAGTTCATTCCTCTATTATCTACATATATTTCATGTACATTCGCCACCTATAAAGCACAGGGAATATAATATACACCTGTATATATGGGATATGAGTTCATTCCTCTATTATCTACATATATTTCATGTTCATTCCCCACCTATAAAGCTCAGGGAATATAATATACACCTATATATGGGATATGTGTTCATTCCCCTATTATCTACATATATTTCATGTTCATTCCCCACCTATAAAGCTCAGGGAATATAATATACACCTGTTTATATGGGATATGTGATCATTCCCCTATTATCTACATATATTTCATGTTCATTCCCCACCTATAAAGCACAGGGAATATAATATTCACCTGTTTATATGGGATATGTGTTGATTTCCTAATTACACACATATTTCACGTTCATTTCATATCCAAGATGCATAAGAAATCTATAATACCTCTCCATGTCTTTGGACCTATAAGCTATTATGTTCATTCTTTTTAGTCCGTCCCCAGATAATGTTGTATAATGTTACAATGACATTTCCCAGTGAATGCATTTGTCTTGGTTTAAAGCAATGATAAAGTTGAAAAACGCTTCAAAAACGCTACGTGTGAACCTAGCCCAAGGTGTGGAGGAGCATTTTTGTTTTTGGTTTTTTCTTTTGCCTTATATACAAGTCATTACCCTGGAGAGGATGTTCCCTAACATATTTCCAAGCAAAATCCATTTTGATTTTGTTTTCGTATGTATTACTGTGCACCTGTAAAAATGGCGTGTCTCTAACAACATTGTTCCCAGCTGTGACCTGGTGTTCCCAATGATGTTCCCAATGATGTTCCCAATGATGTTCCCAATGATGTTCCCATCAATTTCTGCCATTTTTAAACCCTAAAAGGACCTCTGGGGGGATCGCGGCAAAAATGCTCAGGTCTCCCATAGACTTACATTGGGCTCGTTGCTCGGGTCAAGTACCTGAGTATTCCAAGTGGCTCGACCCGAGCAATGAGCATTTTAGTGCTCGCTCATCACTATTCATAACGTGACGCCGGGTAGGAAGGAGGAAACGGGCGAAAGGGTTAATAGGACTCACAGGAGGAACCGGCCCAGAAAGCAGAAGATCCAGGGTCTGCCTCTGCCACATATATGGCTGCTCTGTGCACACAGGACCTGCGATGAGGTCACAGGAGGAGAGGAGTCAGGGGTCACATGATCAGGGGCCTCAGTGTATGCTGGACTCTGCTGTGCTGGTTGTTATGGTGCTGGATGGGGGGAAGTTTATGTGTGGGGTCAGGAGGGGTTTACAGGGTGGATGTAGCAGAGCCGTATGTGTACAAGGTGTACGGAGCGGAGCCGTGTGTGTATGAGGTGTACGGAGCGGAGCCGTGTGTGTACGAGGTGTACGGAGCGGAGCCTTGTGTGTACGAGGTGTACGGAGCAGAGCCGTGTGTGTACGAGGTGTACGGAGCAGAGCCGCGTGTGTAGAGGTGTACGGAGCGGAGCCGTGTGTGTACGAGGTGTACGGAGCGGAGCCGTGTGTGTATGAGGTGTAAGGAGCAGAGCCGCGTGTGTAGAGGTGTACGGAGCGGAGCCGCGTGTGTACGATGTGTACGGAGAGGAGCCGCGTGTGTATGAGGTGTACGGAGAGGAGCCGTGTTTGTATGGACCGGAGCCACATGTGTAAGCTGCGCGGAGCTGAGCCGCGTGCGTATGAGGTGTGCGGAGTGGATCCACATGAGAACGAGAAGTACAGAGCAGTATGTGTACAAGGTTTACGGAGCGGAACAGCCTGTGTATGAGGTGTGCGGAGCAGTGCGTGTATGGAGCAGAGCCATGTGTGTACTAGATGTACGAAGCAGAGCCGTGTGTGTACGAGGTGTACGGAGCGGAGCCGTGTGTGTACGAGGTGTGCGGAGCGGAGCCGTGTGTGTACGAGGTGTACGGAGCAGAGCCGCATGTACGAGGTGTACGGAGTGGAGCCGTGTGTGTACTAGATGTACGAAGCAGAGCCATGTGTGTACGAGGTGTACGGAGCGAAGCCGCGTGTGTACGAGGTGTACGGAGCGGAGCCGTGTGTGTACGAAGTGTGCGGAGCGGAGCCGTGTGTGTACGAGGTGTACGGAGCAGAGCCGCATGTACGAGGTGTACGGAGTGGAGCCGTGTGTGTACGAGGTGTACGGAGCGGAGCCGTGTGTGTATGAGGTGTGCGGAGCGGAGCCGTGTGTGTACGAGGTGTACGGAGCAGAGCCGCATGTACGAGGTGTACGGAGTGGAGCCGCGTGTGTATGAGGTGTACGGAGCGGAGCCGTGTGTGTAGGAGGTGTACGGAGCAGAGCCGCATGTACGAGGTGTACGGAGTGGAGCCGCGTGTGTATGAGGTGTACGGAGCGGAGCCGTGTGTGTACTAGATGTACGAAGCAGAGCCGTGTGTGTACGAGGTGTACGGAGTGGAGCCGCGTGTGTATGAGGTGTACGGAGCGGAGCCGTGTGTGTACTAGATGTACGAAGCAGAGCCATGTGTGTACGAGGTGTACGGAGCGGAGCCGCATGTGTACGAGGTGTACGGAGCGGAGCCGTGTGTGTACGAAGTGTGCGGAGCGGAGCCACATGTGTACGAGGTGTACAGAGCGGAGCCGTGTGTGTACGAGGTGTACGGAGCGGAGCCGTGTGTGTACGAGGTGTACGGAGCGGAGCCGCGTGTGTACGAGGTGTACGGAGCGGAGCCGTGTGTGTACGAGGTGTACGGAGCGGAGTCGTGTGTGTACGAGGTGTACGGAGCGGAGCCGTGTGTGTACGATGTGTACGGAGCGGAGCCGTATGTGTATGAGGTGTACGGAGCGGAGTCGTGTGTGTACGAGGTGTACGGAGCGGAGCCGTGTGTGTACGATGTGTACGGAGCGGAGCCGTATGTGTATGAGGTGTACGGAGCGGAGTCGTGTGTGTACGAGGTGTACGGAGCGGAGCCGTGTGTGTACGATGTGTACGGAGCGGAGCCGTGTGTGTATGAGGTGTACGGAGCGGAGTCGTGTGTGTACGAGGTGTACGGAGCGGAGCCGTGTGTGTACGATGTGTACGGAGCGGAGCCGTGTGTGTATGAGGTGTACGGAGCGGAGTCGTGTGTGTACGAGGTGTACGGAGCGGAGCCGTGTGTGTACGATGTGTACGGAGCGGAGCCGTATGTGTATGAGGTGTACGGAGCGGAGCCGCGTGTGTACGATGTGTACGGAGCAGAGCCGTGTGTGTACGAGGTGTAAGGAGCGGAGCCGTGTTTGTATGGACCGGAGCCACATGTGTAAGTAGCTGCGCGGAGCTGAGCCGCGTGCGTATGAGGTGTGCGGAGTGGATCCACATGAGAACGAGAAGTACAGAGCAGTATGTGTACAAGGTTTACGGAGCGGAACAGCCTGTGTATGAGGTGTGCGGAGCAGTGCGTGTATGGAGCAGTGCGTGTATGGAGCAGTGCGTGTATGGAGCAGTGCATGTATGGAGCAGAGCCATGTGTGTACTAGATGTACGAAGCAGAGCTGTGTGTGTACGAGGTGTACGGAGCGGAGCCGTGTGTGTACGAGGTGTGCGGAGCGGAGCCGTGTGTGTACGAGGTGTACGGAGCAGAGCCGCATGTACGAGGTGTACGGAGTGGAGCCGCGTGTATGAGGTGTACGGAGCGGAGCCGTGTGTGTACGAGGTGTACGGAGAGGAGCCGTGTGTGTACTAGATGTACGAAGCAGAGCCGTGTGTGTACGAGGTGTACGGAGCGGATCCGCGTGTGTACGAGGTGTACGGAGTGGAGCCGTGTGTGTACGAAGTGTGCGGAGCGGAGCCACATGTGTACGAGGTGTACAGAGCGGAGCCGTGTGTGTACGAGGTGTACGGAGCGGAGCCGTGTGTGTACGAGGTGTACGGAGCGGAGCCGCGTGTGTACGAGGTGCACAGAGCGGAGCCGTGTGTGTATGAGGTGTACGAAGCAGAGCCGTGTGTGTACGAGGTGTACGGAGCGGAGCCGTGTGTGTACGAGGTGTGCGGAGCGGAGCCTTGTGTGTACGAGGTGTACGGAGCAGAGCCGCATGTACGAGGTGTACGGAGTGGAGCCACGTGTGTATGAGGTGTACGGAGCGGAGCCGTGTGTGTACGAGGTGTACGGAGAGGAGCCGTGTGTGTACTAGATGTACGAAGCAGAGCCGTGTGTGTACGAGGTGTACGGAGCGGAGCCGCGTGTGTACGAGGTGTACGGAGTGGAGCCGTGTGTGTACGAAGTGTGCGGAGCGGAGCCACATGTGTACGAGGTGTACAGAGCGGAGCCGTGTGTGTACGAGGTGTACGGAGCGGAGCCGTGTGTGTACGAGGTGTACGGAGCGGAGCCGCGTGTGTACGATGTGTACGGAGCGGAGCCGTGTGTGTATGAGGTGTACGGAGCGGAGCCGTGTTTGTATGGACCGGAGCCACATGTGTAAGCTGCGCGGAGCTGAGCCGCGTGCGTATGAGGTGTGCGGAGTGGATCCACATGAGAACGAGAAGTACAGAGCAGTATGTGTACAAGGTTTACGGAGCGGAACAGCCTGTGTATGAGGTGTGCGGAGCAGTGCGTGTATGGAGCAGAGCCATGTGTGTACTAGATGTACGAAGCAGAGCCGTGTGTGTACGAGGTGTACGGAGCGGAGCCGTGTGTGTACGAGGTGTGCGGAGCGGAGCCGTGTGTGTACGAGGTGTACGGAGCAGAGCCGCATGTACGAGGTGTACGGAGTGGAGCCGCGTGTGTATGAGGTGTACGGAGCGGAGCCGTGTGTGTACTAGATGTACGAAGCAGAGCCGTGTGTGTACGAGGTGTACGGAGCGGAGCCGCGTGTGTACGAGGTGTACGGAGTGGAGCCGTGTGTGTACGAAGTGTGCGGAGCGGAGCCACATGTGTACGAGGTGTACAGAGCGGAGCCGTGTGTGTACGAGGTGTACGGAGCAGAGCCGCATGTACGAGGTGTACGGAGTGGAGCCGCGTGTGTATGAGGTGTACGGAGCGAAGCCGTGTGTGTACTAGATGTACGAAGCAGAGCCGTGTGTGTACGAGGTGTACGGAGCGGAGCCGCGTGTGTACGAGGTGTACGGAGCGGAGCCGTGTGTGTACGAAGTGTGCGGAGCGGAGCCACATGTGTACGAGGTGTACAGAGCGGAGCCGTGTGTGTACGAGGTGTAAGGAGCAGAGCCGCGTGTGTAGAGGTGTACGGAGCAGAGCCGCGTGTGTACGATGTGTACGGAGCGGAGCCGTATGTGTATGAGGTGTACGGAGCGGAGCCGCGTGTGTACGATGTGTACGGACCAGAGCCGTGTGTGTATGAGGTGTACGGAGCGGAGCTGTGTTTGTATGGACCGGAGCCACATGTGTAAGTAGCTGCGCGGAGCTGAGCCGCGTGCGTATGAGGTGTGCGGAGTGGATCCACATGAGAACGAGAAGTACAGAGCAGTATGTGTACAAGGTTTACGGAGCGGAACAGCCTGTGTATGAGGTGTGCGGAGCAGTGCGTGTATGGAGCAGTGCGTGTATGGAGCAGTGCGTGTATGGAGCAGTGCGTGTATGGAGCAGAGCCATGTGTGTACTAGATGTACGAAGCAGAGCCGTGTGTGTACGAGGTGTACGGAGCGGAGCCGTGTGTGTACGAGGTGTGCGGAGCGGAGCCGTGTGTGTACGAGGTGTACGGAGCAGAGCCGCATGTACGAGGTGTACGGAGTGGAGCCGCGTGTGTATGAGGTGTACGGAGCGGAGCCGTGTGTGTACTAGATGTACGAAGCAGAGCCGTGTGTGTACGAGGTGTACGGAGCGGAGCCGCATGTGTACGAGGTATACGGAGTGGAGCCGTGTGTTACTAGATGTACGAAGCAGAGCCATGTGTGTACGAGGTGTACGGAGCGGAGCCGTGTGTGTACGATGTGTACGGAGCGGAGCCGTGTGTGTATGAGGTGTATGGAGCGGAGTCGTGTGTGTACGAGGTGTACGGAGCGGAGCCGTGTGTGTACGATGTGTACGGAGCGGAGCCGTATGCGTATGAGGTGTACGGAGCGGAGCCGCGTGTGTACGATGTGTACGGAGCAGAGCCGTGTGTGTACGAGGTGTAAGGAGCGGAGCCGTGTTTGTATGGACCGGAGCCACATGTGTAAGTAGCTGCGCGGAGCTGAGCCGCGTGCGTATCAGGTGTGCGGAGTGGATCCACATGAGAACGAGAAGTACAGAGCAGTATGTGTACAAGGTTTACGGAGCGGAACAGCCTGTGTATGAGGTGTGCGGAGCAGTGCGTGTATGGAGCAGTGCGTGTATGGAGCAGTGCGTGTATGGAGCAGTGCGTGTATGGAGCAGTGCATGTATGGAGCAGAGCCATGTGTGTACTAGATGTACGAAGCAGAGCTGTGTGTGTACGAGGTGTACGGAGCGGAGCCGTGTGTGTACGAGGTGTGCGGAGCGGAGCCGTGTGTGTACGAGGTGTACGGAGCAGAGCCGCATGTACGAGGTGTACGGAGTGGAGCCGCATGTGTATGAGGTGTACGGAGCGGAGCCGTGTGTGTACGAGGTGTACGGAGAGGAGCCGTGTGTGTACTAGATGTACGAAGCAGAGCCGTGTGTGTACGAGGTGTACGGAGCGGAGCCGCGTGTGTACGAGGTGTACGGAGTGGAGCCGTGTGTGTACGAAGTGTGCGGAGCGGAGCCACATGTGTACGAGGTGTACAGAGCGGAGCCGTGTGTGTACGAGGTGTACGGAGCGGAGCCGTGTGTGTACGAGGTGTACGGAGCGGAGCCGCGTGTGTACGAGGTGTACAGAGCGGAGCCGTGTGTGTATGAGGTATACGAAGCAGAGCCGTGTGTGTACGAGGTGTACGGAGCGGAGCCGTGTGTGTACGAGGTGTGCGGAGCGGAGCCGTGTGTGTACGAGGTGTACGGAGCAGAGCCGCATGTACGAGGTGTACGGAGTGGAGCCGCGTGTGTATGAGGTGTACGGAGCGGAGCCGTGTGTGTACGAGGTGTACGGAGAGGAGCCGTGTGTGTACTAGATGTACGAAGCAGAGCCGTGTGTGTACGAGGTGTACGGAGCGGAGCCGCATGTGTACGAGGTGTACGGAGTGGAGCCGTGTGTGTACGAAGTGTGCGGAGCGGATCCACATGTGTACGAGGTGTACAGAGCGGAGCCGTGTGTGTACGAGGTGTACGGAGCGGAGCCGTGTGTGTACGAGGTGTACGGAGCGGAGCCGCGTGTGTACGAGGTGTACAGAGCGGAGCCGTGTGTGTATGAGGTGTACGGAGCGGAGTCGTGTGTGTACGAGGTGTACGGAGCGGAGCCGTGTGTGTACGATGTGTACGGAGCGGAGCCGTATGTGTATGAGGTGTACGGAGCGGAGTCGTGTGTTTGTACGAGGTGTATGGAGTGGAGCCGTGTGTGTACGATGTGTACGGAGCGGAGCCGTATGTGTATGAGGTGTACGGAGCGGAGTCGTGTGTGTACGAGGTGTACGGAGCGGAGCCGTGTGTGTACGATGTGTATGGAGCGGAGCCGTGTGTTTATGAGGTGTACGGAGCGGAGTCGTGTGTGTACGAGGTGTACGGAGCGGAGCCGTGTGTGTACGATGTGTACGGAGCGGAGCCGTATGTGTATGAGTTGTACGGAGCGGAGCCGCGTGTGTACGATGTGTACGGAGCAGAGCCGTGTGTGTACGAGGTGTAAGGAGCGGAGCCGTGTTTGTATGGACCGGAGCCACATGTGTAAGTAGCTGCGCGGAGCTGAGCCGCGTGCGTATGAGGTGTGCGGAGTGGATCCACATGAGAACGAGAAGTACAGAGCAGTATGTGTACAAGGTTTACGGAGCGGAACAGCCTGTGTATGAGGTGTGCGGAGCAGTGCGTGTATGGAGCAGTGCGTGTATGGAGCAGAGCCATGTGTGTACTAGATGTACGAAGCAGAGCCGTGTGTGTACGAGGTGTACGGAGCGGAGCCGTGTGTGTACGAGGTGTACGGAGCAGAGCCGCATGTACGAGGTGTACGGAGTGGAGCCGCGTGTGTATGAGGTGTACGGAGCGGAGCCGTGTGTGTACGAGGTGTGCGGAGCGGAGCCGTGTGTGTACGAGGTGTACGGAGAGGAGCCGTGTGTGTACTAGATGTACGAAGCAGAGCCGTGTGTGTACGAGGTGTACGGAGCAGAGCCGCGTGTGTACGAGGTGTACGGAGCGGAGCCGCGTGTGTACGAGGTGTACGGAGCGGAGCCGCGTGTGTACGAGGTGTACGGAGCGGAGCCATGTGTGTACTAGATGTACGAAGCAGAGCCGTATGTGTACGAGGTGTACGGAGCGGAGCCGCGTGTGTACAAGGTGTACGGAGCGGAGCCGCGTGTGTACGAGGTGTACGGAGCGGAGCTGCGTGTGTACGAGGTGTACGGAGCGGAGCCATGTGTGTACTAGATGTACGAAGCAGAGCCGTGTGTGTACGAGGTGTACGGAGCGGAGCCGCGTGTGTACGAGGGGTACGGAGCGGAGCCGTGTGTGTACGAGGTGTTCGAAGCGGAGCCGTGTGTGTACGAGGTGTACAGAGCGGAGCCGTGTGTGTACGAGGTGTACGGAGCAGAGCCGCATGTACGAGGTGTACGGAGTGGAGCCATGTGTGTTCGAGGTGTACGGATCGGAGCGAATGAGGTGTATGGATCGAAGTGTAAATTTCATAGAAATAATTTCAAATTTATAATCCATCTCCTTATTTAGCTTGCAAAAAAGAAGACTGAGAGGAAACTGAGAGGAAATAGCTGTCTACAAATATCTGAAGGGCTGTCACAGTGTAGAGGGATCATCATTATTCTCCTTTGCACATGGAAACACAACAAGCAGTGAAATGAAGCGGAGAGAGAGAAGACACAGATTAGATATTAAAAACTTTTTGACAGTTAGAGTGATCAATGAGTGGAACAAGCTGCCACGAGAGGTAGTGAGCTCTCCTTCAATGGAAGTCTTGAAACATAGGCTGGACAGACATCTGACTGAGATGGTTTAGTGAATCCTGCATTGAGCAGGGGATTAGACATTACGACCCTTGAGGTCCCTTCCAACTCTAACATTCTATGATTCTAATAAATACGAAAAATGTCCCAATAAGTAAATACAAAAAACTGGCACTTAAACGCATGAACTCAAAACTTATTCGGAATAACACCTACAGGTACCCAAAAATAAAGAGATCCAGTAATATCGAAAAAAAGATGTTTATTTTTAATATATTTTCAAAATAATTGAACAGCAATGCCCAGTAGGAGGCACAAAAACCACACTGACAAAACGTAATGTAGCCACCATGAAAATATGTATATAATTATGACAAACAGTGCAACCTATTTGCAATACAAAATATTACTGACTAATGTCTGTAAAATTATCCTATATGTAACATATATTCCTATACACTAAACAAATTATATGCCCATTCCAAAAAGGTTCCCATAATAATGCAGTATGCCACTATGGCTATGTATGGAAAATGTAATGGCCATTAAAATACATGCGCTAATCCAAAAAGCCAGGGTAACACCAATGTATAAATTAAACAAGGAACCTGTCATATTACCTCAAATAGTGGGCATTGGTGGCGCAGTGTAGCGGGTCCTCCCTCACCCCAATGCGCGTTTCGCACAGGCTTCTTCCGGGGGCATCACTCTGTTACCTAACTATCTGCAAAATATGTCCTCCAGTAATGGCTCTCGAAAAAAAAGTACATAATTTCGACAAGGCCATTGAAGATAGTATAACTTATAAACAGTGGATAAATGGTGACAGACAGACTTTTGACACTCTTTCTAAGGCCGGTTTCACACATCCTGATATTTCTGGCACTGGAAAAAATGGTACCGGAGATATCCGTGTCCGTGTGTCAATTTGTCACATTCATGTGGCATGCGCGTGCTATCCGTGTGTACCATCCATGTGTGATCTGTATGCTGTAGGTGTCCTTGTATTGAGTCAGTTTGTTTCAATGTTAACCCTATGACTTTTAAAACACACACAGATGGCACAGGGACACCATCCGTGTGTGGTACGTGTTTACACGGACCCATTGACTTGTATGGGTCCATGTATTCTGTGCTGTTTCTCAAAAACGGACATGTCAGCGTGTTTTGCACTTGGACACACAGTCCATGAAAACACGCTGACATGTACATAGACCCATTCATTTGAATGAGTCTACATGTGTCAGTGTCTCCAGTAAGAGAGAAAACTGTCACCACACATACCGGAGACAATTACGTGTGAAACCTAAGGCTAAGGCCGGTTTCACACATCATGATATTTCCGGTACAGGAGATATCCGTGTACGTGTGTCCTTTTGTCACATCCATGTGGCATCCGTGTACTGTTCGTGTGTAATCTGCGTGCTATCCGTGTGCTGTCGGTGTGGATACGTACCAGAGCCTAGTATTAAAACAATTTGTTTCAATTTTAACCCTATGACTTTAAAAACGCACACGGATGGCACATCCGTGTGCAGTACGTGTTTATACGGAACCATTGACTTGTATTGGTCCATGTGATCCGTGTAGATGCACCAAAACGGACTTGTTGACGTGTGGAGCTCACGGACACACGGTCCATAAGAAAACAGATATGTGAACATACCGAATGGGTCTACTTATGTTATTGTCTCCAGAGCGTGTGAAAACTGTCACCACACCTACCGGAGACACTAAGGCCTGTTTCACACATCCGTTTGTGTCCATCAGTCAAAATCCGCCGTTTTGCAAAAAAAACGGATCCGCCATTTTTCTTGGCGGATCCATTTTTTCCCATTGAGTTGCATTATCGGCGGATCTTGACGGATGGCCATCCGTTGGATCCGTTTTTTTGCGGATCCGCCAAAATTTTGACGTCAGCCGACATGCCCGAACGGACCATGCAACGTTTTTTCGGGCGGCCGGATCCACATTTCTCACTGCGCATGCCCGAAAGACTTCACTCAACCGCAAATTTAACCCTAAACTCTATTCTGGCGGCTGAAAAATTTCTCTCTCTCTCTCCTCTCTCTCTCCTTCCCCAGGCAGCGGTTCCTTTAAAATTCTTCCTTTGACGGATCCATTAAAATAACGGTCCGGTGCCAAACGTTGTGGTCAGTACAGGAACGGATCCGTTATCCGCCATTTTAGCGGATTTTGACTGACCAAAAAAACTGATGTGTGAAATCGGCCTAATGTGTGAAAGAGGCCTAAAAGTGTGAAAGAGGCCTAAAAGTGCAAAAGATTTTGTAGAACATAATTGTGACCAGCTGATAGTCCTTAACGCCTTTCCGACATGCACCGTACATATACAGCTCTGCGGGAGGTGCATTCCCGCAAAGAGCAGTATATAAACAAAAGAAATAACGAAGAATAACCACGTGGTGTAAGGGTATAAATAGTATTCAGTGAGTTCACAATGGAACATAAAAGTGCAGAGATAGTAATAAAAATAATACAAATAACCCTTATGCACCAGGAAGTAGGACTATAGTGATGTACTACGAACAGTCGGACAAAAGAAAACAACACAAGAAAAAAGCACCAAAATCGACCATATAGTCCAAGATAATGTCATTTATTGTTTTGTGACAATCATAGTAAAATACAGGTTTAAAACCACAGAATAAGACAATGCAAAAATGTAATTGTGAAAAGAAAAGGATGCAACCAGGAAAATATATGAAAAGATGAATAAAAAATAAAAATAAAAAATAAAACATAAAATAAAAAGTAGAAAAAAGCTGAAAAAATATCCAGATCAATGTATTAAGGTCACAAAATGGAGTAATAAAGTGCTAAATGTGCTAAAAATATATTATTGAAAAGGTGTGAAGAAGACATGACCTATATAAATCAGTGCATAAAGAGTGGGAGATCCAAAGTGTACCAATGGTAACAACAATAAAAAAGCTTACTTACAAGAGTAATATGGATCCCTCAGTCCTGGATGGCGTCCTCCTCTACGCGCATTTCGGCACGTGGCTTTCATCAGGGGGTTACTCTTGTAAGTAATCTTTTTTATTGTTTTTACCTTTGGGACACTTTGGATCTCCCACTCTTCGTGCACTGATTTATATAGGTCATGTCTTCTTCACACCTTGGCACTAGTATATATTTAGCACTTTATTACGCCATTTTGTGACCTTTATACATTGATCCTGACATATGGATATTTTTTGATAATCATCTATTATCATTTTATTTGCACATCTAGCACTTTATATTGTCATTTTGTGACTTTTGAATATTTATTGATTGTCTCTGGTCACTTCACATTAGCATTTTTCTATTTTTTATTTTATGTTTTATTTTCATGCAGGGGGCATTTATGTACATTTAACCCCTTTACCCCCAAGGGTGGTTTGCACGTTCATGACCGGGCCAATTTTTACAATTCTGACCACTGTCCCTTTATGAGGTCATAACTCTGGAATGCTTCCATGGATCATGGTGATTCTGACATTATTTTCTCGTGATATATTGTACTTCATGTTAGTGGTAAAATTTCATTCATATAATTGACGTTTATTTGTTAAAAAAACAAATTTGGGGAAAATTTAGAATATTTTGCAATTTTCCAACTTTGAATTTTTATGCCCCTAAATCACAGAGCTACGGCACACAAAAAACTTAATAAATAACATTTCCCACATGTTTACTTTACATCAGCATAATTTTGGAACCAAAATTTTTTTTTTTGAGGAAGTTATAAGAGTTAAAAGTTGACCAGCGATTTCTCATTTTTGCAACACCATTTTATTTTTACATACCACATCACATTTGAAATCACTTTGAGGGGTCTATATGATAGAAAATACCCAAAAGTGACACCATTCTAAAAACTGCACCCCTCAAGGTGCTCAAAACCACATTGAAGAAGTTTATTAACCCTTCAGGTTCTTTACAGGAATTTTTTGAATGTTTAAAAAAAATGAACATTTAACTTTTTTCACAAAATAATTAATTCAGGTCCAACTTTTTTTATTTTACCAAGGGTAACAGAAGAAATTGGACTGTAAAAGTTATTGTGCAATTTGCCCTGAGTACGCTGATACCTGATATGTGGGGGGGAACCACTGTTTCGGCACATGGCAGTGCTCAGAAGGGAAGGAGCGCCGTTTGACTTTTTCAATGCAAAATTGGCTGGAATTCAGATCGGACGCCATGTCACGTTTGGAGAGCCCCTGATGTGCCTAAACAGTGGAAACCTCCCACAAGTGACCCCATTTTGTAAACTAGACCCCCCAAGGAGCTTATCTAGATATGTGGTGAGAACTTTGAACCCCCAAGGGCTTCACAGAGGTTTATAACATACAGCCGTACAATTAAAAAATCATATTTTTTCCACAAAAATTTTTCCACCCCCAAATTTTATTTTCCCAAAGGTAACAGGACCCCAAAAGTTATTGTGCAATTTGTCCTGAGTACGCTGATACTCCATATGTGGGTGTAAACAACTATTTGGGCGCATGGCAGAGCTTGGAAGGGAAGCAGCGCCATTTGACTTTTTTGGCTGGAATTGAGATCGGTCACCATGTCGCGTTTGGAAAGCCCCTGATGTGCCAAAACAGTGGAAACCCCCTAATTCTAACTCCAACCCTAACCCCAACACACCCCTAACCCTAATCTCAGCCCTAACCCTAGCCCTAACCCTAACCCTAGCCCTAACCCTAGTGGGAAAATGGAAATAAATGCATTTTTTTATTTTATTGTTTTTCCCTAACTAAGGGGGTGATAACGGGGGGTTTGATTTACTATTTATGTTGTATTTTTATGTTTGGCCGCTGTCACACGCTAAAAGACGCTTTTTATTGTATTGAATTGTATATTGCTATGCTGTAATGTCTATTGTCTGTACAAATCCCCTCTGAACTGTAAAGTGCTGCGGAATATGTCGGCGCTATAGAAATTTATTATTATTATTATTATTGTAAAAATAGTTTTTGCATCATCACATATTGAGAGCTATAATTTTTCCATATTTTGACCCACCGAGTCATGTGAGGTCTTATTTTTTGCAGGACGAATTGAAGTTTTTATTGGTACCATTTTTGGGCACGTGACATTTTTTGATCGCTTTTTATTCCGATTTTTGGGACGCAGAATGAACAAAAACCAGCATTTCATGAATTTCTTTTGGGGGGTGCATTTACACTGTTCTGCGTGTAGTAAAATTGATAAAGCGGTTTTATTCTTCAGGTCAGTATGATTACAGAAAAACCTACTTTATGTCTTTTTTTATGTTTTGGTGCTTTTATGCAATGAAAACTATTTTATATAAAAAAAATAATTATTTTTGCATCGCTTTATTCTGCGAGCTATAACTTTTTTATTTTTTTGCTGATGACGCTGTATGGCAGCTCGTTTTTTGCGGGACATGATGACATTTTCAGCAGTACCATCGTTATTTATATCTGTCTTTTTGATCGTGCGTTATTGCACTTTTTGTTCGGCGGTATGATGATGAAGAATTGTTTTTTGCTTCGTCTTTTATTTTTTTTAAGGGGCTAACTTAAGGGGTTAACTAATGTAGTGGGACAGTTTTATAGGTCGGGTTGTTACGGACGCAGCAATACTAAATATGAGTACTTTTATTGTTTTGGCTTTTTTTTACTTCCAAAAAAATGAATTTATTTGGGAATGTTTTCTTTATTTATTTAGCGATTTTTTTAATAAATTATTTTTACACTTTTTTGTTTTTTACTTTATTATATTGTCCCAGTGGGGGACATCACTATAAGATGTCAGATCATCGATCTGACAGTTTAGACAGCACTCTATCACATCGGCGATCTGACAGGCGCTGCACAAGGCTTCCTCATGCCTGCTTTCAGCAGGCAGTGAGGAAGCTGGCTCCCTGCAGGTCTCCGAAGGACCCCGCGGCCATATTGGATCACGGGGCCTGCAGGAGGAGGACCCTCGGAGCAGCGCAGCACATCGCGTTGCTCCAGGGGTTGCAGGGAAGCACGGAGGGAGCCCCCTCCCTGCGCGCTTCTCTCCTATGCCCCGGCACACTCGATCATGTTTGATCGCAGTGTGCCAGGGGTTAATATGTCGGGGCGGTCCGTGACCGCCCCTGACACATAGTGCCGGGTGTCAGCTGTGATAATCAGCTGACACCCGGCCGTGATCAGCCGCGCTCCCCTTGAACTTCTAAATAAGGTGGTGGGTTCCACCACTGCGGCGCCAAGAACAAGGGAGAGCAGGCAATAATTGTTAGAATGACCATCTGGGAAGCATTTTTTTTTGAGTTGTTATATAATGGATCTAAGGGAGGGGATGAGAGTTATTTACCCAGGGAAGCCAAATTTTTATAAATTTTTTCCCAACTGGTCAATTCCTCTAGGCGGTGTACGTCTTGCACTTTAGTTACCCATTCAATTAATGTAGGTGGGGACCTCTGTCTCCAATGCGTCGAGATCAAGTACTTGGCTACAGCCAACAGGAGGGGAAGTGGATCATTCTTTTTGGGAAGATATGTTTTCGAGGGGAGTGAGAGCAAAATTTCTTGAGGAGTTAAGTCTCTTTTTATTAAATGTAAGCGACAAAAATAATTGTTTAAATCTGCCCAATAATTTGAGATGATTGGGCACTGCCAAAAGATATGAAGTAGGGATCCTACTGATTTTGAACATCTCCAACAAAGTGGGGAGACAGTCAGACCCAGGTGAAAAAGTCTCTCCGGTATTCTATACCAGCATGAAAGAATTTTAAAAGCATTTTCCTGCAGCAGGATACACCTTGAGAATCCATGAGAATTACTCAATATTTGCTTAATTTCTTTAGGGGAAAAAGAAAGCTTTAGTTCCTTTTCCCAAGAAGATAAATAGAGCGGTTTGAAAAGGTTGGGGGACCTAATTAGATTTGCATATATTTTTGAGAAAAGTTTGGGAATTGATGACTTAAGCCCAACCAGGAACTCCAACCAGAGCCATTCCGAGTTTGATTTTAATTCAGCCCTGAACTTCTTCATAATATGACTGACATGATGTTTTTGAAGAAAATCAGAGGGGCGTTTTTTAGCCTCACTTGGCCATTAATCAATACAGGGCACTTGATTTGCGAGGAGAGAGATTGAGAGGTTGGGCAAAGCATCCCAGAGACCATAAGCATCTACATAATTAGGGTCTAATAACCACAGTATAATTTTTAGTGGTATATCGTTTAAGAATAAACAATTGGGAATTAAATTCGGGATAAGGGATCGCCTGATGGATAATGCATTTAAAGTAATTATATCCGACGTTTGAGGAGGGGGAGCTGCGGACGACCATAAATAGATTTCTGCTTTTTTCCCTAATAAGATGTATTCTAGGTTAGAACTTGAATTTTCTGAATTGCTTTTGATCAGTTTTATCCAACGAGCAAGGTGTATGGCGTTGTAATACATTTTAAGGTCAGAGAGTCCCAAACCTCCGACTCCCTTTGGCAGTAGCAAAATTTTTAATGGAATTCTACCCCTTCTATGCATCCATACAAAGTTTGTGATTAGTTGATTCGCGGTAAGAAACAACGAGTTGGGGAGCGGAATAGGGACCATGTTCATAACATAAAAAATGATGGGGAATATGTAAGACTTTATCACGTTTATTCTACCTAACCAAGATAAGTACGGGAGGTTATATTTATTGAGTAAAGTTTTTATTTTCTCCAACAGAGGTAAGAAGTTATGTTTATATAAGGAAGAGGGGTCTGCGATTAAAAAGATCCCTAGGCATTTAATCTTATTTTGGGGCCACTTAAAGGGGGTCTCGCGTTTAAGTGATAAGACTTCTGCGTCAGAAGCTGAGACATTCATAGCTTCCGACTTTCCCATATTTATTTTAAAGTTAGATACAATCCCAAAATCTTTACGCATAGACAATAGCTTGGTTAAAGCTGTTTTGGGGTTTGAAGTCAGAATTAAAAGGTTGTCGGCAAAGGCAGCCATCTTAATTTCCAGGCGTCCTACTTGAAGACCTTTTATATCTACCTCTTGTCTAATTTCCTGGATCAAGGTTTCCATTTCTAAGATGAAAAGGGTAGGGGAAAGAGAACAGCCCTGTATAGTTCCGTTTTTTATCTCCAGAGGATCCGAAAATATCCCGTTCACCTTGACCTTAGCAGTTGGAGCCGCGTAAAGAGTCATAATAGCATCTATGAAGGGGGGAGGGAAGGCAAATTTCTGCAAGGTACTCAACATGCAGTTCCAGCTGATTCTATCAAAAGCCTTCTCGGCATCGGTTGACAGAATGGAGAGGGGAATCCCTAAACATCTAGCATAAGCTATAGCATGGAGGATTCTTGTAGAATTATCTTTACCCTCTCTCCCCCTAACAAAACCAACTTGGTCAGGGTGAACTAGCTTGTCTAGAATACAATTGACTCTAGAAGCCAATATTTTTGCCCACAATTTTATATCGGTATTAAGTAACAAGATAGGTCGGTAATTACCACAAAGGCTGTCGTTCTTCCCCTCTTTTGGAATAATAGCAATATAAGCTTCCAATGTCTGCCGAGGTGGGAGCTTCCCTTCAAGAAAAGAGTTGAAAAGATTAACTAAATGTGGTAGGAGGATATCTGAGAATTTTTTATAATAGATAACCGGAAAACAATCTGGGCCCGGGGATTTACCATTTGGGATAGTTTGCAGAGTTTCCTTGACTTCCTTGAGTGAGATTTTGGAGAGTAGGGTTTCTCTATCTTTAGGAAGGATTCTTGGGAGGGAGAGAGGGCCCAAAAAGTTTTGTATTTTAGTAGCAGCAAAAGAGCAGTCACTCATAGAACTATGTGGTTCTAGGTTATAAAGTGCTTCATAGTATTGCCTGAAGGCCTCAGCAATCTTGTCAGAACTGTTTACCTTTTTGTTTGCATTAGTGTGTATGCTTCTTATAAACTTTTTTCCTTTTGTTTTTTAAGGATTTGTGTTATTAATCTACTACTTTTGTTTCCATGTAAGTAGAAATCGTGTCTACAATGCATAAATAGCTTTGCGGATCTCATATTGAGCACATCTTTAAGTTTGTTGCGGAGGGTGATGAGGTCCTGGAAAGAATTCTGTGAACCAGATTTCTTGTGAATTCTCTCTGCTGCACTAATCTGATGCAAGAGGGACATAATTTCCTTATCTCTCTGTTTTTTTGGTGTAAAGGTACTGTCACACTAAGCGATATTGCTAGCAATATCGCTATAACTTGTGATGTTATAGCGATATTGCTAGCGATATCGCTGTGTCTGATACTTACCTACGACCCGCTCCCCCGCTGGTTATCGCTGATCGCGCGAGAACGTCCAGGACTGTTTCTCGTCATCAGCTTCCTGCGGTGCTTCCTGTGGAAAGACGAGCGACGCGTGGAGCCGGGCGGGAGGATGCAGGATCGCCTAGTGTGACAGGTAAGTAGCGACCCCCGTCCCCAGCGATGTCGGTAGTGAGATCTGCCTGTGTGGCAGCTCACCAGCGACCACTTAGCGATGTACCAGCGATCCTGACCGCGTCATATCGCTGGTCGGGATTAGTGTTGAGCATTCCGATACCGCAAGTATCGGGTATCGGCCGATATTAGCTGTATTGGAATTCCGATACTTAGTTCCGATACTTTTTTCATATCGAATACCGGAATCGGAAGTTCCCATAATGCTAGGAGCCCGCTCGATTTGATTCAGCCAATGGGGATCCTCAGAAGTGTGGGCATATCCTGTTAGGCATGTAGGCATGTTAACTACTGGCATGGCTGTGATTGGCTGCTGAAATGATGTCATGATGCACTATAAAAAGCGCTGCAGCCGCCATTTCTGGTCACTCTGCTGTGAATTCAGTTAGGGACAGGCTGCTGTTGAAGACTGTGAGGTACAGTTAGAAATAGCGATTCTAAAAACAATATTGTGCTTTATCCAGGCTACATAAACCACCACTGTAGCTTGCTTTTCCCTAGCAGCGCTGTTTTCACAGCTGTCTGCAAGGGCTGTGTGAGTGCAGACCCACGCTGTGTTGTGTGTCCTGCAGGCACGTCTGCTTGTAGGCCGGCCAGCGTGTGTCTCTGCCTCATACACATTTTTCTTTTATTGCTGCTTTTTTTTTCTCCTGTATAGTTTGCTTCCATACGTATCCATATCCGTTGGTTGCAAACACTAAAGGAGTGGACAGCGGAGCCTTTCAGCAGCCTTTCAGTGCTATAGCCCATTTCTCTGCACTGTTTTTGGCTGTCTGATAGGTCTCTCTGTGTGTGAGTGCAGCTCACGTTGCAGTGTGTTCTACAGCCACCGGTAGCTGTAGTCCGCTCAGCGTGCGTCACTGCCTCATACATAGTCCTTTTTTTGCAGCAAATTTAGCCAGATTTTTGCTCCTATGTTAGTGTGCTTCCAACCGCATCCATTGTCATTGGTTGGTTGCAAACACTATATAGGATTAGATAGAGGAGCCTTTTTGCTGGCTTGTGCCCTTCAGGGCTAGCCAGACTAGTATCACCCTATTTTTTGGAGCCTCATCAATTGCATTGTAGGTTAGCTTCCTGCATTGTAATCGCTCCAAAAAGTTTGTGATACTATAGCTTTCAAACTTTGGTCACATCCTTTCCTTTCCCCCCACCCAAAAAAAAAAAAAGGAAATAAAGTTCACCAAACACTCCACTTTACAGTTGTCTAGGCCACATTAGATCATATTAAAGTGTAGTACACACACTCTTAGCCAAATTAGTGTTTCTTATACTGGTTAGCAGGTGTTCAGGAATAAGAACACTAAGCCACCCCTTTTTTACTTTTCTGCCTATCTTTATCAGTCTACCAAGATGAAGAAGGCAGGGAGTAAGGCACGTGGTCGTGGCCGTGGAGTTTCAGCAGGGAGAGGACGGGGGATTCAGCAGGGAGAGGACGTGGGGATTCGGTGTCTGCTGCAGCCACCAGTGACCCGGCATCCCCCACTTTTACCAGGCAACAGTCCTTCATGCGCAGCTTTGTAGGACCTCGCCGTACCCCACTGCTGCGTGACGAACAAATTGAAGCCGTTGTCGGATGGATGGCAGCTAACGCATCCACTTCAATGACTTCCGCATCCTCCCAAGGCCAGAGCACTGAAGAGCAACCATCTGTCTCTTCACCACCTGCCAAATTGCCCAGGCAGTCTGAGAGCCCTGGACAGGAGCCATCTCAATCTTTACTTCTGTTCTCAGAATCTGTTGGCTTGGAAAGAGGTGGCCAGCCAAGCAGCATTCTAGAGCGTGAAGAAGAGGGAGTATGCAGTGATGCGCAACTGCTTTGTCCCTCTGAATCTGAAGAGGCGGGTGGGCCAGTGCCTATGGTCAGCACACCTCAGTATGCATCAGATGATGATGAGACTCAGTTGCCAATTTCTGGTGCGTACGGTGCTGGCGAGACAACCCAGGACCAGCCGGGGCTTGAAGAGGGGAGTGGAGATGATGAGGTCCTTGACCCATCATGGCGTCAGCTACAGGAAGGTGGTGGGAGCAGCTCTGAGGAAGAGATTCCCCGAACGGCCAAAAGAGGAGGGAGAGGGCGGGGGCAGACTTGGTTGCCTGTAGCCTCCACTTTGGCACCCGTGAGGAGCAATCCTCTTCCAAAACACAAAACAGGCGCTCCCAGGACTTGCAGTGCGTGGTCTTTTTTTGACACAGTTGCAGATGACATTTGCTTTGTCAAATGCAAGCTGTGTCATCAGAAAGTGAAACGAGGCAAAAATGTGACCAACCTCAATACCACAAATATGTGGAAACATGTGCGTACCAAGCACGAGGTGGAGTTACACAGACACACTGAAGATGTAGGCCAACCTTCAGCAGCACCTACCACCTCTTCAGCTCGTGTTGGGGCCTCTTCCTCCAGCTCACACACAGCTGGTTCGGCTTCCTCACTGGAACGCCATGGAAGAACCACTGCCACTGTTGTCCAGAGACCCAGTGAAATTCCACCCACTGAACCACGTTCGCAGTCATCAGCACCCTCCCAGGCCACTCACCAGCAATCGGTAGCACAGGCATGGGAGAAAAAGCAGCCATACTCGGCAAACCATCCCCGAGCACTGGCTCTGAATGCCGGCATTGCCAAACTACTGGCCCTTGAGATGCTGTCATTCAGGCTGGTGGAGACTGACACATTCCGGAACTTTATATCATTGGCAGTTCCACAATACAATGTGCCCAGCCGCTTTTATTTCAGCAGGCAAGCTGTCCCTGCCCTGCAAAAGCATGTGGAGGGAAAAATTAAAAATGCGCTACTAAATGCCGTCAGTAGCAAGGTCCACCTGACCACCGATGCGTGGAATAGTAGCCATGGACAGGGACAATACCTTTCCCTCACTGCCCATTGGGTCAATGTTGTGGAGCCGGGTACAGATCTGGAGAGTGGCTCTATACGTATTCTGCCAACTCCAAGGATTGCAGGAATGCAGTCTGTACATATTGAGTCCTCCTCCTACTCTAGTTCCTCGGAATCAGCACTGCGTGAGCCTGTTAGGCCAGATATGAGCACAGGTGTGGCCAAACGTCAACAGGCCGTCCTTAAATTAATTTCTTTGGGGAATCGGAGCCACACAGCACAGGAGCTCTGGAATGCCATCAAGCAGGAGAGCGATGTGTGGTTTGTGCCAGCGAATCTCCAGCCAGGTTTGGTAGTGAGTGACAATGGCCGAAATCTAGTGGCAGCTCTGGGCCTAGGCAACCTCACTCACATACCATGTCTGGCACACGTGCTCAATTTGGTCGTGCAGAGCTTTCTGAGGGACTATCCGGATCTTGATGCACTGCTGCACAAGGTTCGCCTAGAGTGTGCTCACTTGCGGCGTTCCAGCATGGCAAGATCGCGCATTGCATCTCTGCAACGCCGATTCCGCCTGCCAGAACATCGCATCATATGTGACCTCCCCACCAGGTGGAATTCAATGTTACATATGTTGGAGCGGTTGTGTGAGCAGCAGGCAGCAGTAATGGAGTACCAGCTGCATCAGGCGCAAACAAGTCGCACTGTGCGCCGGACACACTTCACCACCACTGAGTGGGCCACTATGAGGGACATCTGCCAAGTTTTGCCTTCGATGACTCCACGCGGATGGCCAGAGCAGATGATGCACTAATCAGCATGACTGTCCCCCTCATCTGTCTGCTTCAAAAAACCTTACAAGCACTAAGTGAGGAGGTTTTTGAAGAGGTCGAGGATGAGCAGTCAGAAATGCCATCTGCTTCTGGCAAGTCTGCGCAACGTGCTTCCACACAAAGGCCCAGGCAGGGGACACTTAGTGAGGAGGATGACGAGGAGTCAATGGAGGAGGAGGAACACATCTCTCCAGAGGAGGGAGGTACACAAGGCTCTAGTAGTCAGTGTGTACAGCGAGGGTGGGGTGATGCTGAGCAGGCAGAGATGCTGCCTCAAGCTGGGGACAGCGTTTCCGGTCCAGTTGGCAGTCTGCAGCACATGGTTGATTTCATGCTGCAGTGCTTGTTAAATGACCGCCGCATCGCCAACATTCTCCACACGGCTGATTATTGGGTGTACACCCTCCTAGATCCTCGCTACCGGGACAACTTACAAAGCCTCATACCACAGTTGAACCGGGAGCGAAAAATGCGGGAGTACCAAGAAACACTTGTGCAGGCCATCATGTTCTCCATTCCCCCCACAAGTGTTGCTGGTAGTGCTTTTCAAACCAGCCATGTGGGTAGAGGCAGTGGAGGAAGCTCTGCACAAAGAGGTAGCAGAGGCAGTGCCGCAGGACAAGGCAAGGCCAGTATGGCCCAAATGTGGAAAAGTTTTGTGGGACCGCCACAAACGGCTACACCATCACAGACGGCTCCAGTCAGCAGGAGGCAACGTTTCCGTCAGATGGTGACAGACTACTTGTCGTGCCCTGTTAGTGTTCTCCCAGACGGCTCTTCCCCGTTCAAGTATTGGGTCTCTAAGCTGGATACATGGCCAGAGCTTAGCCAGTATGCATTGGAGGTGCTGGCTTGCCTTGCTGCCAGTGTATTATCGGAACGTGTCTTTAGTGCTGCAGGTGGTGTGGTAACAGACCGTCGCACGCGACTATCCGCCGATAATGTTGACCGGCTTACTTTTGTGAAAATGAACAAGGCCTGGATCTCACCTGAATTTGCCAGTCCTCTTCCAGAATAAATAATTGGCTGGCAACAGGATCCAGGTCTCCTGTTGTGTTCATGTTTCTATGACCTGAACTTTATTTCCTGGGCTACAGCAACGCCCGTTGTTGCTCAGAAGTGCTGTCCGCACAGACAAAACACTCGCTCATGTGTAAGTGGGGTTCAGTAACGTCAGCTGATCCCCTGCTGTGTGTATGGCAAACTCTCCTGCTGCCTACAACTTCTGACTACCTCTGATTTAATATGTTCTCTGATTTGCCCTCTGTCTCCACTCTGTTTTGAGTATTTCCTCCGGCCTACAACACCGCCTGTTTCTGCTCTCAAGTGCCGTCTGCACAATCCACACTTGTTCCTGTGGTACCTGGGTCCTGTAACATCTGCTCATCTCCAGAGTTGAGCACGGCAATGTCTCCTGCTTTGTCTACATTCCCACTACTTGTAGTGGAAATGTGGACAGAGCAGGAGACATTGCCTGACTCACCTCTAGGGAGAAGCTGCTGTTACAGAACCCCAGTAACACAGGAACAAGTGTGGGTTGTGCAGACGGCATTTCAGAGCAGCAACTGGCGTGGTTGGAAGCCAGAGGAAATACTCGAAACAGAGTGAAGACAGAGGCCTAATTGGAGTACGTTGACAGTTAGTAGTAGTCTAGAAACAATCGCAAACTGCCACCAAGTAGGCCTCGGCCTACTACCTGATTTTCCGTGGGCTCCGACACCGCCAGTTGGTGCTCAGAAGTGCTGTCCGCACAGACAAAACACTCGCTCATGTGTAAGTGGGGTTCGGTAACGTCAGCTGATCCCCTGCTGTGTGTATGGCAAAGTGTCCTGCTCCCTCCACAGTCAAACAACCTCAGATTTACACCTGGCTCCAAGTAGGCCTCGGCCTACTACCTCATTTTCCCTGGGCTCTGACAACGCCAGTTGGTGCTCGGAAGTGCTGTCCGCACAGACAAAACACTCGCTCATGTGTAAGTGGGGTTCGGTAACGTCAGCTGATCCCCTGCTGTGTGTACGGCAAACTCTCCTGCTGCCTACAACTTCTGACTACCTCTGATTTAATATGTTCTCTGATTTGCCCTCTGTCTCCACTCTGTTTTGAGTATTTCCTCCGGCCTACAACACCGCCTGTTTCTGCTCTCAAGTGCCGTCTGCACAATCCACACTTGTTCCTGTGGTACCTGGGTCCTGTAACATCTGCTCATCTCCAGAGTTGAGCACGGCAATGTCTCCTGCTTTGTCTACATTCCCACTACTTGTAGTGGAAATGTGGACAGAGCAGGAGACATTGCCTGACTCACCTCTAGGGAGAAGCTGCTGTTACAGAACCCCAGTAACACAGGAACAAGTGTGGGTTGTGCAGACGACATTTCAGAGCAGCAGCTGGCGTGGTTGGAAGCCAGAGGAAATACTCGAAACAGAGTGAAGACAGAGGCCTAATTGGAGTACGTTGACAGTTAGTAGTAGTCTAGAAACAATCGCAAACTGCCACCAAGTAGGCCTCGGCCTACTACCTGATTTTCCCTGGGCTCCGACACCGCCAGTTGGTGCTCAGAAGTGCTGTCCGCACAGACAAAACACTCGCTCATGTGTAAGTGGGGTTCGGTAACGTCAGCTGATACCCTGCTGTGTGTATGGCAAAGTGTCCTGCTCCCTCCACAGTCAAACAACCTCAGATTTACACCTGGCTCCAAGTAGGCCTCGGCCTACTACCTCATTTTCCCTGGGCTCCGACAACGCCAGTTGGTGCTCGGAAGTGCTGTCCGCACAGACAAAACACTCGCTCATGTGTAAGTGGGGTTCGGTAACGTCAGCTGATCCCCTGCTGTGTGTACGGCAAAGTGTCCTGCTCCCTCCACAGTCAAACAACCTCAGATTTACACCTGGCTCCAAGTAGGCCTCGGCCTACTACCTCATTTTCCCTGGGCTCCGACAACGCCAGTTGGTGCTCGGAAGTGCTGTCCGCACAGACAAAACACTCGCTCATGTGTAAGTGGGGTTCGGTAACGTCAGCTGATCCCCTGCTGTGTGTACGGCAAACTCTCCTGCTGCCTACAACTTCTGACTACCTCTGATTTAATATGTTCTCTGATTTGCCCTCTGTCTCCACTCTGTTTTGAGTATTTCCTCCGGCCTACAACACCGCCTGTTTCTGCTCTCAAGTGCCGTCTGCACAATCCACACTTGTTCCTGTGGTACCTGGGTCCTGTAACATCTGCTCATCTCCAGAGTTGAGCACGGCAATGTCTCCTGCTTTGTCTACATTCCCACTACTTGTAGTGGAAATGTGGACAGAGCAGGAGACATTGCCTGACTCACCTCTAGGGAGAAGCTGCTGTTACAGAACCCCAGTAACACAGGAACAAGTGTGGGTTGTGCAGACGGCATTTCAGAGCAGCAACTGGCGTGGTTGGAAGCCAGAGGAAATACTCGAAACAGAGTGAAGACAGAGGCCTAATTGGAGTACGTTGACAGTTAGTAGTAGTCTAGAAACAATCGCAAACTGCCACCAAGTAGGCCTCGGCCTACTACCTGATTTTCCCTGGGCTCCGACACCGCCAGTTGGTGCTCAGAAGTGCTGTCCACGCAGAAAAACACACTCATTCATGTGAAAGTGGGGTTCGGTAACGTCAGCTGATCCCCTGCTGTGTGGCGGGCAAACTGCTGCTGCCTCCAAATTTTAGCTACTTCAGATTTAAACATTCTCTGATTTGGCCTCTGTCTCCACTCTGTCTCTAGTATTTCCCCTGACCTCCAACACCGCCAGTTCCTGCTCACAGTTGCCGTCCACGCATTCCACACGTGTTCCTGTGTTACTGGGGTTCTGTTACGTCAGCAGATCCCCCAATGTGTGTCCGCCACTGTCTCCTGCGCTGTCCACCTTCCCACTGCAAGCGGTGGGAATGTGGACAGAGCAGGAGACAGTGGCAGACACACATCAGGGGATCTGCTGACATTACAGAATCCCAGTAACACAGGAACACGTGTGGATTGGGCAGACGGCTACTGTACGCATAAACTGGCGGTGTTGGTGGTCACGTGAAATCCTGGAAACAGAGTGGAGACAGATGCCTAATTGGAGCACGTTGACAGCCTGTTGTAGCCTACAAACAATCTAAAACTGCCACCAAGTAGGCCTCGGCCTGCACCCTGGTTCTCCCTGGGCTCCAACAACGCTAGTTGGTGCTCGGAAGTGCTGTCCACACAGAAAAAGACACTTGTTCATGTGAAAGTGGGGGTCAGTAATGTCAGCTGATCCCCTGCTGTGTGGAGGGCAAACTGCTGCTGCCTCCAAATTCAAACAACGTCTTATCTTAAACTGCCTCCAAGTAGGCCTCAGCCTACAAAATGACTATCCCTGGGCTCCAACATCGTCAGTTGTTGCTCGGAAGTGCCGTCCACACAGAAAAACACACTCGTTCAAGTGAAAGTGGGGTTCGGTAACGTCGGCTGATCCCCTGCTGTGTGGAGGGCAAAGTGTCCTGCTCCCTCCAAAGTCAAAATACCTCAGCTTTACACCTGGCTCCTAGTAGGCCTCGGCCTGCACCATGATTGTCCCTGGGCTCCAACACCGCCAGTTGGTGCTCGGAAGTGCTGTCCACACAGAAAAACACACTCGTTCATGTGAAAGTGGGGTTCGGTAACGTCGGCTGATCCCCTGCTGTGTGGAGGGCAAAGTGTCCTGCTCCCTCCAAAGTCAAAATACCTCAGCTTTACACCTGGCTCCTAGTAGGCCTCGGCCTGCACCATGATTGTCCCTGGGCTCCAACACCGCCAGTTGGTGCTCAGAAGTGCTGTCCACACAGAAAAACACACTCGTTCATGTGAAAGTGGGGTTCGGTAACGTCAGCTGATCCCCTGCTGTGTGGAGGGCAAACTGCTGCTGCCTCCAAATTGTAACTACTTCAGATTTAAACATTCTCTGATTTGGCCTCTGTCTCCACTATGTCTCTAGTATTTCCCCTGACCTCCAACACCGCCAGTTCCTGCTCACAGTTGCCGTCCACGCATTCCACACTTGTTCCTGTGTTCCTGGTGTTCTGTAACGTGAGCTGATCCCCCAATGTGTGTCCGGCACTGTCTCCTGCGCTGTCCACCTTCCCACTGCAAGTGGTGGGAATGTGGACAGAGCAGGAGACATTGACAGACAAACATCAGGGGATCTGCTGACATTACAGAACACCAGTAACACAGGAACACGTGTGGATTGGGCAGACGGCTACTGTACGCATAAACTGGCGGTGTTGGTAGTCACGTGAAATCCTGGAAACAGAGTGGAGACAGATGCCTAATTGGAGCACGTTGACAGTCTGTTGTAGCCTACAAACAATCTAAAACTGCCACCAAGTAGGCCTCGGCCTGCACCCTGGTTCTCCCTGGGCTCCAACAATGCTAGTTGGTGCTCGGAAGTGCTGTCCACACAGAAAAACACACTCGTTCATGTGAAAGTGGGGTTCGGTAACGTCAGCTGATCCCCTGCTGTGTGGAGGGCAAAGTGTCCTGCTCCCTCCAAAGTCAAAATACCTCTGCTTTACACCTCGCTCCTAGTAGGCCTCGGCCTGCACCATGATTGTCCCTGGGTTCCAACAACGCTAGTTGGTGCTCAGAAGTGCTGTCCACACAGAAAAACACACTCGTTCATGTGAAAGTGGGGGTCAGTAACGTCAGCTGATCCCCTGCTGTGTGGAGGGCAAAGTGTCCGGCTCCCTCCAAAGTCAAAATACCTCTGCTTTACACCTCGCTCCTAGTAGGCAGACACACATCAGGGGGTCTGCTGACATTACAGAACACCAGGAACACGTGTGGATTGGGCAGACGGCTACTGTACGCATAAACTGGCGGTGTTGGTAGTCACGTGAAATCCTGGAAACAGAGTGGAGACAGATGCCTAATTGGAGCACGCTGACAGTCTGTTGTAGCCTACAAACAATCTAAAACTACCACCAAGTAGGCCTCGGCTTACACCATGATTGTCCCTGGGCTCCAACAACGCCAGTTGGTGCTCGGCAGTGTCTTTGGCACGGGGACTCCCTGTTGCCCAGCCTGGTTCCAGCACGCCTGCTGTTTCCGGGTAGTGTCAAGGTCACTATGCCACCAATCCGTTGTCCTGTCGTCTTGCGGCCGGGTTAGCCGACTCTACGGTGCCTGCAGTTTAGGTGACTCCTATGTGGGCTGCGGGAACTGGCACTGGAGGCTGGATCCGTAGTGCTAATGGGACATGGACCCCCTGTAGGACTGTGGGTTTCGGTAACTGCGGCCGGCTTGCGGCCTGGCTACTTTGCTTTCAATGGGTACCTTCTGCTACCCACCCGGGTTCCAGCACTGTCTGCAGGTTCTCGCCAGAGCCTTTGGCCTAGGTGCCTCCATCTCGGTATCCGAGGTCCAGCACCGTCAGCTGGTCATTGGTAGTGGTTTCTAGCACAGGTACCTCCTGCCTAGTAACCGTGGTCCAGCACCGTCAGCTGTTCCTCGGTAGTGCCATTGGCTCTTGTAGCTTTTGATACCCATCTGGGTTCCAGCACCGTCAGCTGGTTCTCGGCAGTGTCTTTGGCACGGGGACTCCCTGTTGCCCAGCCTGGTTCCAGCACGCCTGCTGTTTCCGGGTAGTGTCAAGGTCACTATGCCACCAATCCGTTGTCCTGTCGTCTTGCGGCCGGGTTAGCCGACTCTACGGTGCCTGCAGTTTAGGTGACTCCTATGTGGGCTGCGGGAACTGGCACTGAAGGCTGGATCCGTAGTGCCAATGGGACAGGGAACCTCTGTAGGACTGTGGGTTTCGGTAACTGCGGCCGGCTTGCGGCCTGGCTACTTTGCTTTCAATGGGTACCTTCTGCTACCCACCCAGGCGCCAGCACTGTCTGCTGGTTCTCGCCAGAGCCTTTGGCCTAGGTGCCTCCATCTCGGTATCCGAGGTCCAGCACCGTCAGCTGGTCCTTGGTAGTGGTTTCTAGCACAGGTACCTCCTGCCTAGTAACCATGGTCCAGCACCGTCAGCTGTTCCTCGGTAGTGCCATTGGCTCTTGTAGCTTTTGATACCCATCTGGGTTCCAGCACCGTCAGCTGGTTCTCGGCAGTGTCTTTGGCACGGGGACTCCCTGTTGCCCAGCCTGGTTCCAGCACGCCTGCTGTTTCCGGGTAGTGTCAAGGTCACTATGCCACCAATCCGTTGTCCTGTCGTCTTGCGGCCGGGTTAGCCGACTCTACGGTGCCTGCAGTTTAGGTGACTCCTATGTGGGCTGCGGGAACTGGCACTGAAGGCTGGATCCGTAGTGCCAATGGGACAGGGACCTCCTGTAGGACTGTGGGTTTCGGCAACTGCGGCCGGCTTGCGGCCTGGCTACTTTGCTTTCAATGGGTACCTTCTGCTACCCACCCGGGTTCCAGCACTGTCTGCTGGTTCTCGCCACAGCCTTTGGCCTAGGTGCCTCCATCTCGGTATCCGAGGTCCAGCACTGTCAGCTGGTCCTTGGTAGTGCTTTTTAGCACAGGTACCTTCTGCTTAGTAACCGTGGTCCAGCACCGTCAGTTGGTCCTTGGTAGTGCCATTGGCTCTTGTTTCTTCTGCTAACCATCCGGGTGCCAGCACTGTCTGCTGGTTCTCGCCACAGCCTTTGGCCTAGGTGCCTCCATCTCGGTATCCGAGGTCCAGCACCGTCAGCTGGTCCTTGGTAGTGCTTTTTAGCACAGGTACCTTCTGCTTAGTAACCGTGGTCCAGCACCGTCAGTTAGTCCTCGGTAGTGCCATTGGCTCTTGTTCCTTCTGCTACCCATCCGGGTGCCAGCACTGTCTGCTGGTTCTCGCCACAGCCTTTGGCCTAGGTGCCTCCATCTCGGTATCCGAGGTCCAGCACCATCAGCTGGTCCTTGGTAGTGCTTTTTAGCACAGGTACCTTCTGCTTAGTAACCGTTGTCCAGCACCGTCAGTTGGTCCTCGGTAGTGCCATTGGCTCTTGTTCCTTCTGCTACCCATCCGGGTGCCAGCACTGTCTGCTGGTTCTCGCCAGAGCCTTTGGCCTAGGTGCCTCCATCTCGGTATCCGAGGTCCAGCACCGTCAGCTGGTCCTTGGTAGTGCTTTTTAGCACAGGTACCTTCTGCTTAGTAACCGTTGTCCAGCACCGTCAGTTGGTCCTCGGTAGTGCCATTGGCTCTTGTTCCTTCTGCTACCCATCCGGGTGCCAGCACTGTCTGCTGGTTCTCGCCAGAGCCTTTGGCCTAGGTGCCTCCATCTCGGTATCCGAGGTCCAGCACCGTCAGCTGGTCCTTGGTAGTGGTTTCTAGCACAGGTACCTCCTGCATAGTAACCGGGGTCCAGCACCGTCAGCTGTTCCTCAGTAGTGCCATTGGCTATTGTTCCTTCTGCTGCCACTACGGGTTCCAGTACTGTCAGCTGGTTCTCGCATGAAGACAACCACCAAGATACAGAACAAAAGACAGAAGAACAAGATGCAGAAGAAGCAAAAGCAGAAGAACAGAAAGCAGAAGAACATTAAGCATAAGACAAAAAATCAGCATAGAAGAAATCAAAATTATAAGCAGAAGAAGACTAAGCAGTAAATGGGGGTGAGTCCGTTCCTCCTCGTGGTGCCCCTGGAAAATGGCTGCTGCTGCAGGCTAAACTGAACGCGGACAAATCCTGTTGTAAATCTTTAGTGACAGGCAGAACGTAAGGTGTAATCTTATAACTTTTATAGATAAGTACTACAGGAATGCCTGTCACCATAAGAAGATGAAGAAAAAGAAGAATAGGAAGAAGCTGAAGAAATAGCATATGAAAATTAATAATAGCTGAATAAGAAGAATATGAAGAATGGAAAAAAAAATGAATGGGAAGAAGGTGAAGAAGAAGAAGATGAATAAGGTGAAGAAAAAGTTGATGAAAAAAATGCTACTGCTGCGGATCATGAAGGAGAAAGTGTGGGAGAAGTACAAAAGAAGGTGAAGAGCATGGAAGTTGTGAAACATACATATCTGACTAAATATAAAAAAGGTTAACATAGTCAATATCTTTTTAACTCCGAACGTCTTGAAAAAAAAATTGGAATTAATGCTATGCCATGTGATTTGAATAAACCACTATGCTTTTAATGTCTCCACCACCTCCCACAATACATTCTACATGATTCTTATTTGTTTTCAATTATGTAGAATTAGCCAACAAGGAAATAAAGGCCTTTTTTTAATTCCGATACCGGAAGACCCATTGACTTGAATGGGACTTCCGGTATCGGAATCGGTGATACCCGATATTTTTTTCGTATCGGGCGATACCATCCGATACGATATTTTTGGGTATTGAACGGTATCGCTCAACACTAGTCGGGATCGCTGGTACATCGCTAAGTGTGACAGTACCTTAAGAGCTAATTGAGTTAAGTTCTCCCCTGAGAACTGCCTTATGTGTCTCCCATACCATAGGTGTGGGTTGTCCCTCTTTGATATTTTCAATAAAAAACCTAAAAATGACGTTTTTTAATATCTCCACATTCCTAGGGTTCTCTAAAAGTGATTTGTTCAATCGCCAGGTTGTTGCAGCTCGAGGCAGGGTGGTAATAACAATATCCATATAAACAGGGGCATGGTCCGATATGGTAAACAAACCTATCCGGGAGGACTTAACTAGCTGTAGTGCTTGTGCCTGATCTAGAAGGAGGTCAATTCGATGATATCAGTCATGCGAGGGGGAGTAAAATGTGAAATCTTTCGTGGTAGGATGAAAAGTACGCCATTGGTCTATTAAGTGTAGAGAGTTAAATTTCTCAGTCTCAAAGAAATGGATTAAGAGCCACTGGAGGCATCTAAATCTGATTGTAGAGTCAGGCTGAAATCACCACCCGCAATCAGCAGTCCTTCTTTAAATAGATGTAGTGTATCAAGTGTTTTGATAATCCATTGTACCTGATGAGAGAGGTAAGACATTTAGGCTGTGTTCACACGTTACGTTTTTTTTGAGTTTTCGCGGCGGTTTTTAACTCGCGGTTTTGCCGCGAAAACACAAAAATACAGCATCCCATGCAATCCTATGGGATTCCGCAATGCTGTGCTAATGCTTCGGATTTTCCCATGGCGGAATCGCATCATGGAAAAATACGCAGCATGCTCATCATTTAGCGGAATCGCAGCGATTCCGCCTACATAGGAATGCATTGTTCTGCTTACTTTCCGCATGTGGCTGTTCCCACCATGCGAAAAGTAAGCAGAACATTTGTGGATGGTACCCACGGTCCAGAGGAGAGGAGACTGTCCTCCAGGCTCTGGCTACCATATCCCTGTAAAAAATAGAATAAAAAAATCATCATATTCTCACCTTTCGATGTCCCGCGCAGCGTCACCAGGCTTCAGCGATGCTGCCAGCAGGTCCCGTTCCAAGTGATGCATTGCGGCAATGACCTTTGATAGCGTCGCGGTCTCGCGACACCATAGCGGTCTTGGGAGACCGTGACATCATCAAAGGTCATTGGCGGAATGCATCACTCGGAACGGGACCTGCTGGCAGCATCGCGATGATCGGGAACGCTGCGCGGGACGTCAGAAGGTGAGAAAAACACGATTTTTTAAAAATAATTTTTAACAATAGATCTTTTTACTACTGAAGCTGCATAGGCAGCCTCAATAGTAAAAAGTTGGTCACACTCGTCAAACACTGTTTGACGAGTGTGACCAACCTGTCAATCAGTTTTCCAAGCAATGCTACAGATCGTTTGGAAAACGCTAGCATTCTGCAAGCTAACTACGCTTGCAAATCGCTAGTTTTTCAGTGGGAGAATCGCGGGAATTTAAAATGCGGTTTTCCCGCGGAATGGAATTCCTGAATTCCCACGGTAACTTCCGCGAGAGTTCTGCAACGTGTGCACTTAGCCTTATATACATCTATTCCCTGTACATTTGGATTACAACAAATATTTACCATATGCATTTGTATAATTTATATCCTGGCCGCTGCATTCATACACATCCACCGCCCTAGCATTAACTCTTTACGCTCCATCCATATCGGCCCCTCTGTCCTTTCCTCTCCTATCTATAGTACTCATGCTCTTTTCACATTGCTAAACAGCACAGATCCATTCAGCCCCACCATTCAACAGCAGAGACGCTCTCACAAATCACTTAACCATCTGCTCACTCTTTCTATCCTCCTCCTAGTCGCAGGAGACATTGCTCCCAACCCTGGTCCCCCATGTTATAGAAAGTCAAACCTTCCAACTGCTAC
The DNA here is from genome assembly GCF_039654945.1 of Dendrobates tinctorius. Classification (NCBI taxonomy): domain Eukaryota; kingdom Metazoa; phylum Chordata; class Amphibia; order Anura; family Dendrobatidae; genus Dendrobates; species Dendrobates tinctorius. The sequence continues at coordinate 11,898,460 of NW_027361794.1, forward strand.
ACTCAGAAACCCCTCTAATCTTATTAATGTCCGCTGTATGCCTTCTGTCTCTCTTAACTGTGCCCTTTGGAATTCTCGCTCAGTGTGTAATAAACTCTCCTTCAGCCATGACTTTTTCCTTTCCAATTTTCTTAACCTTCTGGCTCTTACTGAAACCTTGATCCAGCAATCAGACATTACTGCTGCTGCTGCTTTTTCATATGGGGGACTACAATTTTCTCATACCCCAAGATCAGACAATAGAGCAGGTGGAGGCGTTGGTCTGCTCCTATCACCAAAATGTACCTTTCAGGCTATCCCTCAAGTACCCTCACTTGTCTTCCCTTCTTTCGAAGTCCATGCTGTCAGACTCTACACCCCCTTCTCCATGCGAGTGGCGGTGGTGTATCATCCTCCTGGCCCATCCCATCTGTTCCTGGATCACTTTGCTACCTGGCTTCCACATTTTCTCTCCTGTGACATCCCCACCCTCATCATGGGCAATTTCAACATCCCCATTGCTCTTCCTTTCTCCCCATCTGCTACTCATCTTTTATCTCTAACCTCCTCGTTCGGCCTTTCACAGCTTACTAACTCTCCAACGCATGAAGACGGAAACTCCCTCATCTTGGTCTTCTCTTGGCTTTGTGCAGTGGATGATTTTGCAAACTCCCCTCTCCCACTCTTTGACCACAACCTTCTTTCATTCTCTATCAAGAACTGCCATCCCACTCAGGTCACCCCCACTGTCCATACTTATAGAAACATATAGGCCATTAACACCCAGAAACTTATGAGGAACTTGCAGTCATCATTGGCCCCCATCTCCTCCCTCTCATGTCCTGATTCTGCACTGAAGCATTACAATGAAACACTTCAAAGTGCCCTGGATGAAATTTCACCTCCTATACATAGAACAACACGACACAGACGGCGACAACCCTGGCACACCCTGCAAATACGTTTCCTGCAGCAGTGCTCCAGGTGCGCTGAACGTCTGTGGAGAAAATCCAATCTACACGAAGATTTCATTCATTATAAGTTTATGCTTAGAACATACAACACTGCCTTTCACCTCTCCAAACAAACCTATTTCAACACCGTCATCCCCTCACTGTCCAATAACCCTAAACGTCTCTTTGACACTTTTCATCCCCTACTCAACCCAAGAGTGCAGGCCCCAACCACGAAGCTTCGAGCTGACGATCTGGCCAATTACTTCAAAGAAAAAATTGACCAGATCCGACAGGAAATTATCTCCCAATCCCCTCATACCATGCACTGTCCTCCCATCCCTACTGCATCTAGCTCACTCTCTGATTCTGAACCAGTCACAAAAGAAGAAGTAATCAGGCTCCTTGCATCTTCTCGCCCAACCACTTGCACCAGTGACCCAATTCCGTCACATCTCCTCCAGTCCCTTTCCCCTACTGTCACCGCCTGGTCCACTCACGTCTTATCTGCTATCTCTCTGACAACTCTCTTCTCGACCCTCTCCAATCTGGTTTCCGCTCTTCACACTCTACTGAAACTGACCTCAATAAAGTCTCTAATGATCTACTAACAGCTAAATCTAATGGTCATTACTCCATGCTAATTCTCTTGGATCTCTCTGCAGCATTTGACACTGTCGATCACCAGCTCCTCCTCAATATGCTCTGCTCCATCGGCATCAAGGACACCGTTCTCTCCTGGTTTTCCTCCTATCTCTGTGACCGCTTCTCCTCCCAACATCTTCCATTTACTGTTGGGGTTCCTCAAGGATTGGTTCTAGGCCCCCTCCTCTTCTCTTTGCACACTGCCCCTAATGGTCAAACAATCAGTAGATTTGGGTTCCAGTACCTTCTCTATGCTGATAACACCCAATTATACACTTCTTCTCTTGATATCACGCCTGCCTTTTTAGAAAACACCAGCGATTGTCTAAATGCTGTGTCTAACATCAAGTCCTCATTATATCTGAAACTGAACCTGTCAAAGACTGAACTCCTTGTGTTTCCTCCCTTTACTAATGTACCTATGCCCGACATTGTCATTTCTGTGTGTGGTTCCACTATTACTCCCCAGCAACATGCCCACTGTCTTGGGTCATACTTGACTCCGAGTTTTCATTCGACCCCCACATCTGATCACTGGCTCGCTCTTGTTATTTGCACCTCTAAAACATTTCTAGAATTCGACCTTTTCTTACTTTTGACTCCGCAAAACTCTTACTGTTTCTCTTATTCATTCTCGTCTGGACTATTGTAACTCTCTTCTAATCGGTCTCCCTCTTACCAAACTCTCCCCCCTCCAATCTGTCTTGAATGCTGCAGCCAAGATCATATTCCTCACCAATCGTTACACCTATGACTCTACCTTGTGCCAGTCTTTACACTGGTTACCCATCCACTCCAGAATCCAGTACAAACTTATTACCCTTACCCACAAAGCACTCCACGGCTCAGCACCACTCTACATCTCCTCCCTCATCTCAGTCTACCACCCTACCCATGCCCTCCATTCTGCTGATGACCTGAGGTTAGTATCCTCAATAATCAGAACCTCCCACTCCCTTCTCCAAGACTATACACGTGCTGTGACAATTCTTTGGAATGCACTTCCCAGGTCAATATGACTAGTCCCCAATCCCTACAATTTTAAGCGTGCCCCAAAAATGCATTTATTCAGACTGGCCTCAACACATTAACCTAACTATCCCTGTGTGACACAGTCAAAAGTTTTACCATAACCAGGTTCCCCACATCATGTTCCCACATGCTTTATGCATAGTCCTCTGTGTCTGTATTGTTACACACATCAGGGGGAAGCTCTGGGATAGGATTCCTCTCAGTGCCAAACTCAAAGAGTGAGGTCAACTCAGTTCAATGGTGTGGGAATTCACTCCGCTCACAACTAACAGCATGAATAGAAAGCCAGGGAGGTAAGATACCAGGATCATGGGCAGGAATCCAGAGAGGTAAGATACCAAGGTCATGGGCAACAAACCAGAGAGCTAAGATACCAGGGTCATGGGCAGGAAAGCAGAGAGGTAAGATACCAGGGTCATGAACAGGAAACCAAGAAACCAAAGCGGTAAGATACCAGAACCATGGGCAGGAAGCTAGAGAGCATGCCAAGGTCGTGGACAGGAAACCAGACAAGGTAATATAAAAGGGGCATGGACAGGAGACCAGAAAGGTAATTGTTATGATTGAGTCACAGCATGTGAATGAGCAAGGTAGGCGGAAATTCCCCGCACTTCCGCAGCGAGCTGCTCCACACAATCAGACAATTGCTTTATCTCCATTGAGAGAAAAAAAAATTCCCCCTACGGCCTCAGAGATATAGAGGAAAAAATATACACACCCTTTTTTTTTACAATTCTTACCTGCTATTGAGTACCCTAGAATCTGCGGAATGGCGGGTGATTCTGTTATGATTGAGTCACCGTAGGAGTCAAAAATAGAAATGCTAGCTAAGTCCAGAAAACCAGAGAAGTTGGCAGCTATCGGATTGCAGACCCCTGAACCTATCAACACAACTAGCAGTAGCCGTGGGGGGCTCCTACGATGCCCTAGGCCCTTCGATCACAGCCGGAGGACTACATAGCCTTAAGACAGAAAGGGAAATCTAAACTGCCCCAGAGCAGACCCCAAAGTAAAAGGCAGCCCCCCACATATAATGACGGTGAAGCAAGAAGAAAGAACAAAACACAGACAGAAAGATAGACTGAGCAAAGATGGGGCCCACGCTAGCTTAGATAGGAAAGGACAGGAAGGCTGCTGTCTGCAATCCGTGAAAACCCCTATGAAAACAACAACGACAAACTGACAGTAAAAAAGGCCCTAAAGATGCTAGGCTTCAAAAAAGCTATGTCAGTACTCAGGAATATTCTGAAGACAGAGCAACAGGCAAAAGGAGATTCAGCTCACCCCAGCAGGGAATGGCAGAATCCAGAAAAGCAAGGAAAACAAAACACTAATGCAAAAAGGCAAAGCAGAAATCTTAGCTTTAGATGAGCAGGAATCAGACTGGTTTCCTAGAAGTCCACAGAGAAATCACCCGCAGGCCAGAAGGGCATCGGCAGCCTTATATCCAGTCATTAACTCCACTCAGCCAGTCATCATCATCAGCCCCAGGTGTTTGACAATCAGGCTCACTACCTTTCTTCACCAGAAGAGGGAGTTCCTCGGGCCTCAGTAGTGAAGGGGAAAATGAACTCACAACAGTACCTCCCCCTTGAGGAGGGGTCACCGAACCCTCAACCACGCCACCAGGGCGATCAGGGTGAGCCCGATGAAAGGCACGCACCAATCTTTTGGCATGAATATCAGAGGCAGAGACCCAGGAATTATCCTCCTGACCATAACCCTCCCACTTAACCAAATACTGGAGTCTCCGTCTAGCCAGACAGGAATCCAGTACTTTCTCTACCTCATATTCCATGTTACCTTCAACCAATACAGGGTCTGGAGGTGCAACTCCCGGAAGAACAGGTTCAACAAACCTCTTCAACAAAGATATATGGAACACATTATGGATTTTAAATGTGACAGGAAGAGCCAAATGAAAAGAGACCGGATTAATAATCTCCAAAATCTTGTAAGGTCCAATAAATCTAGGCTTAAACTTAGGAGAAGCCACCTTCATAGTAATATTTTTTGATGATAACCACACCATATCACCAACCTTAATTTGGGGACCAATGGTCCTATGTCGGTTGGAAAACCGCTGGGCCTTTTCCTGGGAGAGAGATAACTTATCCACCACTTGGTCCCAGATCTGGTGCATACTCTCCACCACAGTGTCAACCCCTGGGCAGGCGGAGGGCTCCACCTGCCCTGAAGAAAATCGAGGATGAAACCCAAAGTTACAAAAAAAAGGAGACATCAAAGTGGCAGAACTAGCTCTATTATTTAAAGCAAATTTGGCCAAGGGCAAAAATGAAACCCAATCATCCTGATCAGCAGAAATAAAACATCTCAAATATGACTCCAAGGTCTGGTTTGTTCTCTCTGTCTGCCCATTGGTCTGAGGGTGAAAAGCAGAGGAGAAGGACAACTGAATTCCCAGCTTGGAACAGAAAGTTCTCCAAAATCTAGACACAAACTGGACTCCTCTGTCAGATACAATATTCTCAGGAATCCCGTGTAAGCGAACCACCTGTTGTAAAAACAGGGGCACCAATTCAGAGGAAGACGGCAACTTAGGGAGTGGTACAAGATGAACCATCTTAGAGAACCTATCACAAATCACCCAAATAACAGTCATCCTTTGAGAGACAGGCATATCAGAGATGAAATCCATTGAAATATGGGTCCATGGCCTCTTGGGGACAGGCCAAGGCATCAACAACCCACTAGAGCGAGAACACGATTTAGACCGGAAGCACGTCCCACAGGACTGCACAAAATTCCTGACATCACGAGACAAGGAGGGCCACCAAAAAGACCGACTCACCAGATCTCTAGTACCAAAAATACCTGGATGACCAGCCAAAGCAGAGCAATGAACTTCAGACATCACTCTCTTCTTCCACTGGTCAGGAACATACAACTTTCCACTGGGACAACGCTCAGGTTTGTCCTCCTGGAATTCTTCCAGAGCACGTCTCAAATCAGGCGAGATGGCAGAAAGAACTACCCCTTCGCCTAAGATGGTAGCAGGCTTGGTCACCACAGGAGAATCAGCAAAGAAGCTCCTAGAGAGGGCGTCAGCCTTGACATTCTTAGTTCCAGGAAGAAAAGAAACCACAAAATCAAAACGTGTAAGAAACAAGGCCCACCTAGCCTGTCTAGGGTTCAAGCGCTTAGCCGACTCTAGGTAAATCAAATTCTTGTGGTCAGTGAGGACCACGACTTGATGCTTAGCTCCCTCCAACCAATGTCTCCACTCCTCAAATGCCCATTTCATGGCTAACAGTTCCCGATTCCCCACATCATAGTTACGTTCAGATGGAGAGAACTTTCGGGAAAAGAAAGCACAGGGATTCATTTTAGATGTTACAGGATCCTTTTGGGACAAAACAGCTCCTGCACCAATCTCAGAAGCATCCACCTCTACCTGGAACGGAAGTGAGACATCAGGTTGCCGCAAAACCGGGGCGGAGGTGAATCTTCGCTTCAGCTCCTGAATGGAAGAAACAGCCTCCGGAGACCAATTTAACACATCAGCACCCTTCTTAGTCAAATCAGTCAATGGCTTGGCAATACTAGAAAATTTTGCTATAAATTTCCGATAAAAATTAGCAAAACCCAAAAACTTCTGGAGGGCCTTCAAAGAAGTGGGCTGAACCCAATCGTAAATGGCCTGTACCTTGGCCGGGTCCATTTCAATAGTTGACGGGGACAAAATAAATCCCAAAAAAGAAATCCTCTGTACTCCAAAAAGGCATTTAGATCCTTTGACATACAGGGAATTCTCCCTCAAGATCCGGAACACAGTCCGAATATGTTCCACATGAGAATCCCAATCCTTGGAGAAGATCAAAATATCATCCAGATAGATAATCAAAAATTTATCGACAAAATCTCGGAAAATATCGTTCATGAAGCACTGGAAGACAGAAGGGGCATGAGTGAGCCCAAAAGGCATCACCAGGTACTCAAAATGTCCCTCCGGAGTATTAAACGCCGTCTTCCATTCATCCCCATGCTTAATGCGAATAAGATTATATGCCCCCCTGAGGTCAAGCTTGGTAAACCAGCAAGCACCTTTAACTCTGGAGAATAGATCAGAAATCAGGGGTAACGGATACTGATATTTAACAGTAATTTTGTTGAGAGCACGATAATCAATACAAGGTCTTAATGATCCATCCTTTTTGGCTACAAAAAAAAACGGCACCTAAGGGTGACGAGGATGGTCTAATATGACCCTTCTCCAACGCCTCCTTAATATAGGATCGCATAGCCTCGTGCTCGGGTACAGATAAATTGAAGAGCCGACCCTTGGGAAATTTACACCCCGGGCTCAGTTCAATAGCACAGTCATAACTCCTATGAGGAGGCAGAGACGCAGACTCATTCTCACTAAATACATCATAAAAGTCCGCCAAATAATCAGGAACATCATGCGACTGAGGAGAGGTGGAAAACACCGGAGCCTCACTAAAGGCACACCGACAACCCCAACTCACCACAGACACAGATTTCCAATCCAAAATTGGATTATGAATTTGTTACCAGGGAAACCCCAGAACAATAGTATCATGCAGATTATGTAACACCAAAAACCTGCAATTTTCTTGATGGTCTGGGGCGACCCGCATTACCACCTGGGTCCAAAACTGAGGTTTAATTTTAGCCAAAGGAGTAGCATCAATCCCCCTCAAAGGGATAGGCGTCTGCAGAGGTGTCATCGGAAATCCACAACGTTTAGCAAAATCCAAGTCCATTAGGTTTAGAGCTGCTCCCGAATCCACAAAAGCCTTGGCGGAAAATGTGGACAGGGAGCAGATCAGAGTAATAGCCAGAAGAAACTTAGGTTGAACACCACCAACAGAAAACGTGTGTGCAAAGCGTTTCTCGCGTTTAGGACAGACAGAAATAATATGCGAGGCATCTCCACAGAAAAAACACAACTTATTACGCCTTCTGAACTCCTGACGCTGCTCTCTGGAAAAAACTCTATCACATTGCATAGGTTCAGACATCTGTTCAACAGGTGGCAACACCTCTCGTGCAGCTCTGCGTTCGCGTAAACGCCGATCAACCTGAATGGCTAAAGACATAGAATCGTCAAGACCAGAGGGAACAGGAAATCCCACCATAGTATCTTTTACGGCTTCTGACAACCCCTTCCGAAAGAGAGCAGCCAAGGCATTATCATTCCAGGTAGTAAGTACTGCCCACTTTCGGAATTTTTGACAGTACAATTCTGCAGAATCACGACCCTGGTTCAATGCCAGCAGGGTCTTTTCAGCCTGATCAATGGCATTAGGTTCGTCATACAACAACCCCAAGGCCTGAAAAAATGCGTTCACATTAGTCAGAATAGGACCATCTGGTTTCAAAGAAAACGCCCAATCCTGGGGATCGCCACGCAGCAAAGAGATGACAATTTTAACCTGCTGTGCGGAGCTCCCTGACGAGTTAGGCTTCAAGGCAAAAAATAATTTACAATTATTTTTGAAATTCAAAAATTTAGACCGATCCCCAAAAAATACATCAGGTGTAGGAATCTTTGGTTCAGCAGCATGTGAATGAGCAAGGTAGGCGGAAATTCCCCGCACTTCCGCAGCGAGCTGCTCCACACGATAAGACAATTGCTTTATCTCCATTGAGAGAAAAAAAAATTCCCCCTACGGCCTCAGAGATATAGAGGAAAAAATATACACACCCTTTTTTTTTTTTTTTTTACAATTCTTTCCTGCTATTGAGTACCCTAGAATCTGCGGTATGGCGGGTGATTCTGTTATGATTGAGTCACCGTAGGAGGCAAAAATAGAAATGCTAGCTAAGTCCAGAAAACCAGAGAAGTTGGCAGCTATCGGATTGCAGACCCCTGAACCTATCAACACAACTAGCAGTAGCCGTGGGGGGCTCCTACGATGCCCTAGGCCCCTCGATCACAGCCGGAGGACTACATAGCCTAAAGACAGAAAGGGAAATCTAAACTGCCCCAGAGCAGACCCCAAAGTAAAAGGCAGCCCCCCACATATAATGACGGTGAAGCAAGAAGAAAGAACAAAACACAGACAGAAAGATAGACTGAGCAAAGATGGGGCCCATGCTAGCTTAGATAGGAAAGGACAGGAAGGCTGCTGTCTGCAATCCGTGAAAACCCCTATGAAAACAGTAAAAAAGGCCCTGAAGACGCTAGGCTTCAAAAAAGCTATGTCAGTACTCAGGAATGTTCTGAAGACAGAGCAACAGGCAAAAGGAGATTCAGCTCACCCCAGCAGGGAATGGCAGAATCCAGAAAAGCAAGGAAAACAAAACACTAATGCAAAAAGGCAAAGCAGAAATCTTAGCTTTAGATGAGCAGGAATCAGACTGGTTTCCTAGAAGTCCACAGAGAAATCACCCGCAGGCCAGAAGGGCGTCGGCAGCCTTATATCCAGTCATTAACGCCACTCAGCCAGTCATCATCATCAGCCCCAGGTGTTTGACAATCAGGCTCACTACCTTTCTTCACCAGAAGAGGGAGTTCCTCGGGCCTCAGTAGTGAAGGGGAAAATGAACTCACAACAGGTAATATACCAGGGTCATGGACAGGAAACCAGAGAGATAATATACCAGGGTCATGGACAGGAAACCAGAGAGGCATGATTCCAGTGTCATAGACAGGAAACGAGAGAGGTAATATACCAGGGTCAGAATCATGACATCCAGAATAAATGATTGAATTGTTTCTTATGTATTGATGTGTATTTTTGTGGCTATTGAAATGTATAAATAATTTTAATCATGTTAATTTTATTTATATTTTATTCTATTTGTTTGAATAAAAATAATTCTAATCTCAAACTGCACTGCGTGATGAGCAGACACAGAGAGCAGTAAATCACCAGAATGAACCGAGCGTTGCATCAGAGCTGGGAATCCGGACCCGCTGAAGTCAGAAAGTGAGGTGGACGGAGTGCAATATCATGGGAACCCATTATGCTCACACATAGCAGTATGGACAGGAGACCAGAACCACAGTGTACCAGGGCCACAGAGAGAAACATGGGATCCAGGACATATGGGCCCTCGAAGTCCTGTTAAACTAGAAATCAGGAATATTAAGCAATTTATGGAAAAAAATAAGAAAATTGAGATGGAAAGAAAAAGGAGTACATTTTTCATATTAGGCTCAATATAAACCTGGCTTGGTTTTAATAAAGAGGAAACATAATTTTCATACCATTAGGGATCAGAAATTTTCAAGGAAGTTATAAATTGTAACCAGAACCTTTGAAACTTCGGGATATTACAGATCTACTTTTTAGTTTGACATATGTTAACTCTACTGATCTGAAAGAACAACTGCCCATAATAATATATGCTATTCACAAATACTGGACGTGAAGCACCATGTATCTTATCAATGGTATCTAGTGGTGGAGGGACCATTATTAGTGTTCATCAGCAGGAGTTATATTTGATAATTTATATTATATTTACAGCTAATTTATAACCCAAACTTGACGATTGTGTGGATGTGTCTGGCCTAAGAGAGACACTCACAGATAGTGAGTGTGTGAAGACAAAATAGTATTTTGACACAGTCACTGCTTCAAATAGTCTTCATTGCTAGTGCAGAAATCAAGAAGCAGTAGGACGTGGCAAAACCCACAATGTCCACATACCAAAGAGGCAGACACAGACAAGACAGATCTACAGAGATGATTACATTACCCAGATATGTCCTTTTACGCACGTTTCGCTTGTAATGCTTCCTCACAAAGAGTTTCCGAGGAAGCATTACAAGTGAAACGCACGTAATGTGCAGTTTGCCACCTTCTACTGCTTCTGGATTTATGCACTAGCAATGAAGACTCTATTTGAAGTAGTGACATTGTCATGCCAATAATGCCACACATGTCCTATGGAATTGGGTTTATAACATTTATTGTTTGTACTATTTTTTTGAATGTTTACATGAGCTGTAAGGCAGCGCTCACCGAGTGTATTGGGGGACACTCACTTGGCAGCGCATTCACGTCACACAGGAACACTTTCCGTTAAACAGTCTATGTGGTTTATTGAACGGCATAAACCATATAAGGCAATACAAAGAAAACAGTCTTGTATCAGCTAGATCAGTGTTCACATTAGAGCTCCGCTCTCTCAGTTTTGAGGCCACACAGGCTGTGCCATGTCCAGTAACAGGCTCTATAGCCTCAACACAGTTATTTCCCCCTTTTGGGCGTTACCTCTGAGGAGCTCCTGCTCCAGACGCCGACTCTTGGTTAGTCCTTTCTCCCAGGGAAGCGGCTGCACTGGGCTCACCGATCCAGACAGTGCCTTATTCACTAGGCCGCCCCACGGTTCCAGAACCACAGCGGGGCCGTGACTTCCCCAAACGCAGGCCGTCACAGACTCTGCACACACACGTGGCCTGTCCGGGTGCTATTCAGGGATCCGACCCTACTCCCTGGGTCTCCCAACACACCGGCCTCACCAGGTCCAGGGCCTCAGCGGGTGCTATTCAGGACGTCCGTCCCCTCCTGAGACCGTCCAACACTCACGCTTCGCCGGGTGCTATTCAGGGATCCGTCCCTACTCCCAGGGACTCCCAACACGCCGACCTCACCAGGTTGAAGGTCGCAGCAGGAGCTATTCAGGAAGGTAGCACACCATCCAACACCTAGACCCTCCAGGACCTTTCACCCTGAACCATCCAGGTACACACTCTCTCCCCATGTGACCAGACCTCAGGCACATTATATGGTACACTAGCTGAAGAGCCCGGCTCTGCCCGGGCATAGTAACTAACTATGGGTAGTTATAACAAATTATAATGATTATATATAAATATATATATATATAAAGCTGAGTATACAGCCCCACCCACTCCGCATAGCCACATTCACTATAATATCCCACATCATCCCGTCAGCCAGAGCCACCAGACTACTACCCCTAATATCCCACATCATCCCGTCAGCCTGGGGTCAGAACCAGAGTGCTGAGTGGATTTGCCCTGACTTGCATACCAATGATCCCTTTAATAGAACCCTGGGGTCAGAATCAGAGCGCTGAGGGATTTACCCTAACTTCTGTACAGGAGATCCCTTTAAGAGATCCTGGGGTCAGTACCAGAGCATTTGAAGACAATTGCCCTGACTTCCATACCGGGGATCCCTTTAAGAGAGGACTGGGGTCAGAACCAGAGCACTGAGTGGATTGCCCTAACTACCATACCGGGGATCCCTTTAAGAGGGGCCTTGGGTCAGAACCAGAGCGCTGAGTGGATTTCCCCTAACTTCCATACCGGGGATCCCTTTAAGAAAGCCTGGGATCAGAACCAGAGCGCTGGATGGATTTGCCCTGACTTGCATACCAATGATCCCTTTAATAGAACCCTGGGTTCAGAATCAGAGCGCTGAGGGATTTGCCCTAACTTCCGTGCAGGAGATCCCTTTAAGAGAGCCTGGGGTCAGTACCAGAGCATTTGAAGGCAACTGCCCTGACTTCCATGCCGAGGATCCCTTTAAGAGAGGCATGGGGTCAGAACCAAAGCACTGGATGGATTTGCCCTGCCTTCCACCATACCGGAGATCCCTTTAAGAAAGACCTGGGGTCAGTACCAAAACGCTGAGTGGATTTGCCCTAGCTTGCATACCATTGATCCATGGGAGGGGGATTCATTTCTGTCATGTGCTCTGTGCTCCTTTCTGGGGGGCAGACAATGGCTGGAGCTTATGTTCCTGGGGATGCTAGATTCCTGCCACCATGTCAGTGTCTGCTGAGGTGTTGTCAAGTGGGAAAACTTGCTCATAGCAACCAGCTCTGGTAAAATGAGAGATGCTTAGTGATTGGTTGCAAGGAAAACTGTTGATCACAGCAACCAATCACAGCTGAGCTTCTTTTGAACAGCTCTGGTAAAATGAAAGATGCTTCATGATTGGTTGGCGATACACACATACATACATTCATTTTTATATATAGATACGAGTATAGCCAAACCCACAGGTGATCACATGGCTATGACCTCATTGCAGGTCCTTTCAGACACCCAACCATACACACACATATACTTTGGGCATTCAGACACATGCCCATGGGTGGGTTTGTAGGTGACTGGTCCTACCATCTCACCAGCCACCTGGAAGCTCTCCCTATTACACTGCAGCAAACCCTCAACAGTACCTCTGCTGATCAACACATGTTCCAGCTTCCATCACAAGGCACCCACCCTTGTGATACATATTGGCCATTCACAACCCTGCCGCCCACCATTTCCCCATCACAATAAAGGAAACACCTGCATGCATGTCCTGGGAAGCCCATACAGCGCTCCCTAGCTGTCACAGGGGTCACTGCATCACAGAGCATTGTCACTTTATTAGACTACAATTTAATATTTATTCATGTGTGGATTGTAAACCTGTTCTATATATTTTTTGTATCTGGGTTTATTGTGAATTGCTATTTACCACTCGGCGGAGACCGTACACCTGAGATTGTTAATGATATAGGATGAGATGGTATATAATTGTTATACTTCTTCCATATGGGCTTTCCACTTAAAATTGTATAAATGTAAAGGATTTTACTAAATTATACTTTGGGACAGATTTAAACCTGTTTTATATACTTACCCGATGATTGTTCTCTGCATAATCTCTTCTTTTAACATGTTTTTATGTGTTTTGCTGAAATAAAGATATTGTATTTCATACTGACACTTTGTTTATGGGAGTAACCTTTGTAGGCTATGTTGTTGGGATTTCTACTCCTGAATATATGTAGGTCCTTATACATGGGTAAACAAAGGAACTACATATTGCGGCAAAAGGCGTATACATGACAACATCATACTGCAGGGAAAGACATGTATTTTACAACAACAAAGAACGTGATAATACAACATGACAATATTTAGGAGCATTACTCCAAACTCTATTACCATCCATAAATCCCCATGTCCCTTTTAACCCCTTTCTGACTTTAGACATACTATTCCATCCATGTGACCTGGGCCCCTATGACGATGGATGGAATAGTACGTTATACGCGATCAGCTGGGCAAACGGAGGGAGCGCGGCTGATCACGGCCGGGTGTCAGCTGATTCTTACAGCTGATACCTGGCACTAACCGCCCCCAGAACTTTAACCCCCGGAACACTGCGATCAAACATGATCGCAGCGATCCGGGAGCAGGCAGAGGGGCTGTCAGCTCTGACGCCGGGTCCCGATCGCTCCCTTGGAAACCTGATGTCATCATGATGACATCCGGGTTACCAGAGCTTAGAGACTTCCTGTCATGTGCAGTGCAGATCTGCATGCCATCTAAGCGATCACCCTGCACAAAATGAGTGCCCCATAGTGGGACACAGTGTAAAAGTTAGAATGAAATAAAAAATTTTTTTAACCCTTTAATCCCTCATTTTTCGCTCCCCTTCTTTCCAGAGCCATAACTTTTTTATTTTTCCGTCAATATGGCCATGTGAGGGCTTGCTTATTGTGGGACGAGTTGTACTTTTGAACGACACTATTGGTTTAACCATGTCATGTACTTAAAAACGGGGAAAAAATTCCAAGTGCGGTGAAACTGCAAAAAAAAAGTGCAATCCCACACTTGTTTTTTGTTTGGCTTTTTTGCTAGGTTCACTAGATGCTAAATCTGACCTGCCATTATGATTCTCCAGGTCATTACGAGTTCATAGGGACCAAATAGGTCCAGGTTCTTTTTTTATCTAAGGCCGAGTTCACGTAGCATTAACACAGCCCGTTCAACGCATAGCGTTGACGGGCTGCGTTAGCACTATACCATAACGCGATATGCGTTATGCTATACCGCTAGCACTGATGCTTCGTGAGCGCTAGCGGTGATGGAACCTCAGACCCTGCAGGCCGCGTCCGAGGCTCCATCAGTGAATAATGGCACGTCGCGAACGTATGCCGCTTTACGGCATATGTCGCGATGCGCCACATAATGGGGTCTATGGCTGCGTTAACGGACTGCGTTACACCGCGTTATACAGCGGTGTTACGCAGTCCGTTTAACGGACTGCCATAACGCAGTGTGACCCCAGCCTAAGTGGTGAAAAAAAATTCCAAGGTTTGTCAAGAAAGAAAAAAAAAGAGTGAAAGCTTATTTTTTGCCTGCCGAGCTGATGTTTTCAATGATACCACTTTTGTACAGATATGTTCTTTTTTTATCGCCTGTTATTACATGATTGTAGCAATGTACTGGCGACCAAAAGAACGTAATTCTGGCGTTTTTATTTTTTTTCCCGCTACATCATTTAGCAATCAGGTTAATCCTTTTTTTTATTGATAGATCGGGCAATTCTGAATGCGGCGATATTTTTTATTGTTTTATTTTGATTAGGGCGAAAGGGCAGTGATTTAAATTTTTATGGTTTTATGTTTTGTTGTTTTTTTTAATTTTTAAACACTTTTTTTTACTTTTGGCATACTTCAATTGCCTCCATAAGAGGCTTTAGAAGCATGCCATACTTGATTGGCTTTGCTACATATAGGCAATGCTCAGATCACCTATATGTAACAGAAATACAGCATTGCTATGAGCGCCGACCACAGGGTGGCGCTCATAGCAATCTGCCGGCAAAAACATAAAGGTCTCTATGAGACCTCTGGTTGTCATGGTAACGTGTCACTGACCCCCGATCACGTGACGGGGTCAGCGATGCGCTCATTTCTGGCCAGGCGCTGGAAGTACCAGTTAAATGCCCGCTGTCAGCATTTGACAGCAGGATTTAACTAGTTAATAGGCCCAGGTGGATCGCGATTCCACCTGCACCTATTGCGGGCATGTCAGCTGTTTATAACAGCTGACATGTCGCGACTTTGATGTGGGCTCACCGACGGAGCCCACCTCAATGCAAGGGATACCGACCGCTGACGTATTATCCCGTCAGCGGTCAGTAAGGGGTTAAATAATTGTAAAACTAAAAATAAGAAATATTAATAAAAAAATCAATATTTATTCAATCAATAAATATTTAAATAAAAAATTCTAAACAGTTAAAGTACACATATTTAGTATCGCCACCATATTGCTCCATCACGGGAAAAATAAAAAAAGTTATAGCTTTCAGAATAAAGTGGTGCAAAAATAATTATTTTTTCTATAAAATAGTTTTTATTGTATAAAACCGCCAAAACATAAAAAAATGATATAAATGAGGTATCTCTGTCATCGTACTGACCCGAAGAATAAAACTGCTTTATCAATTTTACCGCATGCGGAACGGTGTAAACGCACCCCCCCAAAAGAAATTCATGGAATGCTGGTTTTTGTTAATTCTGCCGCCCAAAAATCGGAATAAAAAGTGATAAAAAAAAATGTCATGTGCCCAAAAGTGGTACCAATAAAAACATCAACTCGTCCCACAAAAAACAAGACCCTGTGGGCCAAAATATGTAAAAATTATAGCTCCCAAAATGTGGTGATGCAAAAACTACTTTTTGCAATAAAAAGCGTCTTTTGGAGTGTGACAGCTGACAAACATAAAAACCCACCATAAATAGTAAATCAAATCCCCCTTTATCACCACCTTAGTTAGGTGAAAATAATAAAATTAAAAAATGTATTTATTTCCATTTTCCCATTAGGGTTAGGATTAGGGTTGGGGCTAAAGTTAGGGTTAGGTTTAGGTTTGGGGCTAAAGTTAGGGTTAGGGTTGGGATTAAGGCTATGGGTGTGTTAGGGTTAGGTTTGTGGTAAGAGTTATGGTTAGGGTTGGGGTTAGGGGTGTGTTGGGGTTAGTGTTGGAGTTAGAATAGGGGGGTTCCACTGTTTGGGCACATCAGGTGCTCTCCAAATGTGACATGGCGTCTGATCTCAATTCCAGCCAATTCTGCATTGAAAAAGTCAAGCGATGCTCCTTCCCTTCCAAGCTCTGCCATGCGCTTAAACAGTGGTTTACCCCCACATATGTGGTATCAGAATAATCAGAACAAATTGCACAACAACTTTTGGTGTCCAATTTCTCCTTTTACCCTTGGGAAATTAAAAAATTGGGGGGAAAAGATAATTTTTGTGAAAAAAATAAGATTTTTTTATTTTTATGGCTCTATATTATAAACTTCTGTGAAGCACTTTGAGGTTCAAAGTGCTCAAGACACATCTAGATAAGTTCCTTAGGGGTTCTACTTTCCAAAATGGGGTCACTTGAGGAGAGTTTCCACTGTTTAGGCACATCAGTAGCTCTCCAAACGCGACATGGCATCCGATCTCAATTCCAGCCAATTTTGCATTGAAAAGTCAAACGGTGCTCCTTCCCTTCCGAGCTCTGCCATGCGCCCAAACAGTGGTTTATTTGCATATATGGGGTATCAGCATACTCAGGAAAAATTGCACAACAACTTTTGGGGTACAATTTCTCTTGTTACCCATGGTAATAATAAAACAAATTGGATCTGAAATAAATGTTTTGTGAAAAAAAATTAAATGTTCATTTTTTTAAATATTCCAAAAATTCCTGTGAAGCACCTGAAGGGTTAATAAACTTCTTGAATGTGGTATTGAGCACCTGCAGGGGTGCAGTTTTTAGAATGGTGTAACTTTTGGGTATTTTCTATAATATAGACCCCTCAAAGTGACTTCAAATGTGATGTGGTCCCTAAAATAATGGTGTTGTAAAAATGAGAAATCGCTGGTCAATTTTACCCCTTATAACTTCCTAACAAAAAAAAATTTTGTTTCCAAAATTATGCTGATGTAAAGTAGACATATGGGAAATGTTATTTATTAACTATTTTGTTTGACATATTTCTCTGTTTTAAGGGCATGAAAATTCAAAGTTGGAAAATTGAGAAATTTTCAAAAATTTTTGCCAAATTTCCTTTCTTTTCACAAACAAACGCAAGTCATATCAAAGAAATTTTACCGCTATCAAGAAGTACAATATGTAACGAGAAAACAGTATCAGTATCCCTGGGATCCATGGAAGCATTCCATAGTTATTACCTCATAAAGGGACAGTGGTCAGAATTGTAAAAATTGGCCTGGTCATTAACATGCAAACCACCCTTGGGGGTAAAAGGGTTAACTGATGTTGTTACTCACATAACTCTTTATATATTGAAAACTGTATTGTCCTTGTCTCAGACATTACTTACTACCATATGACACCACTTATTCACTCTCACAATGCCCTGCAGCTACTCCTATTAACCTTTGTGTATGCTAAACATACCTGCTAATGGCTCTGATGTCATTTTATGTCTCCATTCTGGCTAGAGCTCCCATAACGGCATCTCATTAGCTGCAAAGTTAGCGAAAAGTTTTTCCAAGATGGCAGCTCAGTCCGACATGGCTGTTCAACATATTAGCATATTAGTATAATTATCTGTCACAACTTGTGCAGGGCTCAACTAGAGGGACAGCCCTTCTGGACTTAATTTTAAGCAACAGATAGAATAACAGAAGTACGAGTCGATGAGCACCTAGGGAACAGTGACCACAATATAATACAATTCCACTTGTCCTTCAGTAAGGTGCCCTGGAAGGGGGTTACAAAAACGCTGAATTTCAGGAAAGCAAAGTTTGATCAGCTTAGAGAGGACCTTCGCTGAATTGATTGGGACAATGTCCTCAAAAATAGGAGCACAGAAAATAAATGGGAAATATTTAAATCAGTTTTACACACCCACTGCGAGCTAGCCATACCGTACAGAAATAAAAGGGCTAGGAACAGGAGAACACCAATGTGGCTAAATAAGGATGTAAAAAGGACAATAAATAACAAGAACAAGGCATTTAAGAAGCTAAAACAAGAAGGCAATGAAGAAGCATTAAAAAGTTATAGAGAAAAAAGTAAAATGTGTAAAAAACAAATACATTCAGCAAAAGTGGAAACTGAGAGACTCATTGCTAAGGAAAGTAAAACAAACCCCAAACTATTCTTTAATTATATAAACAGTAAAATGATTAAAATTGATGGTGTCGGCCCTTTAAAGAACAATGAGGGTGAAATCGTAGAGAGCGATGTGGGAAAAGCAAATGTTTTAAATACTTTTTTCTCAACAGTGTTCACATAGGAAAAGGATTTGCCAGGGGAAATGCAGAGTGATAATGTAAACTCCCCATTAAGTATTACCTGCCTAACCCAGGAAGAAGTGCAGAACCGCCTTAGTAAGATTAAAATTGACAAATCACCAGGCCCTGATGGCATTCACCCTCGGGTATTAAAGGAGTTAAGTAATGTGATAGACAGGCCTCTATTCCATATATTTAAAGACTATATAAACAGGGTCTGTTCCTTTTGATTGGCAGCAAGCAAATGTGGTACCAATATTCAAAAAGGGGTGCAAAAGGGAACCTGGAAACTATAGGCCGGTAAGCTTAACATCTGCTGTGGGTAAAATTTTTGAAGGGTTTCTAAGGGATACCATTATGGAATATCTCAATGTTAATAAATGTTTAACTCCATATCAACATGGATTTATGAAGGATCGCTCTTGTCAAACTAACCTGATCAGCTTCTATGAGGATGTAAGCTCTCAAATGGACCAAGGGGAATCAATGGATGTCATTTATCTCGACTTCTCTAAAGCATTTGACACTGTCCCATATAAAAGATTGGTAAGTAAGATGAGAAAGCTTGGGCTAGGGGAAAATGTGTGTAGATGGGTAGGTAGCTGGCTTAGTGATAGAAAACAAAGCGTGGTTATTAATGGTGCATACTCAGATTGGGCCAGGGTTACTAGTGGGGTACCACAGGGTTCTGTATTGGGCCCCCTACTATTTAATATATTTATTAATGATCTAGTGGATGGCTTACACAGTAAAATATCAGTATTTGCAGATGATACAAAACTATGTAAGGTAATTAACACAAAGGAGGACAGTTTGCAACTACAGACAGATTTGAGTAAATTGGAGAATTGGGCTGAAAAATGGCAAATGAGGTTTAACACAGATAAGTGTAAGGTTCTGCACATGGGAAGGAGAAACAGATGCTACAATTACTTACTAAATGGGAAACTGCTGGGGAAATCAGACATGGAAAAAGACTTAGGCATCTTAGTCAATAAGAAGCTAAATTGGAGTGCCCAGTGTCAGGCAGCTGCCACCAAAGTAAATAGGGTCATGGGATGCATTAGAAGAGGTCTGGGGACACGAGATGAAAACATAATTCTCCCTCTGTACAAATCACTCGCAGGCCACGCTTGGAGTATTGTGTGCAATTTTGGACGCCAGTGCTCAAGAAAGACATTACTGAACTTGAAAGGGTTCAAAGGCGGGCTACTAAAATAATAAATGGAGTTGGTTCACTACAATACCCAGAAAGGTTATCAAAATTAGGTCTATTTACTCTAGAAAAGAGAAGACTTAGGGGAGGCCTAATATATATGTACAAGTATATCAGAGGGCAAAACAGAGCTCTCTCCAATGAACTGTTTGTACCAAGGACTGTGACAAGAGCAAGGGGGCATTCTCTTCGTTTGGAGGAAAGACAATTTCTGCACCAGCATAGAAGAGGGTTCTTCATGGTAAGAGCAGTGAGGCTCTGGAATTCTCTTCCTGAGGAAGTGGTGATGGCCAACTCACTGAATGAATTTAAGAAATGAATGGATGTTTTTCTTGTAACAGTATAGAAGGTTACGAATAGCATAATATTATAGGTAGATGGTTGACCCAGCTTAGGGGAAGGAATTTTTTTCCTATGGAGAAAATTGGCTTCTACTCTGTGGGTTTTTTGCCTTCCCCAGGATCAACAATGCAGAACAGCTGCACTAAAAATAGGCTGAACTAGATGGACATAAGGTCTTCCTTCAGCCTTCAAAACTTTGTTACTATGTTACTGATCATTCTCTTACAATGAGTGTTTTTATTTTAACGTGGCCAAACATGAGGAATGTCAAGGAGTTGTCCTAGTAGTGGTCAACCCCTTTAAGAGGATACAATTTTCAGTTAAAATATTTATAACATTATAAACATGAAAAAGGATTCTCCCCAGTGTGACTTCCCTGATGTTTATTAAGAGTTGATTTCTGTATAAAACATTTCCCACATTAAGAAAATGAAAAATGCTTCTCCCCTGTGTGAGTTCTTTGGTGACTAAGAAGAGATGATTTCTTCACAAAACATTTTCCATATTCTGAACAGGAAAAAGGCTTCTCCCCTGTGTGAGTTCTTTGGTGACTAAGAAGAGATGATTTCTTCACAAAACATTTTCCACATTCTGAACAGGGAAAAGGCTTCTCCACTGTGTGAATTTTCTGGTGCGTAACAAAATTTGATTTATGGTTAAAACATTTCCCACATTCTGAACATAAAAAAGGCTTCTTCCCTGTGTGGGTTCTCTGGTGCCTAACAAAATTTGATTTTTGATTAAAACATTTCCCACACTCTGAACAGGAAAAAGGCTTCTCCCCTGTGTGAGTCCTTTGGTGCTTAACCAAAGCTGATTTCTTTGTAAAACATTTCCCACATTCTGAACAGCAAAAAGGCTTCTCTCCTGTGTGAGTCCTATGGTGATTAATCAAATCTGATTTCTGGTTAAAACATTTCCCACATTCTGAACATGAATAAGGCCTCTCCCCTGTGTGAGTTGTTTGGTGCTTAACCAAATCTGATTTCTGGTTAAAACCCTTCCCACATTCTGAACAGGAAAAAGGTTTCTCCCCTGTGTGAGTTCTTTGGTGCTTAACAAAATCTGATTTCTGTGTAAAACATTTCCCACATTCTGAACATGAAAGTCTATTCTCTGCTATGTGATTTTTTTCATGTTTAAGAAAAGTCTTTTTGAGAAAACAATTTCCATATTCTGAATATGAAAATGGCTTCTTTCCTTTAGAATCAATTTGTTTTTTAATGCTTATATTGTTACTTTGATTTTCCTTAGTAGTCGGTAATGAATCAGAAGAGAGGACCTGTTTCAATGGATCAGAGGACAGATCTTTGATGTGAAGGCATGATGGTATATCTGGAGTAATGGCATTCACTTCAATTGTATCCTGTGGGATTTCAAGATCATCTGATTTAAAAATTGAAGATGTCAGCTGTCCCTCTGATCTCCTGGTACAGTCATCTGCTAAAAATAAAACCAATTATTAATTTTGAATAAAATATACTCAAATGTTATACTTTTGAACATTTCTACTTAAGCTTTCCATAAAAATTACAAGTTATGTAAAAAATATTGAATTCTTCACCAAGACAATGACAGTTTACAGTCTAAACGAAAACCTCATGGCATGAACCAGTGGAGCGTGGTGTTCAACTGTTTGTTCATTCTTCCTCCCCCTCCCAAACATGGCATAAAAAGTCACTAAACAATGTTATGTAGGCGAAAATTATACCAATAAAACTTTTACTCATCTCACAAAATACAAGACACCACTCAGGTCCATCATACAAAGGTTTCCACATTATTAGTGGCTCAAAAGCTCTTGAAAAAGATCATGGCTTCCATAAACCAATCCAGCAATATCCGCTCTCCCAAAGTCAAATTTCTACTCGCTTCTGAGCCTTGCAGTGTGCCCGAACCACATTTACCATCCATATATTTAGCATTACTATAGTGAGACGAACCCACTTAATTTATGGTGTGTGTCTCCTGGAACACAATCTGGGCACTATGTGTTTGATAATAAAATGGAAATTTGCAATTTTCAAATTGCAACATCCAGTGCGAGATTATTTCCTTAAAGTGGCTGTGGAGTCAAAATAGTCACTACTCCCATAGAATAATTCACTGAGGGTTAAAATTTCCAAAATGGGGTCACTTTATGGGGATTTCTACTGCTTTAGTTTTCTGTAATAATGTTATATTAGAATATCTGCAAATGGTGTGTCCCATCTCCACTGGAATGTGCTCCTGCGATATTTGATTCCATCATCAGGCAGCGCCTTATTTATTGGGCAGGCGTTACTGGTAATAGAGGAGACGTCGAAAGCAGAAGCTCTGGGTGGTGCTGGCTCTGTCTAACCACTAAGATTAGGGTGTTTGAGACCAGTAGTACCATCCAGCCTGGCAGTATGGGTTTGTGTGCTGGAGCTGGAGCAATCTGCTACCTGCTTAAGCCAATTGTAAAGCACCACACCCTACTAAAGCTTGAAGCATATTAACGGAAGCTGCCAGATACAGCCTTGTTTTCCTCTGGTTCGGTCCTCTGTGCTCAGCTCCCTGCTAGTGTATTTGTTTCCTGTTGGGATCCCAGCCTGCTTACTGACTACTCTTGCGTCTTCTCATTTTGTACTTTCTCTGCCTTCCTGGTTCTGACCCAACTACCTGACTCTTCTTCTTACCATCTGACACCACAGAATAGCAGGTAACACCAGAATAGCAGGTAACACCATGGTCCAAGCCTAGGGGTCTCTGTGTAAGTCCAGATCCATGTATGGAGGTTAAAGGATGATGAGCAAAGCAATCCCTGGGATCTGGAAAATGGAGTAGATAGAGCCAAGCCTTCTTGTGGTGGCCATCTTTTGATGTGCCAAGTGATCACTAATAGTACTCCCATTACATTGTGTCTTCAAACTATTCCAGCAAGATCTGTGTTCAAATAGCTAAATGGCGCTCCTTCCTTTCTTAACCCTGCCATGTGCCCAGACAGTAGTGTACAACAGTTTTGTAGGGTATTGTCGGATTTAAGGGACTTTGGAAAATAATTTGTAAGGTCCATTAGTTTCCTATTATCCTGGGTAATTGCAGTATGTAGCTTGGTGGCTATTGGCAATCTAAATCATAAGGGCCAATATTTTCTGTCAGATGAGTTTCAAGAAGAACTATCAAGCATACACAGAGAAGTTTTTATAATAGTACAGAGCTGAGGTGTCTTAAATTTAGGTCTCAGGCATTTGGAAGACGTAATGGAAACCTTCTTTTAAAGGCTACCAGATAGTTGCAGACTCACATAAGTGAGGCAGTCCGATCCCACCACCATCAAACTACCATACAAAACGAACTTGTAAAAAAGATATAGAACAAAAAACATGTTATAACCCCAACAACATTTGTTTGGGGGTAGAGCTCATCAATAAACTGGAGTTGCACTTTATTTATTGTGAATCATTGGCTACTGAGTTCTTAAATTATTTATTTCTCCCCATATCGGGAGAGATTGTGTCTTAACCTCAATTCCTTAGGATTGAAAACATAATGTAATTTATGATGTTGGCTTATTCCATGAAACCAGGACTCGAGCCATGCCAACACATCTCCTGCAGGCGTGAATAGATATTTTTTGGTGGAGAATGTTGTGGTCTAGAAGAAAATGATGATCACACGATTGTGACATGGCCGGACTACATGACCGATAAAGCAGTCACAGACAGTGACAGAAGAATCTGTGACTTTTCTGCATTCAGCGGTTACTACTCACCAGGGCTGTGGAGTCGGAGTCGTGGAGTCGGAGTCGGAGTTAGTTTTGGTTGGAGTCGGAGTCGGAGTCGGTAGAAATGTACCGACTCCGACTCCAGATTTAAAAAAAATGTATTAATATTTCATAATTGAACTTTCATATGAATTTTATAAATGTTACTCAAATATATATGTTCTATCAAACTATGAACAACAGTGACAAGCAGTTCTGCTGGAGATAGAGACATTTCTTACTTCTTGTGTGTCACTGTTCTCCACTGCCCTTATCTAATCTTATACTTGGTTAACCTCATGCTGCCCCAACCCCCCTACTTACAATATATGAAACTGAAAGTGAAAATGTGTTGCAAATTCTTAGTAGTAAAGCTCCTCCTCTAGACTAGATCATACTAGGTGTGCGTCTTCCAAGCATCTCACAGCTGCCTGCTACTCAGAAGAGGAAGACTGTAAGAAGTATTATCCTTTCAACAAACTTTGCATCAGTTAACTGTGAGTACATGAGGAATAATAACAGTATTACTGACCACTATATCAGTTGTATGACCTGGCAATAATTTTGTACAATTGTTTTTAGGAAAAAGAATTGTCATTTGGATTGTGAATGCAGAATTAAAAACCTGAGAATGTCAAAGAAGCATCACATTAAATCAGCTGTATTTGAACATTTCACCATCACTCAAGATAGAAAACATTATGTCTGTCAGTGTATGACAAATGATCCAGACGAAAACAAATGCTGTGAAGCCAAGATGAGTGCATATTCAGGCAAAGATAAAAATGCTCCTACCAGAGCTTCTAATCTAAAGAGACATTTACAGCGCTTTCATCCAGAAGTACTGAAAGCAGTGGATGAGAAAGACTGCATCCAAACCAATGAACCAGTGCCCAGCTCTTCCAGCCAAACAAAGGAGCAGAGAACTTTGCAGCCATCAGTTGCAAGATATTTTGTCAGTGACAAAGTTACTGTGACAATGACAGTAGATACATTTAAAAAACAGATCATAGAGCTTGTTGTAAAGGATAGTGTGCCTATTTCATTATTTTCATGACCAGCTTTTATGTGTCTGAATGGGGAAATGGCCCGCAAGCTTGGTGTTTCTCTGGAGAGAGAGAGTATTAGAAAATTAGTAATCGAAGAAGCTTTTAAACAAAAGGAAGAACTTAAAAAAACTCTCAAGGGACGCTTTCTGTTTCTTAAAATGGATGCCTGCACACGTCACAGAGTGAACTATTTTGCCATCAATGTCCGATTTGTTTGTGACAAAAATGAAATAGTTACCAAGACATTGGCAGTAAAAGACACCAAAGCTCATCACACCAGTGAGTTTCTCCAGGTCTTGGTGGAAAAGGTTCTGCAAGACTATGAACTTAAAAAAGAGCAAGTTCTTTCTGTCGTAACTGACAATGCTTCAAATATAAGTACTATTAAGCTAATGAATGAGAGTAATGATGGTGACCAGCAGCTAGAAGAACATTCTGGGTCCACAGACACAGAAATGTTTGAAATAGAGGAACACAGTATTGTAACTGAGGAGCAAACTGAAGTTGCTTCAGATGAACAGCAACATGATAGTTTAGATGATCTTGTTGAAACTGTGTCAATATGTTCTTTCATTCATCACATGCGCTGTGTTGTGCATACGCTACAGCTGGCTATATGAGACAGTCTGCAAGAAGGACATGCTGCTGCACTGATTGGCAAGGTGAGAAAATTGGCTACTGTTGCCAGAACCCCTAAAGTTGACTCAATTTTGAAGAGACGTGCTGGAAAAGGGGCAATTATTGATCAAGCCACACGATGGGGCAGTACTTACTTAATGATTCAGCGCTTGGTTGAACTGAAAACCTTTCTTGTAGACATGGCTAACCCTCAACTGACGCTAAATGAAAGTCAGTGGAATCAGGTGACTGAGCTGGAAAAATTGCTAGAGCACCCATTTACAGTGACTAAAAAATTACAAGCAGAGGACTTAACTCCAAGTATTTTCTTAAAGGAGTGGAAGAACCTGATGTTTCGCCTGTCCCAAAGAGGAGGGTTAATTGCAAGTGGCATTGCTACATCAATGAAACGGAGAGAGGAGCTACTATTACACAATAACATTCTTTTGGCAGCTGTTTATGTAGACCCAATGCATCGGATTCTTCTAGATGATCAACAGCTAAGTAAAGGAAAAGAAGCTCTGTTTGAAATAGCAGTAAGGATGAAAGGGTTGCAGAACAGTCAGGAGGAACAAGAAGAATTTGGTCGTCCTGCCACATCTTCACCCTCATCATGAACTGATGAAGAATTTAATTTCGAAAAATATTTGGATCACAAGGACCGTGCAAAGCGTTCCCGCATAGAAGAAGAGTCATCCCCATCAAGGAACACAGCCAGTACATTTCAGCAGAATTTTTCATGTGCACTAAAAGAAATTGAGAAATTTGACCGTTCATCAAAAATAACAGTGCAACAAGCGATTCCTCTGTATCCTGACATTGTCAGAGATGTTGCCCGAGTGGTTACTGCTTTGCCACCAACACAAGTTAGTGTAGAGAGGTTGTTCTCTGCTCTCAAAATAATTAGATCAGATTTGAGGGCATCCATGAAGGAGGATCTGACAGAGGCAATACTTTTTCTGAGGACAAATTTATAGATTTCTTCTTATTAACTGCATAAAAGTGTTTATTGCATATTTACTTACAGTTTAGAAAAGTTTATAAAAGTTATTTGCTATATTCTAATTGTATTCTAATAAATGTAGTTTTTGCTCTAAGTGGTCTGATTACTTATATGATGGTGAGAAACTGAATAAGCACGATGTTTAATATTTTACAACAGTAAATTTGTTGTTATGAATTGGCCATTTATGAAGGAGTCAGAGTCGGAGCCGGAGTCGGAGCCGGAGTTGGAGTCGGAGCCTGATAAAATCCAGGAGTCGGAGTTGCAACTGTGGCTTACCGACTCCACAGCCCTGCTACTCACCTGGGTAGTCATATGTAGGAATCTCCTCTTTACACCGCTCATCACCCCTCACATATGTCTCTGTAGTATTAATATGGGTCAGATATTCACCCTGAAACAAATATTGTAAAAGTCACAGACAGATGGAGAAGTCACATCTATGATCAGCTTTAATCCTGCCATCTCCACGTTTCTTATTACACAAGTTCTGGGATGTGTTAAGAGAAGCATAGAGTCTATATCACATCAAGTAATTATTCTCATCTACTCCTCCTTGGTCAGATTTCTTCTGGAATTCTGTGTCCAGTTCTGGGCACCACATTTAAAGAAAAAAAACAATGAAACAAGTTCAGAGAAGAGCTACCAGGATGGTGAGCGGACTGCAAGTCTGTCTTACGAGGAACGGTTAAAGGATTTGGGAATGTTTATCTTGCAAAAAAGACTTAATAAATGCCTACAAATATTTGAAGAGATGTCACAGTGTAGGGGGATCAACTTTTTTCTAATTTACGCATGTTAACCCGAGGAGCAACAGAATATAATTAAAACTATGTTTCTAAGTATAAAACATATAATACTGGTGGATAAAACAAGACTGAGCACAAGACCTTCACAGTCGTCTACACATCATAGGGGAGATCTCATGACACCTTCTCTCCATCTACCTGATGATTCTGAGGAACACTGGGATCTTCTTGTTTACAGTCCAGTGGAAGAAGAGGACGGGGACATCTCTCTGGTGTTGACGTCTTACTGGAGAGAACTGGAGGAAACACATACAGGGACTGAATTTATTCTTTACACACTGATAATTATATTCCATGAGTATATAGTCCTGTCTATTACCTGGTGATGTGAGGGGCTGGGAAACCTCCATTATGAAGTCCTTGTACAGATCTTTGTGTCCTTCTAAATACTCCCACTCCTCCATGGAGAAATAGACAGCGACATCCTGACACCTTATAGGAACCTGACACATACATTGATACCGTCACCCCCCGATCCCTTCATAGTGTTACTGTATAATGTCCCAGCATTCCCAGCAGTGTCACCTCTCCAGTCAGCAGCTCAATCATCTTGTAGGTGAGTTCTAGAATCTTCTGGTCATTGATGTCCTCGTGTATCAGGGGGTGAGGTGGAGGCACCATGATTGGGCTCAGGGGTCTTCCCCATCCCTCAGACACAGGGTCCTGACAGCGCTCACTAGAGGTCTTCTTCACTACTGTGAAATCCTGGTAATGGAGAGACACATTAATAAATCTCACTACAGACATTTCCAGAGTCCTCACCTCTCCAGTTCTGTCCATCTGTTATTCCCATAGAGAAGAATGATGTAATGTGACGTCATCAGAATCTCTCACCTCTCCAGTAAGCCGGAAGAGGATCTCTAGGGTGAGGTGTAATATCCTCTTCGCCATCTTGTCTCTTTCCATATCCATCTTTGATGGGTAAATCAGGAAAATTCTCTTATATAGAAGATCTTCACTGAGAGGATCCAATATTGTAGAGACCTGAATGAGAAGATGAGCCGATGCAACATCATAAAAATCCTGTGTAATAATACAATTACTGGAGATAATAAGGGAAACATATGAGGAGATTTATTATTTTACAGTATTTAGTTTTCCTCTTTACATCTACTAATAAAACCTATATATTTAGGCCACAGACAACAAGCAGTTTCTCCCTCGGAGTCGGCAGCTGAATACGTTCCTCATAGACTCATCTTCCATAACGCTAATTCTGGTCTCATTTACCGACACTGGAATCGGCATTAGCAATACTGCAGGAGATATTCATTACACGTGACAGGAGGAATAACTACTTCATGATGAGGACGACATCTTCATCTTCTACTACGGCTCTAGAAACATATTTGTCCAGAGTCCGTCACTGACTCCATCCCCACCGGCCGTCTATATGATGGTTTCCCGTCTTTCCCGCACTGTAATTTTCTATCACGTGAGATCTCATGTCTGATTCACACACAGAAGTTTGAGGCTTTTATAAAAGCTTTTTTATTTGAAGAAACACCACGGACAGAAATGATCTGATCCCATTGTCTCCATGTACAGTGTTTTATGGGGTTTATTTCTGGCCTTAGGCTTTTCTATATTACAGGAAAAACACCAGAAAAAAAGCAGAAATTAAAATGTAAAAATGGAATAATATAAAAAAAAGTTTAAAATTTGTCCTTAATTTTTGTTAAAACTCCTTTAGGCACCAGAACATAGATGTACACCGCAGGGACGACACAGGGGCAGCTAGAACAAAAACCCTGGCAGTTAAACCACGCGCTGTTGTCACAAGCAGACATGGTATCTAAGAAGGTGTGACAGAGTTTGGCTGAATACCCTCCTCCCCCAAGTACTGGATAGTATGGGGCGGCCTAGTTACTCCGATACTTACACGCCTAATAATAGTGTCAGGGCCTGCAACGTACGAATATCTATTAGGCTGGGCCAGAGGCAGCATCCCATAAGTTACCTTTTATTGTCCCCATACACAGAGTAAAGTTACATGAAAGCACTGATTTCGGGGGTTTGGGCGACTATATAATGTATTTGGGGGCCTCCCGACAGATGATGTCAGGGCAGAGAAGGATCTGGCATCCTGAATTTCAGAGGATAATCCGTTTGCTCCTCCTGTAGATAATCCTCCGCTAGAGGAGTCTGGAGGCGACTCTCCCATACAGACCACAGGAAAGCTGGAATATTTGTGTGTATGGGGGAGTCGGGAGAGATAACCGTCTTCCAAATGACTGTTCAGCCAACACTTATCTCATGTGTATGGGGCCGTTAGCATTACACTGACAGGCAGTTGTAAGGAGGTGGACCGGACCGTGGGTACCTGCATACCTGGTCCAGAATTGAAGGGGCTGCATCCTCTGTTTCTGGGGGGAAGCCTGAGGTTGGCGAACCTTCCCCTGCTGCAGGAGGGAAGGAGAAGAGAGATGGAGTTTCCTGCTGACAGGAGGGGGCGGGGAGAGCCTAGAGAGAGCACGTTGACACAGAGGTATAAGGAGGAAAAGCACGGGCTGCAGCAGGAGATGGCGCTAAGTAAGTGCAGCATGCAGAGGAGAGCACGCTCTGCTTTCCCCTCCAGAGAGTGCTGGCCCAGTGACAGGCCATGCTACTGCTGTCCGGAATAGGAGTTGTGGTGCTAGGGGAATTAGCCATGTCAGCAGAGTGTAGTGTGCAGAGCCATGTCAGCAGAGCAGAGTGTGCGGAGCCATGCCAGCAGAGTGGAGTGTGTGGAGCTGTGCCAGCAGACCGGATAAGCAAGGTGCCGCACACTAGGAGACATTGAGTACCACTCCCGCTCTGCCCAAGAGTGACTGTATACTCAAAAGAGCCCTTCTGCTGAGGACTGAGACAGACCGACAGTACGCGGTTAGCACCCTCTGTGTAAACGTGGACCTGCCAGCCTCTGTGACCGGAGGAGACTCCCTTGACAAGCCTGAGACAGTTGCTAGTGCATGCAGGCCTGGCATGCACAGTGACAGATCTGAGCCCCTGAGAGTAGTAGCTGGACTGATGGAGGAGCGCGGCACTGTCCCTGCGGTGACATGTTCTGGGTGTGGACTTGTGACTGAGAGTGGTGAGAGCAGGACCCCCTCTCACCACCCAGCATCCTGTTGTTTTCCCCGGAGGCTGTTTCTTTATCGTGGACAGAGACTTGAGAGACTGCATGTGCCACTGTTGTTGGTGCCACCGTTGGATTCCCGCCTGACAGAGACTGCGAAGAGACGACCAGCGTCGCTTTTGCCGGTGCCACTGTTGGAACCCTGTACTCCCTCACAACAGAAGATTACAGTCCGATAAGTTTAACCTCTTTATTACTGAACTCTCATTCGTCCCTCACTTACCCTGCCAACCTTCCAGTTCTGCCCCATTCCTCGCTGTCACCCTACAATCCCTCACTCCCTGCGTGGAGCACATTCCCCTGTAAAAAAATCTGTTTAATCCTTGCTTTGCCACCACGTGCGTGACTGCATCCCGTGTTTCCTGCAGGTTATTACACAGTGATGATACATGGCACTACAGTAGAACAGTGCATCACCGGAGCAATCAGAGACTTGTATGTTGTATGATCGCACTAATCAGAGTTGTTTAAAAAAGGTTAAAAAGGTTTAAAGTGAAAAAAATCACAGTTTTGGTAACAAGAAATATCCATCACTATAGGGAAAACAGAATCACTGCACATTGTTAGTTAAGTCTCGTCCATAACAACTTTATTATACTCTATTATCCTACCTATCCGGTGGAGTAGACAGAAATCACAGGTCCTACAACAATAGCTATAATTGGGCCCCCCAAGTTAAAGGAGAAAGATATACAGATATATATATAATATATATATAATGTATATATATATATATATATATATATATATATTTGTCGGACTATATCTCCAGACTCCAAAAGCATATTGCCTTTGTCAATTTAAGTCTGCAAATAGATAGACAAAAGTCTGTATTTCTCACTTACTAATCCCTATCTGACTCATCACCAGGAAATTTTCCCCCTAGTGACCCAGGTAACTCAGAATGAGGTCTCCCATACAGTATGATGGACCCCACACTATATGATGGTCCAAACAGCACCTCACATAGTATTATGGTCACCACAGCGTGCTACACAATTTATGGACCGCCACTCAGTATAGAGGGGATTGAGGCACTGTGGGAACATTATACTGTGTATAGGGGTTGATGATACTTTGGTAGCATTGTACTTTGTGTAGGGTGATAGCGGTACTATGGGGACAGTATACTGTGTGTAGGAAACTCGGATATTACTTACTGGTAATGTGTTTTTTCATAACCCATGATGGCCCCATGAGAGAAGGGATCCACCCTTCAAGGACAGGAAACCTTCAAGATAAAAAGGGCAGCTCCTCTCTCTGCATCAGTTGGTTTACAGAGCATGAGAGGAAACTCCCAGGTTAGTGTACACACACAAATTATTTACTCGTACTCCTACTCATTCTTGACTACCAACACCCAAAAGGAGTGCATAAACCAAAACAAAGAGTGATTAGAAAGGGAGTGAATATAAAGGGTGCTGTCATAGGTTATGAAAAAACACATTACCGGTAAGTAATATCCGTGTTTTTCAGTCACTCATGACAACACAAGAGAATTTCAGAGACTTATATTCTTAGGTAAGGGCCACAGCCTGTAGAACCCTTCTCACGAATGTGAGGTCAGAGGAGGGAGACAGATACAGCCTATAATGTTTAAAGAAGGTGGATGGAGAGGACCAAGTGGCCGCCTTACAAATCTGGTCGAGGGAGACATCTGCTTTCTCATCCCAGGACGTTGCCACAGCTCTTGTAGAATGGCCATTCAGACCTTCAGGAATGGCCCTACCTGCACTTACATAAGCTAGTTTGATAGCCTCTCTAACCCATCTTGCTATGGCTGTTTAGACACTTTGAGGCCGTTCCTAGCCCCTTGAAAGTATACAAACAGGGCCTTCTATCTCCTCCAGGGTTCTATCATCTCTAGATATTTCAATGTGAAGCGAAAAAAGAAGAAATATGCAGCACTCACCGATATACCTGAAAAACTGTGCGTCTTTATTTCACATAAATTCCATCAATAGATGTCTGGACATGCAGGACGTTAGAGGAATGCTAGGGGAGGGAGGTGCCGGACAACGGCCGTTTCGCGATTACTCACTTCTACGGGTCCAGGACACCTCCCTCCCCTAGTATTCCTCTAACGTCCTGCATGTCCACACATCTATTGATGGAATTTATGTGAAATAAAGACGTACAGTTTTTCAACTATATCGGTGAGTGCTGCAGATTTCTTCTTTTTTTGCTTCACATTAAAATATTCATGTTTTTTCATGCAAGCATCTACATTTTTTGACTGAATTATATGCCGCAATACTTCAGATAAACAGCTCCGTCTGTTAATGTGGTGATTTGTGTGCCCTAGTATGCCGTTCATCTGTTTGCTCTTTGCTGTGATCATTCTATCATCTCTAGATATCGCAGTAAGTACCTCCTAACATCTAGGGTGTGCAGCTTTTCCTCCTTTTGGTTGCTGGGATTAGAACAAAAAGATGGCAATACTATTTCCTGAGCCCTGTGGAATTTTATAACCATCTTGCGGAGGTAAGCTGGGTCTAACCTTAAAAACACACTATCTTCCAAGACCTGAGTGTAAGAAGGGTCTGCTGACAAAGCTTGTATGTCACTTATTCTGCGGGCTGATGTAAGTGCCACCAGCAAGGATGTCTTAAAAGAGATCACATTCTCTGAGATGGAGAGCAACGGTTCAAAGGGGCTCTCCGTTAATGCGGTTAATACTAAATTCAAATCCCATGTAGGGGTTCTACAGGACAGAACCGACCTGACTCTACCACAGGCCTTAATAAATTGAGAAACTCATCTATTACATGTTAGATCATAATTGTAAAGAGCCCCTAGGGCTGAAACCTGCACTTTAAGGGTACTAACAGAAAGGCCAAGCTCTAGCCCCTTCTGGAAGAACTCTAGTATAGATGTTAACGGGACTTCTCCTTCCCGGTCCACCCTCAAAAAGGATAGGAACTTTCTCCAGGTCTTCCTGGAGATCTTAGTGTTCACCGGATTCCTGCTATAAAGCAGGGCAGAAACTAATCAAGCTGAAAACTCTTTTCTTTCTAAGACTGACCTCTCAAATTCCAGGCTGTTAAATGCAGCCCGAACATCTGAGGATGTAGAAACGGCCCCTGGGATAGAAGATCCTGATCCTCTTGAAGGACCCACGGATCCGATACTGACATCGTCTTTAGCCAGTAAAACCAAGGTCTCTTTGTGGCCAAAACAGGGCTATCAGATTAATTCTGGCTCTGTGTTTCCTGATCTTCCTCAAGTCTTCTGGGATGAGGCACACCAGGGGGAAAGGCACAGAGTAGACTAGAGGTCCATTCCATACTGAAGGCATCTGTCATGTGAGGGTTGTCTACAGGACTCAGAGAACAGAATTTATGGACTTTCCTGTTGTCCTTCAAGGCGAAAAGATCTATCTGGGGCAGACCCCACATGTCTACAATCTGAGTGAACACAGTATCCTTCAGGGACCATTCTCCCTGAATTAGCTGACCGCAGGTTAGGTCGGCCTGGACATTCTCTGACCGGGCCGATAATGAGAGATGTTTTTCTGTCAGTAAAAATACCCTATCTGCAACCGACATTAACAACCGGGAACAAGTGCCCCCCTGGTGATTTATATAGGCCACAGTAGTCCGGTTATTGGAGAACATTCTCACATGGTGGCCCTGCAGAAAAGGTAACAGTCATTTTAATACTATCTCCCAGTTGTTCGACGAGAGTAACCTCTCCTCCTTTGACTAGGCCTCTTGTAGCCAGTGGACATCTAGGTGGGCTCCCCACCCCCAGTGACTGGCACCCATTGTGACTACTTTGGATATCTCCTTCACCCAGTGAACTCCCCTGGGCATTGAATTGATCTTTAGCCACCACCAGAGGGCATCTCTGGAAGGATTAGCTTGTCCTCCAACCCCCCACAAGACTGCTTCATTCTCCAAGACACACTACTGAAGACTTTGCGTGTGGTACTTGGCCCATTTGACTGCTGGTATACAAGCAGTTAGAGATCCCAACAATGACAATGCTCTTCTGAGAGACATTCTTGGACCTGCTGCAGCTGACAAGATAAGGCTTTTGAGGTTTCTTTCCTTCTCTTCCGGGAGGTGGCATTCCTGTCTTACCGAGTGTATTGCTAGACCCAAAAAGACCTGTTACGTTATTGGTTGTTACCTGGATTTTTTTTAAAATTCAGGCACCACCCCAGCAACTCTAAAACCTCTCTGACCATTTTGACACATTCCTGGCACTGGAGAAAGGAATCCTCCACAATCAGAAAATTGTCTAGATACAGAAACCAATATGTTCTTCTTCCAGAGATGAGCTGTCAGTTCCAAAATTAGTTTCGCAAATATCTGGGGGGCTATCGCTAGTCCAAAGCCAAGAGCCCTTTACTGGAAGTGTCTGATTTGTGATTGAATCTGTTCTGCAACTCTGAGGAATCTGCAATGTAGTTCGTGAATAGGTACATGGTAATAGGTATCATTGAGGTCCAGGACTGCCATGTAACAGCCGGGAAACTGGACCTTCACTGCTGTCCTCACCGACTCTATCTTGAATGATGGTACTACTAAGAACTTGTTTAATGCCTTAAAATTTATAATGGTCCTCAGAGATGTATCTGGTGTTTTTTTATCAGAAATAGTGGGGGAGTAGAACCCCTTCTTTCTTTCTTTCCCCTAGGGATATTTCTTCCAGTACATTCTTCTCTCTGAGCGAAAGGACCTCTTTTTTCATCACTAGTTGTTTGTGTGAAGATGGTTGTTCAGGAGTCTCCAAATATCTCTTACAGGGTGGAGAGTGGTATTTTAATTTCAGGCCTGATCCTATGATGTGAAGGATCCAGGAACTGGAAGAATTATTTTCTCAGGCCGGGAGAAAGAGAGACAGCCTTCCCCCCACCTGGGAAACCGAGTCATTGGGAAGGCTTTTTGGTCTCCTGGGAGGGCTTTCCGAAGAAGAAACCTCTCCTTCCTTTAGGCCATCTCTCTGGTCTGTCCTGGTCCCTGAATAGTTTCTTGTGGGAATAGTGACCCTTTCAAAAGGGCCACTGAAAGGATGAAAAGGGTGCTCTAGGGAAACCTTTCTTTCTATACCCTGGTTTCTCGAGGTTCTCGTTGAGGGCTGGACCAAACAGAAATTTTCCTTCTCAGGGAAGAGAACAAAGCTTAATCTTTGCCTGAATGTCTCCTGGCCATCATTTTGAACAGACCACTCTGCGACCTGCATTGGACAAAGCAGCCGATCTAGCTGCTAATCTCGCTGAGTCTGCCGAGATGGTTGGGATTGACGCTAGGATGGTCTCCCTCGATTATTTGCTGCTCTAACTGGTTCTCCAATTTGTCCAGACAAACCTTTAGGGACCTGGTTGTGCATGTGGCTGCGATGGCCGGTGTCAGGGCCCCTTCTGAGGACTTCCAAGCCGCCTTAAGGAAGCTGTCAGTCTCCCTGTCCTATGGCTCTTTTAATGACCCCAAGTCCGCAAATGGGAGGGAAAATCTCTGAGAAATCTTGGCTATTGCCACGTCCAACTTGGGGCTTTATCTCACAAAGAGGATGCTTCCTCTTCAAAGGGGTACTTCCTTTTAAGGGAGGCCAAACCTTGTCCCTTTCTATCAGGCCTTTCCCACTCCCTTTTAATGAGATTCTGTACATGCTCGTTAACTGGGAAGGATGTCAACGGGACCAGGGATTCTCAGCCAATCTCCCATGTGGGTATTTGCCCAGCTCCAGGCCTGGTGAGGCTGCTGGGGTGCTTGCTTCCTTCTCTCATGAGGGCATGATGGCGTCTTTTCTCTAGCTGCTGGGGCAACTCCTGTTGCTACTGCTGACGTGGTAGCTGTAGCTGTTCAGGCAATCGCTAAGCTTCCATTCTGACACTACCATCTGCCTTCCAGTGGTCCCCTTTCATACTCACATGGGACCACAGATGGAGGAAGCCCTGCAGCCCCTACAGGTGAGACACTGGTGCTGCTTGCAAACCAGCTCAGGGAGGGCACCTCACGGGGACCTTCAAGGCACTTCCGATACCTGGTGACGGCCGCAGCAGACCCATGCCTGCCAAACCCCAACCGTCCCAGGCCAGGCATCCTCTTCTATCTTCACCGCTGATCTTACTGAGAGTTTCCCATCAAGGACAGGAAACCAACTGATGTGGAGAGAGGAGCAGCCCTTTTTATCTTGAAGGTTTCCTGTCCTTGAAGGGCGGTTCCCCTCTCTCTTGGTGCCATCATTGGTGACTGAAAAATGACAGTACTGTGGGAGCAATATACAGTGCATAGTGGAATGGCGGTACTGTGGGAAGGTTATTCTGTGTGTGGGGGAATGGCAGTATTGTGGTAATATTATACTGTGAGGAAGGACTGATGATTCTGTGAGGAGTTTACTGTATACTGCATGTGGGGAAATGGCATTGCCATGGGAAAATTATACTGTGTGTGGTGGGATGGTGGTACTGTGGGAATATTATACGGCATTGAGGGAATAGTGATACTGTAAGAAGATTATACTGTGTGTGGTGGATTTGTGGTACTATGTGGGGGGATGATGATACTAGGGGAACATTATACTGTGTGTGGGGGAATGGCGTTGCCGTGGGATCATTATACTGTGTGTGGTGGGATGATGGTACTGTGGGAATATTATACTATGTGGAGGGAATGGTGCTACTGTAAGAAGATTATACTGTGTGTGGTGGATTTGTGGTACTATGAGAACATTATACTGTGTGGGGGGCGGCGGGACCATAGAAATATCTTTTGTTTGAGATGTCAGCACTGTTTGAATATATACTGTGTGAATGGCAACATACATATGGCATAAGGGGTTTTAAAAAGGCATGCCATAGGAAACAGGAATTCTCAGCAATGTGTGGCATTTGTACAAGAAGACTGCCATCTGCCAACCAGGTGGGAATCAATGGGAAGGGGAGAGTTTCAGCAAGGAAGAGGCTAGATGGTACCTTGATGATGCAGTTTCTTGATATAAAAGGCCAGTACAAAAAAAGAAGCATTTTTGGCGGCAAGCAAAGAATGGGCAAGAAGTGTGTCGGGGAAGAAACTGAGGCCAAGGGACCAGGCAGTGGTAAAGTGCCCGAGGCAGCGAGTTGTCGCATGCCGTGAAGCAGAACCCAGGCAGCACCAGATGAGTCCCAGAATCCAGGCTATACCAGCCAATGTCTGAGAACCAGACCTGCGCCAGTCAAGACCCGGAGTCCATACTACTCCAGGCAAAAGCCAGAGTTCCAGCCCTCACTACTTCAGGTATGAGAGACGTCCGCCGTCTGTCAAGCACTGAAGATTCGAGAGGAGATTCTGCTCGGGAGTCTATGCCTGCAGTGAAGAGCAGGAGGCCCGAGTGATCTGGACCATTGCTTCCAGCACTGACATATGGTAAAGGGGTTGGTCCGGGATAACACAACATATCAGGACAGGGGCAGGTTGAACTGAAGGCAGTTCAGCGAGCCTTAATAGACATTGTCAGGAGGACATGTGGCCTAGCGGGAAGAATCGGAGACCTCAACTATGGCCTGTGTTTGCAGAAGAGGTAGTGTTGATGCCTATATGTGTTGGGACCATCACCCTTGTCAGTAGCTATCGTAACATACAGTTAGAAGCAGATATTACAGTTAGAGTGAGCCAGAGAATTCATTGTATTTATGATATTGCATATTTCACCTCATAATCACCCTGTTTTGCATTATACTGTATACTGGTGGCATAGTGATCACAATTCTATCACATCAGGGAAATAAATAATGATATTGTTTACTTCTGCCTTGTGCTTGTGTGTTGTATCTGGTCACTCAATACAGGGACATAATGGGGACATTACACTGTGTGGGGGATGGCGGTACTGTGGGAATATTATACTGTGTGGGGGGATGGCGGTACTGTGGGAACATTATACTCTCTCTCACCCACAAAGCTCTCCACTGTTCTGCACCGCCTTATATCTCCTCTCTCATCTCTGTCTATCGCCCTACACGTGCCCTCCGTTCTACAAATGACCTAAGACTAACATCCCCCGTAATCCGAACCTCGCACCTCCGCCTCCAAGACTTCTCTCGTGCTGCTCCAGCTCTCTGGAATGCACTTCCCCAGGCGATCAGACTGATACCTAGCCCTGACCTATTCAAGCGCGCTTTGAAAACCCATCTCTTCAAACAAGCCTACCACATCAACTACCCAGCAAGCTAACTTTGCCCTGTTCCCTCCTTCCAAATATTATTCTGAATCTGCACCCTACTATTCATCTGTCTCCACACCCTTCATGCACAGGATAACTGCACTTGATACTTGTCTATTGCACTTAAACACACGGGCTGATGACCGGATCATGCAGCTTTATATGAAAATCCCTATTATAATTGCCAGACCTGAATTAACAAGCATTTTTCACCTACTGTGTCCCCCCATTTCCTTGTAGATTGTAAGCTTGCGAGCAGGGACCTCACTCCTAATGTCACTGTTTGAATTG
Organism: Dendrobates tinctorius; assembly: GCF_039654945.1. Lineage (NCBI taxonomy): Eukaryota > Metazoa > Chordata > Amphibia > Anura > Dendrobatidae > Dendrobates > Dendrobates tinctorius. Next base: position 11,937,405 of record NW_027361794.1, read on the forward strand.
TCTTAACTTGTATTGAATTTATTGTCTGTACATGTCCCCGCTTAATTGTAAAGTGCTGCGGAATATGTTGGCGCTATATAAATAAAAATTATTATTATTATTATTATTATTATTATTATTATACTGTGTGGGGATGGTGGTACTGTGGGAACATTATACTGTGTGGGGGGATGGTGGTACTGTGGGAACATTATACTGTGTGGGGACACCATACATATTGCATAAGGAGCATTATGGGAGCATTACACTGTGTGGGGCCAAGAAAGGAGCCCTGTACTATGAGAACAATCCGTTTCCTCCCTTCCTGTCTTCCATAGTTGGGTCGTATGTCTTTATTACAGGAAACAGAACAAAAACGTTATTATTCTTATAAAGTGGCAACAAAAACACCAAAAAGAGTCTCCGTACTGGAGGGGTTAATGTCCCTCGCTCAGTAATGGGGAATGTCCACATACCTCAGTCTGCAGAGCCCCACTCCACATATATGGCTGCTCTGTGCGCACAGGACCTGTGATGAGGTCACAGGAGGGGAGGAGTCAGGGGTCACATGATATCCGGAGTGGAGACTTCTCCTCAGTCAGTGACATTCCCGCCATTATTTCCCCTCACTACTGGCACAATTACCCCGCGCCGCCTTTTCTACACAGTGTTATGTGTGGAATGTAACGTGTGATTTCTCTGCTTGGAGACAAATAGACCCCACACGAGGTAATTATTAGCCCAATTTTTTTATTTTCACAATGGTAATCGGACATATACTATATGGTGGCATATTTCTCTTGAAAAAAATCTGAAATTTGGTGACAATTTTGAAAATTTTGCAATTATCAAAACTTTTAATTTTCATGCCCTTAAATCAGTGAGTCATTTCACCCAAAATAGTTAATAAATAACATTTCCCACATGTCTACTTTACATCAGCACAATTTTTTTTAATTTTTGTTAGAATGGTCTAAGGGTTAAAAGTTGACCAGAAACTTATTTTTACTAAAAAAATTTACAAAACTAATTTTTAGGGACCACCTCACATTTGAAGTCACTTTGAGGGGTCTATATGGTAGAAAATACCGAAAAGTGACACCATTCTAAAAACTGCATCCCTGAAGGTGTTCAAAACCACATTCAACAAGTTTATTAACCCTTCAGCTGTTTCACAGGAATAAGTGGAACGTGGAAGGAAAAAATTAACATTTAACTTTTTTTCACAAACATTTTACATTAGACACTATTTTTTTAATTTTCACAAGGGTACTAGGAGAAAATGAACTGCAAAATTTCTTGTGAATTTTCTCCTGAGCATGCTGGTACCCCATATGTTGAGGAAAACTACTGTTTGGGCGCACGGCAGGCCTTGGAAGGGAAGGAGCGCTATTTTACTTTTGGAATCCAAAAAAATTGCTGCAATCATTAGCAGATATCGTGTTGCGTTTGGAGAGCCCCTGAAGTGCCGAAGAATGGAAACACCCTCAAGTGACCCCATTTTGGAAACTAGACCTCTCAAGGAACTTATCTAGATGAGTGGTGAGCACCTTAAACCCCCAAGTAATATTGAGCAATGAAAATAAAACAAAAATCACTTTTTCCCAACAAAAATAATCTTTTGGCCCCCAATTTTTTATTTTTACAAGGTTAACAGGAGAAATTGAACCTCAAAATTGGTTTTGCTACTTCTCCTGAGTTGTGATGGGCGAACCCCTGGATGTTCGGGGTTTGACCAAACAGTTAAAAACAGTACCCGAACCCAGAACCCTTTCACTTGAATTGGAGGCCCGAACATCAGGTATTTGCCATGCTGTCATGTACATGACAAAGTGGCAAACACTGCCTCTGATCGGCAATTATATCATTACCACTGGTCAGAGAGCTGTGGCTCTCACGCAAATAATAGGGTGAGCCTGCAGCTGTGACCGTATGTAAAAAATTTACCTCCGGTCACTGGCATCGGCTGATGGGACTACTACGCCCATCAAATTGAAAAAATTGAGATGCTTAGCACATAATTTGGCCAATTCATGCATGTCCAGCAGCCAACGATAAAGCAGTCTCAAAACTACTGGGAACCTACGTGGCTAGTGTAAATACCTCTCTTAGGCTGAAGTCTAAATTTCTCAGTAGATGTGAATACCTCTTTTTAAAGCCTGAATTTATGGGTAGGTAATAGAGATAAGCGAATTGTTCAGAAAATGATCGCCAAACATAATTTCGGCACAAAAATGGCACATTCGGATTCATGATCGGAAACACGAGTGTCACGACTCGGATGTTTGGTGACCCGGGACAGGGGCTCCTTCCCTGTCCCTAATGCTAAAGGGCACCCTAGCTCGCCCTGTTCCCCGGATTACTTCTGAAGGTAAAGATGCCGGGGCCACATACCTTGCTTTATCTCCTGAATCCGCCCTCCATCTGTTCCCTTCCCCCACAAAGGGAAGAGGGAACAGTTGTGCACTGCAGTACACCAACTAGACAAACAAGGCAACACAAACAAGGGTAACTGAAAATAACAGTCACACAAATTTTCACTCACACATAACAGAGGAATACAATGGAGTGTGGAGGATGTGGAAAAACCAAAGTAGGAGAAGGAAAGGGAATTATCACACTTACAAAACCAAGCAACAGTCACAGATAAATCCACCAAACTCCTCATATAACCACCAAACAACTATCCTCCTAGCAATGCAGCATAAGCTAGTGTGTGTGAGCATGAGCAGAGCCACAAGACTGTGGAGAAGAGTAGTAGAGCAGCAAGAGGTTCTGCAGCAGTAGAACCAGAGCCAAGCAGAACCACAAGAGTGTGCAGCAGAGGCAGAGCCTAAAGAGTACAGAGCAGGCAGAGTTGCAAGAGAGAGGAGCACAAGCAGACAGGGAGGACACAAGGAAAGACACAGCAGGGAAAGAAGCCAAAGACAAGGAGACAGACAGACAAAGGTAGGACAAAGTTCAGACAGGGCAACAGTACGAGACAGGGCCAAGGACTCAGGGACCAGAGTATACACAGGTACAAAGCAAGGCAAGAAAAAAGACAGAGAGACCAGGATATTCTGCCTTCTGGAGGGCAGATAGAGAAGTACCAAGCAAAGCTAGGAGTAAAGCCTCCAGAGAAGGAGGAACACAGAGCAAGACCTGGCAGCTCAGTAGCAAGACACTAACTGAGTTAACACATTGCACAGGCAAGGTTTCACTGGTTGGAGCTGCCCTAAATACTAGAGTGCTCTTGGTAATTGGTCAGGCACACATTAGACAGATGCACCCTGACTCCATAAGAACCAGAGAGTTCTGGCACCACCCCCATATGCACACAGCCAGGAAACATGCACAGAGCAGATAGGAGACAAGCGGCACAGAGCATGGAGCTGGCAGCAGACAGAAATCACAACAAGGCCTGGAGCAGTGAGTAAGTTGGTGTGTGGGGGATGGGAGGCCATGCAGTGATGCCAGCAGGGATGTTACATTTCCCTTGGTACTGCGCTACTCTCTGGTATCAACCCAGCTTGTTTGACTATTCTGCTGCCACCTGGTGGTAGCCTCGCTGCAGTGCTGCTGGTCTGCTCTGAGCAGAATTTCATTCTTCAATCCACTTTGCTGTCATCTTGTGGAGTTTGCATTTACCTGTAAATATTAAATCATTCAGATCATAGAAATATTAAGGGTATATACTACTGAAAACATAACTACTCTGCATTTGTCATCAACATATAAAGGCCTTATTTTTATTTTTCATTTTTATTCTTACTTTATTTTTATTTTTAATTCTTAATTTTTTTATTTCAATCAAGAAAAAACATCAACATTTAATAAAGTAATGTTTAGTACAAGAATATTGCTTTATTAAATATATTGATGATATTGTTCCATTATAAAGGAAAAATGTTATATACAACAATTCATTCTTTAATTCACTCATATATTCTTATTTTGGTTCATGGCTATACATTCTTACGTATTATTGGTCTAATAAATATATACTATTAATAAAGTTTTAGTAATAAAGATGAAAACACTTGCTTCATAAAAAAAACACACTGACACCTATGGATTGAAAAGGTAATTACACCTACGACATAAAAACGTTTTATCACATGAAAAATATGGTTAATAATGTATTATCATTTATTATTGTTTTATTATTCCAAACATGAATTCCATATTAATATTCTGATAATTCTATGGATATTACTGATTGCTATGGTACGCTGTGATATTATAGGTTAGGAAAATTACCAGATTTGGTATAGAATAGGGAATGAAGACTTCAAGCAAGATACTGAAACTACGTTAATAAAGACTTTTCACATTTCTAAATTCAAGTGATTCTTAAAAGTTGCAAGAAGAAAAATCCAATATCAAGAAGTCCTAAAAGGTAAAAATGCTTTATGATTTCTGAGTAATAATGAACTGTGTCAATTATAAATTATTTCACCACTGACAACCGCGACTGCAGAGGACGATGATCCTATGATGCTGAGATGAACTGTGTTATCACATTTTTATCAAGTTCCTGGGGTTTCCAATCACCTGTAAATAGAGTTGAGCGACTTTTGGTTTTTTATGGTCGAGTTTCGTTTCGTGAAACCCGACTTTTCCAAAAGTCGGGTCGAGCAAGATCGGCCGATTATAGGGAAAAGTCGGGGTCGTCCCGAAACACGAAACCCAATGTAAGTCAATGGGGAATAAAAGTCGGCAGTGAGAGGAGGACAGGAAACACACCTACAGTGCCCATTTGAATGCCAAAAGCATCAATTCTTCTTACTTAAGCTGGTCAACCTTAATTAACTTCATAATACAAGTTACGCACTGAGAAATGGGGGTTATTTGGCTAAAGTTGTGGGGGGGTAGGGCTGACTCCAGGTTTTCATGTGCCCTGGGCGAAAGAGCGCCCCTTTAACACATACCACAACTCATCATGCTCCGATACGGCAGAGAAATAGCGGTATAGTACAATGAAAAATACTTCACTTTTTACATCTCATGACGAGGCCCATCTATTTCTCCATACAGAATCATTGGTCCCATATAATGTTTGAAACAGTATATGATGAGCTCCACATAATGCTACAGTATATGTTGGTCCCCATGGATGAAGCTCCACTGTCTTATGGGCCCAAATAATGCTCCAAACATAATGGGCCCCATTTCTAATGCTCTAGTGTATAATGGGCCCTGTAAATGCTGCTCCAGTGTCTGATGTCCACCTTTGGAATGTTCCAGTGTATGGTGGGCCCCATCTATCATTCTCCAGAGTATAGTGCTCCCCAAAAATTGCTGTCCCAACATTGAAAACAATGAAATAAGTCTCCTCGCTAGGGAATCCCTGTACTAGTCTGGACTCCTCGTCGTCCCCATCTTCCATCTCACTGCACAGTATTTCAACCTTGCAAGTGCTGTGATCCTGAGCAAGCAGGGGGGGCCCACTCGTTGGCGACGGCACTGGCACAGGGCCCCTGATAGTACGGTGGTGTGTCTGATGGCGGGTGAGCCGAACCTGCACTTTCATCTGCAGCTTCCTCTTTGTCACCGTGTAAGATGGAACTGTATATGGGAAGGGTAACCTGAGTTTCATCAGGGTCAGATTCAGGCCAGGTAGCGTGCGAGGGGAATGTAGTGGTCTGGGTCAATGTACCAGCAGATTCATCGAGCAGTGGCTGGGCATCAGTGCACTTGTGTCGCCCCCAGGAGTACGGTCACCACAGTGGCATTACCTTCCTCCTAGGGAGTGTGATGTCATGCTTGGGAGCAACGAAGGATCTCTCTAGCAGGTTAACTGATTGGGCGGCGTTATTCCCACGAGTCATGACCCTCCAAACAGCGTTCATGAAGGCAAAGTGTTTGTTTTACGTGGGCAGTATGGTTGCAAAGCTGAACCTTAAAGGAATGTCCAGAAGGGCACCACCAGGAGTGGAGCCTACGGCGTAATTTGACTCAACACGGGCAACCTCAACCATGCCAGCTACAGAACAGATGCACACATTGCAAGCTTAATTCCGTTTACGAACGAGACTCCGTCATGCCCCGCAGTCCGAGTCCGGCTTACTAGAGGGACACGTGAGGCTCTGGCACATGAGATTGGCCAATAACTGGTGTGTCATGCCCTTACATGTCCGTGGCTGCATGTGCGCTACACTGAAAAGGCCAGCTTTTGTCGCTTACAGGTGCAGATAACCCGCTGAACAACGTTAGTGATGGGGATCACTGATTACAATTATTACTCGCGAACGATGATTTCCCAGTAAGTGCAGGTCAACCGCAGTTCCGGAATTAGGCCTAACCGTCATTCCTGAAAAAAATGAAAAACTTACGTGTGCAAACCACAGGTGCTGTAGCTTGCTTAACAGCTCGCCAGCCGTTCTCACGCCCAGTATGGGTTACACGTGATTGCACAAAGGTGAGAAAGGGTACCGTATCCCTGGATAACATGTATGGATAGCGTACACATTCAAAAGATATGTCTATACATCAGGAGGCAGGCTCAGACGGTGTTAGGCCCAGTATGGCTTGCACGTGATTGCACAAAGGTGAGAAAGGGTACCATATCCCCGGATAACATGTATGGATAGCGTACACATTCAAAAGATATGTCTATGCATCAGGAGGCAGGCTCAGACGGTGTAAGGCCCAGTATGGCTTGCAAGTGATTGCACAAAGGTGAGAAAGGGTACCGTATCCCCGGATAACATGTATGGATAGCGTACACATTCAAAAGATATGTCTATACATCAGGAGGCAGGCTCAGACGGTGTAAGGCCCAGTATGGCTTGCAAGTGATTGCACAAAGGTGAGAAAGGGTACCGTATCCCCGGATAATATGTATGGATAGCGTACACATTCAAAAGATATGTCTATACATCAGGAGGCAGGCTCAGACGGTGTCAGGCACAGTATGGCTTGCAAGTGATTGCACAAAGGTGAGAAAGGGTACCGTATCCCCGGATAACATGTATGGATAGCGTACACATTCAAAAGATATGTCTATACATCAGGAGGCAGGCTCAGATGGTGTAAGGCCCAGTATGGCTTGCAAGTGATTGCACAAAGGTGAGAAAGGGTACCGTATCCCCGGATAACATGTATGGATAGCGTACACATTCAAAAGATATGTCTATACATCAGGAAGCAGGCTCAGACGGTGTTAGGCCCAGTATGGCTTGCAAGTGATTGCACAAAGGTGAGAAAGGGTACCGTATCCCCGGATAACATGTATGGATAGCGTACACATTCAAAAGATATGTCTATAGATCAGGAGGCAGGCTCAGACGGTGTCAGGCACAGTATGGATTTGACGGCCCAGACTACACAGCGGAGGAGCAGGGAGAGGTAAAGATTGCAAATGCTGGGGCCCTGCCCAAGCAAGGGGGGCCCACTCGTGGGCGTCGGTACTGGCACTGGGCCCCTCATAGTACGGCAGTGTGTCTGACGGCGGGTGTGCACCACCACCGTCAGAGACACTTGATTGCACTATGAGGGACCCTGTGCCAGTGCCCGCGCCCAAGAGTCGGCCTACCCACCTGTCCAGGGCAACGGCACTTGCACGGTGTCGTGCGCTAGGTGGTGACCCTGGCCATGGGGGGGAGGCAGCACAGTTAGGGAGTTTTAGAAAGTGGCATATGCTGATGTTGGACATTCAGCTGATGCAAAAGGCGAAATAGGTCAAGTCCCAGGAAGAGGTGGACCAAAGCAAGCCATTTTTCTGTCACCCTATGTGTCATCAGGGGAAGGTGGGACAAAATCCTTGGAAACCCATGCATGGTTCATTTTAATGAAGGTTAGATCATCCACATTTTGGGTTGACTCTTTCCGATAGCACACTTGCAGCTGGGCAAACGAGCTCCTGTAAGGCATATTGTGCCAATTCAGGCCAGGTGTCCAGTTTAGCAGCCCAATAGTCAAAGGGGAATGACCTGTGTGGGAGAACATCGATATGGGAGGAAAAGTAGTTTGTAACCATAGTTGACAACTGCTGTCTCCTGTCACTTTCCATCGATGCTGTATTACCAGTTGTGTGAGCGGTACTTGAAAAATCAGTCCACAACATTGTCATGAAACCCCTGTCTCCAACGCCACTTCTGCTGTGTGCACCATGAACACCTCTGCCAAGCTGCCCCCGGCCCGTACGGCTCATGTGAGAACCATCACCGCTGCTGTGTGCTGGGAATGCCTCAAGCAACCGATTTACCAGAGATGCTTGTTTATTAGCAAATATTAGGTCAAGGTTCTCCTGTGGCATGATGTTTTGTAATTTGCCTTTATAGCATGGATCCAGGATGCTGGCCAACCAGTAGTCGTCATCGTTCATCATTTTGGCAATGCGGGGGTCCCTTTTTAGGATCCGCAAGGCATAATCTGACATGTGGGCCAATGTTCCCGGTGTCAATGATGCACTGCGAGTGCTGGTTGGAGGAGCACTTTCTGGCAAATCCACATCCCTCCAGTCACGCACAAACCCTGTACCAGACCTTGCCACGCCAACATTTTCACTTGCCCCACGAGATGCATCCTCCTCCCCTAAGTAATCATCCCCATCATCATCCTCCTCCTCCTCTTCTTCCTCCAACTCATCCAGGAGAGGTCCCTGAGCAGACAATGGCTGAATGTCATCAAGGATTCCCTCCACCTCTTCCTCCTCGTCAACATTGGCTGCAGACGCCTGCTCCTTAAGGTGCGTCAAAGTTTGCATGAGCAGACGCATAAGTGGGATGCTCATGCTTAGGATGGCGTTGTCTGCGCTTACCAGCCGTGTGCATTCCTCAAAACACTGAAGGACTTTACAGAGGTCTTTCAGCTTCGACCACTGCACACCTGTCAACTCCATGTCTGCTCTCAAAGTGCCTGGCCGTGTATCCTCCCACAAATGCATTATGGCCTGCCTCTGCTCGCACAGCCGCTCCACCATGTGCAGGGTGGAGTTCCACCTTGTTGCAATGTCGATAATGAGGCAGTGGTTGGGAAGGTGGAGCAATCGCTGCAGCTTCTGCATACGAACGGAGTGTACAGGCGACCGGCGGATGTGCGCGCACAGTCTTCGCACCTTATGGAGCAGGGCTGTTAACTCCGGATAATTTTTGAGGAAGCACTGCACACCAGGTTCAAGGTGTGAGCCAAGCAAGGTATGTGGCTGAGTTTTGAAAGGGCTATGGCTGCCACAAAATTACGGCCGTTATCACTAACTACCTTGCCTGCCTCAAGATGTACACTGCCCAGCCATGACTCAGTTTGTCGCTTCAAGTACTCGGCCAGCACCTCGGCGGTGTGTCTGTCGCCCAAACACATCATCTGCAACACAGCCTGCTGACACTTTCCACTAGCTGCTCGATAGGGGGACAGCTCGTGTGCAACAGTGGCAGCTGCAGATGGAGTGCTCGTACGACTGCGCTCTGTGGACGAGCTTTCGCTTCTGGAGGAGGAGGAGGGTGGAACGCCTACAGGCAACTGTTTCCTATACCGTGGGCTAGGCAGCACTGTCACACCACCGCTGTCCCCTGTGGACCCTGCATCCACCACATTAACCCAGTGCGCAGTGATGGACACGTAACGGCCCTGGCCATGCCGACTGGACCATGCATCAGTTGTGAGGTGCACCTTTCCACTCACTGACTGCTTGAGTGCATGGACAATGCGGTCTTTCACATGATGGTGGAGGGCTGGGATGGCTTTGCGAGAGAAGAAGTGGCGACTGGGTAGGTCATAGTGTGGTACTGCATAGGCCATGAGTTGGCGGAAAGCTGCGCTTTCCACCAACCGATAGGGCATCATCTCAAACGAGATTAGTTTGGCAATGTGGGCGTTCAAACCCAGTGTACGCGGATGAGAGACTGAGTACTTTCTTGACCTACTCATAGTGTCTGGGAGGGTGAGCAGGACTTGAGAGCTGCATATGGTAGAAGTAGCGGTGGACAGGGCGGACTGAGAGAGGGTTGATGATGGTGATGGAGTTGGTGTTCTTTCTGATGGCCTAGATTCAGTATTTCGTTGATATAACAGTGGGATTCCCTGACTGCTGTGGCCTTGCAACGACACCTCAACATTTGCTGCTGTGCTAACCGGTGGGCTTACAGTGGGGGAAACAATGTAGCGTTGCTGACTACCTTCTTTGTGATCAGTTGCACATGTGGCACTTGAGGTTTGGTGATGTGTCCACGCTTGCAAGTGCATGCTGGTTAAATGTCTAAGCATGCAACTGGTATTCAAATTTTTCAGATTTTTCCCTCGGCTAAAGGTCTTTGCGCACTTCTCCGGGCCTGCCAGATAACAGCTGTTGCGATGTTGATGTCTGCTGTGGATGCTCCTCATCTGAGCTATTGGAAGCAGCACCCTCTTCCCCCAATGGATGCCAATCTGGGTCAACAACTGGGTCATCCATCACCTCCTCTTCAATGTCATGTGCACCTTCCTCTGTGTCACCGTGTATGGTGGTATAGTGTGCGGGAAGGGGCACCTGAGTCTCATCAGGGTCAGAATCTGGCTCTGTACACTGCGAGGACAATGTAGTGCTCTGAGTGAATGTACCAGCAGAATCATCTATCAGCGGCTGTGCATCAGTGCACTCCATGTCAGATTCATCTTGGCCTGGGTAATTCACCATTTCACTTGATAATCCAGGCATGGTATGTGAAAACAGCTCCATGGAGTAATCAGTAGTATGGCCTGCGTCATCCTTCAATCTTGGTTGGGGTGAAGGACACAAGGAAAGGTGTGGTTCATGAACATGAGCCTCCAATGACGACTCAGTGCTTTTACTTTTTACAACTTCAGAAGAGGAGGCGATAGAGCTGGAGGCTGAGTCAGCAATGTAAGACAAAACTTTTTCCTGATGCTCTGGCGTTAAAAGCGGTTTGCCAACTCCTAGAAAACTAAGCCTTCGAAGCCTTATGGAGCCAGACGATGACGCAGGCTCAACACCTCCTGCATTCGGTCCTATTTTGCTTTTGCCACTACCATCAGATCCACCACCAACATCATCATTACCAGCTGCCAACCCCCGCCCAATTCCACGGCCTCTTCCACCAGCCTTCCTCATTTTTGGTAGAAATGTAGACAAAATCCTACAAACTATTTAGTAATGTAAAACAAGGTACAAGGTGTCTATAGGACAGGGGAGATTTAGATTTTCTGCAGGCACTTGTGGACACTGGACACTTGGATTGTGTGAGGCCCACTGAATATCACAGCGCTATGTCACAGGCTCGATGGCACAGGTGTGAAAAATGTCACTAGAGGATAACGGAGATTTTGAATTTCTGGGAGATTTTGAATTTCTGCAGACACTTGTGGACACTGGACACTTGGATTGTGTGAGGCCCACTGAATATCACAGCGCTATGTCACAGGCTTGATGGCACAGGTGTGAAAAAAGTGACTACAGGATAAGGGAGATTTTGAATTTCTGGGAGATTTTGAATTTCTGCAGACACTTGTGGACACTGGACACTTGGATTGTGTGAGGCCCACTGAATATCACAGCGCTATGTCACAGGCTCGATGGCACAGGTGTGAAAAAAGTGACTACAGGATAAGGGAGATTTTGAATTTCTGGGAGATTTTGAATTTCTGCAGACACTTGTGGACACTGGACACTTGGATTGTGTGAGGCCCACTGAATATCACAGCGCTATGTCATAGGCTCGATGGCACAGGTGTGAAAAAAGTGACTACAGGATAAGGGAGATTTTGAATTTCTGGGAGATTTTGAATTTCTGCAGACACTTGTGGACACTGGACACTTGGATTGTGTGAGGCCCACTGAATATCACAGTGCTATGTCACAGGCTCGATGGCACAGGTGTGAAAAAAGTGACTACAGGATAAGGGAGATTTTGAATTTCTGCAGACACTTGTGGACACTGGACACTTGGATTGTGTGAGGCCCACTGAATATCACAGCGCTATGTCACAGGCTCGATGGCACAGGTGTGAAAAAAGTGACTACAGGATAAGGGAGATTTTGAATTTCTGTGAGATTTTGAATTTCTGCAGACACTTGTGGACACTGGACACTTGGATTGTGTGAGGCCCACTGAATATCACAGTGCTATGTCACAGGCTCGATGGCACAGGTGTGAAAAAAGTGACTACAGGATAAGGGAGATTTTGAATTTCTGCAGACACTTGTGGACACTGGACACTTGGATTGTGTGAGTCCCACTGAATATCACAGCGCTATGTCACAGGCTCGATGGCACAGGTGTGAAAAAAGTGACTACAGGATAAGGGAGATTTTGAATTTCTGCAGACACTTGTGGACACTGGACACTTTTGGATTGTGTGAGGCCCAATGAATATCAGAGCGCTATGTCACAGGCTCGATGCAGCAGGTGTGAATAAAGTGACTACACGATAAGGGAGATTTTGAATTTCTGCAGACACTGGACACTTTTGGATTGTGTGAGGCCCAATGAATATCAGAGCGCTATGTCACAGGCTCGATGCAGCAGGTGTGAAAAAAGTGACTACAGGATAAGGGAGATTTTGAATTTCTGCAGACACTTGTGGACACTGGACACTTTTGGATTGTGTGAGGCCCACTGAATATCAGAGCGCTATGTCACAGGCTCGATGGCACAGGTGTGAAAAAAGTGAATTGTAGAATTGGGCAGAATAGGAATCTCCCTAGAGTGTAGGTCTGTAAGAACGGAACAAGTCCTCCACTTATCCTTCCACAGTGAAACACAGATAGCTTCACTGTGGCTGTGATAACAGCCGTTATACGGTACTGTGTGAGGAGCGTACACCGCTGTATGGTGTGAATAAATGCACGCTCAGTACCTTAGCAGGACAAAAAAAAATTGGGATTGCTTTTAAAAAAGCAGTTTGCAGAGCAGTGGGGAAACAGCAATGCAGCTGTCAGGAAGCCTTAGAAGGCAGCCTAACAACCAACACCGCTGATCCACCACAATATAGCCTCCCCTTACACTGCACACACAGTGACTGGTGTGTTGCACAGGCAAAATCGCTAGCAGCAGAAGCAGTTTTTTTGTCTTCTTCCCTGCCTAACGCTCTCCCTACAGAATCAGCAACCTCTCCCTATGCTAAGATCGGCAGAAGTAAGATGGCGGTCGGCGTGCACGCCCTTTTATAACCCCTGTGACGCCCACCAAAGCAAGCCAATCACTTGCATGCCCTTCTGAAAGATGGTGGCGACCCCTGCCTATGTCATCACGTTGCCCACAGTGTCCGTGGATCCTGATTGGCTGAAAAAGAGCGCTAAACAAACTTTTGAAACGCGACTTTGGCGCGTAAGTCGCCGACCTCGTGGCCGACCTCATCCTAGGGTCGGGTTTCGTTTCATGAAACCCGACTTTGCCAAAAGTCGGCGACTTTTGAAATTGTTCGACCCGTTTCGCTCAACTCTATTCTCCAGCTTTCATCAAAGCTTTACAGGTAGAGTTGAGCGAAACGGGTCGAACAATTTCAAAAGTCGCCGACTTTTGGCAAAGTCGGGTTTCATGAAGCGAAACCCGACCCTAGGATGAGGTCGGCCACGAGGTCGGCGACTTACGCGCCAAAGTCGCGTTTCAAAAGTTTGTTTAGCGCTCTTTTTCAGCCAATCAGGATCCACGGACACTGTGGGCAACGTGATGACATAGGCAGGGGTCGCCACCATCTTTCAGAAGGGCATGCAAGTGATTGGCTTGCTTTGGTGGGCGTCACAGGGGTTATAAAAGGGCGTGCACGCCGACCGCCATCTTACTTCTGCCGATCTTAGCATAGGGAGAGGTTGCTGATTCTGTAGGGAGAGCGTTAGGCAGGGAAGAAGACAAAAAAACTGCTTCTGCTGCTAGCGATTTTGCCTGTACAACACACCAGTCACTGTGTGTGCAGTGCAAGGGGAGGCTATATTGTGGTGGATCAGCGGTGTTGGTTGTTAGGCTGCCTTCTAAGGCTTCCTGACAGCTGCATTGCTGTTTCCCCACTGCTCTGCAAACTGCTTTTTTAAAAGCAATCCCAATTTTTTTTTTGTCCTGCTAAGGTACTGAGCGTGCATTTATTCACACCATACAGCGGTGTACGCTCCTCACACAGTACCGTGTAACGGCTGTTATCACAGCCACAGTGAAGCTATCTGTGTGTCACTGTGGAAGGATAAGTGGAGGACTTGTTCCGTTCTTACAGACCTACACTCTAGGGAGATTCCTATTCTGCCCAATTCTACAATTCACTTTTTTCACACCTGTGCCATCGAGCTTGTGACATAGCGCTCTGATATTCAGTGGGCCTCACACAATCCAAAAGTGTCCAGTGTCCACAAGTGTCTGCAGAAATTCAAAATCTCCCTTATCCTGTAGTCACTTTTTTCACACCTGCTGCATCGAGCCTGTGACATAGCGCTCTGATATTCATTGGGCCTCACACAATCCAAAAGTGTCCAGTGTCTGCAGAAATTCAAAATCTCCCTTATCCTGTAGTCACTTTTTTCACACCTGCTGCATCGAGCCTGTGACATAGCGCTCTGATATTCATTGGGCCTCACACAATCCAAAAGTGTCCAGTGTCCACAAGTGTCTTTAGAAATTCAAAATCTCCCTTATCCTGTAGTCACTTTTTTCACACCTGTGCCATCGAGCCTGTGACATAGCGCTGTGATATTCAGTGGGACTCACACAATCCAAGTGTCCAGTGTCCACAAGTGTCTGCAGAAATTCAAAATCTCCCTTATCCTGTAGTCACTTTTTTCACACCTGTGCCATCGAGTCTGTGACATAGCACTGTGATATTCAGTGGGCCTCACACAATCCAAGTGTCCAGTGTCCACAAGTGTCTGCAGAAATTCAAAATCTCCCTTATCCTGTAGTCACTTTTTTCATACCTGTGCCATCGAGCCTGTGACATAGCACTGTGATATTCAGTGGGCCTCACACAATCCAAGTGTCCAGTGTCCACAAGTGTCTGCAGAAATTCAAAATCTCACAGAAATTCAAAATCTCCCTTATCCTGTAGTCACTTTTTTCACACCTGTGCCATCGAGCCTGTGACATAGCGCTGTGATATTCAGTGGGCCTCACACAATCCAAGTGTCCAGTGTCCACAAGTGTCTGCAGAAATTCAAAATCTTCCAGAAATTCAAAATCTCCCTTATCCTGTAGTCACTTTTTTCACACCTGTGCCATCGAGCCTGTGACATAGCGCTGTGATATTCAGTGGGCCTCACACAATCCAAGTGTCCAGTGTCCACAAGTGTCTGCAGAAATTCAAAATCTCCCAGAAATTCAAAATCTCCCTTATCCTGTAGTCACTTTTTTCACACCTGTGCCATCGAGCCTGTGACATAGCGCTGTGATATTCAGTGGGCCTCACACAATCCAAGTGTCCAGTGTCCACAAGTGTCTGCAGAAATTCAAAATCTCCCAGAAATTCAAAATCTCCCTTATCCTGTAGTCACTTTTTTCACACCTGTGCCATCGAGCCTGTGACATAGCGCTGTGATATTCAGTGGGCCTCACACAATCCAAGTGTCCAGTGTCCACAAGTGTCTGCAGAAATTCAAAATCTCCCAGAAATTCAAAATCTCCGTTATCCTCTAGTGACATTTTTCACACCTGTGCCATCGAGCCTGTGACATAGCACTTTGATATTCAGTGGGCCTCACACAATCCAAGTGTCCAGTGTCCACAAGTGTCTGCAGAAAATCTAAATCTCCCCTGTCCTATAGACACCTTGTACCTTGTTTTACATTACTAAATAGTTTGTAGGATTTTGTCTACATTTCTACCAAAAATGAGGAAGGCTGGTGGAAGAGGCCGTGGAATTGGGCGGGGGTTGGCAGCTGGTAATGATGATGTTGGTGGTGGATCTGATGGTAGTGGCAAAAGCAAAATAGGACCGAATGCAGGAGGTGTTGAGCCTGCGTCATCATCTGGCTCCATAAGGCTTCGAAGGCTTAGTTTTCTAGGAGTTGGCAAACCGCTTTTAACGCCAGAGCATCAGGAAAAAGTTTTGTCTTACATTGCTGACTCAGCCTCCAGCTCTATTGCCTCCTCTTCTGAAGTTGTAAAAAGTAAAAGCACTGAGTCGTCATTGGAGGCTCATGTTCATGAACCACACCTTTCCTTGTGTCCTTCACCACAACCAAGATTGAAGGATGACGCAAGCCATACTACTGATTACTCCATGGAGCTGTTTTCACATACCATGCCTGGATTATCAAGTGAAATGGTGAATTACCCAGGCCAAGATGAATCTGACATGGAGTGCACTGATGCACAGCCGCTGATAGATGATTCTGCTGGTACATTCACTCAGAGCACTACATTGTCCTCACAGTGTACAGAGCCAGATTCTGACCCTGATGAGACTCAGGTGCCCCTTCCCGCACACTATACCACCATACACGGTGACACAGAGGAAGGTGCACATGACATTGAAGAGGAGGTGATGGATGACCCAGTTGTTGACCCAGATTGGCATCCATTGGGGGAAGAGGGTGCTGCTTCCAATAGCTCAGATGAGGAGCATCCACAGCAGACATCAACATCGCAACAGCTGTTATCTGGCAGGCCCGGAGCACTCCAAAGACAGGTTCCAAAAATCAAAAGAGTTGCTGGACAGCTTGTCCAGAGGGTCAAAACATCACAGCGTGCTAGGCCGCAAAATGTCTGCCAAAGTAGGAAGAGTGCAGTGTGGCACTTTTTTGAACAAAATCCTCATGATCAGGCCAAGGTTATCTGTAAGAAGTGCGCAAAGACCTTTAGCCGAGGGAAAAATCTGAAAAATTTGAATACCAGTTGCATGCTTAGACATTTAACCAGCATGCACTTGCAAGCGTGGACACAACACCAAACCTCAAGTGCCACATGTGCAACTGATCACAAAGAAGGTAGTCAGCAACGCTACATTGTTTCCCCCACTGTAAGCCCACCGGTTAGCACAGCAGCAAATGTTGAGGTGTCGTTGCAAGGCCACAGCAGTCAGGGAATCCCACTGTTATATCAACGAAATACTGAATCTAGGCCATCAGAAAGAACACCAACTCCATCACCATCATCAACCCTCTCTCAGTCCGCCCTGTCCACCGCTACTTCTACCATATGCAGCTCTCAAGTCCAGCTCACCCTCCCAGAAACTATGAGTAGGTCAAGAAAGTACTCAGTCTCTCATCCGCGTACACTGGGTTTGAACGCCCACATTGCCAAACTAATCTCGTTTGAGATGATGCCCTATCGGTTGGTGGAAAGCGCAGCTTTCCGCGAACTCATGGCCTATGCAGTACCACGCTATGACCTACCCAGTCGCCACTTCTTCTCTCGCAAAGCCATCCCAGCCCTCCACCATTATGTGAAAGACCGCATTGTCCATGCACTCAAGCAGTCAGTGAGTGGAAAGGTGCACCTCACAACTGATGCATGGTCCAGTCGGCATGGCCAGGGCCGTTACGTGTCCATCACTGCGCACTGGGTTAATGTGGTGGATGCAGGGTCCACAGGGGACAGCGGAGGTGGGACAGTGCTGCCTAGCCCACTGTATAGGAAACAGTTGGCTGTAGGCGTTCCACCCTCCTCCTCCTCCTCCAGAAGCGATAGCTCGTCCACAGAGCGCAGTCGTACGAGCACTCCATCTGCAGCTGCCACTGTTGCACACGAGGTGTCCCCCTATCGAGCAGCTAGTGGAAAGCGTCAGCAAGATGTGTTGCAGATGATGTGTTTGGGCGACAGACACACCGCCGAGGTGCTGGCCGAGTACTTGAAGCGACAAACTGAGTCATGGCTGGGCAGTGTACATCTTGAGGCAGGCAAGGTAGTTAGTGATAACGGCCGTAATTTTGTGGCAGCCATAGCCCTTTCAAAACTCAGCCACATACGTGCCACACCAGAGAGGCAACGGGAGATTAGGGAGGTTAATAAGTGGCTCAGGAGTTGGTGTAGGAAGGAGGGGTTTGGGTTCCTGCAGAACTGGGCCGACTTCTCAGTTGGCTACAGGTTCTACGCTAGGGACGGGCTGCACCTCAATGGGGAGGGTGCCGCTGTGCTGGGGGAGAAAATGGCTAGAAGGTTGGAGGAGTGTTTAAACTAGGGACGGGGGGGAGGGTATTCCTTTTATAGGAGGGGAAGACAGTGCAGATAGAGACCTGGGCACAAATAATGACATTGGGGGTGGAGGTGGCATGGGGGGTGGGGTTAGAACAGTTAATAATTTAAGAAAGAATAGAGGTACAGAGAGATACATAAAGTGCATGTATACTAATGCCAGAAGTCTCGCCAACAAAATGGAGGAATTGGAGTTAATGTTGTTGGAACATAATTATGACATGGTGGGGATATCTGAGACATGGCTGGATGAGAGCCATGACTGGGCTGTTAATTTACAGGGCTATAGTCTGTTCAGAAATGACCGTACAAATAAGCGAGGGGGAGGCGTGTGTTTATATGTAAAATCATCCTTAAAACCCATCCTTCGTGATAATATATATGAATCTAATGAAAATGTAGAGTCCCTGTGGGTAGAGATAAGGGGAGGGGGGAAAAATAATAAATTACTGATAGGGGTTTGTTATAAATCTCCAAAAATAATGGAAGCTACAGAGAATATCCTCATAAAGCAAATAGATGAAGCAGCGACTCAAGGAGAAGTCATTATTATGGGGGACTCCAACTACCCTGAAATACATTGGGGAACCGAAACCTGCAGTTCCAGCAAGGGTAATAGGTTTCTGACAACGATGAGAGACAATTACCTTTCAAACTGGTTCAGGACCCAACAAGAGGGGGGGCACTGCTAGACCTAATATTAACCAACAGGCCAGACCGCATATCAAATGTAAGGGTTGAGGGTCACTTGGGTAATAGTGATCACAAATTAATAAGTTTTCATGTATCCTTTAATAAGATGTGTAGTAGAGGGGTTACAAGGACACTAAACTTCAGGAAGGCAAATTTCCAACGGATGAGAGATGATCTTGGTGCAATTAACTGGGACGATATCCTGAGACATAAGAATACACAAAGAAAATGGGAGTATTAGCATCCTGAATAGGACCTGTGCACAATATATACCGTATGGGAATAAACATGCGAGAAATAGGAGGAAACCACTATGGCTAAATAGAGCTGTAAGGGGCGCAATAAGAGATAAAAATAAAGCATTTAGAGAATTAAAGCAAGTAGGTAGTGATGAGGCATTAAATAAATACAGAAGATTAAATAAATTCTGTAAAAAGCAAATCAAGACAGCAAAGATTGAGACAGAGAGACTCATTGCCAGAGAAAGTAAAAATAATCCCAAAATATTCTTTAACTACATAAATAGTAAGAAGCTAAAAAATGATAGTGTTGGTCCCCTTAAAAATAGTCTGGGTGAAATGGTGGATGAGGATGAGGAAAAAGCCAATATGCTAAATAACTTTTTTTCAACAGTATTTACACAAGAAAATCCCATGACGGATAACATGATCAGGGATAAAAATTCTCCATTAAATGTCACCTGCTTAACCCAGCAGGAAGTACGGCGGCGTCTACAAATCACTAAAATTGACAAATCCCCGGGCCCGGATGGGATACACCCCCGAGTACTGCAGGAATTAAGCACAGTCATAGATAGACCACTATTTTTAATCTTTAAAGATTCCATAATAACAGGGTCTGTACCACAGGACTGGCGTATAGCAAATGTGGTGCCAATATTCAAAAAGGGGACAAAAACTGAACTTGGAAATTATAGGCCAGTAAGTTTAACCTCAACTGTGGGTAAAATCCTGGAGGGTTTTCTAAGAGATACTATACTGGAGTATCTGGAGAAGAATAACCTTATGACCCAATATCAACATTGGTTTACAAGAGACCGTTCCTGTCAGACTAATCTGATAAGCTTTTATGAAGAGGTAAGTTCCGGACTGGACCAAGGGAATGCAGTGGACGTGGTGTACATGGACTTTTCAAAAGCTTTTGATAAGGTGCCACACAAAAGGTTGATACATAAAATGAGAACAATGGGGATAAGGGAAAATATGTGTAGGTGGGTTAAGAGCTGGCTCAGGGATAGGAAACAAAGGGTGGTTATTAATGGAGCACACTTGGACTGGGTCACGGTTAGCAGTGGGGTACCACAGGGGTCAGTTTTGGGCCTGCTTCTTTTTAACATATTTATTAATGACCTTGTAGGGGGCATAGAGAGTAGAATTTCAATATTTGCAGATGACACTAAACTCTGCAGGGTAATCAATACAGAGGAGGACAATTTTATATTACAGGAGGATTTATGTAAACTAGAAGCTTGGGCTGATAAATGGCAAATGAGCTTTAATGGGGATAAATGTAAGGTCATGCACTTGGGTAGAACGAACAAGTTGTATAATTATGTGCTTAATTGTAAAACACTGGGCAAAACAGTCACTGAAAAAGACCTGGGTGTATGGGTGGACGACAAACTCACATCTAGTGGCCAGAGTCAAGCAGCTGCTGCAAAGGCAAATAAAATAATGGGATGCATTAAAAGAGGCATAGATGCTCATGAGGAGAACATAATTTTACCTCTATATAAGTCACTAGTGCGACCACACTTAGAATACTGTGTACAGTTCTGGTCTCCGGTGTATAAGAAAGACATAGCTGAACTGGAGCGGGTGCAGAGAAGAGCGACCAAGGTTATTAGGGAACTAGGGGGTCTGCAATACCAAGACAGGTTATTACACTTGGGGTTATTTAGTTTGGAGAATCGAAGGCTTAGGGGTGATCTTATTACAATGTATAAATATATGTGGGGACAATACAAAGACCTTTCTAATGATCTTTTTACTCTTAGACCTGTGACGGGGACAAGGGGGCATCCTCTACGTCTGGAGGAAAGAAGGTTTAAGCATACTCACAGATGCGGATTCTTTACTGTAAGAGCAGTGAGACTATGGAACTCTCTGCCATATGATGTTGTAATGAGTGATTCACTACTAAAATTTAAGAAGGGACTGGATGCCTTTCTTGAAAAGTATAATATTACAGGGTATATACACTAGTCTCCTTAATATTGCGTTGATCCAGGGAGCTAGTCTGATTGCCGTATGTGGAGTCGGGAAGGAATTTTTTTCCACAATGTGAAGCTTACTGTTGCCACATGGGTTTTTTTTGCCTTCCTCTGGATCAACATGTTAGGGCAAGTTAGGATAGGATATGGGTTGAACTAGATGGACTTAAAGTCTCCCTTCAACCTTAATAACTATGTTACTATGTTACTATGTTACTATGTTACATACCTTGCTTGGCTCACACCTTGAACCTGGTGGTGCAGTGCTTCCTCAAAAATTATCCGGAGTTAACAGCCCTGCTCCATAAGGTGCGAAGACTGTGCGCGCACATCCGCCGGTCGCCTGTACACTCCGTTCGTATGCAGAAGCTGCAGCGATTGCTCCACCTTCCCAACCACCGCCTCATTATCGACATTGCAACAAGGTGGAACTCTACCCTACACATGGTGGAGCGGCTGTGCGAGCAGAGGCAGGCCATAATGCATTTGTGGGAGGATACACGGCCAGGCACTTTGAGAGCAGACATGGAGTTGACAGGTGTGCAGTGGTCGAAGCTGAAAGACCTCTGTAAAGTCCTTCAGTGTTCTGAGGAATGCACACGGCTGGTAAGCGCAGACGACGCCATCCTAAGCATGAGCATCCCACTTATGCGTCTGCTCATGCAAACTTTGACGCACCTTAAGGAGCAGGCGTCTGCAGCCAATGTTGACGAGGAGGAAGAGGTGGAGGGAATCCTTGATGACATTCAGCCATTGTCTGCTCAGGGACCTCTCCTGGACGAGTTGGAGGAAGAAGAGGAGGAGGAGGATGATGATGGGGATGATTACTTAGGGGAGGAGGATGCATCTCGTGGGGCAAGTGAAAATGTTGGCGTGGCAAGGTCTGGTACAGGGTTTGTGCGTGACTAGAGGGATGTGGATTTGCCAGAAAGTGCTCCTCCAACCAGCACTCGCAGTGCATCATTGACACCGGGAACATTGGCCCACATGTCAGATTATGCCTTGCGGATCCTAAAAAGGGACCCCTGCATTGCCAAAATGATGAACGATGACGACTACTGGTTGGCCAGCATTCTGGATCCACGCTATAAAGGCAAATTACAAAACATCATGCCACAGGAGAACCTTGACCTAATATTGGCTAATAAACAAGCAACTCTGGTAAATCGGTTGCTTGAGGCATTCCCAGCACACAGCAGCGGTGATGGTTCTCACACGAGCCGTACAGGCCGGGGGCAGCTTGGCAGAGGTGTTCATGGTGCACACAGCAGAAGTGGCGTTGGAGACAGGGGTTTCATGACAATGTTGTGGACTGATTTTTCAAGTACCGCTCACACAACTGGTAATACAGCATCGATGGAAAGTGACAGGAGACAGCAGTTGTCAACTATGGTTACAAACTACTTTTCCTCCCATATCGATGTTCTCCCACACAGGTCATTCCCCTTTGACTATTGGGCTGCTAAACTGGACACCTGGCCTGAATTGGCACAATATGCCTTACAGGAGCTCGCTTGCCCAGCTGCAAGTGTGCTATCGGAAAGAGTCTTCAGTGCAGCTGGATCAATCCTGACAGAAAAAAGGACCCGTCTGTCAACCCAAAATGTGGATGATCTAACCTTCATTAAAATGAACCATGCATGGGTTTCCAAGGATTTTGTCCCACCTTCCCCTGATGACACATAGGGTGACAGAAAAATGGCTTGCTTTGGTCCACCTCTTCCTGGGACTTGACCTATTTCGCCTTTTGCATCAGCTGAATGTCCAACATCAGTATATGCCACTTTCTAAAACTCCCTAACTGTGCTGCCCCCCCCATGGCCGGGGTCACCACCTAGCGCACGACACCGTGTGAGTGCCGTTGCCCTGGACAGGTGGGTAGGCCGACTCTTGGGCGTGGGCACTGGCACAGGGTCCCTCATAGTGCAATCAAGTGTCTCTGACGGTGGTGGTGCACACCCGCCGTCAGACACACCGCCGTACTATGAGGGGCCCAGTGCCAGTACCGACGCCCACGAGTGGGCCCCCCTTGCTTGGGCAGGGCCCCAGCATTTGCAATCTTTACCTCTCCCTGCTCTTCCGCTGTGTAGTCTGGGCCGTCAAATCCATACTGTGCCTGACACCGTCTGAGCCTGCCTCCTGATGTATAGAAATATCTTTTGAATGTGTACGCTATCCATACATGTTATCCGGGGATACGGTACCCTTTCTCACCTTTGTGCAATCACTTGCAAGCCATACTGGGACTAACACCATCTGAGCCTGCCTCCTGATGTATAGACATATCTTTTGAATGTGTACGCTATCCATACATGTTATCCGGGGATACGGTACCCTTTCTCACCTTTGTGCAATCACTTGCAAGCCATACTGGGCCTTACACCGTCTGAGCCTGCCTCCTGATGTATAGACATATCTTTTGAATGTGTACGCTATCCATACATGTTATCCGGGGATACGGTACCCTTTCTCACCTTTGTGCAATCACTTGCAAGCCATACTGTGCCTGACACTTTCTGAGCCTGCCTCCTGATGTATAGACATATCTTTTGAATGTGTACGCTATCCATACATGTTATCCGGGGATACGGTACCCTTTCTCACCTTTGTGCAATCACTTGCAAGCCATACTGGGCCTTACACCGTCTGAGCCTGCCTCCGGATGTATAGACATATCTTTTGAATGTGTACGCTATCCATACATGTTATCCGGGGATACGGTACCCTTTCTCACCTTTGTGCAATCACTTGCAAGCCATACTGTGCCTGACACCGTCTGAGCCTGCCTCCTGATGTATAGACATATCTTTTGAATGTGTACGCTATCCATACATGTTATCCGGGGATACGGTACCCTTTCTCACCTTTGTGCAATCACTTGCAAGCCATACTGGGCCTTACACCGTCTGAGCCTGCCTCCTGATGTGTAGACATATCTTTTGAATGTGTACGCTATCCATACATGTTATCCGGGGATACGGTACCCTTTCTCACCTTTGTGCAATCACTTGCAAGCCATACTGTGCCTGACACCGTCTGAGCCTGCCTCCTGATGTATAGACATATCTTTTGAATGTGTACGCTATCCATACATGTTATCCGGGGATACGGTACCCTTTCTCACCTTTGTGCAATCACTTGCAAGCCATACTGGGCCTTACACCGTCTGAGCCTGCCTCCTGATGTATAGACATATCTTTTGAATGTGTACGCTATCCATACATGTTATCCGGGGATACGGTACCCTTTCTCACCTTTGTGCAATCACTTGCAAGCCATACTGGGCCTTACACCATCTGAGCCTGCCTCCTGATGCATAGACATATCTTTTGAATGTGTACGCTATCCATACATGTTATCCGGGGATACGGTACCCTTTCTCACCTTTGTGCAATCACGTGCAAGCCATACTGGGCCTAACACCGTCTGAGCCTGCCTCCTGATGTATAGACATATCTTTTGAATGTGTACGCTATCCATACATGTTATCCAGGGATACGGTACCCTTTCTCACCTTTGTGCAATCACGTGTAACCCATACTGGGCGTGAGAACGGATGGCGAGCTGTTAAGCAAGCTACAGCACCTGTGGTTTGCACACGTAAGTTTTTCATTTTTTTCAGGAATGACGGTTAGGCCTAATTCCGGAACTGCGGTTGACCTGCACTTACAGGGAAATCATCGTTCGCGAGTAATAATTGTAATCAGTGATCCCCATCACTAACGTTGTTCAGCGGGTTATCTGCACCTGTAAGCGACAAACGCTGGCCTTTTCAGTGTAGCGCACATGCAGCCACGGACATGTAAGGGCATGACACACCAGTTATTGGCCAATCTCATGTGCCAGAGCCTCACGTGTCCCTCTAGTAAGCCGGACTCGGACCGCGGGGCATGACGGAGTCTCGTTCGTTAACGGAATTAAGCTTGCAATGTGTGCATCTGTTCTGTAGCTGGCATGGTTGAGGTTGCCCGTGTTGAGTCAAATTACGCCGTAGGCTCCACTCCTGGTGGTGCCCTTCTGGACATTCCTTTAAGGTTCAGCTTTGCAACCATACTGCCCACGTAAAACAAACACTTTGCCTTCATGAACGCTGTTTGGAGGGTCATGACTCGTGGGAATAACGCCGCCCAATCAGTTAACCTGCTAGAGAGATCCTTCGTTGCTCCCAAGCATGACATCACACTCCCTAGGAGGAAGGTAATGCCACTGTGGCGACCGTACTCCTGGGGGCGACACAAGTGCACTGATGCCCAGCCACTGCTCGATGAATCTGCTGGTACATTGACCCAGACCACTACATTCCCCTCGCACGCTACCTGGCCTGAATCTGACCCTGATGAAACTCAGGTTACCCTTCCCATATACAGTTCCATCTTACACGGTGACAAAGAGGAAGCTGCAGATGAAAGTGCAGGTTCGGCTCACCCGCCATCAGACACACCACCGTACTATCAGGGGCCCTGTGCCAGTGCCGTCACCAACGAGTGGGCCCCCCCTGCTTGCTCAGGATCACAGCACTTGCAAGGTTGAAATACTGCGCAGTGAGATGGAAGATGGGGACGACGAGGAGTCCAGACTAGTACAGGGATTCCCTAGCGAGGAGACTTATTTGATTGTTTTCTATGTTGGGACAGCAATTTTTGGGGAGCACTATACTCTGGAGAATGATAGATGGGGCCCACCATACACTGGAACATTCCAAAGGTGGACATCAGACACTGGAGCAGCATTTACAGGGCCCATTATACACTAGAGCATTAGAAATGGGGCCCATTATGTTTGGAGCATTATTTGGGCCCATAAGACAGTGGAGCTTCATCCATGGGGACCAACATATACGTAGCATTATGTGGAGCTCATCATATACTGTTTCAAACATTATATGGGACCAATGATTCTGTATGGAGAAATAGATGGGCCTCATCATGAGATGTAAAAAGTGAAGTATTTTTCATTGTACTATACCGCTATTTCTCTGCCGTATCGGAGCATGATGAGTTGTGGTATTATGTGTTAAAGGGGCGCTCTTTCGCCCAGGGTACATGAAAACCTGGAGTCAGCCCTACCCCCCCACAACTTTAGCCAAATAACCCCCATTTTTCAGTGCGTAACTTGTATTATGAAGTTAATTAAGGTTGACCAGCTTAAGTAAGAAGAATTGATGCTTTTGGCATTCAAATGAGCACTGTAGGTGTGTTTCCTGTCCTCCTCTCACTGCCGACCTTTATTCCCCATTGACTTACATTGGGTTTCGTGTTTCGGGACGACCCCGACTTTTCCCTATAATCGGCCGATCTTGCTCGACCCGACTTTTGGAAAAGTCGGGTTTCACGAAACGAAACTCGACCATAAAAAACCAAAAGTCGCTCAACTCTACTGGAGAACAATAAGGTAATTGTCAGGAAGCTACAACCCTGACACGTGTCCTGTGTATTAGGACTACGGACCGGTTATGGTGGTGCTAGGCTTGGCAAGGAAGAGTCATTTTAACCCTTTCTGTGCTGACCAAAGACGTCACACCTGTTCCAAGACCAATGCGGATGACATGGATGATTCCAGAAATATCCAAGGCGATCCAATGTAAGTCCAGGTCTTTAAATGTGACTCTGCATATATATTAAAGCTACATTTCATCTATAGACTTTGTTTTCTTACCAACATTTGAATTTATGGACTTTGATTGACACATGACACACGGTTTCTACAATATCTACACGCTATTTCAAAGGAATTATCATATAAAGACTGTGTTTTAAAAGAACCAAGCAGAAGACAGAAGATATCAAAAATGAAGACCAGATGACATCAGTTGATGATGACTGGACCTGAGATGCTTCGATTTAGATTCAGGGCGGTATAATTATATATTTTATATGAATATTGGTCACGGTTTACCATAACATTAATTTACATACCATAATTACGTTGAGTACATATAAAAATAATCTGATATTATTATGGAAATTGTTTTGCCAATGAAGAAGAAAGAAGATCTTATTATTCTAAGGATGAACTTATTTACTTTGAGGGTTCCAATTAAATGTCTGTCACCCTCAAAAGGGAGAATTGTTAATAATATTAATTATTGGTTATTAATTTATTCTTATTACACTCAATTCTGTACTGAGCACAGTGCTTTCGTGGAAGGTTTAGCTGACAGGTTACTTCTGTATATTTAGCTCATGGTAAAGTGTCAACACCATATAGAGAAAACGTGCTCTGTGGGATGTACAGTGGGGGGATATAAGTATTTAATCCCTTGCTGATTTTGTAAGTTTTCCCACTGACAAAGACATGAACAGTCTATAATTTTAAGGGTAGGTTAATTTTAACATTGAGAGAATATCTCTATATATAAAACTGAATGTGTGTATGTGTGTGTATCACCAACCAATCATGAAGCATCTTTCATTTCAACAGAGTTGTTCAAAAGAAGCTGAGCTATGATTGGTTGCTATGAACAACAGTTTTCCTTGCAACCAATCACTAACCATCTCTCATTTCACTAGAGCTGGTTAAAAGAAGCTGAGCTTTGATTGGTTGCTATGAGCAAGTGTTCCCACTAGACAACACCTTAGCAGACACTGACATGGTGGGAGAAATCTACCATCCCTGGGAACATAAGCTCCCAGCCATTGTCTGCCCCCCAAAAAGGAGCACAGAGCACATGACAGAAATTAATCCCCCTCTCCTGTGCCCATATTCCAATCACACATCTTCCATCATATAGACACATCTTCCCTCTTAAAGTCATCTCTGGTATGGAAGTCAGAGCAAATCCATCCAACACTTTGGTTTTGACCCCAGGCCTCTCTTAAAGGGATCTCCGGTATGGAAGTTAAGACCATTCCACTCAGCTCTGTGGTTCTGACCCCAGGGTCTCTTAAAGGGATCATTGGTATGGAATTTAGGGCAAATCCAATCTGCGCTTTGGTACTGACCCCAGGCCTTTCTTAAAGGGATCTGTCAGGACTCTGAACATTTTTACCTTTTTGCATTACTGCCCTTTTCCAAGATGGTGTCCTTGGTCTCATGTGCATTGTGTCCTCCTGCTATAAAACTCCACCCCAGCCTTCAGTCTGTGCTTGAGTATTCTGCCTTGCATCCAGCTCCTGACCTCTGATTGCTCCCTGGCTATATACCGGCTCCTGTGAACCTGTGTGGTGATCCTGCTGCTCTGCTCTGAGTTCCTGCTGCATACTCCAGTTTCCAGAACTCTTCTTCCTCTGCTGCTCGTGTTTCACTTCCATCTGCATTTGCTGGACATGTAAGCTGTTGCTGCTCTGCAAGAGCCTGAGACTATTTTCCAGGCCTCCCTGGTCAAGCTAAGATAAGATTTGAATTGCCTTTTAAGCTTACCTATCTGTGTCTGGACTGACAAGGATTTATTCATGCCAAGTATCCTCAAGAATAACTGTGCTTCATAGACTTTCTGCTTGATTGCATTTTTCTCTGAAGTTTCCTATAGACTGCTAAGCTGCTTCTTATATTTGCTCCAAGTGTTGTGGACTTGAGTTTCTTTCTGCATCTGTTGTATCACCGTGTGTTAATATAGACTTTACCACTTATAAAGCTGTGTCCTGTAGTCATCTTGTTCCACGCACAGAGACTCCTGAGTTATCCCCTATAATTATTACAGGATCTCTGGTATGGAAGTCAGGGCAATTGCCTTCAAATGCTCTGGTACTGACCCCAGGCTCTCTTAAAGGGATCTCCTGTATGGAAGTTAGGGCAAATCCACTCAGCGTTCTGGTTCTGATCCCAGGCTCTCTTAAAGGGATCCCCGCTATGGAAGTTAGGGCAAATCCACTCAGCACTCTGGTTCTGACCCAAGGCCCCTCTTAAAGGGATACCCAGTATGGAAGTGAGGGAAAATCCACTCTGCGCTTTGGTATTTACCCAAGGCCTCTCTTAAAGGAATCTCCGGTATGGAAGTTATGGTAAATCCCTCAGCGCTCTGATTCTCACCCCAGGCTTCTATTAAAGGGATCATTGGTATGGAAGTAAGGGCAAATCCACTCAGCACTCTGGTTCTGACACCAGGCCTCTCTTAAAGGGATCCTCGGTATGGAAGTTAGGACCGTTCCACTTAGCGCTCTGGTTCTGACCCCAGGCTGAGGGGATGATGTGGGATATTAGGGGTAGTAGTCCAGTGGCTCTGGCTGATGGGATGATGTGGGATATTAGGGGTAGTAGTCCGGTGGCTCTGACTGACGGGATTATGTGGCATATTAGTGGTAGTTGTCCGGTGGCTCTGGCTGATGGAATGATGTAGGATATTAGGGGTAGTAGTCCGGTGGCTCTGACTGATGGGATGATGTGGGATATTAGGGGTAGTAGTCCGGTGGCTCTGACTGACGGGATTATGTGGGATATTAGTGGTAGTTGTGCGGTGGCTCTGGCTGATGGAATGATGTAGGATATTAGGGGTAGTAGTCCGGTGGCTCTGACTGATGGGATGATGTGGGATATTAGAGGTAGTAGTCCGGTGGCTCTGGCTGACGGGATGATGTGGGATATTAGGGGAAGTAAAAAATGACAAAAATCTTGGCACTCAATATGTGAAATATTCAGACACTTTTATTTTGTGCATCCAGACAGAAAGGTTTAAACGTTTTCGGTCCAGCATAGGACCTTCATCAGAAAAATCTTGTTTACTGAAATGAATAAATCCTTGCAATGGTAGCCAAAAGAAGGACAAAGTAGAGAATCTGGATGGCCAGTGGAAATGTTAAATGGCTGGCGTCTGGAAAGCGTATGTGGACTGAGCCGTCCAAAATTAGAACAGGCAGCTGTACAGCGTAGGGCTTCAGAAAAGGGACCTCTAGGGTCACTAAATTAAGGAGTGAAGACAGCGCTGATAGCAGTGGGTATACGACCTCTAAAATTGAATTGCGCTGGTGAAGCCCTGGTCTGTGGTCTGGCTGCCCTGTGTGGAAGACGCGTCCTTCTTTTGGCTACCATTGCAAGGATTTATTCATTTCAGTAAGCGAGATTTTTCTGATGAAGGTCCTATGCTGGACCGAAAACATTTAAACCTTTCTGTCTGGATGCACAAAATAAAAGTGTCTGAATATTTCACATATTGATTGCCAAGATTTTTGTCATTTTTGATTGATGGGTTGGATACCCAACTTGAGCACCAACAACCAAACTATTCCTGAGTGCCGTGCTCTCTTTATAGGATATTAGGGGTAGCAGTCCGGTGGCTCTGGCTGACGAGATGATGTGGGATATTAGACGTAGTAGTCCGTTGGCTCTGGCTGATAGGATGATGTGGGATATTAGGGGCAGTTGTCCAGTGGCTCGGGCTGACGAGATGACGTGGGATATTAAGGGTAGTAGTCCGGTGGCTCTGGCTGATGGGGCGATGTGGGATATTAGGGGTTGTTGTCCGTTAGCTCTTGCTGATGGGATGATGTGGGATATTATAGTGAATGTGGCTATGCGGAGTGGGCGGGGCTCTACACTCAGCTTTTTATATATATATATATATATATATATATATATATAATCATTATAATTTGTTATAACTAACCGTAGTTAGTTACTATGCCCAGGCAGCGCTGGGCTCTTCAGCTAGCAAAAAATAAAATCCATAAAATCACGTTGTATAAATTATATAAATTTATTTGCATTATGTGCAGTGAGAAATAAGTATTTCATCCATCTGGCAAACAAGATTTAATACTTGGTGGCAAAACCCTTGTTGGCAAGCCCAGCAGTCAGACTTTTTTTGTAGTTGATAATGAGGCTTGTGCAAATTACCGGAGGAATTTTGGTCCACTCCTCTTTGCAGATCATCTCTAAGATTTTCAGGCTGTCACTTGGCAACTCAGAGCTTCAGCTTCCACTGTGAGTTTTCTATGGGATTAAGGTCTGGAGACTGGCTAGGCCACTCCATGACATTAATGTGCTTCTTTTTGAGACACTTCTTTGTTGCCTTGGCTGTATGGTTTTGGTTATTGTCTTGCTGGAAGACCCAGCCATGTCCCATTTTTAATGTCCTGGCCGTGGGAAGGAGCTGACCACAGCACCTTCTCCCAATCACTCACAGAATCATCCAGGTGTTCATTGGCAAACTTCAGATGAGCCTGCACATGTGCTTTCTTGAGCAGGGGGACCTTGCGGGCACTGCAGGATTTTAAACCTTTACAGTGTAATGTGTTACCACTGGTTTTCTTGGTGGCTGTGGTCCAGCTGCCTTGAGATCATTAACAATTCCCCCACGTAGTTCTAGGCTGATCTCTCACCTTCCTCATCATCAAGGATACCCCACAAGGTGAGATTTTGCATGGTGCCCCAGATTGATGTCATTTAACAGTCATTTTGTATTTCTTCCATTTTCCTACTATTGCACCAACAGTTGTCTCCTTCTCACCCAGCATCTTACTTATGGTTTTGTAGCCCATTCCAGCTTTGTGCAGGTCTATGATCTTGTCCCTGACATTCTTATAAAGCTCTTTGGTCTTGCCCTTGTTGTAGAGGTTAAATTCTGACTGATTAATTGAGTCTGTGGACACGAGTCTTTTATAAAGGTGACTATGTAAGACAAGTGTCTTTAATGCAGGTAACAAGTTGATTAGGAGCGTCTAACTGGTCTGTAGGAGCCAGAACTCTTAATGGTTGTTAGGGGATCAAATACTTATTTCTCACTGCAAAATGCAAATAAATTTATACAATTTGATTTCCTCAAATTTATTTTTGATATTCTATCTCTCAATGTTAAAATTAACATACTTACTGAAAAAAACCCTATTTAAAATGTAACTTTTATTACCGTATATACTCGAGTATAAGCCGACCCGAGTATAAGCCGACCACCCTAATTTTGCCACAAAAAACTGGGAAAACTTATTGACTCGAGTATAAGCCTAGAGTGGAAAATGCAGCAGCTACTGGTAAACTTAAAAAATAAAAATAGATATCAGTAAAAGTAAAATTAATTGAAACATCAGTAGGTTAAATGTTTTTGAATATCCATATTGCATCAGGAGCCCCACATAATGTTCCAAATAGTTCATGATAGCCCCATAAGATGCTCCATACAAAATACACCCCATATAATGCTGCACAAAGGTTAATAATGGCCCCATAAGATGCTCCATAGAATAATATGCCCCATATGCTGCTCCATAAAGGTTATGGCCCCATAAGATGTTCCATAGATTATGCCTCCATAAGATGCTCCATAGATTATTCCCCCATATGCTGCCCCCATAAAATGCTCCATAGATTATGCCCTAATATGCTGCCCCCATAAGATACTCCATAGATTATTCCCCCATATGCTGCTCCCATAAGATGCTCCATAGATTATGCCCCCATGTGCTGCCACTGCTGCCGCATTTAAAAATAAAAAAATGACTTACTCGCCTCTCCGTCGCTGGGGGCCTGGTGCCGGTGTCACTGCTGGCACCTGAGATATTCACCTGTCCTGCGTCCATGGCTGCTTGCTGCTGTCTGGCACGTCATCTGTCTGTTAGGCGTCAGGTTTCTGCATCTGCTCTGCAGGAATCCAGAGCCTCATATTCTATGGTCTCCTACTGTTTATCTACCGCAGAGGAGATTGCTCTGCAGCAAATCTCTCCAGAGACTAAGTCTCTCTGTCCTCCTACTGGGCATGCTCACAAGACGATCTCCCATTGGAGATCGGGAGTCATGTGCCCAGGTCCTGCTCCAGATCTCATTGGTCCAGCTCGGAGATCTGGAAGCTTTTGGAAGGTCCCGGCTATAAAAGGCACGCATGGCCATTCCGCCATGCGCTAGTATAGGCTTTACTTGCTAGATGTGTGAATGGTGATGGATGTATGATTCTGGTGACTGACTCATTAAGATTCCCCTCCCTTTGATACTACGTATGTGGATAGGGGACTAGAGTAGCAGTCAGTGTCAGTCAGTGGCAAGCCATAGGTCACTGTGCACACCGCACCTCTACACTAGCGTCCGATTGTGTCACGTCTCATGGCACTATCGTATAGCGGCTGAGGTTACCGCTGCGCTGCAGTCAGCAGCACTTACCGGTGTCCGCGGTAGCGACGCCGCACGCACGGTAGGTCTAGACGGACACCGACCTCTGCCTTGGGTCCGTGTCCTGTGACCGTATACCGCGCATGCAAGTTAGCTGAGACTTGTGGTGTTAACAGGCTCAGCCTTCTGTGTTTAACACATAGGCGTCTCTGTGAATTAACAGAGATCGCTCAGCGCACCTGGGTAGCGTTTAACCCGTGCGCGCTTATACCACCATATAGCGCGTCTGCCATTACTCAGCAGCAGTGATAACACCTTCTGCATGGTGGACCCCGAGCGGCGAATGCACTTTATTATTTATTTATTTAGTGCGTTCCGCCATTCCTAACATTATACTAGCGCCAGGGTCTGGCTAGTAATGGCAGATCAGCAGCAACTCCTACAGTACATTCGCCAGCTAGAGGGCCGGTTGGCTACTCTTGAGAGTGCTATCTCAGCTGTGAAGTCTACTGAAGCTGCTGTACAGGCAATCACAGAGGAGGTTTCACGTATGTCCACGTCCTCCCCTGCGACGACAGTTTCCCGCCTCCCGTTGCCCGATAAATTTCTAGCGATGGTCCCTCCTGCAGGGGTTTCATGAGCCAGTGCTCTATCCAGCTGGAGTTACTGGCTGCGCGATTCTCTACGGAATGGGCTAAGGTGGGGTTTATTGTTTCCCTTCTGTCGGGCAGGGCGTTGGAGTGGGCCACGCCACTGTGGGAGCGTGGTGACCCAGAGGTTCGGACCGCTGCTCAATTCTTAACATCTATCAAGTAGGTCTTCCTGGGACCACGGGTCACGCACGACACCTCTCGTCATCTCCTTGCATTAACTCAGGGATCTCTCTCGGTCAGTCAGTATGCCGTTCGTTTTCGGACACTGGCTTCCGAGCTGGAGTGGTCTGATAAAGCCCTCTTCCCTGTGTTTTGGAGAGGTTTAGCGGAGCATGTTAAGGATGCTCTATCTACCAGAGAGGTTCCTGCAAGTCTGGAGGAGATGATTGCCTTTTCCACCCGCATTGATCTCCGTTTTTCAGAGCACGGGCTGGAGCGTGCTCAATCCAGACGGAAGGTTACTCCGGCTCCCAACCTCTTTGAACCTCTGGAATCACCCGAGCCAGAGTGTTCACTCCCAGAGCCCATGGAGGTGTCTCGCGCCAGTCTCGAGGCGCGACCGGCACTAAGCTCCACTTGGGGTTACCACTGTCAGCACTCTGTTCCCCAGGATAACGAGGCCCCGCAATGGCCAAATTCTGTTCAGCCGGGAAAGACCTTTGTCCCCCCTTGCCTTCGGCCGAAGGTTCTCGCGTGGGCACACGTGTCCAGGGCAGGTGGTCACTGTGGCTACATGCAGACCACAAAACTCCTGGCAGGGTCTTATTGGTGGCCGCACAGGGCTCGGGACATTAAAAAATATATTCGGGCATGCGCCTCTTGTGCTCGGAATAGCTTCCTTAAACAGAGAGTGAAGACGCCCGCCGACACACTGCGGCATTCAATTTCAGCTCCTGGCGGTTTTGCCGCTCCCGTTGTCTCCCACGTGTCCCTTCTTAAATCTGGCGATTTTGCCGCCTCTGATGCCTTCCACGTGTCCCGATTATCTGTGTCACCTGCCGGGACATCAGATTTGCCTTCGGACGAGTCTGAGGCCTATGCCTCTGATGGGCACAAGGTGGTAGATTGGAAGGCTCAGGGGGGAGGGGGCCCTAGGAGGGGGGGTAATGTTAGGCGTCGGGTTCCTGCATCTGCTCTGCAGGAATCCAGAGCCTCACATTCTGCGGTCTCCTACTGTTTATCTACCGCAGAGGAGATTGCTCTGCAGCAAATCTCTCCAGAGACTAAGTCTCTCTGTCCTCCTACTGGGCATGCTCATGAGACGATCTCCCATTGGAGATCGGGAGTCATGTGCCCAGGTCCTGCTCCAGATCTCATTGGTCCATCTCAGAGATCTGGAAGCTTCTGGAAAATCACGGCTATAAAAGGCGCGCATGGCCGTTCCGCCATGTGCTAGTATAGGCTTTACTAGCTAGATGTGTGAATGGTGATGGATGTATGATTCTGGTGACTGACTCATTATGATTCCCCTCCCTTTGATATTACGTATGTGGATAGGGAACTAGAGTAGCAGTCAGCGCTAGTCAGTGGCAAGCCATAGGTCACTGTGCACACCGCACCTCTACACTAGCGACCGATTGTGTCACGTCTCACGGCACTATCGTATAGCGGCTGAGGTTACCGCTGCGCTGCAGGCAGCAGCACTTACCGGCGTCCGCGGTAGCGACACCGCACGCACAGTAGGCCTAGACGGACACCAACCTCTGCCTTGGGTCCGTGTCCTGTGACCGTATACCGCGCATGCAAGTTAGCTGAGACCTGTGGCTATGTGTTTAACACATCTCTGTGAATTAACAGAGACCGCTTAGCACACCTGTGTGGCGTTTAACCCGTGCGCGTTTATACCCCCATATAGCGCGTCTGCCATTACTCAGCAGCAGTGATAACACCTTCTGCACGGTGGACCCCAAGTGGCGAACGCACTTTATTATTTATTTATTTAGTGCATTCCGCCGTTCCTAACACTGTCAGTGATGTTCAGACTGTAGGGGGCGTGGCGCGCACTAACCACGTCACTGTGCCCTCTGCTGTCTGAACGTCACTGGCAGATGATGTGCCAGACAGCAGCAAGCAGCCATGGACACAGGACAGGTGAGTATCGCTATACTTACCCGTCCTGGCGGTGTCTCTTTAGCCCCCAGCTTCTCCGCAATCTCCTTTCCTGCCTTCAGCGGTCACATGGTACCGCTCATTAAAACTCATGAATATGCGCATATTCATGAGTTTAATGAGTGGTACCATGTGACCGCTGAAGGAAGGAAGGGAGATCACGGAGAAGCTGGGGGCTGAAAAGACAGCGCCAGGGCGGGTAAGTATGACCTAACACCCCCGCCCCCCTCCCCTTCTGACCCCCTGGTGTATATGACTCGAATATAAGCCGAGAGGGGGACTTTCAGCCCAAAAAAATGGGCTAAAAATCTCGGCTTATATTCGAGTATACACGGTAAGTGTATTCTAAAAATGCAATAATACGGATATCCCCTCTATAATATACCTAACCAGAGGGGGCTTCTGAAATTGCTGGAAAAACACGATTCGACAAAAAATCTTCCAGCCAATTTCACCTGCCAGTACAATTATCTGGCCAAAAAAACTCTGCCTGAACGAAGTCAATAGATGCTGCAGAGATCCACCCAGAATAAAAACCTCACCAAAAGAGAAAAAGAAAAAAGGGAACGAGAAAGATAACAATATATTACTAAAAAGTGATAAATGGTGCTAAACACTAGTATCAGTTTCACTCAGCCGATGTGTGGAAAGCAGTGAACTGACCCTACATACAGTATATTCCTGTCTGGGCACCTACCTAGGTGCGGAGGATGCCACCCTAAGAAAAACGAGAATGGCGCCCCTGCTCATTCAACGACTGTCCCTTCTCCTCTCCTATTACACCCTATAAGACGTAAAGTCAGAAACAGAGGGCCAGGTGGCCTGTATCCACTTGTTAACTAGGTTCTTGAGTCTTCATGGGTGCAAAGAGATGTATCCACAAAATCATATCTAAATGTAAGAAAAAGTAGAGAGTCCAGACACACTGAATTACTTCAAAACACTCTCATTCAAACAGATATAAACCACTAGTGCTTAGTTATCAATATGGCACCATGTCCACCACTGTCTCAATATACCTAGACAAGGATTTCCACTGAAAACATATGGTGTTTTCATATAAATTATCACAAAATAATAAATTGCATGCCAATGTATCATATGAATTACCACCGATAATACATGAAAGCCAATTCACCATGCTACTAAATCAAATATTAATCTGCATACACCTGGTGCTACACCCATATTGCTGAGAGCCCAGATGATATACTTCCTCAAATGCAGGCTCAAAACTCTCAGAACATGAACTTCATATTACACCAGAGCGCCACATTTTTAGTGCTTATCTGTAACCATATGGTACTGCATAGGGATAGCTGAAAACCCATAGTGATAAAATTCCTCAAATGTGGTCCACACACTCTCGACGCGTTTCCCCCTTCTGTGGGTTCATCAGGAGAGATTCATAACGGTATGGCAGTGGAGCGTTATCCAGTTGATGAGGCTGTTACATATCATTTGGGGCAATGGTGTGCAGTTTGCTATTTACGTCCATCAGTGTTTGAAAAATATTAAACTGTGCAGTTGGCGAGAAGCCTAATCCTTTACTGAGGACTGTAATTTGCACTTCTGATAGCACGTAGCTAGATAGATTCCAAATTGGAGTATTTAGAAGCAGCGGCTCTTGTGGGGGTCGGATACCTTCCTCCTCCTATGTTTATGGTCCGCCCTTCTCCTGCATTTTTTGACACATTCTCCATATGTTTAGAAGCAGTATTGGTTTTCTTTGTATTTTGGTGCTGAAAATTAAAGTTGTTAGATGAGCTGGCATATGAGTCAGAAAAATCCTCCGAAGTAGATGGACATGTGGTATCTGAAAAGTGTGTGGTATCTTTAAAACTGACTTTTCCTCCTGTAAAACGCTTTCTATTCATATATTTTTTCAAGATTTCTATTAAATGTAGAACTTTCTAAAAATTAAATTTGATGGATCTGGAAAATATGGATATGTACAAAGAACTGGATTCAGACCCTCTGGGTCTCTGGATGAAAAAATAAGGGAATGGGTGGATTATTATCTACAACCGCTCGTTCAAGAAGCTCCAAGTTATGTAAGGGATTCTAAATTTATATCCACCATATTCAATGATGTTGTTTGGAAAAAAATTTTTTTCCTGGCTTTCATGTGAAGTGATAAGTTTATACCCCTCAATTCCCCACTCTGTTGCACTTTCAAGTCTATCATATTATCTTGATAAATACAGTAACTACAATGTAGAAATTAAGGATTTTATTATTTCTGCGGGCCATTTTTTTCTACACCATAATTATTTTAGATTTGACAATAGGTACTTCCTTCAGTTAAATGGCGTGAGTATGGGGGCCAAGTTCTCTCCTTCTTTAGCGAATATAATCATATCACATTGGGAAGAACTATACATTTACAATGATCACAATACTCATAACCATAATATTGTATGGTATGGTCGGTTCATTGACAAACTCCTCTTTATATGGGGGGGTACCCAGTGGGAGGTCATTGCATTTACTGACCATATCAGCAAAAAAGGATTTAATTTAAAATTCACATCATTTTTTCATTCTGAATATATTAAAGCGGTATAAAGCGTCTTCCGGTATCTTTCCCTCCTCATTTAAGCATGCCATCATACATCCGTTACTTAAAAAACCATCCCTCGACCAAAATTGTGCCGCTAACTATAGACCTGTCTCTAATCTTCCCTTCATCTCTAAACTCCTGGAACGCCTGGTTCACACCCGTCTTATCCGCTATCTCTCAGATAACTCTCTTCTCCATCCTCTTTAATCTGGTTTTGCTCTTTACACTGTACTGAAACTGCCCTCACAAAAGTCTCTAATGATCTACTAACAGCTAAACCTAATGGTCACTACTCCATGCTAATTCTCTTGGATCTCTCTGCAGCATTCGACACTGTGGATCATCAGCTCCTCCTCACTATGCTTCACTCCATCGGCCCCAAGGACACCATTTTCTCCTGGTTCTCCTATCTCTCTGACCGCTCCTTCACTGTTTCTTTTACTGGCTCCTCCTCCCCACATCTTCCCCTTACTGTTGGGGTTCCTGAAGGATCAGTCTTAGGCCCCCTCCTCTTCTCTTTGTATACCACCCCTATTGGACAAACAATCAGTAGATTTGGTTTCCAATACATCTCTATGCTGATGACACTCAATTATACACTTCTTCTCCCAATATCACGCCTTCCTTTTTAGAAAACACCAGTGATTGTCTTACCGCTGTCTCTAACATCATGTCCTCCCTCTATCTGAAACTGAACCTGTCAAAAACTGAACTCCTTGTGTTTCCTCCCTCTACTAACCTACCTATGCCCGACATTGCCATTTCAGTGTTTGGTTCCACCATTACTCCCCAGCAACATGCCCGCTGTCTTGGGGTCATACTTGATTCCGTGCTTTCATTCACCCCCCTCATCCGATCACTGGCTCGCTCTTGTTATTTGCACCTCAAAAACATTTCTAGAATTCGACCTTTTATTACTTTCGACTCTGCGAAAACTCTTACTGTTTCTCTTATTCATTCTCGTCTGGACTATTGTAACTCTACTAATCGGCCTCCCTCTTACCAAACTCTCCCCTCTAAAATCTGTCCTGAATGCTGCAGCTAGGATCATATTCCTCACCAATCGTTATACCGTGCCTATACCTTGTGCCAGTCATTACACTGGTTACCCATCCACTCCAGAATCCAGTACAAACTTATTACCCTCACTCACAAAGCACTCCATGTGTTATGATGAGTCACCGAAGGAGGAAAAAACAAAATATCAGCCAAGTCCAGAAAAACCAGAGAGGTTGGCAGCTATCGTATTGCAGACCCCTGAACCTATCCACAACAACTAGCAGTAGCCGTGGGGGGTTCCTACGGTGCCCTAGACCCCCTCAATCACAGCCGGAGAACTATATAGCCTAAAGACAGAAAGGGGAAAACTAAACTGCCCCAGAGCAGACCCCAAAGCAATAGGCGGCCCCCAACATATAATGACGGTGAAGCAAGATGAAAACACCAACACAGATAGAAAGATAGGTTGAGCAAATGATGGGGCCCAAGCTAACTACATAGGACAGGATAGGAAAGCTGCTGTCTGCCATCCGCAAAAACCCTATCAAAATGAGCCAACCGACTGATAGGAAAAACAGGCCCTGAAGTCGCTAGGCTTCAAAAGACTATATCAGCACTCAGGTATATTCTGAAGACAGAGCAAAATATCAACAGATCAAAGACAAAAATGGAATTCAGCTCACCCCTGGCCGGCGATGGCAGAACTCCCAAAAAACGAGGCAAAACAAAAACAAAACTGAAGAGTACAAAGCAGAGAAGAAAAACTTAGCTTTGAGATTCAGGAATCAGACTGGTCTCCAAGAATCCAGCAGGAAAATCACCAGCCAGGAAGAAGAGCGTCGGCAGCCTTATATCCAGTCCTCAATTCCAGCCACCCAGTCATCATCTAGCTGCCCAGGTGTTTGGTAATCAGTCTCACTACCTTCCTTCACTAGAGGAGGGAGTTCATCAGACCTCAATGGTGAAGGGAAAAATGAACTCACAACAGTACCTCCCCCTTGAGGAGGGGTCACCGAACCCTCATCCATGCCACCAGGGTGATCCGGGTGAGCCCGATGAAATGCACGCACCAATCTTTAGGCATGAATATCAGAGGCAGAGACCCAGGAATTATCCTCCTGACCATAACCCTTCCACTTAACCAAATACTGGAGTCTCCGTCTAGCCAGACGGGAATCCAGTATCTTCTCTACCTCATATTCCATGTTACCTTCAACCAATATAGGGTCAGGAGGTGCCACCACAGGAACCACTGGCTCAACAAACCTCTTCAACAAGGACTTATGAAACACATTATTAATTTTAAACGTGACAGGAAGAGCCAACCAAAAAGAGACCGGATTAATAATCTCCAAAATCTTGTAAGGTCCAATAAATCTAGGCTTAAACTTAGGAGAAGCCACCTTCATAGCGATATTTTTTGATGACAACCAAACCATATCACCCACCTTAAACTGGGGACCAACGGTCCTACGCCGGTTGGAAAACCGCTGGGCCTTTTCCTGGGAGAGAGACAACTTATCCACTACTTGGTCCCAGATCTGGTGCATTCTCTCCACCACAGTGTCAACACCTGGGCAGGCAGAAGGCTCCACCTGCCCTGAAGAAAATCGAGGGTGAAAACCAAAGTTACAAAAAAAAGGTGACATCAAAGTGGCAGAAATAGCTCTATTATTTAAAGCAAATTCGGCCAAGGGCAAAAATGAAACCCAATCATCCTGATCGGCAGAAATAAAGCATCTCAAATACGACTCCAAAGTCTGGTTTGTTCTCTCCGTCTGCCCATTGGTCTGAGGGTGAAACGCAGAGGAGAAGGACAACTGAATTCCCAGCTTGGAACAGAAAGTCCTCCAAAATCTAGACACAAACTGAACTCCTCTGTCAGATACAATGTTCTCAGGAATCCCGTGCAAGCGAACCACCTGTTGCAAAAACAAGGGCACCAACTCAGAGGAAGATGGCAATTTAGGGAGTGGTACAAGATGGACCATCTTAGAGAATCTATCACAAATCACCCAAATAACAGTCATTCTCTGACAGACAGGCATATCAGAGATAAAATCCATTGAAATATGGGTCCATGGCCTCCTGGGCACCGGCAAAGGCATCAACAAACCACTAGAGCGAGAACAAGGATTAGACCGGGAGCAAGTCCCACAGGACTGCACAAAATTCCTGACATCACGAGACAAGGCGGGCCACCAAAAAGATCGACTCACCAGATCTCTAGTACCAAAAATACCTGGATGACCAGCCAATGCAGAGCAATGAACTTCAGACATCACTCTCTTCCTCCACTGATCAGGAACATACAACTTTCCACTGGGACAACGCTCAGGTTTGTCCTCCTGAAACTCTTCCAGAGCACGTCTCAAATCGGGCGAGATGGCAGAAAGAACTACCCCCTCGCCTAAGATGGTAGCAGGCTTAGTCACAACAGGAGAATCAGCAAGGAAACTCCTAGAGAGGGCGTCTGTCTTGACATTCTTAGTGCCCAGAAGAAAAGAGACCACAAAATCAAAACGTGTGAAAAACAAGGCCCACCTAGCCTGTCTAGGATTCAAGCGCTTGGCCAACTCCAGGTAAATCAAATTCTTGTGGTCAGTAAGGACCACGACTTGGTGTTTGGCTCCTTACAACCAATGTCTCCACTCCTCAAATGCCCATTTCTTGGCCAACAGTTCCCGATTCCCCACATCAAAGTTACGTTCGGATGGGGAGAACTTTCGGAAAAAGAAAGCACAAGGATTCATTTTAGATGTCACAGGATCTTTTTGGGACAACACCGCTCCTGCACCAATCTCAGAAGCGTCCACCTCCACCTGAAACGGGAGTGAGACATCAGGTTGCCACAAAACCGGAGCAGAAGTGAATCTTCGCTTCAGCTCCTGAAAGGAAGAAACAGCCTCCGGAGACCAATTCAGCACATCAGCACCCTTCCTAGTCAAATCCGTCAATGGCTTGGCAATACCAGAAAAATTAGCTATAAATTTCCGATGAAAATTAGCAAAACCCAAAAACTTCTGGAGGGCCTTCAAAGAAGTGGGCTGAACCCAATCATAAAT
The DNA here is from genome assembly GCF_039654945.1 of Dendrobates tinctorius. Taxonomy (NCBI): domain Eukaryota; kingdom Metazoa; phylum Chordata; class Amphibia; order Anura; family Dendrobatidae; genus Dendrobates; species Dendrobates tinctorius. The sequence goes on from NW_027361794.1 coordinate 11,979,701, forward strand.
GGCCTGTACCTTGGCCGGGTCCATTTCAATAGTTGACGGAGACAAAATAAATCCCAAAAATGAAATCCTCTGTACCCCAAAAAGGCATTTTGATCCCTTGACATACAGGGAATTCTCCCTCAAAATCCGGAACACAGTCCGAACATGTTCCACATGAGAGTCCCAATTCTTGGAGAAGATCAAAATATCATCCAGATAGATAATCAAAAATTTATCCACAAAGTCTCGGAATATATCGTTCATGAAGCACTGGAAGACAAAATCCACAACGTTTAGCAAAATGCAAGTCCATCAGGTTCAGAGCTGCTCCTGAATCCACAAAAGCCTTGGAGGAAAATGTGGACAGGGAGCAGATCAGAGTAATTGCCAGAAGAAACTTAGGTTGAACACCACCCACAGAAAACGTGTGTGCACAACGTTTCTCTCATTTAGGGCAGACAGAAATAATATGCGAGGCATCTCCACAAAAAAAACACAGCTTATTACGCATTCTGAACTCCTGACGTTGCGCCCTAGACAAAACTCTATCACATTGCATAGGTTCAGACATTTGTTCAACAGGTGGTAACATCTCTCGTGTAGTTTTGCGTTCACGTAAACGCCGATCCACCTGAATGGCTAATGACATAGAATCGTCAAGACCAGAGGGAACAGGAAATCCCACCATAGTATCTTTTACAGTTTCTGACAAACCCTTCCGAAAGAGGGCTGCCAAGGCACCATCATTCCAGGTAGTAAGGACCGCCCACTTTCGGAATTTTTGACAGTACAACTCTGCCGAATCCCGACCCTGGCTTAATGCCAACAGGGTCTTTTCAGCCTGATCGATAGCATTAGGTTCATCATAAAACAACCCCAAGGCTTGAAAAAATGCGTTCACATTATTCAGAATAGGATCATCAGGTTTCAAAGAAAACGCCCGATCCTGGGGATCGCCGCGCATCAAAGAGATGACAATTTTAACCTGCTGCGCGGAGTTCCCCGACAAGTTAGGCTTCAAGGCAAAAAATAATTTACAATTATTCTTGAAATTCAAGAATTTAGACCGATCCCCCAAAAATACCTCAGGAGTAGGAATTTTTGGTTCAGCAGCATGTGAATGAGCAAGATAGGTGGAAATTCCCCGCACTTCAGCAGCGAGCTGCTCCACATGATCAGACAATTGCTTCATCTCCATTGAGAGAAAAATTCCCTCTATGGCCTCAGAGATATAGAGGAAAAAATATGCACACAAAAAAAAAAAATTCTGACACTTTTTTTTTTTTTTTACAATTCTCTCCTGCTATTGAGTACCCTAGGATCTGCGATATGGCTGGTGATTCTGTTATGATGAGTCACTGAATGAGGAAAAAACAAAATACCAGCTAAGTCCAGAAAAACCAGAGAGGTTGGCAGCTATCGGATTGCAGACCCCTGAACCTATCCACAACAACTAGCAGTAGCCGTGGGGGGTTCCTACGGTGCCCTAGACCCCTCGATCACAGCCGGAGATCTATATAGCCTAAAGACAGAAAGGGAAAAACTAAACTGCCCCAGAGCAGACCCCAAAGCAATAGGCAGCCCCCAACATATAATGACGGTGAAGCAAGATGAAAACACCAACACAGATAGAAAGATAGGTTGAGCAAATGATGGGGTCCAAGCTAACTACCTAGGACGGGATAGGAAAGCTGCTGTCTGCCATCCGCAAAAACCCTATCAAAATGAGCCAACCGACTGATAGGAAAAACAGGCCCTGAAGTCGCTAGGCTTCAAAAGACTATATCAGCACTCAGGTATATTCTGAAGACAGAGCAAAATATCAACAGATCAGAGACAAAAATGGAATTCAGCTCACCCCCGGCCGGGGATGGCAGAACTCCCAAAAAACGAGGCAAAACAAAAACAAAACTGAAGAGTACAGAGCAGAGCAGAGAAACTTAGCTTTGAGATGCAGGAATCAGACTGGTCTCCAAGAATCCAGCTGGAAAATCACCAGCCAGGAAGAAGGACGTCGGCAGCCTTATATCCAGTCCTCAATTCCAGCCACCCAGTCATCATCTAGCTGCCCAGGTGTTTGGTAATCAGTCTCACTACCTTCCTTCACTAGAGGAGGGAGTTCATCAGACCTCAATGGTGAAGGGAAAAATAAACTCACAACACCATGGCTCAGTACCACCCTTCATCTCCTCCCTTGTCTCAGCCTACCACCCTACCCGTGCTCTCCATTCTGCTAATGATCTGACTTTAACATCGTCAATAATCAGAACCTCCCACTCCCGTCTCCAAGACTTTTCACGTGCTGCGCCAATTCTTTGGAATGTACTACCCAGGCAGATATGATTAATCCTCAATCCCCACAGTTTTAAGCATGCCCTAAAAACACATTTGTTCAGACTGGCCTACCGCCTCAACTCATTAACCTAATTATCCTTGTGTGGCTCATTCAAAAATATCTTTTACCATATTCAGGTTCCTTGCATCATCTTCTCACATGCTTTATGCATGTAATAGCCCTCTGTGTCTGTACTGTTATATACTTAGGCTGTTAACTTATTCATGCAGCATTACATGAACACCCAATGTAAGCAGGGCCCTCATTCCTCTTGGTATCTGTTTTGATCTGAGTTTATTGTTATGCTGTAATGTCTGTTGTCTGTACAAGTCCCCTCTATAATGTAAAGTGCTGCGGAATATGTTGGCGCTATAGAAATAAAATTATTGTTATATTTGTTAGATCTACAATTAAAAGGGGATTCAATCAATAAACAAATTATTATATTACCATACAAAATAACAACAGCAAGCAATTCTATACTAACAGCTACATCTTGTCATCCTAAAAGCATAATCAAAAATATTCCATATGGAGAATTAATCAGGAGCAAACGCAACTGTTCATTAGAACATACCGTATATACTCGAGTATAAGCCGACCCCCCTAATTTTGCTACAAAAAACTGGGAAAACTTATTGACTCGAGTATAAGCCTAGGGTGGAAAATGCAGCAGCTACTGGTGAATTTAAAAAATAAAAATAGATACCAATAAAAGTAAAATTAATTGAGACATCAGTAGGTTAAATGCTTTTGAATATCCATATTGAATCAGGAGCCCCATATAATGCTCCATACAGTTCATGATAGCCCCATAAGATGCTCTATAGAATAATATGCCCCATATGCTACTCCATAAAGGTTATGGCCCCATAAGATGTTCCATAGATTACGCCCCATATGCTGCCCCATAAAATGTTCCATAGAATAGGCCCCATAAGATGCTCCATAGAATAGGACCCATATGCTGCCTCCATAAGATGCTCCATAGATTATGCCCCCTTATGCTGCCCCATAAGATGCTCCATAGATTATGCCCCCATATGCTGCCCCCATAAGATGCTCCATAGATTATGCTCTCATATGCTGCCCCTATAAGATGCTCCATAGATTATGCCCCAATATGCTGCCCCCATAAGATGCTCCATATATTATGCCTCCATATGCTGTCCCATAAGATGCTCCATAGATTACTCCCCCATATGCTGCCCCCATAAGATGCTCCATAGATTATGCCCCAATATGCTGCCCCCATAAGATGCTCCATAGATTATGCCCCTATATGCTGCCCCCATAAGATGCTCAATAGATTATGCCCCCATGTGCTGCCGCTGCTGCATTTAAAAAAAAATGACATACTCACCTCTCCGTCGCTGGGTCCAGGTGCCGGTGTCACTGCTGGCACCTGAGATATTCACCTGTCCCCCGGTCCATCGCTACTTGCTGCTGTCTGGCACGTCATCTGTCAGTGACGTTCAGACTGCAGGGGGCGCGGCACGCACTAACCACGTCACTGTGCCCTCTGCTGTCTGAACGTCACTGACAGCAGCAAGCAGCGATGGGCCCCGGACAGGTGAGTATCGCTATACTTACCCATCCTGGCACGGTCTCTGCAGCCCCCAGCTTCTCCGCGATCTCCCTTCCTGCCTTCAGCGGTCACGTGGTACCGCTGATTACACTCATGAATATGCGCATATTCATGAATGTAATGAGTGGTACTATGTGACCACTGAAGGAAGGAAGGGAGATCGCGGAGAAGCTGGGGGCTGCAGAGACCGTGCCAGGATGGGTAAGTATGACCTGACACCCCCGCCCCCCCTCCCCCTCCAACCCCCTGATGTATATGACTCGAATATAAGCCAAGAGGGGGACTTTCAGCCCCAAAAAATGGGCTGAAAATCTTGGCTTATATTCGAGTATATACGGTACATACTTAGTGGAATCAGATAAAACATGTGCAAGATTAAATGAAAGGGGCTATCCAAAATGGCTATTAAGAAAAGCACCAAAATATGTTTCCACAATTGATAGAGAAAATTTACTTGTTAATAAAAAGATAAACAAATTGGCAAATAGTAATTCTATTACTTTCTCTACTAATTACAGTACAGACTTCTACCACTGGCATCCATATCCTCACTCCACGACACAGACAGTGCCACTGCTTTCTACCATGCCACTCTCGCATCAGCTCTTGACACGGTCGCCCCTCTCGTTCATAGCAGAATGCGATGTATCAACAGACAAGCCTGGCACAATAACACCACTAAAATGCTCTGGCAAGTGTCCAGGATTGCAGAGCTGTGCTGGAAGAAAACAAATTTGCAAGACGACTTCACCGCATTCAAACAGGCAACTGTCATGATCACGTGTGTCTGGACGCAGATGTTTCCGCAAGGCGAACCCATGTGACACACGTGACCCAGGATACACCGCCTCCAGTGGGGCGCATTTAAATAATAAAACGTGCAGGTGGATACGCCGCCTCCACCTGGCGAATTTGGGAATTACACGTTATACATACAATCTGGAAACCCCGCCTCCAGTATGGCGAATTTAAATAATAAGAGGGACCTGGGAAACAATTACAATGGTGGGCCCTGCGATAGGGAATGGGGGATGTGGAGACCTCCTAAGCTCCCCTGAGCCAGTGTCCCTGCACTCCTTACATTCCCTATACAGGCTCCGCACCTGTCGCCGCACGCGTACCTTAACGCCCTTGCTCACCCTGACCCTAAACCCTCACTAGGGAATGGGTCGGTGCGGAGACTAATCCCACCACTGCACTAATAACACACATGAGGAAAGAGACAATACAGGGGAAACACCACTTAGCTTTGCTCTGTTGCGTATGCTCCTAGCAACAGAGCCCACCACCTGCGTGCATCTTCTCCTCCACCTGGATCCATCACCATAACAGGATCCTTCACCTTAGTGCAGCCTTGGAGCAGAGTCCACCACCAGTTGCAGCTGCTTAGTAACAGAGTCCCAAGGATGAGTTCAGCTTCTGACACGAAGTCAAGCATGCTTGACTCCAGCTCAGCAGCCAAGTCCCACATGGTGAGTGCCACTCTCCATAGTCGCCACTCCACCAGTCCATGCAGACACTTCCCGCTGGCACCATCACTGCGACCCCACCACGCCATGCCAGCCCTTCATCCAGACACCATCGCTGACACTCTTCCCCCCTGGCTAAGCTGCGCAGGACTCCTCTCCAGCTCCATCCTTCCACCAGGCTCTCCAACTCAGAGTGAACACAATCTCACAATATCACAGGCAGTGATTGCACACCCCTAGCACACCTTTATAGGGTGTCACACCTGATCCATAATTAAGTGCACAAAAACCTAAAGTGCAATACCACTAACCACCACCGGGGACAGTCAAGACACCTTGGAACTTTCCAAAGTAAAAAAAGTTCACCCAGTGCAATTTAAAACTGTCAGATCATGACAGCAACACTCGCTTTCAAATCTGCCCTCACCTCTGCTAAACAGGGCTACTTCACAACCCTCGTATCTTCCCTATCTTACAACCCCAAACAGTTATTCAAAAGTTTTAACTTCCTCCTCCGCCCACCACTGCCCCCTCCAACCTCCCTCATCTCTGCCGAGGACTTTGCCACACACTTCAAACATAAGATTGACCAAACAAGACAAGTCTTCATCATTCAACCACCACAACCCCTTTGTATACCAGACCAATGCCCAAACCCCATAACCTCACTCTCCAACATCACTGAAGGGGAGCTTAATTGTCTCTTCTCCAAATCGCACCTCACAACCTGTGCACTCGACCCCATCCCATCCCACCTCCTCCCCAACCTCACCACCACACTTATCCCATCCCTAACCCACCTCTTCAACCTATCACTAACATCCGGTAGCTTCCCTTCTGTTTTCAAACATGCCACAATCACGCCTATCCTTAAAAAGCCAACCCTCGTCCCAACCGCTATGTCCAGCTATCGCCCAATATCGTTGCTCCCATTCGCTTTCAAACTCCTGGAGCAGCATGGCCACGCTGAACCTTCCTCCCACCTATCATCTAACTTGCTCTTTGACAATCTACAATCTGGTTTCCGCCTCCATCACTCCACTGAGACAGCCCTGACCAAAATTACTAACGACCTACTTACAGCCAAATCAAATGGACAATACTCTATACTCCTGCTTCTAGACCTGTCCTCTGCATTCGACACAGTTGACCACTGCCTCCCACTACAGATCCTTTCCTCGTTTGGCATCAAAGACCTCACGCTATCCTGGATCTCCTCATACCTTTCCAACCGCACAATCAGCATCTCCCACTCCCACACCAGCTCCTCATCCCACCCTCTCTCTGTTGGAGTGCCCCAAGCAGGGGTGGACACAGACTGTAGTGGGCCCCTGTGCAAAAAATTTTTTGGGCCCCCCCCCTCTTCATAGGGCAACAAAGTTATTTGTTATTTGTTGTTATCTAATACTGAGACTATGCAGGGCTGAATATAATATCTGTACAGAATATAATGTAACCCCCCATAGAATATAATGCAGTACCCCCCATATACTATAATGCAGCTCCTCCATAGAATATATGGCAACCCCCTCATAGGATATAATGCAGCACCTTATATAGTATAATGTAGCCCCTCCATAGAATATAATGAAGCCCTCCTCATATAGTATAATGCAGCCCCCATAGAATAGAATATAATACAGCCCCCCTATAGAATATAATGTAGCCCCAAATAGAATATAATACAGCCCACCTCCCCATAGAACATAATGTAGCCCCCCATATTATATAACACAGCCTCCCCTTATAGAATATAATGTAAAATGTACTCCCATGGTATATAACACAGCCACATAGTATATAGCCCAGCACCACATGGTATATAGCCCAGCCCACCATGGTATAATACAGCCTAGCATGGTATATAGCCCAGCCCACCATGGTATCATACAGCCCAGCATGGTATAATACAGCCCAGCATGGTATATAGCCCCCCCAGCATGGTATAATACAGCCCAGCATGGTATATAGCCCCCCCAGCATGGTATAATACAGCCCAGCATGGTATATAGCCCCCCAGAATGGTATAATACAGCCCAGCATGGTATAATACAGCCCAGCATGGTATATAGCCCCCCCAGCATGGTATAATACAGCCCAGCATGGTATATAGCCCCCCCAGCATGGTATAATACAGCCCAGCATGGTATAATACAGCTCAGCATGGTACATAGCCCCCCCAGCATGGTATAATACAGCCCAGCATGGTATATAGCCCCCCCAGCATGGTATAATACAGCCCAGCATGGTATAATTCAGCCCAGCATGGTATATAGCCCCCCAGCATGGTATGATACAGCCCAGCATGGTATATAGCCCCCCAGCATGGTATGATACAGCCCAGCATGGTATATAGCCCCCCCCCAGCATGGTATGATACAGCCCAGCATGGTATATAGCCCCCCCAGCATGGTATGATACAGCCCAGTATGGTATATAGCCCCCCAGCATGGTATGATACAGCACAGCATGGTATATAGCCCCCCCAGCATGGTATGATACAGCCCAGCATGGTATATAGCCTCCCCCCCAGCATGGTATGATACAGCCCAGCATGATATATAGCCCCCCAGCATGGTATGATACAGCCCAGCATGGTATATAGCCCCCCCAGCATGGTATAATACAGCCCAGCATGGTATATAGCCCCCCCAGCATGGTATGATACAGCCCAGCATGGTATATAGCCTCCCCAGCATGGTATAATACAGCCCAGCATGGTATATAGCCCCTCCCAGAATGGTATGATACAGCCCAGCATGGTATATAGCCCCCAAGCATGGTATGATACAGCCCAGCATGGTATATAGCCCCCAAGCATGGTATGATACAGCCCAGCATGGTATATAGCCCCCAAGCATGGTATGATACAGCCCAGCATGGTATATAGCTCCCTCAGCATGGTATGATACAGCCCAGCATGGTATATAGCCCCCCCAGCATGGTATGATACAGCCCAGCATGGTATATAGCCCCCCACCCAGCATGGTATAATACAGCCCAGCATGGTATATAGCCCCCCCAGCATGGTATGATACAGCCCAGCATGGTATATAGCCCCTCCAGCATTGTATGATATAGCCCAGCATGGTATATAGCCCCCCAAGCATGGTATGATACAGCCCAACATGGTATATAGCCCCCCCAGCATGGTATAATATAGCCCAGCATGGTATATAGCCCCCCAGCATGGTATAATACAGCCCAGCATGGTATATAACCCCCCCAGCATGGTATAATACAGCCCAGCATGGTATATAGCCCCCCCAGCATGGTATGATACAGCCCAGCGTGGTATATAGCCCCCCAGCATGATATGATACAGCCCAGCATGGTATATAGCCCCCCCAGCATGGTATGATACAGCCCAGCATGGTATATAGCCCCCCCAGCATGGTATGATACAGCCCAGCATGGTATATAGCCCCCCCAGCACGGTATGATACAGCCCAGCATGGTATATAGCCACCCCCCAGCATGGTATGTTACAGCCCAGCATGGTATATAGCACCCCCAGCATGGTATGATACAGCCCAGCATGGTATATAGCCCCCCCAGCATGGTATAATACAGCCCAGCATGGTATATAGCCCCCCCAGCATGGTATGATACAGGCCAGCATGGTATAATACAGCCCAGCATGGTATGTAGCCCCCCCCAGCATGGTATGATACACACACCCCTCACCTTCTCCTCATGCCTGCGCTGCTCCCGGCTCCTGTCTCCTCTCCTGCACTGCCTGCCTGGTACACATAGTGAGAGTGCGATGGCGTCATCGCGCCCCCGCTGTGTCAGAGGCAGAGCGGGGAATGATGGGAGAGGGAGCGTCAGCTGATGCTCTCTCCTGCAGGCTCCATCTTTGCCTCCTTTGATGGGGGGGTGGAGTCGGTGCTGGGGGCAGGCGGCCCCCCTGCCTTACAGGGACCCCTTTGCCTCCCGCAGAGCTGCTCTCCTGCTTGAGCAACACATGGCTAATTTGAATTTTGACATAATTAGCCATGTGGTGCAGGAGGCTGGAAGGGCCCCCTCTCCCCCGGGACCCCCGTGCAATGCACGGGCTGCACGGGCGGTAGGTCCGCCCCTGCCCCCAAGGCTCTGTTTTAGGACCCCTACTCTTCTCAATCTATACACTTGGTTTGGGGCAACTCATAAAGTCCCACGGATTCCAGTACCACCTTTATGCTGATGACACTCAGATCTACCTTTCTGGCCCAGACGTCACCTCTCTGCTGTCCAGAATCCCAGAGTGTCTATCAGCCATATACTCCTTCTTCTCCTCTTGCTTCCTCAAGCTCAATGTGGACAAATCTGAACTCATCATCTTTTGTCCATCTCACAGATCTTCCTTACTCAACCTAGCTATAACAATTAATGACATCACGCTTTCCCCAGTACCGGAAGTCCGCTGCCTTGGAGTAACCTTTGACTCTGCCCTGTCCTTCAAACCGTACATCCAAGCTCTTTCTACCTCCTGTCGCCTCCAGCTCAATAATATTTCCAGAATCCATCCTTTCCTCAACCCTCAATCTACTAAAATGCTTGTGCATGCCCTCATAATTTCCCGCCTTGACTACTGCAACATCCTTTCTGTGGTCTCCCTACTAACACCCTCGCACCTCTCCAGTTCATCCTTAACTCTGCTGCCTGACTAATTCATCTTTCTCCTCGCTACTCCTCCACTTCTCCCCTCTGCAAGTCTCTTCACTGGCTCCCATTCCCTCAGCGTACCCAGTTCAAATTACTAATACTGACCTACAAGGCCATCTATAACCTGTATCCCCCATATGTCTCTGAACTAATCTCCCGATACCTTACCTCACGTAATCTCCGGTCCTCCCAAGACCTCCTTCAATCCTCCACACTTATTCGCTCCTTACCCAACCACCTCCAAGACTTCTCCCGAATTGCCCCTATCCTCTGGAATTCTTTGCCCCAACAAGTCCGACTATGAACCACATTTGGATCCTTCAGACGGAACCTGAAAACCCACCTCTTCAAGAAAGCCTACAGCCTGCAATGACACTGCTACCTCCTTCTCTCTCACCACTACCGGAGATATCACCTCAGTCAACACCGGAACTGCTGCAACCCACCAACCTACTGTATACTTCCCCACCATCCTGTAGCATGTAAGCCCAAAAGGGCAGGGTCCTCTCCCCACTCTGTATCAGTCTGTCATTGTTAGTTTGTTTACTGTAAGTGATATCTGTAATTTGTAAGTAACCCCTTCTCATGTACAGCACCATTGAATCAATGGTGCTATATAAATAAATAATAATAATAATATAAAGAAATAGTTGAGATCATAAAAAATATACACCTATATTGAATCAGTATGTCAAACTTAGAAAAATCTTAACAAAAAATGACGTAGCCAAACGAGCCCCAACTATAGGATCTATTTCATCCCCTAGTCTGTTCTCTAGTTCTATAGAAAATCCACTTAGTGAAGGAACATGGCTTTATGCAAAAGTTTTTTTTAAATGTGGAGTGAACCGCTGTATATCGTGTTAACATGCACTTATAAAAAAAGGAAGTTAGCTCCACTTATAATTCATCTATTCATCCGATACGTCATTTTATTACTGTATTTTTCGGACTATAAGACGCACTGGACCATAAGACGCACCCCAAATTTTCAGAAGGAAAATAGGGAAAAAAATAATAATGTGTCAAATGGGGGTCCGTCTTACAGTCCGAATTCAGCTTACCGGGGAAGGGATCCGGCACAGGTGGAGGAGTGGTCACAGGGGTCGTTCGGTGTTCCAGGCTGGTGTGATGGCCTCTAGGAAATCCCATCCCAAGCTGATGCGGTAGCGGTTCTGTGCTGGGGCAGGGGTGCTGTGCTGGGGCACTGTGCTGTGCTAGGGCAGGGGGGCTGTGCTGGGGGCACTGTGCTATGCCGGGGGTGCTGTGCTATGCTGGGGGTGCTGTGCTGTGGGCGCTGTGCTGGGGTGCTGTGCTGTGCTGTGGGCGCTGTGCTGTGCTGGGGCGCTGTGCTGGGGCAGGGGTGCTGTGCTGGGGCACTGTGCTGTGCTGGGGAAGGGGGGCTGTGCTGGGGCACTGTGCTGTGCTCTGCTGGGGCAGGGGGGCTGTGCTGGGGGCACGGTACTGTGCTGGGGGCACTGTGCTGTCCTGGGGGGCTGTGCTGAGGCACCGTGCTGTGCTGGGGGCAAGGTGCAGTGCTGGGGGCACTGTGCTTGTGCTGGGGCGCTGTGCTGGGGCACCATGCTGCACTTGGGGCACTGTGCTGTGCTGGGGGCACTGTGCTTGTGCTGGGATGCTGTGCTGGGGGGCTGTGCTGGGGCACCGTGCTGTGGGCACAGTGCTTTGCTGGGGGCACTGTGCTGTTCTGGGGGCACTGTGCTGTTCTGGGGGCACTGTGCTTGTGCTGGGGTGCTGTGCTGTGGCATTGTGCTGGGGCACTGTGCTGTGCTGCGGTGCTGTGCTCAGGTGCAGGGGCGCTGTACTCAAATGCAGGCTCCGCCGGCATTTCTTCAAAGCCCGGAGGCCCCCGGCACATCCGTTGCTGCCATGTTGCGGTGGCCTCCGGGAACATGGATGCCAGGAAGATAGCCGCCGGTCCTGGAACGGCGCATGCTCAGGTTCAGATCTTGTCCCGAGATCTCGGGATGAGATCTGTACCTGAGCATGCGCTGTACCTGGACTGGCGGCCATCGTCCCCGCATCCATGTTCCCGGAGGCCACCGCAACATGGCAGCAACGGATGTGCGGGGGTCTCCGGGCTTTGAGGAAATGCCGGCGGAGCCCCCCCACGTAGATCAGAGAGCCGCTGCCCCTGCACCGGAGCACAGAGCCATGCCGCACCCGCACCAGTGAGTATATTGCGACCATAAGACGCACCCCCCACTTTCCCCAAAAATTTTTGGGGAAAAAAGTGCGTCTGGTCCGAAAAATACGGTAATTGTAATTCCTCCTATGTAGTGTATATTATAGAGTGCATTCAATGCAATCTGCAATATACTGGATGCACTACCTGTCCTTTACAAAACCGCTTAAGGAGACATCTTTCTGATGCTGCTAGTAATAAGGCCACAGGTATTTCAGCGGCATCCAAACACTTTGCAATGAAACATAAAGGAAACACAACCTTCTTTAAATTTTATTATATAGAGAAAGCGCAAAAACCTCACAGAGGTGGGGATTATAAAAGAAAATTAATAAATAAGGAATCCTACTGGATGTTCACTCTAGACACCCGCACTCCACATGGCTTAAACGCTAGGTATGATTTAATCACACAATACTAAGCATCAGAGTCTGTCTGTATTTTATGGTTTTTAATAGATTTATCTGTTCTCTTTATTATTGTATATCTTTTTTGCACTTTTGATTTAGAAACATATATAGATGTCCTTGTTAGTTATAATTGGTGCAGCTGATTGCATGCAAATAGAGCATCAATGAAAACTCCACAGGGAGCTATAAATTCATGACCAGAACGCTAGAGCATTAGATCATGACTTAGGGCCCCGTCACACACAGCGAGATCGATGATTTTGTGACGCATCAGCGATCTCTCCAGCGATATCGCTGTGTGTGACTGGGATCAGCGACCGTCCCCCCTGCCGGGTATCGCTGATCGTGTAGGATCGTCCTGGGCCATTTTTTGATCGTTGGTCTCCCGCTGGCCAGCACGCATCGCTGCGTGTGGCAATGAGAGACCAGCGATCAGCGACGCTGGTATCCAACGTAAACATCGGGTAACTAAGAGCCGCGCAGCTCTTGGATACCCGCTGTTGACCCTAGATACCAGCGGCTCTTAGTTACCCGATGTTTATGTTGGATACCAGAGTGCACGCTGGTATCTAGGGTAAACAGCGGGTATCCAAGAGCCGCGCGACTCTTAGATACCCGCTGTTTACATTGGAAACCAGCTTGCTCGTTGGTCCTGATCGCTGGAGGGGCTGTCTAACGATGTCCCAGCGATCCCATCCATGTCGGATCGTTGGTGGGATTGCTGGGACATATTTATGTGTAATGGGACCTTAAGACTCAAAAGTCAAAACGCGTTGATCATTAGCGACATTGAGCCAGTGTGTGTATTGTGCTGGACATCATCTATATGGAATTATAACCATTTTTTTTAATTAAGAGTTAAATTTTACTTCTACTATCCGCTGGGCATCATTCTTGTTTATTGGATTCTTCTGTGGCTGCTTCACCCTTGTCCGTGCGAAACACTACTAAGCAAGCACAACATTCAAATGGACTACTAGTGGTGAGCTGACTTTTCTTGTATTTTTTCATATATTTTTATAGTCCTTTTTTGTAGTTTTCTTATGAAAATCGGGCAGGCTTGGAACGCTTCACGAGAGGTTCTCCTTCAGGCTGGCTTACTTTGAGCGATTTAAAGCATGGCCATGCGCAGTTTTTTATTTTTTTCACCCTGCCAGCCTCAAGCCCCCATCCACGAATCCTTCCAATGATTCTTCTGGAGGCAACTCTCCGGAGCAGCTCCTCCTGGCTGGCTTCGCCACTTGTAAGAAAAGTCCTTACTGAGAGCTGGAAGAGCTGGGAAACATAAGTAGACAATCCTCTTATCAAGCGAAGACTGAAGTTTATTCAGATATTCGCAGCAGAACAGCACATGGATAGTCAGAGAAATAAAGCATGTAGGCACGACCAGGAGTCTAGACAAGGTGAAAGTAACGCTGGGATATCTGGCAGCATGGTGGTAGAATAGCGATGTTATGGCACCGAACGACAGTAACAGGGGCTTTTTATACATGATACAGACAAAGAAAGCACAATGTACCAAAAAGGCGTATACATGATGCGGAAAAATACACATATTCAAGGACAAAGGCATAAAAATGGTTAAATGTAATGACTTTGAAACTCTTTAGGCCAAACTCCATTAAAACTCATAAATCTCCATGATCCTTTTAGCCAATATCAATAATTACATCACATGTCTATTTTCCAATATCACTACAACAAATGCACTTATTTATCACCATATGTTACTCTTTTTCTGATCCAATTAACCTGTGTGTATGCCAGCTATACCTGCTAATGACCATGATCTCATCTTCTGTCTCCAATCTGTCTATGACTTTCAAAATTACATCTTAGAATTTGTTAGTTTAGAATTTTGCACGAGATGGATGCAAGAGTCAACATGGCTGTTCAGTATATTATGGCTGACCATTCTCTTACAGACACCATATACAGAGCCCCCCTAACTGCTAGAAGAGCAGAATCCCCCCTCAATTGACCCCATTTTGGAAATTATACCCCTGTGGGAATTTATCTACAGGTGTAGTGACGATTTTGACTCCATGGGTGTTTTCCAGAAACAAGCAGCAATGAATGTTGCCGAGCGAAAATTGCAAACTGTCATGGTTGTGCCCAGTATGCTGTAGTGACCAGTACTTTGCAATCACCAGTATGTTATGCCCAGCTTCTGGAGACATGCACCAGTAAGCTAGCTGGGCTCTCATCGCTTCAGAAATGCCAAACATGTGGATGTTATATGTGGTTTAGGTACACTGTGAGGTTCAAAAGAGGGGGGCATTTGGATTTGGAAGTGCAGAATTTGCTCAATTTCTTTGGAGAAGCGAGGAGCCATTTCACTTTTCCAGAGCCTTTGTACTACCAGCAACGTTGAAGCCCTCTATATTTCCGTTGCCAGATGACAGACCTGAATGAGGACTTGCTTTTTTGTAGATTGATTTGAAGCTTTTATTGGGAACATTTTACATAACTGAGTGCTTACTTTGGGGTTTCCATCTAAATCTCTGAGTGACGTGATTCAGATGAAGCCCCCGAGGGATCCATTCACTATAATGAAGCAGCAGAGCTATTCTGGACTCAGTCTGGCCTCTGTTCACCATGGTACTTCTTTTCAGAAGAGCACAAAACTGTGGCAAATGGGACTTTTATGCAATCCTAAAAAGATGGACACCACCAGTCCACAGTGGCTCCATATGCCTCAATATAGGGAATATTCTGCCTGGGTTCTGTCTGAATCACATATTTCAGGGATTTACATTGGTGTAAGCGCTCAGCACTGAGCGCAGGATAAATGTGAGACGATCCTTACTACTATCTTTTTGAGACAAAATGAACAAACCAGCAGGTGAAAAATTGTTTTAACTTATTTTTAACAAAGTTTTTCATGCGGTATAAGTGATTAGGTGACTTTGTTCTTCAGTTCAGTGTGATTACAGTTACACCAGATTCATATATTTTTTTGTTTGGCTGCTGTCACACACTAAAAAATGCTTTTTATTTGCATTGCCATATTTTGAAAGCTAAAATTTTTCCATATTTCAGCCCACAGAGTGATGTGAGGGCTTGTTTTTTGCAGTTTGCAAGACGAGTTGATGTTTTAATTAGTACCATTATCAGACACATGACACTGTTTGATTGCTTTCTATTCTGACTTTTGGGAGGCAGAATAAACAAAAATTAGCAATTTAGGAATTTTTATTTTGTTATGTCTTTCCACGTGTGATGTCAAATTGATAAGGCAGTTTTATTATTCGGGTCAGTATAATTACAGCAATACCACAGTTTTATCTTTTTTATGTTTTGTAGCTTACACTCAAAAACTATTTTACAGAAAAAATAATTATTTTTGGATTGCTTTATTTTGAGAGCTATAACCTTTTTATTTTTTCTGCTGATGGAGCTGTATGATAGCTTGCTTTTTGCAGGCAAGATGATGTTTTCAGCTTTACCATTTTTATATAGATTTGTGTTTTTGATCGCGTTTTATTCCACTTTTTGTTCAACGGTATGATAATAATAAAGCATGGTTTTTTATTTGTTTTTTATGGTGTTCACTAAAAGGTTTAACTAGTGGGACAGTTTCATAGATCTGACCATTCTAGACGCGGCGATACCAAATTTGTGTACTTTTATTGCTTATATTTTTTTTTATACAAATATTTATTTATGGGTATAATATATTTTTAGTTTTCTATTAGTTTTTTATATATTTTTACAATTTTTTTAAACTTATTTTTATAAAAATTTTCCTTTGTCCCACTATAGGACTTTCATTTTTTCCATGCTGATCACTTCTATAGCATGATGATGAAGGAGTATCCCTATGCTATGCAAACTGTCAGCACTGCTCTGACAGACAAAGTTGCCGAATATGCTCTGAGCATGATCAAGCAACTTTGCTAGCTCTGGTGACCCGTATATCATAGTGACAACATTGGGTCACCATGGCAATGATTGTGACCCCGCAATGATGTTGCGGGGTCTCCGCTCCAAGGGCAGAGGGGCTGTCTTCCCTCTGCCTGCTCCCGAAATGCTGTGATCGAGTTCGATCACATTACTTAGGGGATTAAAGCACCAGGAGCAGTGCGAGACCGATCCATGCACTGAGTGTTGGGTGTCAGCTGTCAAAATCAGCTGACTCACGCAGCTGATCGCGTGCGCAGCCCGTGTGGCTGCAAAATTGCCAGGACATATCCATAGGTCCTAGATCAATATGGGCCAGGTCACAGGGACATATGGATACATTCAAGGTGGGAAACGGGTTAACGAAGCCAAACATGAGGAATGACAAGGGATTGCCTTAATAGTGGACAACCACTTAAAAAAATACAATTATTGGTTAAAACATTTCCAACATTCTGAGCATGGAAAAGGCTTCTCCCCTGTGTGACTGCTCTGATGTTTATTAAGAGTTAATTTCCATGTAAAACATTTTCCATATTACATGAACAAGGCTTCTCTCCTGTGTGAATTATTTTGTGACTAACAACATCTGATTTCTGGTTAAAACATTTCCCACATTCTAGACATGAAAATGTTTTCTCACCTGTGTGAGTTCTCTGGTGACTAAGAAGATTTGATTTATTCACAAAACATTTCTCACATTCTGAACATGAAAAAGGCTTCTCCCCGGTGTGAGTTCTCTGGTGACTATCAAGGTACGTTTTCCGGTTATAACATTTCCCACATTCTGAACATGAAAAAGGCTTTTCCCCAGTGTGAGTCCTCTGGTGGCCATCCAGATGTGCTTTCCGGTTAAAACATTTCCCACATTCTGAACATGAAAAAGGCTTCTCCCCTGTGTGAGTTCTCTGGTGGCTATCAAGGTACGTTTTCCGGTTATAACATTTCCCACATTCTGAACATGAAAAAGGCTTCTCCCCGGTGTGAGTTCTCTGGTGGCCATCCAGATGCTCTTTCCGGTTAAAACTTTTCCCACATTCTGAACAGGAAAAAGGCTTCTCCCCTGTGTGAGTTCTCTGGTGATTAACAAAACTTGATTTCTGGTTAAAACGCTTCCCACATTCTGAACAGAAAAAAGGTTTCTCCCCTGTGTGAGTTCTCTGATGATTAACAAAACTTGATTTCTCGTTAAAACACTTCCCACATTCTGAACAGAAAAAAGGTTTCTCCCCAGTGTGAGTTCTCTGGTGTTTAACAAAATTTGACTTCTGGTTAAAACATTTCCCACATTCTGAACAGGAAAAAGGCTTCTCCCCTGTGTGAGTTCTCTGGTGATTAACAAGACTTGATTTCTGGTTGAAACACTTCCCACATTCTGAACAGGAAAAAGGTTTCTCCCCTGTGTGGGTTCGCTGGTGATTAACAAAATTTGGTTTCTGGTTAAAACACTTCCCACATTCTGAACAGGAAAAAGGCTTCTCCCCTGTGTGAGTTCGCTGGTGATTAACAAAATTTGATTTCTGTTTAAAACACTTCCCACATTCTGAACAGGAAAAATGCTTCTCCCCTGTGTGGGTTCGCTGGTGATTAACAAGATTACATTTACGGATAAAATATTTCCCGCACTTGGAACAAGAAAATCTTTTCTCCGTTGTGTGAATTTTTTGATGTTTAAGAAATGACTTTTTGAGGGGAAAGCTATTTTCATTTTCTGAATGTGAAAATGACTTATTTTCTTTACGATCAGATTGTTTTTTAATGCTTATTTTGTGACTTTCATTTTCCTCAGTAGTCAATAATACATCAAAAGAAACGATCTGTTTCAAAGGATCAGATGAGAGAATGGAATTCACTTCTGTTGCATCCTGTGGGATTTCGAGATCATCTGATATAAAGATTGAAGATGTCAGCTGTCCTTCTGATCTCCTGGTACAGTCATCTGCTAAGAAAAAAAAACAACTATTTGTGAATAAAATATCCTTGAATTTTATATTTTTGAAAATTTCAACTTAAGCTGACTGTAAAAATGGCAAGTTATGTAAAAATATTGATGGGTGACTAAGACAATAAGAGCTCACAGTCTAGTAATAATAAGGAAGTAGGAATAAAAAAAAACCAAAGATTTTATGTATGAAGAAAAAAGGTACTCCAGTGTAGAAAAATATAAAACTTCGTCTTTAATGGAAAAAAAAATCAGAAAAACAGGCACAATACAGACAACATATATATCCCAGAGAGCTACCAATCAACACATTTCGACACTCTGGTCTTAAGGCCTCGTTAAAAATAACGATGTCCCAGCGATCCCAACCAACGATCCTACATGGATGGGATCGCCGGGACATCGTTAGGCTGATCTCTGGTGAGCTGTCACATAGACAGCCCCTGCAGCGATCAGGACCAGTGAGCAAGCTGGTTTCCAATGTAAACATCGGGTATCTAAGAGCCGTGAGGCTCTTAGATACCCGATGTTTACATTGGAAACCAGCGTCCAGTGTCGTTGATCACTGGATTGTCGCTGCCACAAGCAGCGGTGCACGCTAGCCAGTGGGAGACCAGCGATCAAAAAACGGCCCAGGACGATAGTGCATGATCAGCGATACCCGGCGGGGGGCGGTCGCTGATCCCTATCAGACACAGCGATCTTGCTGACGAGATCGCTGTGGCATCACAAAATTAGCGTGTGACGAGGCCTTTAATCATCAACCATGATTAAGACCGGAGTGTTGAAATGCGTCGGTTGATTGCTCTCTGGGATCTATATGTTGTCTGTATTATGCCTACTTTTATGATTTTTTTCAATTAAAGACAAAGTTTTATATTTTTCTAAACTGGAGTACCTTTCTTCTTCATTCTTTGGAACTTGAACAGCCAAGCCCAGGCAGCTCCGTGCGTGGAACTCATTCTTGGAAAGAGACTGCAAATGGTGAGCTGACTTTTCCTGTTCCCTATTCCTTTTTTCATACATAAAGTTTTTATGTAGGTGCAAACTATACCAATAAAAACTTCTTATCTCACAAAAACAAGGTCCATAATCTGTTAGAGGAAAAACAGGTGTCCACATTATTAGTGGCTCAAAGACTCTTGAAGAGCAACATGGCTTCTATAAACCAATCCAGAAAAATCCGCACTTTCAAAGTCAAATCTCCCCCTCTCTTCAGAGCCATGCAGTGTGTCTAAACCACATGTATTTGGCATCACTATAATGAGAAGAACCCACTTCATTTCAATGTGCGAATCTCCTGGAGCACAATTTGGGCACTATATGCTGGGCAATAAAATAGCATATTTGTAATTTTCACTCTCCAGCATCCACTGCAAGCTAATTTCTGCAAAGTGCCTGTGGAGTCAAAATAGTCACTACTCTTATAGATTAATTCACTGAGGATTATAATTTCCAAAATGGAGTCACTCTATGAGGATTTATACTCCCCTGGATTTCTGCCATTTTGTTACATTAGGACTTCCGCAAATGGTGTGTCCCATTTTCTCTGGGATCTGCTATCGCAACATCTGCTTCTGCATCAATCACCATCTTATTCATCCTGCACGCAGCATCAGTGATGGAGGAGACATTAGAAACAGAAGCTTTGAGCAGCACAGGCACTGTTGCTGCTAAGATTAGGGTGCCTGGGACCAGTAGTACCGTCGACTCTGGCATTATGGGTGTGTGTGCTGTCCAGTTGAAGTTATTTGCTCCCTGCTTCAGCCAATTGGAAGGCACCACACACACTACTAAAGCATGAAGCATATTACCAAAAGCTGTCAGATACAGTCTTGGCCTCCTCTGGTTCAGTTCTCGGTGCTCAGCTCCCAGCTTGGGTATTTGCTTCCTGTTATGAACCAGGCCCGTTTACTGACTTCTCTTGCATCTAACTTTTTATTTTCTCTCCTCTCCTGGTTCTGACTCGACTATCTATTCTTCTTGCTATTTCACACCACAAAACAGTAGGTAACACCATGGCCCAAGCCTAGGAGTCTGTTATGATTGGGTCACCGAGGAGGAGAGCAGGCCCAGGCTAAGCCACAGAAAACTAGAGAGGTTGGTAACTAAGCGGATGCAGACCCCTGATCCTGTCCACACATCTAGCAGTAGCCGTGGAGCGTACCTACGATGATCCTAGAAGCCTCAGCACAGTCGGAGAGCTAACTAAGCCTAAAGCAAGAAAGGGGAAATCTAAACTGCCCCAGAGCAGACCCCAAAGGAATAGACAGCCCCCAAACATATATTGTCGGTGAGACAAGATGAAAACACAAACGCAGGCAGGAAAATAGACTTAGCAAATGATGGGGCCCACACTGACTAGACAGGAAAGGAAAGACGTTGTCTGTAATCACGCAAAAAACCCTGCAAAAAGTCCAGCACGTCTGATGCAAAAAACACTGAAGTCGCACGACTTTGCCCACTATATCAGCACTCTGGTATATTCTAAAAGCAGAGCAAGAAGAGACCAATCTAATAAGGGACAAAAACAAACTGGCACAAGCAGTAACATATGGACGGTGATTCAGCACAGCCCCAGCCGGAGCTGGCTGACCCACACAAAACTGAGATAGACAAAACCAGATCAAATGCAAACACAATAGCAAATGAACACTTAGCTGAACATGCAGTGACTGAGCTGGAAATATCAGACCTCAGGAGGCAAGAAGAAAATCACCAGGAGGGATAGAGGGAGTCAACTGTCTTAAATCCCAATCTGAAACCCCAGATCTCCAATCGTCATCCTCATTATCAGGTGGCAAGCCTCTGCTAATCAGATCAGCTCCATTACCTCCAGTAACCACCAGAGGGGGCACAGAAAGAGAACTCGCAACCCCTCTGTCAATCTGACCAGCTCCACTACCTTCAGTAATAACCAGAGGGAGGCCAGAAAGCGAATTCACAACAGGAGTCTTTGTGTAGGAAAGATTAAAGGGTGATGAGCAAGATAATCCCTTGGATCTAGAAAACGGAGTAAATAGCGCTAAGCCTCTTCATTATAGCCATCTTTTGAGCTGCCAGGTGACCAGGAACAATGCCCACAATAAATTTTGTCTTCAAACTATTCCAGAAAATTTGCCATCATATAACTTAATTGCATTCTTTACCTTCTTAACCCTGTCATGTGCCCACACAGTGTGTACAACCGTATATAGGGTATTGTCGTATTCAAGAGTAGTTGGAAAATAATTTGTAATGTCAATTTGTTTCCTATTATCCTTTGTGATGAATTTCAATGTTATCACTATATAAAGTGACACAAGTCAGATTTAAAAAATGGGGCCTGATTAAGAACACAAAACTGGCTGCGGAAATGGTTAAATCAGAGCATTTTGGACACTAACTACTGTTGTCGAAAACTGAAGATTGATCACTTCAGTAAATGAATTATTGTCTATCTCTACAATCTTCATCAGTAATAAATGAGTAACTAGTGGTGAAACCTCTGTGGGGTAATTAGAGTATGGGGCCCGGTGGCTCTTGGCAATTTTAACTATCATAAGGGCCAGATGTGTTTCAAGAAGAAATGTTAGATATTTAAAGAGAACTTTTAATAATAGTGCAGAGCTGAGATGTCTTAAATTTAGATCTCGAGCATTTGGAAGAGGAAACAGAGACCATTTTTTAAAGACTACCAGGGGTTACAGACTCACATAAGGGAAACATGCCAATCCCACCACAATCAAACTATCATACAAAATGAAGAACTGTAAACCAATCAACAAAGAATAGAAAATATGTTACCTCCCCAACAACAACATTAAACCGGAGTTGCATTCATTTATGGTGGACCATTGGAGCTAATATGAGTCCTGGCCAGAAGAATAGAGAAAGATTTAGTGCTCCCCATTTCAGGAGAGATTGTGCAGTAATCTGAATTACTTAGAATTGAAAACATATTGTAATTTATGACATGGAGTGAATCCATGAAACCAGGGCTGGAGCCATGCCAACACATCTCCTGCAGGCGGGAATAAATGTGTATTACAGAGACATAAATTTGATGAATGCACTGGTACTACCACTGTGTGTCAGTGTTATGAAGTTGCATAAGTGGATGCATCTGCTTGCCTTCTTGCGCAACGCGTAGAAATGCAGTAACTATATACAGTAGATATGCGCTACATACACAAATGACACTGATATATGAATTACTGAACATCTACATGTATGGCCGGGTGGATCAGGCTGGGGCACACGTACACTTATGGAGATGATCAAATCGATGATGAAGCCATACTGTGTCCTGGATTTGTACTATGTTGGATGATCCAGAGTCAGCAGCGTTCCAGCCAGCTGCATTGATCCTGCCACCTGCTACAAAAGAAAAAAGCTACGTCTGCGGGATGTCACTACACTGTGGGCTCACTTCGATTGCAAAAAAAGAAGGGATCCCTGATGAGGGATGCTGAAGCCTCGGGAATGCGTTGGATAATATCACTCTTTTTTCCAATAGAAGAGAGCCTGCAATGTAGTGACATCATGCAGGCATAGGGCGACAGTTTTTCCTTTTCAAGCAGGTGTTAGGATCAGTGCAGCCGGCTGGAACGCTGCTGACTCTGCATCATCCAACACACTACGAATCCAAGACACTGTATGGCTTCATTATCGATCTGATCATCTCCTTAAGCGTACATGTGCCCTGACTACTCTACCCAGCCATACACATAGACGTCTAGTAATTTATATATCAGTGTCTTTTAGTGTATTTAGCACATATCTATGTTATTTCTTAAAGATGTTGTCCAGTACTAGGACAGGCACTTCTTAAACTAAATGTTCGTCCCCGATAAAATAATAAAACTTATACTCACCTGCCAATCTGGCTCCGTTCCAGTGGTGTTGGCGCTCACTGCATCGGGACTGTAATGCGGTGGAATGACAAGTGATGCCCAGCGCCCCATCAGCGCTGGCGTCACTGTCCCCACCATCAGACAAACTGAACATGAAGAGGAAGTCCGGGATGAGCTGCAGCTCTGTCTTCCTCTTCATGTTCAGTTTGTCCAAAGGAGGAGACAGTGACACCAGCGCTGATTGGGAGCTGGGCATCACATGTCACAACACTTCATCACAGTAGACAACCCCTTTAAATAGAGATTACAGCTATCAGCCGCATATAGCTTAGAGATATATCATGGCACAGGTGTAATGTGCTTTATGTAGTTTATAACAATCCTGTTTCAAGTTAGTTGGTTTTAAAAAGAACAAAGAAATTGAAAAGTCAGGATAAAGGGAAACTCTGTTGTTATTGTACAGAAGTTCACACTTGGCCCTCACTGCACATTTAATGTTGTTGATCATAAAAGCAAAGACTGGACCTGGTCTTGTAGGGACCATATGAGCACATTCAGCAGCACAGAGGGGAGAGAAGGTAGATTCATCCAATAAGATATCAGGGTTCATGGAAGCCAACAGCATCATTACCCTCCGTTTTCTCTTACAGACCCATCATAATACTTTTCTTCAAGTGATTTTTGCCAGCACATTCTATGTGCACTGTCTTGACTTTGTGGTTTACAGATCTGGGCAGGTAACGGTCAGCATCTCCTTATCCCAAGGGGTAGGTCGATCCTCCAGGTTATAAGTTCTATAAAAAAGGCCTTCAATGCCCAAAGTCATTAAAATAGTTTTGGGTGGAGGAAAAAGTTGTGGTCCAGAGGCAAAATGGTGATCACACAATTGTGATACGGCTGGACTACATCCCCGAAAAAGCAGCCACAGCCGGTGACTAAGAAGAATCTGTGACTTCTCTGTATTCAGTGGTTACTACTCACCTGAGTAGTATAATAGGGAAAAATTGTGGTTATCATCTGCGCTGCCATCCAAATAACGGTCCAGTCATGTAGATGGTGAATAAATGGTGTTTTATTCTCTCAACGCGTTTCGAAGTTTGCGCATTTTTTCCCTATTATACTACGATTCGGTCATCGGTTTGACCCGTGGATTTGCTGCAGCTTGTGACTTGGATGTGTTTATATGCCTTGGTATCATAAAAATCAGGTGAGTGCAAACTGATTAAAGGATTATTTTATTCTCGGATAAGACCTTATTGGCGCTCTTCTCTCCTGCAGTATTTTGTTTGTACTCACCTGGGCAGTTACATGCAGGAATCTCCTCTTTACACAGCTCATCACCCCTCACATATGTCTCTGTAGTATTAATATGGGTCAGATCTTCACCCTGAAACAAATATTGTAAAAGTCACAGACAGAGGGAGCAGTCACATCTATGATCAGCTCTAATCCCGCCATCTCCACCGTTCTCATTACACAAGTATAAAACATATAATACTGGTGGATAAAACAAGACTGAGCACAAGACCTTCACAGCCGTGTACACATCATAGGGGAGATCTCATGACACCTTCTCTCCATCTACCTGAGGATCCTGAGGAACATTGGGATCTTCTTGTTTACAGTCCTGTGGAAGAAGACGACAGGGACATCTCTCTGGTGTTGTCCTCTTACTGGATAGATCTGGAGGAAACACATACAGGGACTGAATTCATTCTTTACATACAGATAATTATAGGCCGTGCGTATTTAGTCCTGTCTGTTACCTGGAGATGTGAGAGGCTGGGGAACATCCATCATGATGTCCTTGTACAGATGTTTGTGTCCTTCTAAATATTCCCACTCCTCCATGGAGAAATAGACAGCGACATCCTGACACCTTATAGGAACCTGACACATACAATACCATCATCCCCCCGATCCCTTCATAGCATTACTGTATAATGTCCCAGCATTCCCAGCAGTGTCACCTCTCCAGTCAGCAGCTCAATCATCTTGTAGATGAGTTCTAGGATCTTCTGGTCATTGATGTCACCGTGGATCAGGGGGTGAGGTGGAGGCCCCATGATTGGGCTCAGGGGTCTTCCCCATCCCTCAGACACAGGGTCCTGACAGCGCTCAGTAGAGGTCTTCTTCACTACTGTGTAATCCTGGTTATGGAGAGACACATTAATAAATCTCACTACAGACATTTCCAGAGTCCTCACCTCTCCAGTTCTGTCCATCTGTTATTCCCATAGATAAGAATGATGTAATGTGACGTCATCAGAATCTCTCACCTCTCCAGTAAGCCGGAAGAGGATCTCTAGGGTGAGGTGTAATATCCTCTCCGCCATCTTGTCTCTGTCCATATCCATCCTTCAAGGGTAAATCAGGAAAATTCTCTTATGTAGAAGATCTTCACTGAGAGGATCCGATATTGTAGGGACCTGAATGAGAAGAAGATGAGACGATGTTTCCAGGATTCTTCTTGTGGAAATTTGCTGAGATATCCCCTGTGCAATATATTTCTAGTATTAATGCGTCGGTAATAGGGAGTCTCCAGCACCTACCTCCACCCGCAGAGCCGCACACCACATATATGGCTGTAATGAGCGCACAGGACCTGTGATGAGGTCACAGGAGGGGAGGAGTCAGGGGTCACATGATATCCGGAGTGGAGACTTCTCCTCAGTCAGTGACATTCCCGCCATCATTCCCCCTCACTACTGGCACAATTACCCCGCGCCGCCTTTTCTACACAGTGTTGCGTGTGGAATGTAACGTGTGATTTCTCTGGAGACAAATAGACCCCACACATGAGGGAATTATCACCAGTTACCGGACGTCTCCTATATGGCAGCATATGATTGTGCTATCGACTCCACATCAGGAGATAAAATGCAGAAATCTTGTCTGTTTAACCACTTCCATTGACGGCAGCTGAAGTTTTCTCTACTACCATCCGTATACAATGCGTTTCTAACATCATCTGTTACTTACTATAAGGCTCTATGTAACTTAAAGCTGTGGACAAAACTAAGAAAGCAATCTTATATACAGAAGAACTCTGAAAGCAATCTTATATACAGGACTAAGAAAGCAATCTTATATACAGAACTAAGAGAGCAATCTTATATACAGAACTCAGAAAGCAATCTTATATACAGGACTAAGAAAGCAATCTTATATACAGAACTCAGAAAGCAATCTTATATACAGAACTAAGAGAGCAAACTTATATAAAGAACTCAGAAAGCAATCTTATATACAGAACTCAGAAAGCAATCTTATATACAGAACTCAGAAAGCAATCTTATATACAGGACTAACAAAGTAATCTCATATACAGAACTAAGAAAGCAATCTTATATACAGAACTAAGAAAGCAATCTTATATACAGGACTAAGAAAGCAATCTTATTTACAGAACTAAGAAAGCAATCTCATATACAGGACTAAGAAAGCAATCTCATACACAGGACTAAGAAAGCAATCTTATATACAGAACTAAGAAAGCAATCTTATATACAGAACTAAGAAAGCAATCCTATGTACAGAACTAAGAAAGCAATCTTATGTACAGAACTAAGAAAGCAATCTTATATACAGAACTAAGAAAGCAATCTTATATACAGAACTAAGAAAGCAATCTTACATACAGAACTAAGAAAGCAATCTTATATACAGAACTAAGAAAGCAATCTTATTTACAGAACTAAGAAAGCAATCTCATATACAGGACTAAAAAAGCAATCTTATACACAGGACTAAGAAAGCAATCTTATATACAGAACTAAGAAAGCAATCTTATATACAGGACTAAGAAAGCAATCTTATATACAGAACTAAGAAAGCAATCTTATACACAGGACTAAAAAAGCAATCTTATACACAGGACTAAGAAAGCAATCTTATTTACAGAACTAAGAAAGCAATCTCATATACAGGACTAAGAAAGCAATCTTATACACAGGACTAAGAAAGCAATCTTATATACAGAACTAAGAAAGCAATCTTATATACAGAACTAAGAAAGCAATCTTACATACAGAACTAAGAAAGCAATCTTATATACAGAACTAAGAAAGCAATCTTATATACAGGACTAAGAAAGCAATCTTATACACAGGACTAAGAAAGCAATCTTATATACAGGACTAAGAAAGCAATCTTATATACAGAACTAAGAAAGCAATCTTATACACAGGACTAAAAAAGCAATCTTATACACAGGACTAAGAAAGCAATCTTATTTACAGAACTAAGAAAGCAATCTCATATACAGGACTAAGAAAGCAATCTTATACACAGGACTAAGAAAGCAATCTTATATACAGAACTAAGAAAGCAATCTTATACACAGGACTAAAAAAGCAATCTTATACACAGGACTAAGAAAGCAATCTTATTTACAGAACTAAGAAAGCAATCTCACATACAGGACTAAGAAAGCAATCTTATACACAGGACTAAGAAAGCAATCTTATATACAGAACTAAGAAAGCAATCTTATATACAGGACTAAGAAAGCAATCTTATATACAGAACTAAGAAAGCAATCTTATACACAGGACTAAAAAAGCAATCTTATACACAGGACTAAGAAAGCAATCTTATTTACAGAACTAAGAAAGCAATCTCATATACAGGACTAAGAAAGCAATCTTATACACAGGACTAAGAAAGCAATCTTATATACAGAACTAAGAAAGCAATCTTATATACAGAACTAAGAAAGCAATCTTACATACAGAACTAAGAAAGCAATCTTATATACAGAACTAAGAAAGCAATCTTATATACAGGACTAAGAAAGCAATCTTATACACAGGACTAAGAAAGCAATCTTATATACAGGACTAAGAAAGCAATCTTATATACAGAACTAAGAAAGCAATCTTATACACAGGACTAAAAAAGCAATCTTATACACAGGACTAAGAAAGCAATCTTATTTACAGAACTAAGAAAGCAATCTCATATACAGGACTAAGAAAGCAATCTTATACACAGGACTAAGAAAGCAATCTTATATACAGAACTAAGAAAGCAATCTTATATACAGGACTAAGAAAGCAATCTTATATACAGAACTAAGAAAGCAATCTTATACACAGGACTAAAAAAGCAATCTTATACACAGGACTAAGAAAGCAATCTTATTTACAGAACTAAGAAAGCAATCTCATATACAGGACTAAGAAAGCAATCTCATACACAGGACTAAGAAAGCAATCTTATATACAGAACTAAGAAAGCAATCTCATAAACAGGACTAAGAAAGCAATCTTATACACAGGACTAAGAAAGCAATCTTATACACAGGACTAAGAAAGCAATCTTATTTACAGAACTAAGAAAGCAATCTCATATACAGGACTAAGAAAGCAATCTTATACACAGGACAAAGAAAGCAATCTTATATACAGAACTCAGAAAGCAATCTTATATACAGAACTAAGAAAGCAATCTATATACAGGACTAAGAAAGCAATCTTATATACAGAACTCAGAAAGCAATCTTATATACAGGACTAAAAAAGCAATCTCATATACAGAACTAAGAAAGCAATCTTATATACAGAACTAAGAAAGCAATCTTATATACAGAACTAAGAAAGCAATCTTATGTACAGAACTCAGAAAGCAATCTTACATACAGAACTAAGAAAGCAATCTTACATACAGAACTAAGAAAGCAATCTTATATACAGAACTAAGAAAGCAATCTTATATACAGAACTAAGAAAGCAATCTTATATACAGAACTAAGAAAGCAATCTTACATACAGAACTAAGAAAGCAATCTTATACACAGAACTAAGAAAGCAATCTTATATACAGAACTAAGAAAGCAATCTTATATACAGAACTAAGAAAGCAATCTTACATACAGAACTAAGAAAGCAATCTTATGTACAGAACTAAGAAAGCAATCTTATATACATAACTAAGAAAGCAATCTTATATACAGAACTCAGAAAGCAATCTTATATACAGAACTCAGAAAGCAATCTCATATATAGGACTAAGAAAGCAATCTTATATACAGATCTCAGAAAGCAATCTTATATACAGGACTAAGAAAGCAATCTAATTTACAGAACTAAGAAAGCAATCTTATATACAGAACTAAGAAAGCAATCTTATATACAGAACTCAGAAAGAAATATTATGTACAGAACTAAGAAGGCAATCTTATATACAGAACTAAGAAAGCAATCTTATATACAGAACTCAGAAAGCAATCTTATGTACAGGACTAAGAAAGCAATCTTATATACAGAACTCAGAAAGAAATCTTATAAACAGGACTAAGAAAGCAATCTTTTATACAGAACTAAGAAAGCAATCTTATATACAGGACTCAGAAAGCAATCTTATATAGAGAACTAAGAAAGCAATCTTATATACAGAACTAAGAAAGCAATCTTATATAAAGAACTCAGAAAGCAATCTTATATACAGAACTCAGAAAGCAATCTTATATACAGAACTAAGAGAGCAATCTTATATAAAGAACTAAGAAAGCAATATTATATACAGAACTCAGAAAGCAATCTTATATACAGGACTAACAAAGTAATCTCATATACAGAAATAAGAAAGCAATCTTATATACAGAACTAAGAAAGCAATCTTATATACAGGACTAAGAAAACAATCTTATTTACAGAACTAAGAAAGCAATCTCATATACAGGACTAAGAAAGCAATCTTATACACAGGACTAAGAAAGCAATCTTATATACAGAACTAAGAAAGCAATCTTATATACAGAACTAAGAAAGCAATCTTATATACAGAACTAAGAAAGCAATCTTATATACAGAACTAAGAAAGCAATCTTACATACAGAACTAAGAAAGCAATCTTATGTACAGAACTAAGAAAGCAATCTTATATACAGAACTAAGAAAGCAATCTTATATACAGAACTAAGAAAGCAATCTTATTTACAGAACTAAGAAAGCAATCTCATATACAGGACTAAGAAAGCAATCTTATTTACAGAACTAAGAAAGCAATCTCATATACAGGACTAAGAAAGCAATCTTATACACAGGACTAAGAAAGCAATCTTATACACAGGACTAAGAAAGCAATCTTATATACAGAACTAAGAAAGCAATCTCATATACAGGACTAAGAAAGCAATCTTATACACAGGACTAAGAAAGCAATCTTATATACAGAACTAAGAAAGCAATCTCATATACAGAACTAAGAAAGCAATCTTTTGTACAGGACTCAGAAAGCAATCTTATATACAGAACTAAGAAAGCAATCTTATATACAAGACTAAGAAAGCAATCTTATATACAAGACTAAGAAAGCAATCTTATATACAGAACTAAGAAAGCAATCTCATATACAGAACTAAGAAAGCAATCTTATATACAGAACTAAGAAAGCGATGTTATATACAGAACTCAGAAAGCAATCTTATATATAGAACTAAAAAAGCAATCTCATATACAGAACTAAGAAAGCAATCTCATATACAGGAATAAGAAAGCAATCTCATATACAGGACTAAGAAAGCAATCTCATACACTGGACTAAGAAAGCAATCTCATATACAGAACTAAGAAAGCAATCTCATAAACAGGACTAAGAAAGCAATCTTATATACAGGACTAAGAAAGCAATCTGATATACAGAACTCAGAAAGCAATCTTATGTACAGAACTAAGAAAGCAATCTCATATACAGGACTAAGAAAGCAATCTTATATAAAGAACTCAGAAAGCAATCTCATATACAGGACTAAGAAAGCAATCTTATATACAGAACTAAGAAAGCAATCTTATATACAGAACTCAGAAAGCAATCTTACATACAGAACTCAGAAAGCAATCTTATATACAGAACTCAGAAAGCAATCTTATATACAGGACTAAGAAAGCAATCTTATATACAGAAATCAGAAAGCAATCTTATATACAGAACTAAGAACGCAATCTCATATACAGGACTAAGAAAGTAATCTCATATACAGGACTAAGAAAGCAATCTTATTTACAGAACTCAGAAAGCAATCTGATATACAGGACTAAGAAAGCAATCTTATATACAGAACTCAGAAAGCAATCTTACATACAGAACTCAGAAAGCAATCTTATATATAGAACTAAGAAAGCAATCTTATATACAGAACTAAGAAAGCAATCTCATATACAGAACTAAGAAAGCAACCTCATATACAGGACTAAGAAAGCAATCTTATATACAGGACTAAGAAAGCAATCTTATATACAGAACTCAGAAAGCAATCTCATATACAGGACTAAGAAAGCAATCCCATATACAGGACAAAGAAAGCAATCTTATATACAGAACTCAGAAAGCAATCTTATATACAGGACTAAGAAAGCAATCTAATTTACAGAACTAAGAAAGCAATCTTATATACAGAACTAAGAAAGCAATCTTATATACAGAACTCAGAAAGCAATCTTATATACAGAACTCAGAAAGAAATATTATGTACAGAACTAAGAAAGCAATCTTATATACAGAACTAAGAAAGCAATCTCATATACAGAAATGAGAAAGCAATCTTATGTACAGGACTAAGAAAGCAATCTTATGTACAGGACTCAGAAAGCAATCTTATGTACAGAACTCAGAAAGCAATCTTATATACAGAACTAAGAAAGCAATCTTATATACAAGACTAAGAAAGCAATCTTATATACAGAACTAAGAAAGCAATCTCATATACAGAACTAAGAAAGCAATCTTATATACAGAACTAAGAAAGCAATGATATATACAGAACTCAGAAAGCAATCTTATATATAGAACTAAGAAAGCAATCTCATATACAGAACTAAGAAAGCAATTTCATATACAGGACTAAGAAAGCAATCTCATATACAGGACTAAGAAAGCAATCTCATATACAGAACTAAGAAAGCAATCTCATAAACAGGACTAAGAAAGCAATTTCATATACAGGACTAAGAAAGCAATCTCATACACTGGACTAAGAAAGCAATCTCATATACAGAACTAAGAAAGCAATCTCATAAACAGGACTAAGAAAGCAATCTCATATACAGGACTAAGAAAGCAATCTCATATACAGGACTAAGAAAGCAATCTGATATACAGAACTCAGAAAGCAATCTTATGTACAGAACTAAGAAAGCAATCTCATATAAAGGACTAAGAAAGCAATCTTATATAAAGAACTCAGAAAGCAATCTCATATACAGGACTAAGAAAGCAATCTTATATACAGAACTAAGAAAGCAATCTTATATACAGAACTCAGAAAGCAATCTTATATACAGGACTAAGAAAGCAATCTTATATACAGAACTCAGAAAGCAATCTTATATACAGAACTAAGAACGCAATCTCATATACAGGACTAAGAAAGCAATCTCATATACAGGACTAAGAAAGCAATCTTATATACAGAACTCAGAAAGCAATCTTATATACAGGACTAAGAAAGCAATCTTATATACAGAACTCAGAAAGCAATCTTACATACAGAACTCAGAAAGCAATCTTATATACAGAACTCAGAAAGCAATCTTATATATAGAACTAAGAAAGCAATCTTATATACAGAACTAAGAAAGCAATCTTATATACAGAACTCAGAAAGCAATCTTATATACAGGACTAAGAAAGCAATCTTATATATAGAACTAAGAAAGCAATCTTATATACAGAACTAAGAAAGCAATCTTATATATAGAACTAAGAAAGCAATCTTATATACAGAACTAAGAAAGCAATCTCATATACAGGACTAAGAAAGCAATCTTATATACAGAACTCAGAAAGCAATCTCATAAACAGGACTAAGAAAGCAATCTCATATACAGGACTAAGAGAGCAATCTTATATACAGAACTCAGAAAGCAATCTTATATACAGGACTAAGAAAGCAATCTAATTTACAGAACTAAGAAAGCAATCTTATATACAGAACTAAGAAAGCAATCTTATATACAGAACTCAGAAAGCAATCTTATATACAGAACTCAGAAAGAAATCTTATGCACAGAAATAAGAAAGCAATCTTATATACAGAACTAAGAAAGCAATCTTATATACAGAACTCAGAAAGCAA
Organism: Dendrobates tinctorius; assembly: GCF_039654945.1. NCBI lineage: Eukaryota > Metazoa > Chordata > Amphibia > Anura > Dendrobatidae > Dendrobates > Dendrobates tinctorius. The sequence continues at coordinate 12,013,090 of NW_027361794.1, forward strand.
TCTTATGTACAGGACTAAGAAAGCAATCTTATATACAGGACTAAGAAAGCAATCTTATATACAGAACTAAGAAAGCAATCTTATATACAGAACTAAGAAAGCAATCTTATATGCAAGACTAAGAAAGCAATCTTATATACAGAACTCAGAAAGCAATGTTATATACAGAATTAAGAAAGCAATCTTATATATAGAACTAAGAAAGCAATCTCATATATAGAACTAAGAAAGCAATCTCATATACAGAACTAAGAAAGCAATCTCATAAACAGGACTAAGAAAGCAATCTTATATACAGAACTAAGAAAGCAATCTCATACACTGGACTAAGAAAGCAATCTTATATACAGAACTAAGAAAGCAATCTCATATACAGGACAAAGAAAGCAATCTCATATACAGGACTAAGAAAGCAATCTTATATACAGAACTAAGAAAGCAATCTCATATACAGGACTAAGAAAGCAATCTTATATAAAGAACTCAGAAAGCAATCTTATATACAGAACTAAGAAAGCAATCTTATATACAGAATTCAGAAAGCAATCTCATATACAGGATTAAGAAAGCAATCTTATATACAGAACTAAGAAAGCAATCTTATATACAGAACTCAGAAAGCAATCTTATATACAGAACTCAGAAAGCAATCTTATATACAGAACTCAGAAAGCAATCTTATGTACAGGACTAAGAAAGCAATCTTATATACAGGACTAAGAAAGCAATCTTATATACAGAACTAAGAAAGCAATCTTATATACAGAACTCAGAAAGCAATCTTATGTACAGAACTAAGAAAGCAATCTCATATACAGAACTAAGAAAGCAATCTTATATACAGAACTAAGAAAGCAATCTTATGTACAGGACTAAGAAAGCAATCTTATATACAGAACTAAGAAAGCAATCTTATATACAGAACTAAGAAAGCAATCTTATATGCAAGACTAAGAAAGCAATCTTATATACAGAACTAAGAAAGCAATCTCATATACAGAACTAAGAAAGCAATCTTATATACAGAACTCAGAAAGCAATGTTATATACAGAACTAAGAAAGCAATCTTATATATAGAACTAAGAAAGCAATCTCATATACAGAACTAAGAAAGCAATCTCATAAACAGGACTAAGAAAGCAATCTCATATACAGGACTAAGAAAGCAATCTCATACACTGGAATAAGAAAGCAATCTTATATACAGAACTAAGAAAGCAATCTCATATACAGGACAAAGAAAGCAATCTCATATACAGGACTAAGAAAGCAATCTCATATACATAACTAAGAAAGCAATCTCATACACTGGACTAAGAAAGCAATCTTATATACAGAGCTAAGAAAGCAATCTCATATACAGGACAAAGAAAGCAATCTTATATACAGGACTAAGAAAGCAATCTTATATACAGAACTAAGAAAGCAATCTCATATACAGGACTAAGAAAGCAATCTTATATAAAGAACTCAGAAAGCAATCTTATATACAGAACTAAGAAAGCAATCTTATATACAGAATTCAGAAAGCAATCTTATATACAGAACTCAGAAAGCAATCTTATATACAGAACTCAGAAAGCAATCTTATATACAGGACTAAGAAAGAAATCTTATGTACAGAACTAAGAAAGCAATCTCATATACAGGACTAAGAAAGCAATCTTATATACAGAACACAGAAAGCAATCTTATAAACAGAACTAAGAAAGCAATCTTATATACAGAACTAAGAAAGCAATCTTATATACAGAACTAAGAAAGCAATCTTATATACAGAACTCAGAAAGCAATCTTATATACAGAACTAAGAAAGCAATCTTATATGCAAGACTAAGAAAGCAATCTTATATACAGAACTAAGAAAGCAATCTCATATACAGAACTAAGAAAGCAATCTTATATACAGAACTCAGAAAGCAATGTTATATACAGAACTAAGAAAGCAATCTTATATATAGAACTAAGAAAGCAATCTCATATACAGAGCTAAGAAAGCAATCTCATAAACAGGACTAAGAAAGCAATCTTATATACAGGACTAAGAAAGCAATCTCATATACAGGACTAAGAAAGCAATCTCATACACTGGAATAAGAAAGCAATCTTATATACAGGACAAAGAAAGCAATCTCATACACTGGAATAAGAAAGCAATCTTATATACAGGACAAAGAAAGCAATCTCATATACAGGACTAAGAAAGCAATCTCATATACAGAACTAAGAAAGCAATCTCATACACTGGACTAAGAAAGCAATCTTATATACAGAGCTAAGAAAGCAATCTCATATACAGGACAAAGAAAGCAATCTTATATACAGGACTAAGAAAGCAATCTTATATACAGGACTAAGAAAGCAATCTTATATACAGAAATAAGAAAGCAATCTCATATACAGGACTAAGAAAGCAATCTTATATAAAGAACTCAGAAAGCAATCTTATATACAGAACTAAGAAAGCAATCTTATATACAGAATTCAGAAAGCAATCTTATATACAGAACTCAGAAAGCAATCTTATATACAGAACTAAGAAAGCAATCTCATATACAGGACTAAGAAAGCAATCTCATATACAGGACTAAGAAAGCAATCTTACATACAGAACTAAGAAAGCAATCTTATATACAGGACTAAGAAAGCAATCTTACATACAGAACTCAGAAAGCAATCTTATATACAGAACTCAGAAAGCAATCTTATATACAGGACTTAGAAAGCAATCTTATATACAGAACTCAGAAAGCAATCTTATATACAGAACTAAGAAAGCAATCTCATGTACAGGACTAAGAAAGCAATCTCATATACAGGACTATGAAAGCAATCTTATATACAGAACTCAGAAAGCAATCTTATATACAGGACTAAGAAAGAAATCTTATATACAGAATTAAGAAAGCAATCTTATATACAGAACTCAGAAAGCAATCTTATATACATGACTAAGAAAGCAATCTTATGTACAGAACTAAGAAAGCAATCTCATATACAGGACTAAGAAAGCAATCTTATATACAGAACACAGAAAGCAATCTTATATACAGAACTAAGAAAGCAATCTTATATACAGAACTCAGAAAGCAATCTTATATACAGAACTAAGAAAGCAATCTTATATATAGAACTAAGAAAGCAATCTCATATACAGAACTAAGAAAGCAATCTCATATACAGAACTCAGAAAGCAATCTTATATACAGAACTAAGAAAGCAATCTCATATACAGGACTAAGAAAGAAATCTCATATACAGGACTAAGAAAGCAATCTTATATACAGAACTAAGAAAGCAATCTCATATACAGGACTAAGAAAGCAATCTTATATACAGAACACAGAAAGCAATCTTATATACAGGACTAAGAAAGCAATCTAATTTACAGAACTAAGAAAGCAATCTTATATACAGAACTAAGAAAGCAATCTTATATACAGAACTCAGAAAGCAATCTTATATACAGAACTCAGAAAGAAATATTATGTACAGAACTAAGAAAGCAATCTTATATACAGAACTAAGAAAGCAATCTCATATACAGAACTAAGAAAGCAATCTTATATACAGAACTCAGAAAGCAATGTTATATACAGAACTAAGAAAGCAATCTTATATATAGAACTAAGAAAGCAATCTCATATACAGAGCTAAGAAAGCAATCTCATAAACAGGACTAAGAAAGCAATCTTATATACAGGACTAAGAAAGCAATCTCATATACAGGACTAAGAAAGCAATCTCATACACTGGAATAAGAAAGCAATCTTATATACAGGACAAAGAAAGCAATCTCATACACTGGAATAAGAAAGCAATCTTATATACAGGACAAAGAAAGCAATCTCATATACAGGACTAAGAAAGCAATCTCATATACAGAACTAAGAAAGCAATCTCATACACTGGACTAAGAAAGCAATCTTATATACAGAGCTAAGAAAGCAATCTCATATACAGGACAAAGAAAGCAATCTTATATACAGGACTAAGAAAGCAATCTTATATACAGGACTAAGAAAGCAATCTTATATACAGAAATAAGAAAGCAATCTCATATACAGGACTAAGAAAGCAATCTTATATAAAGAACTCAGAAAGCAATCTTATATACAGAACTAAGAAAGCAATCTTATATACAGAATTCAGAAAGCAATCTTATATACAGAACTCAGAAAGCAATCTTATATACAGAACTAAGAAAGCAATCTCATATACAGGACTAAGAAAGCAATCTCATATACAGGACTAAGAAAGCAATCTTACATACAGAACTAAGAAAGCAATCTTATATACAGGACTAAGAAAGCAATCTTACATACAGAACTCAGAAAGCAATCTTATATACAGAACTCAGAAAGCAATCTTATATACAGGACTTAGAAAGCAATCTTATATACAGAACTCAGAAAGCAATCTTATATACAGAACTAAGAAAGCAATCTCATGTACAGGACTAAGAAAGCAATCTCATATACAGGACTATGAAAGCAATCTTATATACAGAACTCAGAAAGCAATCTTATATACAGGACTAAGAAAGAAATCTTATATACAGAATTAAGAAAGCAATCTTATATACAGAACTCAGAAAGCAATCTTATATACATGACTAAGAAAGCAATCTTATGTACAGAACTAAGAAAGCAATCTCATATACAGGACTAAGAAAGCAATCTTATATACAGAACACAGAAAGCAATCTTATATACAGAACTAAGAAAGCAATCTTATATACAGAACTCAGAAAGCAATCTTATATACAGAACTAAGAAAGCAATCTTATATATAGAACTAAGAAAGCAATCTCATATACAGAACTAAGAAAGCAATCTCATATACAGAACTCAGAAAGCAATCTTATATACAGAACTAAGAAAGCAATCTCATATACAGGACTAAGAAAGAAATCTCATATACAGGACTAAGAAAGCAATCTTATATACAGAACTAAGAAAGCAATCTCATATACAGGACTAAGAAAGCAATCTTATATACAGAACACAGAAAGCAATCTTATATACAGGACTAAGAAAGCAATCTAATTTACAGAACTAAGAAAGCAATCTTATATACAGAACTAAGAAAGCAATCTTATATACAGAACTCAGAAAGCAATCTTATATACAGAACTCAGAAAGAAATATTATGTACAGAACTAAGAAAGCAATCTTATATACAGAACTAAGAAAGCAATCTCATATACAGAAATGAGAAAGCAATCTTATGTACAGGACTAAGAAAGCAATCTTATGTACAGGACTCAGAAAGCAATCTTATGTACAGAACTCAGAAAGCAATCTTATATACAGAACTAAGAAAGCAATCTTATATACAAGACTAAGAAAGCAATCTTATATACAGAACTAAGAAAGCAATCTCATATACAGAACTAAGAAAGCAATCTTATATACAGAACTAAGAAAGCAATGATATATACAGAACTCAGAAAGCAATCTTATATATAGAACTAAGAAAGCAATCTCATATACAGAACTAAGAAAGCAATTTCATATACAGGACTAAGAAAGCAATCTCATATACAGGACTAAGAAAGCAATCTCATATACAGAACTAAGAAAGCAATCTCATAAACAGGACTAAGAAAGCAATTTCATATACAGGACTAAGAAAGCAATCTCATACACTGGACTAAGAAAGCAATCTCATATACAGAACTAAGAAAGCAATCTCATAAACAGGACTAAGAAAGCAATCTCATATACAGGACTAAGAAAGCAATCTCATATACAGGACTAAGAAAGCAATCTGATATACAGAACTCAGAAAGCAATCTTATGTACAGAACTAAGAAAGCAATCTCATATAAAGGACTAAGAAAGCAATCTTATATAAAGAACTCAGAAAGCAATCTCATATACAGGACTAAGAAAGCAATCTTATATACAGAACTAAGAAAGCAATCTTATATACAGAACTCAGAAAGCAATCTTATATACAGGACTAAGAAAGCAATCTTATTACAGAACTCAGAAAGCAATCTTATATACAGAACTAAGAACGCAATCTCATATACAGGACTAAGAAAGCAATCTCATATACAGGACTAAGAAAGCAATCTTATATACAGAACTCAGAAAGCAATCTTATATACAGGACTAAGAAAGCAATCTTATATACAGAACTCAGAAAGCAATCTTACATACAGAACTCAGAAAGCAATCTTATATACAGAACTAAGAAAGCAATCTTATATATAGAACTAAGAAAGCAATCTTATATACAGAACTAAGAAAGCAATCTTATATATAGAACTAAGAAAGCAATCTTATATACAGAACTAAGAAAGCAATCTCATATACAGGACTAAGAAAGCAATCTTATATACAGAACTCAGAAAGCAATCTCATAAACAGGACTAAGAAAGCAATCTCATATACAGGACTAAGAGAGCAATCTTATATACAGAACTCAGAAAGCAATCTTATATACAGGACTAAGAAAGCAATCTAATTTACAGAACTAAGAAAGCAATCTTATATACAGAACTAAGAAAGCAATCTTATATACAGAACTCAGAAAGCAATCTTATATACAGAACTCAGAAAGAAATCTTATGCACAGAAATAAGAAAGCAATCTTATATACAGAACTAAGAAAGCAATCTTATATACAGAACTCAGAAAGCAATCTTATGTACAGGACTAAGAAAGCAATCTTATATACAGGACTAAGAAAGCAATCTTATATACAGAACTAAGAAAGCAATCTTATATACAGAACTAAGAAAGCAATCTTATATGCAAGACTAAGAAAGCAATCTTATATACAGAACTCAGAAAGCAATGTTATATACAGAATTAAGAAAGCAATCTTATATATAGAACTAAGAAAGCAATCTCATATATAGAACTAAGAAAGCAATCTCATATACAGAACTAAGAAAGCAATCTCATAAACAGGACTAAGAAAGCAATCTTATATACACAACTAAGAAAGCAATCTCATACACTGGACTAAGAAAGCAATCTTATATACAGAACTAAGAAAGCAATCTCATATACAGGACAAAGAAAGCAATCTCATATACAGGACTAAGAAAGCAATCTTATATACAGAACTAAGAAAGCAATCTCATATACAGGACTAAGAAAGCAATCTTATATAAAGAACTCAGAAAGCAATCTTATATACAGAACTAAGAAAGCAATCTTATATACAGAATTCAGAAAGCAATCTCATATACAGGATTAAGAAAGCAATCTTATATACAGAACTAAGAAAGCAATCTTATATACAGAACTCAGAAAGCAATCTTATATACAGAACTCAGAAAGCAATCTTATATACAGAACTCAGAAAGCAATCTTATGTACAGGACTAAGAAAGCAATCTTATATACAGGACTAAGAAAGCAATCTTATATACAGAACTAAGAAAGCAATCTTATATACAGAACTCAGAAAGCAATCTTATGTACAGAACTAAGAAAGCAATCTCATATACAGAACTAAGAAAGCAATCTTATATACAGAACTAAGAAAGCAATCTTATGTACAGGACTAAGAAAGCAATCTTATATACAGAACTAAGAAAGCAATCTTATATACAGAACTAAGAAAGCAATCTTATATGCAAGACTAAGAAAGCAATCTTATATACAGAACTAAGAAAGCAATCTCATATACAGAACTAAGAAAGCAATCTTATATACAGAACTCAGAAAGCAATGTTATATACAGAACTAAGAAAGCAATCTTATATATAGAACTAAGAAAGCAATCTCATATACAGAACTAAGAAAGCAATCTCATAAACAGGACTAAGAAAGCAATCTCATATACAGGACTAAGAAAGCAATCTCATACACTGGAATAAGAAAGCAATCTTATATACAGAACTAAGAAAGCAATCTCATATACAGGACTAAGAAAGCAATCTCATATACATAACTAAGAAAGCAATCTCATACACTGGACTAAGAAAGCAATCTTATATACAGAGCTAAGAAAGCAATCTCATATACAGGACAAAGAAAGCAATATTATATACAGGACTAAGAAAGCAATCTTATATACAGAACTAAGAAAGCAATCTCATATACAGGACTAAGAAAGCAATCTTATATAAAGAACTCAGAAAGCAATCTTATATACAGAACTAAGAAAGCAATCTTATATACAGAATTCAGAAAGCAATCTTATATACAGAACTCAGAAAGCAATCTTATATACAGAACTCAGAAAGCAATCTTATATACAGGACTAAGAAAGAAATCTTATGTACAGAACTAAGAAAGCAATCTCATATACAGGACTAAGAAAGCAATCTTATATACAGAACACAGAAAGCAATCTTATAAACAGAACTAAGAAAGCAATCTTATATACAGAACTAAGAAAGCAATCTTATATACAGAACTAAGAAAGCAATCTTATATACAGAACTCAGAAAGCAATCTTATATACAGAACTAAGAAAGCAATCTTATATGCAAGACTAAGAAAGCAATCTTATATACAGAACTAAGAAAGCAATCTCATATACAGAACTAAGAAAGCAATCTTATATACAGAACTCAGAAAGCAATGTTATATACAGAACTAAGAAAGCAATCTTATATATAGAACTAAGAAAGCAATCTCATATACAGAGCTAAGAAAGCAATCTCATAAACAGGACTAAGAAAGCAATCTTATATACAGGACTAAGAAAGCAATCTCATATACAGGACTAAGAAAGCAATCTCATACACTGGAATAAGAAAGCAATCTTATATACAGGACAAAGAAAGCAATCTCATACACTGGAATAAGAAAGCAATCTTATATACAGGACAAAGAAAGCAATCTCATATACAGGACTAAGAAAGCAATCTCATATACAGAACTAAGAAAGCAATCTCATACACTGGACTAAGAAAGCAATCTTATATACAGAGCTAAGAAAGCAATCTCATATACAGGACAAAGAAAGCAATCTTATATACAGGACTAAGAAAGCAATCTTATATACAGGACTAAGAAAGCAATCTTATATACAGAAATAAGAAAGCAATCTCATATACAGGACTAAGAAAGCAATCTTATATAAAGAACTCAGAAAGCAATCTTATATACAGAACTAAGAAAGCAATCTTATATACAGAATTCAGAAAGCAATCTTATATACAGAACTCAGAAAGCAATCTTATATACAGAACTAAGAAAGCAATCTCATATACAGGACTAAGAAAGCAATCTCATATACACGACTAAGAAAGCAATCTTACATACAGAACTAAGAAAGCAATCTTATATACAGGACTAAGAAAGCAATCTTACATACAGAACTCAGAAAGCAATCTTATATACAGAACTCAGAAAGCAATCTTATATACAGGACTTAGAAAGCAATCTTATATACAGAACTCAGAAAGCAATCTTATATACAGAACTAAGAAAGCAATCTCATGTACAGGACTAAGAAAGCAATCTCATATACAGGACTATGAAAGCAATCTTATATACAGAACTCAGAAAGCAATCTTATATACAGGACTAAGAAAGAAATCTTATATACAGAATTAAGAAAGCAATCTTATATACAGAACTCAGAAAGCAATCTTATATACATGACTAAGAAAGCAATCTTATGTACAGAACTAAGAAAGCAATCTCATATACAGGACTAAGAAAGCAATCTTATATACAGAACACAGAAAGCAATCTTATATACAGAACTAAGAAAGCAATCTTATATACAGAACTCAGAAAGCAATCTTATATACAGAACTAAGAAAGCAATCTTATATATAGAACTAAGAAAGCAATCTCATATACAGAACTAAGAAAGCAATCTTATATACAGAACTCAGAAAGCAATCTTACATACAGAACTCAGAAAGCAATCTTATATACAGAACTCAGAAATCAATCTTATACAGTGCCTACAAGTAGTATTCAACCCCCTGCAGATTTAGCAGGTTTACACATTCGGAATTAACTTGGCATTGTGACATTTGGACTGTAGATCAGCCTGGAAGTGTGAAATGCACTGCAGCAAAAAAGAATGTTATTTCTTTGTTTAATTTTTTTTTAAATTGTGAAAAGTTTATTCAGAGGGTCATTTATTATTCAACCCCTCAAACCACCAGAATTCTGTTTGGTTCCCCTAAAGTATTAAGAAATATTTCAGGCACAAAGAACAATGAGCTTCACATGTTTGGATTAATTATCTCTTTTTCCAGCCTTTTCTGACTATTTAAGACCCTCCCCAAACTTGTGAACAGCACTCATACATGGTCAACATGGGAAAGACAAAGGAGCATTCCAAGGCCATCAGAGACAAGATCGTGGAGGGTCACAAGGCTGGCAAGGGGTACAAAACCCTTTCCAAGGAGTTGGGCCTACCTGTCTCCACTGTTGGGAGCATCATCCGGAAGTGGAAGGCTTATGGAACTACTGTTAGCCTTCCACGGCCTGGACAGCCTTTGAAAGTTTCCTCCCGTGTCGAGGCCAGGCTTGTCCGAAGAGTCAAGGCTAACCCAAGGACAACAAGGAAGGAGCTCCGGGAAGATCTCATGGCAGTGGGGACATTGGTTTCAGTCAATACCATAAGTAACGTACTCCACCGCAATGGTCTCCGTTCCAGACGAGCCCGTAATGTACCTTTACTTTCAAAGCATCATGTCAAGGCTCGTCTACAGTTTGCTCATGATCACTTGGAGGACTCTGAGACAGACTGGTTCAAGGTTCTCTGGTCTGATGAGACCAAGATCGAGATCTTTGGTGCCAACCACACACGTGACGTTTGGAGACTGGATGGCACTGCATACGACCCCAAGAATACCATCCCTACAGTCAAGCATGGTGGTGGCAGCATCATGCTGTGGGGCTGTTTCTCAGCCAAGGGGCCTGGCCATCTGGTCTGCATCCATGGGAAGATGGATAGCACGGCCTACCTGGAGATTTTGGCCAAGAACCTCCGCTCCTCCATCAAGGATCTTAAGATGGGTCGTCATTTCATCTTCCAACAAGACAACGACCCAAAGCACACAGCCAACAAAACCAAGGCCTGGTTCTAGAGGCAAAAAATCAAGGTGTTGGAGTGGCCTAGTCAGTCTCCTGACCTTAACCCAATTGAAAACTTGTGGAAGGAGCTCAAGATTAAAGTCCACATGAGACACCCAAAGAACCTAGATAACTTGGAGAAGATCTGCATGGAGGAGTGGGCCAAGATAACTCCAGAGACCTGTGCCGGCCTGATCAGGTCTTATAAAAGACGATTATTAGCTGTAATTGCAAACAAGGGTTATTCCACAAAATATTAAACCTAGGGGTTGAATAATAATTGACCCACACTTGTATGTTTAAAATTTATTAAAATTTAACTGAGCAACATAACTTTTTGGTTTGTAAGATTTATGCATCTGTTAATAAATCCTGCTCTTGTGTGAAGTTTGAAGGCTCTAACTTATTTGCATCTTATCAAACCTGCTAAATCTGCAGGGGGTTGAATACTACTTGTAGGCACTGTATACAGAACTAAGAAAGCAATCTCATATACAGCACTAAGAAAGCAATCTCATATACAGGACTAAGAAAGAAATCTCATATACAGGACTAAGAAAGCAATCTTATATACAGAACTAAGAAAGCAATCTCATATACAGGACTAAGAAAGCAATCTTATATACAGAACACAGAAAGCAATCTTATATACAGAACTAAGAAAGCAATCTTATATACAGAACTCAGAAAGCAATCTTATATACAGAACTAAGAAAGCAATCTTATATATAGAACTAAGAAAGCAATCTTACATAAAGAACTCAGAAAGCAATCTTACATAAAGAACTCAGAAAGCAATCTTATATACAGAACTCAGAAAGCAATCTTATATACAGAACTAAGAAAGCAATCTCATGTACAGGACTAAGAAAGCAATCTCATATACAGGACTATGAAAGCAATCTTATATACAGAACTCAGAAAGCAATCTTATATACAGGACTAAGAAAGCAATCTTATATACAGAATTAAGAAAGCAATCTTATATACAGAACTCAGAAAGCAATCTTATATACAGGACTAAGAAAGCAATCTTATGTACAGAACTAAGAAAGCAATCTCATATACAGGACTAAGAAAGCAATCTTATATACAGAACTCAGAAAGCAATCTTATATACAGGACTAAGAAAGCAATCTTATATACAGAACTCAGAAAGCAATCTTATATGCAGAACTAAAAAAGCAACCTCATATACAGGACTAAGAAAGCAATCTCATATACAGGACTATGAAAGCAATCTTATATACAGAACTCAGAAAGCAATCTTATATACAGGACCAAGAAAGCAATCCTATATACAGAACTCAGAAAGCAATCTTATATACAGGACTAAGAAAGCAATCTTATATACAGAACTAAGAAAGCAATCTTATATACAGAACTAAGAAAGCAATCTTATATACAGAACTAAGAAAGCAATCTTATATACAGAACTTAGAAAGCAATCTTATATGCAGAATTAAGAAAGCAATCTTATATACAGAACTCAGAAAGAAATCTTATATACAGAACTTAGAAAGCAATCTTATATACAGAACTAAGAAAGCAATCTTATACATAGAACTAAGAAAGCAATCTCATATACAGAACTCAGAAAGCAATCTTATATACAAGACTAAGAAAGCAATCTTATGTACAGAACTAAGAAAGCAATCTCATATACAGGACTAAGAAAGCAATCTTACATACAGAACTCAGAAAGCAATCTTATATACAGAACTCAGAAAGCAATCTTATATACAGGACTAAGAAAGCAATCTTATATACAGAACTCAGAAAGCAATCTTATATACAGAACTAAGAAAGCAATCTCATATACAGGACTAAGAAAGCAATCTCATATACAGGACTATGAAAGCAATCTTATATACAGAACTCAGAAAGCAATCTTATATACAGGACTAAGAAAGCAATCTTATATACAAAATTAAGAAAGCAATCTTATATACAGAACTCAGAAAGCAATCTTATATACAGGACTAAGAAAGCAAACTTATGTACAGAACTAAGAAAGCAATCTTATATACAGGACTAAGAAAGCAATCTTATATACAGAACTAAGAAAGCAATCTTATATACAGAACTCAGAAACCAATCTTATATACAGAACTCAGAAAGCAATCTTATATACAGGACTAAGAAAGCAATCTTATATACAGGACTAAGAAAGCAATCTTATATACAGAACTAAGAAAGCAATCTCATATACAGGACTAAGAAAGCAATCTTATGTACAGAACTAAGAAAGCAATCTTATATACAGGACTGAGAAAGCAATCTTATATACATGACTAAGAAAGCAATCGTATATACAGAACTAAGAAAGCAATCTTATATACAGAACTCAGAAAGCAATCTTATATACAGAACTAAGAAAGCAATCTTATATACAGAACTCAGAAAGCAATCTTATATACAGAACTAAGAAAGCAATCTTATATACAGAACTCAGAAAGCAATCTTATATACAGGACTAAGAAAGCAATCTTATGTACAGAACTAAGAAAGCAATCTCATATACAGGACTAAGAAAGCAATCTTATATACAGAACTAAGAAAGCAATCTTATATACAGAACTCAGAAAGCAATCTTATATGCAGAACTCAGAAAGAAATCTTATATACATAACTCAGAAAGCAATCTTATATACAGAACTAAGAAAGCAATCTTATATACAGAACTAAGAAAGCAATCTTATATATTTGAACCAGTCACAGAAGAAAAAGTAAGCAGGCTCCTTGCATCTTCTCACCCAACCACTTGCACCAGTGACTAGAGTTGAGCGATACCGTCCGATACTTCAAAGTATCGTATCGGATGGTATCGGCCGATCTTTAAAAAAAGTATCGGTATCGCCGATTCCGATACCGGAAGTCCCATTCAAGTCTATGGGACTTCCGGTATCGGAATAAGAAAAACCCTTTCCTGCCCTTGTACAGCCTCTCTGGGGTCTGTACGGGCCTTTCGGGGGGCTGTGCCGGCCTGCCAGGGGGTCTGTGCAGGCTCCGGTGGTCTGTGCCGGCCTGCCGGTGGTCTGTGCAGGCTCCGGGGGGCTGTGCCGGCCTGCCGGGGGGCTGTGCCGGCCTGCCGGGGGGCTGTGCCGGCCTGCCGGGGGGCTGTGCAGGCTCCGGGGGGCTGTGCCGGCCTGCCGGGGGGCTGTGCCGGCCTGCCGGTGGTCTGTGCAGGCTCCGGGGGTTTGTGCAGGCATCGTCCGATGGGACTACAAGTCCCATCGGGCGATGCCTGCTACCATGACAGTGATTGACACATTAGCCAATGATGGGACAGTAGTAGTCCCATCATCCGGCTAATGTGTTAAATGTAAAAAAAAAAAAAAAAAAAAAAAAATTACATGCTACATACATACAACATGCATACTACATACATGCTACATTCATACTACATACTACATACATACTACATTCATACTACATAAATACTACATGCAACATACATACTACATATATACTACATGCATGCTACATACATACTGCATGCTACATACATACCACATATATACTACATATATACTACATGCATGCTACATACATACTACATGCTACATGCTACATACATAACACATATATACTACATGCATGCTACATACATACTACATGCTACATACTACATATATACTACATGTAGAGTTGAGCGATACCATCCGATACTTCAAAGTATCGTATCGGATGGTATCGGCCGATCTTTAAAAAAAGTATCGGTATCGCCGATTCCGATACCGGAAGTCCCATTCAAGTCTATGGGACTTCCGGTATCGGAATAAGAAAAACCCTTTCCTGCCCTTGTACAGCCTCTCTGGGGTCTGTACGGGCCTTTCGGGGGGCTGTGCCGGCCTGCCAGGGGGTCTGTGCAGGCTCCGGTGGTCTGTGCCGGCCTGCCGGTGGTCTGTGCAGGCTCCGGGGGGCTGTGCCGGCCTGCCGGGGGGCTGTGCCGGCCTGCCGGGGGGCTGTGCCGGCCTGCCAGGGGGTCTGTGCAGGCTCCGGTGGTCTGTGCCGGCCTGCCGGTGGTCTGTGCAGGCTCCGGGGGGCTGTGCCGGCCTGCCGGGGGGCTGTGCCGGCCTGCCGGGGGGCTGTGCCGGCCTGCCGGTGGTCTGTGCAGGCTCCGGGGGTCTGTGCAGGCATCGTCCGATGGGACTACAAGTCCCATCTGGCGATGCCTGCTACCATGACAGTGATTGACACATTAGCCAATGATGGGACAGTAGTAGTCCCATCATCCGGCTAATGTGTTAAATGTAAAAAAAAAAAAAAAAAAAAATTACATGCTACATTCATACTACATACTACATACATGCTACATTCATACTACATACTACATACATGCTACATATATACTACATACATACTACATATATACTACATACATACCACATACATACTACATGCATGCTACATATATACTACATGCATGCTACATACATACTACATATATACTACATGCATGCTACATACATACTACATGCTACATGCATGCTACATACATACTACATGCTACATACATACCACATATATACTACATACATACAATACATTCATACAATACATACATAGACATACAGTACATATAACATAGAGTAACATACTTACCAATACTTGTCACATTGTTCCCCGAAGCCATTGTCGTCTACGGAATAAATATTAACATAACAAACCACAAAAATACTCACCCACGATCCGAAGCAGTCCACGAGTGTGTCCCACGACGATCTTGGGTAGAGAACTGCAGCATCAGCTGATGCTGCCGTTCTCTACGGGCTGCAGGAATCCAATGACGGAAGGTAGGTATCCTTCCGCACTGTATTCCTCCGCCACTTAAAAAAAAAAAAAGTCCCTAGTCTCACTTTATGCCATTGCTGTGTGGGAATTTCCCACACAGCAATGGCATAAAGTGAGACTAGGGACTTTTTTTTTTTTAAGTGGCGGAGGAATACAGTGCGGAAGGATACCTACCTTCCGTCATTGGATTCCTGCAGCCCGTAGAGAACGGCAGCATCATCTGATGCTGCAGTTCTCTACCCAAGATCGTCGTGGGACACACTCGTGGACTGCTTCGGATCGTGGGTGAGTATTTTTGTGGTTTGTTATGTTAATATTTATTCCGGAAAGACAATGGCTTCGGGGAACAATGTGACAAGTATTGGTAAGTATGTTACTCTATGTTATATGTACTGTATGTCTATGTATGTATTGTATGAATGTATTGTATGTATGTAGTATATATGTGGTATGTATGTAGCATGTAGTATGTATGTAGTATGTATGTAGCATGCATGTAGCATGTAGTATGTATGTAGCATGCATGTAGTATATATGTAGTATGTATGTAGCATGCATGTAGTATATATGTAGCATGTATGTAGTATGTATGTGGTATGTATGTAGCATGTAGTATATATGTAGCATGCATGTAGTATATATGTAGTATGTATGTAGTATGTATGTAGCATGTATGTAGTATATATGTAGTATGTATGTAGTATATATGTAGCATGTATGTAGTATATATGTAGTATGTATGTAGTATATATGTAGCATGCATGTAGTATATATGTAGTATGTATGTAGTATATATGTAGCATGCATGTAGTATATATGTAGTATGTATGTAGTATATATGTAGCATGTATGTAGTATGTATGTAGCATGCATGTAGCATGTAGTATGTATGTAGCATGCATGTAGTATATATGTAGTATGTATGTAGCATGCATGTAGTATATATGTAGCATGCATGTAGTATGTATGTGGTATGTATGTAGCATGTAGTATATATGTAGCATGCATGTAGTATGTATGTAGTATGTATGTAGTATGTATGTAGCATGCAGTATGTATGTAGTATGTATGTAGTATATATGTAGTATGTATGTAGCATGCATGTAGTATGTATGTAGTATGTATGTAGTATGTATGTAGTATATATGTAGTATGTATGTAGCATGTAGTATGTATGTAGTATTTTTTTTTTTTTTTTTTAACATTTAACACATTAGCCGGATGATGGGACTACTACTGTCCCATCATTGGCTAATGTGTCAATCACTGTCATGGTAGCAGGCATCGCCCGATGGGACTTGTAGTCCCATCGGACGATGCTTGCACAGACCCCCGGACATCAGCACAGCCCCCCGGCAGGCCGGCACAGCCCCCCGGCAGGCCGGTACAGACCCCCACAGGGTGCACAGCCCCCCGGCAGGCCGGCACAGCCCCCCGGCAGGCCGGCAGAGACCCCGGGCAGTCCACACAGCCCCCCGGCAGGCCGGCACAGCCCCCCGGCAGGCCGGCAGAGACCCCCGGAAGGCCCGAAATGACGGCGCATCATGATGCGCACACACCGCGCATCATGATGACGTCAGGCCGTCAATCAACTGAACTTCCGATTCCGATGCCGAATTCCGATATTGAAAAAATATCGGAAGTCGGTATCGGAATTCCGATACAGCAAGTATCGGCCGATACCCGATACTTGCGGTATCGGAATGCTCAACACTAACTACATGCATGCTACATACTACATGCTACATACATACTACATATATACTACATGCATGCTACATACATACTGCATGCTACATGCATGCTACATACATACTACATACATACTACATGCTACATACATACTACATATATACTACATGCATGCTACATACTACATGCTACATACATACTACATACATACTACATGCTACATACATACCACATATATACTACATACATACAATACATTCATACAATACATACATAGACATACAGTACATATAACATAGAGTAACATACTTACCAATACTTGTCACATTGTTCCCCGAAGCCATTGTCTTTTCCGGGATAAATATTAACATAACAAACCACAAAAATACTCACCCACGATCCGAAGCAGTCCACGAGTGTGTCCCACGACGATCTTGGGTAGAGAACTGCAGCATCAGCTGTTGCTGCCGTTCTCTACGGGCTGCAGGAATCCAATGACGGAAGGTAGGTATCCTTCCGCACTGTATTCCTCCGCCACTTAAAAAAAAAAAAAGTCCCTAGTCTCACTTTATGCCATTGCTGTGTGGGAATTTCCCACGCAGCAATGGCATAAAGTGAGACTAGGGACTTTTTTTTTTTAAGTGGCGGAGGAATACAGTGCGGAAGGATACCTACCTTCCGTCATTGGATTCCTGCAGCCCGTAGAGAACGGCAGCATCATCTGATGCTGCCGTTCTCTACCCAAGATCGTCGTGGGACACACTCGTGGACTGCTTCGGATCGTGGGTGAGTATTTTTGTGGTTTGTTATGTTAATATTTATCCCGGAAAAGACAATGGCTTCGGGGAACAATGTGACAAGTATTGGTAAGTATGTTACTCTATGTTATATGTACTGTATGTCTATGTATGTATTGTATGAATGTATTGTATGTATGTAGTATATATGTGGTATGTATGTAGCATGTAGTATGTATGTAGTATGTATGTAGCATGCATGTAGCATGTAGTATGTATGTAGCATGCATGTAGTATATATGTAGTATGTATGTAGCATGTAGTATGTATGTAGTATGTATGTAGTATGTATGTGGTATGTATGTAGCATGTAGTATGTATGTAGCATGCATGTAGTATATATGTAGTATGTATGTAGCATGTAGTATGTATGTAGTATGTATGTAGTATGTATGTGGTATGTATGTAGCATGTAGTATGTATGTAGCATGCATGTAGTATATATGTAGTATGTAGTATGTATGTAGTATGTATGTGGTATGTATGTAGCATGTAGTATGTATGTAGCATGCATGTAGTATGTATGTAGCATGCATGTAGTATGTATGTAGCATGCATGTAGTATGTATGTAGTATGTATGTAGTATGTATGTAGCATGCAGTATGTATGTAGCATGTATGTAGTATGTATGTAGTATATATGTAGTATGTATGTAGCATGTAGTATGTATGTAGCATGCATGTAGTATATATGTAGTATGTATGTAGTATGTATGTATGTATGTAGTATGTATGTAGTATGTATGTAGCATGCAGTATGTATGTAGCATGTATGTAGTATGTATGTAGCATGTAGTATGTATGTAGCATGCATGTAGCATGTATGTAGCATGTATGTAGCATGTAGTATGTATGTAGCATGTAGTATGTATGTAGCATGCATGTAGTATGTATGTAGTATTTTTTTTTTTTTTTTTTAACATTTAACACATTAGCCGGATGATGGGACTACTACTGTCCCATCATTGGCTAATGTGTCAATCACTGTCATGGTAGCAGGCATCGCCCGATGGGACTTGTAGTCCCATCGGACGATGCTTGCACAGACCCCCGGACATCAGCACAGCCCCCCGGCAGGCCGGCACAGCCCCCCGGCAGGCCGGTACAGACCCCCACAGGGTGCACAGACCACCGGCAGGCCGGCACAGCCCCCCGGCAGGCCGGTACAGACCCCGGGCAGTTCACACAGCCCCCCGGCAGGCCGGCACAGCCCCCCGGCAGGCCGGCACAGCCCCCCGGCAGGCCGGCAGAGACCCCCGGAAGGCCCGAAATGATGGCGCATCATGATGCGCACACACCGCGCATCATGATGACGTCAGGCCGTCAATCAACTGAACTTCCGATTCCGATGCCGAATTCCGATATTGAAAAAATATCGGAAGTCGGTATCGGAATTCCGATACAGCAAGTATCGGCCGATACCCGATACTTGCGGTATCGGAATGCTCAACACTACCAGTGACCCATTTCCATCACATCTACTCCAGCCCCTTTCCCCTGCTGTCACCCCTCACCTAACTAAAATATTTAACCTCTCTCTCTCTTCTGGTATTTTTCCCTCCTCATTTAAGCATGCCATCATACATCCACTACTTAAAAAACCATCCCTCGACCAAAACTGTGCCGCTAACTATAGACCTGTCTCTAATCTTCTCTTCATCTCTAAACTCCTGGAACGCCTGGTCCACTCCCGTCTTATCTGCTATCTCTCAGAAAACTCTGTTCTCGACCCTCTCCATTCCGGTTTCCGCTCTTTACACTCCACTGAAACTGCCCTCACTAAAGTCTCTAATGATCTGCTAACAGCTAAATCAAATGGTCATTACTCCATGCTAATTCTCTTGGATCTCTCTGCAGCATTCGACACTGTGGATCATCAGCTCCTCCTCACTATGCTCCATTCTATTGGCCTCAAGGACACCGTTCTCTCCTGGTTCTCCTCCTATCTCTCCGACCGCTCCTTTACTGTTTCTTTTGCCGGTTCCTCCTCCTCTCACCTTCCCCTTACTGTTGGGGTCCCCCAAGGATCGGTTCTAGGCCCCCTCCTCTTCTCCTTGTACACTGCCCCTATTGGTCAAACAATCAGTAGATTTGGTTTCCAGTACCATCTCTATGCTGATGACACCCAATTATACGCTGCTTCTACTGACATCACGCCTGCCTTTCTAGAAAACACTGGCGATTGTCTAAACACTGTGTCTAATATCATGTCCTCACTATATCTGAAACTGAACCTGTCAAAGACTGAACTCCTGGTGTTTCCTCCCGCTACTAATGTACCCACACCCGACATTGCCATTTCTGTGTGTGGTTCCACTATTACTCCCCAGCAACATGCCCGCTGTCTTGGGGTCATACTTGATTCCGAGTTTCCTTTGCCCCCCACATTCGATCACTGGCTCGCTCTTGTCATCTGCACCTCAAAAACATTTCTAGAATTCGACCTTTTCTTACTTTTGACTCTGCAAAAACTCTTACTGTTTCTCTTATTCATTCTCGTCTCGACTATTGTAACTCTCTTCTAATCGGTCTCCCTCTTACCAAACTCTCCCCTCTCCAATCTGTCTTGAATGCTGCAGCCAGGATCATATTCCTCACCAATCATTACACCGATGCCTCTACCTTGTGCCAGTCATTACACTGGCTACCCATCCACTCCAGAATTCAGTATAAACTTATTACCCTCACCCACAAAGCCCTCCATGGCTCAGCACCACCCTACATCTCCTCCCTTGTTTCAGTATACCACCCTACCCGCGCCCTCCGTTCTGCTGATGACCTGAGGTTAGTATCCTCAATAGTCAGAACCTCCCACTCCCGTCTCCAAGACTTTACACGTGCCGCGCCAATTCTTTGGAATGCACTTCCCAGGTCAATACGATTAGTCCCCAATCCCCACAATTTTAAGCGTGTCCTGAAAACGCATTTATTCAGACTGGCCTATCGCCTCAACACATTAACCTAACCTATCCCTGTGTGGCAGAGCCAAAAGTTTTACCATAACCAGGTTCCCAGCATCATGCTCCCACATGCTTTATGCATCCATTAGCCCTCTGTGTCTGTACTGTTACACACTTAACATTATGGCTGGTCCATACAATCAGAGCAACTGTTACCACCCACCTTTCGTGTCTACCTCTTTCCTCATAGACTGTAAGCTTGCGAGCAGGGCCCTCACTCCCCTTGTTATTTGTTATAATCTACTGTATGTGATTATTGTTATGCTGTAATGTCTATTGTCTGTACAAATCCCCTCTGAAATGTAAAGTGCTGCGGAATATGTCGGCGCTATAAAAATAAAATTTATTATTATTATTATATAGAACTAAGAAAACAATCTCATATACAGAACTCAGAAAGCAATCTTATATACAAGACTAAGAAAGCAATCTTATGTACAGAACTAAGAAAGCAATCTCATATACAGGACTAAGAAAGCAATCTTATATATAGAACTCAGAAAGAAATCTTATATACAGAACTAAGAAAGCAATCTTATATACAGAACTAAGAAAGCAATCTTATATAGAGAACTCAGAAAGCAATCTTATATACAGAACTCAGAAAGCAATCTTATATACAGGACTAAGAAAGCAATCTTATATATAGAACTCAGAAAGAAATCTTATATACAGAACTCAGAAAGCAATCTTATATACAGGACTAAGAAAGCAATCTTATATACAGAACTCAGAAAGCAATCTTATATACAGGACTAAGAAAGCAATCTCATATACAGGACTAAGAAAGCAATCTTATATATAGAACTCAGAAAGAAATCTTATATACAGAACTCAGAAAGAAATCTTATATACAGGACTAAGAAAGCAATCTTATATACAGAACTCAGAAAGCAATCTTATATACAGGACTAAGAAAGCAATCTTATGTACAGAACTAAGAAAGCAATCTTATATACAGAACTCAGAAAGCAATCTTATATACAGGACTAAGAAAGCAATCTTATGTACAGAACTAAGAAAGCAATCTTATATACAGAACTAAGAAAGCAATCTTATGTACAGAACTAAGAAAGCAATCTTAAATACAGGACTAAGAAAGAAATTTTATATACAGAACTCAGAAAGCAATCTTATATACAGGACTAAGAAAGCAATCTTATATACAGAACTCAGAAAGCAATCTTATATACAGGACTAAGAAAGCAATCTTATGTACAGAACTAAGAAAGCAATCTTATATACAGAACTCAGAAAGCAATCTTATATACAGGACTAAGAAAGCAATCTTATGTACAGAACTAAGAAAGCAATCTCATATACAGGACTAAGAAAGCAATCTTATATACAGAACTCAGAAATCAATCTTATATACAGAACTAAGAAAGCAATCTTATATACAGAACTAAGAAAGCAATCTTATATACAGAACTCAGAAAGCAATCTTATATGCAGAACTAAGAAAGCAATCTTATATACAGAACTAAGAGAGCAATCTTATATACAGAACTCAGAAAGAAATCTTAAATACAGAACTCAGAAAGCAATCTTATATACAGAACAAAGAAAGCAATCTTATATATAGAACTAAGAAAGCAATCTCATATACAGAACTCAGAAAGCAATCTTATATGCAAGACTAAGAAAGCAATCTTATGTACAGAACTAAGAAAGCAATCTCATATACAGGATTAAGAAAGCAATCTTATATATAGAACTCAGAAAGAAATCTTATATACAGAACTAAGAAAGCAATCTTATATACAGAACTAAGAAAGCAATCTTATATAGAGAACTCAGAAAGCAATCTTATATACAGAACTCAGAAAGCAATCTCATATACAGAACTAAGAAAGCAATCTCATATACAGGACTAAGTAAGAAATCTTATATACAGAACTCAGAAAGCAATCTTACTGTATATACAGAACTCAGAAAGCAATCTTATATACAGGACAAAGAAAGCAATCTTATATACAGAACTCAGAAAGCAATCTTATATACAAGACTAAGAACGCAATCTTATGTACAGAACTAAGAAAGCAATCTTATATACAGGACTAAGAAAGCAATCTTATATATAGAACTCAGAAAGAAATCTTATATACAGAACTAAGAAAGCAATCTTATATACAGAACTAAGAAAGCAATCTTATATAGAGAACTCAGAAAGCAATCTTATATACAGAACTCAGAAAGCAATCTTATATACAGAACTCAGAAAGCAATCTTATATACAGGACTAAGAAAGCAATCTTATATACAGGACTAAGAAACCAATCTTATATACAGGACTAAGAAAGCAATCTTATATACAGAACTCAGAAAGCAATCTTATATACAGGACTAAGAAAGCAATCTTATGTACAGAACTAAGAAAGCAATCTCATATACAGGACTAAGAAAGCAATCTTATATACAGAACTAAGAAAGCAATCTTATATACAGAACTAAGAAAGCAATCTTATATACAGAACTAAGAAAGCAATCTTATATACAGAACTCAGAAAGCAATCTTATATGCAGAACTAAGAAAGCAATCTTATATACAGAACTCAGAAAGAAATCTTATATACAGAACTCAGAAAGCAATCTTATATACAGAACTAAGAAAGCAATCTTATATATAGAACTAAGAAAGCAATCTCATATACAGAACTCAGAAAGCAATCTTATATACAAGACAAAGAACGCAATCTTATGTACAGAACTAAGAAAGCAATCTCATATACAGGACTAAGAAAGCAATCTTATATATAGAACTCAGAAAGAAATCTTATATACAGAACTAAGAAAGCAATCTTACATACAGAACTAAGAAAGCAATCTTATATAGAGAACTCACAAAGCAATCTTATATACAGAACTCACAAAGCAATCTCATATACAGAACTAAGAAAGCAATCTCATAAACAGGACTAAGTAAGCAATCTTATATACAGAACTCAGAAAGCTATCTTACTGTATATACAAAACTCAGAAAGCAATCTTATATACAGGACTAAGAAAGCAATCTTATATACAGAACTAAGAAAGCAATCTCATATACAGGACTAAGTAAGCAATCTTATATACAGAACTCAGAAAGCAATCTTATATACAGAACTCAGAAAGCAATCTTATATACAGGACTAAGAAAGCAGTCTTATATACAGAACTAAGAAAGCAATCTTATATACAGAACTCAGAAAGCAATCTTATATACAGGACTAAGAAAGCAATCTTATGTACAGAACTAAGAAAGCAATCTCATATACAGGACTAAGAAAGCAATCTTATATACAGAACTCAGAAATCAATCTTATATACAGAACTAAGAAAGCAATCTTATATACAGAACTAAGAAAGCAATCTTATATACAGAACTAAGAAAGCAATCTTATATACAGAATTTCAGAAATCAATCTTATATACAGAACTAAGAAAGCAATCTTATATGCAGAACTAAGAAAGCAATCTTATATACAGAACTAAGAAAGCAATCTTATATAGAGAACTCAGAAAGCAATCTTATATACAGAACTCACAAAGCAATCTCATATACAGAACTAAGAAAGCAATCTCATAAACAGGACTAAGTAAGCAATCTTGTATACAGAACTCAGAAAGCTATTTTACTGTATATACAGAACTCAGAAAGCAATCTTATATACAGGACTAAGAAAGCAATCTTATATACAGAACTAAGAAAGCAATCTCATATACAGGACTAAGTAAGCAATCTTATATACAGAACTCAGAAAGCAATCTTACTGTATATACAGAACTAAGAAAGCAATCTCATATACAGGACTAAGAAAGCAATCTTATATACAGGACTAAGAAAGCAATCTTATATACAGAACTCAAAAAGCAATCTTATATCCAGAACTAAGAAAGCAATCTTATATACAGAACTCAGAAAGCAATCTTATATACAGAAATAAGAAAGCAATCTTATATGCAGAACTAAGAAAGCAATCTTATTTACAAGACTAAGAAAGCAATCTTATATACAGAACTAAGAAAGCAATCTCATATACAGAACTAAGAAAGCAATCTTATATACAGAACTTAGAAAGCAATGTTATATACAGAACTAAGAAAGCAATCTTATATATAGAACTAAGAAAGCAATCTTATATACAGAACTAAGAAAGCAATCTCATATACAGGACTAAGTAAGCAATCTTATATACAGAACTCAGAAAGCAATCTTACTGTATATACAGAACTCAGAAAGCAATCTTATATACAGGACAAAGAAAGCAATCTTATATACAGAACTCAGAAAGCAATCTTATATACAAGACTAAGAACGCAATCTTATGTACAGAACTAAGAAAGCAATCTTATATACAGGACTAAGAAAGCAATCTTATATATAGAACTCAGAAAGAAATCTTATATACAGAACTAAGAAAGCAATCTTATATACAGAACTAAGAAAGCAATCTTATATAGAGAACTCAGAAAGCAATCTTATATACAGAACTCAGAAAGCAATCTTATATACAGAACTCAGAAAGCAATCTTATATACAGGACTAAGAAAGCAATCTTATATACAGAACTAAGAAAGCAATCTTATATACAGAACTCAGAAAGCAATCTTATATACAGGACTAAGAAAGCAATCTTATGTACAGAACTAAGAAAGCAATCTTATATACAGAACTTAGAAAGCAATGTTATATACAGAACTAAGAAAGCAATCTTATATATAGAACTAAGAAAGCAATCTTATATACAGAACTAAGAAAGCAATCTCATATACAGGACTAAGTAAGCATTCTTATATACAGAACTCAGAAAGCAATCTTACTGTATATACAGAACTCAGAAAGCAATCTTATATACAGGACAAAGAAAGCAATCTTATATACAGAACTCAGAAAGCAATCTTATATACAAGACTAAGAACGCAATCTTATGTACAGAACTAAGAAAGCAATCTTATATACAGGACTAAGAAAGCAATCTTATATATAGAACTCAGAAAGAAATCTTATATACAGAACTAAGAAAGCAATCTTATATACAGAACTAAGAAAGCAATCTTATATAGAGAACTCAGAAAGCAATCTTATATACAGAACTCAGAAAGCAATCTTATATACAGAACTCAGAAAGCAATCTTATATACAGGACTAAGAAAGCAATCTTATATACAGAACTAAGAAAGCAATCTTATATAGAGAACTCAGAAAGCAATCTTATATACAGAACTAAGAAAGCAATCTTATATAGAGAACTCAGAAAGCAATCTTATATACAGAACTCACAAAGCAATCTCATATACAGAACTAAGAAAGCAATCTCATAAACAGGACTAAGTAAGCAATCTTATATACAGAACTCAGAAAGCTATCTTACTGTATATACAAAACTCAGAAAGCAATCTTATATACAGGACTAAGAAAGCAATCTTATATACAGAACTAAGAAAGCAATCTCATATACAGGACTAAGTAAGCAATCTTATATACAGAACTCAGAAAGCAATCTTATATACAGAACTCAGAAAGCAATCTTATATACAGAACTAAGAAAGCAATCTTATATACAGAACTCAGAAAGCAATCTTATATACAGGACTAAGAAAGCAATCTTATGTACAGAACTAAGAAAGCAATCTCATATACAGGACTAAGAAAGCAATCTTATATACAGAACTCAGAAATCAATCTTATATACAGAACTAAGAAAGCAATCTTATGTACAGAACTAAGAAAGCAATCTCATATACAGGACTAAGAAAGCAATCTTATATACAGAACTCAGAAAGCAATCTTATATACAGGACTAAGAAAGCAATCTTATGTACAGAACTAAGAAAGCAATCTCATATACAGGACTAAGAAAGCAATCTTATATACAGAACTCAGAAATCAATCTTATATACAGAACTAAGAAAGCAATCTTATATACAGAACTAAGAAAGCAATCTTATATACAGAACTAAGAAAGCAATCTTATATACAGAATTTCAGAAATCAATCTTATATACAGAACTAAGAAAGCAATCTTATATACAGAACTAAGAAAGCAATCTTATATACAGAACTAAGTAAGCAATCTTATATACAGAACTCAGAAAGCAATCTTATATGCAGAACTAAGAAAGCAATCTTATATACAGAACTCAGAAAGAAATCTTATATACAGAACTCAGAAAGCAATCTTATATACAGAACTCAGAAAGAAATCTCATATACAGAACTCAGAAAGCAATCTTATGTACAGAACTAAGAAAGCAATCTCATATACAGGACTAAGAAAGCAATCTTATATATAGAACTCAGAAAGAAATCTTATATACAGAACTAAGAAAGCAATCTTATATACAGAACTAAGAAAGCAATCTTATATAGAGAACTCAGAAAGCAATCTTATATACAGAACTCACAAAGCAATCTCATATACAGAACTAAGAAAGCAATCTCATAAAGAGGACTAAGTAAGCAATCTTGTATACAGAACTCAGAAAGCTATCTTACTGTATATACAGAACTCAGAAAGCAATCTTATATACAGGACTAAGAAAGCAATCTTATATACAGAACTAAGAAAGCAATCTCATATACAGGACTAAGTAAGCAATCTTATATACAGAACTCAGAAAGCAATCTTACTGTATATACAGAACTAAGAAAGCAATCTCATATACAGGACTAAGAAAGCAATCTTATATACAGGACTAAGAAAGCAATCTTATATACAGAACTCAAAAAGCAATCTTATATCCAGAACTAAGAAAGCAATCTTATATACAGAACTCAGAAAGCAATCTTATATACAGAAATAAGAAAGCAATCTTATATGCAGAACTAAGAAAGCAATCTTATTTACAAGACTAAGAAAGCAATCTTATATACAGAACTAAGAAAGCAATCTCATATACAGAACTAAGAAAGCAATCTTATATACAGAACTTAGAAAGCAATGTTATATACAGAACTAAGAAAGCAATCTTATATATAGAACTAAGAAAGCAATCTTATATACAGAACTAAGAAAGCAATCTCATATACAGGACTAAGTAAGCAATCTTATATACAGAACTCAGAAAGCTATCTTACTGTATATACAAAACTCAGAAAGCAATCTTATATACAGGACTAAGAAAGCAATCTTATATACAGAACTAAGAAAGCAATCTCATATACAGGACTAAGTAAGCAATCTTATATACAGAACTCAGAAAGCAATCTTATATACAGAACTCAGAAAGCAATCTTATATACAGGACTAAGAAAGCAGTCTTATATACAGAACTAAGAAAGCAATCTTATATACAGAACTCAGAAAGCAATCTTATATACAGGACTAAGAAAGCAATCTTATGTACAGAACTAAGAAAGCAATCTCATATACAGGACTAAGAAAGCAATCTTATATACAGAACTCAGAAATCAATCTTATATACAGAACTAAGAAAGCAATCTTATATACAGAACTAAGAAAGCAATATTATATACAGAACTAAGAAAGCAATCTTATATACAGAATTTCAGAAATCAATCTTATATACAGAACTAAGAAAGCAATCTTATATACAGAACTAAGAAAGCAATCTTATATACAGAACTAAGTAAGCAATCTTATATACAGAACTCAGAAAGCAATCTTATATGCAGAACTAAGAAAGCAATCTTATATACAGAACTCAGAAAGAAATCTTATATACAGAACTCAGAAAGCAATCTTATATACAGAACTCAGAAAGAAATCTCATATACAGAACTCAGAAAGCAATCTTATATACAAGACTAAGAACGCAATCTTATGTACAGAACTAAGAAAGCAATCTCATATACAGGACTAAGAAAGCAATCTTATATATAGAACTCAGAAAGAAATCTTATATACAGAACTAAGAAAGCAATCTTATATACAGAACTAAGAAAGCAATCTTATATAGAGAACTCAGAAAGCAATCTTATATACAGAACTCACAAAGCAATCTCATATACAGAACTAAGAAAGCAATCTCATAAACAGGACTAAGTAAGCAATCTTGTATACAGAACTCAGAAAGCTATCTTACTGTATATACAGAACTCAGAAAGCAATCTTATATACAGGACTAAGAAAGCAATCTTATATACAGAACTAAGAAAGCAATCTCATATACAGGACTAAGTAAGCAATCTTATATACAGAACTCAGAAAGCAATCTTACTGTATATACAGAACTAAGAAAG
Source organism: Dendrobates tinctorius (assembly GCF_039654945.1). Lineage (NCBI taxonomy): Eukaryota > Metazoa > Chordata > Amphibia > Anura > Dendrobatidae > Dendrobates > Dendrobates tinctorius. The sequence goes on from NW_027361794.1 coordinate 12,042,536, forward strand.
CAATCTCATATACAGGACTAAGAAAGCAATCTTATATACAGGACTAAGAAAGCAATCTTATATACAGAACTCAAAAAGCAATCTTATATCCAGAACTAAGAAAGCAATCTTATATACAGAACTCAGAAAGCAATCTTATATACAGAAATAAGAAAGCAATCTTATATGCAGAACTAAGAAAGCAATCTTATTTACAAGACTAAGAAAGCAATCTTATATACAGAACTAAGAAAGCAATCTCATATACAGAACTAAGAAAGCAATCTTATATACAGAACTTAGAAAGCAATGTTATATACAGAACTAAGAAAGCAATCTTATATATAGAACTAAGAAAGCAATCTTATATACAGAACTAAGAAAGCAATCTCATATACAGGACTAAGTAAGCAATCTTATATACAGAACTCAGAAAGCAATCTTACTGTATATACAGAACTCAGAAAGCAATCTTATATACAGGACAAAGAAAGCAATCTTATATACAGAACTCAGAAAGCAATCTTATATACAAGACTAAGAACGCAATCTTATGTACAGAACTAAGAAAGCAATCTTATATACAGGACTAAGAAAGCAATCTTATATATAGAACTCAGAAAGAAATCTTATATACAGAACTAAGAAAGCAATCTTATATACAGAACTAAGAAAGCAATCTTATATAGAGAACTCAGAAAGCAATCTTATATACAGAACTCAGAAAGCAATCTTATATACAGAACTCAGAAAGCAATCTTATATACAGGACTAAGAAAGCAATCTTATATACAGAACTAAGAAAGCAATCTTATATACAGAACTCAGAAAGCAATCTTATATACAGGACTAAGAAAGCAATCTTATGTACAGAACTAAGAAAGCAATCTTATATACAGAACTTAGAAAGCAATGTTATATACAGAACTAAGAAAGCAATCTTATATATAGAACTAAGAAAGCAATCTTATATACAGAACTAAGAAAGCAATCTCATATACAGGACTAAGTAAGCAATCTTATATACAGAACTCAGAAAGCAATCTTACTGTATATACAGAACTCAGAAAGCAATCTTATATACAGGACAAAGAAAGCAATCTTATATACAGAACTCAGAAAGCAATCTTATATACAAGACTAAGAACGCAATCTTATGTACAGAACTAAGAAAGCAATCTTATATACAGGACTAAGAAAGCAATCTTATATATAGAACTCAGAAAGAAATCTTATATACAGAACTAAGAAAGCAATCTTATATACAGAACTAAGAAAGCAATCTTATATAGAGAACTCAGAAAGCAATCTTATATACAGAACTCAGAAAGCAATCTTATATACAGAACTCAGAAAGCAATCTTATATACAGGACTAAGAAAGCAATCTTATATACAGAACTAAGAAAGCAATCTTATATACAGAACTAAGAAAGCAATCTTATATACAGAACTCAGAAAGCAATCTTATATACAGGACTAAGAAAGCAATCTTATGTACAGAACTAAGAAAGCAATCTTATATACAGAACTTAGAAAGCAATGTTATATACAGAACTAAGAAAGCAATCTTATATATAGAACTAAGAAAGCAATCTTATATACAGAACTAAGAAAGCAATCTCATATACAGGACTAAGTAAGCAATCTTATATACAGAACTCAGAAAGCAATCTTACTGTATATACAGAACTCAGAAAGCAATCTTATATACAGGACAAAGAAAGCAATCTTATATACAGAACTCAGAAAGCAATCTTATATACAAGACTAAGAACGCAATCTTATGTACAGAACTAAGAAAGCAATCTTATATACAGGACTAAGAAAGCAATCTTATATATAGAACTCAGAAAGAAATCTTATATACAGAACTAAGAAAGCAATCTTATATACAGAACTAAGAAAGCAATCTTATATAGAGAACTCAGAAAGCAATCTTATATACAGAACTCAGAAAGCAATCTTATATACAGAACTCAGAAAGCAATCTTATATACAGGACTAAGAAAGCAATCTTATATACAGAACTAAGAAAGCAATCTTATATACAGAACTCAGAAAGCAATCTTATATACAGGACTAAGAAAGCAATCTTATGTACAGAACTAAGAAAGCAATCTCATATACAGGACTAAGAAAGCAATCTTATATACAGAACTCAGAAATCAATCTTATATACAGAACTAAGAAAGCAATCTTATATACAGAACTAAGAAAGCAATCTTATATACAGAACTAAGAAAGCAATCTTATATACAGAACTCAGAAAGCAATCTTATATGCAGAACTAAGAAAGCAATCTTATATACAGAACTCAGAAAGAAATCTTATATACAGAACTCAGAAAGCAATCTTATATACAGAACTAAGAAAGCAATCTTATATATAGAACTAAGAAAGCAATCTCATATACAGAACTCAGAAAGCAATCTTATATACAAGACTAAGAACGCAATCTTATGTACAGAACTAAGAAAGCAACCTCATATACAGGACTAAGAAAGCAATCTTATATATAGAACTCAGAAAGAAATCTTATATACAGAACTAAGAAAGCAATCTTACATACAGAACTAAGAAAGCAATCTTATATAGAGAACTCAGAAAGCAATCTTATATACAGAACTCACAAAGCAATCTCATATACAGAACTAAGAAAGCAATCTCATAAACAGGACTAAGTAAGCAATCTTATATACAGAACTCAGAAAGCTATCTTACTGTATATACAAAACTCAGAAAGCAATCTTATATACAGGACTAAGAAAGCAATCTTATATACAGAACTAAGAAAGCAATCTCATATACAGGACTAAGTAAGCAATCTTATATACAGAACTCAGAAAGCAATCTTATATACAGAACTCAGAAAGCAATCTTATATACAGGACTAAGAAAGCAGTCTTATATACAGAACTAAGAAAGCAATCTTATATACAGAACTCAGAAAGCAATCTTATATACAGGACTAAGAAAGCAATCTTATGTACAGAACTAAGAAAGCAATCTCATATACAGGACTAAGAAAGCAATCTTATATACAGAACTCAGAAATCAATCTTATATACAGAACTAAGAAAGCAATCTTATATACAGAACTAAGAAAGCAATCTTATATACAGAACTAAGAAAGCAATCTTATATACAGAACTCAGAAATCAATCTTATATACAGAACTAAGAAAGCAATCTTATATACAGAACTAAGAAAGCAATCTTATATACAGAACTAAGAAAGCAATCTTATATACAGAACTCAGAAAGCAATCTTATATGCAGAACTAAGAAAGCAATCTTATATACAGAACTCAGAAAGAAATCTTATATACAGAACTCAGAAAGCAATCTTATATACAGAACTCAGAAAGAAATCTTATATACAGAACTCAGAAAGCAATCTTATATATAGAACTAAGAAAGCAATCTCATATACAGAACTCAGAAAGCAATCTTATATACAAGACTAAGAACGCAATCTTATGTACAGAACTAAGAAAGCAATCTCATATACAGGACTAAGAAAGCAATCTTATATAGAGAACTCAGAAAGCAATCTTATATACAGAACTCACAAAGCAATCTCATATACAGAACTAAGAAAGCAATCTCATAAACAGGACTAAGTAAGCAATCTTGTATACAGAACTCAGAAAGCTATCTTACTGTATATACAGAACTCAGAAAGCAATCTTATATACAGGACTAAGAAAGCAATCTTATATACAGAACTAAGAAAGCAATCTCATATACAGGACTAAGTAAGCAATCTTATATACAGAACTCAGAAAGCAATCTTACTGTATATACAGAACTAAGAAAGCAATCTCATATACAGGACTAAGAAAGCAATCTTATATACAGGACTAAGAAAGCAATCTTATATACAGAACTCAAAAAGCAATCTTATATCCAGAACTAAGAAAGCAATCTTATATACAGAACTCAGAAAGCAATCTTATATACAGAAATAAGAAAGCAATCTTATATGCAGAACTAAGAAAGCAATCTTATTTACAAGACTAAGAAAGCAATCTTATATACAGAACTAAGAAAGCAATCTCATATACAGAACTAAGAAAGCAATCTTATATACAGAACTTAGAAAGCAATGTTATATACAGAACTAAGAAAGCAATCTTATATATAGAACTAAGAAAGCAATCTCATATACAGAACTAAGAAAGCAATCTCATAAACAGGACTAAGAAAGCAATCTTATATACAGAACTTAGAAAGCAATGTTATATACAGAACTAAGAAAGCAATCTTATATATAGAACTAAGAAAGCAATCTCATATACAGAACTAAGAAAGCAATCTCATATACAGGACTAAGAAAGCAATCTCATATACAGAACTAAGAAAGCAATCTCATACACTGGACTAAGAAAGCAATCTCATATACAGGACTAAGAAAGCAATCTCATATACAGAACTAAGAATGCAATCTCATATACAGGACTAAGAAAGCAATCTCATATACAGGACTAAGAAAGCAAACTTATGTACAGAACTAAGAAAGCAATCTGATATACAGGACTAAGAAAGCAATCTTATATAAAGAACTAAGAAAGGAATCTTATATATAGAACTCAGAAAGCAATCTCATATACAGGACTAAGAAAGCAATCTTATATACAGAAATAAGAAAGCAATCTTACAATCTTACATACAGAACTCAGAAAGCAATCTTATATACAGAACTCAGAAAGCAATCTTATATACAGGACTAAGAAAGCAATCTCATATACAGGACTAAGAAAGCAATCTTATATACAGAACTAAGAAAGCAATCTTATATACAGACCTAAGAAAGCAATCTCATATACAGGACTAAGAAAGCAATCTTATATACAGAACTCAGAAAGCAATCTTATATACAGGACTAAGAAAGCAATCTTATATACAGAACTAAGAAAGCAATCTTATATACAGAACTCAGAAAGCAATCTTATATACAGGACTAAGAAAGCAATCTCATGTACAGAACTAAGAAAGCAATCTCATATACAGGACTAAGAAAGCAATCTTATATACAGAAATCAGACAGCAATCTTATATACAGAACTAAGAAAGCAATCTTATATACAGAACTAAGAAAGCAATCTTATATACAGAACTAAGAAAGCAATCTTATATATAGAACTCAGAAAGCAATCTTATATACAGAACTCAGAAAGCAATCTTATATACAGAACTAAGAAAGCAATCTTTTATATAGAACTAAGAAAGCAATCTGATATACAGAACTAAGAAAGCAATCTTATATACATAACTCAGAAAGCAATCTTATATACAGAACTAAGAAAGCAATCTTATATATAGAACTAAGAAAGCAATCTCATATACAGAACTAAGAAAGTAATCTCATATACAGGACTAAGAAAGCAATCTCATATACAGGACTAAGAAAGCAATCTTATATACAGAACTAAGAAAGCAATCTCATATACAGAACTAAGAAAGCAATCTCATATACAGAACTAAGAAAGCAATCTCATATACAGGACTAAGAAAGCAATCTTATGTACAGAACTAAGAAAGCAATCTCATATACAGGACTAAGAAAGCAATCTTATATACAGAACTCAGAAATCAATCTTATATACAGAACTAAGAAAGCAATCTTATATACAGAACTAAGAAAGCAATCTTATATACAGAACTAAGAAAGCAATCTTATATACAGAACTCAGAAATCAATCTTATATACAGAACTAAGAAAGCAATCTTATATACAGAACTAAGAAAGCAATCTTATATACAGAACTAAGAAAGCAATCTTATATACAGAACTCAGAAAGCAATCTTATATGCAGAACTAAGAAAGCAATCTTATATACAGAACTCAGAAAGAAATCTTATATACAGAACTCAGAAAGCAATCTTATATACAGAACTCAGAAAGAAATCTTATATACAGAACTCAGAAAGCAATCTTATATATAGAACTAAGAAAGCAATCTCATATACAGAACTCAGAAAGCAATCTTATATACAAGACTAAGAACGCAATCTTATGTACAGAACTAAGAAAGCAATCTCATATACAGGACTAAGAAAGCAATCTTATATATAGAACTCAGAAAGAAATCTTATATACAGAACTAAGAAAGCAATCTTATATACAGAACTAAGAAAGCAATCTTATATAGAGAACTCAGAAAGCAATCTTATATACAGAACTCACAAAGCAATCTCATATACAGAACTAAGAAAGCAATCTCATAAACAGGACTAAGTAAGCAATCTTGTATACAGAACTCAGAAAGCTATCTTACTGTATATACAGAACTCAGAAAGCAATCTTATATACAGGACTAAGAAAGCAATCTTATATACAGAACTAAGAAAGCAATCTCATATACAGGACTAAGTAAGCAATCTTATATACAGAACTCAGAAAGCAATCTTACTGTATATACAGAACTAAGAAAGCAATCTCATATACAGGACTAAGAAAGCAATCTTATATACAGGACTAAGAAAGCAATCTTATATACAGAACTCAAAAAGCAATCTTATATCCAGAACTAAGAAAGCAATCTTATATACAGAACTCAGAAAGCAATCTTATATACAGAAATAAGAAAGCAATCTTACATGCAGAACTAAGAAAGCAATCTTATTTACAAGACTAAGAAAGCAATCTTATATACAGAACTAAGAAAGCAATCTCATATACAGAACTAAGAAAGCAATCTTATATACAGAACTTAGAAAGCAATGTTATATACAGAACTAAGAAAGCAATCTTATATATAGAACTAAGAAAGCAATCTCATATACAGAACTAAGAAAGCAATCTCATAAACAGGACTAAGAAAGCAATCTTATATACAGAACTTAGAAAGCAATGTTATATACAGAACTAAGAAAGCAATCTTATATATAGAACTAAGAAAGCAATCTCATATACAGGACTAAGAAAGCAATCTTATATACAGAACTTAGAAAGCAATGTTATATACAGAACTAAGAAAGCAATCTCATATACAGAACTAAGAAAGCAATCTCATATACAGGACTAAGAAAGCAATCTCATATACAGAACTAAGAAAGCAATCTTATATATAGAACTAAGAAAGCAATCTCATAAACAGGACTAAGAAAGCAATCTTATATACAGAACTTAGAAAGCAATGTTATATACAGAACTAAGAAAGCAATCTCATATACAGAACTAAGAAAGCAATCTCATATACAGGACTAAGAAAGCAATCTCATATACAGAACTAAGAAAGCAATCTCATACACTGGACTAAGAAAGCAATCTCATATACAGGACTAAGAAAGCAATCTCATATACAGAACTAAGAATGCAATCTCATATACAGGACTAAGAAAGCAATCTCATATACAGGACTAAGAAAGCAAACTTATGTACAGAACTAAGAAAGCAATCTGATATACAGGACTAAGAAAGCAATCTTATATAAAGAACTAAGAAAGGAATCTTATATATAGAACTCAGAAAGCAATCTCATATACAGGACTAAGAAAGCAATCTTATATACAGAAATAAGAAAGCAATCTTACAATCTTACATACAGAACTCAGAAAGCAATCTTATATACAGAACTCAGAAAGCAATCTTATATACAGGACTAAGAAAGCAATCTCATATACAGGACTAAGAAAGCAATCTTATATACAGAACTCAGAAAGCAATCTTATATACAGACCTAAGAAAGCAATCTCATATACAGGACTAAGAAAGCAATCTTATATACAGAACTCAGAAAGCAATCTTATATACAGGTCTAAGAAAGCAATCTTATATACAGAACTAAGAAAGCAATCTTATATACAGAACTCAGAAAGCAATCTTATATACAGGACTAAGAAAGCAATCTCATGTACAGAACTAAGAAAGCAATCTCATATACAGGACTAAGAAAGCAATCTTATATACAGAAATCAGACAGCAATCTTATATACAGAACTAAGAAAGCAATCTTATATACAGAACTAAGAAAGCAATCTTATATACAGAACTAAGAAAGCAATCTTATATACAGAACTCAGAAAGCAATCTTATATACAGAACTCAGAAAGCAATCTTATATACAGAACTAAGAAAGCAATCTTTTATATAGAACTAAGAAAGCAATCTGACATACAGAACTAAGAAAGCAATCTTATATACATAACTCAGAAAGCAATCTTATATACAGAACTAAGAAAGCAATCTTATATATAGAACTAAGAAAGCAATCTCATATACAGAACTAAGAAAGTAATCTCATATACAGGACTAAGAAAGCAATCTCATATACAGGACTAAGAAAGCAATCTTATATACAGAACTAAGAAAGCAATCTCATATACAGAACTAAGAAAGCAATCTCATTTACAGAACTAAGAAAGCAATCTCATATACAGGACTAAGAAAGCAATCTTATATACAGAACTGAGAAAGCAATCTCATATACAGAACTAAGAAAGCAATCTCATACACAGGAAAAAGAAAGCAATCTCATATACAGAACTAAGAAAGTAATCTCATATACAGGACTAAGAAAGCAATCTTATATACAGAACTAAGAAAGCAATCTCATATACAGAACTAAGAAAGCAATCTTATATACAGGACTAAGAAAGAAATCTTATATACAGAACTAAGAATGCAATCTCATACACAGAACTAAGAAAGCAATCTCATATACAGGACTAAGAAAGCAATCTCATATACAGGACTAAGAAAGAAATCTTATATACAGAACTAAGAAAGCAATCTCATATACAGGACTAAGAAAGCAATCTTATATATAGAACTCAGAAAGAAATCTTATATACAGAACTAAGAAAGCAATCTTATATACAGAACTAAGAAAGCAATCTTATATAGAGAACTCAGAAAGCAATCTTATATACAGAACTCAGAAAGCAATCTTATATACAGAACTCAGAAAGCAATCTTATATACAGGACTAAGAAAGCAATCTTACATACAGAACTCAGAAAGCAATCTTATATACAGGACTAAGAAAGCAATCTTATGTACAGAACTAAGAAAGCAATCTTATATACAGAACTCAGAAAGCAATCTTATATACAGGACTAAGAAAGCAATCTTATGTACAGAACTAAGAAAGCAATCTTATATACAGAACTAAGAAATCAATCTTATATACAGAACTAAGAAAGCAATCTTATATACAGAACTCAGAAAGCAATCTTATATACAGGACTAAGAAAGCAATCTCATGTACAGAACTAAGAAAGCAATCTCATATACAGGACTAAGAAAGCAATCTTATATACAGAAATCAGACAGCAATCTTATATACAGAACTAAGAAAGCAATCTTATATACAGAACTAAGAAAGCAATCTTATATACAGAACTAAGAAAGCAATCTTATATACAGAACTCAGAAAGCAATCTTATATACAGAACTCAGAAAGCAATCTTATATACAGAACTAAGAAAGCAATCTTTTATATAGAACTAAGAAAGCAATCTGACATACAGAACTAAGAAAGCAATCTTATATACATAACTCAGAAAGCAATCTTATATACAGAACTAAGAAAGCAATCTTATATATAGAACTAAGAAAGCAATCTCATATACAGAACTAAGAAAGTAATCTCATATACAGGACTAAGAAAGCAATCTCATATACAGGACTAAGAAAGCAATCTTATATACAGAACTAAGAAAGCAATCTCATATACAGAACTAAGAAAGCAATCTCATATACAGAACTAAGAAAGCAATCTCATATACAGGACTAAGAAAGTAATCTCATATACAGGACTAAGAAAGTAATCTCATATACAGGACTAAGAAAGCAATCTTATATACAGAACTAAGAAAGCAATCTCATATACAGAACTAAGAAAGCAATCTTATATACAGGACTAAGAAAGAAATCTTATATACAGAACTAAGAATGCAATCTCATACACAGAACTAAGAAAGCAATCTCATATACAGGACTAAGAAAGCAATCTCATATACAGGACTAAGAAAGAAATCTTATATACAGAACTAAGAAAGCAATCTCATATACAGGACTAAGAAAGCAATCTTATATATAGAACTCAGAAAGAAATCTTATATACAGAACTAAGAAAGCAATCTTATATACAGAACTAAGAAAGCAATCTTATATAGAGAACTCAGAAAGCAATCTTATATACAGAACTCAGAAAGCAATCTTATATACAGAACTCAGAAAGCAATCTTATATACAGGACTAAGAAAGCAATCTTACATACAGAACTCAGAAAGCAATCTTATATACAGGACTAAGAAAGCAATCTTATGTACAGAACTAAGAAAGCAATCTTATATACAGAACTCAGAAAGCAATCTTATATACAGGACTAAGAAAGCAATCTTATGTACAGAACTAAGAAAGCAATCTCATATACAGGACTAAGAAAGCAATCTTATATACAGAACTCAGAAATCAATCTTATATACAGAACTAAGAAAGCAATCTTATATACAGAACTAAGAAAGCAATCTTATATGCAGAACTAAGAAAGCAATCTTATATACAGAACTCAGAAAGAAATCTTAAATACAGAACTCAGAAAGCAATCTTATATACAGAACAAAGAAAGCAATCTTATATATAGAACTAAGAAAGCAATCTCATATACAGAACTCAGAAAGCAATCTTATATACAAGACTAAGAAAGCAATCTTATGTACAGAACTAAGAAAGCAATCTCATATACAGGACTAAGAAAGCAATCTTATATATAGAACTCAGAAAGAAATCTTATATACAGAACTAAGAAAGCAATCTTATATACAGAACTAAGAAAGCAATCTTATATAGAGAACTCAGAAAGCAATCTTATATACAGAACTCAGAAAGCAATCTCATATACAGAACTAAGAAAGCAATCTCATAAACAGGACTAAGTAAGCAATCTTATATACAGAACTCAGAAAGCAATCTTACTGTATATACAGAACTCAGAAAGCAATCTTATATACAGAACTAAGAAAGCAATCTCATATACAGGACTAAGTAAGCAATCTTATATACAGAACTCAGAAAGCAATCCTACTGTATATACAGAACTCAGAAAGCAATCGTATATACAGGACAAAGAATGCAATCTTATATACAGAACTCAGAAAGCAATCTTATATACAAGACTAAGAAAGCAATCTTATGTACAGAACTAAGAAAGCAATCTCATATACAGGACTAAGAAAGCAATCTTATATATAGAACTCAGAAAGAAATCTTATATACAGAACTAAGAAAGCAATCTTATATACAGAACTAAGAAAGCAATCTTATATAGAGAACTCAGAAAGCAATCTTATATACAGGACTAAGAAAGCAATCTTATATACAGAACTAAGAAAGCAATCTTATATACAGAACTCAGAAAGCAATCTTATATACAGGACTAAGAAAGCAATCTTATGTACAGAACTAAGAAAGCAATCTCATATACAGGACTAAGAAAGCAATCTTATATACAGAACTCAGAAAGCAATCTTATATACAGGACTAAGAAAGCAATCTTATGTACAGAACTAAGAAAGCAATCTCATATACAGAACTCAGAAATCAATCTTATATACAGAACTAAGAAAGCAATCTTATGTACAGAACTAAGAAAGCAATCTTATATACAGAACTCAGAAATCAATCTTATATACAGAACTAAGAAAGCAATCTTATATACAGAACTAAGAAAGCAATCTTATATACAGAACTCAGAAAGCAATCTTATATGCAGAACTAAGAAAGCAATCTTATATACAGAACTCAGAAAGAAATCTTAAATACAGAACTCAGAAAGCAATCTTATATACAGAACAAAGAAAGCAATCTTATATATAGAACTAAGAAAGCAATCTTATATACAAGACTAAGAAAGCAATCTTATGTACAGAACTAAGAAAGCAATCTCATATACAGGACTAAGAAAGCAATCTTATATATAGAACTCAGAAAGAAATCTTATATACAGAACTAAGAAAGCAATCTTATATACAGAACTAAGAAAGCAATCTTATATAGAGAACTCAGAAAGCAATCTTATATACAGAACTCAGAAAGCAATCTCATATACAGAACTAAGAAAGCAATCTCATAAACAGGACTAAGTAAGCAATCTTATATACAGAACTCAGAAAGCAATCTTACTGTATATACAGAACTCAGAAAGCAATCTTATATACAGAACTAAGAAAGCAATCTTATATACAGAACTAAGAAAGCAATCTCATATACAGGACTAAGTAAGCAATCTTATATACAGAACTCAGAAAGCAATCTTACTGTATATACAGAACTCAGAAAGCAATCTTATATACAGGACAAAGAATGCAATCTTATATACAGAACTCAGAAAGCAATCTTATATACAAGACTAAGAAAGCAATCTTATGTACAGAACTAAGAAAGCAATCTCATATACAGGACTAAGAAAGCAATCTTATATATAGAACTCAGAAAGAAATCTTATATACAGAACTAAGAAAGCAATCTTATATACAGAACTAAGAAAGCAATCTTATATAGAGAACTCAGAAAGCAATCTTATATATAGGACTAAGAAAGCAATCTTATATACAGAACTAAGAAAGCAATCTTATATACAGAACTCAGAAAGCAATCTTATATGCAGAACTAAGAAAGCAATCTTATATACAGAACTCAGAAAGAAATCTTATATACAGAACTCAGAAAGCAATCTTATATACAGAACTAAGAAAGCAATCTTATATATAGAACTAAGAAAGCAATCTCATATACAGAACTCAGAAAGCAATCTTATATACAAGACTAAGAACGCAATCTTATGTACAGAACTAAGAAAGCAATCTCATATACAGGACTAAGAAAGCAATCTTATATATAGAACTCAGAAAGAAATCTTATATACAGAACTAAGAAAGCAATCTTATATACAGAACTAAGAAAGCAATCTTATATAGAGAACTCAGAAAGCAATCTTATATACAGAACTCACAAAGCAATCTCATATACAGAACTAAGAAAGCAATCTCATAAACAGGACTAAGAAAGCAATCTTATATACAGAACTAAGAAAGCAATGTCATATACAGGACTAAGTAAGCAATCTTATATACAGAACTCAGAAAGCAATCTTATATACAGGACTAAGAAAGCAATCTTATATACAGAACTAAGAAAGCAATCTCATATACAGGACTAAGTAAGCAATCTTATATACAGAACTCAGAAAGCAATCTTACTGTATATACAGAACTCAGAAAGCAATCTCATATACAGGACTAAGAAAGCAATCTTATATACAGGACTAAGAAAGCAATCTTATATACAGAACTCAGAAAGCAATCTTATATCCAGAACTAAGAAAGCAATCTTATATACAGAACTCAGAAAGCAATCTTATATACAGAAATAAGAAAGCAATCTTATATGCAGAACTAAGAAAGCAATCTTATATACAAGACTAAGAAAGCAATCTTATATACAGAACTAAGAAAGCAATCTTATATACTGAACTTATAAAGCAATGTTATATACAGAACTAAGAAAGCAATCTTATATATAGAACTAAGAAAGCAATCTCATATACAGAACTAATAAAGCAATCTCATATACAGGACTAAGAAAGCAATCTCATATACAGAACTAAGAATGCAATGCAATCTCATATACAGGACTAAGAAAGCAATCTCATATACAGGACTAAGAAAGCAAACTTATGTACAGAACTGAGAAAGCAATCTGATATACAGGACTAAGAAAGCAATCTTATATAAAGAACTAAGAAAGGAATCTTATATATAGAACTCAGAAAGCAATCTCATATACAGGACTAAGAAAGCAATCTTATATACAGAAATAAGAAAGCAATCTTACAATCTTACATACAGAACTCAGAAAGCAATCTTATATACCGGACTAAGAAAGCAATCTCATATACAGGACTAAGAAAGCAATCTTATATACAGAACTCAGAAAGCAATCTTATATACAGACCTTAGAAAGCAATCTCATATACAGGACTAAGAAAGCAATCTTATATACAGAACTCAGAAAGCAATCTTATATACAGGACTAAGAAAGCAATCTTATATACAGAACTAAGAAAGCAATCTTATATACAGAACTCAGAAAGCAATCTTATATACAGGACTAAGAAAGCAATCTTATGTACAGAACTAAGAAAGCAATCTCATATACAGGACTAAGAAAGCAATCTTATATACAGAAATCAGACAGCAATCTTATATACAGAACTAAGAAAGCAATCTTATATACAGAACTAAGAAAGCAATCTTATATACATAACTCAGAAAGCAATCTTATATACAGAACTTAGAAAGCAATCTTATATATAGAACTAAGAAAGCAATCTCATATACAGAACTAAGAAAGTAATCTCATATACAGGACTAAGAAAGCAATCTCATATACAGGACTAAGAAAGCAAACTTATATACAGAACTAAGAAAGCAATCTCATATACAGAACTAAGAAAGCAATCTCATATACAGAACTAAGAAAGCAATCTCATATACAGGACTAAGAATGCAATCTTATATACAGAACTGAGAAAGCAATCTCATATACAGAACTAAGAAAGCAATCTCATATACAGGACTAAGAATGCAATCTTATATACAGAACTGAGAAAGCAATCTCATACACAGGACTAAGAAAGCAATCTCATATACAGAACTAAGAAAGTAATCTCATATACAGGACTAAGAAAGCAATCTTATATACAGAACTAAGAAAGCAATCTCATACACAGAACTAAGAAAGCAATCTCATATACAGGACTAAGAAAGCAATCTCATATACAGGACTAAGAAAGAAATCTTATATACAGAACTAAGAAAGCAATCTCATATACAGGACTAAGAAAGCAATCTTATATATAGAACTCAGAAAGAAATCTTATATACAGAACTAAGAAAGCAATCTTATATACAGAACTAAGAAAGCAATCTTATATAGAGAACTCAGAAAGCAATCTTATATACAGAACTCAGAAAGCAATCTTATATACAGAACTCAGAAAGCAATCTTATATACAGGACTAAGAAAGCAATCTTATATACAGAACTCAGAAAGCAATCTTATATACAGGACTAAGAAAGCAATCTTATGTACAGAACTAAGAAAGCAATCTTATATACAGAACTCAGAAAGCAATCTTATATACAGGACTAAGAAAGCAATCTTATGTACAGAACTAAGAAAGCAATCTCATATACAGGACTAAGAAAGCAATCTTATATACAGAACTCAGAAATCAATCTTATATACAGAACTAAGAAAGCAATCTTATATACAGAACTAAGAAAACAATCTTATATACAGAACTAAGAAAGCAATCTTATATACAGAACTCAGAAAGCAATCTTATATACAGAACTCAGAAAGAAATCTTAAATACAGAACTCAGAAAGCAATCTTATATACAGAACAAAGAAAGCAATCTTATATATAGAACTAAGAAATCAATCTCATATACAGAACTCAGAAAGCAATCTTATATACAAGACTAAGAAAGCAATCTTATGTACAGAACTAAGAAAGCAATCTCATATACAGGACTAAGAAAGCAATCTTATATATAGAACTCAGAAAGAAATCTTATATACAGAACTAAGAAAGCAATCTTATATACAGAACTAAGAAAGCAATCTTATATAGAGAACTCAGAAAGCAATCTCATATACAGAACTAAGAAAGCAATCTCATAAACAGGACTAAGTAAGCAATCTTATATACAGAACTCAGAAAGCAATCTTATATACAGAACTAAGAAAGCAATCTTATATACAGAACTAAGAAAGCAATCTCATATACAGGACTAAGTAAGCAATATTATATACAGAACTCAGAAAGCAATCTTATATACAGAACTAAGAAAGTAATCTTATGTACAGAACTAAGAAAGCAATCTTATATACAGGACAAAGAAAGCAATCTTATATACAGAACTCAGAAAGCAATCTTATATACAGAACAAAGAAAGCAATCTTATATACAGAACTCAGAAAGCAATCTTATATACAAGACTAAGAAAGCAATCTTACGTACAGAACTAAGAAAGCAATCTTATATACAGAACTAAGAAAGCAATCTTATCTACAGAACTAAGAAAGCAATCTTATATACAGAACTAAGAAAGCAATCTTATCTACAGAACTAAGAAAGCAATCTCATAAACAGGACTAAGAAAGCAATCTTATATACAGGACTAAGAAAGCAATCTTATATACAGAACTCAGAAAGCAATCTTATATCCAGAACTAAGAAAGCAATCTTATATACAGAACTCAGAAAGCAATCTTATATACAGAAATAAGAAAGCAATCTTATATGCAGAACTAAGAAAGCAATCTTATATACAAGACTAAGAAAGCAATCTTATATACAGAACTAAGAAAGCAATCTCATATACAGAACTAAGAAAGCAATCTCATATACAGAACTAATAAAGCAATCTCATAAACAGGACTAAGAAAGCAATCTCATATACAGGACTAAGAAAGCAATCTCATATACAGAACTAAGAATGCAATCTCATATACAGGACTAAGAAAGCAATCTCATATACAGAACTAAGAATGCAATCTCATATACAGGACTAAGAAAGCAAACTTATGTACAGAACTAAGAAAGCAATCTGATATACAGGACTAAGAAAGCAATCTTATATAAAGAACTAAGAAAGGAATCTTATATATAGAACTCAGAAAGCAATCTCATATACAGGACTAAGAAAGCAATCTTATATACAGAAATAAGAAAGCAATCTTACAATCTTACATACAGAACTCAGAAAGCAATCTTATATACAGAACTCAGAAAGCAATCTTATATACAGGACTAAGAAAGCAATCTCATATACAGGACTAAGAAAGCAATCTTATATACAGAACTCAGAAAGCAATCTTATATACAGACCTAAGAAAGCAATCTCATATACAGGACTAAGAAAGCAATCTTATATACAGAACTCAGAAAGCAATCTTATATACAGGACTAAGAAAGCAATCTTATATACAGAACTAAGAAAGCAATCTTATATACAGAACTCAGAAAGCAATCTTATGTACAGAACTAAGAAAGCAATCTCATATACAGGACTAAGAAAGCAATCTTATATACAGAAATCAGACAGCAATCTTATATACAGAACTAAGAAAGCAATCTTATATACAGAACTAAGAAAACAATCTTATATACAGAACTTAGAAAGCAATCTTATATACAGAACTCAGAAAGCAATCTTATATACAGAACTCAGAAAGCAATCTTATATACAGAACTAAGAAAGCAATCTTTTATATAGAACTAAGAAAGCAATCTGATATACAGAACTAAGAAAGCAATCTTATATACATAACTCAGAAAGCAATCTTATATACAGAACTAAGAAAGCAATCTTATATATAGAACTAAGAAAGCAATCTCATATACAGAACTAAGAAAGTAATCTCATATACAGGACTAAGAAAGCAATCTCATATACAGGACTAAGAAAGCAAACTTATATACAGAACTAAGAAAGCAATCTCATATACAGAACTAAGAAAGCAATCTCATATACAGGACTAAGAAAGCAATCTTATATACAGAACTGAGAAAGCAATCTCATATACAGGACTAAGAAAGCAAACTTATATACAGAACTAAGAAAGCAATCTCATATACAGAACTAAGAAAGCAATCTCATATACAGAACTAAGAAAGCAATCTCATATACAGGACTAAGAAAGCAATCTCATATACAGGACTAAGAAAGCAAACTTATGTACAGAACTGAGAAAGCAATCTGATATACAGGACTAAGAAAGCAATCTTATATAAAGAACTAAGAAAGGAATCTTATATATAGAACTCAGAAAGCAATCTCATATACAGGACTAAGAAAGCAATCTTATATACAGAAATAAGAAAGCAATCTTACAATCTTACATACAGAACTCAGAAAGCAATCTTATATACAGGACTAAGAAAGCAATCTCATATACAGGACTAAGAAAGCAATCTTATATACAGAACTCAGAAAGCAATCTTATATACAGACCTAAGAAAGCAATCTCATATACAGGACTAAGAAAGCAATCTTATATACAGAACTCAGAAAGCAATCTTATATACAGGACTAAGAAAGCAATCTTATATACAGAACTAAGAAAGCAATCTTATATACAGAACTCAGAAAGCAATCTTATATACAGGACTAAGAAAGCAATCTTATGTACAGAACTAAGAAAGCAATCTCATATACAGGACTAAGAAAGCAATCTTATATACAGAAATCAGACTGCAATCTTATATACAGAACTAAGAAAGCAATCTTATATACAGAACTAAGAAAGCAATCTTATATACATAACTCAGAAAGCAATCTTATATACAGAACTTAGAAAGCAATCTTATATATAGAACTAAGAAAGCAATCTCATATACAGAACTAAGAAAGTAATCTCATATACAGGACTAAGAAAGCAATCTCATATACAGGACTAAGAAAGCAAACTTATATACAGAACTAAGAAAGCAATCTCATATACAGAACTAAGAAAGCAATCTCATATACAGAACTAAGAAAGCAATCTCATATACAGGACTAAGAATGCAATCTTATATACAGAACTGAGAAAGCAATCTCATATACAGAACTAAGAAAGCAATCTCATATACAGGACTAAGAATGCAATCTTATATACAGAACTGAGAAAGCAATCTCATACACAGGACTAAGAAAGCAATCTCATATACAGAACTAAGAAAGTAATCTCATATACAGGACTAAGAAAGCAATCTTATATACAGAACTAAGAAAGCAATCTCATACACAGAACTAAGAAAGCAATCTCATATACAGGACTAAGAAAGCAATCTCATATACAGGACTAAGAAAGAAATCTTATATACAGAACTAAGAAAGCAATCTCATATACAGGACTAAGAAAGCAATCTTATATATAGAACTCAGAAAGAAATCTTATATACAGAACTAAGAAAGCAATCTTATATACAGAACTAAGAAAGCAATCTTATATAGAGAACTCAGAAAGCAATCTTATATACAGAACTCAGAAAGCAATCTTATATACAGAACTCAGAAAGCAATCTTATATACAGGACTAAGAAAGCAATCTTATATACAGAACTCAGAAAGCAATCTTATATACAGGACTAAGAAAGCAATCTTATGTACAGAACTAAGAAAGCAATCTTATATACAGAACTCAGAAAGCAATCTTATATACAGGACTAAGAAAGCAATCTTATGTACAGAACTAAGAAAGCAATCTCATATACAGGACTAAGAAAGCAATCTTATATACAGAACTCAGAAATCAATCTTATATACAGAACTAAGAAAGCAATCTTATATACAGAACTAAGAAAACAATCTTATATACAGAACTAAGAAAGCAATCTTATATACAGAACTCAGAAAGCAATCTTATATACAGAACTCAGAAAGAAATCTTAAATACAGAACTCAGAAAGCAATCTTATATACAGAACAAAGAAAGCAATCTTATATATAGAACTAAGAAATCAATCTCATATACAGAACTCAGAAAGCAATCTTATATACAAGACTAAGAAAGCAATCTTATGTACAGAACTAAGAAAGCAATCTCATATACAGGACTAAGAAAGCAATCTTATATATAGAACTCAGAAAGAAATCTTATATACAGAACTAAGAAAGCAATCTTATATACAGAACTAAGAAAGCAATCTTATATAGAGAACTCAGAAAGCAATCTCATATACAGAACTAAGAAAGCAATCTCATAAACAGGACTAAGTAAGCAATCTTATATACAGAACTCAGAAAGCAATCTTATATACAGAACTAAGAAAGCAATCTTATATACAGAACTAAGAAAGCAATCTCATATACAGGACTAAGTAAGCAATCTTATATACAGAACTCAGAAAGCAATCTTATATACAGAACTAAGAAAGTAATCTTATGTACAGAACTAAGAAAGCAATCTTATATACAGGACAAAGAAAGCAATCTTATAAACAGAACTCAGAAAGCAATCTTATATACAGGACAAAGAAAGCAATCTTATATACAGAACTCAGAAAGCAATCTTATATACAAGACTAAGAAAGCAATCTTACGTACAGAACTAAGAAAGCAATCTTATATACAGAACTAAGAAAGCAATCTTATCTACAGAACTAAGAAAGCAATCTTATATACAGAACTAAGAAAGCAATCTTATCTACAGAACTAAGAAAGCAATCTCATAAACAGGACTAAGAAAGCAATCTTATATACAGGACTAAGAAAGCAATCTTATATACAGAACTCAGAAAGCAATCTTATATCCAGAACTAAGAAAGCAATCTTATATACAGAACTCAGAAAGCAATCTTATATACAGAAATAAGAAAGCAATCTTATATGCAGAACTAAGAAAGCAATCTTATATACAAGACTAAGAAAGCAATCTTATATACAGAACTAAGAAAGCAATCTCATATACAGAACTAAGAAAGCAATCTCATATACAGAACTAATAAAGCAATCTCATAAACAGGACTAAGAAAGCAATCTCATATACAGGACTAAGAAAGCAATCTCATATACAGAACTAAGAATGCAATCTCATATACAGGACTAAGAAAGCAATCTCATATACAGGACTAAGAAAGCAAACTTATGTACAGAACTAAGAAAGCAATCTGATATACAGGACTAAGAAAGCAATCTTATATAAAGAACTAAGAAAGGAATCTTATATATAGAACTCAGAAAGCAA
Organism: Dendrobates tinctorius; assembly: GCF_039654945.1. NCBI lineage: Eukaryota > Metazoa > Chordata > Amphibia > Anura > Dendrobatidae > Dendrobates > Dendrobates tinctorius. The sequence goes on from NW_027361794.1 coordinate 12,063,267, forward strand.
TCTCATATACAGGACTAAGAAAGCAATCTTATATACAGAAATAAGAAAGCAATCTTACAATCTTACATACAGAACTCAGAAAGCAATCTTATATACAGAACTCAGAAAGCAATCTTATATACAGGACTAAGAAAGCAATCTCATATACAGGACTAAGAAAGCAATCTTATATACAGAACTCAGAAAGCAATCTTATATACAGACCTAAGAAAGCAATCTCATATACAGGACTAAGAAAGCAATCTTATATACAGAACTCAGAAAGCAATCTTATATACAGGACTAAGAAAGCAATCTTATATACAGAACTAAGAAAGCAATCTTATATACAGAACTCAGAAAGCAATCTTATGTACAGAACTAAGAAAGCAATCTCATATACAGGACTAAGAAAGCAATCTTATATACAGAAATCAGACAGCAATCTTATATACAGAACTAAGAAAGCAATCTTATATACAGAACTAAGAAAACAATCTTATATACAGAACTTAGAAAGCAATCTTATATACAGAACTCAGAAAGCAATCTTATATACAGAACTCAGAAAGCAATCTTATATACAGAACTAAGAAAGCAATCTTTTATATAGAACTAAGAAAGCAATCTGATATACAGAACTAAGAAAGCAATCTTATATACATAACTCAGAAAGCAATCTTATATACAGAACTAAGAAAGCAATCTTATATATAGAACTAAGAAAGCAATCTCATATACAGAACTAAGAAAGTAATCTCATATACAGGACTAAGAAAGCAATCTCATATACAGGACTAAGAAAGCAAACTTATATACAGAACTAAGAAAGCAATCTCATATACAGAACTAAGAAAGCAATCTCATATACAGAACTAAGAAAGCAATCTCATATACAGGACTAAGAAAGCAATCTTATATACAGAACTGAGAAAGCAATCTCATATACAGGACTAAGAAAGCAAACTTATATACAGAACTAAGAAAGCAATCTCATATACAGAACTAAGAAAGCAATCTCATATACAGAACTAAGAAAGCAATCTCATATACAGGACTAAGAAAGCAATCTCATATACAGAACTAAGAAAGTAATCTCATATACAGGACTAAGAAAGCAATCTTATATACAGAACTAAGAAAGCAATCTCATATACAGAACTAAGAAAGCAATCTCATACACAGAACTAAGAAAGCAATCTCATATACAGGACTAAGAAAGCAATCTCATATACAGGACTAAGAAAGAAATCTTATATACAGAACTAAGAAAGCAATCTCATATACAGGACTAAGAAAGCAATCTTATATATAGAACTCAGAAAGAAATCTTATATACAGAACTAAGAAAGCAATCTTATATACAGAACTAAGAAAGGAATCTTATATAGAGAACTCAGAAAGCAATCTTATATACAGAACTCAGAAAGCAATCTTATATACAGAACTCAGAAAGCAATCTTATATACAGGACTAAGAAAGCAATCTTATATACAGAACTCAGAAAGCAATCTTATATACAGGACTAAGAAAACAATCTTATGTACAGAACTAAGAAAGCAATCTTATATACAGAACTCAGAAAGCAATCTTATATACAGGACTAAGAAAGCAATCTTATATATAGAACTAAGAAAGCAATCTCATATACAGAACTAAGAAAGTAATCTCATATACAGGACTAAGAAAGCAATCTCATATACAGGACTAAGAAAGCAAACTTATATACAGAACTAAGAAAGCAATCTCATATACAGAACTAAGAAAGCAATCTCATATACAGAACTAAGAAAGCAATCTTATATACAGAACTAAGAAAGCAATCTCATATACAGAACTAAGAAAGCAATCTCATATACAGAACTAAGAAAGCAATCTCATATACAGAACTAAGAAAGCAATCTCATATACAGGACTAAGAAAGCAATCTTATATACAGAACTGAGAAAGCAATCTCATATACAGAACTAAGAAAGCAATCTCATACACAGGACTAAGAAAGCAATCTCATATACAGAACTAAAAAAGTAATCTCATATACAGGACTAAGAAAGCAATCTTATATACAGAACTAAGAAAGCAATCTCATATACAGAACTAAGAAAGCAATCTCATACACAGAACTAAGAAAGCAATCTCATATACAGGACTAAGAAAGCAATCTCATATACAGGACTAAGAAAGAAATCTTATATACAGAACTAAGAAAGCAATCTCATATACAGGACTAAGAAAGCAATCTTATATATAGAACTCAGAAAGAAATCTTATATACAGAACTAAGAAAGCAATCTTATATACAGAACTAAGAAAGCAATCTTATATAGAGAACTCAGAAAGCAATCTTATATACAGAACTCAGAAAGCAATCTTATATACAGGACTAAGAAAGCAATCTTATATACAGAACTCAGAAAGCAATCTTATATACAGGACTAAGAAAACAATCTTATGTACAGAACTAAGAAAGCAATCTTATATACAGAACTCAGAAAGCAATCTTATATACAGGACTAAGAAAGCAATCTTATGTACAGAACTAAGAAAGCAATCTCATATACAGGACTAAGAAAGCAATCTTATATACAGAACTCAGAAATCAATCTTATATACAGAACTAAGAAAGCAATCTTATATACAGAACTAAGAAAACAATCTTATATACAGAACTAAGAAAGCAATCTTATATACAGAACTCAGAAAGCAATCTTATATACAGAACTCAGAAAGAAATCTTAAATACAGAACTCAGAAAGCAATCTTATATACAGAACAAAGAAAGCAATCTTATATATAGAACTAAGAAAGCAATCTCATATACAGAACTCAGAAAGCAATCTTATATACAAGACTAAGAAAGCAATCTTATGTACAGAACTAAGAAAGCAATCTCATATACAGGACTAAGAAAGCAATCTTATATATAGAACTCAGAAAGAAATCTTATATACAGAACTAAGAAAGCAATCTTATATACAGAACTAAGAAAGCAATCTTATATAGAGAACTCAGAAAGCAATCTTATATACAGAACTAAGAAAGCAATCTTATATATAGAACTAAGAAAGCAATCTCATATACAGAACTCAGAAAGCAATCTTATATACAAGACTAAGAAAGCAATCTTATGTACAGAACTAAGAAAGCAATCTCATATACAGGACTAAGAAAGCAATCTTATATATAGAACTCAGAAAGAAATCTTATATACAGAACTAAGAAAGCAATCTTATATATAGAACTAAGAAAGCAATCTCATATACAGAACTCAGAAAGCAATCTTATATACAAGACTAAGAAAGCAATCTTATGTACAGAACTAAGAAAGCAATCTCATATACAGGACTAAGAAAGCAATCTTATATATAGAACTCAGAAAGAAATCTTATATACAGAACTAAGAAAGCAATCTTATATACAGGACTAAGAAAGCAATCTTATATAGAGAACTCAGAAAGCAATCTCATATACAGGACTAAGAAAGCAAACTTATATACAGAACTAAGAAAGCAATCTCATATACATAACTAAGAAAGCAATCTCATATACAGAACTAAGAAAGCAATCTCATATACAGGACTAAGAAAGCAATCTTATATATAGAACTAAGAAAGCAATCTTATATAGAGAACTCAGAAAGCAATCTTATATACAGAACTAAGAAAGCAATCTTATATATAGAACTAAGAAAGCAATCTCATATACAGAACTCAGAAAGCAATCTTATATACAAGACTAAGAAAGCAATCTTATGTACAGAACTAAGAAAGCAATCTCATATACAGGACTAAGAAAGCAATCTTATATATAGAACTCAGAAAGAAATCTTATATACAGAACTAAGAAAGCAATCTTATATATAGAACTAAGAAAGCAATCTCATATACAGAACTCAGAAAGCAATCTTATATACAAGACTAAGAAAGCAATCTTATGTACAGAACTAAGAAAGCAATCTCATATACAGGACTAAGAAAGCAATCTTATATATAGAACTCAGAAAGAAATCTTATATACAGAACTAAGAAAGCAATCTTATATACAGAACTAAGAAAGCAATCTTATATAGAGAACTCAGAAAGCAATCTCATATACAGGACTAAGAAAGCAAACTTATATACAGAACTAAGAAAGCAATCTCATATACAGAACTAAGAAAGCAATCTCATATACAGAACTAAGAAAGCAATCTCATATACAGGACTAAGAAAGCAATCTTATATACAGAACTGAGAAAGCAATCTCATATACAGAACTACGAAAGCAATCTCATATACAGAACTAAGAAAGCAATCTCATATACAGAACTCAGAAATCAATCTTATATACAGAACTGAGAAAGCAATCTCATATACAGAACTAAGAAAGCAATCTCATACACAGGACTAAGAAAGCAATCTCATATACAGAACTAAGAAAGTAATCTCATATACAGGACTAAGAAAGCAATTGTGACATCGGCGGTTATGCCCACCGATGCCCCTTTCGCTGCGGCGGCCGCTGCGGCATCCCCTCACCTGCGCGCTCCCGCTCGGTCACGTGCCCGCCGTCAGTTCCTCTTCTCCTCGGCTCCTCCTTCCCGCCCCCTGGTTCGCGCTCGCCGCCGTCTTTCCTCTCTCTCCCATGATGGGCGGCGCTGAGGGCGGGCCTGGTCTCCCCTGCGATGGGCGGCGCCGAAGGGCGGGTTTTGGTGACGAGCATCCGGGGGCTGCTGTACTTCAGGCGTCCTCGCAGTTAGGAGGACGCCTGACGAACGTGTAGTTTTCCTGCACTCTCTGGCCTCTACAGTTCTACTGTAGCTTTCCTCGTTCCGCCTGACACTCCCTGTCGCTCCCTGTCTTCTGCGTCCTTCCCTCCCAGCCTGCCTGTGCACTGTCTCCCATCTCCGGTGCCGTCCTCCTCCTTCTGCCCGTCTAGGTCCTCCCACGTACCATTGCCTCCCCTCTCCTTCTGTCCGTGGAGCCGTCCCTCTTGGTTCCGGCTGTCGCGCCTCCGTCCTCTGTGGTCCTGCCCCAAACGATCCCTGTATAGGGGTCGGTCTTCACCTGGTGTGCTCGACCCTGGGGCTCCGGATCCGCGATCCAGAGGGTCCACTCTCTATCTTAGGTACCCCTAGCGTTACAGTATCGTCAGGCCATGGACCCCGCCGGTGCCGCGGCTGCCACTCAAAAGGAACTGCTCTTCCTTAGAGAAAATCAGAACCGTATCATGTCATTCATGAAGTCCATGGACACCCGGCTCTCCGCTCTTCAGACCGCAGACCCAGCACACGCACCCCTATTAGTCAGTCTCCAGCAGGAGCTCGCACAACAGCGCGATGCTCAGTCTCACATTTTGGGGTATATGGCCTCCGTGGATGATAGGCTGCTTTCTTTGCAGTCCTCCACGGCCGCTTCCACCCTAGCCCGGGACACCGTCTCTACTCCCCCTCCCCGTCTCGGTAAACCACCCAGGTACTGTGGGGACCCAAAATTGTGTAGGGGATTTTTAAATCAGTGCAGGTTGCACTTTGATCTTTCGCCCCAACAGTATCCTACGGACCGTGCTAAAGTGGCCTTTATAATCTCCCACCTTGAGGGGGAGGCGTTGGCTTGGGTGAATCCTTTATGGGAGAGGGATGACCCTGTGGTGACCAACATCCAGTGTTTTTTGGAGACATTTCGCAAGGTTTTCGATGAACCTGGACGCCTTGCTTCCTCCACTGAGGCCCTTTTTAACCTCTGCCAGGGGTCCCTTACGGTAGGGCAATACGCCATCCGTTTTCGGACCTTGTCCTCGGAGCTGGGGTGGAATAATGAAGCCCTGGTTGGTGCGTTTTGGAGAGGACTTTCTGGTAAAATCAAAGACGAGTTGGCCGGGCGTGACCTCCCTACCACCCTGGAGGATCTCATCTCCTTGGCTACTCGTATTGATCTGCGTTTTCAGGAGCGCGCCCGAGAGTCGGCTAGGGAGAAGAGGTCCTTTAGGTTATACCAAGCTCCTATTCCGCGCACCGTTGCCCCTCCTAGTAACACCGCTCCTGAGCCCATGCAAGTTGATCGCATCAAGTTGTCTGAACAACGGCGTAGGGAGAGAATGTCCAAGGGACTCTGTCTCTATTGTGGAGGGGCCAACCACTTCATACGCACTTGTCCTGAGAGACCGGGAAACGCATCCGCCTAGGCCAGGTAGGAGAGGGCCCCCTAGGTGATTCTACCCCCTCTCTTCCACTTACTGTTTCAGCTCTGCTTATTTCAGGACGGGGGCGTAGCTCTGTGGAGGCGTATGTGGACTCGGGCGCGGCAGGCAACTTCATCCACCAGGAGGAGGTGGACAGGCTCCAGATTCCCGTGGTCGTCCTAAGTAATCCTCGAGCAATCACCTCCGTTGACGGCAAACCTCTTCCTGGGCTCGTCACCTCGGTAACCACTGAAGTAAACCTGCAAGTTGGCGCCCTCCACTCTGAAAGGATTGCCTTTTATGTCTTGCCTCAGTTGTCCCACGCCATTCTTTTGGGGCTACCTTGGCTCAGGCGGCATGAGCCTGTTATCGATTGGCGCTCCGGAGAGATCCTGCGCTGGGGGCACGCCTGCCATGCAAGCTGTTTACGTAACCTGGTTCGTCCCCAGCCTCAGCGCAAGCCTACAGACCTCCCTGGTCTTCCTGTGCCATATCACGCTTATGCTGATGTTTTCTGCAAAAGAGAGGCGGATTCCCTGCCACCGCACCGGTCTTATGACTGCCCCATCGACCTGATGCCTGGAGCGATTCCTCCCAGAGGTAGAACATACCCTCTCTCTCCAGCCGAGACCACTGCCATGACGGAATATATCCACGAAAACCTCTCCAAGGGGTTTATCCGAAAGTCTTCCTCTCCTGCAGGCGCAGGTTTTTTCTTCGTCCGGAAGAAAGATGGATCACTGCGGCCTTGCATTGATTACCGGGGCCTGAACAAAATCACCATCAAGAATCGTTACCCTCTTCCGTTGATTCCGGAGCTTTTTGACCGGTTGAGAGGAGCCCGGATCTTCACGAAGTTAGACCTGCGGGGAGCCTACAATTTGGTCCGAATCCGTGCTGGGGACGAGTGGAAAACGGCCTTCAATACTCGTGACGGGCATTATGAATATCTAGTCATGCCATTTGGCCTTTGCAATGCCCCCGCTGTGTTCCAAGAATTTATCAATGAGGTATTCCGGGATCTACTCTATTCTTGTGTTGTCATCTACCTGGACGACATCCTCGTTTTCTCCCCCGATCTGCCTTCTCATCGCAGGAGTGTACGCTTGGTCTTGCATCGTCTCCGAGAGAACCAACTCTACGCCAAGATCGAGAAATGCCTTTTTGAGCAGTCGTCACTACCCTTCTTGGGATATGTCGTTTCCGACTCCGGTCTAAGCATGGATCCCGAAAAACTCGATGCGGTTCTCAAGTGGCCTCGTCCTGTGGGGATTAAGGCCATCCAGCGGTTTCTTGGGTTCGCAAACTATTACCGCCAGTTTGTGCCTCACTTTTCCACGGTTACCAAACCCATCACGAACCTGACCCGTAAAGGAACGAAGACCAACAGCTGGTCCCCTGAAGCGGAGGAAGCTTTCCAAACTCTGAAACGTTCTTTTGCCTCAGCACCCATTTTGCATCGACCTGTGGCCAGCAGACCCTTTGTCCTGGAAGTGGATGCCTCCTCCACTGGAGCTGGGGCGGTCTTGTCCCAGCAGGCTTCGTCCGGACGGCTGGTTCCATGCGGTTTTTTCTCTAAAATCTTTTCACCGGCGGAGTGCAACTACTCCATTGGAGACCGTGAATTACTGGCCATTAAGATGGCCTTAACTGAATGGCGGTATTTACTCGAGGGAGCTGTCCATCCCTTTACCATCCTCACAGACCACAAAAACCTGGCCTATCTGCAATCCGCCCAAAGGCTCAATGCCCGACAAGCCAGGTGGGCCTTGTTTTTTTCCCGCTTTGACTTCCAACTTCACTTCCGACCGGGTAATAGGAACATCAAGGCCGATGCCCTTTCCAGGTCGTTGCAGTCTTCAGAGAGGGACGAAATCCCATCCTGTATCATCGAGCCTTCCAGGATGATCACCGTGGCTCCTGTGAATTTTGCTACCCCTCCGCCCGGTAAGACCTTCGTCCCTCCAGGCAAACGTAAAGAGGTATTGTGCTGGGGACATTCCTCCAAAATTGCTGGACACGTGGGGACCAAGAAGACTCTCTTCCTGCTTTCCCGGTATTATTGGTGGCCTACGCTTCGCCAGGATGTGATGGACTACGTGGCCTCTTGCACAATCTGTGCCCAGAACAAGGTGGCTAGGACCTTGCCCGCCGGTCTTCTTCATCCGTTGCCAGTTCCTGAAGCCCCCTGGCAACAGATCGCCATGGACTTTGTGACCGATTTGCCCCGCTCGGCCGGATGTACCACCATCTTAGTCGTGGCAGATCGCTTTTCTAAGATGGCCCATTTTATTCCCTTATCGGGACTACCGTCCGCCCCAAAGTTGGCTGAGATCTTCATCCACCAGGTCTTCAGGCTGCATGGTCTTCCTCAGCGGATTCTGTCGGATCGGGGGGTCCAGTTCACCTCCCGCTTCTGGAGGGCACTTTGCCGGCTTATGGGTACATCTCTCGACTTTTCCTCCGCATATCATCCTCAGACCAACGGGCAAGTGGAACGAATTAATCAGGGGTTAACCACCTTCCTACGTCATTTTACCAACGCTCATCAAGACGACTGGGTTGCGCTCTTACCTTGGGCGGAATTCTCACACAATAATCATCCCAGTGAATCTACCACCAGGTCACCTTTTTTTGTGGTAACCGGTCAGAACCCAAATATTCCATTGCCTTTTTCTACCTCTACCGAGGTACCCGCAGCTGATTCTCTTGCTAAAAAATTCTCGCAGATTTGGAGAGAGACCCGGGATGCGCTCAAAAGTGCCAACGACCGAATCAAGAAGCATGCAGACAAGAGACGGAAGGACGTACCCCCGTACCATCCTGGTGACAAGGTCTGGCTTTCAACTCGACATATCCGTCTGAGAGTTCCCTCTTACAAGCTGAGTCCTCGGTACATTGGACCGTTTGAGGTGATTGGACGTATTAATGCCGTGGCTTACAAACTAAAGTTGCCTGCTTCGCTCCGGGTGCCCAACGCCTTCCATGTCTCGCTCCTGAAACCCGTAGTCCTGAACCGGTTCCAACCGGTTTCCATCGTTCCTCCTCCTGCCATCTCTGATAACGTCTTCGAGGTCAAGGACATCTTGGCTATGAAAAAAGCCCGGGGTAAGACCCTTTTTCTTATCGATTGGGTGGGTTTTGGTCCCGAGGAGAGGTCCTGGGAGCCCCGGGAGAATATCAACGCCCCTCGCATTCTAAAAAAGTTTTTGGCCAATCTCGCTAAGGGACGCCGTAAGGGGGGAGGTACTGTGACATCGGCGGTTATGCCCGCCGATGCCCCTTTCGCTGCGGCGGCCGCTGCGGCATCCCCTCACCTGCGCGCTCCCGCTCGGTCACGTGCCCGCCGTCAGTTCCTCTTCTCCTCGGCTCCTCCTTCCCGCCCCCTGGTTCGCGCTCGCCGCCGTCTTTCCTCTCTCTCCCATGATGGGCGGCGCTGAGGGCGGGCCTGGTCTCCCCTGCGATGGGCGGCGCCGAAGGGCGGGTTTTGGTGACGAGCATCCGGGGGCTGCTGTACTTCAGGCGTCCTCGCAGTTAGGAGGACGCCTGACGAACGTGTAGTTTTCCTGCACTCTCTGGCCTCTACAGTTCTACTGTAGCTTTCCTCGTTCCGCCTGACACTCCCTGTCGCTCCCTGTCTCCTGCGTCCTTCCCTCCCAGCCTGCCTGTGCACTGTCTCCCATCTCCGGTGCCGTCCTCCTCCTTCTGCCCGTCTAGGTCCTCCCACGTACCATTGCCTCCCCTCTCCTTCTGTCCGTGGAGCCGTCCCTCTTGGTTCCGGCTGTCGCGCCTCCGTCCTCTGTGGTCCTGCCCCAAACGATCCCTGTATAGGGGTCGGTCTTCACCTGGTGTGCTCGACCCTGGGGCTCCGGATCCGCGATCCAGAGGGTCCACTCTCTATCTTAGGTACCCCTAGCGTTACAGCAATCTTATATACAGAACTAAGAAAGCAATCTCATATACAGAACTAAGAAAGCAATCTCATACACAGAACTAAGAAAGCAATCTCATATACAGGACTAAGAAAGCAATCTCATATACAGGACTAAGAAAGAAATCTTATATACAGAACTAAGAAAGCAATCTCATATACAGGACTAAGAAAGCAATCTTATATATAGAACTCAGAAAGAAATCTTATATACAGAACTAAGAAAGCAATCTTATATACAGAACTAAGAAAGCAATCTTATATAGAGAACTCAGAAAGCAATCTTATATACAGAACTCAGAAAGCAATCTTATATACAGAACTCAGAAAGCAATCTTATATACAGGACTAAGAAAGCAATCTTATATACAGAACTCAGAAAGCAATCTTATATACAGGACTAAGAAAACAATCTTATGTACAGAACTAAGAAAGCAATCTTATATACAGAACTCAGAAAGCAATCTTATATACAGGACTAAGAAAGCAATCTTATGTACAGAACTAAGAAAGCAATCTCATATACAGGACTAAGAAAGCAATCTTATATACAGAACTCAGAAATCAATCTTATATACAGAACTAAGAAAGCAATCTTATATACAGAACTAAGAAAACAATCTTATATACAGAACTAAGAAAGCAATCTTATATACAGAACTCAGAAAGCAATCTTATATACAGAACTCAGAAAGAAATCTTAAATACAGAACTCAGAAAGCAATCTTATATACAGAACAAAGAAAGCAATCTTATATATAGAACTAAGAAAGCAATCTCATATACAGAACTCAGAAAGCAATCTTATATACAAGACTAAGAAAGCAATCTTATGTACAGAACTAAGAAAGCAATCTCATATACAGGACTAAGAAAGCAATCTTATATATAGAACTCAGAAAGAAATCTTATATACAGAACTAAGAAAGCAATCTTATATACAGAACTAAGAAAGCAATCTTATATAGAGAACTCAGAAAGCAATCTCATATACAGAACTAAGAAAGCAATCTCATAAACAGGACTAAGTAAGCAATCTTATATACAGAACTCAGAAAGCAATCTTACTGTATATACAGAACTCAGAAAGCAATCTTATATACAGAACTAAGAAAGCAATCTTATATACAGAACTAAGAAAGCAATCTCATATACAGGACTAAGTAAGCAATCTTATATACAGAACTCAGAAAGCAATCTTATATACAGAACTAAGAAAGTAATCTTATGTACAGAACTAAGAAAGCAATCTTATATACAGGACAAAGAAAGCAATCTTATATACAGAACTCAGAAAGCAATCTTATATACAGGACAAAGAAAGCAATCTTATATACAGAACTCAGAAAGCAATCTTATATACAAGACTAAGAAAGCAATCTTATGTACAGAACTAAGAAAGCAATCTTATATACAGAACTAAGAAAGCAATCTTATCTACAGAACTAAGAAAGCAATCTTATATACAGAACTAAGAAAGCAATCTTATCTACAGAACTAAGAAAGCAATCTTATATACAGGACTAAGAAAGCAATCTTATCTACAGAACTAAGAAAGCAATCTCATATACAGGACTAAGAAAGCAATCTTATATATAGAACTCAGAAAGAAATCTTATATACAGAACTAAGAAAACAATCTTATATACAGAACTAAGAAAGCAATCTTATATAGAGAACTCAGAAAGCAATCTTATATACAGAACTCAGAAAGCAATCTCATATACAGGACTAAGAAAGCAATCTTATATACAAGTAGTAAGGGGGCTGTATTACTCGTCAAAAAGAAATCTGACAGGTACCACGCCCCTATCAAAGTGTATCAAACACGCCCCTTTTATACAATTTGATATCAGATTGTTATAAAAGGGTTGTGTTTGATACACTTTTATACAATTTGATATCAAATTGTATATAAAAAGGTATTATAGGACAAAATATTTATATGTCCAATTATTTTCTCTTTTATTCTACTTTTAATAAAGTAGAATAAAAGTAGAATAAAAGGATCGTGATTGAATCACTTTTATATCAATCGCTATTGTTTGATATAAAAGATTGTGTTTGATACGCTTTTATATGACCAATAAAGGACCCTTTTATATCCTTTTTATACTTTAATTAGTATCGGTTCATTGGGCATATTATGTATATGGCCAATATTTTAATAAAGGAATCAAATGTTTGCCTTTTATAGACATTTTATACTTTAATTAGTATCGATTCAATGGGTGTATTATTTATATGGTGAATATTTTAATAAAGGAAACATTTTATTCGAATTGTAAATAAAAATGAGAGACGCCATTTTTATGAAAAATATAATAGTGTTTATTGAACAACAATCAAATACATTTTATAAAGCATTACATTTGACATTTACACTGTCATTTTAGAAGTACATTCAATTACATTTTATTTATCACACTGCACTGCAGTTAATCAAATCAAAATATATATAATACAGGACAGTATAAAGTGTTACAAAAAGCGTTACATTCATATATAACAATTTGTATATTTAATATTATAAATATATACATCACATTTCTTATATAATAATTTAATGCATTACAATTGAACAGAACCAATGTTACATAGTGAGCCACATGGACTGTAGTAATGGAACAGTACTTTTTTTAGGCATCAGTGGCCCTTGTGTGATACCTAATGGTGAGAAGTGTAAAGGACGGATCGCCCGACTGGGGGTGGATAGGGCTCGAGGATTATACACGCCATCAGTTTCATTCATGGGCATTTTTAATTTATCTAAATGGACTCTAGTAGCGGAATTGCCCACAACTGTGGATGGCATATTTAACTCGGCCATAGCATGCATAAATGTATTCCAGCCCCTTGGTAAATTCCTGCCAGTTAGGGCATGGCTCTGAGTTGTGTTACGCACCAAATCCAGCATATTAGAGCCGGGTATTACAGTTCCTTTGAAAATAAACTCACTTTTATCATTCCACGATGTAATATTTGTGTTTTGCAACATCTTGTTTAGTAGAAGTTCTGCATTCTTTTTATATCGTGGATTTACATGACTTACAATTTCATTGACAGCGGGGCTTTTATCAACGGGTGAATTTGACAATTGTTGGTGATCAGATTCTGGAGTGTTAATGATCTTTAAAGTTGATAGTTCTTTAGCATCTTGTTTAGCATGAACCAAGTATCTTTGCAGTACATCACTATATTTTTTAATTTTCACGTCATCCGGCATGTCACGACGCTGTAAAATCTCACTAATTTCACCATCAAGACGTTGGATAACGCTTTGGCGAATGTCTGTGATAGGGGGCCGAAGTTTGATTAGCTCCTGCTTGGGAACAAGATACATTTTCTCGGTATGTTCCATTATTTGCCGGCAAGCAGGCTTGTTATTATTGGGATTGCAAAGCCTAAAAGAGGACCTATAAAGCCACCAGTCTGCTTCAGTAGCTGCTTCTTTTTCTTTATGCTGTGAGATTTATTACTCATGGATTTTATAGCTTTTCGCCACTTTTTTAGTATATTTTTTTGTCGCTCTTTCAGAGGGATTCGACCTTTTAAGATGTTTAATGCAATCTCCCCTATAGCTGTAATTAAATCATGACTCGCATTGCACAAAATAGATTTTCTGATAGAAGGTGGGGCCTTCACCAGTGTTTTTAAGAGCTTCCAGTTACGCCGTATTCTCTCCGACATCTTTACAACACTATGGTCGCAGTGTAGAATGTCTGATTTTGTTTAAAATTCACTTTTTAGAAGTATTTTTCTTTTGAACATACACAGCTGGTAACGCTGGAGGAAACAGGTCCGTCCTCATGCGAAGGTCCTCAGGGGTATCAGCTCTTAAGTCTAGCAACAAATACCCATAAAGCACCCGCGTGGCATCCTCAAAAGCTTCTAAGAAATAGCGTGTTTTTCCTGGATACATTTGTCGCGCTAGTGTTACAATTTGCAATTTATCCCGAGGGTTATTAAAAAGGACCATGTACTTTGTGTTTAAATTTATCGTGCGGCTTTTCTTTCCTTGACAAAATATGTTTTGTACCAGGTAGAAAATGCTGAGATTTCTGTGGTGGACATACTTGGTAAATGCTTTTTCTATTTCGCAGTTATCACTAGCACTCTCCATGAGATCGTCAACAATAGTCAAATTTACCTTTTCAGGAGGGAATAATTCATCATGTACGAATGTATGCGGCAGACCCTCCACAAATCTGATGAAGGGAAAAGAAAGAGAGATTTCATCATATAGTTTCTGCCAGCAGGAATAAAACCAAACAATATTATCAGGCTTATGAGAAAAATGAGTGTCAATATTATGTAACAATTGTTTTACAAAGTAACTTTTTCCAGAATTAGACGGGCCTGCTAGAATACACGAGAATGGCTGCTGCAAACGTGGGTCCATCATGAGTCACAATTAATATCCAAATGGCACGGTGGTAAAATCGTCTAATAGTCTGCGCTTTGTGTAAACACACTTTTGGGTTTTTCGAAGAAGTCTTGTTTCAACAGACCAGAACTTTTTATTTTTCACAATGCCGGGCTGCTCTACGACAATACGTTTTTGCGTTTCAGAATCAGAATTACGCGGGTAGTCCAGAACAAGATCTTTTAGACTGCTGAAATTAATAGATTGAGCATTACCAACATTTAATGTTATTCCCTTCACTTTTAAGACAGTTTTACCGGTGTTGAGTTTGTATCCGTAGGTCTTTGGGCCTGCAGATACAAACTCAGTGATGTAAGTGTCATCAGTTATCTCACTGGTCAATTCCCCCAGGTAATCACCTAAAGGAGGACTCCACTCACCTTCTCTCTGCACAAAGATAACAGAATCAGTATCGTGATAAAGGCACCTTTCCTGCAGCCTGTCCAGCAGAGAGTAAAGCTCTAGTCTAGCATACGCTGTTGTAAAACAGGCTATAAAAATGTTTGTGTTCTTGTTGATGGTGTGGTGCCCTTCTGTATATTTCCAATCTATTGTTGCGGTTTCATCATCAATAAAATGCAACATCGAAACATCGTAATACGGTAAAAAAACTTGTTGAAACAGTTCATCAGGATCGCTAATAATGCTGGTACATGGTAAATTAGATTTCTGGGCAAACTTTCCCCATAAAGAATTTAAGAAAAGTTTGGAGATCTGTCTCTTAGCAGGGTTCTCTCCTATATTTTCAGAGCGTAATTGAACCCCTTCTTTTTCAAGAAAGGAATCAATGTACTGTTGTTTCTTACTGTCATCAGTGCACCAGCTAGGATAGCCTGAGGCCTCCTGCTTATCCCTAAGATGTAATTTAATGTACCGAGAAAACAGGCGGTCACTGGTTTTAGGAAAATCCCAAATTTCATAGATGTGGGCTATCCTATAGCCTTTCTCTATGGCCATCTCAAGCTCTATAGTGCACCATGTACCTGTCAGAGCCTGCTCTTCATCACTATGTGTACATTCCTCTGTCTGCGAATTTACAGAGCATGTGTAGCATAGAGGAAACAATAATTTTTTGTTGAGTTTTACCGGTAGAACAGGAAAAAATAAATCCCTCGGAGGGTAGACCTTGACTTTGGCAATTCCTAAGTATTTTTTAATGAACCCAAAATCCTCATAGATAATGTGTGGATGACCAACGGGATATGTTTTAGTTTTGTTTACAAAAGGATACAGGCTGGTGAAATCATAGTAATGTAGCGTCTCCCCAGGCTTCAGTTGGTGATAAAGTTTAATGGCATTAGTACGGCCCCCATAAAGAGCATCGCGGGGGTCTAAAGGGACTGGGAATTCTATTTGGAGAAGAAATGATTGAAGATTAGAATCTTTTTGAATCATTTCATTCCATTCATGTTCCCACAGGACTCTCACTGTGTAGCCACACCACTGCAGAAAACGTTTTTTAGCTAAAAAGGCATAATATAATTGACCATAGGAGGTGTTTGTGACCTTATTTGAATCGTATTCATTATAGCAGATTGGACACCCATGATAAAAACACCCCTGAAATTCGAATGCGATATGTCTCTCATTAACATAGGCATAACCGTCTAAAAAATATTTCCCAACTCGTTTTTCACCCCCTCTTAAAGCATGTTGGATTGCTATGTTCTCTGTGTGGGATACATACATGAGCCACTGTATAGCGGGTGATGAAAACCGTTTTTGTGTCTTGTGATAATTATCACCCGGTAAAATGGCAATGGTCTTTTTTGGAAGAAATTTAAACCTGTACATTGACATACATACAGATGCAAGGGTTGCGAGTTGAAAAGGATCAACACATCTGGACACTTCAATTTTTTTCTTTTCTTGCTTACAGTATATTTTAACATTTTTCTGCGTCATTTCCATGACACGCTCCCTGTAAAGTTCACATGAGTGTCTCAGAATCTCAACATCTTGTTTACAGTAAGACTTTAGTTCAGAATTAAAGTCAAAAGTTGTATTTTCCTGCGTCTCATACCACTCCATGAATTCCCCTTTCTCACTAGGTGACATGTACTCTACCCCATAATATTTTACAGCTGGTAGGGGGCCCACATAGTTTTGATTTTCTTCGGTGTTAAAAAAGTGGGGGAAATGTCCTTTTGAGCCTGAGAATCCCATAGCCTGCGGCATCTTACTAAGTTTCATCGGTATGAAATTTAGGGAGTCAATAAACCTCAGTTCCAAATCAGGCAGTGTTACACACAAGAGACGGCCGCCTCGGGATATTAATTTCACACAGAGTTTTTCAGAAATCAGTTCCTTAACAATAAAGTATGCATCGTATCTTCCAGCATTGTGGGCTATAAACGTATATCCAGAAAATTTACCGGATGTAAAGAATTGCACAAAATCATGAGTTGCTGATTTACCTTCAAACTCCCAGGAGGGGCTACCATACAGCGTTGTAGCATAAATATAATTTGGGATGTGAGTACCTGTCTCCTGCATACATTCAAAGTCATAAAATATATATTGATCTGGCGCCTCCTTTGGTACATACCGGCGCATGTAACAAAGGTGCTCATCAAATTTATTTAATCGTCTGTGACAGACAGGACAGCGCAACCCTTTACATTTATGTTCGGAATCGCTTTCTCTGGGGACAAAATGATGACATTTATCACAAAATATTTTAAGTCTGCAGAATGTTGGATTATTTGCAGATAAATGAGTGTGGTGGTCTAAGCACTCACTGGACCGACAAAACACACGACAAATTGGACAGCGAGGTGGCTGATCCGTGTCGGTTCTCTCCACACAACTCTCTCTTTGACAAGCCTTGCAAAAATATTGACACGAATGATTAAATTTGTGATGAAACAACGAATTGCATCTTTCACAAAAGTAATTCGCGCCGATAAAACCCTTCATATTTTTGATACCGTAGTAGTGATTATCATGATGCAATATGAAAATAGTTCTAGCACTAGGGGTATTACCTGTTTGAAAATATCGCCAGTCGCCCTGACTGTAGTATAATACTTTAATGTTGATACCCAGATGTTTCTCAAAAGCTTCAATATCACTAAAACTTATAAGCTGGTCCTCAGGGATGGCCAGGGCCGCGTGTATGGATTTAGCACAATTCAGTAAAACTGTATCACCAACATCAGTGTCGGTGATCAGGGCGCACACGCTAGCGGCAAAGCACAGATTCGTGTTGTAATTATTATAGTCGTAAAGCCATCGTTTCTTTTGCTTAATGATTTGACTACTCGCTATAGATTTCAGACGTCTTTTTATGCCACCGCGTCTGTTTTTAATAATTGTTATGACTAATTTCAGGGAGCTGTTTGCTAAGCATTCAGCATTGCTTTGCAATGTGTGAGCTACGGCATTTAAGAATGCTTCAGAACTAAAATCCTCCCTTGTCTGTTTTGTAGTGAAAATGGGATCTAACGTGTCACCGCCTTCAAGCCTTAACTGAACAAAGTCTCCAGGGTCAATGTCTCTGATAACTCTGTCCAGTAAAGACTGAATGGCTCCATGCACAATGTTTAGGGCCTCTACGAATGATTGAATGCGGTCTAAATTTACAAATCTGAAATGATCAATATACATGCGAGCATTGAAATTGCGGACATCTCTTTGATGGTGATAAAAATGTTGTAAAAATACTGAATGATCTACGTCCTGTACATTATCATCAACATAACCATCAGATGCATCATCATGTCCATTTTCATCTATGTCCCGTACATTTTCATCAACATGACCATCAGCTGCAACATCATGTACATTTTCAGCCTGTGTTTCAAGAGGCTCAAAGCTTTGAGCGATTGGAGACACATCGGGGCTAACACCCCTAGGGGGATCATGGCTGTGAAACGAGGGACTCTGTGCATGTATCAACAGCTGAGGGTTTTGTGTAGTTATCGGTCTGTGAGTTGGCTCTCGCAGGCTTCTAGCTGCTAGTGATCGTCTTGCGCTAATCAACAACCTTTGAGCGCGTTTAATTGTTCTCGATCTATAACCCCTTTGTGGAGATATTTTAGACAGTTTCTGCAGACCATAACCAACCAAGCCTAGTCACATTGAATTATGTTTATTTGATTTCACAAAGACTGATGGACCATCTGCACAGTCTCTTTGGAATGCATATAGCTCATCAACAATGTCAGGTGTTGGGGCTGCAGTTTGTAACCTTTCATAAGTGTCACAGAAATATTTAAGATGAGTAATAACGTTTTTGTAATTTAGGTACTGAGGCGCCATATCATGAAACACCTTATACTGTTCTTCAGGCCACCCAGGGGTAATTGGGGTATTATGTACTTTTTGTTTTTTACTTGCCCCCTGGGTCTGGGTTGATACTGTTCGTCTCTTTAAAGGATGTACAATTGCAAATTCATTAGACGTTCCTGCAAAAGTAATATCTGCAGGGTGTATAGTATGACACACACGTATATTGTCCAGATTAGAGGTCTTCTTACCCTCAGCAAGCTGATCAATTTCTCTGTTGATGGCTTCACGTTCAGCTTGTGCCACACCGTCCACGGAAATGATTGAATGTGTATTATTGGGTGCAGCTGAGGCGGCGTTATATTTTCGGGTCGAAGACTTCGGTACCGCCTTCCTAGGTTGCTTGCGTTTCACAGGAATTTCTTCATCCGACAGAACAATGATTGGTGAAAGCGGAGTTGATCTCACTGCCGGATTAACTCTTTGTGGGGGGATCTGCGTTGGCCCGTAAGTATGCTCCTGCAGTACTTGAGGCTGCAGCAACGGCTGTGCATCTTTTTTTAGCATATTCTTTGTATCTAAAAGAAAAAGTTACATGTGTCAGATGTCCATGAAGCTTGAGTAACAATGGAAATGTTACATGTACCAGATAGTGAAGAAACACATATAAGTGTTTGTATAAAGATAGTATTTTAGGTTGTACCCCTTATGAGCAGGGGCCTCACTAATTTTGCTTTAATTATTGTTTTGATAACTGTTACTTATGCCTGGATGTCTAGGAATAGCTGAATTATAAATCTCTGCAGAATATGTAAGCTCTAAATAAATAAAGATTATTATCATTATTACAGAAAAACGAAATATATACTTACAAGATTGTTCTGGGTATTGGTCTTCTGCACGCTCTGGGTTAATAGTCGACTCACTATTCACCGTCAGTGGGATGTATGTATTTTCATTTGAATATAGCCTTTTTCTTGCCGCTCGTTTATCTGCCGTAAATAAAATATAACTATTAGACATGCCTGAAATGATTTTCTTCACGATACTGATTATCTATTGTTTTCAAGCTCACAGTACCTTTTCGAAACAGCAGCGCCATATTTTTTGGTTTCCCGCTAGGCCTGATAGAAACCCTGGGATCCCTAATCTTGAGCGATGTGTTTCGTGGTTTCCGCGGCTTTTTAGGATTGTTAGAAACCATGGGCCCATCAACATTATAGCATTCTTTCAAGTGTTGGTCGCCTGTATAAGAAATTAGGGGAAATTTCATCCCTGCATACATACGGACTCTTTTTTCAAAGAGATGTTACTTTTTCCATATGTTCTTACCTTTTTGATATGTTTGTTGCCTCCGCAGCGGATTCACCAGATTTAAAGGCTCTTCAGTAACATGGACGTTTTCTTGCTTATCGTCCGCTTGCAGCATCTCAGCATCTGTATGAGAAATTGTATTTAGTTTCACGTCTACATATGATTAAAGCAGTTATTATACAAATATACAGCTTACCAGTGATAGCATAATGTGAAGTTGCAGTACTTGATTCTCCGCCAGCATTAAAAGGTGCTAAAGGGTATGCATCTATGGAATCCAAAGTCTGAAGTAACTGAGGAAAGGCGCTGTTTAGTGACTCTTCTGAAAAAGAGCAAAATATTATATAATTAATATACAAAACAAAACTTTAATCAGATTGTCTAACACTCCGTTCATTATATTCAATATAAGACCTACCTAGTTGGTCGCATTGTGTGCTCGTAAGAAGAGGCTCGGCTTGTTCAAAATCGTAGGCTTCCATCTTAACTAAAATGATTTAAATTGTGAATACTATTATACTTTTAAAATTATTAACTATAACTATGCGGTGGGAACTACTATAAAATAAATTATAATCTAAGTCTATGCCGAAGAAATACATTTTATATACTATATGATAATTGATACAAAAGGCAAATAAAATTATAGGTGAACATCAATTAAATAATTATACATCAAATAAATATTGTATTAAATATCTAAATTTCTTCTAAATGAGTAAATCTATTCTAAGGAAAATACAATTATATCCTATATAATAAATATTACTATACAGCAATTGACCACAATATTAATTAAATAATGTGTTAATACTTACTATTTTAAAGAGTAGAAGTTGCTGTCCAGTATAAAGGGAATGGTGTCTCTGCCGCTGAATGTGTGTAAGGGCATCACCTAATGACCTGTTTTAAAGCCAGACAGCAGGATCGCTCCACCTAGATTCACAGCCCAGTTACGCCTCACCAAAAGGTCTCAAGCAATCAGCAGAAAGTCTACACCTCCAGTTAACACCCACAAGAGCCTCCCAGTTGCAGCCCATCATGCTGGCCCAAACAATCATGGTATACTCATATTATAATGATATCAAGCATGATATATTTGTATTACATTCCACATTTTATTTCATTTTATACATTTTGATTTTCTGATAAAGACGGCATTGGTTCATGAGACGATGTCTTCTAGACACGATGAAAAAATATTAGAGAACCAGTATTTTACTCCTAATGCCTCCGGCTCCTATGGCGGAATTGATAAATTATATAGAGAAACTAGAGATTACGGAATTAAAAAATCAATTGTGCGTGATTGGTTAAATAACCAGGATAGCTATTTGTTGCACAAACCTGTGAGAAAAAGATTTCTGACAAATAAGATCATGGTCTCAAACATGGATGCATTGTGGCAAGGAGATTTAGTGAGTTTAATTGACTATTCGAATGAAAATGATAATGTTAAATATATCCTTACCGTGATTGATTGCCTATCAAAATTTGCGTGTTGCGTAGCCTTATCAAACAAGACTGGGGCCGCTGTAGCCTGTTCATTCGAGCTGATATTTCAAAATGATAAGCGCATACCGAAGAAATTACAGACGGATCGGGGCAAAGAATTTATTAATTCGTCGATGAAGCGCCTTTGTAAAACGTATGATATTCTACATTATCTTACGAATAATGCAGTTAAGGCCTCTATTGTGGAGCGGTTTAATCGTACATTAAAAACTCGAATGTGGCGGTATTTTACAAAAAATAACACTAATAGGTATATTGATATTTTACCAGATTTGGTTGATAGCTACAATCGAACCTATCATTCTACCATTCGATGTAGACCAATTGATGTTACAAGCAAAAATTCACTACAAATATGGAAAAATATTTATGGCTCGAGCATGAAAAATAAACGTATTAATCCTTCTTTTAAAATTGGCGACAATGTACGTTTGGTCCAATATAAACGTACATTTATGAAAGCATATGAACAATCATATACCGATGAAATATTTATCATATCCGAAATTAACACAAAATTCCAATTCCCCCTCTACAAAATCGTGGATTTGTACGGAGAACCTGTGATTGGGTCATTTTATAAGGAGGAACTACAAAAAGTCACATCGGATGAGAATCGCATCTACAAAATAGAAAAAGTGTTAAGAAAAAAGCGCGTCAGAGGGTCCACCCTGTATCTCGTTAAATGGAAGGGATATCCGGAAAAATTTAATACTTGGATTAAAGAAAACCAGCTGACGGACCTCTAATCATGGATTCTGGATCATTTTATATTACCCTAGCGTGTAATGCGTCAAGTAAGCTATTCCCAGACAACACGATTTCGAATTTTACCACTAAACTGGCAAAGCCTGTACATCTTGTAGGCCCGTATGAAGTAGCCCTCACAGAATTTCAGTATCCCCACACCTGGTTTACTTTCGAAAATAGCGAAGGCACATTTTTTCTTGGAAAACGAGGGGATGTTCTAAGAGAATATTTCGTAAAAGCAGGCTATTATTTAAATATTTCGGACCTTATAAGGGCTATTAATGAACGGATTGAAAATTCTAAGATTGCCCCGGAGGGCTTAAAGCTCCGCTTTGACGAAGTGAGGAGAAGTGTTACTCTATCGGATTCCCCCACGATACATTTTGCTCCAGGCCCAAAATTGTCTCATATTTTAGGACTACCACCTTATATTGAGGCCTATGATAATAGTGTGATTAGCCCCAAGAAGAGCTACGCAGATATCATGAACGGATTTTATACCTTATTTGTTTACTCAGACATTATTAACCATCAGCTAGTCGGAGATTCTTACGTCCAGCTTCTGAGAACTGCGCAGGTGACTGGTAAAAGTGGGGAGATCATCACACTTCAATACACAAGACCTGATTATGTACCTCTATGCAAACAGCACTTTGATTCTGTAAGCATCTCTATCTTGACTGATCAGGGTACGCCTGTTAAATTCAAGTACGGAAAAACTATTTTGCGATTACATTTCAGACCGCGTCGTGATTGACACGTCAAAATGGTGTCGCAACGTGTTTACGGAGATCCGGCCATTTATGCCCGCTACTATATTGCTCAGACAGGTCACGGATTAGAGGGATTTCGGGGTGATGAGTACATGTATGGGGCTGGGCTTGCAGGAATATTTAGAGGCTTATTTAGAAAAGCGGTTCCTCTATTGAGAAAAGGACTCGAATTAGTAAAACCCCATGTAAAGACAGCTGTTTCAAATATTGCTAAGGACGCCATTGCCTCTTTCTCAGCAGCCGCTATGAATAGGCTAAACACCCCTCCTCAGGAAGGCTCCGGTATTGTTTATGTTGCTAAAAAACAGAAAAAAAGAAAAAGGCGTGTTCGCTATTCGCCACCACCAATGCTCATGAATAAAATCACACCCGCAAGACGCAAACGCCAGAAAAGAGTAAGACGCAGTGTTGAAGACATCTTTTAGGAAAAATATATAAAATAAATATATTATATATAACATGGCCTTCATACATGATGCTTCGGTGGAGTGCATGAAATCAGAACTGGATATTTTTCAAATACCTCCTACGCAGGTTTCTGTCGAGAAATCGATATTCATTGAAGTTCAGCCTATTGCAGCTCTGGCGGACAATTCACCACTTGAATTTTTCATATCGGGAAGTGGTGAATATTATTATGATTTAAATAATACCCTACTTTACATAAGTTGCCGGGTCGCAAAACAAGATAATTCTGCCATCGCGGATGGAGCCCGTGTAGCTCTCATTAACTATCCATTAGCGACTCTTTTTAATCAAGTTGATGTCACCCTGGGTGATCGCCTCATCTCACAATCAGACAATCTATACAGCTATAGGGCCTACATTAAAACTCTGCTAAATTACAGCGCACAGACTTGAGCCTCGCAATTCACATCAGGATTATTCTATAAAGATACCGCTGGACATCATGATGTACGAATCCTGGATGGCGCCAATGTGGGCTTCAACAAGTGGGCTCATGCAGTAGCTCACTCGAAGCCCGTCGATTTGCTCGGTCCAATTTTTAGCGACATTTTTAATCAGCCGAAGCTTATATTGAATGGACTTGACCTTAAAATCAAGCTGACGCGAAATAAAGATGCATTCTGTTTAGTTTCTGCTGACCCAGACCCGCTCAAAGTACAGATTCTGAACGCATGTCTCTATGTAAAAAGAGTCCAGGTGGCTCCCGCTGTGAGGATTGGTCACTCTCAGGCCTTACTATCTGCTACAGCAAAATATGCTATTGATAGGGCCTGTATGAAAGTGTACAGCATACCTGGGGGCACCCGAATTTCTAATATAGAAAATCTATTTTTAGGAGCTATTCCGCGAGTAATTATATTGGGCTTTGTAGATAATGAGGCCTTTAGCGGGACGTATAATAAAAATCCACTGTATTTTCATCATTATAATGTAAACCATGCAGCTTTATATTTGGATGGTCAGCAGATACCCTCCCAGCCATTCCAACCTAATTTCAATATTGAATTAGCTGTAAGAGAGTATATGGCTCTTGCCCATATTTCTGGAAAGCAGAAGGCCGATTGTGCACTGGCAATTGACCGAGAAGAATTTATGGACGGCTATACATTTTTTGCATTTGATTTATCAGCCGACCAAGAACCTGGAGGTCACTTCTCTCTCATAAAAACTGGGAACCTGCGTTCTGAAGTCCGATTTGCGCTAGCCACCCCTCATACGATAAATATGGTGGTATACGGTGTGAATTCATCTATTCTAGAAATTAATAACCGCCGTGAAGTATTGTATGATTTCTACTGATGATGGATTCCATGCAGCTCACTACGATATTGAAAGCCGATCACTATACAGAGTCCATATTTTATGGGGTGTATCCGTGTGACTTGCTACCGTCAAATAGAGTAACTCAGAGGCCTGCGGCGTACATCGTAAATACAGACCGGTCCAATCAGAGCGGCAAACATTGGATATTAATTTTACTTTGCAATGAAAAGAATGCAATATTCTTTGACAGTTATGGCCTCTCACCAGACAGCATACTTTTTCCGGATGAATTTATAATCTTCCTAAAGAGAAATAGCGAATTATTCTGCTATCAAGACAGGCAAATTCAAAATAATTATAGCACGGTGTGCGGCCATTATTGCGTGTATATCCTAAAGAAACTTGCAAGGGGCCTTTCATTCCATGAGATTTTGCAACATTTTACTGATGACTTAAATCATAATGATAATTTAGTATATAAATCTGTAAAGCAAGATTTACTTGAATCAAACTATTCCCCCTGCAAACATTCTTTTATATTTAAGCAGCGTTGCTTATCACTGTGCAATATGTAGGATTCCTTTATTATTAAAATGAAGTTAACACGGGAAAGTGTCTAGGTTGCAGTGACATCTGTTTATCAGTTGCTTTTGTTGAGATAGTTGTGTAAATAGTGGCCTTTCTGGTCTGTTCAATTAAAATATCGTGACCCTATTGTAAGCCCACACCATAACAACTTATCATCTTGTCATGTTTACATCTGTATGTCATTTCAACTTTGACCTTTCTGGACTGTTCAGTTAAAATATCGTAACCCTATTATAAGTCCATACCTTAACAACTTATCATATTGTCATCTTTACATCTGTATCTCTTTTCATCTTTGACCTTTATGGTCTGTTCAATTAAAATACCTAGTCCCTATTGTATTGCAATGGTACATCCTGCCTGTATTCGATTTTCTGCATTCCTGAAGTCCTATGGGAAAGCTCCCAGGATGTTGTAACATCTGCCCTAGCCCCCCTTCTGCATCACTGAAATGCAAGCAGCACAGAAAATACACACAGAGCTTATATTGCCCTGTATTATATATTTATATATATATATAAATATATATATATGTATATATTGATTTGATTAAGTGCAGAGCTGTGTGATAAATAAAATATAATTGAATGTGCTTCTAAAATAACAGTATAAATGCTAAATGTAATGCTTTATAAAAATGTATTTGATTGTTGTTCAATAAACACTATTATCTTTTTTATAAAAATAGCGTCTCTCATTTTTATTTACAATTCGAATCAAATGTTTCCTTTATTAAAATAATGGTCAAATAAATAAATGGCTGTAAAAGTTTCCTTTATTGGTCATATAAAAGCGTATCAAACACAATCTTTTATATCAAACAATAGCGATTGATATAAAAGTGATTCAATCACGATCCTTTTATTCTACTTTTATTCTACTTTATTAAAAGGCCTATAAAAGAGAAAATAATTGGACATATAAATATTTTGTCCTATAATACCTTTTTATATACAATTTGATATCAAATTGTATAAAAGTGTATCAAACACAACCCTTTTATAACAATCTGATATCAAATTGTATAAAAGGGGCGTGTTTGATACACTTTGATAGGGGCGTGGTACCTGTCAGATTTCTTTTTGACGAGTAATACAGCCCCCTTACTACTTATACAGAACTAAGAAAGCAATCTCATATACAGAACTCAGAAAGCAATCTTATATACAGAACTAAGAAAGCAATCTTATGTACAGAACTAAGAAAGCAATCTCATATACAGGACTAAGAAAGCAATCTTATATACAGAACTAAGAAAGCAATCTTATGTACAGAACTAAGAAAGCAATCTCATATACAGGACTAAGAAAGCAATCTTATATACAGAACTCAGAAATCAATCTTATACACAGAACTAAGAAAGCAATCTTATATACAGAACTCAGAAAGCAATCTTATATGCAGAACTAAGAAAGCAATCTTATATACAGAACTCAGAAAGAAATCTTATATACAGAACTAAGAAAGCAATCTTATATATAGAACTCAGAAAGCAATCTTATATGCAGAACTAAGAAAGCAATCTCATATACAGAACTCAGAAAGCAATCTTATATGCAGAACTAAGAAAGCAATCTCATATACAGAACTCAGAAAGCAATCTTATATACAGAACTAAGAAAGCAATCTTATATATAGAACTAAGAAAGCAATCTTATATAAAAGACTAAGAACGCAATCTTATGTACAGAACTAAGAAAGCAATCTCATATACAGGACTAAGAAAGCAATCTTATATATAGAACTCAGAAAGAAATCTTATATACAGAACTAAGAAAGCAATCTTATATAGAGAACTCAGAAAGCAATCTTATATACAGAACTCACAAAGCAATCTCATATACAGAACTAAGAAAGCAATCTCATAAACAGGACTAAGTAAGCAATCTTATATACAGAACTCAGAAAGCTATCTTACTGTATATACAGAACTCAGAAAGCAATCTCATATACAGGACTAAGAAAGCAATCTTATATACAGGACTAAGAAAGCAATCTTATATACAGAACTCAGAAAGCAATCTTATATCCAGAACTAAGAAAGCAATCTTATATACAGAACTCAGAAAGCAATCTTATATACAGAAATAAGAAAGCAATCTTATATGCAGAACTAAGAAAGCAATCTTATATACAGAACTAAGAAAGCAATCTTATATACAAGACTAAGAAAGCAATCTTATATACAAGACTAAGAAAGCAATCTTATATACAGAACTAAGAAAGCAATCTTATATATAGAACTAAGAAAGCAATCTCATAAACAGGACTAAGAAAGCAATCTCATATACAGGACTAAGAAAGCAATCTCATATACAGAACTAAGAAAGCAATCTCATACACTGGACTAAGAAAGCAATCTCACATACAGGACTAAGAATGCAATCTCATATACAGGACTAAGAAAGCAATCTCATATACAGGACTAAGAAAGCAAACTTATGTACAGAACTAAGAAAGCAATCTTATATACAGAACTCAGAAAGCAATCTTATATACAGGACTAAGAAAGCAATCTTATATAAAGAACTAAGAAAGGAATCTTATATATAGAACTCAGAAAGCAATCTCATATACAGGACTAAGAAAGCAATCTTATATACAGAAATAAGAAAGAAATCTTACAATCTTACATACAGAACTCAGAAAGCAATCTTATATACAGAACTCAGAAAGCAATCTTATATACAGGACTAAGAAAGCAATCTTATATACAGAACTCAGAAAGCAATCTTATATACAGACCTAAGAAAGCAATCTCATATACAGGACTAAGAAAGCAATCTTATATACAGAACTCAGAAAGCAATCTTATATACAGGACTAAGAAAGCAATCTTATATACAGGACTAAGAAAGCAATCTTATATACAGAACTAAGAAAGCAATCTTATATACAGAACTAAGAAAGCAATCTTATATACAGAACTCAGAAAGCAATCTTATATACAGAACTCAGAAAGCAATCTTATATACAGAACTAAGAAAGCAATCTTATATACAGAACTAAGAAAGCAATCTTATATACAGAACTCAGAAAGCAATCTGATATACAGAACTAAGAAAGCAATCTTATATACAGAACTCAGAAAGCAATCTTATATACAGAACTAAGAAAGCAATCTTTTATATAGAACTAAGAAAGCAATCTTATAAACAGAACTAAGAAAGCAATCTTATATATAGAACTAAGAAAGCAATCTCATATACAGAACTAAGAAAGCAATCTTATATACAGGACTAAGAAAGCAATCTTATATACAGAACTAAGAAAGCAATCTCATATACAGAACTAAGAAAGCAATCTCATATACAGAACTCAGAAAGCAATCTCATACACAGGACTAAGAAAGCAATCTCATATACAGAACTAAGAAAGTAATCTCATATACAGGACTAAGAAAGCAATCTTATATACAGAACTAAGAAAGCAATCTCATATACAGAACTAAGAAAGCAATCTCATATACAGAACTAAGAAAGCAATCTCATACACAGAACTAAGAAAGCAATCTCATATACAGGACTAAGAAAGCAATCTCATATACAGGACTAAGAAAGCAATCTTATATACAGAACTAAGAAAGCAATCTCATATACAGAACTAAGAAAGCAATCTTATATACAGAACTAAGAAAGCAATCTCATACACAGAACTAAGAAAGCAATCTCATATACAGGACTAAGAAAGCAATCTCATATACAGGACTAAGAAAGCAATCTTATATACAGAACTAAGAAAGCAATCTCATATACAGGACTAAGAAAGCAATCTTATGTACAGAACTAAGAAAGCAATCTTATATACAGAACTCAGAAAGCAATCTTATATACAGGACTAAGAAAGCAATCTTATGTACAGAACTAAGAAAGCAATCTCATATACAGGACTAAGAAAGCATTCTTATATATAGAACTCAGAAAGAAATCTTATATACAGAACTAAGAAAGCAATCTTATATACAGAACTAAGAAAGCAATCTTATATACAGAACTCAGAAAGCAATCTTATATACAGGACTAAGAAAGCAATCTTATGTACAGAACTAAGAAAGCAATCTCATATACAGGACTAAGAAAGCATTCTTATATATAGAACTCAGAAAGAAATCTTATATACAGAACTAAGAAAGCAATCTTATATACAGAACTCAGAAAGCAATCTTATATACAGAACTAAGAAAGCAATCTTATATACAGAACTCAGAAAGCAATCTTACATACAGAACTCAGAAAGCAATCTTATATACAGAACTAAGAAAGCAATCTTATATATAGAACTAAGAAAGCAATCTGATATACAGAACTAAGAAAGCAATCTTATATACAGAACTCAGAAAGCAATCTTATATACAGAACTAAGAAAGCAATCTTATATATAGAACTAAGAAAGCAATCTCATATACAGGACTAAGAAAGCAATCTCATATACAGAACTAAGAAAGCAATCTCATATACAGGACTAAGAAAGCAATCTTATATACAGAACTAAGAAAGCAATCTCATATACAGAACTAAGAAAGCAATCTCATACACAGGACTAAGAAAGCAATCTCATATACAGAACTAAGAAAGTAATCTCATATACAGGACTAAGAAAGCAATCTTATATACAAAACTAAGAAAGCAATCTCATTATACAGAACTAAGAAAGCAATCTCATACACAGAACTAAGAAAGCAATCTCATATACAGGACTAAGAAAGCAATCTCATATACAGGACTAAGAAAGCAATCTCATATACAGAACTAAGAAAGCAATCTCATATACAGAACTAAGAAAGCAATCTCATACACAGAACTAAGAAAGCAATCTCATATACAGGACTAAGAAAGCAATCTCATATACAGGACTAAGAAAGCAATCTCATATACAGGACTAAGAAAGCAATCTTATATACAAAACTAAGAAAGCAATCTCATATACAGAACTAAGAAAGCAATCTCATATACAGAACTAAGAAAGCAATCTCATACACAGGACTAAGAAAGCAATCTCATATACAGAACTAAGAAAGTAATCTCATATACAGGACTAAGAAAGCAATCTTATATACAGAACTAAGAAAGCAATCTCATATACAGAACTAAGAAAGCAATCTCATACACAGAACTAAGAAAGCAATCTCATATACAGGACTAAGAAAGCAATCTCATATACAGGACTAAGAAAGCAATCTTATATACAGAACTAAGAAAGCAATCTCATACACAGGACTAAGAAAGCAATCTCATATACCAAACTAAGAAAGTAATCTCATATACAGGACTAAGAAAGCAATCTGATATACAGAACTAAGAAAGCAATCTTATATACAGAACTCAGAAAGCAATCTTATATACAGAACTAAGAAAGCAATCTTATATATAGAACTAAGAAAGCAATCTCATATACAGGACTAAGAAAGCAATCTCATATACAGAACTAAGAAAGCAATCTCATATACAGAACTAAGAAAGCAATCTCATATACAGAACTAAGAAAGCAATCTCATACACAGGACTAAGAAAGCAATCTCATATACAGAACTAAGAAAGTAATCTCATATACAGGACTAAGAAAGCAATCTTATATACAAAACTAAGAAAGCAATCTCATTATACAGAACTAAGAAAGCAATCTCATACACAGAACTAAGAAAGCAATCTCATATACAGGACTAAGAAAGCAATCTCATATACAGGACTAAGAAAGCAATCTCATATACAGAACTAAGAAAGCAATCTCATATACAGAACTAAGAAAGCAATCTCATACACAGAACTAAGAAAGCAATCTCATATACAGGACTAAGAAAGCAATCTCATATACAGGACTAAGAAAGCAATCTCATATACAGGACTAAGAAAGCAATCTTATATACAAAACTAAGAAAGCAATCTCATATACAGAACTAAGAAAGCAATCTTATATACAGAACTAAGAAAGCAATCTCATATACAGAACTAAGAAAGCAATCTCATACACAGGACTAAGAAAGCAATCTCATATACAGAACTAAGAAAGTAATCTCATATACAGGACTAAGAAAGCAATCTTATATACAGAACTAAGAAAGCAATCTCATATACAGAACTAAGAAAGCAATCTCATACACAGAACTAAGAAAGCAATCTCATATACAGGACTAAGAAAGCAATCTCATATACAGGACTAAGAAAGCAATCTTATATACAGAACTAAGAAAGCAATCTCATACACAGGACTAAGAAAGCAATCTCATATACCGAACTAAGAAAGTAATCTCATATACAGGACTAAGAAAGCAATCTTATATACAGAACTCAGAAAGCAATCTTATATACAGAACTAAGAAAGCAATCTTATATATAGAACTAAGAAAGCAATCTCATATACAGAACTAAGAAAGCAATCTCATACACAGGACTAAGAAAGCAATCTCATATACAGAACTAAGAAAGTAATCTCATATACAGGACTAAGAAAGCAATCTTATATACAGAACTCAGAAAGCAATCTTATATACAGAACTAAGAAAGCAATCTTATATATAGAACTAAGAAAGCAATCTCATATACAGGACTAAGAAAGCAATCTCATATACAGAACTAAGAAAGCAATCTCATATACAGGACTAAGAAAGCAATCTTATATACAGAACTAAGAAAGCAATCTTATATACAGGACTAAGAAAGCAATCTTATATACAGAACTAAGAAAGCAATCTTATATACAGAACTAAGAAAGCAATCTTATATACAGGACTAAGAAAGCAATCTTATATATAGAACTAAGAAAGTAATCTTATATACAGAACTAAGAAAGCAATCTTATATACAGAACTAAGAAAGCAATCTTATATACAGGACTAAGAAAGCAATCTTATATATAGAACTAAGAAAGCAATCTTATATATAGAACTAAGAAAGCAATCTCATATACAGAACTAAGAAAGCAATCTCATACACAGGACTAAGAAAGCAATCTTACATATAGAACTAAGAAAGTAATCTTATATACAGAACTAAGAAAGCAATCTTATATACAGAACTAAGAAAGCAATCTTATATACAGGACTAAGAAAGCAATCTTATATATAGAACTAAGAAAGTAATCTTATATACAGAACTAAGAAAGCAATCTTATATACAGAACTAAGAAAGCAATCTTATATACAGGACTAAGAAAGCAATCTTATATATAGAACTAAGAAAGCAATCTTATATATAGAACTAAGAAAGCAATCTCATATACAGAACTAAGAAAGCAATCTCATATACAGGACTAAGAAAGCAATCTTATATATAGAACTAAGAAAGTAATCTTATATACAGAACTAAGAAAGCAATCTTATATACAGAACTAAGAAAGCAATCTTATATATAGAACTAAGAAAGCAATCTCATATACAGAACTAAGAAAGCAATCTCATATACAGGACTAAGAAAGCAATCTTATATATAGAACTAAGAAAGTAATCTTATATATAGAACTAAGAAAGCAATCTCATATACAGAACTAAGAAAGCAATCTCATATACAGGACTAAGAAAGCAATCTTATATATAGAACTAAGAAAGTAATCTTATATACAGAACTAAGAAAGCAATCTTATATACAGGACTAAGAAAGCAATCTTATATATAGAACTAAGAAAGCAATCTTATATATAGAACTAAGAAAGCAATCTCATATACAGAACTAAGAAAGCAATCTCATATACAGGACTAAGAAAGCAATCTTATATATAGAACTAAGAAAGTAATCTTATATACAGAACTAAGAAAGCAATCTTATATACAGGACTAAGAAAGCAATCTTATATATAGAACTAAGAAAGCAATCTTATATATAGAACTAAGAAAGCAATCTCATATACAGAACTAAGAAAGCAATCTCATATACAGGACTAAGAAAGCAATCTTACATATAGAACTAAGAAAGTAATCTTATATACAGAACTAAGAAAGCAATCTTATATACAGAACTAAGAAAGCAATCTTATATATAGAACTAAGAAAGCAATCTCATATACAGAACTAAGAAAGCAATCTCATATACAGGACTAAGAAAGCAATCTTATATATAGAACTAAGAAAGTAATCTTATATACAGAACTAAGAAAGCAATCTTATATACAGAACTAAGAAAGCAATCTTATATACAGGACTAAGAAAGCAATCATATATAGAACTAAGAAAGTAATCTTATATACAGAACTAAGAAAGCAATCTCATATACAGAACTAAGAAAGCAATCTTATATACAGAACTAAGAAAGCAATCTTATATACAGGACTAAGAAAGCAATCTTATATATAGAACTAAGAAAGTAATCTTATATACAGAACTAAGAAAGCAATCTTATATACAGAACTAAGAAAGCAATCTTATATACAGGACTAAGAAAGCAATCTTATATATAGAACTAAGAAAGCAATCTCATATACAGAACTAAGAAAGCAATCTTATATACAGAACTAAGAAAGCAATCTTATATATAGAACTAAGAAAGCAATCTCATATACAGAACTAAGAAAGCAATCTCATATACAGGACTAAGAAAGCAATCTTATATATAGAACTAAGAAAGTAATCTTATATATAGAACTAAGAAAGCAATCTCATATACAGAACTAAGAAAGCAATCTCATATACAGGACTAAGAAAGCAATCTTATATATAGAACTAAGAAAGTAATCTTATATACAGAACTAAGAAAGCAATCTTATATACAGGACTAAGAAAGCAATCTTATATATAGAACTAAGAAAGCAATCTTATATATAGAACTAAGAAAGCAATCTCATATACAGAACTAAGAAAGCAATCTCATATACAGGACTAAGAAAGCAATCTTATATATAGAACTAAGAAAGTAATCTTATATACAGAACTAAGAAAGCAATCTTATATACAGGACTAAGAAAGCAATCTTATATATAGAACTAAGAAAGCAATCTTATATATAGAACTAAGAAAGCAATCTCATATACAGAACTAAGAAAGCAATCTCATATACAGGACTAAGAAAGCAATCTTACATATAGAACTAAGAAAGTAATCTTATATACAGAACTAAGAAAGCAATCTTATATACAGAACTAAGAAAGCAATCTTATATATAGAACTAAGAAAGCAATCTCATATACAGAACTAAGAAAGCAATCTCATATACAGGACTAAGAAAGCAATCTTATATATAGAACTAAGAAAGTAATCTTATATACAGAACTAAGAAAGCAATCTTATATACAGAACTAAGAAAGCAATCTTATATACAGGACTAAGAAAGCAATCATATATAGAACTAAGAAAGTAATCTTATATACAGAACTAAGAAAGCAATCTCATATACAGAACTAAGAAAGCAATCTTATATACAGAACTAAGAAAGCAATCTTATATACAGGACTAAGAAAGCAATCTTATATATAGAACTAAGAAAGTAATCTTATATACAGAACTAAGAAAGCAATCTTATATACAGAACTAAGAAAGCAATCTTATATACAGGACTAAGAAAGCAATCTTATATATAGAACTAAGAAAGCAATCTCATATACAGAACTAAGAAAGCAATCTTATATACAGAACTAAGGCCTCTTTCACACTTCAGTTTTTTGCCATCAGTCAAAATCCGCCAAAATTTGAAATTGGCGGATCCGCTTTTTCTTGTTGCGGATCCGCCAATTTCCCCATTGGGATACATTAGTGGCGGATTTTGACGGATGGTCGTCCATTGCGTCCGATATTCGGCGGATCCGCAAAATTCTTTGCGGATTCTGTCTGAGGGGGACGGAGAATGTAACGTTTTTTTTCGCCGTCAAAATGGCGGATGACGGCGGATCCGCCGTCATCAGCCATGCGGTAGAATGGGGCCCTATGGGCGGCGGATCCGCCGGGATCCGCGATTTTGCGGAATCCGCCGGCAGGATCCGCAAAATCGCACTGCGCATGCCCAGAAAAAAAGATACTTTTCCAGACAGTCCCAAAACTATATAAGATGGGCTAATTGGGCCCAGACATGCAGTAGCAGCCAGACAGCAAGCCAGCCAGACCACCACCAAGCCTGCAAGACAGCCACCAAGCCTGCAAGACAGCCACCAAGCCTGCAAGACAGCCACCAAGCCTGCAGCCACAGCTATCAAGAGGCCTGCCAGTACCAGCTTTACCAAGTGTGAGTATACCTATGACATTTCTGTGTATGGCCTGCAAGTGTGTAGCAAGTGTGTAGCAAGTGTGTAGCAAGTGTGTAGCGTGTGTGTGTGTGTGGTCTGTGAGTGTTGCATGTCTGGTTTTTTTTTTTTTATATTTTTTTTTTCTGTTGCTTGTGTACTGCATTTTATTTTCATACAACTGTAATTATATTGTATTTTTTATGCTGTGATTGCTGCGATTGAGTGGTGTATGGTATGTGGTGTAATTGAGCCCAGACAATTCGGCACCAGCAACACTGAATACTCCAAGCAAGATATCCGACTCCAGCCTGCCTGACAGAAGATTCAACTAGAGCTATAAAACCTGTCTGCACAGCTGCAAGTCTACCACCTGCAAGACCCCTGGAGCGTGTGTGTGTATGTGTGTGGCCTGTGTGTGCATTTTTTTTTTTTTTTTTCTGTTGCATGTGTACTGCTTTTTATTTTTATACAACTGTAATTATATTGTATTTTTTATGCTGTGATTGCTGCGATTGAGTGGTGTATTGTATGTGGTGTAATTGGGCCCAGACAATCCGGCACCAGCAACACTGAATACTCCAAGCAAGATATCCGACTCCAGCCTGCCTGACAGAAGATTCAACTAGAGCTATAAAACCTGTCTGCACAGCTGCAAGTCTACCACCTGCAAGACCCCTGGAGCGTGTGTGTGTATGTGTGTGGCCTGTGTGTGCATTTTTTTTTTTTTTTTTCTGTTGCATGTGTACTGCTTTTTATTTTTATACAACTGTAATTATATTGTATTTTTTATGCTGTGATTGCTGCGATTGAGTGGTGTATTGTATGTGGTGTAATTGGGCCCAGACAATCCGGCACCAGCAACATTGAATACTCCAAGCAAGATATCAGACTCCAGCCTGCCTGACAGAAGATTCAACTAGAGCTATAAAACCTGTCTGCACAGCTGCAAGTCTACCACCTGCAAGACCCCTGGAGCGTGTGTGTGTTGCATTTTTTTTTTTTTTTCTCTGTTGCATGTGTACTGCATGTTATTTTCATACAACTTTAATATTGTATTTCTTGCTGTGATTGTGTGGTGTAAGGCTGGTTTCATATTTGCACTTTATAGCGCAGCTATTTCCTGCACACGTCCACCACTAATCCCCGTCCCATCTGGTCATCACCGCCTACTAGCACACATGGACGCTTGCGATCTGCACACCCTATCTTTAGTATGGGGTGTGCAGATTGCAAGCGTTCATGTGCGCTAGTAGGTGGGGATTAGTGGCGGACGTGTGCAGGAAATAGCTGCGCTATAAAGTGCAAATGTGAAACCGGCCTAAATGGTATTGTATGTGGTGTTATTGGGCCCAGACATCTACATCAAACACCAGCCTGACTGTATCAGTCAGGCTGGTGTTTTAATGTAGATGTCTGGGCCCAATAACACCACATTCAATACCATTTAGGCCGATTTCACATTTGCACTTTATAGCGCAGCGATGGCCTGCACACGTCCGCCACAAATCCCCGCCTACTACCGCACATGAATGCTTGCGATCTGCGCACCCTATCTTTATCATAGGGTGCGTAGATGGTGCGCTGGCAGGATTTTACCGTGTGCTGCGCACTTTTGAAGGTGTGCCCTTGTGCGCCAAACGCAGCATGTTGCATTTTGGCGCGCACGGCACACCTTCAAAAGTGAGCAGCACACTGTAAAATCCTGCCAGCGCACCCTATGATAAAGATAGGGTGCGCAGATCGCAAGCATTCATGTGCGGTAGTAGGTGGGGATTTGTGGCGGATGTGTGCAGGCCATCGCTGCGCTATAAAGTGCAAATGTGAAACCGGCCTAAATGGTATTGTATGTGGTTTGGGCCCAGACATCTGGCAACAGCCACACTGAAGAAACCGAACCAGACATCAAACACCAGCCTGACTGATAGAATTTCAAACTCCGCTGCAAATCTTCCACCTGCAATACACCTGGAGTGTGTAGCCTGGCTGTGTGTTATGCGTGTTTGCGTTTTTTTATTTTTCATGTATTGTGGTATTTAAAATAAAGAGCAGAGTAGCTCCTATTTTTTGGAAAAAAAAAAAATAATAAAAAAAATAAATAAATAAATTGTTTTGAAAAAATCTACTTTGTATCACTTTAAAAAAGGTAAAATTAAGTTACCATAAAGGTAATTGAAGTGTTCTGGTATACAAGTGTGGTTAAAAGTGAGATTGCAACATACCATGAAAAAATGGGTATACACAAGTGAGTTTCAGGGAATTCAAAACCATGCAAACACAGTGGGTATACACAGAAATTAAACATCTTCAATCACTGGTTGCATACTCTGTTGAGAGTTTCAGGGAATGCAAACACTGGTATACACAGCAATTACACACTACACGCCTTCAATCACTGGTTACACGGTGAGACCTTTAATCACTGGTTACACTCTCGGTGAGAGTTTCAGGGAATGCAAACTGGTATACACAGCAATTACACACCTTCAATTACTGGTTACACTCAGTTACAAAACACAAAGAAAGTAGGTTTACACAAAATATTATACACCTTCAATCTGAGATAAGGGAATGTAGACATGCAAACACTTAAAATTGCGTATAATTAGTTTCAGGGAATTACACATACAAAATGTGGTTTTTTGTTTTTTTTTTAAACTTTCATATCATTTTCTTTCAGTTCACACAATGAAGCGCCACCATACTGGCAGACACGGCCAGCCCAACCGTAGCAGAGATTCAGACCGCAGCAGGGATCAACGCAGCAGACATGACCGGTCAGACCGCAGCAGAAACAACCCTGACCGCAGCAGAGAGGAACAGCCACACCGCGGCGTACAGGCAACCATTAGTTTACCTGTAAGTATAAAGACCTGAAAGCTTATTATGATCCTTTGTATAGTAGCTTAACAAGTCTCTTTATACTTGCAGATCACTTCAAGCACTACCAGCAGGGTAGCAGCAGAGAGAGCCAGCCAGGCTGCAGCAGAGAGGCCCAGCCAGACCGCAACAGAGACTGCCAGCCAGGCCGAAGCAGATACTGCCAGCCAAACATTTTCCCTGTAAGTATAAAAGCCTGAAAGCTTATTATGATACTTTGTATAGTAGCTTAACAAGTGTGTTTATACTTGCAGATCAGTTCAGGAAGCAACACAGCTGCCCCAAGCCGTAATGTCTTCTCCTGAAAGCTCCCCCTCACATCAGCGAGCTGAGGTAAAAAAAATTTTGTTTTTTTTTTATTTAAAATAATTTTTTTGTGGTTAAAAACACTATCCTATTATGTTTTAACAGGAAGCTGATTCAGAGGAGCTTCCTGGAGGAGACGTGCAGGGTGGAGAGACACACGGAGGGGGTGCGCAGATTGTAAGTTTAGCACATACACAGATACATAATGCTACACCCAACACAAACATTCATCACAGTGCACACCATAACTATGCATCCATCCAAACATTTTTTTTTTTTTTTTCCCAGTCTTCAGAATCCGGTGCCCGCACTAGAGTGACTCCCAGGACATCCCAGGGTCGTCAAGGTGATGCCTCTGGTGGTCGGCAAACGGTAAGTAACCCTATTTTGATAATTGTTTAAATGAACATCATGTGTTTGAATATAATGTAATTTTTTGCTTTTTGTTTTGTTTTTTATCTTCACAGGTTTCACAGCGTGCTCCCCGCAGACATCAGGAGGAGGGTGTCATTATTGATAGTGATGACCTCATCCATGAGGTGGAAATCCGGGAGCCGCTGTGGAACATGGCAAACCGTCTTCATGCCGACCAACCAACCACACGACGGCTCTGGGATGAAGTCTGTTCTTCAGT
This sequence comes from Dendrobates tinctorius, assembly GCF_039654945.1. Taxonomy (NCBI): domain Eukaryota; kingdom Metazoa; phylum Chordata; class Amphibia; order Anura; family Dendrobatidae; genus Dendrobates; species Dendrobates tinctorius. The sequence continues at coordinate 12,102,620 of NW_027361794.1, forward strand.
TATTGACAACTGGGAGGAACTCAATGCGAGGGCCAGGGATTTTGTGCTTAAGTATTACAACTTCAGTAACTTATATTTCCAGCATGTGAAGTGTTGAATACTAAACATTTTTTTTTTTTTTTTGCTTCACAGGTGACAGGGTTATCACACGGTGGCGGTCGCTCCGGGATCGCTTCAAGAGGGACTACAACAAAGAGATTCAGACCCCGAGTGGATCGTCGGGAGGACGCCGGGGACCCCAGTACAAAAACTACCAAGCCCTGGCGTTCCTGCGATCTACAATGGCGTGCAGAAGGTAAATATTCCCCAAACAATTCCTGTAGTAGAAATGTTTAACCAATTTTTTTTTCAGCAGACTTAAATTAAATATCAATATTTTTAATATACATTTTTTTCTTCTTTTTTTTTTTTTTTTTTTAGCACCATCTGCAGCACTCGGGAGTCTGCATCAGAGTTGCGTCCCTCTGGAGTGATCCCTAGTGAGACCGCCCCCGGTGACCACATCGAGGTATCCGACCCCTCTGTACCTACCCTCTTGTCTGATCCCTCTATCCCCTCCACCAGCACTGGAGCAGCAGGGCAGACTTCATCACATGAAGCTGCTGGTGACGACTTGTTCCCTGTTCCCCACCCCTCAGACACTGCCGCAACATCTCGACCAACTTTTGGTTCTGGCCGGCAGCGTCTGAGGAGTCAGGAAAGGCTGACCTTGTCTGACTGTTTGAGTCTAAACTCAACTGTTCAACACGGTTTCCACACTTATGGACAACGGTTATCTTCTGGGTTGACCATGATCAATCAAAGTATCATGAAACTCAGAAGATACATGGAACAGATGAGTTTAGAATCAAACCAGACACCGAGACATACCTTTTTTCAATCTGTTGTCCGGCAAATGGAAGGTTTAAGTACTCACCAGCAGATGCGTGTGATGCAAGCCTGTCAGAATGCTCTAGTGGAAGTGCTTGCTGAAGCATCTCTTCCTCCCCCTGTCTATCCTTCCACAGTCCATCCTCCCCCTGTCTATCCTTCCACAGTCCATCCTCCCCCCTGTCTATCCTTCCACAGTCCATCCTCCCCCCGTCCATCCTTCCACCACCATCAATCACACAGCCGTCCCTCCTCCTACCACTCCCTCTCCTTTCTCTAGTTCCCCATTCCATTCTTCCCAGTACCTACCTTCCCCATTGCATTATACCCCAATGCCCTCGCCATACCCACCCCCACATACACCTTCAATGTACCCACAAACCTCGTCTGTCCATCCACTCCCGTCCCAACCACATGTGTTAAACCCCCCTTCCACTTCTGGTCCTCACCAACTCCCTCCCCAGTCCCCTACCCCCCCCCTCGATGTGGTCAACCCTGTTAACCCCCCCTCCAATACTATCTCCACCCAACATTATCATAGTTTGTAATTTTTCTGTTATAATATACCAAAAAAAAATTAAAAAAGTAATATACCAAAAAAAAATTAAAAAAGTAATATACCAAAAAAAATTAAAAAAGGTAATATTATACCAAAAAAAAGTTACCAAAAAGGTAATATACCAAAAAAAGTTACAAAAAAGTTAAGAAAAAAAATTTAAAAAAAAAAATACAGTTAATACAAATTGTCAGAAATAAACTGGTTTTTTTCAAAAAACTTTATTGTGATGTTTATTTTTTGCTTCTTTATTCAAATTACACCAGTGGTGTAAAAGGTAAACACAACACTTGTTAACACAACACACAACCCTGGGTAATATTTCACAGTACACCGGTGGTGTACAAGGTACAAAAAAACACTTGGTAGCACAACATTTGATAACCAACACTTGTGAACATTTCAAAGTGTAAAACGCTTGGTACACAACACTTGGTAACTTTACGCTTGGTACACAACACTTGGATAACTTTACGCTTGGTACCCAACAATTGTTAACACTGCAAAGTGTAAAACTAACCAAATCACATGGTAAAACACAATGCTTGTGCAAAGCAAACACTTGGTAAAATTTCAGATAAAAAAAAAAAAAAAAAATTACTCACAATTGGTATGAAGAAAATTATATCATGTGATATTGCCAGTCCACTTGTCCCTCTGGTGTAACAAAATAATCTGCAAAGGTATCCCTAATTCTTGCCACTGAACCAGTACTCCGAAAAGTTTGCTGCTCATAATCCCACAAGGTGGTTTCATACACATTTTCATCGATGGAAACTGGTTCCTTTGAAAGGACAAAATTGTGCAGGATTACACAAGCCTTTACCACCTCATCCACAGTCTCTGTTTTCATTTTCATGGCCGTTAACAGTACTCTCCATTTTGCAGTTAAAATTCCAAACGTGCACTCCACCACTCTGCGCGCTCTGGTTAACCGATAGTTATAGATTCTTTTCTGGTGTGTTAATCCACGACTACCATATGGCTTCAGTAGGTGTTTTGAAAGTTGAAAAGCATCGTCGCCAACGCACACAAAAGGCATTGGTGGGCCTGTTGTTCCAGGGAGTGGTCTTGGAGGTGGGAAGTTAAAATTGTCTCCATACAAGCGACGGCCCATGGTGGAACTCTTGAATACCTGTGAGTCGTTAGAACGACCGTATGCACCAATGTCCACGGCAATGAATTTGCAGTTTGCATCCGAAATGGCCATTAGCACAATGGAAAAGTATTTTTTATAGTTGTAAAACTGTGAACCAGATCCCATGGGTTTCACAATCCTGATATGCTTGCCATCCACGGCACCGATGCAGTTTGGAAACTGGCAGATATCTTGAAACTTCTCTGCAATCTCCAGCCACCTCTCCTGGGTTGGCTCTGGGATGTATTCCTCCTGTAGAGAATCCCATAATGCCCGGCAGGTCTGTTGTACAATTCCAGCAATAGTGGAAATCCCAATCCGGAACTGGAAATGGAGGGAGGTGAAGGATTCTCCAGTTGCCAGGAATCTTAAAAAAAGGGAAAAAAAGTAAACTTAATACAAACTACAAGCCATAACATAACAATAAAAGCCTGCAGAATCTGAAACATTTTAAAAGGTAGATAACTTACCGAAGGGTCACCATCAAACGCTCCGCCGGTGATATAGAAAACCGCATGTAGGTGTCCCTTCTCCGGATTTGTTCTCCAACACGATCCACCAATATCTCAAAGAATTCCATCCGCATGCGCACGTAGTTAAAGAACTTGTCCGGATTCTCCCTCAATTCCAGGTACAGTGTGGTAAAAACGCCACGGGTGAACCTCTGCGCATTAATGGGATGAATCCACTGGCGCCGTCTCCTCATACGCAGGATTCGCAATCTTCTTTTCTCCCTCTTGATAGCAATAATTGCCAACCGATTCAAATGAAGATCCAATTCCACACAGAAGCTGTCAATACTCGCAATAACTCCTTCCAGACTCGCACTAACTCCTTCCATCGCTGCCACTAGCTCTAAAACCTTTCAAAGAAATTGTATCACAACACCCTAGATATATTTCTCCCTAGCTTCCAGCATCCAATCACATTTGAGAGCATTTTCCAAGAGCGAATCATATTTGGGAGCATCCCATTTTGGAGGTGTGGAAAAACGGATCCGCAAAAAAACGGATCCAACGGATGACAAAACGGATTCAAACTGATGGAACGGATCCGTTTTGTTGAGGATCCGCAGTAAATCGGTATGGCGGATCCTCAACAAAACGGATCCGTTCCATCAGTTTGCATCCGTTTTGTTTCCATTTTTGCGGATCCGCCATTTTCAAATTTTTGGCGGATTTTGACTGATGGCAAAAAACTGAAGTGTGAAAGAGGCCTAAGAAAGTAATCTCATATACAGGACTAAGAAAGCAATCTTATATACAGAACTAAGAAAGCAATCTCATATACAGAACTAAGAAAGCAATCTCATATACAGGACTTAGAAAGCAATCTCATATACAGGACTAAGAAAGCAATCTTATATACAGAACTAAGAAAGCAATCTCATATACAGGACTAAGAAAGCAATCTTATGTACAGAACTAAGAAAGCAATCTTATATACAGAACTCAGAAAGCAATCTTATATACAGGACTAAGAAAGCAATCTTATGTACAGAACTAAGAAAGCAATCTCATATACAGGACTAAGAAAGCATTCTTATATATAGAACTCAGAAAGAAATTTTATATACAGAACTAAGAAAGCAATCTTATATACAGAACTAAGAAAGCAATCTTATATACAGAACTAAGAAAGCAATCTTATATACAGAACTCAGAAAGCAATCTTACATACAGACCTCAGAAAGCAATCTCATATACAGAACTAAGAAAGCAATCTCATAAACAGGACTGAGAAAGCAATCTTATATACAGAACTCAGAAAGCAATCTTACTGTATATACAGAACTCAGAAAGCAATCTTATATACAGAACTAAGAAAGCAATCTTATATACAGAACTAAGAAAGCAATCTCATATACAAGACTAAGTAATCAATCTTATATACAGAACTCAGAAAGCAATCTTACTGTATATACAGAACTCAGAAAGCAATCTTATATACAGGACTAAGAAAGCAATCTTATATACAGAACTAAGAAAGCAATCTCATATGCAGGACTAAGAAAGCAATCTTATATACAGAACTCAGAAAGTAATCTTATATACAGAACTAAGAAAGCAATCTGATATACAGAACTAAGCAAGCAATCTTATATACAGAACTCAGAAAGCAATCTTACTGTATATACAGAACTCAGAAAGCAATCTTATATACAGGACTAAGAAAGCAATCTTATATACAGGACTAAGAAAGCAATCTTATATACAGAACTCAGAAAGCAATCTTATATCCAGAACTAAGAAAGCCATCTTATATACAGAACTAAGAAAGCAATCTTATAAACAGAACTAAGAAAGCAATCTCATATACAGGACTAAGAAAGCAATCTTATATACAGAACTAAGAAAGCAATCTTATATACAGAACTAAGAAAGCAATCTCATATACAGGACTAAGAAAGCAATCTTATATACAGAACTAAGAAAGCAATCTTCTATACAGGACTCAGAAAGCAATCTTATATACAGAACTAAGAAATCAATCTTATATACAGAACTAAGAAAGCTATCTCATATACAGGACCAAGAAAGCAATCTCATATACAGAACCAAGAAAGCAATCTTATATACAGGACTCAGAAAGAAATCTTACATACAGAACTAAGAAAGCAATCTCATATACAGGACTAAGAAAGCAATCTTATATACAGGACTCAGAAAGCAATCTTACATACAGAACTAAGAAAGCAATCTTATATACAGGACTAAGAAAGCAATCTTATATACAGGACTAAGAAAGCAATCTTATATACAGAACTCAGAAAGCAATCTTATATACAGAACTAAGAACGGAATCTCATATACAGAACTAAGAAAGCAATCTCATATACAGGACTAAGAAAGCAATCTTAAATACAGAACTAAGAAAGCAATATTATATACAGAACTAAGAGAGCAATCTTATATACAGAACTAAAAACGCAATCTCATATACAGAACTAAGGCTAGTTTCACACTAGCGTTTATTCGACGCAGCGCACGGCGCCTCTAAACCCCGCCCCCTGCCGACTCCCTGCCCGCCCCATCCGGTCATCGCCGCCTACTATCGCACATGGACGCTTACGATCTGCGCACCCTATCTTTAGCATAGGGTGCGCAGATCGTGCACTGGCCGTGCGCTAGTAGGATTTTGGCGTGTGCTGCGCACTTTTGAAGGTGCGCCGTGCGCACCAAAATACAACATGCTGCGTTCGGCGCGCACGGGCGCACCTTCAAAAGTGCGCAGTGCACGCCAAAATCCTACTAGCGCACGGCCAGTGCACGATTTGCGCACCCTATGCTAAAGATAGGGTGCGCAGATCGCAAGCATCCATGTGCGATAGTAGGCGGCGATGACCGGATGGGGTGGGCAGGGAGCCGGCAGGGGGCGGGGCTTGGTGCCGTGCGCTGCGTCGAATAAACGCTAGTGTGAAACTAGCCTAAGAAAGCAATCTTATATACAGACCTAAGAAAGCAATCTTATATACAGAACTAAGAAAACAATCTTATATACAGAACTAAGAAAGCAATCTTATATACAGAACTAAGAAAGCAATCTTATATACAGGACTAAGAAAGCAATCTCATATACAGGACTAAGAAAGCAATCTTATATACAGGACTAAGAAAGCAATCTTATATACAGAACTAAGAAAGCAATCTTATATACAGGACTAAGAAAGCAATCCTATATACAGGACTAAGAAAGCAATCCTATATACAGGACTAAGAAAGCAATCTTATATACAGAACTAAGAAAGCAATCTTATATACAGAACTAAGAAAGCAATCTTATATACAGAACTCAGAAAGCAATCTTATATACAGTACTAAGCAAGCAATCTTATATACAGAACTCAGAAAGCAATCTTATATACAGGACTAAGAAAGCAATCTTATATACAGAACTAAGAAAGCAATCTTGTGAAGTACAGTATTCAGATGTACGGGACATCTTGTTCTTCGGGATCCATTTTTGTGCTTGCGACGCCATTTAGCTGTTTACGAGTTAAATTTTGTAACTTAACTAGATGAAAGTTCACGGCTGTTATGAAACCAGACTGTACCAGCTTGTACAAGATATGAGATATGAGATGAGACCCTAAAAGAATGTGCTATTGTTCTATATTCTACGTCACGCAGCTGGGGACATATTCTGATTTTCTTGCAATACTATTGGCTTACATGTATTACGATTCTATTGGTAGCTGTATACTTTGCATAATTAAGCAGAATGCTATGTAATGTGAGATTCAGTAAAGGGGCTCAGTGATCTGCCTCGATCCTCCCGTACAGAGACCCCCGTCTCCGAGTGGTCATTCCCAGTTGCTAGCAACGCCCTGTGAATTAATTTGTTAATCACTGGATCAACCGTGAAGGGTTAATTTAGCCCTACCTCAACAGCTTGGCGCCCAACGTGGGGTCCCCGAGTAGGGACGCCTCTGCCCCCGGAGGACAACAAGACAAAGGACCCTCGGAGCAGACACGGGTGCTGGTAAATTGGGACTGATCACCCCCCCACAACCACGGTAAGTTGGCAGTTATACTGTTCAGACTGACCGTTGGTGTGGTTTTCCTGTGCTTGTTGCTGCAAAGAGGATCTGAGGTTTGTCCCCTGGTGGGGTGATTCATGGGTGGAATCATATAGAGGTGTAGTCCCGTTGGGGGCCCAGTGCTCGAACCGTACCTCATAAGGGACAGACACCCCGGATTGACCAGTGATTGTGACTCTCTTTATAGTCAAAATATCCTGAATTCCTGGTCATTGTTAGTTATCAGGCGTGGTTATGTGATCGAAGATGGGTAGGATACGTAACTCAGGTATATATAGAAAGATATATATAACCAGAGGTGTCCGGAGGGATAGTCTGAGACGCCCTCCTCTTTTCACTGAGTACCGCGAATTTTGGGCAGTCCCAGAGTGGGATTATTGACCCTGTGGAACAGACTGAGACGGCCGCTCCAGTATTGTGCACAACTAAAGGATATTTAGCTCTAAATGAGAGAATCCGTGGAAGGAAAAGAAGAATTTTGTGGCTTGGCACATGAATTGTGTGACGAAGGTGTTAGGAAGAACAGAGGAAGTGAATTCTGATTGTTTCTGTTACTGCTATGTTGAAGAAGGAAAAATTGTCTATTATTATGGCAAAGACGGGATTGTTTGTGGTTCAAGCAAGTGACTGTGGTGTGAGAATGTGATTGATTAAAGAAGGAACTAAGATCCAGACAATGTGTCAGGCAGTCGAATAGTTAAAAGTGATGATTTGAAAGAAGAGGTCTCCCTGCTAGATGACAATTGTACAAGGAGACCGAGAGTCGCAGCCCCCACCTTTTCTTTGTTAAATGCTCACAGTATCTCTTATGAGCCACCGCTGCCAGCCTCAGTCCCCGCTAAAAAAAAAAGAAAAAAAAGTTTTCAGAAGTATTTAACCCGTCTGTTCAGCGTACAAAAAAAAAAAAGCAAAAGCAAACAGCAGCCTCCAGTCCCCACCGCAGCTGCGAGCACACAGTGTGCCCTTCAGCCCACACAGCAAACTCTGCCCCCCCAGTCTTCAGCTGCTGAGAACCTTACTCCTCAGCCCCTCCCTGCTAATTATGGCGCTGTGCCAGACTCGAACATTTTCACAGATTGTCATTCCCCTGCTGTTTTAATCGGAGTAGATGGTAGACCCAATTAATATACTTTTATAAACCCTATTTCTGTGGGACCTTTTCCCAAGGTTACTGTACAGTTCGTAATCTCTCCCACATGTCCAGTAAATTTACTAGGGGCAGATTTATTATCACAGTTCTGCTCCAGAATACAATTCCAAGATGATGGTCAGATTGTTCTTATGTTATAAAATCCCTATGTAGATGAAGACAGTGAGGAAATCTGTATTTTGCATGCCCTTCTTACAGTTATGATGGCCCTGATAGGCCCAGATCCACCCCCAATATTGCCTGAGGATCAATGACTCACCCCATACCTCTCAGAGATACTATCTAAACTCTGGTAAAAAAAAGGGTCAAATGATATAGGGAAAATGCCTGTAGAACCAGTAAAAGTGTTTCTCAAACCTGGTGCCTAATCCTCATACTCTTTTGTCCCAAGTACCCCAGGATGCTGCTTGGTTTACAGTTATCGACCTTACCAATGCCTTCTTTAGCATTCCGTTACACCCAGACTGCCAGTTTCTATTTGCATTCACTTATCAGGAATGACAGTTAATATGGACAGTTATGCAACAAGGGGCCCAAAATAGTCCCAACCAGTTTGCAAAAAATATGAGCGGGTGTCTTTTGCCATTGTTGCCACTGTTAGCCTCCTTAAAGCATCTGGCAGCACTGAACTGTCGGGTTTCGGCCTTGAGACTTCGGTTCTGCCTTGGTCAAGTGATATTCTTGGGTCACTGTCTCCTTCAGGGTGTCAGACACCTCGCAGAAGAATAATAGCTGTCAGCTCCCTTCCTTTCCCAAAAGATGAAACTAGATGAAACTGAACTCCAGCGTTTTCCTGTGCACTTATTTTTGTCAGTGGATACCGGATGCATCCGGCTTAATGCAACCCCTATACAACGCCTTGAAAGACGGCATAATGAACTATAAGGAAAGATGGCAGTGATGAGGATTACCTCCAACATGATTGTTCCCAATTTCTGATAGAAGAAACAGCTACTCCACCAAATGTCAGTGAGAACCCACTCCCAAATCCTGATCTGGTGTTATACACGGATGGTTCAAGATATGCTGACGAGTTTGGTAGATTCCACATGGGATACGCTGTTACCACAGAGGACACTGTAGTGCATGCAGCTGCGCTCCCGCCCTCACAGTCAGCACAAGAAGCAGAACTCCAGGCTCTGTCTACTGCATGTACTTTGGCCAAGAACAGACGGGCTAATATATACACGGACTCACGGTATTTGGTATTGCTCATGATTTTGGGGCTCTATGGGCCAATCGAGGGTTTATTACTACTGCCGGAACCCCAGTGAAAAATGCTGAAGCTGTTAAAACCCTCATGGACTCGATCAAATTACCTAATAAGGTGGCTATTATCAAAGTTAAGGCGCACGGTCCTAGGAACAGTCCACAGACTGTTGGCAACACATTTGCGGATATGAAAGCAAAAGCCGCAGCTCTTTTACCCGTTGAACCAACCATACCAACTATGGTGACCACACGCTCTCAGCGTAAACAGTTACAAGAAGCACTGACCCTACAAGAACCTGATGATCTACAACAGACTGAAGTTTTCTGTTGGACCCCGTGAGACCGCTTAATGACAACACAGAGAATGTCTCCAAAGGAAGAGGTGAAGCAATGGAAGACTGATGGGGCACGTATGGATAATGGTCTCTGGAAAAAGGACCAACTTGTGTGTCTCCCTAAGCGGATGTACCCTGCTATTGCCACATGGGCACATGGACCTACACATCGAGGAAAGAATCAGGCCCTCGCACTGGTGCAAAAATTCTACTGGGCCCCGGGAATTTCCACAGCTTTGACAGCGCTCAACCGTGCCTGTAATATCTGTCAGACTTGCAATCCCGGTCAATTTCAACGTGTGCCCCCGAAGCATCTTGCTAAGCCCGACTATCCTTTCCAAAGGCTCTAGGTGGACCATATCACGTTGCCTAAGTCTGGAAGGTATGAATACTGTTTGGTTGTTGTTGACAAGTTCTCCAGTTGGCCGGAAGCATTCCCTGTTACCAACATGACTGCAAAGACCACAGCGAAGAAACTGGTGATGGAAGTTATATGCAGATATGGGATGCTAAAAGTTGTTGAAAGTGATCAAGGTCCGGCCTTTTCTTCTCATGTGTACCAGGAAGTTCTGACAATGCTTGGATCCACTGTAGCCCTCCATACTCCGTACCACCCACAATCCAGTGGGAAAGTTGAGAGGCTGAACGGCACATTGAAGGGACAATTGACCAAAATGATGCAGGAGACTACGGCTCCATGGCCAGAGCTCCTACCCATTGTACTATACCATATTCGTACTACCCCTATTGCAAAACATGGCCTGTCCCCATATGAGATATTGTTTGGTACTAGGCCCCCAGTTGCAAATTTTCAGACACAGCGGTTATCAGAAGAAACTGACCGTGCTGTTCAATGTGTTATTCAGCTTAGTAAAAATCTTGCTAACACCCATGCTCTAGTTTCTTCTTCTCTTCCAGATTCAGCAGAAACCGACACCTGTCATAACCTAAAGCCTGGTGATTTGGTAGTTGTGAAAAGGCGTGTCAGGAAGCACGGACTAGAACCCTTGTATAACGGTCCCTATCAAGTTCTCCTCATCACCCAACAAGTCAATAGCAAATGAAGGGACATAATGTTTTGGCTTTACGCATCATACTAAGGACAGTTGGTGGTCAGACACCTTCTCCTTTCTCAATCCAGCCAATTGATATAAGGGAATTGGGGGCTGGATAGCTGGGATCTTACAAAGCTTGTTACACATTGCTGTCTGTATCCTTGTTGTATATGTGATACTAAAACTTGTTCTTTGGTGTATTTCTGTATGTATTAGGAAATTCTGCACTAAGCCAGATAATGATGATACCAAAGGTGTCGCTGCCCCTGCTCTTCTCTGCACCGATCTTAAAAGGCTACTTGATGAAGATGTTGAAGCCAAGCACATGGCTACCTACAAAAGATCTCCACCACCGTCATCAAAAATTGTTATTCGTGAACTGTAGTATACAGGGGGGACGGGTGCGCCGCGACAGCCATGACTGGTAACACGGCATCAGTCATGTGAAGACCAGTACCCCTCGAGCTTATGGCTTGGGATAGCACCTCTGATGCTGCATATGTGTTATCAAAATTTATCTAGGGGGGAACTGTGAAGTACAGTATTCAGATGTACGGGACATCTTGTTCTTCGGGATCCATTTTTGTGCTTGCGACGCCATTTTGCTGTTTACGAGTTAAATTTTGTAACTTAACTAGATGAAAGTTCACGGCTGTTATGAAACCAGACTGTTCCAGCTTGTACAAGATATGAGATATGAATCATAGAATCATAGAATCATAGAATCGTAGAGTTGGAAGGGACCTCCTGGGCCATCTGGTCCAACCCCCTGCTCAAAGCAGGATTCGCTAAATCATCCCAGTCAGATGTCTGTCCAGCCTCTGTTTGAAGACTTCCATTGAAGGAGAACTCACCACTTCTCGTGGCAGCCTGTTCCACTCATTGATCACTCTAACTGTCAAAAAGTTTTTTCTAATATCTAATCTGTGTCTCTTCCCATTCAGTTTCATCCCATTGCTTCTAGTCTTTCCTTGTGCAAATGAGAATAAAGTTGATCCTTCTACAATGTGACAGCCCTTTAGATATTTGTAGACAGCTATTAAGTCTCCTCTCAGTCTTCTCTTTTGCAAACTAAACATTCCCAAATCCTGCAACCTTTCCTCATAAGACAGGGTTTGCAGACCGGTCACCATTCTGGTCGCTCTTTTCTGAACTTGCTCCAGTTTGTTGATGTCTTTTTTAAAATGTGGTGCCCAAAACTGGACACAATATTCCAGATGAGGTCTGACCAAAGAGGAGTAGAGGGAAATAATGACTTCACGTGATCTAGACTGTATGCTTCTGTTAATACATCCTAGAATTGCATTTGCCTTTTTTGCTGCTGCATCACACTGTTGACTCATATTCAGTCTGTGATCTATTAGTATACCCAAGTCTTTTTCACATGTGCTGTCACTTAGCCCTATTCCTCCCATTCTATATATGCTTTTTTCATTTTTATTGCCTAGATGTAGTACTTTGCATTTCTCCCTGTTAAAAACCATTCTGTTAGTTGCTGCCCACTTCTCCAGTTTATTTAAATCTTTTTGAATCCTCTCTCTCTCTTCTCTAGTATTAGCTATCCCTCCTAGCTTTGTGTCATCAGCAAATTTAATCAGTTTACCCTCAATTCGTTCATGTAAATCGTTGATAAAGATGTTGAACAATACAGGGCCCAGGACAGAGCCCTGTGGTACCCCACTTGAGACATTCTTCCAACTGGATGTGCAGCCATTTACGACCACTCTTTGGGTCCGATCACTAAGCCAGTTATGAATCCACCTAACAGTTGCCTTGTCCATTCCATACTTAGTCATTTTTTCAATAAGGATTGTATGAGAGACTTTGTCAAATGCTTTGCTGAAGTCAAGATATACTATATCTACAGCATTTCCTTGATCCACCCAATCAGTGATACCGTCATAGAAGGAAATTAAGTTAGTCTGACATGACTTATTAGTTAGAAACCCATGCTGACTCTGTTTTATCACTTCATTCTTATCCAGGTATTGACATACATGTTGTTTAATAATTTGTTCAAAGATCTTTCCTGGTATAGAAGTCAGACTCACCGGCCTATAGTTGCCTGGGTCCACCTTCTTCCCCTTTTTGAAGATAGGAACAACATTTGCTCTTCTCCAGTCTTCTGGCACTTCTCCTGTTCTCCAAGAATTTTCAAAGATTATGGAGAGGGGTTCAAAAATTTCTTCTGCTATCTCCTTCAGTACTCTGGGGTGTAATTCATCTGGACCTGGAGACTTGAATTCATTTAGGTTAGCTAAGTGTTTCCTCACTATCTTTCTGTTTATAGATATCCTGGATTCTTCTATTCCCTTAATAGGACAGTGAATAACAGTTGATGTTGCATTTCCTTTCTGAGAGAAAACAGATGCAAAATAGGAATTTAAAAGTTCAGCCTTCACAACATCCTGTCTTACCATTTCATCATTTTCATCCTGTAAAAATCCTATAGCATCTTTGACTTTTCTTTTACTTTTGACATATCCCCAAAATCCTTTATTATTGCTTTTGACATCTCTTGCAAGCCTCAGTTCATTTTCAGCTTTAGCTAATCTGATTTGTGCCCTGCAGGTTCTGCAGACAGCATTATATTCTTCTTTAGATATGCCTCCCTCTTTCCATTTTATAAACATTTTTTTCTTCCTTTTTAGCATGTGCTTAAGTTCTGTGTTCATCCATCCTGGTTTCCTTAAATGCTTCCTATTCTTCCCTCTTTTCGGAATTGTTAACAACTGTGCTTTGAGAATTTCATTTTTCAAGATTTCCCATCCTTCCTGGACATTTTTGTCTTTAAGGATATCCAGCCATTGGATCCCTCCAATTCTCTTTCTGAATCCCTTAAAATCTGCCTTTCTGAAATCTAACCTTGACGTCTGAGTCTTCACAGGTCTTCCACCTCTAGTAATCCAAAATTCTAAAATAGCATGGTCGCTACCTCCTAGGGTCCCAGCCACTTTTACCTCCTCAACCATTTCCTCCCTCTTTATAAGGATTAGATCCAAGGTAGCAGTTCCCCTTGTTTTCTCCCTTACCTTTTGGAAGATAAAATTGTCAGCAAGAGAGGATAAGAATTTCCTTGACCTGTTAGTTTTGCCTGAGAGAGATTCCCAACAAATGTCTGGATAGTTGAAATCTCCCATGACAACTATGTCATATTTTTTGGAGAACTTGGCCATCTGATGCATAAAGAGTTCATCTATATCTTCGGCTTGCACAGGCGGCCTGTAGTAAATGCCTACAATGGTGTCCTTTCCATTGTACTGTCCTTGTATTCTTACCCAAACAGTTTCCACAGAACTCCCAGTCTCTGAAGCTTCAATCTCTGTGCAGATATACGCGTTTCGAACATACAATGCGACACCCCCTCCTCGTTTATCAAGTCTGTTTCTTGCAAATAAGTTGTATCCTTCTAGTCTTGTATTCCAATCATGTGTATTGTCCCACCAAGTTTCAGTGATTCCAATTACATCATATTTCTGTTCCTGTGTTAGTAGTTCCAATTCTCCTTGTTTGTTGCCCATGCTTTGTGCATTAGTATAGAAACATTTTAGTTTGTGATTGGTTTCTCTTTCTCCAATATTTTTATTAATTAGATTCTTTCGTCTTTGTTCTTCCTTTCCACTTCTAATAGCAGAGTTCTCAATAGCATTTGTCAGGTGTATGGCTTTTTCTGGTCTTTTGCTTCCCTTCCCATGTTGTTCTAGTTTAAAGCTCTCCTTACAAGTGTAGCAAGGCGACTTCCAAATACATGCTTTCCAGTCTTCGTAAGGTGCACCCCATCTCTAGCAAGTAGTCCATCGTATAAGTAGTTCACTCCGTGATCCAGAAATCCAAATCGTTGCTGACGGCACCATCTACGTAGCCAGTTGTTCACCTGCAGAATCTTATTCCACCTCCTTGTTCCATGGCCATCCACTGGGAGGATGGAAGAGAAGACCACCTGCGCTCCCAGTTCTTTCACTTTCTTGCCTAAGTCTTCAAAGTCTCTGCAGATGGTTTCCAGGACGTTTCTTGCGGTGTCATTTGTCCCCACATGTAGTAGCAGGAATGGGTAGTCATCTGTAGGTCTGAAGAGTCCTGATATCCTGTCAGACACATCTTTAATTTTTGCACCTGGAAGACAGCACATTTCTCTTGTAGTTATATCCGGTCTGCAGATAGCGGCCTCTATGAGATGAGACCCTAAAAGAATGTGCTATTGTTCTATATTCTGCGTCACGCAGCTAGGGACATATTCTGATTTTCTTGCAATACTATTGGCTTACATGTATTACGATTCTATTGGTAGCTGTATACTTTGCATAATTAAGCAGAATGCTATGTAATGTGAGATTCAGTAAAGGGGCTCAGTGATTTGCCTCGATCCTCCCGTACAGAGACCGCCGTCTCCGTGTGGTCATTCCCAGTTGCTAGCAACGCCCTGTGAATTAATTTGGAAATCACTGGATCAACCGTGAAGGGTTAATTTAGCCCTACCTCAACAATCTTATATCCAGAACTAAGAAAGCAATCTTATATACAGAACTAAGAAAGCAATCTTATATACAGAACTCAGAAAGCAATCTCATATACAGGACTAAGAAAGCAATCTTATATACAGAACTAAGAAAGCAATCTTATATACAGAACTAAGAAAGCAATCTTATATACAGAACTAAGAAAGCAATCTTATATACAGAACTAAGAAAGCAATCTTATATACAGGACTAAGAAAGCAATCCTATATACAGAACTAAGAAAGCAATCGTATATACAGAACTAAGAAAGCAATCTTATATACAGAACTAAGAAAGCAATTTTATATACAGAACTAAGAAAGCAATCTTATATACAGAACTAAGAAAGCAATCTCATATACAGAAGTAAGAAAGCAATCATATATACAGGACTAAGAAAGCAATCTTATATACAGCACTAAGAAAGCAATCTTATATACAGAACTAAGAAAGCAATCTTGTATACAGAACTAAGAAAGCAATCTTATATACAGGACTAAGAAAGTAATCTTATATACAGAACTAAGAAAGCAATCTCATATACAGAAGTAAGAAAGCAATCTTATATACAGAACTAAGAAAGCAATCTTATATACAGGACTAAGAAAGCAATCTTGTATACAGAACTAAGAAAGCAATCTTATATACAGGACTAAGAAAGCAATCTTATATACAGAACTAAGAAAGCAATCATATAAACAGGACTCAGAAAGCAATCTTATATACAGAACTAAGAAAGCAATCTCATATACAGAAGTAAGAAAGCAATCTTATATACAGAACTAAGAAAGCAATCTTATATACAGAACTATGAAAGCAATATCATGTACAGGACTAAGAAAGTAATCTTACATACAGGGAGAGATGATGGAAAGATATTACATATACAACCCCTGACAAAAATTATGTAATCACCGGCTTTGGAGGATGTTCATTCAGTTGTTTAATTTTTTGGAAAAAAAGCAGATCACACATATGGCACAAAACTAAAGTCAATTCAAATGGCAACTTTCTGGCTTTAAGAAACACTAAAAGAAATCATGAACAAAAAATATGGTAGTCAGTAATGGTTACTTTTTTAAACCAAGCATAGGGGAAAAATTATGGAATCACTCAATTCTGAGGGAAAAAATTATGGAATCACCCTGTAATTTTTCATTCCCAAAACTAACACTTTCATCAAATTAGATCTGCTGGTTAGTCTGCATCTAAAAAGGAGTGAGCACACCTTGGAGAGCTATTGCACCAAGTGGACTGACATGAATCATGGCTCCAACACGAGATATGTCAATTGAAACAAAGGAGAGAACTATCAAACTCTTAAAAGAGGGTAAATCATCACGCAATGTTGCAAAAGATGTTGGTTGTTCACAGTCACCTGTGTTTAAAATCTGGACCAAGTACAAACAACATGGGAAGGTTGTTAAAGGCAAACATACTGGTAGACCAAAGAAGATATGAAAGTGTCAAGACCGGAAACTTAAAGCAATATGTCTCCAAAACAGGAAATGAAGAACAAAGCAAATGAGGAACGAATGGGAGGAAACTGGAATCAACGTCTGTGACCGAATTGTAAGAAACCGCATAAAGGAAATGGGATTTACATACAGAAAAGCTAAAAGAAAGCCATCATTAACACCTAAACAGAAAAAAACAAGGTTACAATGGGCTAAGGAAAAGCAATCGTGGACTGTGGATAACTGGATGAAAGTCCTATTCAGTGATGAATCGCGAATATGCATTGGGCAAGGTGAAGATGCTGGAACTTTTGTTTGTTGCCGTTCCAATGAGATTTATAAAGATGACTGCCTGAAGAGAACATGCATATTTCCACAGTCATTGATGATATGGGGCTGCATGTCAGGTAAAGGCACTGGGGAGATGGCTGTCATTACATCTTCAATAAATGCACAAGTTTATGTTGATATTTTAGACACTTTTCTTATCCCATCAATTGAAAGGATGTTTGGGGATGATGAAATCATTTTTCAAGATGATAATGAATCCTGCCATAGAGCAAAAACTGTGAAAACATTCCTTAAAAAAAGACAAATAAGGTCAATGTCATGGCCTGCAAATAGTCCAGAACTCAATCCAATTGAAAATCTTTGGTGGAAGTTGAAGAAAATAGTCCATGACAAGGCTCCAACCTGCAAAGCTGATCTGGCCACAGCAATCAGAGAAAGTTGGAGCCAGATTGATGAAGTACTCAGTACTGTTTGACACTCATTAAGGCCATGCCTCAGAGACTGCAAGCTGTTATAAAAGCCAGAGATGGTGCAACAAAATACTAGTGATGTGTTGGAGTGTTTTTTGTTGGTTTGTTTTTCATGATTCCATAATTTTTTCCCTCATAATTGAGTGATTCCAAAATTTTTCCCCTCTGCTTGGTCTTAAAAACTAACCTGACTACCACATTTTTTGATCTTGATTTGTTTTAGTGTTTCTTAAAGCCAGAAAGTTGCCATTTGAAATGACTTTAGTTTTGTGCCATGTCTGTGATCTGCTTTTCTTCTACAAATTAAACAACTGAATGAACATCCTCCAAGGCCGATGATTCCATAATTTTTGCCAGGGGTTGTATAATAGATGGATAATAGAATAGACAGATGTCCTGCAGATATACACGTGGTGAAAATTGTTGGCACTCCTTGTTTAATGACAGAAAAACCCACAATGGTCACAGAAATAACTTGAATCTGACAAAAGTAATATTACATAAAAAAAACTATGAAAATGAACAAATGAAGGTCAGACATTGATTTTCAGCCATGCTTCCACAGAATTTAAAAAAAAATAAATTTCATGAAATACGCCTGGACAGAAATGATGGTACCCCTGAAAATAATGTGACAAAAGAGACATTAAATCGCGGTGTGTCCACTAATTAGCATCACAGGTGTCTACAATCTTGGAATCAGTGAGTGGCCTGTATAGAGGGCTACAGATACTCACTGTGCTGTTTGGTGACATGGTGTGTATCACACTCAACATGGACTAGAGGAAAGAGTTGTCTCAGGAGATTAGAAAGAAAATTACAGACAAACATGTTAAAGGTAAAAGTTATAAGACCATCACCAAGCAACTTGAGGTTCCTGTGACTACAGTTGCACATATTATTCAGAAATTTAGTATCCATGGGACTGTAGCCAACCTCCCTGGACGTGGCCGCCGGAGGAAAACTGATGACAAATCGAAGAGACAGATAATATGAATGGTAACAAAAAAGCCCAGAAAAACTTCTGAACAGATTAAAGGTGAACTTCAAGCTTAGAGAACAACAGTGTCAGATCACACCATCTGTCGTTGTATGAGCTAAAGTGGACTTCATGGGAGGCGACCAAGGAGGACACCATTGTTGAAAAAAACAATAAAAAACAGACTGGAATTTGCCAAACTACATACATACATACTACATAATACATACATACTACATATATACTACATTCATACAACATACATACATACTACATACTACATACATGCTACATATATATTACATTCATACAACATACATACATACTACATATATACTACATTCATACAATATACATACATACTACATAATACATACATACTACATATATACTATGTATGTATGTATGTATGTTGTATGAATGTAGTATATATGTAGCATGTATGTAGTATGTATGTATGTTGTATATATGTAATATGTATGTAGTATGTATGTATGTTGTATGAATGTAGTATATATGTAGTATGTATGTAGTATGTTTTTTTTTTTTTACATTCAACGCATTAGCCAGATGATGGGACTACTACTGTTCCATCATTGGATAATGTGTCAATCTCTGTCATTGTAGCAGGCATCGCCCGATGGGACTTGTAGTCCCATCGGACGATGCCTGCACACACACAAGACCCCTGGCAGGCCCGCACAGACCACCGGCAGCCGGCACAGACCACCGAAAGCCGGCACAGGCCCCCGAGAGGCCCGTACAGACCACCGGCAGCCGGCACAGGCCCCCGGCAGCCGGCAAAGGCCACCGACAGCCGGCACAGACCCCCGAGAGGCCGGTACACACCACCGGCAGCCGGCACAGGCCCCCCGACAGGCCTGTACAGACCCCCCGAGAGGCCCATACAGACCACCGACAGCCGGCACAGGCCCCCGAGAGGCCTGTACAGACCACCGGCAGCCGGCACAGGCCCCTGACAGGCCTGTACAGACCCCCGAGAGGCCCGTACAGACCACCGGCAGCCGGCACAGGCCCCGACAGTCGGCACAGACCCCCGAGAGGCCCATACAGACCACCAGCAGCCGGCACAGGCCCCCGACAGTTGGCACAGACTCCCGAGAGGCCCGTACAGACCACCGGCAGCCGGCACAGGACCCCGACAGTCGGCACAGACCCCCGAGAGGCACGCACAGACCCTGCCCGCACACACAGACACGCACAGTGTCCGCCCACGCACCGCCCACATTCTTACCCCCTCCCGAACAGGATGTACAAGGCAAGAAAGGTTTTTTTTTAATTCCGATATTTCTGTCCCATTGACTTGAATGGGACTTCCGGTATCGGAATCGACGATACCGATACTTTTTGGGGTATCGGGCCGATCCAATCCGATCCGATATTTCTGAATATCGGATGGTATCGCTCAACACTAGTGAGCGGTATTTGAAAAATCAGTCCACAGCATGGTCATGAAACCCCTGTGTTCAACGCCACTTCGGCTGTGTGCACCACGAACACCTCTTCCATGTTGCCCCCTACGGCTCGTTGGAAACACATCACTGCCGCTGTGTGCTGGGAATTCCTCAAACAAACGGTTTACCAGAGTTGCTTGTTTGTTAGCCAATGTTAGCTCTAGGTTCTCCTGTGGCATGATGTTTTGGAATTTGCCTTTATAGCGTGGATCCAGGATGCTGGCCAACCAGTAGTCGTCATCGTTCATCATTTTGGCAATGCGGGGGTCCCTTTTTTTGGGATCTGCAAGGCATAATCACACATGTGGGCCAATGTTCCAGGTGTCAATGATGCACTGCGAGTGCTGGGTGGAGGAGCACTTTCTGGCAAATCAACATCCCTCCAGTCACGCACAAACCCTGTACCTGACCTTGCCACGCCAACATTTTTTTCTTGCCCCCTGAGAAGCATCCTTCTCCCCAAAATAATCATCCCCATCATCCTCCTCCTCCTCTTCTTCCTCCACCTCGTCCACGAGACTTCCCTGAGCAGACAATGGCTGACTGTCATCAAGGCTTCCCTCCTCCTCTTCCTCCTTGGCTGCAGACGCCTGCTCCTTAATGTGCGTCAAAGTTTGCATGAGCAGACGCATAAGTGGGATGCTCATGCTTATGATGGCGTCGTCTGCGCTTACCAGCCGTGTGCATTCCTTAAAACACTGAAGGACTTTACACTGCACACCAGACAATGTCTGCCTGCAAACTGCCTGCCCGTGTATCCTCCCACAAATGAATTACAGCATGCCTCTGTTCGCACAGCCTCTGAACCATGTGCAGGGTGGAGTTCCACCTTGTTGCAATGTCGATAATTAGGCGGTGCTTGGGAAGGTGGAGCAATCGCTGCAGCTTCTGCATACGACTGGAGTGTACGGGCGACCGGCGGATGTGCGAGCACAGTCTTCGCACCTTATGGAGCAGGGGTGTTAACTCCGGATAATTATTGAGGAAGCACTGCACCACCAGGTTCAAGGTGTGAGCCAGGCAAGGTATGTGTCTGAGTTTTGAAACGGCCATAGCTGCCACAAAATTCCGGCCGTTATCTCTAACTACCTTGCCTGCCTCAAGATGTAGACTGCCCAGCCGTGATTCAGTTTGTCGCTGCAAGTAGTCAGCCAGTACCTCCGCGGTGTGTCTGTTGTCGCCCAAACACATCATCTTCAACACAGCCTGCTGACGCTTACCACTAGCTGTTCGATAGTGGGACACCTCGTGTGCAACACTGGCAGCTGCGGATGGAGTGCTCGTGCGACTGCGCTCTGTGGACGAGCTTTCGCTTCTGGAGGAGGAGGAGAAGGGTCGAACGCCTACAGCCAACTGTTTCCTATACCGTGGGCTAGGCAGCACTATCCCACCACAGCTGTCCTCTGTGGACCCTGCATCCACCACATTAACCCAGTGCGCAGTGATGGACACGTAACGGCCCTGGCCATGCCTACTGGACCATGCATCTGTTGTGAGGTGCACCTTTCCACTCACTGATTGCTTGAGTGCATGGACAATGCGGTCTTTCACATGCACGTGGAGGGCTGGGATGGCTTTTCGCGAAAAGAAGTGCCGACTGGGTAGGTCATAGCGTGGTACTGCGTAGGCCATGAGCTCGCAAAAAGCTTTGCTTTCAACCAACCGGTAGGGCATCATCTCTAACGAGATTAGTTTGGCAATGTGGGTGTTCAAAGCCAGTGTACGCGGATGAGAGGATGAGTGCTTTCTTGTCCTACTCAAAGTCTCTGGAAAGGTGAGCTGGACTTGAGGGCTGCATATGGTGGAACTAGCGGTGGACATGGCGGACTGAGAGAGTGTAGGTGATGGTGATGGTGTTGGTGGTGTTGCTGATGGCCTAGATTCAGTCTTTCGTAGCAATAACATTGTGATTCCATGACTGCTTTGCCCTTGTGACGACACCTCGACATTTGCTGCTGGTGGTGTGCTAACTGGTGGGCTTACAGTGGGAAAAGCGATGTAGCGTTGCTGACTACCTTCATTCGGAGCAGGTGCACATGTGATACCTGAGGTTTGGTAGTCCGTCCATGCTTGCAAGTGCATGGTGGTTAAATGTCTAAGCATGCAACTGGTATTCAAATTTTTCAGATTTTTCCCTCGGCTAAAGGTCTTTGCGCACTTCTTACAGGTAACTTTTGCCTGATCATTAGGATTTTGTTCAAAAAAGTGCTACACTGCACTCTTCCTACTATGGAAGACATTTTGAGACCTTGCACGCTGTGCTAATTTGACCGTCTGGCCAAGCTGTCCTGCAACTCTTTTGGTTTTTGTAACACGTTTTTGGACTGCTACGGTCCTGCCAGATAGCAGCTGTTGCGATGTCGATGCCTGCTGCGGATCCTCCTCCTCCTCTTCTGAGCTATTGGCAGCGGCACCCTCTTCCCCCAATGGATGCCAATCTGTGTCAACAACTGGGTCATCCATCACCTCCTCTTCAATTTCATGTGCACCTTCCTCTGTGTCACCGTGTAAGGTGGTATAGTATGCGGGAAGGGGCACCTGAGTTTCTTCAGGGTCTGATTCTACCTCAGTACACTGCGAGGACAATGTAGTGCTCTGACTGAATGTACCAGCAGAAAAATCTAGCAGTGACTGTGCATCAGTGCACTCCATGTCAGATTCATCAAAACTCTTACTGTTTCTCTTATTCATTCTCGTCTCGACTATTGTAACTCTCTTCTAATCGGTCTCCCTCTTACCAAACTCTCCCCTCTCCAATCTGTCTTGAATGCTGCAGCCAGGATCATATTCCTCACCAATCGTTACACCGATGCCTCTACCTTGTGCCAGTCATCACACTGGCTACCCATCCACTCCAGAATTCAGTATAAACTTATTACCCTAACCCACAAAGCCCTCCATGGCTCAGCACCACCCTACATCTCCTCCCTTGTTTCAGTATACCACCCTACCCGCGCCCTCCGTTCTGCTGATGACCTTAGGTTAGCATCAATAATCAGAACCTCCCACTCCCGTCTCCAAGACTTTACACGTGCTGCGCCAATTCTTTGGAATGCACTTCCCAGGTCAATACGATTAGTCCCCAATCCCCACAATTTTAAGCGTGCCCTGAAAACGCATTTATTCAGACTGGCCTATCACCTCAACATATTAACCAAATCTATCCCTGTGTGGCACAGCCAAAAGTGTTACCATAACCAGGTTCCCCGCATCATGTTCCCACATGCTTTATGCATCCATTAGCCCTCTGTGTGCGTACTGTTACACACTTAACATTATGGCTGGTCCATACAATCAGGGCAACTGTTACCACCCACCTTTCGTGTCTCCCCTTTTTCCCTCATAGACTGTAAGCTTGCGAGCAGGGCCCTCATTCCTCTTGGTATTTGTTATAATCTATGTGATTATTGTTATGCTGCAATGTCTATTGTCTGTACAAATCCCCTTCAAAATGTAAAGTGCTGCGGAATATGTCGGCGCTATAGAAATAAAATGTATTATTATTATTATTATATGGACATTTCCATTCTCTATACACCGTATTGAGCTGCTATCCGATTATCAAACAGTATCTGATATCTGGTGTTCTTATTATGGTCACATCTACACAGAGTCAGCGTGTGTGTGTGACACTCCATAAATACATATATGGACATTTCCATTTCTCTATACACCGTATTGAGCTGTCAGATTATCAAACAGTATCTGATATCTTGTGTTCTTATTGCGGTCACATCTACACAGTCAGGGTGTGTGTGTGACACTCCATAAATACATATACAGACATTTCCATTTCTTTATACTCCGTATTGAGCAGTCCGATTCTCAAACAGTATCTGATATCTGGTGTTCTTATTACGGTCACATCTACACAGAGTCAGCGTGTGTGTGTGACACTCCATAAATACATATACGGACATTTCCATTTCTTTATACACCGTATTGAGCAATCCAATTCTCAAACAGCATCTGATATCTGGCGTTCTTATTACGGTCACATCTACACAGAGTCAGTGTGTGTGTGTGACATTCCATAAATACATATACGGAGATTGATAGTTTCTCCAACAGCGTATACAGCTGTATACCTCTGATACAGTACCGTATATATGCTTGTTGGATTACGGTGAAATACATACTGGGTGAGCGTCTGTGTCTCAGAAAATATATACGGAGATTTCACTTCTTACATAAACCTTACACAACTGTACACTACTCATACAGTACCATTTCTCTGCTGGTTTCTTTAGTACATTTTCCCAAACATGAGGAAGTCTGGTGGAAGAGGCAGCGGAGGTGGGTGGGGGGGGTGCAGCTGGTACTGATGGTGGTGGTGCATCGGCTGGTTCTGGCAAAAGCACAATAGCAGCTAAGGCAGGAGGTGTTGAGCCTGCGTCATCGTCTGGCACAAGAAGGCTTTTAAGGTTCCCTTTTCTGGGAGTAGGTAAACCGCTTTTAAAGACGGAGCATCGGGAACAGGTTTTGGCTTACATTGCCGAAACAGCCTCCAACTCTATTGCCTCCTCTTCTGAAGTTACAAAAACTGCAAGCACAGAGTCGTCAGTGCAGGTCTCTGGTCAGGAACAGCACCTTTCCTTGTGTCCTTCACCCACACCAAAAGTGAAGGATGCTGCAGCACACACTTCAGATTACTCCATGGAGCTCTTTTCACATACCATGCCTGGGTTATCAAGTCAAATTCCCCAGTCCAAGATGAATCTGACATGGAGTGCACTGATGCACAGCCACTGCTAGATGAATCTGCTGTTACATTCACCCACAGCACTACATTGCCCTCGCAGTCTACTGAGCCCGAATCAGACCCTGATGAAACTCAGGTGCCCCTTCCTGCATACTATACCACCTTACACGGTGACACAGAGGAAGGTGCAGATGACATTGAAGAAGAGGTCATGGATGACCCAGTTGTTGACCTCGGTTTAGCATCCATTGGGGGAAGAGGGTGCTGGTGACAATAGGTCAGAACAGGAGAAGGATCCACAGCAGGTATCGTCATCACAGCAGCGGTTATCCGGCAGGCCCGTAGCTGCCAAGAAACTTGGCAAGAAAACTAAAAGAGTTGCAGGCCAGCTTGGCCAGACGGTCAAATTAGCACAGCGTGCAAGCCCTGAAAATTGGTATCATAGAAGGAAGAGTGCAGTGTGGTACTTTTTTGAACAAAATCCTACTGATGACGCAAAGGTTATCTGTAAGAAGTGCCGAAGGACCTTTGGCAGAGGGAAAAATCTAAGAAATTTGAATACCAATTGCATGCTTAGACATTTAACCAACATGCACTTGCAAGCGTGGACGAACTACAAAACCTCAGGTAGCACATGTGCACCTGCTCCGACTGAAATTAGCTGGCAACGCTCCATCGCTTCCCCCACTGTAAGGCCACCGCTAAGCACACCACCATCAAGAAATGTTGAGGTGTTGTCGCTAGGCCAAAGCAGTCAGGCAATCACAATATTTTCGCAAGGAAACACTGAATCTAGGCCATCAACACCCTCACCATCACCAACCCCTTCTCAGTCCGTCATGTCCAATGCTAGTGCCCCCATATGCAGCTCTCAAGTCCAGCTCACCCTACCAGACTGTTACACCCGGTCCCCGTCCTGGCGCTGAGCCCCGGTCTGTCGCTGTTACACCTGGCCCCAGTCCTGGCGCTGCGTCCAGGCCTGCCGCTACTCTCCGTTCTGGGCACTCACCTCGAGCCTCACATAGGCAGCAGCTGGCCTACTCTGGATCTCATGCTGCTGCTCAGTGTTCTGTCCTCCCTCCTGCCTCCTGGCACCCTGTGTGGAGATCTGTAGCTAAGACTATTAGGGCACGCCCGGATCCAGGACCCAGCGCATTACGGACTCTGCTGTAACTTTTGTTATCCTTTTGGTCCCGCTGGGACAGCTACGACGTGTTCGGGGTCTAACTGGAGGTAGCACCTGTGTCCTCCGGGGTATTCCATTCTGGCCCTGCCTGAGGAGATTTACTACGGGTGCCTGGGGCTCACTAGTCACGCCCCCTTCGGAGCCCCCTGGACCATGGTCCCGAGGTTCCACTTAAAAAATAAAAATGAATGTGAACTTCACCATCTCTGCCTCTGCTTCCATTCGTTACAGATTGCTCCGGCCATGGAATCCGCTGGACCCCAGAGGACTCCGACGTTGGAGTTGTGCCAAGAGGTGACCCGTTTAAGAGATCAACAGGATAAGATCACGACGTATCTACATAGCCTGTCCACCCGCATGGATTCCCTGCAGAACCCGGCTGCTCCTGATTCATCTAGCAACACCCAGGTATCTGCTGTAATGACAAGCAAGGGCCCCCGCCTGGCGGCTCCTACCCGCTTCCATGCCGATCCCACTCAGTGTCGGGGTTTTCTCTATCAGTGTACCCTGCACTTCGAAATCTTGGGGCATATGTTTACTTCTGACCATGCCAAAGTGGGCTTCATTATGTCACATCTAGCAGGCGAGGCTCTCGCTTGGCTGAATCCGTTATGGGAAAGAGGAGACCCGCTGGTTAATGATCTTCAATCTTTCCTAGAGACTTTTCGCAGGACCTTTGATGAACCCGGCCGGGTCACGTCGACCGCTTCTGTCCTGCTTCGCTTACGCCAAGGAACCTTCACGGTGGCTCAGTATGCGGTTCAGTTCCGCACCCTCTCGTCTGAGCTATCCTGGAACGAAGAGGCCTTGCTGGCTACCTTCTGGAAGGGCCTATCTGGAAAAATTAAGGATGAGCTGGTGGGACGGGACAGGCCTACCATCTTGGATGACTTGATTTCCTTGGCGACCTGGATTGACCTGCGTTTTCAGAAGCGTTCCATGGAGATTAAGCGTGACAGGAGGTCCTACCACCTGGACTCTAATTCTTCCAAAACGTCTACCTCATCCTCTTCTCCTAAGGCTATGGAGGTAGATCGAGTAAGTCTGGCCAGTCGCCACCAGGAGGCGCGTCGCAAAGACGGAAGCTGTCTGTACTGTGGTAGTTCCGAACACCTGATCCGCTCCTGTCCAAAGAAGTCAGAAAACTCCTGGGCCTAGGCTCGGTAGGAGAGGCCACCCTAGGTAGAGAACGTTCTTCTCCTTCATTGCATTTCTCAATCTCAGTGACCTGCGGAGCAATAAAATTTTCTGGACTCTGTCTGTTGGACTCCGGAGCCGCCGGAAGCTTTATCCAGCAGACGCTTGTGGATCGCTACCACTACAGGATCGCTACCACTACATCGCTACAGGCTCTTCCCAACCCGTTGCGAGTAACCGCTGTCGATGGCCAGCCTCTGACCGAACCCGTCCAGTTCCAGACTGAGCCAGTGGAACTCCGGGTAGGTCTTATGCATTCTGAAAGAATCCGTTTTTATGTGTACCCTGGTTTGTCTCACCCCTTGCTTCTAGGTTTGCCTTGGTTTCAGAAACATGAACCAGTCCTTATTTGGAGAACAGGTGAAATTCTAAGTTGGGGAGATTCCTGCTCGGACCATTGTTTAACCCGGATTGAACCAGCTTCACCCCCGGTCCAACCTGATACCCTTCCTGGATTACCATCCGCTTACTGGTCCTTCTCGGATGTTGAAAAACTCCCCCCCCACAGGTCGTATGACTGTCCAATAGACCTTCTTCCTAGAACATCTCCTCCCCGTGGGAGAGTTTACCCTCTTTCTCAGGCAGAGACTCAGGCTATGTCGGACTATATCCAGGAGAACTTGGCCAGAGGGTTTATCTGAAAATCATCGTCACCGGCAGGAGCAGGCTTCTTCTTCGTGAAGAAAAAGGACGGATCCCTGCGGCCCTGTATCGACTACCGAGGGCTGAACCAGATCACGGTAAAAAACAGGTACCCTTTGCCTCTAATTTCAGAACTGTTTAACAATCTCCGAGGGGCCAGGATCTTCACCAAGCTGGATCTCAGAGGTGCTTACAATTTGATCCGAATCAGAGATGGAGACGAATGGAAAACAGCCTTCAACACCCGTGATGGCCAGTACGAGTACCTGGTAATGCCGTTTGGTCTAAGCAATGCACACGCTGTTTTCCAAGAGTTCGTCAATGACATTTTCAGAGACCTGCTTTACACCTGTGTTGTTGTCTACCTAGACGACATTCTGATTTTTTCTACTGACTTGGTCTCGCATCGCAGACAAGTGCGCCTGATCTTACAGAGGCTCAGGGAGAACAGACTGTATGCCAAGTTTGAAAAGTGCCTCTTTGAACAATCTTCTTTGCCTTTCCTCGGTTACATTGTTTCCTGCACAGGATTAAAAATGGATCCGGAGAAGTTATCGGCTGTACTCAAGTGGCCTCGTCCATCTGGGTTGAAGGCTATACAGCGATTCCTGGGCGTTGTCAACTACTACAGGCAATTCATTCCTAACTTATCTACCTGAGTGGCGCCCATCTCAGCTCTAACCCGGAAAGGTACAAATCCAAAGGATTGGCTTCATGAGGCTGAGGAGGCCTTAGTTTCTCTCAAAAAGGCCTTTGCAGTCGCACCTGTTCTTCATCGTCCTAACTCCAATGAACAATTTTTTCTTGAGGTCGATGCCTCTTCAGTAGGTGCGGGAGCCGTACTAACCCAGAAATCGTCCGCCGGGCGAATGCATTCCTGTGGGTTTTTTTCCAAGGTGTTTTCTTCCGCAGAGAGGAATTATTCTGTTGGGGATCGGAAATTGTTGGCTATCAAATTGGCTCTGCAGAAGTGGAGGCATCTTCTAGAAGGAGCTCTTCATCAGGTAGTTGTATACACCGATCACAAGAACCTTGCTTATCTCCAAACTGCACAAAGGCTGAATCCTCATCAAGCCCGCTGGGCTTTGTTTTTTGATCGTTTTAACTTTGTTCTTCATTTTCGCCCAGCTGACAAAAATGTCAAAGCTGACGCACTTTCCAGAGCCTTTCTACCTCCTGATCAAGAAGAACCGCAGCACATCATTGAACCCTCAAGGTTAGTCACGGTCACTTCTACTGATCTTGCCCGACTGCCTCCCGGGAAGACTTTTGTGTCAGCTTCTGAGCATACTCGTGTTCTTTGGTGGGGTCACTCGTCCAAGTTGGCTGGGCACGCCGGCCAGAGAAAGACTCTGCAACTCATCTCCCGGTACTACTGGTGGCTTGCCATGGCTAAGGACATTCTGGAGTACGTCACAATCTGTCCAACCTGTGCTCGTAACAAGACGGCAAAGCATCTACCCACAGGTAGGCTTCAGCCTCTTCCAATTCCGTCTGCTCCCTGGCAACATATCGCGATTGACTTCATCACAGATCTCCCGGTCTCATCTGGCTGTTCTGTGGTGTGGGTAGTGGTGGATCGCTTCTCTAAAATGGCTCACTTCCTTCCACTACCCGGTCTTCCAACTGCTCCTGAGTTGGCGGACCTGTTCATTCGGCACATCTTCCATCTCCTTGGTTTCCCTCTTCACATCGTGTCCGACAGAGGAGTCCAGCTCACCTCAAGATTCTGGAAAGCAGTTTGTAAACTGGTAAGAATTGAACTGGATTTTTCCTCAGCGTACCATCCCCAGTCCAATGGACAAGTGGAGAGGACAAATCAAATCCTGGCTGGATTCCTGCGTCACTTTGTTAACGCCCATCATGACGACTGGGTAGACTTACTGTCCTGGGCCAAGTTTTCTTACAACAATCAAGTAAGTGAATCTTCTGGACAGTCTCCCTTTCAGATTGTCTTCGGATTGCAACTCGGAGTACCTCTTCCCATCTCTGGATCATCTGGCGTTTCAGCTGCCGATACCTTCTCCGAAGATTTCTCTAAGGTCTGGAGGGATACCAAAACTGCTCTGGAGAAAGTCTCCCAGCGTATGAAAAGGCATGCGGGCAAGAGACGTTTGGATGCACCTATATTCTGCCCCGGAGATAAGGTATGGCTCTCTTCTAAGTACATCCGGTTAAAGATGCCATCCTACAAATTGGGTCCCCGGTTCATCGGACCGCTTGAGATCTTGAGACAGATCAATCCAGTCTCGTACAAACTGAAGTTGCCTGCTTCTCTACATGTGCCTAACTCCTTTCATGTTTCTCTCCTCAAACCAGTAGTTTTGAGTCCCTTCTTTAAGGATCCGGGTACCACTCCTGACCCTGTCTCGGAGGATGATGTTTTTGAGGTAAAAGGGGTAAGACCTACTACCTGGTGGACTGGAAGGGTTTTGGTCCTGAAAAGAGAGATCTTGGGAGCCTAGGGAGAACATCCAGGCTCCTCTCCTCCTTAAACGGTTCTACGCAGGCTTGAAGAAGAGGGGTGTTAAGAGGGGGATACTGTTACACCCGGTCCCCATCCTGGCGCTGCTCCCAGGTCTGTCGCTGCGCCCAGGTCTGTCGCTGTTACACCTGGCCCCCGTCCTGGTGCTGCGTCCAGGCCTGCCACTGCTCTCCGTTCTGGGCACTCACCTCGAGCCTCTCATGCTGCTGCTCAGCATTCTGTCCTCTCTCCTGCCTCCTCCTCCTGGTGTCCTGTGAGGAGATCTGTAGCTAAGGCTATTAGGGCACGCCCGCCCGCTCTCTTGCCTTCTTAAAGTGGCGGTGCGCATTATTCAAAAAATACAATTAACCAATGGCAGCTCACTGGCTGCTATTTCTGGCCTCTCCTCCATAGGGAGAGCGCCGGAGCAATGAGTATCTATCATTGCTACATCCGGTTCTCATCCTAACCTGTCTGCGCTGCATCTGCAGTCTCTGTGCATCATCTAATGCTCTCTGTTTCCACTGCATATCAGTATCCTGTGTTACCTGGTTATATCAGCAACCATCTGGGCCTAAGCCATCCCATTCCGCCGACAGCCATCCGAGTCCAAGGACTGTGTGAAGGTCACTGGAACCGACTCCTTACCAACTAACGGGATCCAGGACCCAGCGCATTACGGACTCTGCTGTAACTTTTGTTATCCCTTTTGGTCCCGCTGGGACAGCTGCCACGTGTTTGGGGGTCTAACTGGAGGTAGCACCTGTGTCCTCCGGGTATTCCATTCTGGCCCTGCCTGAGGGCTTTACTATGGGTGCCCGGGGCTCACTAGTCACACCCCCTTCGGAGCCCCCTGGACCGTGGTCCTGAGGTTCCACTTAAAAATTAAAAACGAATGTGAACTTCACCATCTCTGCCTCCGCTTCCATTCGTTACACAGACACTCTGAGTAGGACAAGAAAGTACTCATCCTCTTATCCGCGTACACTGGCTTTGAACGCCTACATTGCCAAACTGATCTCATTAGAGATTATGCTCTTCCATTAGGTAGAAAGCGAAGCTTTCCGAGAGCTCATGGCCTATGCTGTCCCACGCTATGACCTACCCAGTCGGCACTTCTTTTCTTGAAAAGCCAGCCCTGCCCTCCACCAGCATGTGAAAGACCGCATTGTCCATGCACTAAAACAGTCAGTGAGTGGAAAGGTGCACCTCACAACAGATGCATGGACCAGTAGGCATGGTCAGGGCCGTTACGTGTCCATCACTGCGCACTGGGTTTCTGTGGTGGATGCAGGCTCCACAGGGGACAGCGGCGGTGGAACAGTGCTGCCTAGCCCACGGTATAAGAAACAGTTGGCTGTAGGCGTTCAACCCTCCTCCTCCAGTAGCGAAAGCTCGTCGACAGAGCGCAGTTGCACGAGCACTCCATCCACATCTGTCAGTGTTGCACACAAGGTGTCCCACTATCGGACAGCTAGTGCTAAGCGGCAGCAGGCTGTTTTAAAAATGATGTCTTTGGGCGACAGTAGACACACCGCAGAGGTACTGGCCGACTATTTGCATCGACAAACTGAGTCATAGCTGGGCAGTCTACATCTTGAGCCAGGTAAGGTAGTCAGTAATGGGCAGAATTTTGTGGCAGCCATAGCCCTTTCAAAACTCACACACATACCTTGCCTGGCTCACACCTTGAACCTGGTGGTGCAGTGCTTCCTAAATAATTATCCGGAGTTAACAGCCCTACTCCGGTGCGAAGACTGTGCTCGCACATCCGTCGCTCAAACGTCCACTCCAGTCGTATGCAGAAGCTGCAGTGATCACTCAACCTCCCCAAGCACCGCCTAATCATAGACGTTGCTACAAGATGGTACTCCACCATGCACATGGTTGAGAGGCTGTGCGAACAGAGGCAGGCTGTAATGCATTTGTGGGAGGATATAGGGGCAGTCAGTTTGAGGGCAGATATGGAATTGTCAGGTGTGCAGTGGTCAAAGCTGAAAGACCTCTGTAAAGTCCTTCAGTGTTTTGAGGAATGCACACGGCTGATAAGCTGATAAGCATGAGCATACCACTTATGCGTCTGCTCATGCAAACTTTGACACGCATTAAGGATCAGGCGTCTGCAGCTGTGGAGCAACAGGAGGAGGAGGGAAGCCTTGATGACAGTCAGCCATTGTCTGGTCAGGGAACTGGCATGGACGAGGTGGAGGAAGAAGAGGAAGATGAGGAGGAGGATGAGGGATGATTATTTTGGGCAGGAGGATGCTTCTCAGGGGGCAAGAGAACATGTGGGTGTGCCAAGGTCAGGTACAAGGTTTGTGCGTCACTGGAGGGATGTGGGTTTGCCAGAAAGTGCTCCTCCACCCACCATTGGCAGTGCAGCATTGACACCTGGAACATTGGCCCACATGTGTGACTATGCCTTGCAGATCCTAAAAAGGGACCTCTGCATTGCCAAAATGATGAGGGATAACGACTACTGGTTGGCTAGCATCCTCGATCCATGGTATAAAGGCAAATTACACAACATCATGCCACAGAAGAACCTAGAGCTAATATTGGCTAACAAACAAGCAACTCTGGTAAACTGTTTGTTTGAGGCATTCCCAGCACACAGCAGCGGAGCTGGTTCTCCCACGAGCTGTAGTGGGCAAAATGGAAGAGGTGTTTGTGGTGCACACAGCCGAACTGGCATTGGAGACAAAGGTTTTCTGACCATGTTGTGGTCTGATTTCTCAAGTCCCGCGCACACGACAGCTAATACAGAATCGATTGCAAGTGACAGGAGACAGCAGTTGTCAACTATGGTTACAAAATACTTCTCCTCCCATATCGAGGTTCTCCCTCACAGGTCATTCCCCTTGATTATTGGGCCTCAAAACTGGACACATGGCCTGAATTGGCACAATATACAGGAACTTGCATGCCCTGCTGGTAGCGTGCTATCTGAAAGAGTCTTCAGTGCTGCTGGATCAATCCTGACAGAAAAAAGGACCCGTCTGTCGACCCAAAATGTTGATGATCTAACCTTCATTAAAATGAACCATGCATGGGTTTCAAAAGATTTTGTCCCACCCTCCCCTGATAACACATAGGTTGCCAGAAAAAAGGTTCGCTTTTGTCCTCCTCTTCCTCGGACTTATCCAATTCCTCCATTTACAGCAGCTAAAGTCCAGCCTACACATCAGCATCTGCCATTTTTTAAACCACCCTAAATGGGCTGCCCCCCCACCCCAGGCCTGGGGTCAACACCTGCCGCACCCGGGCAAGTGCTGTTGCCCTGAACAGGTGTGTGGGCCCACCCTGAACAGGTGTGTGGGCCCACCCTTGGGTGACGGCACTGGCACAGGGCCTCTCAGAGTACAATAAAGTGTCTCTGATTGTGGGGGGGCTCACTCGCTGTCAGACACACTGGCATACTATGAGGGGCCCTGTGCCAGTACCAGAGCCCACGAGTGGGTCCACCCTGCTTGCTCAGGGACACAGCACTTGCAATACTTACCTCTCCCTGCTCCACCGCTGTGTAGTCTTGCCAGTTAAATCCATCACAGGGACGCCCACTACAAATTTGGTGTACTGATTGATGATGGTTAAGATGTAGCTATGTCCTGTCCTGCAGGCCTCTACCTTCAGATTACCAATGGCTACCATTTGTAATGGACGTCAGCTCCCAATCGGATGCAGTGGTGCTTTATGATCACCCTTCACATTTTTCATAGTTACAGACGTGTGACATTCCTGCTACCATTTTTCAATGTCTCCTCTCATGCCAATCCAATAGAATCCCCTACGGCCTGTGGCTTGTGTTTTTCACTCCAAAGTGACCAGACAGATCATGCATGATAGGTGTGACGGACTCAGCTACTGCTGAGCCCATCTTCCTTTTTAGAGTGCACCCTCTGGGCCGTGGCACCCACCCACCTAGGGCGAGCTGACCTAGTGAGAACCCACCCCCTGTACAGGGAGTGTCAGGGGCAAGACCAAGGGGGTGAGCCACCACGGCAGCTGGACCAGACGGCCGGCTCAAGGAGACACTATTAAGTGTCTGACAACAGGACGGACAGGATACCAAACATAAAGCGAAGTCACACAGTTTCTTCCTCAAACGTGGATTCACACTTTATTCAGGTGCAGAGCACAAACAGTGAAACACGGCAGGATGCGTGCAAGGGCACGCCAAATGTTCCAGGCATAGTACGTGCACGAAAACATACCAGGGGCCAGGAGAGGATACGTGATAGAGATCACAAAAGAGTTCCTAGAAGGGATGCATGCTAGGACACGCTAGGATTCACAAAACGAGACAGGGTGCGTGTGTAGAGACACGCCAAAGCACAAGGTAAGACAGAGTGCGTGTGTAGAGACACACCAAGGCACATGGTACTAGACAGAGTCCTGCGCGTGCAAAGGGCACGCCAGGGTCAGGCGAGGCAGAGTCCTGCGCGTGCAGACAGGCACGCCAGGGTCAGGCGAGGCAGTCCTGCGCATGCAGAGAGGTACGCCAGGGTCGGGCGAGGCAGAGTCCTGCGCATGCAGAGAGGCACGCCAGGGTCAGGGTTCCAGGACAGGGTTAGGGCCTGTGCGTGCAAGAGGGCACGACAGGGGACATACTTTTACAGAAGCACGGGGAGGTATGCCATGGGCAGGCGAGGGCCTGCGCGTGCTTTAGAGAGCACGCAGAGCACAGTGCGGAAACAGCGTGAAGTGCAAGGGAGCACAGAGGGCACGGCTGGGGCACTGGCTAGCTGATCGGGCTGCGGCACTGACAGCCGGACAAGACTCCAGCGAACCCGGCTGAGGCATGGCAGGTGACACAGCTGTCACTGACCGACGAGCACGGCTGAGGCACAAGCAGGTGGGCACGGCTAGGGCGGGCACGGCTGAGGCACAAACAGGAGGCTAGGAAGGCCAGGTGCATGCAAAGGGCACACGAAGAAACAGAGCAAGGGAAGACAAGACGAGAAACAAGACAGAGCTTAGGCAGAGTACGGAACCAGGGACGGAAGCATAGGCAGAAACACGGAATCAGGTCAGAGCAAGAACAGAGCTAGCAGCGGAGCATAGGCCGAAGCCCAGAGCCGGGCCAAGGGAGAACCTTGGGACTAGCCTAGAAACGTGCAAGAGAGCATAATAGGAAAGAGTCTAGCAGCGGAGCGTAGGCCGAAGCCCAGAGCCGGGCTAAGGCAGAGCCTTGGGACTAGACATGGAAAAGAGCACTAAAGGAAAGAAAGGAGGGATGGTGCGTGTGCCAGGGAGCACTACAGAGCACCATAGGAGAGAGCGAGGCAGAGCAAGCAAAGACTGAGACCATAGGGAGGAACAAGGCAGAGCAAGGCAAGGGACGAAACAAGGCATAGCGAAAACAGGCAAGGCAGAGAATAACAGAAGGACTACAAGTCCAAGCAGGACACAGACGAACATGGCACAACGGACAAACATAAGACAAGGCACGGGACAAGAGCTGGAGTACGAGCACGGAGCGTGTGCAGAGATGCACGACAGAGCAGAGTGCAAGGGCACAGAATAGAGGGAGCGCCCCACAGACCAAGCAGCCATGCAGGGACACCACACAATACTCAGGCCCTGAGCACAGGAAAGGGTGGTCTGATATAGGGCACAGCACCTCCTCTTCCGGGTCAGGGCCAGGGGAGAACTTCCTAGTTCAGATGCTCCAGGATCACAGAGCGCAGTCACATGATCAGGGTTTCAGACATGACGAGATGATCACAGAACCAGACAGTGCAGGATCTTAGGAAACGTCACATGATCAAGGTTTCAGACATGACAAGATGATTGCAGAACCATACAGTGCAGGATCCTAGGAAAGGTCACATGATCAGAGTTTCAGACATGACGAGATGATTGCAGAACCAGACAGTGCAGGATCCTAGGAAAGACATGATCAGGGATTCTAGACATGACGAGAAGAATGCAGAAGGCAAAACAGAAACGCAGGCATCTTGCAGCTCAGCAGACATGAGGTGAGTGTGCACACTGCTCTAGGGAACAAGCAGGACAGCAGACATGAGATGCGCGTGCACACCGCTCCAGGGTCATGAGGCAAAACAGACATGGCGGACATAACGGACATGGCGAGCATGACAGTAGGCAGTGAGGACCATGTCTACAGCTCTCCCTGTGATCACAATTTGATGGAGACGAGTTACGGTGATGGGAGCAACCCATTCTTCACTAATTTCCGTTTTAGCTGTATCCACAGTTAAAGTTATTGAGGGTCAGCATCGCCTCTGCGAATTCTCCTGGGAGGTTTTCCCATGATTACTAATTCCAAAACATCTAAAATCACTGGACTTTATGTCTGTACTTTTATCCATCTACCTTTCTCTAGCGGACAGTCTGGACTGGCTGACTGACACTGAAATATAAACGAAGATTTCAAAGTACTCCAACACTGTAAACTGGTTTACGTTTCGAATACAGTTCCCTTTTTTCTCTTTTTTATATTCGGGTGTAATCCATACTGAGCCAGTGAGAGTCTGTTTCTGACTCTTGAAATATATACTGAGATTTACAATGCCTCCTACACTGTATACAGCTGTACGCTTCTGATCCATTACCCTTTTACAGCTTTTTATATTGTGGAATCCATACTGACCCTGAGAGCGTCTGTGTCTGCCTCCTGAAATAAATTGGGTGATTTACAATGTTTAAACAATACTATAGCTACCTTGTGTCTGGTGATACAGTAACCTTTGTATACTTTTTATATTCTTGGCTAATGCATACTGGGACTGAGAGCGTCTGTGTGTGCCTCATGAAATATCTACGGAGATTTAGAATGTTTAAACTATACTATATACAGTTAGGTCCATATATATTTGGACAGAGACAACATTTTTCTAATTTTGGTTCTAGACATTACCACAATGAATTTTAAACAAAACAATTCAGATGCAGTTGAAGTTCAGACTTTCAGCTTTCATTTGAGGGT
Source organism: Dendrobates tinctorius (assembly GCF_039654945.1). NCBI lineage: Eukaryota > Metazoa > Chordata > Amphibia > Anura > Dendrobatidae > Dendrobates > Dendrobates tinctorius. Next base: position 12,139,787 of record NW_027361794.1, read on the forward strand.
ATCCACATTAAAATTGGATGAAGGGTTTAGGAGTTTCAGCTCCTTAACATGTGCCACCCTGTTTTTAAAGGGACCAAAAGTAATTGGACAGATTAAATAATTGTAAATAAAATGTTCATTTCTAGTACTTGGTTGAAAACCCTTTGTTGGCAATGACTGCCTGAAGTCTTGAACTCATGGACATCACCAGACGCTGTGTTTCCTCCTTTTTGATGCTCTGCCAGGCCTTCACTGTGGTGGTTTTCAGTTGCTCGAGATTTACAATTATCCCTAGACTGTATAGAGCTGTCTGCTTCTGAAACAGTACCATAAATCTGCTGGTATTTTGAGTCCATTTTCACAAAAATTATTACGTATGGTGAAAGAGGCCGCGGATGTGGGTGTGGGGGGGACATCTGGTACTGATGGTGGTGGTGCATCTGCTGGTAGTGCCAAAAGCACAATAGCAGCTAAGGCTAGAGGTGTTGAGTCTGCATCATCAGCCGGCACAAGTAGGCCTTTAAGGCTCCCTTTTCTGGGAGTAGGTAAACTGCTTTTAAAGCCGGAGCATCAGGAACTGGTTTTGCCTTACATTGCTGAAAAAGCCTCCAGCTCTAGTGCCTCCTCTTCTGAAGTTTAAAAAAATGCAAGCACTGAGTTGTCAGTGCAGGCTTCTTGTCAGGAACCACCCCTTTGGTGAAGGATGCGGCAGCCCACACTTCGGATTACTCCATGGAGCTCTTTTCACAGGCCATGCCTGTGTTATCAAGAGAAATTCTGAATTCCCCAGTCCAACATGAATCGGAGATGGAGTGCACTGATGCACAGCCACTGCTATATGATTCTGCTGGTACATTGACCCACAGCACTACATTCCCCTCGCACTCTACAGAGCCAGAATGTGACACTGATGAAACTCAGGTGCCCCTTCCCGCATACTATACCACCTTACACAGTGACACAGAGGAAGGAGCAGATGAAAGTGCCGGTCCCTGAGCAGGTGGTGGGGTCCTACTCGTGGGCGACGGCAGTGGCACAGGGCCCTTCATAGTGCACAAAAGTGTCTCTGCCGGTGGGAGGGCCCACTCGCCGTCAGACATACAGTCGTACTATGAGGGGCCCTGTGCCAGTGCCGTCGCCCACGAGTGGGCCCTCCATGCTTGCTCAGGGCCACAGCACTTGCAATACTTACATCTCCCTGCTCCACCGCCGTAACGTCTTCCGCCTTTCCTGACAGTGACATTCAGGTTACAGAGCGCGATGACATCACGTCTGTATGCCCTCTACCGAAACAGTACAAGTGCAGAGAGCTTTAAAATCGCAATGCTGAGGAGTCCAGAGTAGAGCAGTGCCCAGCGAGGAGAGGTATTTAATTTTTTTAAATGTTGGGAGCATTTTTTAGGGAGCAATATACACTGGAGAATGATATATGGGGCCCATCATACACTGGAGCATCATCCATTTGGCCCATCATATACTGGAGCATTCCAAATGGGGGACATCAGACACTGGAGCAGTAATTACATGGCCCATTATACACTGGATCATTAGAAATGGGTCCCATTATATATGGAGCATAATTTGGGCCCATAACACACTGGAGCATCATCCATGGGGACCAACATATACTGGAGCATTCCAAATGGGGGACATCAGACACTGGAGCAGCATTTACGGGGCCCATTATACACTGGATCATTAGAAATGGGGCCCATTATATATGGAGCATAATTTGGGCCCATAACACACTGGAGCATCGTCCATAGGGACCAACATATACTGGAGCATTCCAAATGGGGGAAATCAGACACTGGAGCAGTATTTACGGGGCCCATTATACACTGGAGCATTAGAAATGGGGCCCATTATATATGGAGCATAATTTGGGCCCATAACACACTGGAGCATCGTCCATGGGGACCAACATATACTGGAGCATTCCAAATGGGGGACATCAGACACTAGAAGGTTGGAGGAGTGTTTAAACTAGGGGAACACATAGGGCAATCTGTCACAAAGACAGGGATCGTCGAACAGTGTGCTGCCTACCTGGCGCACGAGTCCGACACATCGCTGATCGGGTTGACAGATTACTGGGAGGGGCTGGTGAGGATCCAGCGGTCATGGTGCACATTGGCACAAATGACAAAGTTAGAGGTAGGTGGAAGGTCCTTAAAGATGATTTCAGGGAATTAGGCTGTAAGCTTAAAGCAAGGACCTCCAAGGTGGTATTTTCGGAAATACTTCCTGTTCCACGTGCCACACCAGAGAGGCAACGGGAGATTAGGGAGGTTAATAAGTGGCTCAGGAATTGGTGTAGGAAGGAGGGGTTTCCTACAGAACTGGGCCGACTTCTCAGTTGGCTACAGGTTCTACGCTAGGGACGGGCTGCACCTCAATGGGGAGGGTGCAGCTGTGCTGGGGGAGAAAATGGCTAGAAGGTTGGAGGAGTGTTTAAACTAGGGACGGGGGGGAGGGTATTCCTTTTATAGGAGGGGAAGACAGTGCAGAGAGTGACCTGGGCACAAATAATGACATTGGGGGTGGGGGTGGCATGGGGGGTGGGGTTAGAGCAGTTAATAATTTAAGAAAGAATAGAGGTACAGAGAGATACATAAAGTGCATGTATACTAATGCCAGAAGCCTCGCCAACAAAATGGAGGAATTGGAGTTAATGTTGTTGGAACATAATTATGACATGGTGGGGATATCTGAGACATGGCTGGACGAGAGCCATGACTGGGCAGTTAATTTACAGGGCTATAGTCTGTTCAGAAATGACCGTACAAATAAACGAGGGGGAGGTGTGTGTTTATATGTAAAATCATCCTTAAAACCCATCCTTCGTGATAATATATATGAATCTAATGAAAATGTAGAGTCCCTGTGGGTAGAGATAAGGGGAGGGGGGAAAAATAATAAATTCCTGATAGGGTTATGTTATAAGTCTCCAAAAATAATGGAAGCAACAGAGAATATCCTCATAAAGCAAATAGAGGAAGCTGCGACTCAAAGAGAAGTCATTATTATGGGGGACTTCAACTACCCTGAAATACATTGGGGAACCGAAACCTGCAGTTCCAGCAAAGGTAATAGGTTTTTGACAACTATGAGAGACAATTACCTTTCACAACTGGTTCAGGACCCAACAAGAGTGGGGGCACTGCTAGACCTAATATTAACCAACAGGCCAGACCGCATATCAAATGTAAGGGTTGGGGTCACTTGGGTAATAGTGATCACAAATTAATAAGTTTTCATGTATCCTTTAATAAGATGTGTAGTAGAGGGGTTACAAGGACACTAAACTTCAGGAAAGCAAATTTCCAACGGATGAGAGATGATCTTGGTGCAATTAACTGGGATGGTATCCTGAGACATAAAAATACACAAAGAAAATGGGAGACGTTTATTAGCATCCTGAATAGGACCTGTGCACAATATATACCGTATGGGAATAAACATGCTAGAAATAGGAGGAAACCACTATGGCTAAATAGAGCTGTAAGGGGCGCAATAAGAGATAAAAAGAAAGCATTTAGAGAATTAAAGCAAGTAGGTAGTGATGAGGCATTAACTAAATACAGAAGACTAAATAAATTCTGTAAAAAGCAAATTATTATTATTATTATTTATTGTTATAGCGCCATTTATTCCATGGCGCTTTATATGTAAGGAGGGGTATACATAATAAAAACAAGTACAATAATCTTAAACAATACAAGTCATAACTGGTACAGGAGGAGAGAGGACTCTGCCCGCGAGGGCTCACAATCTACAAGGGATGGGTGATAATACAGTAGGCGAGGGTAGAGCTGGTCGTGCAGCGACCAAATCAAGACAGCAAAGATTGAGACAGAGAGACTCATTGCCAGAGAAAGTAAAAATAATCCCAAAATATTCTTTAACTACATAAATAGTAAGAAGCTAAAAAATGATAGTGTTGGCCCCCTTAAAAATAGTCTGGGTGAAATGGTGGATGAGGATGAGGAAAAAGCCAATATGCTAAATGACTTTTTTCAACAGTATTTACACAAGAAAATCCCATGACGGATAACATGATCAGGGATAAAAATTCTCCGTTAAATGTCATCTGCTTAACCCAGCAGGAAGTACGGCAGCGTCTAAAAATCACTAAAATTGACAAATCCCCGGGCCCGGATGGGATACACCCCCGAGTACTGCAGGAATTAAGTACAGTCATAGATAGACCATTATTATTAATCTTTAAAGATTCCATAATAACAGGGTCTGTACCACAGGACTGGCGTATAGCAAATGTGGTGCCAATATTCAAAAAGGGAACAAAAACTGAACATGGAAATTATAGGCCAGTAAGCTTAACCTCAACTGTGGGTAAAATCCTGGAGGGTTTTCTAAGAGATACTATACTGGAGTATCTGGAGAAGAATAACCTTATGACCCAATATCAACATGGGTTTACAAGGGACCGTTCCTGTCAGACTAATCTGATAAGCTTTTATGAAGAGGTAAGTTCTGGACTGGACCAAGGGAATGCAGTGGACGTGGTGTACATGGACTTTTCAAAGGCTTTTGATACGGTGCCACACAAAAGGTTGATACATAAAATGAGAACAATGGGGATAGGGGAAAATATGTGTAGGTGGGTTAAGAGCTGGCTCAGGGATAGGAAACAAAGGGTGGTTATTAAAGGAGCACACTCGGACTGGGTCACGGTTAGCAGTGGGGTACCACAGGGGTCAGTTTTGGGCCTGCTTCTTTTTAACATATTTATTAATGACCTTGTAGGGGGCATAGAGAGTAGAATTTCAATATTTGCAGATGACACTAAACTCTGCAGGGTAATCAATACAGAGGAGGACAATTTTATATTACAGGAGGATTTATGTAAACTAGAAGCTTGGGCTGATAAATGGCAAATGAGCTTTAATGGGGATAAATGTAAGGTCATGCACTTGGGTAGAACGAACAAGATGTATAATTATGTGCTTAATTGTAAAACACTGGGCAAAACAGTCACTGAAAAAGACCTGGGTGTATGGGTGGACGACAAACTCACATTTAGCGGCCAGTGTCAGGCAGCTGCTGCAAAGGCAAATAAAATAATGGGATGCATTAAAAGAGGCATAGATGCTCATGAGGACATGAGGAGAACATAATTTTACCTCTATATAAGTCACTAGTGCGACCACACTTAGAATACTGTGTACAGTTCTGGTCTCCGGTGTATAAGAAAGACATAGCTGAACTGGGGCGGGTGCAGAGAAGAGCGACCAAGGTTATTAGGAAACTAAGGGATCTGCAATACCAAGACAGGTTATTACACTTGGGGTTATTTAGCTTGGAGAATCAAAGGCTTAGGGGTGATCTTATTACAATGTATAAATATATGCGGGGACAATACCAAGACCTTTCTAATGATCTTTTTACTCTTAGACCTGTGACGGGGACAAGGGGGCATCCTCTACGTCTGGAGGAAAGAAGGTTTAAGCATACTCACAGACGCGGATTCTTTACTGTAAGAGCAGTGAGACTATGGAACTCTCCGCCATATGATGTTGTAATGAGTGATTCCCTACTAAAATTTAAGAAGGGAAGGAATGCCTTTCTTGAAAAGTATAATATTACAGGGTATATACACTAGTTTCCTTAGTGTTGCGTTGATCCAGGGAGCTAGTCTGATTGCCGTATGTGGAGTCGGGAAGGAATATTTTTCCACAATGTGAAGCTTACTGTGTGCCACATGGGTTTTTTTTGCCTTCCTCTGGATCAACATGTTAGGGCAAGTTAGGATAGGATATGGGTTGAACTAGATGGACTTAAAGTCTCCCTTCAACCTTAATAACTATGTTACTATGTTACTGGAGCAGCATTTACGGGGCCCATTATACACTGGATCATTAGAAATGGGGCCCATTATATATGGAGCATAATTTGGGCCCATAACACACTGGAGCATCGTCCATGGAGACCAACATACACTGGAGCATTCCAAATGGGGGACATCAGACACTGGAGCAGCATTTACGGGGCCCTTTATACACTGGAGCCTTAGAAAGGGATCCATTATATATGGACTCTATGGAGCATTATTTGGGCCCATAAGACAGTGGAGCATCATCCATGGGGACCAACATATACTGTAGCATTATGTGGAGAAATATATGGGGCTCATTCTGTATGGCGCACTAGGTGGTAGCCATAATACTGTATGGAGTAATATACTGTTTGTTTTTTGAGCTATTGTAGAATTTAAAATAGATCAGTCATGTCATGTAAGCAGTGAAGTATTTTTCATTGTACTATACCTGCACTATAAATGCAGAGTGATAATGTAAACTCCACATTAAGTATTACCTGCCTAACCCAGGAAGAAGTGCAGAACCGCCTTAGGAAGATTAAAATTGACAAATCACCAGGCCCTGATGGCATTCACCCTCGGGTATTAAGGGAGTTAAGTAATGTGATAGACAGGCCTCTATTCATTATATTTAAAGACTCTATAGAACCAGGGTCTGTTCCTTTTGATTGGCAGCAAGCAAATGTGGTACCAATATTCAAAAAGGGCTGTAAAAGGGAACCTGGAAACTATAGGCCGGTAAGCTTAACATCTGTTGTGGGTAAAATTTTTGAAGGGTTTCTAAGGGATACCATTATGGAATATCTCAATGTTAATAAATGTTTAACTCCATATCATCATGGATTTATGAAGGATCGCTCCTGTCAGACTAACCTGATCAGCTTCTATGAGGATGTAAGCTCTCAAATGGACCAAGGAGAATCATTGGATGTCATTTATCTCGACTTCTCTAAAGCATTTGACACTGTCCCACATAAAAGATTGGTAAGTAACATGAGAAAGCTTGGGCTAGGGGAAAATGTGTGTAGATGGGTAGGTAGCTGGCTTAGTGATAGAAAACAAAGAGTGGTTATTAATGGTGCATACTCAGATTGGGCCAGGGTTACTAGTGGGGTACCACAGGGTTCTGTATTGGGCCCCCTACTATTTAATATATTTATTAAAGATCTAGTGGATGGCTTACACAGTAAAATATCAGTATTTGCAGATGATACAAAACTATGTAAGGTAGTTAACACAAAGGAGGACAGTTTGCAACTACAGACAGATTTGAGTAAATTGGAGAATTGGGCTGAAAAATGGCAAATGAGGTTTAACACAGATAAGTGTAAGGTTCTGCACATGGGAAGGAGAAACAGATGCTACAATTACTTACTAAATGGGAAACTGCTGGGGAAATCAGACATGGAAAAAGACTTAGGCATCTTAGTCAATAAGAAGCTAAATTGGAGTGTCCAGTGTCAGGCAGCTGCCACCAAAGCAAATAGGGTCATGGGATGTATTAGAAGAGGTCTGGGGACACGAGATGAAAACATAATTCTCCCTCTGTACAAATCACTCGTCAGACCACACTTGGGGTATTGTGTGTAATTTTGGACGCCAGTGCTCAAGAAAGACATTACTGAACTTGAAAGGGTTCAAAGGCGGGCTACTAAAATGATAAATGGAGTTGGTTCACTACAATACCCAGAAAGGTTATCAAAATTAGGTCTATTTACTCTAGAAAAGAGAAGACTTAGGGGAGACCTAATATATATGTACAAGTATATCAGAGGGCAATACAGAGATCTCTCCAATGAACTGTTTGTACCAAGGACTGTGACAAGAACAAGGGGGCATTCTCTTCGTTTGGAGAAAAGACAATTTCTGCACCAGCATAGAAGAGGGTTCTTCACGGTAAGAGCAGTGAGGCTCTGGAATGCTCTTCCTGAGGAAGTAGTGATGGCCAACTCACTGAATGAATGTAAGAAAGGAATGGATGCTTTTCTTGTGAGTAACAGTATAGAAGGTTACGAATAACAGAATATTATAGGTAGATGGTTGACCCAGCTTAGGGGAAGGAATTTTTTTCCCTATGGAGAAAATTGGCTTCTACTCTGTGGGTTTTTGCCTTCCCCAGGATCAACAATGCAGAACAGCTGCACTAAAAATAGGCTGAACTAGATGGACATAAGGTCTTCCTTCAGCCTTCAAAACTATGTTACTATGTTACTATGTTACCTATATTTCTGTGCCGTATCGGAGCATCATGAATTCTGGTATGTGTTAAAAGGGCGCACTGACACTCTTTCGCCCAGGGCACACGAATACCTGGCGGAAGCCCTACCCCCCCCCCACAGCTTTAGCCAAATAACCCCCAGTTTTCAATGCCTAACTATTAGTATAAAGTAAATTAAGGTTGACAAGCTCCAGTAATAAGAATTGATGTCGTTGGCATTGAAACGGGCACTGTGTGTGTTTACTGTCCTCCACTCCCTGCCGACTTTGCTTCTCCATTGACTTGCATTGGGTTTCGTGTTTCAGTCGGACCCCCGACTTTTCCCTATACTCGGTTGATTTCGTTCGACCCGACTTTTAAGAAAGTCGTGTTTCATGAAACCCGACTCGACCCGAAAAAAGGCAAAGTCGCTCATCTCTAGTCCTGACACATAAACATCCCCTCATGATCAGCCTATACTGCATACACGGAGGCCCCTGATCATGTGACCCCTGACTCCTCCCCTCCTGTGACCTCATCACAGGTCCTGTGTATATGTGGAGTGCGGCTCTGAAGGTGGAGGTCAGTGCTGGAGGCTCCATTATTCTCTATGTGGAGTGCGGCTCTGAAGGTGGAGGTCGGTGCTGGAGGCTCCATTATTCTCTATGTGGAGTGCGGCTCTGAAGGTGGAGGTCAGTGCTGGAGGCTCCATTATTCTCTATGTGGAGTGCGGCTCTGAAGGTGGAGGTCGGTGCTGGAGGCTCCATTATTCTCTATGTGGAGTGTGGCTCTGCGGGTGGAGGTCAGTGCTGGAGGCTCCATTATTCTCTATGTGGAGTGCGGCTCTGAAGGTGGAGGTCGGTGCTGGAGGCTCCATTATTCTCTATGTGGAGTGTGGCTCTGCGGGTGGAGGTCGGTGCTGGAGGCTCCATTATTCTCTATGTGGAGTGCGGCTCTGCGGGTGGAGGTCGGTGCTGGAGGCTCCATTATTCTCTATGTGGAGTGTGGCTCTGTGGGTGGAGGTAGGTGCTGGAGGCTCCATTATTCTCTATGTGGAGTACGGCTCTGCGGGTGGAGGTCGTTCCCGGAGGCTCCATTATTCTCTATGTGGAGTGCGGCTCTGTGGGTGGAGGTAGGTGCTGGAGGCTCCATTATTCTCTATGTGGAGTACGGCTCTGCGGGTGGAGGTCGTTCCCGGAGGCTCCATTATTCTCTATGTGGAGTGCAGCTCTGCGGGTGGAGGTCAGTGCTGGAGGCTCCATTATTCTCTATGTGGAGTACGGCTCTGCGGGTGGAGGTCGTTCCCGGAGGCTCCATTATTCTCTATGTGGAGTGCGGCTCTGTGGGTGGAGGTAGGTGCTGGAGGCTCCATTATTCTCTATGTGGAGTACGGCTCTGCGGGTGGAGGTCGTTCCCGGAGGCTCCATTATTCTCTATGTGGAGTGCGGCTCTGCGGGTGGAGGTCAGTGCTGGAGGCTCCATTATTCTCTATGTGGAGTGCGGCTCTGCGGGTGGAGGTCGGTGCTGGAGGCTCCATTATTCTCTATGTGGAGTGTGGCTCTGTGGGTGGAGGTAGGTGCTGGAGGCTCCATTATTCTCTATGTGGAGTACGGCTCTGCGGGTGGAGGTCGTTCCCGGAGGCTCCATTATTCTCTATGTGGAGTGCGGCTCTGTGGGTGGAGGTAGGTGCTGGAGGCTCCATTATTCTCTATGTGGAGTACGGCTCTGCGGGTGGAGGTCGTTCCCGGAGGCTCCATTATTCTCTATGTGGAGTGCAGCTCTGTGGGTGGAGGTTGGTGCTGGAGGCTCCATTATTCTCTATGTGGAGTGCGGCTCTGTGGGTGGAGGTTGGTGCTGGAGGCTCCATTATTCTCTATGTGGAGTGCGGCTCTGCGGGTGGAGGTCGGTGCTGGAGGCTCCATTATTCTCTATGTGGAGTGCGGCTCTGCGGGTGGAGGTCGGTGCTGGAGGCTCCATTATTCTCTATGTGGAGTGTGGCTCTGCGGGTGGAGGTCGGTGCTGGAGGCTCCATTATTCTCTATGTGGAGTGCGGCTCTGCGGGTGGAGGTCGGTGCTGGAGGCTCCATTATTCTCTATGTGGAGTGCGGCTCTGTGGGTGGAGGTTGGTGCTGGAGGCTCCATTATTCTCTATGTGGAGTGTGGCTCTGCGGGTGGAGGTCGGTGCTGGAGGCTCCATTATTCTCTATGTGGAGTACGGCTCTGCGGGTGGAGGTCGTTCCCGGAGGCTCCATTATTCTCTGTGGAGTGCGGCTCTGCGGGTGGAGGTTGGTGCTGGAGGCTCCATTATTCTCTATGTGGAGTGTGGCTCTGCGGGTGGAGGTCGGTGCTGGAGGCTCCATTATTCTCTATGTGGAGTGCGGCTCTGCGGGTGGAGGTCGGTGCTGGAGGCTCCATTATTCTCTATGTGGAGTGTGGCTCTGCGGGTGGAGGCTCCTCACCAGGACTGTAGCAGGTAAAGACCCCAATATCCACAGGTGTCTCTTCTAATTGGGGGAAACTATCACCTCTAATAATCCTCGGACAGTTCTGACAAACACGGAAAACTGTCCCTTTATGGAGGTGACAGAAAGTCTGTTTAGTCTCTTTAGCTTCTTAGTATCAGCTCTAATCCAATGGTGAGAGAGCGATTTACCCTGAAGAGTCACAGATTGTGGGGTTGGTAAAAATGTTATATTTAGGGGGTTCTGTGTTGTCTCCTTATAAGAATCACAATGGTTTTGTTCTTTTTCCGCTGATAGATACAAATGACCCAACTAAGGAAGAAAGGAAACCTGTATTAGGCCGGGATCACACTACCGTGTGTGATGAGAGAAACTCACAAGAGTCTCTCGCATCAACACCCAGCACTCAGGACCGGAGCTGTGGCTGCATAGAAATACATACAGCCGCAGCTCCGGTCCTGAGTGCCGGCGGTAGCTCCGGGTGTTGATGCAAGAGACTCGTGCGAGTTTCTCCCATCACACACAGTAGTGTGATCCCGGCCTTACTCTCCTAGTATGGGGCCTCTACACACAGTATAATGTATTTAATTAAATATACGGAAACCTACAGGAAAATGCCCCCAAAAATCATATCCAGTGGATACAAAATAACACTGTACAAGGAGACCTTGGGATCAGATCATTTCTGTCCGTTGTGTTTGTGGAAACAGAAAATCCTTTTCTAAAAGCCTCAAACTTCTGTGTGTGACTCAGACCTGAGATCTAACGTGATAGAAGATTACAGTGCGGGGAAGACGGGAACCTTCATATAGACGGCCGGTGGGGATGGAGTCAGTGACGGACTCCGGCCAAATATGTTTCTAGAGCCGTAGAAGAAGATGAAGATGTCGTCCTCATCATGAAGTAGTTATTTCTCCTGTCACGTGTAATGAATATCTCCTGCAGTATTGCTAATGCCGATTCCAGTGTCGGTAAATGAGACGAGAATTAGCGTTATGGAAGATGAGTCTATAAGGAACGTATTCAGCTGCCGACTCCGAGGGAGAAACTGCTTGTTGTCTGTGGCCTAAATATATAGGTTTTATTAGTAGATGTCAAGAAGAAAACTAAATACTGTAAATAATAAATCTCCTGATATGTTTCCCTTATTATATCCAGTAATTGTATTATTACACAGGATTTTTATGATGTTACATCGGCTCACCTTCTCATTTAGGTCTCTACAATATCGGATCCTCTCAGTGAAGATCTTCTATATAAGAGAATTTTCCTGATTTACCCATCAAGGATGGATATGGACAGAGACAAGATGGCGGAGAGGATATTACACCTCACCCTAGAGATCCTCTTCCGGCTTACTGGAGAGGTGAGAGATTCTGATGACGTCACATTACATCATTCTTATCTATGGGAACAACAGATGGACAGAACTGGAGAGGTGAGGACTCTGGAAATGTCTGTAGTGAGATTTATTAATGTTTCTCTCCATAACCAGGATTACACAGTAGTGAAGAAGATATCTAGTGAGCGCTGTCAGGACCCTGTGTCTGAGGAATGGGGAAGACCCCTGAGCCCAATCACGGGGCCTCCACCTCACCCCCTGATACATGAGGACATCAATGACCAGAAGATCCTAGAACTCACCTACAAGATGATTGAGCTGCTGACTGGAGAGGTGACACTGCTGGGAATGCTGGGACATTATACAGTAACGCTATGAAGGGATCGGGGGGATGACGGTATTGTATGTGTCAGGTTCCTTTAAGGTGTCAGGATGTTGCCGTCTATTTCTCCATGGAGGAGTGGGAGTATTTAGAAGGACACAGAGATCTGTACAAGGACATCATGATGGAGGTTCCCCAGCCCCTCACATCACCAGGTAATAGACAGGACTAAATACACACGGCCTGTAATTATCTGTATATAAAGAATGAATTCAGTCCCTGTATGTGTTTCCTCCAGATCTAGCCAGTAAGAAGACAACACCAGAGAGATGTCCCCGTCCTCTTCTTCCACAGGACTGTAAACAAGAAGATCCCAGTGTTCCTCAGGATCATCAGGTAGATGGAGAGAAGGTGTCATGAGATCTCCCCTATGATGTGTAGACGGCTGTGAAGGTCTTGTGCTCAGTCTTGTTTTATCCCCCAGTATTATATGTTTTATACTGGTGTAATGAGAACGGTGGAGATGGCAGGATTGGAGCTGATCATAGATGGGACTTCTCCATCTGTCTGTGACTTTTACAATATTTGTTTCAGGGTGAATATCTGACCCATATTAATACTACAGAGACATATGTGAGAGGTGATGAGTGGTGTAAAGAGGAGATTCCTGCATATGACTACCCAGGTGAGTAGTAACCACTAAATGCAGAGTCACAGATTCTTCTCAGTCACCGACTTTGGCTGCTTTATCGGTCGTATAGTCCAAATATATCACAATTGTGTGATCACCATTTTGCCTCTATACCACAACATTCTCCTCCTCCCAAAACTGTTCACATGACTTTGGGCATTGAAAGCCCTTTTCTATAGAAATTACCACCTGGAGGATCCACCTACCCCTTGGGATTAGAAGACGCTGACCCTTACTTGCCCTGGTCTGTAAACTGCGAAGCCTAATGACAGTGTACGTAGAATGTGCTGACGAGTAAGAAAACCACTTGAAGAAAAATATTATGATGGACCTTTTAAAAGAAAGCGGAGGGTAATGGTGCTGTTGGCTTACTAGAATCCTGATATTGCACACATTTCAAACTCCATCTTGCGGGCCAAATCTGGCCTGCAAGGGTGATTGTATTTGGCCCGCTATGCCGGCACGGCCTTCGCATTATACTGTACGGAAGACCTTCTCGATCCATTATACTGTATGGAGGACTATGTGGAGCCCGTTATACTACACTACAGTGCCTTGTGGCAGTATTCGGCCTCCTGGAACTTTTCAACCTTTTCCCACATATCATGCTTCAAACATAAAGATACCAAATGTAAATTTTTGGTGAAGAATCAACAAGTGGGACACAATTGTTAAGTTGTACGAAATTTATTTAAAATTTTTGTGGAAATTCAAAAACTGAGAAGTGGGGCGTGCAATATTATTCGGCCCCTTTAACTTAATACTTTGTTGCGCCACCTTTTGCTGCGTTTACAGCTGCAAGTCGCTTGGGGTATGTCTCTATCAGTTTTGTACATCGAGAGACTGAAATTCTTGCCCATTCTTCCTTGGCAAACAGTTTGAGCTCAGTGAGGTTGGATGGAGATCATTTGTGAACAACAGTTTTCAGCTCTTTCCACAGATTCTCAATTGGATTCAGGTCTGGACTTTGACTTGGCCATTCTAACCCCTGGATGCATTTATTTGTGAACCATTCCATTGTAGATTATGCTTTATAAAATTAAGTAATGAAACACTGCGCTAAAAAAGTTTACAATCAGATAGCCCCAACCAAGGGGAAGATTAAATGTGTGCAAGCAAAACAGAACAGGACTCACTGGTGAAACTTAGAGAAGTTAGAATATTGGTGATGACCAATGGGTATGAGGAGGTATGCAGTGCTCAATAGCGGCACCGTGATCTGATACCTGGAATGAAATAAGATGCATTTGAATACAGTTGTTTAGACCGTATACATAGGCTAGTTGAAACACTTGTTTGGATTCACCGTGGTGGTGCAAAGTTGCCTATGGATGGTACCTTACCTTTGGGCCTCTTGGCTGCATCTCTGACCAGTCTTCTCCTTGTTTGAGATGAACGTTTACAGGGACGGCCGGGTCTTGTTAGATTTGCAGTGGTATGATACTCCTTTTATTTCAATATGATCGCTTGCACAGTGCTCCTTGGGATGTTTAAAGTTTTGGAAATCATTTTGTTTCCAAATCCGGCTTTAAACTTCTCCACAACAGTATCACGGACCTGCCTGTTGTGTTCCTTGGTCTCCGTGATGCTCTCTGTGCTTCAAACATAACCCTGAGACTATCACAGAGCAGGTGCATTTATATGGAGACTTGATTACACACAGGTGGATTATATTTATCATCATTAGTCATTTAGGACAACATTGGATCATTCAGAGATCCACAATGAAATTCTGGAGTGAGTTTGCTGCACTGAAAGAAAAAAAAGGGGCCGAATAATATTGCACGCCCCACTTTTCAGTTTTGGAATTTCCACAAAAATTTAAAATAACCAATAAATTTCTTTCAACTTCACAATTGTGTCCCACTTGTTGATTCTTCACCAAAAATTTACATTTGGTATCTTTATGTTTGAAGCATGATATGTGGGAAAAGGTTGAAAAGTTCCAGGGGGCTGAATACTTTTGCAAGTCTCTATATATACAGGACTGTGGGGCCCAGTATACTGTATGGAGAGCTGTAAATACATAGTAAGGTTGTCCCTCGACACTGTCCAAGTTTCTTTTGACCCTCTCTGAATTTGCATTTGACATCACTCTCTTATTGGATGAATCTACCTTCTCTCCCTTCTGTGCTGCTGAATGTTCTCATATGGTCCCTACAAGACCAGGTCCAGTCTTTCTGGCCAAACTTCTCTTTTATGATCAACAACTTTAAATGTGCAATTTCTCAAGTGTGAATTTCTGTACAATAACAACAGAGTTTCCTTTTATCCTGACTTTTAAAATTCTTTTAAAACCGACTAACTTAAATGAGGATTATGATAAACCACATAACAAATATTACACTTGAGCCATGACATAGAGAGGGTAAAATAAGTATTTGATACACTGCCAATGTTTCAAGTTTCCCAACCTACAGAGAAAGGAGAGGTCTGAAATTTTTGTTGTAGGCACAAATCCAGAAAATCACATTGTTTGATTTTCAAATAAATTTGCATTTTTTTTGCATGAAGTATTTGTATTTGATACAATTGAAAAACAAAGCTTAATATTTGATACTGAAACCTTAGTTTGCAGTTACAGGGGTTAGACTTTTCCTGTAGTTTTTCACCAAGTTTGCACACACTGCAGCTGAGATTTTGGCCCACTCCTCCATACAGATCTTCTCCAGATCTTTCAGGGCTGTCGCAGAACAACATTGAGTTTCAGATCCCTCCAAAGATTTTCTTTTGGTTTCAGGTGTGGAGACTGGCTAGGCCACTCTTTGACCTTGAAATGATTCTTAAGGAGCCACTTTATAGTTGCCTCGCTGTGTGTTATGCGTCATTGTCATGCTAGAAGACTCAGCCACGACCCATTTTCAATGCTCTTACTGAGGGAAGGAGGTTTTTGGCCAAAATCTCGCAATGCTTCATGTTTCCCCCACATTGCTTCACGGTTAGGACAGTGTTCTTGTGGTGGTACTTATCCTTCTTCCTCCAAACATCGTGAGTGGATTTGATACCAAAGATCGCATCTGACCACATGACCTTCTCCCATGCCTCCTCTGGATCATTCAAATGGTCACTGGCAAACTTCAAGTGGGCCTGGACTTGTGCTGGCATGCACAGGGGAACTTTGCATGCTCTTCAGTATTTTAATCCATGACGGCATAGTGTGTTACTAACGGTAATGTTTGAGACTGTGGCCCTAGCTTTCTTCAGGTCATGGAACTGGTCCTCCAGTGTCATTCTGGGCTGATTCTGGACATTTCTCAGAATCATCCTTACCGCATGAGGTGAGATCTTGCAAGGAGCCCCAGACCGAGGAAGATTGATAGTCAGCCTGTGTTTCTTCCATTTTCTAATAATTGTGCCAACAGTTGTTGCCATCTCAACAAGCTGCTTGCGTATTATCCTGAAGCCCATCCCAGCCTTGTGCAGGTCTACAATTTTGTCCCTGTTGTCCTTAGAAAGCTGTTTGGTTTTGGCCATGGTGGAGAGCTTGAAGTGTGATTAAGTGTGTGGACAGGTATCATTTATACAGGTAACGGGTGCAGAGTAGGGGGGCTTCTTCAAGAAAACCTAACAAGTCTGTGAGAGCCAGAATTCTTGTTGGTTAGTAGGTGATCATATACTTATTTATTCGGTCGTCCATGACAGCACCACCTGAGAGAGGGGATCTGCCCTTCAGGAACAGGAAACCTAGAGATACAAAAGGGCGGCACCTCTCCCACGCATCAGTTGGTTTCCTGTTCCCAGAGGACAGGTTTTCCTAAAGATCGTCTGTCATGGATCGTCGAGGATTCCCAGGCCGGCTGACCGACCCAGGTAGCGGGGGGTTCTCCTACCTCGGTCAGCGCGGGGTCCCTGGAAGTGCCACGGTGGGGCCGGGTAGGTCGCCACGGCAGTGGACGGAGTAGGTGGAGCAAGGGGTCCATCTCCAGAGTGCCAGCACCAGGTATGTATGCCCCGGGCCCCTCCTGGTGCGTTCATTTCCCCCCCCGGGTTCCGGTACTCATCTCGTCCGGGCCGTTGTTGGCGCCCGGTTGGCAGACGCGGGGCGGCGCACGAGGGGGCTGGAGGCATTCTGGGCCGGGGGCACCATGCCGGCTCCTTTCCACGCGCTCCTGCGGTTTCAGATGAGCGGCGGGGGTGACACGGCGGAAGGGGCGCGACCGGGAACGCCGAAACCGGAAGTCGGGTGCCGGCCGGCTTCCGGTGTGCGCCGCAGATGCGCGCCTGTCCTGGGTCACGGGCGGCGGCCGGGGTGGGGGGCCGCAGGAGGGTCCCGGGTGGGAGGTGCCACGGCCAGAACCCTGCTTACCCGGACATCAGGAGGCCTTATAAGGCAGGCGGGGACGCTGCTGGGGTGCTTCTGAAGGCCCAGCGATTGATACGACGGAAGCCCCCTGTCATGATCTCAGTGCGGGTTTGACTCGCACACGTGGGGTTAATGTCTGGAACCAGTGCTGATGACTGGCATTTCTGGGGTTAAAGGTTGTGATCCCGGTGCAGGCTTACCTGCACACCTGGGGCTATGATTGTGGCCTCTCCCTGGTTCTGGGGGAGGCTTCTTATAGCCTCAGGACGCTCCCATCCCTGTCAGTTATACTTTCACCCTTGGCATTGTGTGGTGACCCCTGAGTGTGTTAGTGCTGTGTTCTGGTTACTTGATTGTCTGTGTATGACTCGGTCTGTTCCCTGGATATCGCTTTGGATTCTGCCTGGTACCTTATATGTCTGTTTGGTTTTGATCTCTGCTTGGCCCTGATTATCCGCTCTGTCTCCTCCCTGGTACTGTACTGTGATCCTGTGTATGACCTTTGGCTTTGTCTGACCTCCCGTCTGTTTATCCCTCCTGTACCTCGCTGGTCTGTACTGTGCATGACTTCTGCTTTGCCATAATCTGAGTTCTCTGGACCCTGACACTATTAGTTGAAGCACGCCTGGTCACCTTCTGCCCTGCTCCCCAGGTAACTCTTAGCACTGCTTCTGTACTCAGGACACACGCACTGGCTCTATGAGCAAGTGTAGTGCGGTGTCTCTGACATTATAACTGACCATTTCAGGTTTTTTTTTTTTCTGAAGAAAAAAAAAAAAAAAGGTGTGTGTTATCCTCATGGATCCCATACAAGCCTTGTCTGATCAGGTCAAGCACCTGACCCAAATGTTCCATAAGCTCAATGTGGAACAACGCACGGTGGCCCAGACCCAGCAACAGTTGGTGGTTACGGTGCAGGGGGCTGTCGATGCAGGGGCTTCTAGTTCTGGGGGTAGGGATGTGTCATTAGCGTCCCCCGAATCTCCGGTCAAATTGCCAGACCTTTTCTCAGGGGACAAAAAGGAGTTCAGGTCTTTTAGAGAAGGATGCAAGCTTTTTTTTTCTCTAAGGCCCCGCTCCTCTGGGGATGAGTTCCAGAGGGTGGGGGTCATTATTTCCCTACTTCGGGGGGCTCCGCAAGCATGGGCTTTCTCTCTGTCTTCCTCTGCTCCTGAACGTATGTCAGTGAACGCATTCTTTGAGGCCCTCGGGCACATTTATGATGAACCTGACCGAGTGCGATTGGTAGAGGATATGTTGATGAGTGTCTGTCAGGGGAAACACTCAGCTGAGTGGTTTTGTTCTGAGTTCCGCCGCTGGGCGGCAGAGGTCTCTTGGAGCGACGCCGCACTCCGAGGACTCTTTCGCAGAGGCTTGTCCGAGCGGCTGCAGGATGCCTTGGCGTTACATCCCCCACCTATCGCTCTCGAGGACGCCATGACCCAGGCCGTCCGGATGGACTGCGGGCCAGAGGGGTGATGCAGGTGGATACTCCATTATTCCCCAGTGGAAAAGAGACTGCCCCTGAGCCCATGGATGTAGGCGCCCTCTCCCTGAAGGATTCGGAGAGGAAACGCCGGAAGGACAAGCAGTTATGCTTTTACTGCGGTAAAACGGGACATTGGAAAAGGGAGTGCCCGAATTGCCCGTCTTCAAACCCGGTCGGTGGGAAACGACTAGGTCTGGGTAGTCAACGGGGAGGCTGCTCAGACCCTCAGGTACCATTTTCCTCGTTTTCTAAAGTATTACTGCCTGTTGAACCATTTGTGGACGGTAGTTCTTTTTCCTCTACAGCCTTCGTGGACTGCGGATCATCTGTTAACCTCATTGACTCCCAATTGGTCACACACTGCAAGATAGGGACAGTTAGGCTCAAGGTTCCGATCAAGGTGATGGCCATTGACTCATCTCCCCTCACTAAGGAGGGAATTCGCTTTATGTCTGATGTGTTTTCGCTCAGAGTGGGCGCTGTTCATGTGGAAAACATAAGTTGTTTTGTGCTGGACAATCTACCTGCAGGGTTGGTGTTGGGCATGCCCTGGTTACAACGCCATAATCCAGTTATTAACTGGAAAACGGGGGAGATTGTTCAATGGGGGTTTAATGATTTTGAGTTATGTGATAAATCCGCACTGCTGGTTGAACCAGTTAAATCTGTGTCTGTATCATCTGTCGAGCTGAAAGGTATTCCGGAATGCCTGAAGGACTTCGAAGATGTATTCTCCGAAAGCGAGGCCGAGACGTTACCGCCACATAGACCCTTTGACTGCGCTATTGAGCTGGTCCCGGGGGCTAAATTACCCAAAGCCCGTCTGTTTAATTTGTCTGGTCCTGAGCGCTTGGCTATGAAGGAGTACATTACTGAAAGTCTGCGCAAAGGACACATGCGTCCTTCAGTCTCACCTGTGGCGGCAGGTTTCTTTTTTGTAAAGAAAAAAGATGGCGGGTTACGTCCCTGTCTCGACTTCTGGGAGCTTAATCAAATTACTGTACGGAATACGTACCCCCTTCCGTTGATTCCCGATTTATGTAACCAACTATCATGGGCAAAGTGGTTTTCTAAACTGGACCTTCGGGGGGCATATAATTTGATAAGGGTCCGGGAGGGGGATGAATGGAAAACCGCGTTCCTCACGACCGAGGGACTATTTGAAAATTTAGTCATGCCGTTTGGTCTTACCAACGCCCCTGCCATATTTCAGAATTTCATCAACGTGGTATTCTCGGATCTCATTGGTCGTTTTGTCGTCATCTACTTAGATGATATTTTGATATATTCCCCCGACAAGTATTCTCATTTGGAACATGTACGAACTGTGCTCCAAAGGCTTAGAGAAAATCATTTGTATGCCAAATTGGAGAAATGTGTATTCTGTGTACAAGAGTTGTCCTTTTTGGGGTTAATTGTATCCGGTGAGGGTTTTCGCATGGACCCCAAGAAGGTGCAGGCCATTGCGGATTGGGTGCAACCCCGAGATCTTAAGGGTCTTCAGCGCTTCTTGGGGTTCGCCAATTATTACCGCAAATTTATCCGGGGGTTTTCGCAAGTGGTCAAACCTCTCACGGATCTAACATGCAAAGGTGCGGATGTGAGAAATCGGTCCTCGCTCGCAAAAGAGGCCTTTGCAACGCTGAAAAAATGTTTTATGTCTGCTCCTGTGTTAGTGCAGCCAGATCCGTCCAAACCATTCGTCGTGGAAGTGGACGCCTCTGAGGTGGGGGTGGGGGCGGTGTTGTCCCAAGGGCCTGCCACTCTAACCAACCTCAGGCCATGTGCTTTCTTTTCCAAGACGTTCTCTGCTGCGGAAAGAAATTACGACGTAGGTAATAGAGAGCTTCTTGCGGTCAAATTGGCGTTTGAAGAATGGAGGCACTTTTTGGAGGGGGCCAGTCACCCGGTTACGGTGATCATGGATCACAAAAATTTGTCGTACATTGAGTCTGCTAAAAGACTAACGCCCAGACAGGCCCGTTGGTCACTTTTTTTTTCCCGTTTTCAGTTTACGATTACATTTCGTCCAGGGTCTAAGAATGTCAAGGCTGACGCCTTACCACGCAGTTTTCAGCCGGTGTCGCCCCCTGAGCCACCGTCCTCCATTCTTCACCCTGGGGTTGTGATAGCAGAGGTCTCATCTGAATTGGAACGGGAGATTCTGGGGGCCCAGTCGCAGGCCTCGGCGGCCAGGCCGGAGGGGAAGTTGTTTGTCCCAGAGCAACTTCGCCTGAAACTCTTGCAGGAGTTCCATGAATCCAAGCTGAGTGCTCACCCTGGTATTTCAGCCACACGTATGGCGGTGGCTAGGATCTTTTGGTGGCCTACCCTTGGTTCGGACATAAAAAAATTTGTTGCTGGTTGTGGGGTCTGCGCTCGTTCTAAAAGCTCTCATAGCCGGCCGGCAGGGGAGCTGATACCCTTGGCAGTGCCCGAAAGGCCATGGACTCACTTATCCATGGATTTTGTTACCAATCTCCCTCCATCTAAGGGTAATACAGTGGTATGGGTAGTGGTGGACAGGTTTTCTAAGCAGACTCATTTCGTACCCCTGTCCGCACTACCGTCAGCTGAGACGTTGTCCAGGTTGTTTGTGCAGCATGTGATCCGGTTGCATGGGGTACCCCTGAATGTGGTGTCTGATCGTGGTGTGCAGTTTGTGGCTAAGTTTTGGCGTGCTTTCTGCAAAAAATTAGGTATGTCTCTGTCCTTTTCGTCAGCATACCATCCTGAGAGCAATGGGCAGACGGAGTGCACTAACCAGTCCCTGGAACAGATCCTCAGGTGTCTAACCTCTGCTAGACAGAATGACTGGTGCGATGCACTGCCGTTGGCTGAATTTGCCTTCAATAGTCGGGTGAGTCAATCCACTGGTAGGTCCCCTTTCTTGATTAACTATGGGTTCAGTCCTCATTTTGGTGACTTTTCTCGTCTGGATTCGGGGTGTCCCGGGGCTGAGGACTCTGTTCAGCGGTTAAAAGATACATGGGCAGAAGTCCAGCGGCGTATATCTAGGTCTCAAGGCAGGTATAAGTTTTTCGCGGACAGGAAACGAACACCTGGTCCCATGTTTCGGGTGGGAGAGAAAGTTTGGCTCTCCACGCGAAACATTAAGTTAAAGATTCCGTCAGCCAAGTTGGGACCCAAATTCATTGGCCCATACAAGATTGTGGAAAAAATCAATCCCGTGGCGTATAGGCTGTGCCTTCCACCCTCTTTCAAGATCCCTAACGCCTTCCACAAATCTCTACTGAAACCTTTTGAAGCAGTCCGGGGAGACTCCGAGTCTGCTGCTCCTCCGGTTTTGGTCGAGGGGCAGGTGGAGTACAAGGTTGGTCATATCGTAGATTCCAGGTTGGTACGGGCGGTCGGTACAGTACCTGGTTCATTGGAAGGGGTATGGACCGGAGGACAGGTCCTGGGTACCGGCCCGGTTGATGCATGCTGATCGCCTGGTGCGGGCTTGCCATGCCAAGTACCCGGGCAAGCCTGGGGGTCCAGAGGCCCCCCGTTGAGAGGGGGGTACTGTCATGATCTCAGTGCGGGTTCGACTCGCACACGTGGGGTTAATGTCTGGAACCAGTGCTGATGACTGGCATTTCTGGGGTTAAAAGTTGTGATCCCGGTGTAGGCTTACCTGCACACCTGGGGCTATGATTGTGGCCTCTCCCTGGTTCTGGGGGAGGCTTCTTATAGCCTCAGGACGCTCCCATCCCTGTCAGTTATACTTTCACCCTTGGCATTGTGTGGTGACCCCTGAGTGTGTTAGTGCTGTGTTCTGATTACTTGATTCTCTGTGTATGACTCGGTCTGTTCCCTGGATATCGCTTTGGATTCTGCCTGGTACCTTATGTCTGTTTGGTTTTGATCTCTGCTGGGCCCTGATTATCCGCTCTGTCTCCTCCCTGGTACTGTACTGTGATCCTGTGTATGACCTTTGGCTTTGTCTGACCTCCCGTCTGTTTATCCCTCCTGTACCTCGCTGGTCTGTACTGTGCATGACTTCTGCTTTGCCATAATCTGAGTTCTCTGGACCCTGACACTATTAGTTGAAGCACGCCTGGTCACCTTCTGCCCTGCTCTCCAGGTAACTCTTAGCACTGCTTCTGTACTCAGGACACACGCACTGGCTCTATGAGCAAGTGTAGTGCGGTGTCTCTGACACTCCCATAGACCAGCAGGACGAGGAGCAGGAGCGCCCGCAGAAACAGGCCACAGCAAAGCCTCATACGCGTGGCCAGCAAAAAAAGCAAAGACGAACGAGCAGACAGAGCCGCGGAAGTTCCTCCAGACTAAAGGATCCCCCTGCCTCCCTCCATGATCCGGTACCTACTTCATCTGCATGGGTAAGAGATCTCCGTGAATGTTCCCTGATGCAGTGTTCCCTTATGTTTTTTCACAGGGGAGGAAAGCTACGGGAAAACAGAAGCACCGGGAATGTGCCCTCTGTAGTTGCCCCTTGCCAGATGGCCACCCTAAAAAGTTATGTCAGCCATGCGTGCGACAGACCGTAGGGGTTGGTAGTTAACGATAGCCCATAAGTAGATTGTCTGGCCCTTACAATCTCCCCCATTTATACAGGTAGCGGAGGAGACGCCTGACTTCACTACAAGCCTGAGGGAGATAATCAGGACAGAGATGAAAGCCCTAACTCAAGGGGAATCTTCTAGGAGAAGAGAGGCTAGTTTTTCAGGCTCGGAGTCCTCGGTCGCCCCTAGGAAAGACGATAACTCCTCAGACTCCCCGGCCTCCTCATCATCTTCTTCGGATGAAGACTCTAGCCGGTTCTGCTTCCCCTTAGACCAAATGGATAGGCTAGTCAAAGCTATAAGGTCCACCATGGGGGTAGCAGACACAAAGCCGGAACTCTCAGCACAGGACATGATGTTCGGGGGTCTAGATCCCAGGAAGCGCAGAGCTTTTCCATTAAATGATAAAGTCCAGAGTCTGATAGAGAATGGAAGAGGCCTGAAAAAAGGGGCACCTTGCCACCAGCCTTCAAGCGGAGTTACCCTTTTGATGACCCAGTGGTAAGCAGATGGAATAAGGCCCCTAAGCTGGACGCGGCAGTAGCCAAAGCCTCCAAAAAATCCTCCATACCTTTTGATGACATGGCCTCCTTAAAAGATCCGCTGGATAAAAAAGCGGGTTCTTTTCTAAAGGGAACATGGGAGATGTCAGCGGGCGCCCTAAGACCAGCGATATCTGCCACATGTACAGCCAGATCCATGATGGTCTGGCTAGATCAACTGGATTCTCAGCTGAAAGACGGAGCCTCGAGAACATCCATTCGTAAAACTCTGGCGATCATCCAGCATGCCGCTGCTTTTTAGCCGATGCTTCGGCGGACTCTGCAAGGATGGCGGCTAGGACCGCGGGATTGTCTAATGCAGCTCGAAGGGCGCTCTGGTTAAAATGCTGGCCGGGAGATATTCAGGCCAGATCTCGACTCTGTTCCATCCCGTGTGAGGGGGAATATCTATTCGGCCCTGTCCTAGACGAACTATTAGAAAAAGCTGCAGATGATAAAAAGAAATTCCCCAGTCTGCCGAACCCTTCTTATAGACGTCCCTTTATCAGGAAGGGATATTTCTGTTGAAGGCCGTCCAGAGATCAGGGCAGATGGGATGAGAAAAAAAAGAAAAGGTACAGGATTTATGTTTGGAGGAGGGGGGCGCCAGGAAGGTCCAGCACGCGACACTAAAAAGCCGCCCCAATGACTAGTTGCCCCGGTAGAAGGGAGACTAGCTGCCTTCTACCCAGCCTGGTCACTGATCTCTAATAGCAACTGGATACTGGGGGTAATAGCTGCGGGACTACGACTAGAATTCTCCTGGGTTCCCCAAGATCGATTTAAGGTCACCCCACTCAGGTCTTCCACATCAGAACAAGCTGCCCTGGAGGCCGAGGTTCGTGACCTATGCGGCAAGAAGGTCCTAACAGAGGTTCCAGAGGAAGAAAGGGGGAAAGGTTTCTACTCCCCTCTGTTCCTGGTCCGCAAGCCAGACAGCTCCTTTAGGACTATAAGTTTCTAGTTATACGTCCGTTCAAAATGGAAACAATCAATTCAACAATAAAATTGCTGTTTCAAAACTGCTTTAAGGTGGTGTTAGAAAGACGCCTACTACCATATACCCATTCATGCAGCTCATCAGCGTTTCCTCAGAGTGGCGGTTCAGTTAGATGGGTGAGTTCGGCATTTCCAATATGCGGCCCTCCCCTTTGGGGTGGCAGTCGCTCCCCGGGTGTTTACTAAAGTGGTAGCGGAAGTGATGGCCCATCTACGTGAATCAGACATTCTAGTAGTCCCCTACTTGGATGACTTCCTTATTGTTGGCAAAACGGTGGATCATTGTTTGGAACAGCTACAGAGGGCAATGTCTGCCCTAGAGCGGTTAGGATGGTTGCTGAACATCAAAAAATCTCGGTTACAGCCGATGAGAGTCCAGCAATTCTTAGGCCTAATCCTTGACTCTGAGAAACAGGAATGCCGTCTGCCTCCGGAGAAGCTTGTTCGCCTACACTACCAGGTCCTGAACGCTTCCAAAAACCCCACCATGTCCCTCAGGAAAGCCATGTCCCTTCTAGGTTCTCTCTCGTCCTGTATCCTGGCAGTCCAGTGGGCCCAGTTTCATGCAAGAAGACTACAGGGCGAGGTTTTATTACATCAAAGAGTCCTTGGGGGTTACTTGGAAGATCAGCTAACCTTGTGCCAAAACACAAGGGAGTCCCTAGAGTGGTGGCTAGACAAGGATAATTTATCCAGAGGGGTACCCTGGGAGTATAACATAACCCGCATAGTCACGGATGCTAGCCCTTCCAGTTGGGGGGCTCATATAGGTGAGATTCTGGTCCAGGGCCTATGGGAGCATCATCAGATGGAAATGTCATCTAACCTGAAAGAATTGACAGCAGTGGAGCAGGCGGCTAAAAAGCTCCTTGTGTATCTACAGGGCCATCACGTACGAGTGTTCTCCGACAATCAGGTCACCGTGGCTTATATCAACCACCAAGGCAGCACCCGTTCCAAGCCTCTGATGAATGTGGCAGAGCGTTTGTTCCATCTAGCAGAGCAGCATTTTCTATCTTTGACAGCTCTACATATAAAAGGGAAAGAAAACATCACGGCAGACTTCTTAAGCCGTAATCTGCTAAAGCAAGGAGAATGGTCCCTAAAAACCTCTATCTTCAACATGATTGTACAAAAGTGGGGACAACCAGAGGTGGATCTCTTCGCCACCAAAGAAAACAGGAAATTAAGATAATTCTGGTCCCTAAATCCCAGAGAAAATCCTCTGGCGGTAGATGCCTTTCTGATAAAGTGGGACTTCAGGCTAGCCTATGCCTTCCCTCCCCTATCTCTGCTACCCCTGGTGATGAGGAAAATCAGAAAAGACAGAGCAAGGGTTATAGTTATCGCTCCATTTTGGCCCAGGAGGGCATGGTTCTCATGCCTCAGAACCATGTCGGTGTCCGATCCTTGGGTTCTTCCGGACATCCCGGATCTCCTATCCCAGGGCCCAGTTTTCCATCCTCAGGTGGCTGGCCTACATCTGACGGCGTGGAGTTTGAACGGTCACTGCTAAAAGATAAAGGTTTCTCCCCAGACCTGATGAACACCCTACTTAAAAGTAGAAAAATCATTACTACCAAAATTTACGTCAGAATTTGGAAAAAATTCCTTCAGAACTCAGGAGTAGTCGCTGGGGATTCAGTGCCTATAATTCAAATCTTAGAGTTTCTACAGAAAGGTCTGGACATGGGGCTTTCCACCAGTACCCTTAAAGTACAAGTAGCAGCCTTAGGGGCCCTCTTTAGCTGCAACATCGTGGGTAATTACTGGGTCAGTAGATTCATTAAAGCAGCAGGTAGATCCTGGCCAGTAGTGAAGGATAGATTCATGCCGTGGGACTTGAGCCTAGTCCTCACGGCTATGACGGAAGCTCCATTTGAACCTATCTCATCAGCCTCCATAAAAAAACCTGTCCCTCAAAATAGCCTTCCTGGTAGCTCTGACGTCAGCTCGTAGAGTAAGCGACATCCAGGCATTATCTAGGCGTCCTCCTTATATACAGTTTAAAGACGATAGGGTAATACTTAGGCCTGATCCAGCGTACTTACCCAAGGTAGTTTCTAGCTTTCATAGGACACAGGAAATAGTCCTTCCATCCTTCCTCCCTAATCCAGCTAACGAGAAGGAAGAGAAACTACACACCCTAGATGTTAGGAGATGCCTCATAGAATATCTGGCAGTTACCGATCCCTGGAAGAAAGATAATGCCTTGTTTGTCTCCCATCAAGGCCCTAGGAAAGGTTTTAGAGCGTCAAACAATACACTAGCCAGGTGGACTAGAGAGGCGATTTCAATAGCATACACCTCAAAAGGCAGGTTGGCACCTGGGAAGCTGAGGGCACATTCCACCAGAGCCATGGTGATCTCGTGGGCTGAGAGATCGGAAGTCTCCATTGACCAGATATGTAAGGCGGCTACTTGGTCCTCTCCGAGCACCTTTTATAGTCATTATAGGCTAGACCTGGGTGCTTCCGCAGATCTCTCCTTTGGTGTAAGGGTACTGCAGGCTGTAATCCCTCCCTAAAGTAGTTATTACTCTCTGTAATTCTCTCAGGTGGTGCTGTCATGGACGACCGAATAAAGTCTAAGGCTGGTTTCACATTTGCGTTTTTTAGCGCTGGAAAAAAAACGCATACCTGCGCATGCGTTTTTTCCCCTATATTTAACATGGGTGCGCATACCTGCGCACTGGTAAGCGCATGTATGCGATTTTCATGCGCTGCGTTTTTTTGGGGTGTGCGTTGGTATTTTCCAGACGCAGCATGTTGCATTTTTTGGCCCTGCAAAAAAGCGCATGCGCACATATGCGCACGTTTTGCGCTAAAAATGGCCATTATAGCCTATGGATGCGCATATGTGCGCACTGGCATGCTCATGTATGCGTTTTTTTGCATATGCGTTTTTTTTTTTTTAACCATGGAATTTAGGGGTTTGGGTTAGAGTTAGGGTTAGTTAAGGGGGTTTAGGGTTAGGGTCAGGGTCAGGGTTAGGGTTGGGGTTTGGGTCAGGGTTAGGGTTAAGTATGGTTTGGTTAAGGGTTAGGGTCAGGGTTAGGGTCAGGATTAGGGTTAAGTAGGGTTAGGGTCAGGGTTAGGGTTAGGGTTGGGGTCAGGGTTAGGGTCAGGGTTAGGGTTAAGTATGGTTTTGTTAAGGGTTAGGGTCAGGGTTAGGGTCAGGATTAGGGTTAAGTATGGTTTTGTTAAGGGTTAGGGTCAGGGTTAGGGTTAGGGTCAGGGTTAGGGTCAGGGTTAGGGTTAGGGTCAGGGTTAGGGTTAAGTATGGTTTTGTTAAGGATTAGGGTCAGGGTTAGGGTCAGGATTAGGGTTAAGTATGGTTTTGTTAAGGGTTAGGGTCAGGGTTAGGGTCAGGATTAGGGTTAAGTATGGTTTTGTTAAGGGTTAGGGTCAGGGTTAGGGTTAGGGTCAGGGTTAGGGTTAGGGTCAGGGTTAGGGTTAAGTATGGTTTTGTTAAGGATTAGGGTCAGAGTTAGGGTCAGGATTAGGGTTAAGTATGGTTTTGTTAAGGGTTAGGGTCAGTGTTATGGTTAGGGTTAGGGTCAGGGTTAGGGTCAGGGTTAGGGTTAGGGTTAGTTAGGGTTTAGGGTTTGGGTTAGGGTTAAGTATGATTTGGTTAAGGGTTAGGGTCAGGGTTAGGGTCAGGGTTAGGGTCAGGGTTAGGGTTAGTAAAGTCATGGTTTGGGTAGTGTGAGGGGCCACCTAAAAATGTTGGAAAAAAACGCAAACGCGGTAAAAACGCATACAAACGCATAAAAACGCTGCGTTTTTTTCATGCATGCTCATAAAAATGCTTGAAAAAAACGCAGCAGTTGTATGCTTATGTATGCGTTTTTTCAATGCGTTTTTTTGCGGGAAAAACGCGCTGCAAAAAAAAGCAAGTGTGAAACTAGCCTTAGTTACTCACCGGTTAACGGTATTTTTCGGAGTCCATGACAGCGCCCGTATATTCCCTCCCTTTAGTTTAATTTAGGTGTGCACTTCTTCCCCTTGTATATGTCCACTGGTGATAAATAATTAGATAATAATAGTACTGTGCATAAATCATGCATTCACCTTGGAGGTCCTCTTGTGCTCTGTAATCCAACTGATGCGTGGGAGAGGTGCCGCCCTTTTGTATCTGTAGGTTTCCTGTTCCTGAAGGGCGAATCCCCTTTCTCAGGTGGTGCTGTCATGGACTCCGAAAAATACCGTTAACCGATGAGTAACTAAGACTTTCATGCAAATAATTGCAATTTAGTTATTTAAAAATCATACAATGTGATTTTCTGTCTTTTTTTATTTTTAGATTCTGTCTCTCACAGTTGAAGCGTACCTACGATAAACATTACAGACCTCTCCATTCTTTGTAGGTGGGAAAACATGCAAATCAGCAGTATATCACATACTTATTTTCCCCACTGTATCTCTAAGCTCTGCCTGATGGCTATAATATACATTTTGTACAAAAGAGAAAAAAAAGTGGTGGCACTCCACCGTTCTGTCGTGAAAATTCTTTATTAATTAAAAGGCATTGGCACGGGAGGAACGTACAGAGAATGTCCACTCTCTGTACGTTCCAATGCCTTTTAATTAATAAAGAATTTTCACGACAGAACGGTGAGTGCCATCACTTTTTCTCTTCTGTACAAAATCAGATTACATGTTTGCTTTTCCGGATTGAGCACCTGTTCTGACGGTATTTTGGTGGCCGGTCCAGGTGTGTGATTTTTCGACTTGAATAGCAGTCATGGAACTGCTTTGGGGTTAAGGATCAGTGCCGAATCTTCTGTCTCTCTTATGTATATAATATACATTTATTCACCCCTACAGATGTGCTGGCATGGCTCGAGCCCCAGTTACATGGAATTACATCACGTCATAAATTCCATTATCTTTTCGATCCTAAGGAATTCAGATTACTGCACAATCTCTCCTGAAATGGGGGCTACTAATGCTTTCTCTGCTCTCCTGGTCAGGACTCATAGTAGCAATGGACCACCATAAATGAGGGCAACTCTGGTTTAATGTTATTCTCCACCCGAGAATGTTGTTGTTGGGGATGTAACATGGAATAGAAAAACAGTTTTTAATTATTAGGTTCATTCTGTATATAGTTTGATTGTGGTGGGATTGGCATGTTTCCCTTATGTGAGTCTGTAACTCCCTGGTAGTCTTTAAAATAAGGTCTCCATTACTTCTTCTAAATGCCCAAGATCTAAATTTACGACACCTCAGCTCTGCGCTATTATAAAAAGCTCTATTTAATTGTATAATATTTCTTCTTGAAACTCATCTGACAGAAAATATTGGCTCTTACGATTGTTTAGATTGCCAAGAGCCACCGAGCTCCATACTCTAATTACCCCAGAGAGGTTTCACCACTAGCTACTCATTATTGACTGATGAAGACTGAGTTTGATCACTTCAGTAGATGTGTTATTGTCTATAGTCACAGTTCTTGACTACAGTTGTATGTGCCGCCAAATTCTCTGATTTAGCCACTTCCCGCAGCCAGTTTTGCGTTCCTAATCAGGGCCCATTTTTCAAATCTGACGTGTGTCACCTTATGTGATGATGACTTTGGAATTCTTCACAAAGGATAATAGGAAACAGATGGACCGTACAAATTATTTTCCAACTTCTTTTGAACCCGACAATACCCTCTATGTGGTTGTACACTACTGTCTGGGCACATGGCAGGTTAAGAAAGGAAGGAGCACCATTCCGATATTTTGAATGCAATCTTGCTGGAATTGTTTGCAGACACAATGTATTGGGGGCAATGTTCATGGTCATCTGGCAGCTTAAAAAACAGCCTCCGGGGGCCTGGCAGCTTAGGGGAGAGGACGCACTTCACATGAGCTCCGTCTGAGACTATAAAACTTTATATTTTTGCATTATACCGTCTGGCCTTAAACCTTTCAGGGCCGAACTAGACCTCTCAAGAATATCTGGAGAAGACTTTGGGCCAGTCATACCAACCTTAATGAACCCCTGATGAATTGGGAGTGCAGGACTCTTGGGGCTAAATTGGAGCCTGCCGCTGTCCTCTCCCCCTGCTTCATGTAACAGATCAAGCAGAAAGGAAAATTATTCAGCTCACCCTTAAGGGCCTGTCACACTAAGCGATATCGCTGTAACGTCACTGGTTTTGTGACGTAGCAGCGATATTGCTAGCGATATCGCTATGTCTGATACTTACCTCTGACCGGCTCCCCCGCTGATTATCGCTGATCGCGCGAGAACATCCTGGGCCGTTTCTCATCATCAGATTCCTGCTGGGCTTCCTGCTGTGACGACGAGCGACACGTGGACGCAGGCGGGAGGACGTCAGGATCGCCTCGTCTGACAGGTAAGTAGCAACCCCCGACCCCTGCTATGTCGCTGGTGAGATCTGCCTGTGTGGCAGCTCACTAGCGACCACTTAGCGATGCACCAGCGATCCTGACCGGGTTGTATCGCTGGTCGGGATCGCTAAGTGTGACAGTACCTTTAACCCCTTCACGACCAATGACGCCACATAGGCGTCATGAAACCTGGTTCAAATCTGACCAGTGACGCCTATGTGGCGTCATGACTTTAAAGCCCCCCTGCTGGTCGGGCGAACTAGGTCACTGAAAGGTCACCCGACCCGCAGATACAGGGGGCTTTGTAATTCACCACAGGGGGCGTGGCTTCGCCCCCACGTGGCTACGATCGCTCTGATTGGCTGTTAAAAGTGAAACAGCCAATCAGAGCAATAGTAATATTTCATCAATGAAAATTGATGAAATATTACAATCCAGCCATGTCCGACGCTGCTGTAGCATCGGACATGGCTGGAGACACCGATTCCACCCCCCCCACCGCCGCCGCTGTCATGATCTGCCCCCCCTCCCATTCCCTCTGCTCCCCGCCGGCCTCCGATCCCCCCCCTCACCCCCCCCGGTACCTCCTGAGTCCCCCCGTCCCTCCCGGTGTCCCTCGGGTCCGGATGATGGGCGCCGCCATCTTAGAAAATGGCGGGCGCATGCGCAGTGCGCCCGCCCGAATCTGCCGGCTGCAGATTCCATTCTTTCATTTTGATCACTCTCACAGTGATCAAAATGAAAGAAAAAGTAAATAAACCCCCCGATTATCACCCCCATAGGTAGGCAGAACTAATAAAATAAAGAAAATATTTTATTTTTCTATTAGGGTTAGGGTTGAAAAGAGGGTTAGGGTTGAAAAGAGGGTTAGGGTTGAAAAGAGGGTTAGGGTTAGGGTTGAAAAGAGGGTTAGGGTTGAAAAGAGGGTTAGGGTTGAAAAGAGGGTTAGGGTTAGGGTTGAAAAGAGGGTTAGGGTTAGGGTTGAAAAGAGGGTTAGGGTTAGGGTTGGAAAGAGGGTTAGGGTTGGAAAGAGGGTTAGGGTTGGAAAGAGGGTTAGGGTTGGAAAGAGGGTTAGGGTTGGAAAGAGGGTTAGGGTTGGAAAGAGGGTTAGGGTTGGAAAGAGGGTTAGGGTTGGAATTAGGGTTATGGTTAGGGTTGGGATTAGGGGTATGTTGGGGTTAGGGTTATGGTTAGGGTTGGAATTAGGGCTGTGGTTAGGGGTGTGTTGGGGTTAGGGCTGGAGTTAGAATTGAGGGGCTTCCACTGTTTAGGCACATCAGGGGGTCTCCAAACGCGACATGGTGCAACCATTGATTCCAGCCAATTTTGCGTTCAAAAAGTTAAACGGTGCTTCCTCCCTTCCAAGCTCCGACATGTGCCCAAACTGGTTTACCCCCACATATGGGGTATCAGCGTACTCAGGAAAAATAGCACAACAACTTTGGGGGTCTAATTTCTCCTGGTACCCTTGGGAAAATAAAAAATTGGGGGCTAAAAAAATATTTTTGTGGAGAAATTTTTTTTTTTTATTTTCACGTCTCTGCGTTATAAACTTCTGTGAAGCACTTGGGGGTCCAAAGTGCTCACCAGGCATCTAGATAAGGTACTTGGGAGGTCCAGTTTCCAAAATGGGGTCACTTGTGGGGGGGTTTCTATTGTTTAGGCACATCAGGGGCTCTGCAAACGTAATGACGACCGCAGACCATTCCATCAAAGTCTGCATTTCAAAATGCCACTACTTCCATTCCGAGCCCTTACGTGTGACCAAACAATAGTTCCCCCCCATATATGGGGCACCAGCGTACTCAGGACAAACTGTACAACAACTTTTGGGGTCCAATTTATCCTGCTACCCTTGTGAAAAAAAAAATTGCTGGCTGAAATTCATTTTTTTTGAGGAAAAAAAATATTTTTTATTTTCACGTCTCTGCGTTATAAACTTCTGTGAAGCACTTGGGGGTTCAAAGTGCTCACCACACATCTAGATAAGTTCCTTGGGGGGTCTAGTTTCCAAAATGGGGTCACTTGTGGAGGGGTTCCACAGTTTAGGTACATCAGGGGTTCTGCAAATGTAACATGATGCCCGCAGACCATTCCATCAAAGTCAGCATTTCATAATGTCACTACTTCCCTTCCGAGCCCCGACGTGTACCCAAACAGTGGTCATCCCCCACATATGGGGTACCAGCGTACTCAGGACAAACTGGACAACAAATTTTGGGGTCTAATTTATCCTGGTACCCTTGTGAAAATAAAAAATTGCGCACTAAAAAATAATTTTTTGAGGGAAAAAAATTTTTTTTTTTAATTTTCACGGCTCTGCGTCATAAACTTTTGTGAAGCACTTGAGGGTTCAAGGTGCTCACCACACATCTAGATAAGTTCCTTAGGGGGTCTAGTTTCCAAAATGGGGTCATTTATGGGGAGCTCCAATGTTTAGGCACACAGGGGCTCTCCAAACACGACATGGTGTCCGCTAACGATTGGAAGTAATTTGCATTTCAAAAAGTCAAATGGCGCTCCTTCCCTTCTGAGGCCTGCCGTGTGCCCAAACAGTGGTTCCCCCCACATATGGGGTACCAGCGTACTCAGGACAAACTGGACAACAAGAGTTGTGGTCCAATTTCTCCTTTTAGCCTTGTGAAAATTAAAAATAGTGTGCTAAAAATCTTTCTTGAGGGAAAAAAAATTATTTTTTATTTTCACTGCTCTGTGTTATAAACTTTTGTGAAGCACTTGGGGGTTCAAAGTGCTCCCTACACATCTAGATAAGTTCCTTAGGGGGTCTAGTTTCCAAAATGGGGTCACTTGTGGGGGAGCTCCAATGTTTAGGTGCACAGGGGCTCTCCAAATGCGACATGGTGTCCGATAACGATTGGAGCTAATTTTCCATTCAAAAAGTCAAATGGTGCTCCTTGCCTTCCGGGCCCTGCCGTGCGCTCAAGCAGTGGTTTATGACCACATGTGAGGTATCTGTGCACTCAGGAGAAATTGCTCAACACATTTTAGGATCCATTTTATCCTGTTGCCCATGTGAAAATGAAAAAACTGAGGCTTAATGAAAATTTTTGTGAAAAGAAAGTATTTTTTTTTACAGATCAATTTGTGAAGTACCTGGGGGTTCAAAGTGATCACTATGCATCTAGATAAGTTCCTTGGGGGGTCTAGTTTCCAAAATGTGGTCACTTGTGGAGGAGCTCCAATGTTTATGCATACAGGGGCTCTCCAAACACGACATGGCAACCGCTAAATATTCCAGCATATTTTCCATTCAAAAAGTCAAATGGCGCTCCTTCCTTTCTGAGCTGTGCTGTGCGCCCAAACAGTGGTTTATGACCACATATGAGGTATCGTTGTACTCAGGAGAAATTGCCCAACAAATTTTAGGATCCATTTTATCCTGTTTCCCATGTGAAAATGAAAAAATTGATGCTGAAAGAAAATTTTTGTTGGAAAAATTAAAATATCCATTTTTTCTTTCCACATTGCTTTAGTTCCTGTGAAACACCTGAAGGGTTAATAATCTTCTTGAATGTAGTTTTGAGTAGCTTGAGGGGTGCAGTTTTTAGAATGGTGTAACTTTTGGGTATTTTCTGCCATATAGACCCCTCAAAGTGACTTCAAATGTGAGGTGGTCCCTAAAAAAAAAAAGGGTTTTGTAAATTTTATTGTAAAAATGAGAAATCGCTGGTCAACTTTTAACCCTTATAACTTCCTAACAAAAAAATATTTTGTTTCCAAAATTGTGCTGATGTAAAGTAGAAATGAGGGAAATGTTATTTAGTAACTATTTTGTGTCACATAACTCTCTGGTTTAACAGAATAAAAATTAAAAATTTGAAAATTGCAAAATTTTCTGATTTTTTTGACAAACGCAAAAATCAACCTAAATTTACCACTAACATGAAGCCCAATATGTCACGAAAAAACAATCTCAGAATCGCCAAGATCCATTGAAGCGTTCCTGAGTTATTACCTCATAAAGGGACACTGGTCAGAATTGCAAAAAATGGCCTGGTCATTAAGGTCAAAATAGGCTTGGTCATGAAGGGGTTAATGTGACCAATAATCCTCGAGACACGGACCACGTCTCTGCCAGACGATAAACGATACAATCCAATAGGAAGAATGTCCAGCTCGGAGGAATAAAATCCAAAGGCTTTATCAAACTTGATGAAACTTGACAAGCATCACGCACCCGACCGGAGTGTCCGGAGGAAAGGTTGCTAGTGGAAAGCTGGACGCGTTTCGAACAGGTGTTCTTAGACTCAGCATGCCTTCCAGGGAAGAAGGGTGAGTACATAAATTCTACACACAGGTGTCTCATTAGAACCAAACACAATTATATGACATAAAACAAAAACGCATGCAAAAAATAATAAAATAACATCAATAATAAAGCATGAACTCTTTCTTAAGATTTAATCCTGTCGGTACTCTTGAATCAAGTAAAACGATCCACAGTGCTTCTTTATCACGCAAATGCCTCTCCCTATTACCGCCATGTGGAAATTTGGCAATATGTTCAATGCCAAAAGTATTAAAAAAAAAGAAATATCCCTGTTATGTGTAGTTATAAAATGTCTAGATATGTTAGAAATATTTAGAGTAGAAGGATGAATGCTATCATAAATGTGTTCACGAATGCGATCTTTCATTTTTCTAATTGTGGAACCTACAAATTTTAATTTGCTTTGTTTGCATTCGATAACGTAGACTACATGATCAGAATTACAATTCATAAATTCATTGATATGGAAAATTTTGTTAGTAATAGAATTGGAAAATGTGGTGGTTTTACATGGACATTGCCCGCATCGGAAGAAACCCTTACTAGATAACCAATGACTCTTTCCTCGTTCTCTTTTCTGATTGTAAGAGATAAAAAATTACCAAGTGTTGGCGCTCGTCTGCAAACAATTTTGATTCCATTTTCAAGGATATTGTCACTCCGAAGAATATTTAAATTACGTCGAATGATGTTAGAAATAGATTTGAAAAAAAAAACACTTGAAAAAAAACACTATGTAAGAACCAAAGTCGGACAACTGGTTGGGAAATTGTTTTTGGATAAGTTGGAATCCACTGAAATGGCAGAATCGTCAAGTTTGAGTAAAGAAATGCGTGATTTTTTTTATCAGCAATCTTAGAAGCCCTATTCAGACTCCAGTGCGGATAATTACATTTTTTTTTTAGTCTGTTCTGGATACGATTGCTTTCCTGTTCAAACACTGACCAATCACTGCAATTCCATTTGGCCCTGGTAAGCTCACGTACAGGGATCGATTTGATCGTATGAGCAGGATGGAAACTGTCCATGTAATATTGTGTTACCTGCAGTTTGTTTGCGGTAAGTGGAGGTGACAATATTTTTCGACGGTATCCCCTCCAAAAAAAAGTCTAAAAAAACAAAGACTTTATCAAAATTAGAAGTAAACTTCAAATTAATTTGATTAGAGTTAAGATATTCAACAAATACAGGAATATCTATTGTATCACCATTCCAAACTAATAACAAGTCATCAATATAACGAGAATAATATTGAATGCTACCAGAAAAGGCATTATCTGTATTGAAAATATGACATTCCTCCCACCATGCCATGACTAGATTTGCAATGGATGGGGAAAATTTTGCCCCCATAGAAATGCCTGATTGTTGTAAAAAAACATTTATTAAATAAAAAACAATTGAGTTAACAAAAATTTTAAAATTATCATAATGTAATCTTGAAACTCCAATTTAAAACGTCCATATTTGTTTAGATGAAACAAAACCGCTGTAACCGCAACGTCATGAGGAATACTGGTATAATGCTACCACATCACAACTTAACCAGGTCCAGGAGGAGTCCCACATGACACCAGAAAACATTTTCTACACTTCAGTGGAATCTTTAAGATACCCAGGCGCACTAAGGGCTGTAAAATGGAATCGAGCCATTGTCCCAAATATTCCCCTAGTGAGCCTATGCCCGAAACAATTGGGCGCATTGAAAGAGGAGAAACCTGTTTGTGTGTTCGGCAATGCGTGGAGAATTGGAATAACCGGATTAGAAACAGAAATTCCGATTGTTTAACAGAAAAAAAAACAAAAACCCTGTGTTACACCTTTGTCAATGATTGTCTTGCACTCAAAAGAAAACTTAGAGGTAGGATCTTGATTTAACCTGGAATAAATAGTATCATTAGCCAACATATTTTCTATGGCCGAAACATAATCACAAGTGTTTAAGATTACTACCGAACTTTAGATTGATGAGCGCTTCTTTTTCAGCTAAAGTCAAGTTAGACTTGTATTTCGCTAGAGTAGAAAACAATTTTTAATGTCCCTTTCCATGTTGTCCTGGAATTGGTCCATAGCATCAGTCCTGGTTTGACCTGGGTTGAAAGATGGATTTTTTACTTGAAGCGGAAAATAAGAACCAATTGGTTCAGCTTGGTAATTTGACGAGTCCAGGTCCTATAAACATAGAAGGGCACATTGCTCAGTATAATTTTTATCATAAAAAATTCTTTACTGGAGAAACATTATTAGATTCTTGAGAAGAATTGTCCTCAAAAAAATTACGGATCGTGAGATCCCTAACAAATTTGACATCTTTGAGTGTAGAAAAAATATCCAGACGAGAATAAGTAGGGGCAAAATTTAAGCCATGGGAAAGTTTAGATTCAGTGTCACTGAGAGCAAATGAGGATAGATTTATAATATCGATTGTTCTTGTTGAAACTTCTCAATCTGTTTTTGAAGAAGGCAGGTGCTTCTGCAGTGTTTCCTCCCTGCCCTCCTCAACCGGTTTTTGATTTTTGTCTCCATGGACGGCGATAGTAATTACCGTAGATTGAGCTTGAGAATTAATAGTCCTGTCATTCTGGTCTGAAGAAAAATCATGAAAATTATCAGAAAATACATCCAATGACTCTGGATCCGAAGAGGAAAAAGTGACTTGATTTTTGTGAGAGGAATTGGTAAAAGTACGTGTGCGTTTTTTTCAAAATCGATTTAGGGAGAGAATTCGATCTCTCCCATCTGCCCCATTCATATATTTGATTATTGGCATAGTCAAAAACATGATGATGGCATCCTCTAGAGACTGTATTTTTATTTTTAATTCCTGTTGAAAACCTTGAAGAGAATCTACTGACATGGGAAGATTTTAAAGAAGAAAATTTAGTATCAAGAGTAGAATGAATTTTGATCAATTCTTCAGCTTCAAACCTGAAAATATGTTCCATTAATTTAGTCGAACAACCAGACCAGAATTTTCTTGATCCTTAAACCTCTAGGTGCCATATTCCGAGATATATAATTTTCCAAGGTGATTTATCCCACCAAATGCAGGTTTCAATTGTAATTATGATCGTGTAGAATGCAAACAATGCAAATTTAAATATTTAGGTTCCACAATTTGAAAAATGGAAGATCGCATTCGTGAACACCTTTATGATATCATTCATCCTTCTACTCTAAATATTTCTAACATATCTAGAAATTTTATAACCACGCATCACAGGGATATTTCTTTTTTTTAATACTTTTGGAATTGAACATATTGCCAAATTTCCACGTGGGGGTAATAGGGAGAAGCATTTGAGTGATAAAGAAGCACTGTGGATCCTTTTACTTGATTCAACAGTACCGACAGGATTAAATCTTAAGAAAGAGTTCATGCTTTATTATTGATGTTGTTTTTTTATTGATTTTATTTCAGGTCGTATAATTGTGTTTGGTTCTAATGAGACACCTGTGTGTAGAATTTATGTACCCACCCTTCTTCCCTGGAAGGCATGCTGAGTCTAAGAACACCTGTTCGAAACGCATCCAGCTTTCCACTAGCAACCTTTCCTCCGGACACTCCGGTCGATGCGTGATGCTTGTCATATTTTATCAAGTTTAATAAAAGCCTTTGGATTTTATTCCTCCGAGCTGGACATTCTTCCTTTTTGATTGCAACAGATCAAGCAGGACGAGATCCCCCGGCCGGTCAGCAGTGAGTCTGCTGTGAACTGCAGCCGCCCTGCACAGTCCCTGGGCACCCCTCCCCTTGCTGGACGCTCCCCTGGACATTTTTCCTGGCACCAACTGCGCCTGCAGTGTAGGCTGCCCACCGCTTCTGGTCTCCTGCGGTTTTTCCCCCGGACACGCTACTCATCTTCATCTTACCTGCTCAGGGTTCATGTCCTGTGCCCTCCACGCTGCTTAGGGGGGTCCCCTCTGTCCAGGTCACTCCTCTC
Source organism: Dendrobates tinctorius (assembly GCF_039654945.1). Taxonomy (NCBI): domain Eukaryota; kingdom Metazoa; phylum Chordata; class Amphibia; order Anura; family Dendrobatidae; genus Dendrobates; species Dendrobates tinctorius. The sequence goes on from NW_027361794.1 coordinate 12,179,068, forward strand.
TGCTGCAGCCGTGGCACTGGTGTGCTGTCCGGGTGCCCCACGTGGTCGGCTTCTCCGGCGCCATCTTGAAGGGAAGGAGCAGGGCTGCTGCTTTGCACTGGGCACATAGAGAACACCTAATACAGCCACAGTACTCTGCTGCTATCTAACGACTACCCAGAGTACCTGCATAACAAATTCAGTATTATAGTTGCTCCAGCGAACTCCATAATATTTCAAACAAATTTTACTTTTAAACACATGGCCTATTACTGATGTGAACTTTATACCTGCTACTTCCGGAGGTCAACGCTACACAGTGATTATTGCATTTTTAGAACGGCGCCTGCCCCCATGGGCTTGGATAGAGAATGAGTAAAGCCCCCCCCCTTTCTATTGGGGCTCGCCTTCCGTATGGTGGTTGACCCCAGCCCTAACTGTGACATATTGGTGCCTATTTGCTATTTAATCCTACAGTTGTGGCCAAAAGTATTGACACCCCTGCAATTCTGTCAGATAATACTCAGTTTCTTCCTGAAAATGATTGCAAACACAAATTCTTTGGTATTATCTTCATTTAATTTGTCTTAAATGAAAAAACACAAAAAGAATTGTCCTAAAGCCAAATTGGATATAATTCCACACCAAACATAAAAAAGAGGGTGGACAAAAGTATTGGCACTGTTCGAAAAATCATGTGATGCTTCTCTAATTTGTGTAATTAACAGCACCTGTAACTTACCTGTGGCACCTAACAGGTGTTGGCAATAATTAAATCACACTTGCAGCCAGTTGACATGGATTAAAGTTGACTCAACCTCTGTCCTGTGTCCTTGTGTGTACCACATTGAGCATGGAGAAAAGAAAGAAGACCAAAGAACTGTGTGAGGACTTGAGAAACCAAATTGTGAGGAAGCGTGAGCAATCTCAAGGCTACAAGTCCATCTCCAAAGACCTGAATGCTCCTGTGTCTACCGTGCGCAGTGTCATCAAGAAGTTTAAAGCCCATGGCACTGTGGCTAACCTCCCTAGATGTGGACGGAAAAGAAAAATTGACAAGAGATTTCAACGCAAGATTGTGCGGATGTTGGATAAAGAACCTCGACTAACATCCAAACAAGTTCAAGCTGTCCTGCAGTCCGAGGGTACAACAGTGTCAACCCATACTATCCGTCGGCTTCTGAATGAAAAGGAACTGTATGGTAGGAGACCCAGGAAGACCCCACTTCTTACCCCGAGACATAAAAAAGCCAGGCTGGAGTTTGCCAAAACTTACCTGAGAGAGCCTAAAATGTTTTGGAAGAATGTTCTCTGGTCAGGTGAGACAAAAGTAGAGCTTTTTGGGCAAAGGCATCAACATAGAGTTTACAGGAGAAAAAAAGAGGCATTCATTGAATCATAGATTCTATGATTCTATGAATGCCTTTTTTTTCATAGAATCTTAGAATCGTAGAGTTGGAAGGGACCTCCTGGGCCATCTGGTCCAACCCCCTGCTCAAAGAAAAGAACACAGTCCATACAGTCAAACATGGCGGAGGTTCCCTGATGTTCTGGGGTTGCTTTGCTGCCTCTGGCACTGGACTGCTTGACAGTGTGCATGGCATTATGAAGTCTGAAGACTACCAACAAATTTTGCAGCATAATGTAGGGCCCAGTGTGAGAAAGCTGGGTCTCCCTCAGAGGTCATGGGTCTTCCAGCAGGACAATGATCCAAAACACGCTTCAAAAAGCACTAGAAAATGGTTTGAGAGAAAGCACTGGAGACTTCTAAGGCGGCCAGCAATGAGTCCAGACCTGAATCCCATAGAACACCTGTGGAGAGATCTAAAAATGGCAGTTTGGAGAAGGCACCCTTCAAATATCAGGGACTTGGAGCAGTTTGCCAAAGAAGAATGGTCTAAAATTCCAGCAAAGCATTGTAAGAAACTCATTGATGGTTACCGGAAGCGGTTGTTCGCAGTTATTTTGGCTAAAGGTTGTGCAACCAAGTATTAGGCTGAGGGTGCCAATACTTTTGTCTGGCCCATTTTTGGAGTTTTGTGTGAAATGATCAATGTTTTGCTTTTTGCTTCATTCTCTTTTGTGTTTTTTTAATTTGACAAATTAAATGAAGATAATACCAAAGAATTTGTGTTTGCAATCATTTTCAGGAAGAAACTGAGTATTATCTGACAGAATTGTAGGGGTGTCAATACTTTTGTCCAAAACTGTATCTACTGTTATGTAAGTTGTTTTAGATAAACCCCGGCTGTGGTATCCCCCTCTTCTGTTACATGCTTATCTTGTGATTATACACCCTCTGTCATCACCCATGGATAAATTTATGAACCCTACTAGCTCTAAATCTTTGAAAACCAGAGCTCAGGTTATTACATCTCCTCCTGAAACACCGGACTCTTATACTGCCATGTCTGAGGAATCTCTGCAAGCCTTCGCCACTTCTATTACGACGAAACTCAAGCCGGCGATTGATGCCAGACTTCAGTCTTTCCAATCCTCGCTGAAAACAATCACATCCCTGCTGACTGACCACGCTAATAAAATTTCAGCGGCAGAGCAGCGGATTTCTAATTTGAAGGATGCTGTACAATCTTGCGCTGCTCAGGTAAAGAACAGAGATCATGCAATAGAGCAGCTCCAGGAAAAACTCGATGACTTGGAGAATCGGAGTCGTCGAAATAATCTCCGGATCATTGGCGTCCCTGAGTCAGTGAAAGACCTTCATCACTTCACTTCCTCCTGGCTCCCACGGGCACTCAATTTGCCGGACCTGCCTAGCTCCATGGTAATGGATCGAGCCCACAGGACTGGACCTGAACGTTCTGTTCCAAAAGCTCGCCCACGCCCTGTTATTTTCAAGCTGCTCAATTATCAGGACAAATACAACTGCTACGGGCATTTAGAGCTGCTTCCTCCCTGAAATAATAGGGTCACTTCCTTCTTATGTTTCAGGACTTCTCCGCTTTGGTAGCAGCCAAGAGCCGGGCTTTCACCAATCTGTAGACTGTTACATGACAGGGGCACACGGTTTGCCCTTCTATACCGTGCATGCCTTCGGGTAGTGCTTCATGGAAAACAGGAATTTGTTGATGATCCTGATACAGCCATGGGGGAAATAGAGCGTTCCTCCCGGGCACCTTCTCCGGTTACTTAAGTTTGATTTCTGGTCAAATGTCTTATTATCCTTGAATATTGAGACCTGGGTGGTGATGTAATCTTGTTGTACTAATGTACACAAAGTTTGTTATTTGGTAAAATTCCTTTTTTAGGGGTTGCTATTAGTCGGGATAATTTAACCTGATGGTTAGTATTCTGCTTTATATGTTATTTTTCAGTTTGTTTGGGGGTGGGTGGTGGGTTTTACTTCCCCGGGCACTCTCTGTACTCTGTCTTTTTGGTTACTTTGGGTACTAGGGTTTGCTCGCTGGGACAAACCTTTGCCTAAAGATTCTTTTCATATCTGTCTCCTGGCCTCCATGTGGGATAGGATAATATGGCTACATTCAATGATGAAGCTTCATATATCAATATTGACTCTCTCAAATTAATTCCCTGGAATGTAGCTGGTCTAAATTCGCAGGTAAAGCGTAGGAAGGTGTTAGACCATATCACTCGCCTACGCTCGCATATCGTCTTTCTACAGGAAACTCACTGGTTTGCAGGGGTCACCCAGCGCTCCGTAATAGACATTTGGAGTGCTTGGAGGCTTTCTTTTCACAGAAAAAGCGTGGGGTGGCAATTTTGTTTCATGAAGGTCTCGAATACTCTATATAAGATGTGGTAAGAGATAAAGCGGGATGATATTTACTAATTAAAGTTCTTGAACAGCGGGAATACTGCCTCATAAACGTTTATGCGCCCAACACTGCCAATCCTTTTTTTTTTGCTAGACTCGTGGAAATTGTTCATAGATGACATCCCACTAATATATCATTGGGTGGAGATTTAAATACCCTTCATGACGTCTTCCTGGATAGATCACCTATGCCTGCATCTCATTCTTCAACTAGAGCGCTTTCTACCCTACTAGATAGGCTTGATCTAGTTGATGCTTGGAGATGCTGCCACCCTACGGAGAAAGCATACACCTTTTATTCTAGAGTACATGATGTTCATACTCGTATTGATTATTGGTTAACCTCTGCTCCCCCCCCCCTTCTTTCCGTCTTAAAAACAGTTGATATACTCACATCGGTTATTTCGGATCATTATCCCGGTTTTACTTAGTTTGGAACTCTCCACTAGTAGAACTGTTTCTTTTCGTTGGCGTTTCCCCTCATATCTTTACACCTCGGATTACTTAAATTGCTATATATAACTTGGACGATATCAACCTATTTTGGGCCACTGCTAAGGTGGTGCTTAGGGGACATATATCCTATGTGTCTTAAAAAAAAAAAAAAAAAAAGTGTTGTCCTCCCTGCAGCCTCTCTTGTACCAGCTTACTCAGGCATATAGGGTTTTTAAGTTACATAATACACCCTCCTTCAGACACCCTGTTGCATGAACAGGCACACAATCAGTTAGCTCACCAACGTAACTGTCATACACCCACCGCTGACACCGGTATGTCACGGACAGAGGGATGTGACGCACTGCCGACACACGGCTATCACAGGCACAGGGGGCTCATCTTAGTTACATCACCGCTGGCACCATGTGATAAAAAAAACCCGCAAGCTAGTCTTGCCATAACAATTTATCACAGGGGGGTTATTTTGGATGCCCCACCACTGCCCACAATACTTCACAAAACTTTTCAGTTCCACTTTGGAACTCGCAGCTCTCCGGCGCCCAATGGGTCGCCGGCCGGCTGCTTCAATGAGGTCTGGCCACCCGGCACACTGCAGTGAGGGAATTATAAAACGCTTTGGCCGCAGCCACCCCAATTTAGCTTATAAAACCCCTTCCGTCACTCTTGGCAGTGCCCAGACCACACGCTGCTGCCACCAACTCCATATTTCTCTGCTTAAGTTATAAACTTAATAGAGGGGTTCGAAGCCAACCCAATTCAGTAGTCATTATCTTAAAGGCACGTGTACGTTTGTTCTTAGAGCATGAAGACAGACAAATAAATTTTATAATTTTATTCCCCAAAAGGGGGGCAGTGATTACACAGATAAAAGATGTTACAAATTTGACACATTAGATATGTACAATGCAAATATAAAATAAATGGGATTAACATAAGGATCAACACTTACAGTTGCTCAGATGGTCTTTAGACTAACCATGTAGGGGGGCGGGGCCACACGTGCCCTGCATCTGGGGTCCTTTCAGCATGGACTCTGCAGCTCGAATGAGTCATTTCAGGGGGGAGTACCTTATAGCTTTGGGTTTGTGACATCACGAAAGGCCAATCTGGTGATGTTCCTCCCCCTGCTCTAGGAGTTGCAATTCTGACTATAAAACTTATCACTATATCTCGCAGAGGGTACCTGGTATAAACACGCACATGGTATCATTCTTTTTAGCCTGTCGAGGACAATAATTAAAGACCAAACATGCAGTGGTTATGTCACACCGTTTAGGAGTAATCCAGTTCTCGGTTTCTGGGGGTGCTAGAACCATGCAAATTATGGGCCCCGACGCTGAGTCGATGCAATTTGCAGAAATGTAATTCTCATAACTCTGCCGCAAACGAGGTGCACGCTAGGGCTTCTTTTAATATTTCCCATAACTGAATTGGCCTCATGGCCAGGACAAAGACATTCTTTCCACTCAGCTTAATTAACATTCCTTAGCTGTGGAGAATGTTTGCACAGGAAATGTCTGGTGTCCTATTACAGATGCAGGCAGAGGAGATACAGGGGATTCAGGTTAGACTGGTTTTGGTGTGTGAGGGAAAAGGAGGGGGTCACCTCTGCAGCGTGTGACAATCAGAAATCTAATCTGAAGTGTAACAATAGGAGATTCTGGAATGTTCCAGCGAAGTCATATCTTGCTTATTACACCTCCCCCTTTTAGAGGGTGCTAAGGAGGCCAAGCCTGTCGGCCCGCGTCCATGCGCACATCAGCGGGCTCATCTTCGAAGGACATTACCTGTTTCTTGGTCCTGGGGGTGGGCCAGGATGCACTTGCGTCCACTTTCTCCGGCTCTGGACTCATGGAACCCCCGTCTACCCGGTGCCCCAGGTAGTGGACCTCACTCATGGCCATCTGGCACTTCCCCGGCTTGATGGTCAGGACTGCCTGGTGAAGACGCTTGAGCCCCTCCTGGAGATCCTGAAGGTGTTCCTCCCAGGTGGAATTGAAGACGGCAATGTCATCCAAGTACGCCACCGCGTACTCCTCTAGTCACCGGAGCAGGTGGTTGACCATCCGTTGGAAAGTAGCAGGGGCATTTTTCATGCCGAAGGGCATGACTATGGACGTGTACAGTCCAAAGGGGGTGATAAAGGCAGATTTCTCCTGCGGCTCAGGGGAATCTGCCAGTATCCCCGACTCAAATCCATAATGGATACGTATTTTGCTTTTGCCAACCGCTCAAGCAGATCCTCGATGCGTGGCATCGGGTGTGCATCAGATGTTGTGATGGCATTGAGCCCCCTGTAGGATCGGGTGGTCCGATCCTTTTTAGGCATGAGGACTACAGGCGAGGTCCACGCTCTTTTTGACCGTTGAATCACCCCCAGCTGTAACATCTCTTGGGGCATGACCTGTGGCACCTCCTCAGAGATCCGATAAGGTGTTCGCCATAGTGGGGCGTGATTCCCGGTGTCCACCTCATGAACCGCTAACTCCGTCTTTCCAGGTCGGTTGGTGAACACGGCCCAGAAGGGTTCCAGGGTGTCCAACAACTGAGACCGCTGGGGTACGGTTAAGGAGACACTTACCTCCATGTCCTCAATGGACCCATTGGCCTTGGCTTGGGCCAGAATGTCCAGGAGGGGATCTTCCTCCCCATCCTCGGGCAGGTTGCACATTGGTAGTACGCAGGCTTCACGTCCGTGGTGGGCCTTCAGCATGTTGGCGTGAAAGGCCTTGCGCCTACCCCGAGCATGGTCAAGCGTGACCACGTAGGTGACCGGGTTGAGCTGTTGTTGGACGACGTATGGGCCTTCCCGGACTCGCCTGCCATACAGGAGCTCGAAGGGGGGAGAACCCCGTCGAGGCCTGCCGAACTTCACTGTAAGCGAACAGCAGGTGTGGGAGGTACCGCTCCCAATCGCACTCGTGGGTCTCAGCCAGCATGCGGATTATCTGTTTGAGGGTACCACTGAAGCGTTCACACAAACCATTGGTCTGTGGGTGATACGCACTCGATACCAGGTGCTTCACCTGCATTTTCTCACAGAGAGCCTCCATTAGGCGAGACATGAATTGGGTCCCTTGATCGGTAAGCATCTCCCTGGGGAAATCCTACCCTTGAAAAGATTGTCACCAGTGCATCAGCCACCTTATCTGCCCTGGTTGAAGACAGAGCTACTGCCTCTGGGTACCGGGTAGCGTAGTCTACCACGGTAAGAATGTATTGCTTTCCAGAGCTGCTGGGGACAGCCAGCGGGCCCACAATGTCCACTGCGATTCTCTGGAAAGGCTCCTCTATCACTGGCAAAGGGATAAGGGGAGCCTTAAGAGCAGGCCCCGCTTTACCCACTTTTTGACAGGTGGCACAGGAGCGGCAGTATTTTGTTACATCTGTCCCCATCTTGGGCCAATAGAAGTGTTGAGACAGCCGTGCCTTAGTTTTGCTGACCCCCCAAGTGTCCAGTGTGTGAAATCTCATGGGCAATCCACAACAACTCAGTTCTGAACTGATAGGGGACGACCAGCTGTCTTTCCCTCAACCACTCCTTTTGGGATTCTCCGGGTACTGTCTCCCGGTACAACCTTCCTCGTTCCCAGAACACCCTCTCCTTATCAGACTCGGAGGTGGGCGTCTTGGCGAGGTATCTCAAATTCTCCAGGCTCACATCTGAGTGCAGAGCAGCCTGGAACTCCTTGCTGGAGGCATGTGATTTCAGGGTTCCTTCCTCTCAGAGACCCTCTGGAACCTGCTCTGGGTTCACCTCTGGTTCAGTCTCTCCTGTAGCAGAAGAGGGTCCAAAGTGCAGGGGGCTACCTGCAATCCGGTCACTCTGACTGCGTGTGACAGCGGCTATGTATGCTGTCTCCCCGGTGATTTCTACAGACCCACCAGCCGGCGCTGCTATGGGCTCTACCTCCCTATCCACCCCCAACACTCTCTGCAGAGCGATGGGGCTGAGCACTCCTGTATCTGTGGACACATCTACCGTTTCAGAGAAATAGTTAACAGGTTCAGTCGGCACAGATACATGATCAGCATCATCCCTAGGAAAAGAATGGTTATCAGGTTTTTTTGTTTGTTTTTTTGGTACATTATCATCACCATCGGCACCATTCCTGGGGAAAGAATGGTCATTAGTTGCATCATTACTCATCAAGGCATTAGCAGGTAACACATTCAGTTTATCATCGTCATCGTCACCCTTATTATCAGATTGGGGAGGGGTGTCAGGGACGTAGTAGGCAACCATCCTCCCCAAATCAGTCCCCAATAAAACATCAGTGGGCAGGTTTTCGGACACTCCCACTACCCTCACCCCGCTCCCAGCACCCCAATCAAGAAAAACCCGAGCCACTGGCAAGGGACAATGGGTGCCTCCAATCCCGGTGACTGTCAGGGTTTTCCCCTCAATAAACTCTTCAGGGGCTGCCAGTCCAGGACGGATGAGGGTTCGTTCAACCCCGGTGTCCTTGAGGCCTGTAGCAAAATGGGGCCCCCACCTGGACGTGTTGAACGTTGTCGTCCATCCTCCCAACCACACCTCCCACCAACAGAACAGAGGTGTTGGGCCCAGAGGCCTTGGCTGGGGGGTCTTCTGCTTTTCCGGACAGGTGGCACTGATATGACCAGTCCGACTGCAGTTGTAACACTGGCGACTGTCAGTAGTAGGCCTGGTTTTGGCAACAGGGTCAGGGCCTCCTGAGGGACGGCTGGCAGGGGCACTGAGGTTGGTTGAAGGCTTACCCCCTCTCCTGCTGGCGGTGACTGGCCTCCGTGTCTCTGGCCTCTGGTTGGCCTCATAGTTGTCGGCGATCTGCGCGGCTGTGTCCGCATTCGTTGGTTCTCGGTCCAGGATGATCTGTCAGACCTCAGCTGGGCAAAGATGCAGGAATTGGTCTTTGATCATCAGGTCCTTTAGCAGGTCAAAGGAATCAACTGACAGTCCATGGATCCACTGGTCAAAGTGGGTCCTGAGTCCTTGCACCACATCGCTATAGCTATTGTGTGGGCCACGTTGGAGGTTCAGAATTTTTTTCGGTATACCTCGGGTCAGCCGGTATTTGGCGATCAGGGCCTGCTTGATGGCATCATAGTCGTCATCATCTTCTGGCCACGGAGAAGCAAACACCTCCAGGGCTTTGCCTTTCAGCCCTGGGGTCAGATACCTGGCCCATTGGTCCTTATCCAGCCGGTACTGTCTGCAGGCTTTCTCAAAGGCTCGCAGAAATGTGTCCAAGTCCCTGTCCTTTTCCATCATGGGAAAGTGCTCTGGCCGGGATTTAGGACTCTGGGCGCTGTGGGGCTCACTGCTTCGGGCTGTGGGGGCATTCCCCCCCCCTGCTGGAGTACCTCCAGTTCATGGGCTCTCTGGGCCTCCCACTCGGCTCTCTGCTCTTTTCGAGCTTGCTGGATCAGCTGCAGATGTCCAACATGGTCTTCGGCAGGGAGCTGCTGTAGGGCCATTTGCAGATAGCGGTCCATGACTTTCTGGCTGCCGGTCAGGCCGACCTACACCAGCTGGACCTCTGCGGCTGCACCATCGACCCTGGTGCTGCCTTCTGTGCCATGGCTCTCATCCCAGTGCACTAGAGCCGTGACCAACTGGGCTTTGGTCTTGTCGGTAACGTCAATCTGGTTTGTCGTGCACAGGGCCCTCAGGGTGTCCTTATTAAGCTGCTTATAATAGGACTCTCAACAACAAAGATGAGGTAGGGAATACTCGCACGTACACACAAATGTCTCAGGACTAGTAAACACTGAGTCTGTTCTCCAAAACCTATGACGCAGGATTCCCGCAGGAACCGTGCAGGTTTTTAGTGAGCGGAATGATTGCTCAAACCAGATCACTAATGCTCTGATTATCCCACCGCTGCCACCAATATGTCACAGACCCACAGCTGACACCGGTATGTCACGGACGGAGGGATGCGATGCACTGCCGACACATGGCTATCACAGGCACAGGGGGCTTATCTTAGTTATCCCACCGCTGGCACCATGTGATAAAAAAACCGCAAGCTAGTCTTGCCCTAACAATTTATCGCAGGGGGGTTATTTTGGATGCCACACCACTGCCCACAATACTTTACGAAACTTTTCAGTTCCACTTTGGAACTCGCAGCTCACCGGTGCCCCCCCTTACCCCTCAGGTCAGTCAGGGAACTACACCTGGCATAATGGGCCGGCTGCTTCAATGAGGTCTGGCCACCCGGCATGCTGCGGTGAGGGAATTTATAAAACGCACTGGCCGCAGCCACCCCAATTTAGCTTATAAAAACCCCTTCCATCACTCTCGGTAGTGCCCAGGGCCCAGACCGCACGTTGCTGCCACCAGCTCCAGATTTCTCTGCTTAAGTTATAAACTTAATAGAGAAGTTCGAAGCCAACCAAATTCAGAAGCAATTATCTTAAAGGCACGTGTACGTTTGTTCTTAGAGCATGAAGACAGACGAATAAATTTTATAATTTATTCCCCAAAAGGGCAGTGATTACACAGATAAATGATGTTACAAATTTGAGACATTAGATATGTACAATGCAAATATAAAATAAATGGGATTAACATAAGGATCAACACTTACAGTTGCTCAAATGGTCTTTAGGCTAACCATGTGGGGGGGCGGAGCCACACGTCGCCCTGCATCTGGGAACCTTTCAGCATGGACTCTGCAGCTCGAATGAGTCATTTCAGGGGGAGTACCTTTATAGCTTTGGGTTTGTGACATCATGAAAGGGCAGTCTGGTGATGTTCCTCCCCCTGCTCTAGGGGTTAGAATTCTGACTACAAAACTTATAATGACTATATCTCGCAGAGGGTGCCTTGTATAAACATGCACATTGTATCAGCCTGTCGAGGACAATAATTAAAGACCAAACATGCATTCGTCCGATCTCCCTCCTAAACTTTGACTTTAAATTGCTTACCAAAATCATGGCTAATAGACTCCATTCCATTCTTCCTGGTATCCCTCACCCCATCTCAAACAGGTTTTGTCCATGGTCGGTCTATCACATAATAGCAGGACAGCAATGGCTGCCATTACACAGTTACCAGGCCAAAACCAAGCAGCATATACTGGTCAGCATTGATGCTGATAAAGCTTTTGGTCGCGTGTCCTTGTCTCACCTCTTTCAAACCCTTAACTATAGATTGTTTGGCTTTACCTTCTTTAACTTTGTAAGGACAATCTACACCAACCCCCAATCTTCAATTTGGCTTAATGGTATTCAGTCTACCTCTTTTTCAATTTTCAGGGGTACGAGGCAGGGATGTCCCCTGTCACCTCTGTTATTTAACCCCTTCACCCCCAAGGGTGGTTTGCACGTTCATGACTGGGCCAATTTTTACAATTCTGACCACTGTACCTTTATGAGGTCATAACTCTGGAACGCTTCCATTGATCCTGGTGATTCTGACATTGTTTTCTCGTGACATATTGTACTTCATGTTAGTGGTAAAATTTCATTCAAATAACTTGCGTTTATTTGTGAAAAAAATGGAAATTTGGCAAAAATTTTGAAAATTTCGCAATTTTCCAACTTTGAATTTTTATGCCCTTAAATCACAGAGATACGGCACACAAAAAACTTGATAAGTAACATTTCCCACATGTTTACTTTACATCAGCACAATTTTGGAACCAAAATTTTTTTTTGTTAGGAAGTTATAAGGGTTAAAAGTTGACCAGCGATTTCTCATTTTTACAACACCATTTTATTTTTAGGACCACATCACATTTTGAAGCCACGTTGAGGGGTCTATATGATAGAAAATACCCAAAAGTGACACCATTCTAAAAACTGAACCCCTTAAGGTGCTCAAAACCACATTCAAGAAGTTTATTAACCCATTAGGTGCGTCACAGGAATTTTTTTGAATATTTAAAAAGAAATGAACATCTAACTTTTTTTCACAAAAAAAATACTTCAGGTTCAATTTTTTTTATTTTACCAAGGGTAACAGGAGAAATTGGACTGCAAAAGTTATTGTGCAATTTGTCCTGAGTACGCTGATACCTGATTTGTGGGGGGGAACGACTGTTTCGGCGCATGGCAGAGCTCAGAATGGAAGGAGCGCCGTTTGACTTTTTCAATGCAAAATTGGCTGGAATTCAGATCGGACGCATGTCACGTTTGGAGAGTCCCTGATGTACCTAAACAGTGGAAACCCCCTACAAGTGACCCCATTTTGGAAACTAGACCCCCCAAGGAACTTATCTAGATATGTGGTGAGAACTTTGAACCCACAAGGGCTTTACAGAAGTTTATAACGTACAGCGGTACAATTAAAAAATCATATTTTTTCCACAAAAATGATCTTTTCACCCCAATTTTTATTTTCCCAAAGGTAACAGGACCCTAAAAGTTATTGTGCAATTTGTCCTGAGTACGCTGATACCCCACATGTGGGGGTAAACCACTATTTGGGCGCATGGCAGAGCTCGGAAGGGAAGCAGTGCCATTTGACGTTTTTGGCTGGAATTGAGATCGGACACCATGTCGCGATTGGAAAACCCCTGATGTACCAAAACAGTGGAAACCCCCCACAAATGACACCATTTTGGAAACTAGACCCCCTAAGGAACTTATCTAGATGTGTGGTGAGCACTTTGACCCCCCCAGTGCTTCACAGAAGTTTATAATGCCCGGGCGTGAAAATAAATAATTCGTATTTTTTCCACAAACATGATCAATTAGTCCCCAATTTTTTCATTTTCCCAAGGGTAACAGGAGAAATTGGACCCCCAAAAGTTGTTGTCCAATTTGGCCTGAGTACGCTGACACCCCATATGTGGGAGAAAACTACTGTATGGACACACGTCGGGGCTCGTAAGGGAAGCAGTGACGTTTTGGAATGCAGACTTTGATGGAATGGTCTGCGGGTGTCATGTGCGTTTGGAGAGCCCCTGATGTACCTAAACTATTGAAACTCCCCACAAGTGACCCCATTTTGGACATTAGACCCCCCACGGAACTTATCTAGATGTGTGGTGAGCACTTTGAACCCCCAAGTGCTTCACAGAAGTTTATAACACTCGGACGTGAAAATAAAAAAATCATTTTTTTCCACAAAAATGATATTTTTGCCCCCAATTTTTTATTTTCCTAAGGGTAACAGGAGAAATTTGTCCCCAAAAATTGTTTTGCAATTTGTCCTGAGTAGGCTGATACCCTACATGTGGGGGTAAAACACTGTTTGGGCGCATGGCAGAGCTTGGAAGGGAAGGAGCACCATTTGACTTTTTCAACTCAGAATTGGCTGGAATTGAGATCAGACGCCATGTTGCATTTGGAGAGCCCCTGATGTGCCCAAACAGTGGAAACCCCCAATTATAACTCCAACCCTAACCCCAACACACCCCTAACCCTAAGGCTGTGTGCACACGCTGCGGATTTTGCTGCGGTTCCGCAGCGGTTTTGGAAGCCAGCTTCCTCAGGTTCCCAAAGGCCCCCGTCGCCATCTTGGATTCGGGGGCCTGGAGGATAGGAGCCCCCCGCAGCAGCGCTGCACATTGCGCTGCCGTGGGGGGCTCAGGGAAGCACGGAGGGAGCCCCCTCCCTGCCGATGCTTCCCTTTAACTCCCGGTACACCGCGATCAACGTGTCGGGGGCGGTCCGTGACCGCCCCTGACACATAGTGCCGGGTGTCAGCTGTGATAATCAGCTGACACCCGGCCGCGAACAGCGGCGCTCACCACGTGGGCGCCGCTGATCGCGGTAGACGTACTATCCCGTCCACGGTCATACGGGCCCGGGTACCGTGGACGGGATAGTACGTCGGATGTCAGGAAGGGGTTAATATTGCCCTGGATCCTTTGCTAAGATACCTGGAGATGATCCCTTTCTTTTGGGGGTATTGGGATTGGCCACCACACGCTTAAAACATTGGCATTTGCTGATGATATTTTACTCATGATAGCCAATCCTAAGGAATCCATTCTTTCTATAATGGATGCCTTTAATGAGTTTGGAGCAATTTCGGGATTTCGCATAAATTATGACAAATCTCATGCTTTGGCTACCTTCAAAGCTGCTCAGAAACGGTGGTCGTTCCCTTTCCCCTTTCAGTGGAGGAGAGATTCTTGCATTATCTTGGTATGATTGCCCTCAAACCCCCATGACAGTTATAAATTGAATGTTCGACCCCTCATTCTGCGGTTATACAGGAAATACAATCCTGGATATCTCTTAAATTATCTTTTGCGGGCAGGGCCCACCTGATTAAAATTATTTCTTTCCCCAAAATACTTTTTCCCTTACAGACGCTGCCGGTTCTACTATCTGAGGCAATGTGTAGACCTTTTAGTCTTCCGGCTCTGCTTCCCTTACGTCAAGCTGAGATCCCAATGGAAATTAGGGATAACCCCCTACTATGGTCAGTAATTTTGGGATGGCGTCCTGCTAGACGAATTAGTGGACTGAACCCCCATATCTGTGTTTCTTCCTTTTCGAGGCAATCCCTCCTTTCAACAGGGCAGACCACCTCCCAACTATCGTGTGTTTGGGAATAATGGTTGTCGATTGTCTGCTAACATGTCACAAACCAGTCAATGCCCTCTCACTTTGGAAGACCAGTCTTTAAATACCCAATCCTGGGAGGAGGTAATTTTACTATCACCCAAATTAGACATTATGTGGGCTCGATACCGGATGACGTTAGAGCACACCCTCTAAACTTAATCTCCGTTAAAGCTTACGCGGGGAATTATTCTTTACAAATCAATAAAACCTTCCATACAGTGGTCAGACTCTTCACCGGGCCCGGGGAGATGGGTATCTCAACTAACCAACTGTCGGGTAAAAGACTTCTTGAAAGCCACATTACGTATTAACTCTGTTACCGTATGATAGGTACAGAACAATGACTCTCATGATATTCCATAGAGCATACAGTATATCTCCCTAGGTAATTTTCCCTGCCCTAAATGCTTAGATTCTCCTGCGGATATTTTTCATTCTTTATGGGACTGTCCAAAAATACAGGAGGTTTGGGATACACTCTTGGAACATTTCAGTAATACCTTTGGTGTATCACTTTCTCCAGAGTGGGCCATATTCAATATTCTTCCACTAGATCAGTTGGTGAGGCTCTCTGTTCAGCAGCGCCGCATTTTATTTGTTTGGGCTGCTGCTACTCGCAAAAGTATTTTACATCTATGGGCACAGGGTAATTCTCCCTCTTTGAGTTTAATTACTAAGAAGGTAACGATCTCTTTAAGATGGACTGGATATGGATCACCCCCAGGGCTGTGGGATACTCGGTACCGGGCCGGTGTCTCAGAGGGATAGGTCGTGGCGGCGGTGACCCGGTCCGTGGCCCTGGGTGTCCAATGTAAAATGAGTGAAATGTAGCTGAATAAAGTTTATAGGTAAATGATTCGTGACGCCATCTGTGGTGCTCGGCAAGGAAGGTATTAAGCCGACGCTGCAGTGCAGATCCTCTGGGACAGATGGTGGGGTGCAGCAAAGATGTAGTAGCTCTCCACAGGCAGAGCTGTAGTCCCAGGGCAGTAGTAATAGGTGTTGAATTAGATGGTGTAGTGTTAGGCACAGAGATGTAGTAGTGATGAGTAGGCTGCAGGAGAAATTCAAAGAACACAACAGAGTGCAGTTTCTTTTACCTTTTAATGAAGGTGCAGTCCAGGATCCAGATCACAGATGGTACAGGAATTGGTCAGCCTGGAAGCAACTTGGGAATCTCTCTATGCAGATGGGTGGTGTAGTCTCCTTTCTAGCGCTAATCTGAAGTGCTTGCAGTTCTGAATTACACTCAAGTTCCTCTTGCCTGATGTTACTTAACCCCTATCTGACATCAGACGTACTATACCGTCCATGGGACCCGGGCCCCTATGCCCATGGACGGGATAGTACGTAGTGAGCGCCGCTGATCGCGGCCGGGTGTCAGCTGATTATCACAGCTGACACCCGGCACAATGTGTCAGGGGCGGTCACGGACCGCCCCCGACACGTTAACCCCTTGCACACCGCAATCAAACACGATCGCGGTGTACCAGGGGTTAAAGGGAAGCATCTGCAGGGAGGGGGCTCCCTCCGTGCTTCCCTGAGTCCCCCACGGCAGCGCAATGTGCAGCGCTGCTGCGGGGGGCTCCTTTCCTGCAGGCCCCCGAATCCAAGATGGCGACGGGGGCCTTCGGGCGCCTGCAGGAAGCTGGCTTCCTCAGTGCCTGCAAAGCGCAAGCAAGAGGAAGTCTTCTTCAATGCCTGTGACAGATTGCTGATCTGTCACAGTGATCTGTGATGTGACAGATCAGCGATCTGTCACAGGACAGTGATGTTCCACTTCGGACTATTTAATAAAGTTAAAAAAAAAAAAAAAAAGTGTTAAAATACTTAAAAAAAAAAATCGCCATATAAATTAGAAAAAAAAAAAAATATTCCCCCAAATAAATCCATTTTTTGGAAATAAAAAAAAACAATAAAAGTACACATATTAGGTATTGCCGCGTCCATAACGACCCGCCCTATAAAACTGTCCCATTAGTTAACCCCTTTAGCGAACCCCTTAAAAAATAAAAATAAAAAACGAAGCAAAAAATGATTTATCATACCGCCAAACAAAAAGTGTAATAACGCACGATCAAAAAGACGCATATAAATATCCATGGTACCGCTGAAAACGTCATCTTGTCCCGCAAAAAACGAGCCGCCACACAGCATCATCAGCGAAAAAATAAAAAAGTTATAGCTCGCAGAATAAAGCGATGCAAAAATAATTATTTTTTATATAAAATAGTTTTCATTGCATAAAACCGACAAAACATAAAAAAAACCTAAATGAGGTATCGCTGTAACTGTACCGACCCGAAGAATAAAACCGCTTTATCAATTTTACCGCACGCGGAACAGTGTAAACGCACTCCCCCAAAAGAAATTCATGAAACGCTGGTTTTTGTTCATTCTGCGTCCCCAAAATCGGAATAAAAAGCGATCAAAAAATGTCACATGCCTGAAAATGGTACCAATAAAAACGTCAACTCGTCCCTCAAAAAATAAGACCTCACATGACTCGGTGGGTCAAAAAACGGAAAAATTATAGCTCTCAGTATGTGGTGATGCAAAAACTATTTTTACAATAAAAAGCGTCTTTTAGCGTGCGACAGCTGCCAAACACAAAAACCGCCATAAATAGTAAATCAAACCCCCCCGTTATCACCCCCTTAGTTAAGGAAAAATAATAAAATAAAAAAATGTATTTATTTCCATTTTTCCATTAGGGTTAGGGGTGTGTTGGGGTTCGGGTTGGAGTTAGAATTGGGGGTTTCCACTGTTTGGGCACATCAGGGGCTTTCCAAATGCAACATGGCGTCTGATCTCAATTCCAGCCAATTCTGAGTTGAAAAAGTCAAATGGTGCTCCTTCCCTTTCAAGCTCTGCCATGCGCCCAAACAGTGTTTTACCCCCACATGTAGGGTATCAGCCTACTCAGGACAAATTGCAAAACAATTTTTGGGGTCCAATTTCTCCTGTTACCCTTAGGAAAATAAAAAAATTGGGGGCAAAAATATCATTTTTGTGGAAAAAAATTATTTTTTTATTTTCACGTCCGAGCGTTATAAACTTCTGTGAATAGTAAAAACTGAAAGAAAAAGAGAGCAATAGGGTCTTACCCGAGAAAATAAGAATGTAAATCAATTCGTTATACTCACCCTATGTAGGAGAGTATCAGACATAAAGGAACAAGGTCAGCTTGACATGTCATCCCCTGAGGAAGAAGTTTTTAACTTTGAAACGCGTTGGGCATTAAATGTATAAAGCACACTACTTGTGAGGAGTGATGGTCTGGCAGCGCACGCTTAATCCATAAAAGTTCCTTTCCTTGAATCTGATAAACTTCTGTGAAGCACTTGGGGGTTCAAAGTGCTCACCACACATCTAGATAAGTTCCGTGGGGGGTCTAGTGTCCAAAATGGGGTCACTTGTGGGGAGTTTCAATAGTTTAGGTACATCAGGGGCTCTCCAAACGCACATGACACCCGCAGACCATTCCATCAAAGTCTGCATTCCAAAACGTCACTGCTTCCCTTCCGAGCCCCGACGTGTGTCCATATAGTAGTTTTCTCCCACATATGGGGTGTCAGCGTACTCATGACAAATTGGACAACAACTTTTGGGGTCCAATTTCTTCTGTTACCCTTGGGAAAGTGAAAAAATTGGGGACTAATTGATCATGTTTGTGGAAAAAATACGATTTTTTTATTTTCATGCCCGGGCATTATAAACTTCTGTGAAGCCCTTGGGGGTTCAAAGTGCTCACCACACATCTAGATAAGTTCCTTAGAGGTTCTCGTTTCCAAAATGGGGTAATTTGTGGGTGTTTCCACTGTTTAGGTACATTAGGGGCTCTCCAAAGGCAACATGACACCCGCAGACCATTCCATCAATGTCTGCATTCCAAAACGTCACTACTTCCCTTCCGAGCCCTGACGTGTGTCCATACAGTAGTTTTCTCCCACATATGGGGTGTCAGCGTACTCAGGACAAATTGGACAACAACTTTTGGGGTTCAATTTCTCCTGTTACCCTTGGGAAAATAAAAAAATTGGGGACTAATTGATCATGTTTGTGAAAAAAATACGAATTTTTTATTTTCACGCCTGGGCGTTATAAACTTCTGTGAAGCAATGGGGGGTTCAAAGTGCTCACCACACATCTAGATAAGTTCCTTGGGGGGTCTAGTTTACAAAATGGTGTCATTTGTGGGGGGTTTCCACTGTTTAGGTACATCAGGGGTTTTCCAATCGCGACATGGTGTCCGATCTCAATTCCAGCCAAAAACGTCAAATGGCGCTGCTTCCCTTCCGAGCTCTGCCATGCGCCCAAATAGTGGTTTATCCCCACATGTGGGGTATCAGCGTACTCAGGACAAATTGCACAATAACTTTTAGGGTCCTGTTACCCTTGGGAAAATAAAAATTGGGGTGAAAAGATCATTTTTGTGGAAAAAATATGATTTTTTAATTGTACCGCTGTACGTTTATAAACTTCTGTAAAGCCCTTGTGGGTTCAAAGTTCTCACCACATATCTAGATAAGTTCCTTGGGGGGTCTAGTTTCCAAAATGGGGTCACTTGTAGGGGGTTTCCACTGTTTAGGTACATCAGGGACTCTCCAAACGTTACATGGCGTCCGATCTGAATTCCAGCCAATTTTGCATTGAAAAAGTCAAACGGCGCTCCTTCCATTCTGAGCTCTGCCATGAGCCGAAACAGTCGTTCCCCCCCCACAAATCAGGTATCAGCGTACTCAGGACAAATTGCACAATAACTTTTGCAGTCCAATTTCTCCTGTTACCCTTGGTAAAATAAAAAAAATTGAACCTGAAGTATTTTTTTTGTCAAAAAAAGTTAGATGTTCATTTTTTTTTAAATATTCAAAAAAATTCCTGTGACGCACCTAAAGGGTTAATAAACTTCTTGAATGTGGTTTTGAGCACCTTAAGGGATGCAGTTTTTAGAATGGTGTCACTTTTGGGTATTTTCTATCATATAGACCCCTCAACGTGGCTTCAAAATGTGATGTGGTCCTAAAAATAAAATGGTGTTGTAAAAATGAGAAATCGCTGGTCAACTTTTAACCCTTATAACTTCCTAACAAAAAAAAATTTTGGTTTCAAAATTGTGCTGATGTAAAGTAAACATGTGGGAAATGTTAGTTATCAAGTTTTTTGTGTGCCGTATCTCTGTGATTTAAGGGCATAAAAATTCAAAGTTGGAAAATTGCGAAATTTTTGCCAAATTTCCGTTTTTTTCACAAATAAACGCAAGTTATTTGAATGAAATTTTACTACTAACATGAAGTACAATATGTCACGAGAAAACAATGTCAGAATCACCGGGATCCATGGAAGCGTTCCAGAGTTATGACCTCCTAAAGGTACAGTGGTCAGAATTGTAAAAATTGGCCCGGTCATGAACGTGCAAACCACCCTTGGGGGTGAAGGGGTTAAACTCCACTCGTATGGCAGGCAGCTGTAGCCGTCTTTCTGGCTCACACACGTTGCTGCTGTGACTCCGAGTCTTAGGTGGGAACAGAGCATTTACAGTCTGTTCTTCCTCCGGTTTCTGCTGCAGGATCATTAGTATCCATACAACCTCGGACGCCGTGGTCCGGACGATGCGCTTCAGCTGGGAGTGAGCCTGACTTCAGCTCAATCCTCCCAGCTCGTCCCTCCACGTCCACTCTTCACCCTCCCTGCACGAACTGACTAACTTCCCCTCCCTGGCCACAGAAAGCAGCTCCTCAGCAGTTTGGTTCAGAGCTCCCTCTGTTGGCCTGGAGTGGGAACTGTGGTGTGTGCTGGAATTACCTGATATAGAGATCCTTCATTGCTTCCAAGCATGACATCACACTCCCTAGGAGGGAGGTAATGCCACTGTGGCGACCGTACTCCTGGGGGCGCCACAGAGTCCATTTTGAATAAAGAGCAATACACGAAACATTTTTTCCTTACTTGGTCTTCTTTCATTAATACCCAGACATTGTCGATACGCCAGGCGTTTCATGGTTGCTTCCGATTTACAGACTGGTACATGAGAGAGCAAATTGATGGCAGAACTCCTGTTAGGCTTGATTGATGTTACTTTATGCAGATATGGATGTGTGCCAGGGTGGGGGGGAGGGGAAGTTGGTTATAGTTATAATACACTGTCCAGTGCTCAAAGTACGGTGAAAATCTGTTGGATTTTTTCTGATGTTTTTGTACAATTTTTGTACTTTGTTTATTGTTCAATAAAGGCGGATTATAACAAAAAAAAAAAAATCTCCACGAACAGGCTTGGCACTATATACTTCATTCTTTGCTTATCATCCTTTTAACCCTGCTACATGGATCTGAACTTGTACAGTGAACCTTAGGCTTGGGCAATGGTGTTACCTGTTGTTCTGTCGATTGAGATGGGAAGAAGAATTGTCAGATAGGAGAGAAAATGTAAAAATAAAAGAGTAGTCAGTAAACGGGCTGAGGTCCCAACAGAAAACAAATACACAAGTCGGGAGCTGAGCACAGAGGACTGAACCAGAGAGAACAAGGCTGCATCTGGCAGCTTCCAGCTATATGCCTGGAGCTTTAGTAGGGTGTGGTGCTTTCCAATTGGCTGAATTAGGGAGCAGATTACTGCCGCTGGATGGTACTACTGGTCCCCGGCACCGTTATCTTATTGGCTGGACAGAGCCAGCGCGCCCAGATCTTCTGGTTTTGAGGTCTCCTCCATCATCAGTGCCACCCAAATAATGATTAAGGCCGCACCAGGTGACAGAAAATAAATGTTGCAAGGGTTGATCCGAAAGAACATGGGACACCCCATTTACAGAAGCTCTAGTGTTTATAAATGGCAGAAAATCAGAGCATTATAAATCCCCATAAAATAACTAACTTAATTTTGGAAATTATAACCCTCAGTGAATTACTCTATTGGAGTAGTCCCTATTTTGACTCCACAGTGAATATTGGAGAGTGAAAACTGCAGGGGCTCTGGTGTTTGCCCCCAACCTCAGCTCCTGTTACCTTCATGTATGCCTTACAGGCATGCTAATAGCATGCTCCTAGCGGTGCGCTCTTTATTGTATATCAGGCACCGGAAGGCTGCACAAGTGATGGGAAGTGCAGGGGCAGCGCCTTCACTTCACCTGCCACTTCTGCCGACTTCAATTGATCTGCCAAGAGAGCTGTGCATGCCGACCCTTGCTTCAGCAAGCACAGTCAGGCACAGCTGACTGAGAGGAGACACGCATGCAACAGCTGACCCGCGCTCACAACTGTCTCCTGCTCGTCTTCCGCAAAGACCTGGACAGTAGTGAAAATGCTGATTGGCTGCAATTCAGCCAATCAGCATTAGTTTCTTTGTGTGACCTCACATCACAGGTCAGGCAAGGAGCTGGGCTGTGATTGGTCAAGGTCCTGCCAAAGCAGCACAGCCGTATATTGTACAGAGGAGCAGAGGGAGTGTGATGGCTGCAGTCAGTGTGAGTGTAAGTATATGATGCCTGCAGCCTGACCAGTGCTCCAGCCACTGAGCCAGTTAGGGGAGGGGGCCCCCATGCAATCTAATGATCTAAAGGTGGGAGGGGGCCCATAGGAAAATTCTAATTTCTTGTGGGCGCCCTCCCTCATTGTGTCAATCACCTCTATTTTACTGTGCATCACCTTACCCTCTCTGAGCAGGCCCATAGAAAAATAGAGGTGAAACAGTGGGGGAGGGGGCCCACAGAATATTGGGTGACAAATGGGGAAGGGGATCCTCAGGTATTTAAAGGGAACCGGTCACCCCCAGGGTCTATTAAAGTAAAAGAGCCACCTTCAGCAGCATTAAGGCTGCATTCTGTGATGATGGCTCTTATGTGTATTATCCCTAGGAACGCTGAAATAAAGACTTTTATAAATTTCCCGCCATACCTTTATTGAGTCATGGAGGTATATCTTCTCCCCCTGTGTCAACCGCCTCGCGGCCATCCATCATCCCCCTCTGGCCTCCGTGCGCCCCCCCCCCCCCTCTGTTCCTCGTTACGTGACCGGTGCCTACGCTCTGCAAACATTTCTTGGCCGTGCACGCTGCCCGGGAACATACATCAGGCAATGATGCAAGGATACCGCGCCTGCGTGTAGCGGAGGCCCCAGATCCCGGCCCGCAGTGTTATGATGTATTCACACTGCGGAGCTGGGAATCTGGCGCCTGCGCATTGAGGATCTCTGCGCCTATCCACATCTCCCTCCACCTCTTTCCTCCACCGTAATACATTGTAATACGATGGGTTGTCATGACAGCCGGGGGTTAGCTTCCTGTGGCCGAGCTTCAAAGGAGACCGTGATTTTTGGTATATGCAGCAATGCTGTGGCATCACTGTATATAGTAGCACAAACAGTGAGATGATCACATCTTCATGTTCCCTAAGGGCGCTATCTACACCGGTGAAAAGTAAAAAAAACAAAAAAAAAAAAAACATTTAAAGAAATACCTAAATGTTCAAATCGGCCCCTTTTTATCCCATTGAAAATATATGAGAAAGAAAAATACACACATTTGGTATCGCCGCGTTCAGAAATGTCCGATCCATCAAAATATAAAAACAATGAACTCGATCAGTAAAAATCTTAAGGCTGGGTTCACACATTACGGAACTCCCACGGACATTACTGTGAGAATTCCGGAATTCCATTCCGCAGGAAAATCGCATTTTAAATTCCCGCAATTTTCCCGCAGACAAACTAGCGTTTTGCAAGCGTAATTAGCTTGCAGAATGTTAGCGTTTTCCAAGCGATCTGTAGCATCGCTTGGAGAACTGATTGACAGGTTGGTCGCACTTGTCAAACACAGTGCTCCGCAATGCTACGGCAGCGCCCGTTCCCAGCGATTCATTTCGGCAATGACCTTTTATGACGTCGCGGTCTCGCTAAACTGCTACAGCATCGCGAGATGCGACGTCAGCAAAGGTCATCGCAATGCATCACTGGGAACGGGAGCTGCCGCATGTATCACTGAAGCCTGGGGACGTTGCGAGGGACATCGGAAGGTGAATATAACCCGATTTTTTTAATTTTTTTTTATTCTATGTTTTACAGGGATATGGTACCCAGAGCCTGGAGGACAGTCTCCTCTCCTCTGGAGCATGGGTACCATCCGCAAATGTTCTGCTTACTTTTCGCATGGTGCGGAAAGTAAGCAGAACAATGCATTCCTATGTGGGCGGAATCGCCGCGATTCTGCAAATTAATGAGCATGCTGCATATTTTTCCGCGATGTGATTCCGCCGTGGGAAAATCTGCAGCATTAGCACAGCATTGCGGAATTCCATAGGATTGCATGGGATGTTTTTTTTTTGCATTTTCGTGGCAAAATCGAGCAGTAAAAACCACCGCGAAAACGCAAAAAAACCTGAATGTGTCAACGCAGCCTAACAGAAATAATTCTAGAATGCCAAATGTCCTTTTTTCTGGTTTCCACAATTCCACAATAAAAGCTGTAACAAGTGATCAAAACATTGCATCTATCCCAAAATGGTATTAATAAAAATTTCGTCTCACCCCGCAAAAAATAAGCCATCATACAGCTTCCCTGTGTGTAATAAAATACGCAGCAGTCGCCATCTTCTTCAGCTGTTTAGTTGCTTTGATCTTCTTCGTTGTAGTGGAATATGGCCACCGGTAAGTATTTTACTACACACAAAGGAGCTACATTACTGATATCACTCCTTAGGATGAATAAAAAGTAACCTGGAGTGGTATTTTAAAAGATTTTATGTCAGCTCTCCTGTGTGGTGCAGTATATAGAGGAGCTGTTAGCTCTCCTGTGTGGAGTAGTATATAGAGGATCTGTCAGCTCTCCTGTGTGGTGTAGTATATAAAGGATCTGCCAGCTCTCCTGTGTGATGTAGTATATAGAGGATCTGTCAGCTCTCCTGTGTGGAGTAGTATATAGAGGATCTGTCAGCTCTCCTGTGTGGTGCGGTATATAGAGGATCTGTCAGCTCTCCTGTGTGGTGTAATATATAGAGGATCTGTCGGCTCTCCTGTGTGGTGTAGTATATAGAGGATCTGTCGGCTCTCCTGTGTGGTGTAGTATATAGAGGATCTGTCGGCTCTCCTGTGTGGTGTAGTATATAGAGGATCTGTCGGCTCTCCTGTGTGGTGTAGTATATAGAGGATCTGTCGGCTCTCCTGTGTGGTGCAGTATATAGAGGATCTGTCGGCTCTCCTGTGTGGTGCAGTATATAGAGGATCTGTCAGCTCTCCTGTGTGGTGCAGTATATAGAGGATCTGTCGGCTCTCCTGTGTGGTGCAGTATATAGAGGATCTGTCGGCTCTCCTGTGTGGTGCAGTATATAGAGGATCAGTCGGCTCTCCTGTGTGGTGCAGTATATAGAGGATCAGTCGGCTCTCCTGTGTGGTGTAGTATACAGAGGATCTGTCAGCTCTCCTGTGTGGTGTAGTATATAGAAGATCTGTCGGCTCTCCTGTGTGGTGTAGTATATAGAGGATCTGTCCTGTTTGGTGCAGTAAGCAGGTGCTGAGATGCAGTACGCAGCGATTGCAGAGCAATGCAGTATAACAATATCATTTAATTTAACAGTAAAGATGCAAGAAATCTCCTCGTAGGGAGTTAATAAACTGTAAACAAGAATTAAAGGAATAGTAAGAATTGATACGACTGTCTGAGGTATAAACAACACTTATTGTGACTCCCATTGGTCCTCCTTGATATACAGTCCAATGGAGGTCGTAGTGCCAGCAACATCCGGCATGGTGTCCTCAGGGTCCTCTGTCAACGGTCCAACTTTGGGCAGTGGCGGGCGGTCTCTGTTTTTACTTGTTGAGCCACTTGTCCATAAGCCTGAGCAAACAATGTGAGGGAAGCCGCAGGAGTCCCTGTAAGACGCGTAGGCTAACGCGCGCTTGTCGGCAGAGGGAACCGCACCACAGTGTCCTGTAGCTGGCCCACACTCCTCCGTACGAACGCTGCCCGACTTTTATCGGGGCTCACTGCTCTCTCCTCTGTGACAGTCGCGCTGTAGCATGCAGGTGAGCCTGGTTACGGCACATCATGGCTCCGCTGCGCTGGATGCGGAGCACACTGCTCACCCTCCCGCACTCTTCCTGAGGGCGGGAAACTCTCTGCCGCTTTGTGCGCTTTCAGCTCTGCTTCCGGCTTAAACATGCCCCCTCTTCCTGGGTCATGAGACCTGTCCGGTCCCCTATTCCTTCCACTGGGCAATATGGGACGCAGCCTCGATAGCCTTAGACCCGGCTCTATGCAGCTACCCGCAGCCCGGTCTTCCTCCTTACATAGTATATAGAGGATCTGTCGGCTCTCCTTTGTGGTGTAGAATATAGGATCTATCCTGTGTGGTATTTTTACATAACTGCATGGTGGGCCCAAGGTACTCCAGTCTGACGCTGCTCACTATCACTATAGTAATGCCTAATACATGGATGCTAAATGTGGTTTTCAAGAGCTTTTGAGGCGCTAATAATGTGGAAACCTCTGTGTTACGGAACCACTCAGCACCCAGAATATGTTGTGCAGTTATATGTATGTACAATAGGTTCCATGGGAGATGCATGTCCCTAATGCATCAGCCCACAGGCTGCGCCCTGGGCAGAGGGGACACGATATTCCCATTTTGTCCCCTCCCTCCCCCACCTTTGTAATTCCCACAGTAAATATCGGCAGGCTCCGGCCACCTGCGGCTATTGTAATCTATGTCTGGCCTGCCGCTTTTCTATTGGCCTGCCCTCTGTATCTGTGTGATATATTCTGTGTCCTGTGAGTAAAGTGTTGGCAGACTGGAAATACGTGGAGAAGCAGTGATCTTTTATATGCACCCATGTAACCAAGGAATTCCAGCCAGCGTCCTTCATTCAGACTCCAGCCAAAGCAGAGTGGACCTCCGGAAACACGGGGTGGTACTGAAAGAGGTACCCGAGATTGGAAGAACCCGTTACACTCTGTTTTTCCAATGACAGATGATGAACCTGACTTATTATTGCGCTATGAGTAGAATTTTTATTGGTATATTTTCACCTACATAACATTGGTGGCTTTTTATTCTATTTTTCGGAGGCAGAATGTACAAGCGGTTGAATACCAATACTGGTTCATCCTATGAGGTTTTCTATTAGACTGTGAACTGTCATTGTCTTGGGGAAGAATTAAATATTTTAACACAACTTGCCATTTTTACTGACGGTTTAAGTAGAATTGTTCAAAAATATATTCGATGATTTTTTTTTAATCCAAAAATAATCAGTTTTATTCTTGGCAGGTAATAAACCAAAAAAACGGAGTGTAAATTCAATAAGAATTTAGCCAGAATAGAAAAATAAATCAAATTTATTCACAATAGAAAAGACATCACATTACAAAAATGTCATAAAAAATCTACAAGACAGGTAAGATACAAGGGAAAGAGCAAACAAGCAATTGTGTATACCGGGTCTTAGAAAATTGTCTATAACAAGGTGGGTAGGTGGTGACAAACTGTATTTTTCAAATAGATAATATTCACCGCAGCAAAAAGCATGGGCTCGTATGAAAAAAGTTTTTTCCTAAAGGAGAAATCCTCCATATATTAGAGAAAAATCCCAAATATAAATGCTGTCTAAGCCGCTGCAGAGAAGGTGAGTATCTACAAATAACGTTAAATTAAGCAGTAAACGCCACACTTACCCATAGTCCCTCACTAAAATACCCGGACACGCAGCCCCAACGCGCGTTTCGCGTTGACTTAATCAGGGGGGCCGTGTCCACAGAGTGTCCATGCGTCTATAAATATACACCTAATGCATTCCCACATGTGGCCAAATTACCGGCGCATGTGTCACTATGCAGCGCCGGAGGTTGCGTCATCTCCGGCTGTCTCTGACGATGCGGGTCACGGGGAATACCCCGTTGACGTCATTGGCCCACGACCGTCACTATGGACGCCAGGTACGATGGTCCGACAAAAGAACAGAGCGAGACATGCACACTAACCACTGCCAGAACCGGAAGTATTCAAACCGCCATCTTTTTAAAGGGTAGTTTAATCTAATCTTAAATGAGAAGGGCAAATACCAGAACCGGAAACAGTCAGATCGCCATAAAAGGGAAAACATGCACAAAATGTCTTATCTATTAATAGGAAGAAAAAGAGAGAGTATAAAACCATATTGGTCACTATGTGAGACCAAAAAAACTAAATCGCCATATTATTTACAAGCATCGAAAAGATGCAAGGGCCAATAATGCCACTGTGGGTAAGTATCAAAAAGACCTCACTGTGAAAAAATATATGTGTATACCAATAAGACCATGTTAAAGAAACATGGATTAGTGTAAGTGCAAACAATGTAATATCAATAGATTAAGTACATATTTAGTAAAATATTAGTAAAGTGCATAAAGTAAAATACAGAACAAAAAACCGTGCATAATAAGTGATGAAGTGAAACTGAAGAGTCCATCAGATTTATCTTCATTATTCATATTGTAGTCTTCATTGGATACCCACAGCAACATAGATAAATAATAGACGGGACAAAGGCTATAAAGAATGATGAAAAAGAAAAAATTAAAAACAAGCAAAAGACACTAAATAGAAAAAAGATTAAAAACTAAAAGCCAAGAACCATATCCTCCAACTAGAGAAAGAAAGCAAAACTTAGTTGCTCATTCAAACCAGCCAGCACCATGGTATTGAGGGTTGAGATCCATTTACATTCTCTATGTGCTAATGCACGCTTGAGGTCACCTCCTTGAATTCCTAAATGGATACAGTCAATCCCCCAAATTCTCAGTTCCTTGGGGTTACAGTTATGTTTAACGTTAAAGTGCCGAGGGATCGTCTTCAAAGTGCTCAGGTCATCTATCTCACGAGCTGCCAAAATATCTCTTGTGTGTTCTCTTGTTCTCACCCGTAGCTCCCTAGAGGTAAGGCCTATGTACACAAGATTACAGGAACACTGGGCATAGTAAATCACCCCCGATGTCCTACACGTCTTCAGCATTTCCCCTGATGAGACCAATCAGTGTCATATCATCGGCAAATTTCAAGATTTTTACTGAGTCTGCTGAAGAGATGCAATCATTCGTATAGAGAGAAAACAGTAACGGGGACAAAACACACCCCTGAGGTGCCCCGATGTTTGTGACCAAGGTGTCCGAAGTGAATGGTCCAACTTTTACACTCTGTATCCTGGCTGTCAGGAAGTTATAAATCCACAAGCATAAGTTGAGAGGGACTCCAAGAGCTACCATTTTCTTATGAAGTAAATTCGGATCAATGGTATTGAACGCTGAGCTAAAGTCCATGAAAAGAATCTGGACATATGAGTGCAGTTCATCTGTATGATCCAAAATGTACTTCAGTGCCAGATTGACAGTGTCGTTTGACGAACGATTCTCCTTATAGGCAAACTGAAGCGGGTCCCATAGCTTCTGCGTGAATTTTATCAGGTGGGACATCATAATTCTTTCGAAGACTTTCATAGCTACAGATGTGAGTGCTACTGGTCTATAGTCGTTCAACTCAGAGGATCCCACTTTCTTGGGGACAGGGATAATTGTGGAATTTTTCCAACACTGAGGTACAACGCACTCTTTCAGTGACACATTGTATGTATTTGTCAGTATAGGGGCAAGCTGGGTAGCACATACTTTCAGACACATTGGAGATACACCATCAGGGCCAGGTGCCTTTTCGGCCTTAAGTCCCTTCAGGATGCGTATCACCTCTGTCTCGGAGATCACTACTTGGGTGTTGCACAATGAATGATCTTTATATGAACAGACTGAGGAGCTTAGAGATGAATAGCCACTGTGTGTAGAGCTTGCCTCAAATCTGCAGTAGAATTCATTTAACTCTGCTGCCAGACTTCTGCTGGGGTTCACTATAGTGGGGTGGCTTTTATAATTGGTGACCTCTCTTAATCCTCTCCATGCAGATCTAGTATCTTTTGATGAGAACCTTTCCTCCAGAATCTTTGCATACTCGTGTTTGGCTAACTTGATCTCTTTAGATAGCGAGTTCCTAAGTTTCTTGAATTCAGTAATATCGCCTGCTTTATAAGCCTCCTCTTTTCTCTTACGGATCAACTTGACTTTATTTGTAAACCACGGCTTGTTGTTTCCCCGAAAGTGGACAGATTTGGATGGAATAAACGTGTCTTCACAAAAACGGATATATGAGGACACTGCATCAACCCATTCATCCAGACCCGAGCATGTTTCCTGGAATACCTCCCAGTCCGTGCATTCAAAGCATGCTTGTAGTTGCAATTTTGCCTCCTCAGACCATGTCTTCTTTGTATAAACTGTAGGTTTGGATGTTTTCAACCTTTGCCTGTAGGCTGGAATTAAATGAATTAGACAATGATCTGAAAAGCCCACTGCTGCTCTCCTCACTGCCCTGTAGGCCCCTTTTATGACTGTATAGCAGTGATCAAGCGTATTGTTCTCCCTCGTGAAGAAGTTTATATGTTGAGTAAATTTGGGGAGATCCAGGTTGAGTTTTCCTTT
Organism: Dendrobates tinctorius; assembly: GCF_039654945.1. Taxonomy (NCBI): domain Eukaryota; kingdom Metazoa; phylum Chordata; class Amphibia; order Anura; family Dendrobatidae; genus Dendrobates; species Dendrobates tinctorius. Next base: position 12,209,307 of record NW_027361794.1, read on the forward strand.
GTTAAAGTCCCCCATTACGATCACAAATGCTTCTGGAGATCCTTTCTCCCATTCTGATATTTTGCAAGCTAATTCACCAATAGCAGCTTAAACAGATGCTTGAGGGGGAATATATACTGCAACCAGAACCATAGATGAAAACTCTCTTGGAGAGTAAAATGGTCTACAATTGAGTGCAAGGTACTCTAGATCTGGAGAGCAACCTTTTCCCAGTATGTTAACATCACAGCACCAGCTAGTGTTGATGTAGAGACATACCCCACCCCCCCTTTGTTTACCTGAAGCTACACAATCACGGTCAGCTCTGTAGATGACAAAACCAGGTAGATCCAGACTACAATCAGGGATGGTCTCATTCAACCAGGTCTCAGTAAAACAAAGAGCAGCTGAATTGGCCATATCAGATCTCATGTTACAAAGTAAGCTCAGATCCTCCATTTTGTTAGATAAGGATCGGACATTAGCCAAGTGGAGTGAAGGGAGAGCTGTTCCGAACCCTCTCCTCCGAAGGCGTGCCAGGACGCCTCCTCTCCCACCTCTCTTGCATTACACCTCCACAGGTTTCACAGAAGTAATGGATTTTATGTACTCAATTGTTGAATTAGCAATCATGCTCCAAGAAGGGGAGTCCATGAGAAATTGCGGATGATTCCAGAATAATAAATCGTCCCTTGAAATCATAAGAGTAGGTTTACAGAGTGCAGTGGCCATGATTACACTCAGCTTGTAGCTATAAAGACTGAACAGTCACAGCTTAGCAGAGTTAAATGTACAACTTTCCATAAAGGGTGCTCCCAGCACTGCTGGGAGGGAGGGCATGGGTGCAACAAGACAGGGACATCAGGGGACACGCCAACAGTCAGTCCAAACCTGCCCAGCTCACCCCTTCAGCTCCACCTGGACCACAAGATCTCCAGAACGTCTCCAGCACCGCACACTCCACCAGCTTTCCTATCCCGGGATCATCTGCATGCTGGAAATGGGTACAAGTTGTAGGAAAGTTGCCAGGCAGCCAGCAGCTGCACTCTCTCCCAGCTGAAACCAGGCACAGAGCTCCACGAGGACAGAAAGACACCGGTCCCAGCTGGTCGCAGTCTCCACACTACTCCCAGCTCTGCCTAATCCTGTAGCCCTACAGCTTCACGTGGACCACAAGATCTCCAGAACAACTCCAGCACCGCACACTCCACCAGTTTTCCTATCCTGGGATCATCTGCTTGCTGGAAATGGGTACAAGTTGTAGGAAAGTTGGCAGGCAGCCAGCAGCTGCACTCTCTCCCAGCTGAAACCAGGCACAGAGCTCCACGAGGACAGAAAGACACCGGTCCCAGCTGATCGCAGTCTCCACACTACTCCCAGCTCTGCCGAATCCTGTAGCTACGCAATGGTGAGTGAACCAAAGGGAGAATTAACAATTAAACGGGGAAAAAACTAAAAAACTCAGGAGCCTCATGCCAGAGCAGCCATCTCTCGGCGCTCCTCCTCCTATCTGTCTCGCTCTGTTCTTTTGTCGGAGCGTCGTACCTGGCGTCCATAGTGATGGTCGCGGGTTAATGACGTCAACGGGGTATTCCCCGTGACCCGCATCGTCAGGGACAGCCGGAGATGACGCAACCTCCGGTGCTGCATAGTGACACATGAACCGGTAATTTGGCCACATGTGGTAAGGCATTAGGTGTATATAGCGGCATGGCCACTCTGTGGACACGCCCCCCCGATTAAGCCAACGTGAAACGCGCGTTGAGGCTGTGTGTCCGGGTATCTTAGTGAGGGACTATGGGTAAGTGTGGTGTTTACTGCTTAATTTAACGTTATTTGTAGATACTCACCTTCTCTGCAGCGGCTTAGACAGCATTTATATTTGGGATTTTTCTCTAATATAAGGAGGATTTCTCCTTTAGGAAAAAACTTTTTTTCATATGAGCCCATGCTTTTTGCACTTTATGCTGCGGTGAAAGTTATCTGTTTGAAAAATACAGTTTGTCACCACCTACCCACCTTGTTATATACAATTTTCTAAGACCCGGTATACACAATTGCTTGTTTGCTCTTTCCCTTGTATCTTATCTGTCTTGTAGATTTTTTAATGAAATTTTTGTAATGTGATGTCTTTTCTATTGTGAATAAATTTTGATTATTTTTCTATTCTGGCTATATTATTATTGGATTTACACTCCGTTTTTTGGTTTATTACTAATAGGTGGGTGTTCCAATTGGAAATTCCCTTGGTCTCGGTTTAAATTTTATTAGAGGACCAATTATGACGCAGTGATGATGCATTCTGTTCTTAATTGAATATTTATTCTTGGCAGATGACTGTACGAGGAGATCAGAGGGACAGCTGACATCTTCAAATTTTAAATCAGATGATCTTGAGATCCCACAGGATACAACTGAAGTGAATGCCATTACTCCAGATATACTATCATCCCTTCACAGCAAAGATCTGTCATCTGATCCAATGAAACAGGTTCTATCTTCTGATTTGTTACTGATTACTAAGGAAAATCAAAGTCACAAAATAAGCATTAAAAAACGAACTACTCCTAAAGCAAAAAAGATATTTTCACGATCAGCATATGGAACTATATTTTTTTGTTCCAAGTGTGGGAAATGTTTTAAACAGAAATGGAATCTTGTTAGACACCAAAGAACTCACACAGGGGAGAAGCCATTCTCTTGTTCACAATGTGGGAAACGTTTTAGCCATAAATCAGATTTGGTTAGACACAAGAGAACCCACACAGGGGAGAAGCCTCTTTCCTGTAGAGAATGTGGTAAATGTTTTAACCATAAATCAGTTTTGGTTAACCACCAAAGGATCCACACAGGGGAGAAGCCTTTTTCCTGTTCAGAATGTGGTAAATGTTTTAACCGTAAATCAGTTTTGGTTATCCACAAAAGGATCCACACAGGGGAGAAGCCTTTTTCCTGTTCAGAATGTGGTAAATGTTTTAACCAGAAATCGGGTATGCTTAATCACCAGAGAACCCACACAGGGGAGAAGCCTTTTTCCTGTTCGGAATGTGGTAAATGTTTTAACCTTAAATCAGATTTGGTTAACCACCAAAGGATCCACACAGAGGAGAAGCCTTTTTGCTGTTCAGAATGTGGTAAATGTTTTAACCTTAAATCAGTTTTGGTTAACCACCAAAGGATCCACACAGGGGAGAAGCCTTTTTCCTGTTCAGAATGTGGTAAATGTTTTAACCATAAATCAGCTATGGTTAAGCACCAGACAACCCACACTGCAGAGAAGCCTTTTTCCTGTAGAGAATGTGGTAAATGTTTTAACCTTAAATCAGTTTTGGTTAACCACCAAAGGATCCACACAGGGGAGAAGCCTTTTTCCTGTTCAGAATGTGGTAAATGTTTTAACCAGAAATCCGCTATGGTTAGGCACCAGAGAACCCACACAGCAGAGAAGCCTTTTTCCTGTAGAGAATGTGGTAAATGTTTTAACCTTAAATCAGTTTTGGTTAACCACCAAAGGATCCACACAGGGGAGAAGCCTTTTTCCTGTTCAGAATGTGGTAAATGTTTTAACCAGAAATCAGCTATTTTTAAGCACCAGAGAACCCACACTGCAGAAAAGCCTTTTTCCTGTAAAGAATGTGGTAAATGTTTTAACCATAAATCAGTTTTGGTTAACCACCAAAGGATCCACACAGGGGAGAAGCCTTTTTCCTGTTCAGAATGTGGTAAATGTTTTAACCAGAAATCAGCTATGGTTAGGCACCAGAGAACCCACACAGGGGAGAGGCCTTTTTCCTGTAGAGAATGTGGTAAATGTTTTAACCATAAATCAGCTATGGTTAGGCACCAGAGAACCCACACAGCAGAGAAGCCTTTTTCCTGTAGAGAATGTGGTAAATGTTTTAACCTTAAATCAGTTTTCATTAACCACCAAAGGATCCACACTGCAGAGAAGCCTTTTTCCTGTTCAGAATGTGGTAAATGTTTTACCCAGAAATTGAATCTTGCTGTACACCAAAGGATTCACACAAGGGAGAAGCTTTCTTCATGTTCTTAAGTTCATATGACCATTTCGCTCATTATGTTATACAAAATAGGTGTCATAGAAAATATTAAAAGTCTCTGAAGTCACTAATAACATCCACCCTCTCAAATTTCTGTAAAATCTTTTGTATATTTTTCATAAACACTGCCTCCCTTTGAATTAAATATAAAATGTAATAGTTTTGTTCCTTTTGTTCTGTGACGGCACCTCAAAGCCATACGCTACCAGAACCAGGGCTCCAGTCAGCCTGTAAAAACAACTAGTGGTGGCATCGAGTAGTCTGGTGTTTATCGTGAAGTTGGCGTTGATCGTATGAGGGGATATACACATATTCTATGTGTTGGAATCCGGAGGTGTATGTATCATACACTCCGGCTCGGTCTGGCCTGGCGGGGGTACCGGGGAATCCCCCGGTGGGCTCGCCACTTGGCTGTGGGAAGGAGCCAGCCAGTGGACGAGAAGGTGTAATAAAAGGGGGGGCCCTTTAAAAGCGCAGGGGCGCGCGCACGCAGCGTTCATTACCTGAACCGCTGCGGCGCGCGTCCCGATTAATACTGGCATGTGTGCGCCCGACGTATAACGTCAGTGTCATGCGACGGGCGCACACATCCACCGCTGGCCTCTGCTATGTCTGTGGCCATTTTGCAATGAGAGCGCCGGCCGCTGACCTGCAGACGAGGAGGACATCGCCGCCGGGAGTGCAGGCAGGTAAGAGTACAAGGTACAAGCTTTTTTTTTTTTTTTTTTTTTTTCTTCCCTGTATCTATCTATCTCTCTCTCTCTGATAGGGGGGAGGGCTGGAAGGATGCAAATACAGGGGATGGGGGGCCTGGAAGGATGCAAATACAGGGGATGGGGGGCCTGGAAGGATGCAAATACAGGGGATAGGCGGCCTGGAAGGATGCACATACAGGGGAGGGGGGGTCTGGATGAATGCACATACAGGGGAGGGGGGGTCTGGATGAATGCACATACAGGGGAGGGGGGGTCTGGATGGATGCATATACAGGGGAGGGGGGTCTGGATGGATGCATATACAGGGGAGGGGGGTCTGGATGGATGCACATACAGGGGAGGGGGGGGTCTGGATGGATGCACATACAGGGGAGGGGGGGGTCTGGATGGATGCACATACAGGGGAGGGGGGTCTGGATGGATGCACATACAGGGGAGGGGGGTCTGGATGGATGCACATACAGGGGAGGGGGGCCTGGAAGGATGCACATACAGGGGAGGGGGGAGCCCTGGATGGATGACTGTATGGGGGGGCCATGATGGGTACATGTACGGGAGGGGGCCAGGATGGATACACATGGGGGGGCAGGACAAGAGGCCTGGATGGATACCCATTCGGGAGGCAAGATGGATACATGTGGGGGGCCCAGATGGATACATATGGGGGGCCAGGATAGATATATGGGGGGCTGGATAAGAGACAAGGATGGATATATGAGTGAGCCAGGATGCATATACTGTTTGTGGGGGGCCAGGATGGATTTATGGGGGACAGGACAAGGGACCAGGATGCATATATATGGTGGGTCAGGATGCATATATGGAGCGGCTAGAATGGATATATGGGGGAGGGGGCCCAGGATGGATATATGGGGGGGCAGGACAAGGGACCAGGATGTGTGTATGTATGTGTGTGTGTGTATATATATATATATATATATATATATGTAGAGAGAGAGAGAGACTGGATTGCTATATGTGGGGGTGGCCAGGATGGATATATGGAGCGGGCCAGGATGGATATACTGTATATGAGGGGGCAAGAATGCATATATGGGGGGAAGGGCAGGATAAGGGACCAGTATGCATATACAGTATATATAGGGGGGCCTGGATGCATATAAATGGCAGGCCGGGATGCATTTATGGGGCAGCCAGGATGGCTATATGGGGGGGAGGTGGTGGCCAGGATGAATATATGGAGGGGAAGCAGGATGGATATATATATGAGTGGGCAAGAATGCATATATTTGGGGCCAGGATGGATATATGGGGGGAAGGGCAGGACAAGAGACCAGGATGCAGATATATGGGGAGGGTTCAGGGTGGATATATATGGGGGGGCAGGTTGCATATATGTGGGGCCAGGATGGCTATATGTGAGCAGGACAAGGGACCAGGAAGGATATATGCAGGTCCAGGAGAGATATATGGTGAGGCAGGACAAGGGACACATGAGGGTCAGTATGTATACCTGGGGAAGCGGGATGGCTATCTGTGGGCCAGTCTGGACAAGGGACATAGGGGGCCAGGCTGAGGCATATTATAAAATATAGGGGGTCAGGCTGGGCGAGATTATTAAATAAAGGGGGCCAGGATAAGGGACTTTATTACTGTTTGGGGGCCAGAATGAGGAACGTGCTATATGAGTTTATGGTGACAAGTGGGGAACATAATTTCTTTAGGGTCCATTTAGTGACATTATTACAACTGTAATATAATTTACTTTTTAGGAAACGGTTTTCCATAGAGGGAACAAAAGGGGATCCTGTTACTGTGCAGGGTGGTACTACGTTGCTTTTCTTCATCTGACACAGTGTAGAAGTCAGGGAAAAAGTAAGGAAAATGCTCTGGAATCGATCAGCTATTGATGACTGTTATTTTTTGCAGAGACGAGTCCTGGTTGGAAGAAGTGTCGGCGGTCTGTGCTGGTTGAAGAAAAGCAAAGATGAAGGACTTCAACTACAGAGTCACTGGTGTCAGTGTATTACATCCACACCCTATATACGGTGTACAGAGCTCCTGTGTATAATGTTACTGGTGATCACTGTATTACCTGCACACTATATGCTATATACAGATCTCCTGTGTATAATGTCACTGGTGATCCCTGTATTACCTGTACACTGACACTATATACAGAGCTCCTGTGTATAATGTCACTGGTATTACCTGTACACTGACACTTTATATAGAGTTCCTGTGTATAATGTCAGCAGTGATTACTGCATTACCTGTACACTGACACTATATACAGAGCTACTGTGTATAATGTCACTGGTGGTAATAAGTGTTGTTAGTATTGTGGTTTGTATTCATAATCAGTATTGTAGTATTCGGTCACCATGTGGTGTAATACGTGGTCTGGTCACTGTGTGGCAGTATTTCTCCTTGTATGTGGTATTATTTGATCCCCATATGCTGGTAATATGTCATATTATTTGGTCACTATGTGGTGGTAATATGTGGTCTGGTCATGGTGTGGCGGTATTTGTCCCTTGTATGTAATATTATTCGGTCTCCATGTGGTCTGATCATGATGTTTTGGGTTTTCTTCCTGTATGTGGTGATATTGGTCTTGGTATAGTGGATTGTGATGTGTATGGCGGTCATTTGTTCTCTCTGATATTATTTAGGAGAAGATTCTTTATTTCAATTAGAGATTAAATACTTTGTACACAGCGGCAGAGATGCACTTACAGGGGGTTTCCTGTGGAAAAAAGTAATCATCTCTCTACAGGATAAGTGATAACGTATTGATTGGTGGAGGTTTGACTACTTGGACTCATTCAGCAAAATGTGGAACTTTTCATCCCCATTAGACTGGAGTGGCATGTCAGACTTGTCCACTGATCCATTCTTTCCCTCAGTGGCTACACTTGTCTTTTTTCTAGAAGCTCCAAAGAAAATGAATGGAGCTGTGGTCAGATATCCCACCTGCCGCTCCATTTTAAAATGGGGATAAATGTCCTATCAACGATAAAACTTCCTCATTCTTCTGATCAGTACAGTTTCTAATGGTCGGACCTAAGCGATCACCTATCCTGTGGAGCTCATGGATCGGTGATAACTTGTTCTAACCAAAGAACCCCATTAATGTAAGCTACTGTAATTATACATCCCAGTTATGGGGGCGCACAGTATATGTGCTGGAGACCCCTTTGTTTTACAGCCGATGCTCCACTATAATGGGGATAACGACTGACAGATATTTGCATATAGCTGTACGGTGGGCCCCTAGGGTCCATTCCCCTGGTGTGCCCCAGACAACCCAGTCCGATCCTGCACTCACTGTTGGTTTTCCGATAACCAGCCTGCGGCCTCCTGCATTGATCGTTGGCAAATTGTCGATACGATAATGGGCAGAAGAGAGCGTCTTCGTTCCAGAGATCAGAGGGTGTTTTTTCGTGACCTTCCTGGTCTGTGTTATTTGTAATAAAATCTTGACATGTTACATCACACAAGCTCCGAGCCCAACCAGTGCCGTCTTCACTGTCCCCATTGGGCGCAGGGCTCACATGACATAATCTCATATGAGCCCCGGGAACGTAAGTGCCGACTCCACTGTAACAGTGCCGGCATGGGAGGTTTGTATAATTGTTTTTATTTTAACAGGACTAGTGATGAGCGAATAGTGAAATATTCGTATTTAGGATAATCGGTACGAATAATTGCTAATATCCGTGTATTCATATCGAATAAGAGATCCAATACAAGTCAATGGAAACGCCGAATATTTTTTTCTTGGATCCAACAAACAGGTCTAGGGGCCTGAGAAAAAAGGTGAAATGGATGGGAAAGAGCTAAAACTAAATAGGAACAGCATGGAGAAGATGCCTGCATGCCTTTCTGACTCACATATGGTATCTAGGAATAATGTTGTCAGACTACTGCGCGGGTTTTACAGATTTATAAAAAAGACCTATCAAACCAAACCTACTTTTTTAAAGGGGGAAAAATGCTAAAAAAATCAATTTTTTTTCTTAAGTACATGTATACCAAATTATGGCCCGATGCTATCGCATCGGGAGGATGCGATAGCATCACACCTCTTACCATGTTAACCCTCAACACACACACTCCTCTCACCTTTCACCATCTCCACTCACGTCCACTCACTCTTTCACTCCACATACAACCCCTTCTCTCACTCCGTCTCTCATACTCACGCCGTCATCGCCGCTGCTCCACGATCCCCGACATCTTCTTCCGCCGGCGCCATCCTGGATCCAGACGTTGTCCACGCCGGCGACATGTTCTTGCGGCGACGCCATCTTGAGTATCGTGAAATCCCGCGATACTCAAGATGGCGTCGCCGGAAGAACATGTCGCCGGCGTGGACGACGTCGGGATCCAAAATGGCGTCGGCGAAATCTCGCAAGTTTTCGCAGACGCCTTTTTGGATCCCGACGTCGTCCTCGCCGGCGACATGTTCTTGCGGCGACGCCATCTTGAGTATCGCGGGATTTCGCTGATCCAAAATAGCGTCGCCGCAAGAACATGTCGCCGGCGTGGAGGCCGTCGGGATCCAAAATGGCGGGATTTCGCGATACTCAAGATGGCGTCGCCGCAAGAACATGTCACCGGCGTGGAGGACGTCTGGATCCAGGATGGCGCCGGCGGAAGAAGATGTCGGGGATCGTGGATCAGCGGCGATGACGGCGTGAGTATGAGAGATGGAGTGAGAGAAAGGGTCTATGTGGAGTGAAAGAGTGAGTGGAGATGGTGAAAGGTTAGAGGAGTGTGTGTGTTGAGGAGGAGTGGTGTGTTGAGGGTTAACATGGAAAGAGGTGTGCGGTGACGTCACCGGTTACAACTGGACGGAAGTTGTTACAACCGGAAGCTGCTTAGGGCATTTATTATTATAGATTATCTAATATACACTGCGTTCCAAATTATTATGCAAATTGGATTTAAGTGTCATAAAGATGTAATTTTTTGTTTTTCATATAAACTCATAGATGGTATTGTGTATCAGGGCTCTTTGGATCACTGAAATCAATCTTAAATTCCTGTGATAATTAGTTTACCAGGTGAGCCCAATTAAAGGAAAACTACTCAAGAATGATGTTCCACATTATTAAGCAGGGCACAGGTTTCAAGGAATTTAGGAAAGAAAAAGGACCTCTCTGCTGCTGAAAAGCATCAAATAGTGCAACGCCTTGGTCAAGAGATGAAAACATTAGATATTTCCCAAAAGTTTAAACGTGACCATCGTACTGTTAAGAGATTTGTGTTTGATTCTGAGCACAGACATGTTTGTGCTGATAAAGGCAGAATGAGGAAGGTTTCTGCCAGGCAATTTCATCGGATTAAGAGAGCAGCTGCTAAAAAGCCATTACAAACCAGCAAACAGATATTTAAAGCTGCTGGTGCCTCTGGAGTCCCTCGAACCTCAAGGTGTAGGATCCTTCAATGGCTTGCTGTGGTGCATAAACCTACTATTCGGCCACCCCTTGACAGTGTTCACAAGCAGAAATGGTAGCAGTGGGCCCAGACATACATGAAGACTATTTTTCATACAGTCTTGTTTACTGATGAGTGTCGAGCAACCCTGGATGGTCCAGATGGATGGTTGGTGGATGGCCACTATGTCCCAACAAGGCTGCGACTTCAGCAAGGAGGAGGAGGAGTCATGTTTTGGGCCGGAATCATGGGGAAACAGCTGGTAGGGCTCTTTAAGGTTCCTTAAGGTGTGAAAATGACCTCTGCAAAGTACTGTATATAGAGTTTCTGACTGACAGCTGTCTTCCATGGTATAAAAAGCAGAAATGTGCCTTCAGGAGCAAAATCCTCTTCATGCATGACAATGCACCATCTCATGCTGCAAAGAATACCTCTGAGTCATTGGCTGCTATGGGCATAAAAGGAGATAAACTCATGGTGTGGCCACCATCTTCCCCTGACCTATACCCTATAGAGAACCTTTGGAGTATCATCAAGCAAAAGATCTATGAGGGTGGGAGGCAGTTCACATCAAAACAGCAACTCTGGGAGGCTATTCCGACTTCATGCAAAGAAATACAAGCAGAAACTCTCCAAAAACTCCCAAGTTCAATGGATGCAAGAATTGTGAAGGTGATATCAAAGAAGGGTTCCTATGTTAACATGTAACTTGGCCTGTTAGGATGTTTTGGAATTAAATAGCTTTTTTGTTCTGTGAATGTGACCTCCTAATGCTGCAAATTCCACAAATGAACATTTTCAGTTCTTTAAAACATATCAAATGTTTAGAAATTCTAATGTGCCTAATAATTTGGAACAGTGCAATTTGAGTTTTTATTCATTTTGGAGATTATACTGTTATCATTGGGAGGTTTCCTCAATAAAATTTGATGCATACTCTAACAGGTGATGACTTTTATTAGACTGACTGTCATTTGTACTGACTATTTAGGAAAGTCATAGAAAAATATCATTTGCATAATAATTTGGAACACAGTGTATAAAGCTCAAGTGTGTGTGTGTATGTATTGTGAGAATCATGTGGGAATAGTGGATGAGGGCAGGTATATCTCGCCCAGATTCCTTTCCTATGTGGCCTAGTCTGGTCAGTATCGCACCTGCTTACTAATGGATAATGGGAGGTGGATATAAAAGGATGCAAGGTGGTTGTGTGAGTGTCTCAGCCTGGGAACACAGAGAGTCTGTCTGTGTGAGAGACACACACGTGAGTGGAAGCAGTGCCCACTGCAACTGTGGTTTTGGCTGGACGGGAGAAGCCCGCCAGTTGGTAGTTAGGTTGTACTTTGTTTAGTTAGTGCCGGACAGGCAAGGATTTGTTTTATGTTTTATTTCCTTTTGCATTGCTTTCACCTTGAATAAACCTGACCCAGTGTCAGTTATACCCGAATCCAGCTCTGCGCCTGAGTTTCATACTGAACGCATGTGACCTTTGACCCCAGCAAAGGAGATCCCGGAGTGTTTTATCACATTGTGGTGGAGAACGCGGGCATCACGTTGCAAGCATGAGCATGGAGGACGTGGTGAAAGCGCTGGTACAGTCCACCGCCGTCCAGCAAGAAGCTAATCGGGTGATAATGGCTCAGCTGAAGGAGTTGGTGGACATGACAGCTACCGATCGTTCGCTTCTCCAGCAGGTGGCGCAGCGCCTGGCAAGCCTACAGGAGGTTAACCTGGAAGTCGAGTCGAGAGTGATTCACGTGAGTCGGTACTGGCAGAAGATGACGACCGAAGATGACGTCGAGGCATACCTGACCACGTTTGAACAGACGGCGGTGCGAGAAAAATGGCCGAAGGCACGATGGGCTGGCCTGATTGCCCCGTTTCTTTCCGGTGAGGCCCAAAAGGCTTATTATGACTTAGAGCCTGAAGCTGCGCAGGACTTTGACAAACTGAAAGCCGAGATCTTGGCCCGGCTGGGAGTGACGACCGCTGTCCGTGCACAGAGAGTGCATCAATGGACTTATCAGCCGGATAAACCACCACGGTCACAGATGTTCGACCTGATCCACGTGACGAAGAAGTGGCTACAACCCGAGGTGCTGACAGCGCCAGAGATAATCCAGAGAGTCGTCATGGACAAGTACCTAAGAGCTCTACCGCCAGCCCTGAGGAAGTGGGTAAGCCATGGAAATCCTACGACGGCAGATCAACTGGTGGATCTGGTTGAACGTTACTCCGTGGCGGAAGGACTCAGAGACGACGTTACCCCACCTCGTTCTTCATCATCTCCACGTGGAACCGGTAAGACTGTTCCAGGGAGTAGGGGAGATGGAAAAATCCCTAAGACAGTGGGGGAGGAAAACGGGACTGCCCGCACTGCGAGGCCGAGAGTAACGAACTATGGTCTAAGCAAGGGGCCCGTTAGGTGTTTCCGCTGCCAAGAGATGGGACATATTGCTGCGAACTGTCCGGTCACTACTGAACCCATGCAGTGCGACGTCACAGACTCTAAAAACCGCATGTCTATGGTGGCATGGGTAGTGAGTGTGAATGCCGGTCAAAAAGATGTGGAAAAACATTTGTGTGATTTAACTGTTGATGGCAAAAATGTGGTGGCATTGTTAGACTCGGGAAGTGTGGTGACTCTGGTGAAGGCCAGTCTGGTGTCAGCCCCGCCTGGACCATCAGACAAATTTTCTGTAACGTGTGTGCATGGAGACACCTGTTCGTACCTCACCGCTGTCATATGCATTACTACTTCCTATGGGTCTGTGCAACATAAAGTGGGACTCGTCCCGGCGTTATTGCATGATGTTATCCTGGGCCGGGATTTTCCCCACTTCTGGCAATTGTGGGAGAATCAGTTGATGCCCTCGGGTAATAGTGTACATGATTCTTCTCCCAGGGCACGTGTGAGTCCCGAACCCCTGGAAGAGGTCTCCCCGGAAGACTCTGGAGAAGAGTCTGCGGGAAATGACCTGCCGTTCCCGTTTTCAGTCATGGCGGGTGATACGGAGGAGACCGGGGAAGAGGAGGAGGCCGACAGCCGTCCACCTCCCGTTTGCCGGATTTAGAAGTTCAGAAAGATGACTTCCAAAGCGAGCAAATAAAGGATCCTACCCTTTCTCAGGCTAGGACAAATGTAAAAGTGATAAATGGGGTACCCGTAGAACCTGGCTCTAGGCTGGCATATCCTTACATGGTTCTGGAGAATGATTTACTCTATCAGATAGAGAAAAAGGGGGAAGATACGGTGCAACTATTAGTCGTGCCAAAACCCTACCGGCGGCAGGTGCTGGACCTGGCCCACGGACATGTGATGGGAGGTCACCTGGGAGTCCAGAAAACCACCGAAAGGATATTACACTGTTTTGTTTGGCCAGGCATGCATCACGATATTCGAGTATATTGTGAGTCTTGTCCTGACTGCCAAGCCTCTGCACCTAAGCCCCGGTTCTGTAGCCCTTTGGTACCCCTACCTATTATTGAAGTCCCGTTTGAGAGGATTGGGATGGATTTAGTTGGGCCCCTTCCACGGTCTGCACGTGGACACCAACATATCCTGGTCATCTTGGATTATGCCACTCGTTACCCGGAGGCCATCCCTTTGCGTAACACGGCCACCAAGACAATTGCCAAGGAACTGGTGCATGTGTTTAGTCGGGTCGGTATCCCAAAACAGATACTCACCGACCAGGGGACCCCCTTTATGTCCAGGGTAATGAAGGAGCTCTGCCAATTTGTTACAAATCGAACCGTTACGCACATCCGTGTATCACCCTCAAACAGACGGGTTGGTCGAACGGTTCAATAAAACTCTGAAGCAGATGCTGAGAAAGGTGATAGACAAGGATGGGAAGAACTGGGACTATTTACTTCCGTATTTGCTTTTTGCCATCAGGGAAGTACCCCAGTCTTCCACGGGATTCTCGCCTTTCGAGTTATTGTACGCCCGACGTCCTCGCGGACTGTTAGACGTTGCAAAAGAAACCTGGGAGGGTCAGGTCACTCCGTTTAAAACAGTGATAGATCACGTCACACAAATGCAGGACCGTATTGCGGCTGTTATGCCTATCGTCAAAGAACACATGATACAGGCTCAAGGAGCCCAAAAAAGAATCTATGATAGGGGCGCCAAGATCCGTACGTTTGCACCCGGAGATAGGGTGTTGATCCTGGTCCCCACGGTGGACAGTATGTTCCTGGCAAAGTGGCAGGGCCCCTTTGAGATCAAGGAAAGAGTTGGTGAAGTAAACTACAAAGTATACCAGGCAGGTAAACGGAAACCTGAACAGATTTATCATGTAAATCTGATAAAGCCCTGGAAGGATGGGTCTGCCTTGTCAGCGGAGCTGGCCCGTCCTGTCTGCTCGCATACCGTACCGGAGGTACGGGTTGCAGAGACTCTCTCGGAGCGGCAAAAGACGGAAGTCAGGCAGTTTCTACTTCACAACCAAAAGTTTTTCTCAGAAAAACCCGGGCAGACTATGCTAATGAAACATGACATCGTAACGGAACCTGGTGTCACAGTTCACGTAAAGCCCTACCGAATCCCGGAAGTGCGCCGTGAAGCCGTTTCCCGAGAGGTGAAGGCAATGTTAGAGTTAGGAGTCATTGAGGAATCGCACAGTGCGTGGTCCAGCCCGATTGTGCTAATTCCTAAACCGGACGGCACCATCCGGTTCTGCAATGACTTCAGGAAACTGAATGCGGTCTCAAAATTTGATGCCTACCCCATGCCCCGGGTCGACGAGTTAATAGATCGGTTAGGAAAAGCCCGGTATATTACGACCCTAGACCTAACAAAGGGGTATTGGCAGATCCCTCTGGTGGAGGCTGCCAGAGAAAAGACAGCATTTGCTACGCCGGAAGGTTTATTTCAGTATGTGTATATGCCGTTTGGACTGCACGGGGCACCGGCGACCTTCCAGAGACTGATGGATCGAGTCTTGAGGCCACATAGGCGGTATGCTTCGGCCTATTTGGATGACATTGTCATTTACAGCTTGGACTGGGAGACTCATCTCCAGAAAGTACAAGCTGTGATTGACGACCTGTGGGAGGCAGGTCTAACCGCGAACCCCAAGAAATGTCACATCGGGCTAGAAGAAGCCCGGTATTTGGGGTATGTAATTGGGAGGGGTGTTGTTAAACCCCAGGTTGATAAGATTCAGGCGGTTCAGGACTGGCCACAACCTGTCAACAAGAAGCAGGTGCAAGCCTTCCTGGGGATCGCCGGTTATTATCGCCGGTTCATACCCAATTTTGCAGCCATCGCTACCCCCCTGACGGATCTTACAAAAGGGAAAGACTCCGTCATGATTAAATGGAGTTTAGCGGCTGAAGAAGCCTTCCATAGCCTAAAACGGGCACTTTGCTCTCAGCCCGTACTGGTGACTCCAGACTTCCGCAGCGAGTTTGTGGTACAAACGGATGCCTCTGATACCGGTATCGGGGCCGTACTCTCACAAGTGAGGGACGGAGTGGAACACCCAGTCCTCTATCTCAGCAGGAAGCTGAATAAACACGAGCAAAGGTATGCAGTCGTGGAAAAAGAGTGCCTAGCCATTAAGTGGGCTCTAGAGGCCCTCAAATATTGCCCGGTGGTTCCTTGCCCTGCAGGCCTACACTTTTACGGTGGAGCACCGCCCAGGAGTACAGATGGGAAACGCAGATGCCCTGTCCCGAGTGCACTGTTTGGCGGGTGTCATTGCTCGACCGGAGTGGTCTGAGCAAAGGGGGGGGATATGTGAGAATCATGTGGGAATAGTGGATGAGGGCAGGTATATCTCGCCCAGATTCCTTTCCTATGTGGCCTAGTCTGGTCAGTATCGCACCTGCTTACTAATGGATAATGGAAGGTGGATATAAAAGGATGCAAGGTGGTTGTGTGAGTGTCTCAGCCTGGGAACACAGAGAGTCTGTCTGTGTGAGAGACACACACGTGAGTGGAAGCAGTGCCCACTGCAACTGTGGTTTTGGCTGGACGGGAGAAGACCGCCAGTTGGTAGTTAGGTTGTACTTTGTTTAGTTAGTGCCGGACAGGCAAGGATTTGTTTTATGTTTTATTTCCTTTTGCATTGCTTTCACCTTGAATAAACCTGACCCAGTGTCAGTTATACCCGAATCCAGCTCTGCGCCTGAGTTTCATACTGAACGCACGTGACCTTTGACCCCAGCAAAGGAGATCCCGGAGTGTTTTATCACAGTATGTATGTGTGTATGTCCGGGATAGGCATCCGCACCGTCGCAGCTACAGCCACAAAATTTGGCACAGTCACACGTCTGGACCCCGAGAGCGTCCTAGGCTATGTTGTGAGGCGAAATTTTAACCCTGCGCATTCCAATTCACCAAACAATTTTGCCCCTATCTACATAATGGGGAAAAGTGTGTGCGTATCAAGCCCCGCCCCTCATTATGATGTCACAATGGTTGCCATGGCGACGCTGATGTCATCGTAGGTTGCAAGCCCCGCCGCTCATTATGATGTCATAATGGTTGACTATGGGATGGAGGATGTGTGATGGGTATATGGGCACTGGACTATAGGATGGAGGATATGTATGATGGGTATATGGGCACGGGACTATGGGATGGCGGATATGTATGATGGGCATATATGGGCACGGGACTATGGGATGGAGGATGTGTGATGGGTATATGGGCACTGGACTATGGGATGGAGGATATGTATGACGGGTATATGGGCACTGGACTATGGGATGGACGATATGTATGACGGGTATATGGGCACGGGACTATGGGATGGCGGATATGTATGATGGGTATATGGGCACGGGACTATGGGATGGAGGATATGTATGATGGGTATATAGGCATGGGACTATGGGATGGAGGATATGTATGATGGGTATATAGGCATGGGACTATGAGATGAAGGATGTGTGATGGTATATGGACACTCGACTATGGGATGGCGAATATGTATGATGGGTATATGGGCATGGGACTATGGGATGGAGGATGTGTGATGGGTATATGGGCATGGGACTATGGGATGGAGGATGTGTGATGGGTATATGGGCACTCGACTATGGGATGGAGGATATGTATGATGGGTATATGGGCACGGGCCTATGGGATCGTGGATATGTATGATGGGTATATGGGCACGGGATGGAGGATAATTATAATTTGCTATAACTAACCACAGTTAGTTACTATGCCCGGGCTCTTCAGCTAGTGCAAAATAAAAAAAAATTAATACCTCCACTTTAGCATATGTTCACGCGTAGCGCTTAGGCCTCTTTCACACATCAGGTTTTCGCCGTCAGGCGCGATCCGGCGCTTTTGACAGAAACCGGATCCGGCGAAATGCAATGCCGGATCCGGTTTCCCCCCCATTGACTTGCATTTGCGCCGGATCGCGCCGGATGGCCATGTGTTTCATCCGATTTTCGCCGGATCCGGCAATGTGACGCGATCCGGCGTCTGGAAAAAACGGAGACTGTAATGTTTTTTGTCTCCGGCGTAATGAAAGCCTATGAGCGCCGCAATGCGCCGGATCCGGCGAAAGCCGGATCCGGTGGCCGGATCCAGTTTTTTTGGTCTGAGCATGCTCAGTAGCTCTGCCCACAAGACATATATAAAAGCAAGACAGTGGGACCCACAGCCACACCCAACATGCCACCCAAGAAAGCAACCAAGCGCAGCAGGAGAAGGCAGGAGACCACTGCAGCACCATCAGCACCACCACCACCCCAAATGGAGCAGCAAATGGAACATGCTGAGGAGGGGAGGCCAGCAGCAGATGAGAGACGGTAATTATCAAATCCCCCATTCCTCCAAACTAGGGCTATTGAATATCAAGATATTCATTGGCCCTTTGTTTCTCTTTATTCAACAGCCGCCCAATAGATGCAGTAGCAGCAGCAGCAGCAATGGCAGCAGGTGGAACACCACCCACAGGCATGGAGTGTGGCCACCAGGAAGACAACACATCATCTTCTGGGAGCCCTCCCTCGCATCGTCAGCGTTTGACGGTAAGTTTTTATTTCCAAAATCCATCATCTCTGTAATATATGTCTATTCATTGCCTTTTATTTCAAAACAGGATTCACAAGATGAAGAGGAGCTCCCAGAAGAAGAAGGAAGGGGTGGACAGACACTTGGAGTGGGCTCACAATTGGTAAGTTTTTTGCATCAAACGCAGAAACACAACATCACACTACACACAACACATAGAAAACAATGTTCTGCAGACCACACACAGCAAACAAATGCCTACATCCAAAGACATAACATTTTTTGTTTTCTTCTCTAGTCTTCCCAATCTGGTGCTCGGCCAAGAGGTCCTCGCAGTGCCTCCCAGGGTCGTCGGCGACAGCAACGCAGCGGTCACCAGCGTGTAAGTATAAATATTTTTGCTTTGTTTTTTTGCACTTTTTATTTCATTTCTTTTGTGGAGGCTAATTATGTTATTTTTGTCTTTTTCTTTAACAGCCTTCACAGCGTGCTCCCGACTCTGACGGTGAGGATGGAGGACTCGATGTGGACCACCTCATCGATCTCGTCAGAGAAAGGGAGCCTCTCTGGAATATGGCTGACCACCGCCACGCTGACCTTATCGTTACCCGACGACTCTGGGAGGAAATCTGTTCGCTCCTTGTGGGCCGCTGGGAGGACCTCGATGTTCGGGCCCAGATTAAAGAGCGTAAGTATATACAGTACCGGTTGCTTGATGTAAACCAGTGTTTCCCGAACTCCAGTCCTCGTGGTCCCCACGGATCATGTGTTCAGGATTTCTATTTACTATGGAAATCCTGAAAACATGACCCCTGGGGACCATGAGGACTGGAGTTTGGGAAACACTGATGTTGTATACTAACCACTTTGTCCTTTCTCGTTTCAGGGAACAGAATTGTGAATCGGTGGCGGTCTGTGAGGGATCGTTTCAAGAAGGAGTTCAATAAAGAGATGCGGGCCCCGAGTGGATCTGGAGGACGCAGGAGCAAGTACAAGTACGCAGAAGCCCTGTCGTTCCTCCGGGAAACAATGGTCACTAGAAGGTAAATATTACACACCACATGTGAAAAAAAATGTTAGATGTAAAAATTTTTTTTCAGCCAGGGCCATACCATGTCAGTATTTTAATTGTTTTTTTTTCTCTTTATTCCACAGCACGGTGAGCAGCACTCGGGAGCCTGCACGATTGGACCCTTCTGAGGCGATCCCTGAGGAGACCGGCACCGAGGGACACTTCGACCGCCCCGGTACATCTGCACCTTCCCAGCCTTCCCACACATTCGACCCATCTGTCCCATCCACCAGCACAGGAGCATCGTGGCCGCCTACATTACATGAAGCTGCTGGTGAGGAGATCGCTTTCCCTTTACCCCACCCTTCTGCCCCTGCCACCTCTAGTACACCTGCGGGTACTGGGCGGCAGCGGCAGAGGGGTCAGGAAAAGACTTATGCGCCAGAGTTCTTGCATCTGAATGCATCTTTCCAGAACTGTCTAAAAGTCTTGTCAGAGCAAATCTCCGCAGGCTATCAGCAGATCAACTCCAGCATTCTGGAGGTGAAGACACTTCTGCAAACCATGCATTCAGAAGCAAGATCTTCGCCAAACCACACCTTTTTCAGGTCTGTTGTGGAGCGCATGGAAACGCTCTCTCCTGCCCAGAAGATGCATGTAATGCATTCATGCCACGCTGCTCTCCAGCAAGTTACCTCCCAACCTCCTCCTCCCACCACAGTAGTTCCTCCACCTGCACCCCCTCCAGCCACTTTCCATCCCCCTCCTATTACATCTACACCCCCTCCAGCCACTTTCCATCCTCCCCCTCCTATTACATCTACACCCCCTCCAGCCACTTTCCATCCTCCCCCTCCTATTACATACCATCCACCTCCCCAGCACCATCCACCTCCCCAGCACCATCCACCTCCCCAGCACCATCAACCTCCACAGCACCAGCAACCTCCCCAGTACCAGCAACCTCCCCAGTACCAGCAACCTCCCCAGTACCAGCAACCTCCCCAGTACCAGCAACCTCACCAGTACCTGCAAACTCCCCAGTACCAGCAACCTCCCCAGTACCAGACATCTCCCCACTTCCAGCAACCTGCCCCGTACCAGACATCCCCCACTTCCAGCAACCTGCCCCGTACCAGACATCTCCCCACTTCCAGCAACCTGCCCCGTACCAAACTCCTTCCCCATACAACTTGCCATCAACATCATCTGCTCCTACAGTCCCTGCCCAACCCTCCACTCCACCACCCACCACCTCTTCTGCTTCCCACATGTCCACCCATTCTGTAGTTTTTTCCACACCTTCACCTCTAACTGTTCCTTCCCCACCATGATCCCAGTCCTCTCTCCACACTCCCAGTGTCGAAGTGTCCCGCAGCCCCTCCAGCAGTATTTCCACCACACACTACACTGATTTATAATGTGTGTATTTAAATAAAAATGACCAGTTTTATGGTTTCAAAGCTTTATTAAACAAGTTTATTAAAATTTTAAAAAAGTTTACTAAAAAAAACATTTTTCAATAAAAGTTAAATTATTTTACACTGGTTGTCTGTCATTTCTTTCTGCGGCGAAAAAGGTTAAATACAGGGTATTTAAAAGGTGAAATGGTACTCAAAACTAGGTATATAACTGTGGGTAAATTTTAGCTTTTTGCCACAGTTGTGTTCCTGGTTGTGTTTGAAGCAAAGTATTTCACCTAAAAAGTTGTGTTTATTGTTGGTGATTTCCTAACAATGTACACAACTTTTGTTAAAAGGTGAAATACTTTGCATAAAACACAACCAGGTACACACCTGTGGCCTAAAGCTAAAAATAGTAAGACCATGACAAGATAGCCAACTTTGGTTGGCAAAGGTATATACTGTTGGTCCAGAAGGTACACAAGTTTGGTTAGGGCACAAATCTTTCACACTCTGTCATCCTGCCAGTGTACTCTGCCTTGAGGTGACATAAAGTATATTGCAAAATTGTCCCTCATTACTGAAACCGTCACAGAACTTCTAGTGGTAATGTCATGGTAATCTTGCAAGGTGGTTTCTTCAGAGGTGTCCTCAATGGAAATGGGTTCCTTGCAGATAACAAAATTGTGGAGTACCACGCACGCTTTGATCACCTCGTCCACAGTTTCTGTCTTGAGGTTGATCGCAGTCAATAGGACCCGCCATTTGGCTGTCAGAATACCAAAGGTACATTCAACCATTCTTCTTGCTCTTGTGAGGCGGTAATTAAAAATGCGTTTTGGTCTTGTCAATCCTCTGCTAGAGTACGGTTTCAAAAGGTGTTCTGACAGCTGGAAGGCTTCATCCCCTACACAGAGAAATGGCATAGGTGGACCAGATGTTTGCAGCAGCGGTCTAGGTGGTGGGAACTGGAAGGTGTTTCCATACAGTTTACGCCCCATGGCAGACAGTTTGAAAACTTGAGAGTCATTGGAGCGGCCATAGGCCCCAATTTGTATTCCGCGTCAGCGATGGCCATGAGGACAATTGAAAAATATTTCTTGTAATTGAAATATTCCGATCCCGATCCAGCTGGCTTTACAATGCGGATATGTTTCCCGTCCACAGCGCCCAAGCAGTTTGGAAACTGACATATCTGTTGAAACTTGTCAGCAATTTCAATCCACCTCTCTGTTGTGGGCTCTGGTAAAAACTCTTCAGCTAAGAAGTCCCACAGTGCACGGCATGTGTACTTCATAATTCCAGATATGGTGGAAATCCCGAGTCTGTACTGGAAATGCAGTGACGAAAGGGATTCTCCAGTTGCAAGAAATCTGTGGGGAATTAAAAAACAATAAATTAGTTTTAAATCACAGCATTACATACCAAAACTGACCTATAACACTTGGAGATACAAACTACCACCAACAAGATTGCAGTGAAAGTGTGCTCTGATGCGAGCATATCCAATAAATGTGGCTTACCTTAAAGTCACCATCAGACGCTCTGCGGGTGAAACAGAGAAGCGGCAATAGGTGTCCGCTTTTCTTATGAGGTGTGCAATGCGCTCCACCAAGTAATCAAAATTCTCCATTTTCATCCTAACATATCCAAAAAATTTATCCGGGTTTCGTCGAAGGTCCATGCAGAGTGTAGAATAGACCCCACGCGTCATTCTCTTGGCTGTGATGGGGTGGATCCACAAACGTCGTCTACGATGCCTGATGCGCTGCTGTCTCGCTCTCTCCTTCTCCAGAACAATCACCCTCAAACGATTCGCCTCCGCTATAAAATCCGCCAAATTCTTCAAAATATTTCCGATGACAACATCCATCTTCGCCAGTAACTTGCTCTTCTCTCCAACCTGCACTTTCTCCTCTACAACCTGTCAAAGAAGGGCTGTAGGAACATGCTATATATAGTTTTCCAGTAGCCAATCCCGTTCGGAAGGCCACAAGGGTCAATTTTAAAAACCGGATCCGGCGTAATCCGTCGAAAAACGGATAGAAAAACGGATGAACCGGATGAGACGGATCCGGTTTTGTCTGTCAAGAAAAAGACGGATCCGGCAGAAAACCGTATCCGTCACATCCGGTTTTACGAAACATTTGCCGGATCCGGCGTTCCGGCACGACGCCGGATCGCGCCTGACGCCGAAAACCTGATGTGTGAAAGTAGCCTTAGGCTTTAGTTTTTCCTTTCACATTTGATATTTGTGAGGGCTCACACTTACAGTCATGGCCAAAAGTTTTGAGAATGACACAAATATTAATTTTTACAAAGTCTACTGCTTCATTTTTTCTAATGGCAATTTGCATATACTCCAGAATGTTATAAAGAGTGATCAGCTTAACAGCAATTACTTGCAAAGTCAATATTTGCCTAGAAAATGAACTTTATCCCCCAAAACACATTTCAACATTATTGCAGCCCTGCCTTAAAAGGACCAGCTAACATCGTTTCAGTGATTGCACCATTAACACAGGTGTGGGTGTTGATGAGGACAGGGCTGGAGATCAATCTGTCATGATTAAGTAAGAATGACACCACTGGACACTTTAAAAGGAGGCTGGTGCTTGGCATCATTGTTTCTCTTCTGTTAACCATGGTTATCTCTAAAGAAACACGTGCAGTCATCATTGCACTGCACAAAAATGGCCTAACAGGGAAGAGTATCGCAGCTAGAAAGATTGCACCTCAGTCAACAATCTATCGCATCATCAAGAACTTCAAGGAGAGAGGTTCCTTTGTTGCCAAAAAGGCTCCAGGGCGCCCAAGAAAGACCAGCAAGCGCCAGGACCGTCTCTTAAAAGTGTTTCAGCTGCGGGATCGGGCTACCAGCAGTGCAGAGCTTGCTCAGGAATGGCAGCAGGCAGGTGTGAGTGCATCTGCACGCACTGTGAGGCGGAGACTCTTGGAGCAAGGCCTGGTCTCAAGGAGGGCAGCAAAGAAGCCACTTCTCTCCAGGAAAAACATCATGGACAGACTGATATTCTGCAAGAGGTACAGGTAGTGGACAGCTGAGGACTGGGGTAAAGTCATTTCCTGTGATGAATCCCATTTTCAATTGTTTGGGACATCTGGAAAACGGCTTATTCGGAGAAGACCAGGTGAGCGCTACCACCAGTCTTGTCTCATGCCAACTGTCAAGCATCCTGAAACCATTCATGTGTGGGGTGGCTTCTCAGCCAAGGGAATGGGCTCTCTCTCAGTCTTGCCTAAAAACACAGCCATGAATAAAGAATGGTACCAGAATGTCCTCCAAGAGCAACTTCTCCCAACCGTCCAAGAGCAGATTGGCGATCAACAATGTCTTTTTCAACATGATGGAGCACCTTGCCATAAAGCAAAGGTGATAACTAAATGGCTCAGGGAACAAAACATAGAGATTTTGGGACCATGGCCTGGAAACTCCCCAGATCTTAATCCCATTGAGAACTTGTGGTCAATCATCAAGAGACGGGTGGACAACCAAAAACCTTCAAATTCAGACAAAATAAAAGCATTGATTTTGCAAGAATGGACTGCTATCAGTCAGGATTTGATCCAGAAGTTGATTGAGAGCATGCCAGGGAGAATTGCTGAGGTCCTGAAGAAGAAGGGTCAACACTGCAAATATTGACTTGCTGCATTAACTCATTCTAACTGTCAATATAACCTTTTGTTACTCATAATATGATTGCAATTATATTTCTGTATGTGATAAAAACATCTGACAAACACACATAAAAACCAGAGGGCAGCAGATCATGTGAAAATATAATATTTGTGTCATTCTCAAAACTTTTGGCCATGACTGTATACATTTGGGAGGTCCCTCCCTCACTCTAAATTGTTAGCTAAATAGTAGAATACATATTCCCCATCACCTTACAATGCCAGCTAAAACGTGCCTATTTGAATTTTGGGCATCTCCAGCCACCATAATGTCCACTGCCATGTAATTATGCGTCCCTCGCTTCCCATTTTCAGAGGGCCAGCAGGTGCCATAAAAACAGAGTTTTGTGAGCTCCACAGTTCATTTTAGCCACCGGATCCCACTGGAGCCACTGTCAGCTGGTGAAGCCGCTGTAAGGTGAATGATCATACGCTCCCCCAACTCCTGTATTATAATCTCAGTAAATTGGATTCTACCAAACACCAAAAGCATTAGAATTAAATTCTGAATACAGTGTATGCAAGTGAGGACCTGTATTGTGGTCAGACTGTCAGGCGTGAAACCCATGTCAGGAACATATACAAGCCTCATTTTACTTGGAAGCAGCCTCCTCAAGGGAAAGAGTCAGGAGTGCCATTGGCCAATCTGCACAAGCCTATGCACTTCATCTGGAAACTACTCAACCAGGCAGAATGTATCTTTTGCATGGTTTTGAGCAACAGTCGAGTAATTACAGGACATGTCCCAGAGTGTGACAAGGTCTATGGTGTATATTACTCAGGTGACAAGCAGTGCTATAGAGCTCCGGTAAAGGCCTTACCGTAGCAATGACTATGTTCCAATACGTGTAAGGCTGCGGCCTGAATAGGTCTGTGGAATGTATTTACCCAGTCTTTTAGACGTGCTTAAAAGGTACAGTGGGCATGGAGAGTATTCAGACCCCTTTACATTTTTCACTCTTTGTTTCATTGCAGCCATTTGGTAAATTCAAAAAAGTTCATTTTTTCTCATTAATGTACACTCTGCACTCCATCTTCTCTGAATAAAACTGAAATGTAGTAATTTTTGCAAACTTATTAAAAAAAGAAAAACTGAAATATCACATGGTCATAAGTATTCAGACCCTTTGCTCAGTAATGAGTAGAAGCACCCTTTTGAGCTAGTACAGCCATGAGTCTTCTTGGGAATGATGCAACAAATTTTTCACACCTGGATTTGGGGAATCTGCCATTCTTCCTTGCAGGTCCTCTCCAGTTCCATCAGGTTGGATGGTGAATGTTGGCGGACAGCCATTTTCATGTCTCTCCAGAGAAGCTCAATTGGGTTTAGGTCAGGGCTCTGGCTGGGCCAGTCAAGAATGGTCACAGAGTTGTTCGAAAGCCACTTCTGTTATTTTAGTTGTGTGCTACGGTCATTGTCTCGCTGGAAGGTGAACCTTCGGCCAAGTCTGAGGTCCAGAGCACTCTGGAAGAGCTTTTCATCCAGGATATCTCTGTACTTGGCCGCATTCATGTTTCCTTCAATTGCAGCCAGTTGTCCTGTCCCTGTAGCTGAAAAACACCCCCATAGCATGATGCGTATTTCACTGTTAGGATTGTATTGGACAGTTGATGATCAGTGCCTGGTTTTCTCCACACATACCGCTTATAATTATCACCAAAAAGGTCTATCTTCGTCTCATCAGACCAGAGAATCTTATTTCTCATAGTCTTTTTTTAGCATACTCTATGCGGGCTTTCATGTTTTGCACTGAGGAGAGGCTTTCGTGGGGCCACTCTGCCATAAGGGACCGACTGGTGGAGGGCTGCAGTGATAGTTGATTTTGTGGAACTTTCTCCCATCTCCCTATAACATCTGTGGCACTCAGCTACAGTGATCTTGGGGTTCTTCTTTATCTCTCTCACCAAGGATCTTCTCCCGCAATTTCTCAATTTGGCTGGACAGCCAGACCTAGGAAGACTTCTGGTGGTCCCAAACTTCTTGCATTTCCATTGTGGCCACTGTGCTCTTAGGAACCTTGAGTACTGCAGAAATTTTTTTGTAACCTTGGCCAGATGTGTGCCTTGCCACAATACTGTCTCTGAGCTTCTTGGCCAGTTTCTTAGACCTCATGATTCTCTTTTGGTCTGAAATGCACTGTGAGCTGTGATGTCTTATATAGACAGATGTGTGCCTTTACAAATCAAGTCCTATCAGTTTAATTAAATACAGCTGGACTCCAATGAAGGAGTAGAACCATCTCAAGGAGGATCACAAGGAAATGGACATCATGTGACTTAAATGAGTGTCTGAGCAAAGGGTCTGAATACTTATGACAGTGATATTTCAGTTTTTCTTTTTTAATAAATTTACAAAAATTTCTACATTTGTTTTTTTCAGTCAAGATGGGGTGCAGAGTGTACATTGAGGAAAAAAAAGAACTTTTTTACCCTTCGCCACGACAGCACCCACTGGAGGTATCGGATTCGCCCCATTTGGAACAGGAAACTCTACAGAAAGATAAAAGGGGGCGGTCCGCCTTTCCTCCTCAGTTTTTGTTTCCTGTTCCCAGGGAACCTCAGGGTATCCTTTAGGAAGACATACCTGGGCCAAATGCACGCCGCCTGTGGGGTATCCACGAGAACGGCAGGGGCTGCGGTCCAGAGGCAGCGTCGGGGGAGATTACGTTAGGTGGCTCCCCCCTCGTCTGACGGATGGGGGGGTGATGACCGGGTCCAGGAATGGCCGCCCGGTCTCACCTAGGAGCGCGCCCGGTGGCACCAAGCTCGCAGGGGCCGCCGCTGCAGGAGCGGTAAGTGCGCCAGTGGCGCGAAGAAAAAAAGCAGCGGTGGTGGCAGCGTGGGGAGAGGCGCAGGCCGCACACAAAGGCGGCGGCGCGGTAGCCGGCCGGCGCAGATGCTCTAAAGCCCCGGAAGTAATGGGTGAACTTCCGGGGCACGATGGCTGAGAAGCGTGACTACGCATGCGCGAGTGAACCCGGGGAGGACGAGCGACTTCAAAAAAAAAAAAAGAGACAGGAAAAGCTATTTAAACAAGCACCGCGGGTTAGCGGCCAGGAGCCATGTCATCTCCAGGGGAAGTACACGCTCCAGCAGGAGACTCTGCGGGGGGCAGCTCCTCCAGGGACAGCGCTACCAGGACAGACACCGCTCGCAGGAGCGAGGTGGGAGAGTCAAGACCCAGGACGGGGTCTCAGCCATCTGATCCGGTAATAAAGGCTTCACTGGATGAGTGCAATATATATACTCTGGCTATTAAGCTGACTTCCCCTCCCCCACTCTCCTTTCGCCATGTCTCCCCTCTTCCAGGCGAAGAAAAATAGAAATCCAAACATAAAGAATGCGCTTAGCCTCTCCCTGACTCCTACCCCAAAAAGCTCTGTAAGCAATGCACCAGAGAAACTAGACAAGGGTCGGCAGTGTCATCAAAGGACATTCGGGCCATAATTAGGGAGGAGATACAGGCTATCACCCGTGCCAGTACCCCCTCAGAGACTAGGAGCAAAAAACAAGTGACCCTCAGCTCAGAGTCAGAGGAAGAACGGGATAATCTCTGATTCCTCACTCACATCATCGTCGTCATCATCATCAGACATTGAGGGACGTTCATGTTTTCCTCTAGATAGTGTGGATAACCTAGTCAAATCTGTGAGGAACATTATGGGGTTTGAGGAGACAACGGGGTTGGCGGAAAAGAAAAGGAGAGCGTTTCCAGTAATACTGGCAGTTAAGGCCCTAATAAAGAGAGAATGGGAAAAACATGATCAAAGAAGTTTTCTCACATTGGCCTCAAAGAGGAAACATCCATTTAGCGATGACAAGCTATTAAAATGGACCAAAGTTCCAAAGGTTGATGCTGTCGTAGCCTCTACCTCAAAGCAGTCTACTATTCCGGTAGAGGACGCAGGCTTATTGGCAGACCCGCTAGACCGTAAAGCGAAGTCATCATTAGAAAGGTCTTGGGAGTCTACCACAGGCATTTTTAAGCCAGCAGTAGCCAGCACATGCATCGCCAGGTCTATGCTCGTGTGGTTGGACCAATTAGATCAACAAATTGAGAAGAAGGTGTCTAGGGAAAAACTACGGGCCGCTATTCCATTAATTAGAGGGGAGATGGCCATCATGGCCGATGCATCGGCAGACACCCTGCGGCTGGCAGCAAGATCGGCTGGTCTTGTAAACAACGCCAGGAGGGTACTATGGATGAAGAGCTGGAAGGGGGACGCGCAATCAAAATCTAAGATTTGCGCAACCCCGTGCGAGGGAGAACCTTTAAAAGGCGGCCGTTTGGGAGAAGGAGACAAGCGGACAGATCAACTAGATGGCCCACAAAGGAAGAGAAGCAAAAGGGTAGCATGTTTCGAGGTTCAACATTCCGAAAGGAAAATAAATATTAAAAAATCAGTCCCCCCAGTAAGTTTAGACTAAAAATTTTTTCTTCAATATGGGAACGAATAACTTCAAGTCCATGGATTCTAAGTATAATTAAAGAGGGAATGAAAATAGAATTCCTTCAAATCCCTTACGATTTCTTTATCATAACCCGCCTTAACTCTATAGTACAACAAAAGGCCCTCGAAGTAGAAATTCGGAGCCTACTATCCAAGGGGGTTTTAGTAGAAGTCCCAGAGGGACAAGAGGGTAGAGGTTTCTACTCTCCTTTATTTTTAATTTCCAAACCAGATGGTACATTTAGGACAATCATAAATTTGAGGAAGCTTAATACGTTTATAAAAAATTATAAGTTTAAAATGGAATCAATCAGATCCACCATAAAACTTCTCTTTCTAAACTGTGTGATGGCAGGGATGGACTTAAAAGATGCTTACTATCATCTTCCTATTCATGATAGATACCAAAGGTACCTAAGGGTCGTGGTAGTATTCGAAGGCAAGATCCGTCATTTTCAATATGCGGCCATGCCTTTCGGCCTCTCTACAGCGCCAAGGATCTTCACCAAAGTGATGGCAGAGGTGATGGCCTATCTTCGTCAGAAAGACTCTAATCGTGCGTTACCTAGATGACTTCCTAATTATCGGGAACTCGATCACCCAGTGTACCAGATGTGTGGCTGACGCCGTCTCATCTTTGCAGGATCTAGGCTGGATTATCAACTTCCAGAAGTCCAGACTCATTCCGCATTCCCTTCAGATGTTCTTAGGGTTCCAGTTAGACTCCACAACCCAGAGAAGCCTACTCCCTCAGGTAAAGATTACGCTCACAAAAGGAATGGTGGAGGCAGCCATAAATAGACCACATATGTCTCTGAGAGGGGCAATGTCGCTATTGGGGTCGCTCACTTCCTGTGCCCCGGCAGTCCGGTGGGCCCATTATCACATCCGCACACTGCAGCATCAGATCCTCCAAGAGGACAGGCGACATAGTGGTCATCTCGAGAGCAAGATAATCACAGGATGTCTTGGCTTCTCTAGAATGGTGGCTAGAGGATAACCATCTGTCCACAGGAGTCCCATGGGTTATAGTACCATCTTGTATCCTAACCACCGACGCTAGCCCCCACGGCTGGGGAGCCCATATGGGGAATAGCTTTTGTCAAGGAAGGTGGAATAGAGATGAACTGGGCTACTCGTCTAATGTAAAAGAACTGACAGCGGTATATTATGCTCTGCACCATTTTCTTCCATAGCTCCAACAGAGGCATGTCAGGATCTTATCAGACAACACCACTACAGTGGCCTACATAAACAGACAGGGAGGTACTCGATCAGAGACTCTGATGTCTTCTGCGGGAAGAATCTTAAACTTAGCCGAAAGTTATTTGTTGTCCCTCTCTGCCCTCCATATCAGGGGAGAGAACGACCAAGAGGCAGACTTCTTAAGCCAACACACACACTTAGGCAAGGGGAGTGGTGCCTCAATCGCCGAATCTTCAAGTACATAGTAGCTCTATGGGGGCAACCTCAGGTGGACCTCTTTGCCACGAAAGAGAACAGACAGATAAAAGCATTTGCCTCCCTGTCCCCGTCAGATCATCCAGACATACTGAATGCCCTCCAGGCCTCATGGAAATTCAACCTGGCATATGCCTTCCCTCCGATAATCCTCCTACCACAGGTCATTCGGAGATCAGAGAGGACAAGGCGAGAGTAATTTTGATAGCACCATTCTGGCCCAAGAGACCGTGGTTCTCATGGCTACGAACCATGTCGGTGTCAGATCCTTGGGTTCTCCTTCGATTCCCAACCTACTCTCCCAAGGCCCTTTTTTCCACCCCAAGTGGACAACTTACACTTGACGGCGTGGAATTTGAAAGGCAACTACTAAGATCAAGAGGGTTTTCTGAAACACTGAAACACTGATTGCTACACTCCTACAGAGCAGGAAGCAGTCCACTACCCAGATTTATGCAAGAATATGGAAAAAATTCCTGCAGTTTCATACAGCTCCTCATACCACAGAAATTCCGATAGTTCCTATCTTGGAATTTCTACAGAAAGGGAAGGACTTTGGGCCTGGCAGTAAACACGCTAAAAGTCCAAGTGTCCGCATTAGGGGCACTGTACGGCCACAATAAGGCGGGAAATAAGTGGATATCACGATTTATTACAGCTTGTGAACGAATGACTTCGGTTCACATACCTGCAATCCCTGCATGGGACTTAAATCTGGTCTTAGACGCCCTTCTGGAAGAGCCCTTCGAACCAATAGACACGATAACTCTGAAATGCTTGTCACTCAAGACGGCCCTCTTAGTAGCACTAACGTCTGCTAGGAGAGTGAGTGATATCCAAGCTCTATCCATAGACCCACCCTTTTTTCAGATATACCAGGATAGGTTAATATTAAAACCAGACCCCTCATATCTGCCTAAGGTATCAACAAAATTCCATAGATCTCAAGAAATACTCCTCCCGACCTTCTTTGGAGATCCCTCCACTGCAGAGGAGTAGAAATTCCACACCTTGGATGTTAGAAGAACTGTCCTAAAATATATTGAGAGGTCCAGGAACTGGAGGCAGTGTAGGGCTCTGTTCATATCTTTTCAGGGCTGTAAAAAAAGGGTACGGAGTCTCGAAGAGCACCATATCCCGACGGATCAGGGATGCCATTTGCTTAGCCTACTCCGCGAAAGATGAAGATCCTCCGGAGAACATCAGATCACATTCCACCAGAGCAGTGGCAGCCTCCTGTGCCGAGATGGGAGACGTTCCAATCGAAGCCATATGTAAGGCGGCAATTTGGTCAACCCCTTCTACCTTCTATAATCACTATAGACTTGACCTTTCATCTACTTCGGACCTAAGCTTTGGCAGGACTGTCCTTGGCACGGTGATCGCACCCAGGTGATGGTCTCTGGAATCTCTCCAGTGGGTGCTGTCGTGACGAAGGGTAAAAAGCCGGATTACTTACCGGTAATGCTCTTTTAATGAGTCTACGATAGCACCCGCTCACTTCCCTCCCTACTAAGATATCAATAGTAAAAGTGTATCTGCTAAAGATGAATAAGTAAAATTTAGAAGTACAAAGACATTGCCTAACCCTTGGCGGTCCTCCTGGTACTCTGAAATACAAAACTGAGGAGGATAGGCGGACCACCCCCTTTTATCTTTCTGTAGGATTTCCTGTTCCAAATGGGGCGGATCCGATACCTCCAGTGGGTGCTGTCGTGGACTCATTAAAAGAGAATTACCGATAAGTAATCCGGCTTTTTGAATTTACCAAATGGCTGCAATGAAACCAAGAGTGAAAAATTTAAAGGGGTCTCAATATTTTCCGTACCCACTGTACAGAATCTGGCCAAAACCTCACCACCATTTTTCTTTTTTTTTTTTTTCTTTTGGACCCAACTTTAGAGCATTTAAGGGAAGTGACATTTTAATAAGAGGCACAAGTCTCATTTAGGAGCCTGGAAAAACCAGGTATAGTCTTTGTCCAGCACCGGACAATGAAAGTTGCTAACGAATATGTATAGAATCAAAGAATGGTAGAGTTGGAAGAGACCTCCTGGGTCATCTGGTCCAATCCCCTGCTCAAAGCAGGATTCACTAAATCATCCCAGACAGATGTCTGTCCAGCCTCTTTTTGAAGAGTTCCATTGAAGGATAAATCACCACCTTGCCTGTTCCACTCATTGATCACACTCACTGTCAAAATGTTTTTTCTAATATGTAATCTGTCTCCCCCATTCAGTTTCATCCCATTGCTTCTAGTCTTTCCTTGTGCAAATGAGAATAAAGATGATCTTTCTACAATGTGACAGCCCTTAAGATATTTGTAGAACGTTATTAAAGGGAGTCTGTCACCCCATTTTTCAGCTGCCGGCATTGCCATCAGGGGTTATCTACAGCATTCTGTAATGCTTTAGATAAGCCCCCGATGAAACCTGAAAGATAAGAAAAAAGAGCTAGATTATACTCACCCCGGCATTTGGTCTGGTCCAATGGGTGTCGCCATGCCGTCCGGTGCCTCCCATCTTCATATGATGATGTCCTCCTCCTTGCTTCTCCCTCGGCTCCTGCGCACACTTACTTTATCTGCCCTGTTGAGGGCAGAGCAGAGTACTGCAGTGCGCAGGCGCCTGACCTCTCTGACCTTTCCCGGAACCTGCGCACTTCAGTACTTTACTCTGCCCTCAACACGGCAGATAAAGTATGCGTGCACAGGAGCCGAGGGAGAAGCAAGGAAGAGGACCTCATCGTATGAAGATGGGAGTATAGTCTAACGTGTTTTTCTTATCTTTCAGGTTTCATCGGGGGCTTATCTACAGCATTACAGAATGTTGTAGATAAGCCCCTGATGGCTGTGGCCGCATCTTATAGGGCTAAAATGTGGTGACAGATTCCTTAAGTCTCCTTTCAGTCTTCATTTTTGCAACCTAAGCACTCCCAAATCCTGTAACCGCTCCTCATAGGACATGGTTTGCAGAATGGTCACCATTCTGGTCACTCTTCTCTGAACTTGCTCCAGTTTGTTGATGTCTGTGGTGCCCAAAACTGGACACAGTATTCCAGATGAGGTGTGACCAAAGAGGAGTAGAGGGGGACAATGACATCACATGATCTAGACTGTATGCTTCTGATAATATAGCCCAGAATTGTATTTGCCTTTTTTGCTGCTGCATCACACTGTTGACTCCTGTTTAGTTTGATATATTAGTATACCCAAGTCTTTTTCACATGAGCTGTTGCTTAGCCCTATTCCTCCCATTCTGTATATGCTTTTTTCATTGTTATTGCTCAGATGTAGTACTTTGCATTTTTCCCTGTTAAAAACCATTCTGTTAGTTGCTGCCCACTGCTCCAGTTTATTTATATCTTTTTGATTCCTCTCTCTCTTCTATAGTTTTGGCTATCCCTCCTAACTTTGTGTCATCAGCAAATGTAATCAGTGCACCCTCAATTCCTTCATCTAAATCATTGATAAAGATGTTGAGCAATACAGGGCCCAGAACAGAGCCCTATGGTACCCCACTTGAGACATTCTTCAAACTGGATGTGCAGCCATTTATGACCACTGTTTGGGTCCCATCACTAAGCCAGTTATGAATCCACCTAACAGTTGCCTTGTCCATTCCATACATACATTCTTTTTTTCAATAAGGATGGTGTGAGATACTTTGTCAAATGCTTTGCTGAGATATACTATATCTACAGCATTTCCCTGATCCACGCAGTCAGTTATTCTGTCATTGAAGGAAATTAAGTTAGTCTTACATGACTTATTAGTTACAAACCCATGCTGACTCTGTTTAATCACTACATTCTTATCCAGATATGTACATACATGTTTAATAATTTATTCAAAGATCTTTCCTGGTATAGAAGTCAGACTCACCGGCCTATAGTTCCCTGGGTCCACCTTCCCCTTTTTGAAGATAGGAACAACATTTGCTCTTCTCCAGTCTTCTGGGACTTCTTCTGATCTCCAAAACTTTTGAAAGATTAATGGAGAGTGGTTCAAAAATTTCTTCTGCTATCTCCTTCAGTACTCTGGGGTGTAATTGATCTGGACCTGGAGACTTGAATTAATTTATGTTAGCGAAGTATTCCCTCACTATCTTTCTGTTTATAGCTAGCCTGGATTCTTAGAATCATTTAATAGGACAGTGAAGATCAGTTGATGTTACATTTCCTTTCTGCGAGAAAACAGATGCAAAATAGGAATTTAAAAGATCGTCCTCCTCAACATCTTTTCTTACCATTTCATCATTTTCATCTAGTAAAAATCCTATAGAATCTTTGACTTTTTTTTACTGTTGATATATCCTCTAAATCCTTTTTTATTGCTTTTGACGTCTCTTGCAAGCCTTAATTCATTGTCCGCTATAGTTAATCTGATGCGTCCCCTGCATGTTCTGCAGCAAGCATTATGTAACGGGGTCTAACAAGCTGGAGTACCTCTTTCAGTACCACCCCGTGTTTTCGGAGGTCCACACTGCGTTGGCTGGAGTCTGAATGAAGGACGCTGGCTGGAATTCCTCTGAGTGCATGGGCGCATATAAAAGATCACTGCTTCTCCATGTATTACCAGTCTGACAACACTTTACTCACAGGACACAGAATATATCACACAGATACAGAGGGCAGGCCAGACATGCATTACAAAAGCCGCAGGTGGCCGGAGCCTGCCAATGTTTACTGTGGAAATTACAAAGGTGGGGGGAGGGCGGACAAAAGGGGAATGCTGATACATTAGGGGCATGCATCTCTCATAGAACCTATTATACATCCATATAACTGCACAACATATTCTGGGTGCTGAGTGGTTCTGTAACACGTAACACGGCTCCCCCTTTTCAGCGACCCGATCGGCATACACAGTCTGATCCTCAACGGATCGGTTTGGGGATGACCGAAGTTTATGGGGTTGGTACAAGTTCCGTTTGTCGACTTAGTCCATCGGCGTTACCGTTTTGTTTGCCGGGTCTGTAGTGGATGGTGAAGTCCAGAGGCTGTAGGGCTAAACTCCACCGCAGCAATCTGGCGTTGTCTCCGGAGACCCGATTAAGCCAGACTAGGGGATTATGGTCCGTTAGAAGGGAAAACTGTCGTCCATACAAATATGGTTGCAACTTCTTGAGTGCCCATACTACCGCCAGGCACTCCTTCTCGATGGCCACATAGCTTACTTCACGGGGCAGTAGTTTCCGACTCAGGTAAGCTACCGGGTGTTCTTGGCCGTCCGGCCCGACTTGGCTCAGTACTGCCCCCAATCCAAACATAGAAGCGTCTGTGTGAACCAGGAAATGTTTAGTTGGATCGGTGCGGCCAATACAGGGGTATTGGTGAGGGCGTCCTTTAGTTGGCGGAAGGCTTCCTCACACTCTGAGGTCCAGGTTACCTGGCGGGATTGGTTCTTATGGGTCAAATCAGTGAGGGGCTTGGCTACGCTGCTGTAATTGGGAACGAATTTCCTGTAATACCCTGCTGTCCCTAGAAATGCCATGACCTGGGTTTTAGTGCGTGGGATGGGCCATTTGGCTATGGCCTCAATCTTGGCTGGTTCTGGTCGCTGTTTCCCACTTCCCACCCAATGCCCTAAATACTGAACCTCTGCTTTGCCCACGTGACACTTGTTTGGGTTCAGGGTGATTCCGGCCTGGTGGATCCTGTCCAATACTGTCTCTAGGTGATTTAGATGCTCTTCCCATGTTGCACTGTAGATGGCGATGTCATCCAGGTAGGCACAAGCATAGTCCTGGAGACCATCCAGAAGCCGGTCAGCCAGCCTTTGGAAGGTCGCCAAGGCATTCTTCATCCCGAATGGCATAACTCGAAACTGGAATAAGCCGAACGGGGTGACAAATGCCGACTTGGGAATAGCGTCAGTACTAAGGGGAATCTGCCAGTAGCCTTTGCATAGATCGATGGTGGTCAAATACTTTGCCCCCGCCAGCCGGTCTAACAACTCATCCACACGCGGCACGGGATATGCATCCGTCACTCTTTTCTCATTGAGCTTACGATAGTCTACACAAAACCGTGTAGTCCCATCCTTCTTGGGCACTAACACTACGGGGGATGCCCAGGGACTATCTGACTCTTCAATGAACCATAAACGCAACATCTCTTGTATCTCTTGTCGCATCCCCTCTCGTACAGACTCAGGGACGCGGAAGGGGTTTTGTCGCAGGGGGGTCTGATCCTGGGTCTCAACCTTGTGTTGTGCCAGGCGAGTGTACCCCGGTCTCTCTGAAAACATCCTCTGTCGCAGCCTCAACAACGCCTCCACCTGCTGTCTCTCCCGGGGGCCTAGGTCTTCACCAAAGTATACCTGGTCCCATGTTTTAGACTGAGTCCTTTCCCCTAAGACATCCGGCAAGGGAAGTCCGGCTAAATCCTCTGCTTCAGGTGCACAGATGGCCACTACCTCTTCAGGGCGCTCCCGGTAGGGCTTCAGCATATTCACATGGAACATGCGGATAACCCTGGGGTCGTCACAATCGGCGACATTATAGGTTGTGTCAGCTATTTTCCCCACTACCTGGTAGGGTCCCTGCCATGCAGCTTGAAACTTATTCTGCTTAGTGGGCTCTAACACCAGGACCTTCTGTCCTATTTCCAAAGTGCGCTCTCTGGCCCTCCGATCGTACCATATGCGCTGGCGCCGCTGGGTCGCCTGCATGTTCTCACGTACAGCCTGAGTTAGCTCCTGTAGGCGGTCCCAGAATTCCAGCACATAGGGTACAATAGGTACCCCTTCTATGAGGCCCTCCCCTTCCCAGTGTTCCAGCACCAAGTCTAGGGGTCCCCTTACCCGTCTCCCGTATACCAGCTCGAACGGGGAGAAACCATGGATTCTTGAGGCACCTCCCAATAGGCAAACAGGAGGTGTGGCAAGAATTTCTCCCAGTGCCTGTAGGTCCTGGTAAAAGTCCCAATGAGCTGTTTTAATGTCCCATTAAAGCGTTCACACAACCCATTGGTTTGCGGGTGGTATGGGGCGCTTCTAATGGACTTTACGCCGCACAGCTTCCACAGTTGGTTGGTCACCTCTGCTGTAAACTGGGTACCCTGGTCCGAGATAATCTCCCGGGGAAATCCAACCCGTGAGAAAACCTGGAGCAGGGCGGCCGCCACCGTCTCTGCCAGTATGTTAGGTAACGCCACCGCCTCTGGATACCGTGTGGCATAATCTACCATGGTCAATATATACTTTTTCCCGGACGGACTGGGTTTGGATAACGCCCCTATCAGATCGACCGCTACTCGGCTAAATGGTTCCTCCACAAAGGGGAGGGGGCGTAAATGGGCCTTGCATTGATCCCCGCTCTTGCCAATGCGCTGACAACTGTCACAGGTCTGGCAGTACTGACGAACATCATAGGTTACCCCCGGCCAAAAGAAGTTTTGTGTCAGACGATGCCTGGTGCGACTGACGCCGAAGTGCCCGGCCAAGGGTATATCATGAGAGATTCGCCGTAGCTCCTGCCTATACTTCTTGGGAATTACCAGCTGTTGTTTTATAGTGGGGCTCGTCCCTGTGTGTTGCTGCTCTGTGATCCGGTAGAGGAGTCCCTGCTTTCATACAAACTGTTCCCCTTCCAGTACCCCTCTCCCCTCCTGTGCCTTCCCACGATATCCCTCTAATGAAGGATCCTCAAGTAACTCCCTCTTAAATTCATCTGGGGTGGCCCAAGAAACGTGTCTGGCTATAGGAATACGTGTAGGGCTGGAATGTCTTACCTGGGCCTCTGAGTGTGATTCCGCCTCCGCAGCTCGAGCTTGTCTCCGGGTGGTCACAGGATAGGTCTCAGCCAGAGGGGCCACCGAGAATGCAGACAACATGGGCCCCAAGTCTTTTCCCAGCAAGACGTCTGCAGGCAAATCATCCATCAAGCCGACCTCAACAAGGCAATCCCCGACTCCCCAGTTCAGGTGAATCCTGGCAGTGGGTAGTCGATGTATGGCTCCCCCTGCTACACGGACTGCCACTGTCCGGTCCGTCTTCTCTTGGCCCCGGACGAGATGAGGCTTCACAAGGGTCAAAGTTGCCCCGGAATCTCTTAGTCCCTGCATTCGTTTCCCATTAACCCACACAACCTGTCGATGCTGTTGTCGATTATCTGCCCGGGCTGCCTGCATGGGATCTACTTCATGCAGCACCTCCTCCATCTCTTCCACCCCTTGGTTAATCGTAGCCCCCAATGCAGTGTACAGCAGCCCGGCTGAAGGTAGCTGTTCCCGACTTTGGCCACTGGGTATGCTGAGTTCGGTTGGGGCATTGTCTTTGCAGGTGGCCCAACTGACGACAGGTGTGGCATCGCTCCCCAGGGGGACTGTGGTAGGCCGGGTTTCTAGCTGGTCCCCCTACAATCTTCGGTGGTTTGGGGCCCTCCAGGTCCATGGTCGGGCCCCTAGTGACCACCTTTGATCCGGACAACTGCGGCCTCCTGGCATCATGATGTTCATCGGCCAGACGAGCGGCTTCCTCAAGAGTCGTTGGCCGCCTGTCCCGAAGCCATTCCTGTCTCGGGGTTTAGTCCATTAAAGAATCGTTCTAACAGGAAGAGCTGGAGGACGTCCTCCTTAGTGGTTGCTTGGCTCCCTTGTACCCACTGTAGCAGTGACCGCTGTAATTTACAGGCCCATTCAGCGTGGGTATCGGTTACGCTTTTTATAAGTCCACGGAACTTTTGGCGATAGGCCTCTGGTGTCAGCGCATACCGGGCCAAGATCACTTGTTTGATCCGCTCATAGTCCATACAGTCCTCATCAGGTACCGTGCGATAGGCGTCCGCTGCTCGGCCTGTCAGCTTGCTGGCCAGAATCTGAACCCGATCCTCCGGCTTCATTTGATGAAGGGCACACTGCCGCTCAAAGTCCTGCAGAAAGCCATCAATGTCTTCCTCTGCCTCCCCCAACTGTCGGAAGGCATTATACTGGATCTTTTTGTGGCTTACTGTTGAAGGTACCTGGTCGAAGGCCAGAGCTCCCCCTGCTCGCTGGCTGTCCTCTCTCCGCTCTGCCATCTCCATCTTGGCCAGCTCCACTTTGGTCCGCTCTGCCATCTCCATCTTGGCTAGCTCTGGTCCACTCGGCCATCTTTTCCTTCAGATCAATACGTACATCAGCCATCACCTCTCGTATGATCTCTGCTGCAGGGTTTGGGCCATAGAACGCCAGTCTGTTCTTTACCTCCATCTGGAATTCGGTCTCCTCCACGTTCACATTGGGGGGCGCTGCACTGTCGTGTTCCATGATGGCTGCTATCAAATCCGCTTTTGTTTTGTTGCTGGCGATCAACCCTCGGGCTTCCACCAGATCTTTTAATGTAGTCCTCTTTAACTTCTGGTAATTATTTTCCATTCATTCCTTTCCTCCTGTAGAAGGGGTATCCTATCCCGCCGCTGCCACCAGTGTAACGGGGTCTAACAAGCTGGAGTACCTCTTTCAGTACCACCCTGTGTTTTTGGAGGTCCACTCTGCGTTGGCTGGAGTCTGAATGAAGGACGCTGGCTGGAATTCCTCTGAGTGCATGGGCGCATATAAAAGATCACTGCTTCTCCATGTATTACCAGTCTGACAACACTTTACTCACAGGACACAGAATATATCACACAGATACAGAGGGCAGGCCAGACATGCATTACAAAAGCCGCAGGTGGCCGGAGCCTGCCAATGTTTACTGTGGAAATTACAAAGGTGGGGGGAGGGCGGACAAAAGGGGAATGCTGATACATTAGGGACAGGCATCTCTCATAGAACCTATTATACATCCATATAACTGCACAACATATTCTGGGTGCTGAGTGGTTCTGTAACACGTAACACATTATATTCTTCTTTAGATATGCCTCCCTCTTTCCATTTGATAAACATTTCTTTCTTCCTTTTTAGCACGTGTTTGTTCTGTGTTCATCCTTCCTGGTTTCCTTAAATGCTTCCTATTCTTCCCTCTTTTAGGAATTCTTAACTATTGTGCTTTGAGAATCTCATTTTTCAAAATTTCCCATCCTTTCTGGACATTTTTGTCCTTAAGATATCGAGCCATTGGAACCCTCTGATTCTCTGGCTGTGTCCCTTAAAATCTGCCTTTCTGAAATCTAACCTTGAAGTCTGAGTCTTCACAGGTCTTCATCCTCTAGTTATCCAAAATTCTAAAATAGCATGGTCGCTACCTCCTAGGGTCTCAGCCTCTCATCTCCTCAACCATTTCCTCCCTGTTTATCCTGTAGATCCAAGGTAGCCGATCCCCTTGTTTTCTCCCCTACCTTTTGGAAGATAAAGTTGTCAGCAAGAGAGGATAAGAATTTGCTTGACCTGTTAGTTTTGCCTGAGAGCGAATCCCAACAAATGTTTGGAAAGTTGAAATCTCCCATGACCACTATGTCATATTTTTTGGAGAACTTGGCCATTTGATGAATAAAGAGTTCATCCATATCTTTAGCTTGCACAGGCGGCCTGCAGTAAATGTCTACAATGGTGTCCTTTCCGTTGTTCTCTCTTTGCATTCTTACCGAAACAGTTTCCAGAGAACTCTCGGTCTCTGAAACTTGGATCTCTGTGCAGATATACGCTTTTCTAAAATACAATTTGCACATCCCCCTCCTCATTTATCAAGTCAGTTTCTCGCAAATACGTTGTATCCTTCTCGCCTTGTATTCCAGTCATGTGTATCAGTGATTCCAATGGCATCTTATTTCTTTTCCTGCGTTAGTAGTTCCAGTTCTTCTTGTTTGTTGCACAGGCTTTGTGCATTTGTATAGAAACATTTTAGTTTGTGATTGGTTTCTCTTTCTCCAATATTTTTTATTATTTTGATTTTTTGTCTTTGATCTTCCTTTCCACTTCTAATAGCAGAGTTCTCAATAGTATTTGTCAGGTGTATGGCTTTTTCTGGCCATTTGCTACCCTTCCCTTGGTGATCTGCGAAGGGCTTGGATCTTTTGCTGAGGCAAGATCGCAGTGACCGTGTGTATTGTTAGAAGTGACCACGTAGGACTGTGTTGTGTCCCTCAGCTGATGGAACCATTAAATTCACCCTAGGACTATTTCTATATTTCCCTTGTGTCAGATTGCCGGGTGACGCCCCCGGATCTCCTCTCTTTGTGTGGACTCATTGTGGACTAATTAAGGCCGCTGTAAAATTAATTTTATTTGTGTTGTCCCAGTTCCCTTTTCCAATAAATCTTGTTGGATTGTTTATTGGCCTGGTGTCTCTTCCTGCTCTGTCGCATACCCCGTCACAAACTGGTGGCAAGCAATGGGGTCAGAGCAGAAAGAATGGAGGACAGCGGCCCATTGACGTCTTTAACTGGAACCGCAGGATACAGGAACTGGACTGTGGGGAGCCTACAAACAAAGGCCCATGTACTAGGAGTCCGCTACAAAACGCTGTCCAAGGAGCAACTAATTGACGTTCTGGAAGAAGCTTGCCAGCAAGATGGCACAGAGGAAGGATTTCCACAGCAATAGAAGGAAATACGGGAGCTGGAGGTAAACACCCAAAAAAAGTCAGTGGGTTGTGTGGTATGAGGAGGAGATGGCATTGCTTGGGGATGAGGCCACCATAGAGGATAAGAGGGAGGCCAATCGCACAGCTAAGGAGAGGCAGCATATGGTGGAAGCAGCTAGAAGCTCCAGACAGACTGTAACCATAACACCCACCATGAGGGAATTCCCAAGGGTATCCCGAAAGGACTTTAAACGGGCGAGGCTGCAGGTGACACTGAGGGCTTCTTCCAGGACTTCGAACACCAATGTCTATTAATGGAAGTCCCGGAAAGGGAGTGAGTCAGACATCTAGTGGGGCTCTTAGAGAGGGAGCTGCTGAAGCCTATAGAGCTATGGACCCCGGTGGAACTGTGAGTATGGGGAGGTAAAAGAAGCCATTCTAGAGCATGAAGCCGTAACACCACTTACAGGACTCAGTTCCGCTCCTTAGCCTATGATGGGGAAGTGTCTTTCAAGATGTATACCCACAGGCTCAAACAAGTATGTCATCGCTGGCTGGAGGGAGAGGGGGCCCTAACTTGGGATACTTTCCTCCAGGTCATACTAAAAGAACAGTTCTATGCCAAATGCCCCTCTGAGATCAGGGAATGGGTGAGTGAGGGAAAACCAGTGACAGTAGGACAAGCTGCCGCTTTAGCTGATGAGGTTTTCAACATCAACCGAAAAATTTTACTGGTGGATGGAGTAACAACTACCAGCACCTACCACCAGTGGTCTCTTGTCCTTCAGTCCCCAAAGTTAGCTGTCCCACTAGACCACCACCTCATGTTGATACCCATGTGACTCACCTTCCTGCTAGTCATGCCTCTTCCTCTGGAATGCAACAAGGAGAGAAAGGAGTAGAACACAGGTGTTATGGATGGGGGCATTCCTGGCATCTGCAGGCCACATGCCCAGGTATCAAATGGAGAAGTCGGTCTCAACACCAACAACCACCTCATGCACCTTCATATGGATATCAGCCTCCAAGTTCCCTTACCTCTATCCCCAAATGCCAAAGGGGAAGAGGTGTGACACAACGCAGATGTTACCGATGTGGGCAGCCTGGGCATCTGCAAGACACCTGCCCTCAGGGTCAATTGAGGAGTGACTCTACACCAAATCAGCCTATCAATTATTTACAGCCAAATACAATGGAGGAAGAGGTGCCACCCCTCCAAATTAACTTGCCTAATGGCTCAGAAGCCCATTGTCAACCATTAGAGGTTTATGGGGTGCGGGCCACAGCCACGAGTTCCTTTAATCCTTAAGGAAAGCACTTACAGGAGGTCATGCTGGACGGTCGGAGTGTTCTTGGTTTTTGTGACTCTGGGGCATTTCTCACCATAGCTGATCCCAGAGTGGTTTGGCCAGAGGCAATAGAGCATGGACCTGGTATTACCATTAAATTAGCTGGTGGCCAATGGAAGAGTATCCCAAAAGCAAGTGTAGAACTGGACATTGGCTTTGGGGTCAAGCAAAGTGTGGTTGGGGTGATGAGGGGCCTGCCTGCAGATATTGTACTAGGAAATGATGTGGGAGAGCTACAATGTCAATTTGTAGGTGCAGGAAGCTGAGTTTAAGTCAAATAGGAGGTAAAATGGAGCTCGGCCTTCAACCCTACAACTTCCCCATGAAATAAAGATGAGGCAGTTAACACAAATGCTGATGGATTGTCCAGACAGGAGCCATGAGTCATGTTGGCCATATCTACATGTACTTGACAAGCGACCTGTTGAGGTCACAAGTCTGTACACTACTTAAGGGGGGAAGGGGTTGTAACAGAGAGTCACCCCCCAGCCTGTACACAGACCATACTGTAATCAGGCTTACATTAGCAGTCCTTGCCCTGTATCCGATGGGGGCATGCTTGTCTTTGTTCCACTCTTCAGGGGCATCTCCAATACACAAACCTGTACAGAGACTGCAGACAGGGTTTCTGGAATGTTCTTAGTCCTTGGAGCTATGTTTAAGGGGGTGGGTGTTGGGATCAGCCCCTTTGTTGGGCAGAGATACTAAGAGTGGTAGGACAATAAGCCACATGATCAGTTGGTTGATGCTGTGCACTTTGAAGGACAGGGACCTGCAGCTGTGGCTGGATCCTGGTACCATGTATGGAGATTGGAGATTTTGCCACATGGAATTGTGATGTCTCACCATCCTACTGGATTTGAGGACTGAATCTAAGACTGTTGTGTGGTGACCTGCAAAGGGCTGGAATCTTATGCTGAGGCGAGATCCCAGTGACCGTGTGTATTGTTAGAAGCGGCCACGTGGGACTGTGTTGTGTCCCTCATCTGCTGCATCCATTAAATTCACCCAAGGACTATTTGTATATTTTCCTGGCGTCGGATTGCCAGGTGGCTGTTAAATATTAATTATTAGTTATTGTTTTATATTCTTAAAACTCAATTCTGTACCGAGCACATTGACTTTTGCTGACATTACATATGTTATTTCTGCATGGTAAAATGTCATCCCCATATATAGAGACCACGTGCTCTGAGTGACATATATATCATCGCTAGAGGAAGGGAGGGGGTTGCTCTTCACTTTCTCCAGCAGGGACGTTTTACCTGACACTAGGTTGAATGAAAAGCTGGTATGTAAGTTAATCATGTTGCTTCCAGAGACGCTCCTGACAGAGACTGACACATTCAGGATCTCAGGAAAGAAGTGGAACAAGTTTTACTATGGACAAATGCACAA
This sequence comes from Dendrobates tinctorius, assembly GCF_039654945.1. NCBI lineage: Eukaryota > Metazoa > Chordata > Amphibia > Anura > Dendrobatidae > Dendrobates > Dendrobates tinctorius. The sequence continues at coordinate 12,253,672 of NW_027361794.1, forward strand.
TCTCTTTGTAACTATTTCACGTATTTTCATATTTTAATGTATTGATGTTTTTTGGTGGACAATCCATAAACCACTACATTTTTTTATAAGAAACATCGTGACATTTTCTTTAGAGTATCACATCTGGTAACAAGTCCTGAATTAAATCAATATACAAAAATAAGTATATTTAACGATGGCGCCCCCTGATCTGCTCTCTGTGTGGACTCATTGTGGACTATTTACGGACGCTGCAGAATTAATTTTATTTGCGTTGTTCCAGTTCCCTGTTCCAATAAATCTTGTTGGATTGTTTATTGGCCTGGTTTCTCTTTCTGCTCTGTTGCATACCCCTTCACAGGGTATATGTTGTGGACCAAAGCTGTGTAATTCCATTGGAAATGTATGTTCCATTTTATCAATGTAATATTAATTATTTTAATATCTTCAATGAATTGACCAATAAAATTTATGACGAATATGACAAAATGTTATAATAAATAATAAAATATATAAAGTCAAAAAGGTGGTCAGAAAAATACATCTGTAAATCGGTAATTTTGTTGAGTGTATTTGGAGTAATGGTGTTTAGTTTATAAATCCAAAAGATATCTTTCCGATTCAGTTGTCCAATGTGATTCTGAACCTGTGGTGGAATCTCCTTTTATGGGCAATATTTTGATTTTTAAATCTTTATTTTGTTTGATGGTGCAGTGGTGTGAAAGTCCATGTTTAAGAAAACCCTTTTGAATATTGGAACGGTGTGAGTTCATCCTTTTGTGGAGGAGATTGGTAGTCCTTCCCACATATAAGTTCTGACATTATCATATAATCACACACATATATATATATATATATATATATATATATATATATATATGAGTGAGTGTGTGCATGTATCAAGCCACTCCCACTCCACATAGCACCACCCACTCCACACAACCACACTCACTCCACACGCAAAGCCCTGTCCACATGGCCCATGTTGTTAGTGCATACGGGTAGAGAAACATTCACCTCGAAAGCCACTCTGCAAAACTCACTGGCTGCGATGTCCCAGCCACTGCGACCTACAATCAGGACCGCCGCCTTCAGAGAATCAGTGCGCGGCAGGCACAGGCCATATCTAGCCCCGTCATGTTTAGAATGGAGCTGCTCCTGTGAGGTATGACGTCAAGGGAAAGGGAGTAGCCTCATGGATTACACCACTGTGCTCATAACAGGAAGTTGCTGTGCACGTGTGAGGGGAAGAGAGGAGTGAGGTGAAAATGAGGAGTGAGGGGAAAATAGTGGAGTAAGGGGAGAATGAGAGGTGTGAGATGAAAATGAGAGGAATGAGTTGGAAATGAATAGGTTTTAGTGGAAAATGAGGAGTGAAGGGAAAATAGTGGAGTGATCGGAAAATGACAGGTTTGAGGTGAAAATGAGGGGAAAAAGATATGCAGATATTCATTTTTTGATCATTATTTATGATTACCGTATTTTTCGGACCATAAGACGCACTTTTTTCCCAAAAATTTTTTGGGGAAAGTGGGGGTTGCGTCTTATGGTCGCAATATACTCTCACTGGTGCGCGTGCAGCGTGGCTCTGTGGTGTGGTGGTGGCAGGCTGTGCTCCGGTGCAGGGGCAGCGGCTCTCTGTTCTCTGTGGGGCGGAGTCTCCGCCGGCATTTTTTTCACAGCCCGTTGGCCTCCAGGAGCAGGGACGCAGGGAAGATGGCCGCCGGTCCGGGTACTGCGCATGCTGAGGTACAGATCTCGTCCCGAGATCTCTGGAGATGAGATTCAAATCTCGGCAACGAGATCTGTACCTGAGCATGTGCAGTACCCGGCGTCCATGTTCCCGGAGGCCACCGCAACATGGCAGCTACGGATGTGCGGGGGCCTCCGGGCTGTGAGAAAATGCCGGCGGAGCCGCTGCCCCTGCACCAGAGTACAGCGCCCCTGAGCACAGCATCGCAAGCCCCAGCACGGCGCCCTCGGCACGGCACCCCACAGCCCCCCTTCCCAGCACAGCGCCCCACAGCCCCCAGTACAGCACAGAGCCCACAGCACAGCGCCCCAGCACAATGCCCCCAGTACAGCACGGCACCCCACAGCCCCCCTTCCCAGCACAGTGCCACAGCACGGCACCCCACAGCCCCCCTTCCCAGGACAATGCCCCCAGTACACCACAGAGCCCCCAGCATGGCAACCCACAGCCTCTCTTCCCAGCAAAATGCCCCCAGCACAGCACAGAGCCCCCTGCACAGCAGGGCGCCCCACAGCCCCCCCTTCCCAGCACAACGCCCCCAGTACAGCACAGGGCCCACAGCACGGCACCCCACAGCCCCCCTTCCCAGCACAGTGCCCCCAGTACAGCACGGTGCCCACAGCACAGCGCCCCAGCACAGTGCCCCCAGTACAGCACGGTGCCCACAGCACTGCCCCCCCTTCCCAGCCAGCATAGTGCCCCCAGCACAGCGCCCCAGCACAATGCCCCCAGAACAGAGCCGCCACCGCACAAGCTTGGGATGGGATTTCCTAGAGGCCACCGCACCAGCCTGGAACACTGAACGACCCCTGTGACCATTCCTCCACCTGTGCCAGATCCCTTTCCTGGTAAGCTGAATTCGGACTGTAAGACGGACCCCCATTTGACACATTATTTTTTTCCCTATTTTCCTTCTGAAAATTTGAGGTGTATCTTATAGTCCAAAAAATACGGTAATCACACATCTCCACAGGAGACACCAGAGATGAACCCCAGCACCTTCCTAGAGTGGACCCACTGGATCACGGGACCGACCATTCCCAGGCGCACTGACCAGATGGAACCGCCCCCATACAGGGAGCGCTAGGAGCAGGCCCGGGGGGTAGACACACTGTAATGGCTAGTACCAGGGACCAGCTTGTAGGAGTCAGAGACCAAGGTGGCGCAGATTGCGCACTGGACGGAGATCAGGGCAGAGCTGAGCACGTTCTTGGTGATGTACAGGAGACCAGGACAGAGCAGGGTACACACAGGATATAGTGCAGTAGAACAGGACAGAGGAGAGCGCATACCAGGTAATGTATAGGAGACCTGGACCGAGCAGAGCACGAACAGGGTAAAGTACAGGAGACCAGGACAGAGGGGAGCGCGTACCAGGTAATGCACGGGAGACCTGGACAGAGCAGAGCTCGCACAGGGTAAAGTACAGGAGATATGAGAGAAAGCAAAGCATGCACCCTGGGGAGAGCGCAGGGACCTGAGACAAACCAGTACAGGGTATGCACCTGAGTGAATCACCGGGTACCGATGTGAGAGAGCGAGCGCCAGAAATACTGACGCCAGACACAGAGGAGAGCACTTCCGGTTTTGGTCACCTGGAAACCAAACAAAGGAACTAAGCAAGCGTGCATCTGCAGGCTAAGGAGGCGCACGGCGCAGGCGCGGACGCTCTGGGAGGTACTCAAGCCCAGAGGCACCCGACGTGACCCCACATCACCAGCGCGGGAGACCCGGGGAGCGGTGGCAGGGTGGTAACAGTACCCCCTCCTTTACGCCCCTCCTTAAGACTGGCAAGGAACTTTCCGAGGATACGCGGAGCATGAATGTTCTCTTGGGGCTCCCATGACCTCTCCTTAGGACCAACACCCTTCCAATCAATTAGAAAGTTTTCCCTTCAACCTTCTTCATGGCAAGAATATCTCTTACCGCAAAAACATCCCCGGTGTTACCGGATGGCGGAGTATGACTGGATGTGGCATGGAAGCGGTTGAGCACCACGGGTTTAAGAAGCGATACATGGAAGGCGTTGGGGATACAGAGTGATGCAGGCACCCTCAACTTGTAAGTGACCTCATTGAGTCGCTTCAAAACTTCAAAGGGACCGATGTATCGAGGGCCCAGCTTGAAAGATGGAATCTTGAGTCTGATATACTTGGATGCGAGCCACACCTTTTATCCCGGAAGGAATTTAATGGAGTCCAAGCACCTCCTGTCCGCATGTCTTTTCATCCTGTAGAAGGCTTTCTCAAGTGAATCTTTGGTCTCTTTCGAGATCTGGGAAAAATCCATCGACATGGTGCGGCCGCTGGAACACCCGAGACTCTACGATTCTATGATTCTATAATGGAAGTCTTCAAACAGAGGCTGGACAGACATCTGACTGGGATGATTTAGCGAATCCTGCTTTGAGCAGGGGGTTGGACCAGATGGCCCAGGAGGTTCCTTCCAACTCTACGATTCTATGATTCTATGATTCTATAATGGGTATCAGGAGAGGCATGTTGGGGTGTTGACCCGACACGATGAATAACGGAGACTTGGAAGAGGATTCTCTGGAATGATTGTTTTATGCAAACCCCGCCCAGGAAAGAAGACTTACCCAATCATCCAGATGGACATTACAGATCTGCCAAAGATAAGTCAGGACCTGGTTAACTCGCTCCACCTGGCCGTTAGATTTGAGGTGATAGGACGAAGAAAAATCAAGGGTCACCTTCATGAGTTTGCATAGAGCTCTCCAGAAGCGGGACGTAAATTGTACCCCTCTATCGGATACTATGTGTAGGGGGAAGCCATGGAACTTGAAGATATGGTTAATGAAGATTTTTGCCTATTCCGGAGCCGAAGGTAGGCCGGGAACAAAGTGTGACATTTTAGAAAAATGGTCCACATCCACTAAAAGAACCGTACAATCCAATGAACACGGTAGATCAGGGCAACTGTTACCACCCACCTTTCGTGTCTCCCTTTTTCCCTCATAGACTGTAAGCTTGCGAGCAGGGCCCTCATTCCTCTTGGTATTTTGTTATAATCTATTGTATGTGATTATTGTTATGCTGTAATGTCTATTGTCTGTACAAATCCCCTCTGAAATGTAAAGTGCTGCGGAATATGTCGGCGCTATAGAAATAAAATTTATTATTATTTATTATTATTAGATTGGTAATAAAATCCATGGCTATATGCTGCCAGGGAGCAGAGGGCACAGGAAGAGGTTGCAAGAGCCTGGTAGGAAGTTGCCTTGGGATCTTGTTCTTGGCGCAGGATGGGCAAGAAGCCATAAAGTCTTCCACATCTCGACGGAGAGAAGGCCACCAATAGTAGCGAGAGATGAGGGCCATCGTTTTCCTGACACCTGCATGGCCGGCTAATTTAGAGGAGTGACCACAGCGGAGAATCATTATTCTGTCGACCTCTGCCACAAATGTCTTACCCGGTGGAAGATGAGAATGTCTAAGCGGACCTGCGGTGATAACTCTGGTGGGATCGATAATATGAGAGGGTTCTTCTTCAGTATCCTCCTACAGGAAGGATCTAGACAACACGTCTGCTTTGGCATTCATAATACCTGTCCAAAAGCGGATTTCAAAGTCAAACAGAGCAAAAAACAAAGACCACCTGGCTTTTCAGGGATTAAGCCCTTGAGCGGAACGTATGTACGATAAATTGTTGTGGTTAGTGTAGATGACAAACGGGTGTACAGCTCCCTCCAGGAGATACCACCATTCCTCCAATGCCAACTTAATGGCCAATAACTCCCTGTCCCTGATGGAATAGTTGTTTTCGGCGGTAAAGAAGCCTCTGGAGAAAAACCTATAGGGAACTAAACAGCCAGAAGGAGACTTCTGAGAGAGTACAGCACCCACTCCTGTGGATGAAGCGAACACCTCAAGAATGAATGGCTTACTGACTTCTTGATGATGTAATACTGGTGCTTTTGCAAACGCCCGTTTTAAGGTGACAAAAGCACTCTCCACTGCTGCCGACCCGACCTCGGGATTGAACCCCTTACGGATGAGGGACAAGATTGGCTGAAATAAAGAAGAGAAATGAGGGATGAATTGTTGGTATTAATTTGCAAAGCCCAGGAAATGTTGTATGGCTTTTACCCCTTTACCTCCAAGGGTGGTTTGCACTTTAATGACCTGGCCAATTTTTACAATTCTGACCACTATCCCTTTATGAGGTCATAACTCTGGAACGCTTCCATGGATCCCAGTGATTCTGACTTTGTTTTCTCGTGACATATTGTACTTCATGATAGGGGTAAAAATTATTTGCTATGACTTGCTTTTTTGTGAAAAAAAAACGGAAATTTGGCGAAAATTAAGAAAATTTTGCAATTTCCCAACTTTGAATTTTCATGCCCTTAAATCACAGAGAAATGTCACAAAAAATACTTAGTAAGTAACATTTCCCACACGTTTACTTTACATCAGCACAATTTTGGAACCAAAATTTTTTTGTTAGGAAGTTATAAGGGTTAAAAGTTGACCAGCGGTTTCTCATTTTTACAACACCATTTTTTTTTTTAGGGACTACATCACATTTGAAGTCACTTTGAGGGGTCTATATGATCGAAAATACTCAAAAGTGACACCATTCTAAAAACTGCACCCCTCAAGGTGCTCAAAACCACATTCAAGAAGTTTATTAACCCTTCAGGTACTTCACAGGAATTTTTGGAATGTTTAAAAAAAAATGAACATTTAACTTTTTTTCACAAGCAAATTATTTCAGGTCCAATTTTTTTTATTTTTCCAAGGGTAGCAGGAGAAATTGTACCCCAAAACTTATTGTGCAATTTGTCCTGAGTAGGCTGATACCTGATATGTGGGTGTAAATCAGTGTTTGGGCGCATGGCAGAGCTTGGAAGGGAAGAAGCGCCGTTTGACTTTTTCAACCCAAAATTGGCTGGAATTGAGATCGGACGTCACGTCACCTTTGGAGGGCCCCTGATGTGCCTAACCAGTGAAACCCTCCACAAGTGACCCCATTTTGGAAACTAGACCTCTCATTTTTGTGCCAGTTTTACAGTTTTTGTAGCTGTTTTTAAGTGTATTCATATCAGGGCACCTCACTGTATTGTGTTTTATGATTGTGATGCTTATTTTTTGTTGTTAAACCTATAAAAAAACAGAAAATAAAAAATTGCTGAATAAGAAACTGGACGAATAAGAAGCCAACTTCAGCCTCATGCTGCATTTAATATGTTAACTGCTGTGGGGGGATCATGATTCCATCAGGGGCAGGTGGGGGCAAAAAACGAATGACATGATCAGCATCAGAGTCCGCATGTAGGCAGGGACACGACCGATGACATGTATATACAGTTGTGGCCAAAAGTATTGACACCCCTGCAATTCTGTCAGATAATACTCAGTTTCTTCCTGAAAATGATTGCAAACACAAATTCTTTGGTATTATTATCTTCATTTAATTTGTCTTAAATGAAAAAACACAAAAGAGAATGAAGCAAAAAGCAAAACATTGATCATTTCACACAAAACTCCAAAAATGGGCCAGACAAAAGTATTGGCACCCTCAGCCTAATACTTGGTTGCACAACCTTTAGCCAAAATAACTGCGACCAACCGCTTCCGGTAACCATCAATGAGTTTCTTACAATGCTCTGCTGGAATTTTAGACCATTCTTCTTTGGCAAACTGCTCCAGGTCCCTGATATTTGAAGGGTGCCTTCTCCAAACTGCCATTTTTAGATCTCTCCACAGGTGTTCTATGGGATTCAGGTCTGGACTCATTGCTGGCCACCTTAGAAGTCTCCAGTGCTTTCTCTCAAACCATTTTCTAGTGCTTTTTGAAGTGTGTTTTGGGTCATTGTCCTGCTGGAAGACTCATGACCTCTGAGGGAGATCCAGCTTTCTCACACTGGGCCCTACATTATGCTGCAAAATTTGTTGGTAGTCTTCAGACTTCATAATGCCATGCACACGGTCAAGCAGTCCAGTGCCAGAGGCAGCAAAGCAACCCCAAAACATCAGGGAACCTCCGCCATGTTTCACTGTAGGGACCGTGTTCTTTTCTTTGAATGCCTCTTTTTTTACTCCTGTAAACTCTATGTTGATGCCTTTGCCCAAAAAGCTCTACTTTTGTCTCATCTGACCAGAGAACATTCTTCCAAAACGTTTTAGGCTTTTTCAGGTAAGTTTTGGCAAACTCGAGCCTGGCTTTTTTATGTCTCGGGGTAAGAAGTGGAGTTTTCCTGGGTCTCCTACCATACAGTCCCTTTTCATTCAGATGCCGATGGACAGTACGGGTTGACACCGTTGTACCCTCGGACTGCAGGGCAGCTTGAACTTGCTTGGATGTTAGTCGAGGTTCTTTATCCAACATCTGCACAATCTTGTGTTGAAATCTCTTGTCAATTTTTCTTTTCCGTCCACATCTAGGGAGGTTAGCCACAGTGCCATGGGCTTTAAACTTCTTGATGACACTGCGCACGGTAGACACAGGAACATTCAGGTCTTTGGAGATGGACTTGTAGCCTTGAGATTGCTCATGCTTCCTCACAATTTGGTTTCTCAAGTCCTCAGAGAGTTCTTTGGTCTTCTTTCTTTTCTCTATGCTCAATGTGGTACACACAAGGACACAGGACCGAGGTTGAGTCAACTTTAATCCATGTCAACTGGCTGCAAGTGTGATTTAGTTATTGCCAACACCTGTTAGGTGCCACAGGTAAGTTACAGGTGCTGTTAATTACACAAATTAGAGAAGCATCACATGATTTTTTTGAACAGTGCCAATAGTTTTGTCCACCCTCTTTTTTATGTTTGGTGTGGAATTATATCCAATTTGGCTTTAGGACAATTCTTTTTGTGTTTTTTCATTTAAGACAAATTAAATGAAGATAATAATAACAAAGAATTTGTGTTTGCAATCATTTTCAGGAAGAAACTGAGTATTATCTGACAGAATTGCAGGGGTGTCAATACTTCTGGCCACAACTGTATGCCATCAGTCGTGAAGGGGTTAATGTTATCAGTATTTGTGCAAGAAATGTCCAACCGCAGTGTTACTGTGTGTGTCCGGTGTCCGTTCTACAGTGTGAAAGAGCCACGGGGTCTGTGACCGAAGCTGGGGGGTATACAGTGTACACAGAGGAGTCTGCTCCATACATACAGGGCTCCGTACACACACGGCTCCAGTCCGTACACCCCGTACACATGCGGCTCTGCTACATCTACCCTGTAAACCCCTCCTGACCCCACACATAAACTTCCCCTCATCCAGCACCATGACAACCAGCACAGCAGCGTCCTGCATACACTGAGGCCCCTGATCATGTGACCACTGACTCCTCCCCTCCTGTGACCTCATCACAGGTCCTGTGCGCACAGAGCAGCCAGCCCATAAAGTCTGCTGTCTTCAAGAATATATACCTGGAAGGAGCCCATACAGGCTAGGCTCAACCAGAGTGCGGGTGGAGACTCCACACCAGGACTGTAGCAGGTAAAGACCCCAATGTCCACAAGTGTCCCTTCTGCAGGTCGGTGCCCTTATTCTCTATGTGGAGTGCGGCTCTGCGGGTGGAGGTCGGTGCCGGAGGCTCCATTATTCTCTATGTGGAGTGTGGCTCTGCGGGTGGAGGTCGGTGCCGGAGGCTCCATTATTCTCTATGTGGAGTGCGGCTCTGCGGGTGGAGGTCGGTGCTGGAGGCTCCATTATGCTCTATGTGGAGTGTGGCTCTGCGGGTGGAGGTCGGTGCTGGAGGCTCCATTATTCTCTATGTGGAGTGCGGCTCTGTGGGTGGAGGTCGGTGCCGGAGGCTCCATTATTCTCTATGTGGAGTGCGGCTCTGCGGGTGGAGGTCGGTGCTGGAGGCTCCATTATTCTCTATGTGGAGTGCGGCTCTGTGGGTGGAGGTCGGTGCCGGAGGCTCCATTATTCTCTATGTGGAGTGTGGCTCTGCGGGTGGAGGTCGGTGCTGGAGGCTCCATTATTCTCTATGTGGAGTGCGGCTCTGCGGGTGGAGGTCGGTGCTGGAGGCTCCATTATGCTCTATGTGGAGTGTGGCTCTGCGGGTGGAGGTCGGTGCTGGAGGCTCCATTATTCTCTATGTGGAGTGCGGCTCTGTGGGTGGAGGTCGGTGCCGGAGGCTCCATTATTCTCTATGTGGAGTGCGGCTCTGCGGGTGGAGGTCGGTGCTGGAGGCTCCATTATTCTCTATGTGGAGTGCGGCTCTGTGGGTGGAGGTCGGTGCCGGAGGCTCCATTATTCTCTATGTGGAGTGTGGCTCTGCGGGTGGAGGTCGGTGCTGGAGGCTCCATTATTCTCTATGTGGAGTGCGGCTCTGCGGGTGGAGGTCGGTGCTGGAGGCTCCATTATTCTCTATGTGGAGTTCAGTGCTGGAGGCTCCATTATTCTCTATGTGGAGTGTGGCTCTGCGGGTGGAGGTCGGTGCTGGAGGCTCCATTATTCTCTATGTGGAGTGTGGCTCTGCGGGTGGAGGTCGGTGCTGGAGGCTCCATTATTCTCTATGTGGAGTTCAGTGCTGGAGGCTCCATTATTCTCTATGTGGAGTGTGGCTCTGCGGGTGGAGGTCGGTGCCGGAGGCTCCATTATTCTCTATGTGGAGTGTGGCTCTGCGGGTGGAGGTCGGTGCTGGAGGCTCCATTATTCTCTATGTGGAGTGCGGCTCTGCGGGTGGAGGTCGGTGCTGGAGGCTCCGTTATTCTCTATGTGGAGTGCGGCTCTGCGGGTGGAGGTCGGTGCTGGAGGCTCCATTATTCTCTATGTGGAGTGTGGCTCTGCGGGTGGAGGTCAGTGCTGGAGGCTCCATTATTCTCTATGTGGAGTGCAGCTCTGCTGGTGGAGGTCGGTGCCGGAGGCTCCATTATTCTCTATGTGGAGTGCAGCTCTGCTGGTGGAGGTCGGTGCCGGAGGCTCCATTATTCTCTATGTGGAGTGCAGCTCTGCTGGTGGAGGTCGGTGCCGGAGGCTCCATTATTCTCTATGTGGAGTGCAGCTCTGCTGGTGGAGGTCAGTGCTGGAGGCTCCATTATTCTCTATGTGGAGTGCAGCTCTGCTGGTGGAGGTCGGTGCTGGAGGCTCCATTATTCTCTATGTGGAGTGTGGCTCTGCGGGTGGAGGTCAGTGCCGGAGGCTCCATTATTCTCTATGTGGAGTGCAGCTCTGTGGGTGGAGGTCGGTGGTGGAGGCTCCATTATTCTCTATGTGGAGTGCGGCTCTGCGGGTGGAGGTCGGTGCTGGAGGCTCCATTATTCTCTATGTGTAGTGTGGCTCTGCGGGTGGAGGTCGGTGCTGGAGGCTCCATTATTCTCTATGTGGAGTGAGGCTCTGCGGGTGGAGGTCGGTGCTGGAGGCTCCATTATTCTCTATGTGGAGTGAGGCTCTGTGGGTGGAGGTCGGTGCTGGAGGCTCCATTATTCTCTATGTGGAGTGAGGCTCTGTGGGTGGAGGTCGGTGCCGGAGGCTCCATTATTCTCTATGTGGAGTGCGGCTCTGCGGGTGGAGGTAGGTGCTGGAGGCTCCATTATTCTCTATGTGGAGTGCGGGTGGAGGTCGGTGCTGGAGGCTCCATTATTCTCTATGTGTAGTGTGGCTCTGCGGGTGGAGGTCGGTGCTGGAGGCTCCATTATTCTCTATGTGGTGTCCGGCTCTGCGGGTGGAGGTCGGTGCTGGAGGCTCCATTATTCTCTATGTGGAGTGCGGCTCTGCGGGTGGAGGTCAGTGCTGGAGGCTCCATTATTCTCTATGTGGAGTGCGGGTGGAGGTCGGTGCTGGAGGCTCCATTATTCTCTATGTGGAGTGCGGGTGGAGGTCGGTGCTGGAGGCTCCATTATTCTCTATGTGGAGTGCGGGTGGAGGTCGGTGCTGGAGGCTCCATTATTATCTGTGGAGTGCGGCTCTGCGGGTGGAGGTCGGTGCTGGTGGCTCCATTATTCTCTATGGGAGTGCGGCTCTGCGGGTGGAGGTCGGTGCTGGAGGCTCCATTATTCTCTATGTGGCTCTGCGGGTGGAGGTCGGTGCTGGAGGCTCCATTATTCTCTATGTGGAGTGTGGCTCTGCGGGTGGAGGTCGGTGCTGGAGGCTCCATTATTCTCTATGTGGAGCGCGGCTCTGTGGATGGAGGTAAGTGCTGGAGGCTCCATTATTCTCTATTTGGAGTGCGGCTCTGCGGGTGGAGGTCGGTGCTGGAGGCTCCATTATTCTCTATGTGGAGTGCGGGTGGAGGTAGGTGCTGGAGGCTCCATTATTCTCTATGTGGAGTGCGGGTGGAGGTCGGTGCTGGAGGCTCCATTATTCTCTATGTGGAGTGCGGCTCTGCAGGTAGAGGCTCCACACCAGGACTGTAGCAGGTAAAGATATTCCCCCAATATCCACAGGTGTCCCTTATAATTGGGGGATTCTATCACCTCTAATGCCAGATGTTGATGCGAGTTTCTCTCATCACACACAGTATAATGTATTTTATGTAATATACGGAAGCCTACAGGAAAATGCCCCCAAAAATCATATCCAGTGAAAAGAAAATCACTGTACATGGAGACTTTGGGATCAGATCATTTCTGTCCGTTGTGTTTGTGGAAACAGAAATTCCTTTTCTAAAAGCCTCAAACTTCTGTGTGTGACTCAGACCTGAGATCTAACGTGATAGAAGATTACAGTGCGGGGAAGACAGGAAACCTTCATATAGACGGCCGGTGGGGATGGAGTCAGTGACGGACTCTGGCCAAATATGTTTCTAGAGCCGTAGTAGAAGATGAAGATGTCGTCCTCACCATGAAGTAGTTATTTCTCCTGTCACGTATTCAGCTGCCGACTCCGCGGAAGAAACTGCTTGTTGTCTGTGGCCTAAATATATAGGTTTTTCCTTATTATCTCCAGTAGTTGTATTATTACACAGGATTTTTATGATGTTACATCGGCTCATCTTCACATTCAGGTCTCTACAATATCGGATCCTCTCAGTGACGATCTTCTAATTTTCCTGAATTACCCATCAAAGATGGATATGGACAGAGACAAGATGGCGGAGAGGATATTACACCTCACCCTAGAGATCCTCTTCCGGCTTACTGGAGAGGTGAGAGATTCTGATGACGTCACATTATATCATTCTTATCTATGGGAATAACAGATGGACAGAACTGGAGAGGTGAGGACTCTGGAAATGTCTGTAGTGAGATTTATTAATGTGTCTCTCCATAACCAGGATTACACAGTAGTGAAGAAGTCCTCTAGTGAACGCAGTCAGGACCCTGTGTCTGATGGATGGGGAAGACCCCTGAGCCCAATCGTGGGGCCTCCACCTCACCCCCTGATACATGAGGACATCAATGACCAGAAGATCCTAGAACTCGCCTACAAGATGATTGAGCTGCTGACTGGAGAGGTGACACTGCTGGGAATGCTGGGACATTATACAGTAACACTATGAAGGGATCGGGGAATGACGGTATCATTGTATGTGTCAGGTTCCTATAAGGTGTCAGGATGTCGCTGTCTATTTCTCCATGGAGGAGTGGGGGTATTTAGAAGGACACAAAGATCTGTACAAGGACGTCATGATGGAGGTTCCCCAGCCCCTCACATCACCAGGTAATAGACAGGACTAAATACACACGGCCTGTAATTATCTGTATGTAAAGAATGAATTCAGTCCCTGTATGTGTTTCCTCCAGATCTATCCAGTAGGAAGACATCACCAGAGAGATGTCCCCGTCCTCTTCTTCCACAGGACTGTAAACAAGAAGATCCCATTATTCCCCAGGATCATCAGGTAGATGGAGAGAAGGTGTCATGAGATCTTCCCTATGATGTGTAGATGGCTGTGAAGGTCTTGTGCTCAGTCTTGTTTTATCCACCAGTATTATATGTTTTATACTTGTGTAATGAGAACAGTGGAGATGGCAGGATTAGAGCTGATCATAGATGTGACTTCTCCATCTGTCTGTGACTTTTACAATATTTGTTTCAGGGTGAAGATCTGACCCATATTAATACTACTGAGACATATGTGAGGGGTGATGAGCGGTGTAAAGAGGAGATTCCTACATATGACTACCCAGGTGAGTAGTAACCACTAAATGAAGAGAAATCACAGATTCTTCTCAGTCACCGGCTGTGGCTGCTTTATCAGTCGTGTAGTCCAAATATATCACAATCGTGTGATCACCATTTTGCCTCGATACCGCAACGTTTTACTTCACCCAAAACTGTTCAAATGAATTTGGGCATTGAAAGCCCTTTTTCCCTTCACCCATGACAGCACACCTGAGACAGGGATCCGCCCCGCCAGGACAGGAACCTACTGAAATATAAGGGGCGGCACCTCTCCCCCGCTTCAGTTGGGTTCCTGTCCTGTAAGAAAATCCCAGTCTGACAGCGGCGGTGCCAGTCATGGATGAAATGGACCCAGGGCCGTCCCGGCGTGGGAAGAGCAGGTCAGCTTACCTGCAACGCCGGCCGTCGGTTGCCTGGAAGCGCAGTCCCCGGGGATCCTCCTGCAGGCTCCGGGTTCATGCGGGTGCAGCTAGGTGGCCTCTATAGCAGGGCACTCCTCCGTGCCTCCCTCCCCTTGCGCGCGCCCGACCCTTCTCCCTCTGACATGACAGGGAGAGTCGGGGGCGGTTTCTGACGTCAGCGGGGCACCCTGGGAGCGCGAAGGCTGATGTCACAGACGCGACGGCAAGATGGCGCCTGGTGCGACGCAGGCCGCATTAAGAAGAATGGCGGCGGTCGAAGGGGCGAGGGGAAGAGAATAACACTCACCGGACGGACCTATTTAAAGGAAGGGCGGCAAGGCGGCCAGGTAATAGAATGGGGTCACAGCAGGAACGTTCACAGTCTACACCGTCTCTGCCCCATCGCAAACCTCCGCTCGTAAGCATGGCACCCGTTCAAGCGGCAAAAGCAGCAGTCGCCCGAGCCACAGATTGAGAGATTCCTCGAGGTAAAAAGAGAGCACAGGCCATGTGCTCCAACACAGTCTCCGAGTCCGGTACCCGACTTTATGGGTGGTGAGTTATCTCTGTGAATGCTAGACTAATGTTAATAGGGTCCTTCTTGTATGTGTTTTTTTTTTTTTTTTTTTTTCCTTTAGGGAAAAGCCAAAAAAGCAGGGAGCAAGAGAAATAATAGGGAGTGCGCCATATGTCAGAGCCCCCTAGCGAGAAGGACCTTTGCGCCAGCTGTATACAGGGAACTATGGCGGAGGAGGTGCCGAGCTTTGCAAATAACCTTAGTTTAGTCATCAGGTCTGAGGTAGAAGGCTCACTTAAAGTGTTATTAAAGAAAAAGAGTAGGAAAGACTCCCCTAGTTCATCATCAGACGCCTCCTCAGCTGAATATCAGGCCGAACACCTGTCCTCCTCCTCGGATAGTGACACGGGTGGCAAGCCGTGTTTTCCGGTAGCGGATATGGATGCTCTCCTTAAATCCTTTAGGACAACCATGGGCCTACAGCAGGAGAAAACGACTAAGTCCCTAGAAGATGTCATGTTCTGGGGGTTACAGGAAAGGAAAAAGCGCACCTTTCCAGTCACTGAGAAAGTCCAGGCACTCATTGAAAGAGAATGGAAGAAACCTGAAAGATCAGGAAGCCTTCCTTCCTCCTCTAAAAGAGATACCCCTTTTGAGCTTAAAGATAAGGAAATATGGGACAAAGTCCCAAAGATTGACGCAGCAGTGTCTAGATCGTCCAAAAAATCAGCCCTGCCCCTGGAAGACTCAGGTGTACTGAGAGACCCGCTAGATAAGAAAGCAGACTCCTACCTAATACATACATGGGAAGCAGCGGCAAGAGGACTGAAACCGGCAATAGCTGGCACCTGCACAGCACGATCCTTAATGATTTGGCTACAGCAGCTGGAAGAGAAACTCGCATCCAAGGTCTCGAGGGAAAAAATTCTGGCAGATATATATCTTCTACATGGAGCAGCAGCTTTTTTGACCCACACCTCTGCCGATTCCATGAGACTGACGGCGAGAGCAGCAGGATTATCAAACGCCGCAAGGCGTGCATTATGGCTTAAAGGTTGTCCAGGAGACCTACAATCAAAAGCTACGTTGTGCTCTCTTCCATGTGATGGACAATTTCTATTTGGAAAAAATTTAGATGACATCCTGGATAGAGCAAGTGATAGAAAGAAGGGCTTCCCTAGATTTCCAGGAGATTAAAGAAGGCCGTCTTTTCCAGGGAGGGACAAGGTCACACTCCTTAATGAACGAGGCCAACAAAATTTTTCACAGAGCAGAATGACATCTACTCTCTCTAACGGCACTACACATAAGAGGTGTAGAAAACGTACAAGCCGACTTCCTAAGCCGCAATACATTGAGGCAAGGAGAATGGGCTCTAAATCGCTTAGGCCTGTTTCACACTTCCGTTTTTGTGTCCGCCAAACGGATCCGTTTCCGTTTTTTTGACGGAAACTGATGCAAACGGATCCGTTTTTTTAAAAACGGATCCGTTTTTTTGACGGATCCGCGGTAACCGTAATGGAAGTCTATGGGACAAAAAAAACGGATCCTGCAAAAAATGGCGGATCCGTTTTTTTACGGAAAACAACGGATTTTGACGATTTGAAAAAACGGAAGTGTGAAACAGGCCTAACCGGGAAGTCCTCTCAATGCTCTGTAACCGACTGAAGCGGGGGAGAGGTGCCGCCCCTTATATTTCAGTAGGTTCCTGTCCTGGCAGGGTGGATCCCTCAGGTGTGCTGTCATGGGTTCCAGAAAAAACTGCTACCGGTAAGTAACCATGGTGGTTTAAGAATCATAGAATCGTAGAGTTGGAAGGGACCTCCTGGACCATCTGGTCCAACTCCCTGCTCAAAGCAGGATTCGCTAAATCATCCCAGTCAGATGTCTGTCCAGTCTCTGAAGACTTCCATTGAAGGAGAACTCACCACTTCTCGTGGCAGCTTGTTCCACTCATTGATCACTCTAACTGTCAAAAAGTTTTTTTCTAATATCTAATCTGTGTCTCCTTCCATTCAGTTTCATCCCATTGCTTCTAGTCTTTCCTTGTGCAAATGAGAATAAAGTTGATCCTTCTACAATGTGACAGCCCTTTAGATATTTGTAGACAGCTATTAAGTCTCCTCTCAGTCTTCTCTTTTGCAAACTAAACAATCCTAAATCCTGCAACCTTTCCTCATAAGACAGGGTTTGCAGACCGGTCACCATTCTGGTTGCTCTTTTCTGAACTTGCTCCAGTTTGTTGATGTCTTTTTTAAAATGTGGTGCCCAAAACTGGACACAATATTCCAGATGAGGTCTGACCAAAGAGGAGTAGAGGGAAATAATGTCTTCACGTGATCTAGACTGTATGCTTCTGTTAATACATCCTAGAATTGCATTTGCCT
Organism: Dendrobates tinctorius; assembly: GCF_039654945.1. Lineage (NCBI taxonomy): Eukaryota > Metazoa > Chordata > Amphibia > Anura > Dendrobatidae > Dendrobates > Dendrobates tinctorius. The sequence goes on from NW_027361794.1 coordinate 12,270,757, forward strand.
TTTTTGCTGCTGCATCACACTGTTGACTCATATTCAGTCTGTGATCTATTAGTATACCCAAGTCTTTTTCACATGTGCTGTTGCTTAGGCCTATTCCTCCCATTCTGTATATGCTTTTTTCATTTTTATTGCCCAGATGTAGTACTTTGCATTTTTCCCTGTTAAAAACCATTCTGTTAGTTGCTGCCCACTTCTCCAGTTTATTTATATCTTTTTGAATCCTCTCTCTCGTCTCTAGTATTAGCTATCCCTCCTAGCTTTGTGTCATCAGCAAATTTAATCAGTTTACCCTCAATTCCTTCATCTAAATCGTTGATAAAGATGTTGAACAATACAGGGCCCAGGACAGAGCCCTGTGGTACCCCACTTGAGACATTCTTCCAACTGGATGTGCAGCCATTTACGACAACTCTTTGGGTCCGATCACTAAGCCAATTATGAATCCACCTAACAGTTGCCTTGTCCATTCCATACTTAGTCATTTTTTCAATAAGGATTGTATGAGATACTTTGTCAAATGCTTTGCTGAAGTCAAGATATACTATATCTACAGCATTTCCTTGATCCACCCAATCAGTAATACCGTCATAGAAGGAAATTAAGTTAGTCTGACATGGCTTATTAGTTACAAACCCATGCTGACTCTGTTTAATCACTTCATTCTTATCCAGGTACTGACAATACATGTTGTTTAATAATTTGTTCAAAGATCTTTCCTGGTATAGAAGTCAGACTCACCGGCCTATAGTTGCCTGGGTCCACCTTCTTCCCCTTTTTGAAGATAGGAACAACATTTGCTCTTCTCCAGTCTTCTGGGACTTCTCCTGTTCTCCAAGAATTTTCAAAGATTATGGAGAGGGGTTCAAAAATTTCTTCTGCTATCTCCTTCAGTACTCTGGGGTGTAATTCATCTGGACCTGGAGACTTGAATTCCTTAAGGTTAGCTAAGTGTTTCCTCACTATCTTTCTGTTTATAGATATCCTGTATTCTTCTATTCCCTTAATAGGACAGTGAAGAACAGTTGATGTCACATTTCCTTTCTGAGAGAAAACAGATGCAAAATAGGAATTTAAAAGTTCGGCCTTCTCAACATCCTGTCTTACCATTTCATCATTTTCATCCTGTAAAAATCCTATAGCATCTTTGATTTTTCTTTTACTTTTGACATATCCCCAAAATCCTTTATTATTGCTTTTGACATCTCTTGCAAGCCTCAATTCATTGTCAGCTTTAGATAATCTGATTTGTGCCCTGCAGCTTCTGCAGACAGCATTATATTCTTCTTAAGATATGCCTCCCTCTTTCCATTTTATAAACTTTTTTTTTTCTTCCTTTTTAGCATGTGCTTAAGTTCTGTGTTCATCCATTCTGGCTTCCTTAAATGCTTCCTATTCTTCCCTTTTTTCGGAATTGTTAACAATTGTGCTTTTGAGAATTTCATTTTTCAAGATTTCCCATCTTTCCTGGACATTTTTGTCTTTAAGGATATCCAGCTATTGGATCCCTCCAATTCTCTTTCTGAATCCCTTAAAATCTGACTTTCTGAAATCTAACCTTGACGTCTGAGTCTTCACAGGTCTTCCTCCTCTAGTTATCCAAAATTCTAAAATAGCATGGTCGCTACCTCCTAGGGTCCCAGCCACTTTTACCTCCTCAACCATTTCCTCCCTGTTTATAAGAGAAAACAAGGGCGGGGGCGCAGACATAGGGCTTCACCTGGTATAAATCAATTAAAATATAAAAGTACTATGAAGTACTCACCCTTTATGGGTTGTGTTCAGACACAACCACTCTCAACGTTTGTTGCAGTCATATAGCTGCTGCAGAGCTCGTGCAGGTGGACAGCATCCACTAGGTATCATAAGTTGAGGATCCCAGAAAAGCACTTCTGAGCATCCGCGCTGCTTTAGTGATAAGAATTCTTCAGAAATCCATATAAATCTTTCAAGTTCTTTATTATATGTACTACAGAAACTACGCGTTTCGAGGTGACAAACCGCACCTCTTCTTCAGGTTACAGTACAGAGTTGTCTGTAACCTGAAGAAGAGGTGCGGTTTGTCACCTCGAAACGCGTAGTTTCTGTAGTACATATAATAAAGAACTTGAAAGATTTATATGGATTTCTGAAGAATTCTTATTCCTAAAGCAGCGCGGATGCTCAGAAGTGCTTTTCTTGGATCCTCAACTTATGCTCCCTGTTTATAAGGATTAGATCCAAGGTAGCAGTTCCCCTTGTTTTCTCCCCTACCTTTTGGAAGATAAAGTTGTCAGCAAGAGAGGATAAGAATTTCCTTGACCTGTTAGTTTTGCCTGAGAGAGATTCCCAACAAATGTCTGGATAGTTGAAATCTCCCATGACAACAATGTCATATTTTTTCTATAGAAGTTACCACCTGGAGGATCCACCTACCCCTTGGGATTAGGAGACGCTGACCCTTACCTGCCCAGATCTGTAAACGACAAAGCCTAATGACACTGTACATAGAATGTGCTGACGAGTAAGAAAACCACTGGAAGAAAAATATTATTATGGGCCTTTTAAGAGAAAGCTGAGGGTATTGGGGCTGTTGGTTTACTAGAATCTTGATATTGCAAATATTTCAAACACCATCTTGCGGGCCAAATCTGGCCTGCAGGGTGATTGTATTTGGTCCGTTATGCCGGCACCGCCTCCCCATTATACTGTACAGAAGACCTTGTCGGGCTTTTATACTGTATGGAGGACTGTGGGGCCCATTATACTATGTGGAGAGCTGTAAGGTTGTCCCACGACACTGTCCAAGTTTCTTTTGGCCCTCTCTGAATTTCCATTTGACATCACTCTGTTATTGGATAAATCTACCTTCTCTCCCTTCTGTGCTGCTGAATGTCTCATATGGTTCCTACAAGACCAGGTCCAGTCTTCCTGGCCAAACTTCACTTTTATGACTGACAACATTAAATGTGCAGTGAGGCCAAATGTGAATTTCTGTACAATAACAAAGTTTCCATTTATCCTAACTTTAAAAATTATTTTAAAACCGATTAACTTAAATGAGGATTGTGATGAACCACATAAAAAACATTACACCTGACCCATGACAGAGAGGGTAAAATAAGTATTTGATACACTACCAATGTTTCAAGTTTCCCAACCTACAGAGAAAGGAGAGGTCTGTAATTTTTGTTCTAGGCACAAATCCAGAAAACAACATTGTTTGATTTTCAAATAAATTTGCATTTTTTGCATGAAATACTTTTATTTGATAAAATAGAAAAGCAAAGCTTAATATTTGGTACTGAAACCTTTGTTTGCAGTTACAGGGGTTAGACTTTTCCTGTAGTTTTTCACCAAGTTTACACACACTGCAGCTGAGATTTTGGCCCACTCCTCCATACAGATCTTCTCCAGATCTTTCAGGGCTATCGCAGAACAACATTGAGTTTCAGCTCCCTCCAAAGATTTTCTATTGGTTTCAGGTCTGGAGACTGGCTAGGCCACTCTTTTACCTTGAAATGCTTCTTAAGGAGCCACTTTATAGTTGCCTCGCTGTGTGTTTCGCGTCATTATTATGCTGGAAGACTCAACCATGACCCATCTTCAATGCTCTTACTGAGGGAAGGAGGTTTTTGGCCAAAATCTCGCAATGCATGACCCATTCATCCTTCATTATGTTTCAGTGATCCTGTCCCCTTTACTGAAAAGCACCCCCAAAGTATGATGTTTCCCCTACAATGCTTCACGATTAGGAAAGTGTTTTTGGGGTTGTACATATTCTTCTTCCTCCAAACATCGCGAGTGGAGTTGATACCAAAGGTCTCATCTGACCAAATGACCTTCTCCCATGCCTCCTCTGGATCATTCAGATGGTCACTGGCGAACCATAAATGGGCCTGTACATGTGCTGGCATGCGCAGGGGAACTTTGCATGCTCTTCAGGATTTTAATCCATGACGGCAAGGTGTCATGGAACTGGTCCTCCAGTGTAGTTCTGGGCTGATTCTGGATATTTCTTAGAATCATCCTTACCGCATGAGGTGAGATCTTGCAAGGAGCCCTAGACCGAGGAACCTTGACAGTCAGCCTATGTTTCTTCCATTTTCTAATAATTGTGCCAACAGTTGTTGCCGTCTCGACAAGCTGCTTGCGTATTGTCCTGAAGCTGATCCCAGCCTTGTGCAGGTCTACAATTTTGTCCCTGTTGTCCTTAGAAAGCTGTTTGATTTTGGCCATGGTGGAGAGCTTTGAAGTGTGATTGAGTGTGTGGACAAGTATCTTTTATACAGGTAACGAGTGCAGAGAAGGGGTTTTCTTTAAGAAAACCTAACAAGTCTGTGAGAGCCAGAACTCTTGTTGGTTGGTAGGTGATCAAATACTTATTTCATGCAAATAAATGCAACTTAGTTAAAAAAAAAATCACACTGTATGATTTTTAAATTTTTTTTTTTTTTTTTTTTTTTTTTTTTCCCCCTTCACCCATGACAGCACACCAGAGAGAGGGATCTGCCCCGCCAGGACAGGAACCTACTGAAATATAAGGGGCGGTACCTCTCCCCCGCTTCAGTTGGTTACAGAGCATGAGAGGACGTCCCGGCGTGGGAAGAACAGGTGACCGTACCTGTAGCGCCGGCTGTCAGGTGGCTGGTTGCGCACTGCGTGGGATCCCCCTGGGGCTTCGCGTTCGTGCGGGCACGGCAGGCAGCTCCTGAGGCTCTGGACGCTCCGCCGTGCCTCCCTCCCCTCGCCCTGGCCTTCTCCCTCTGAAAGCCTAAACGTTGGGGGCGTCTTCCGGCCGCTGACGTCGGCGGCATAATGCATTATGGGCGCGCCGGGCTGACGTCAGCTAGACAACGGCAACATGGCGCCCTGTGTGACGCCGGCCGGCATTTTTCGTGGAGGAAGCTACAGCGATCGGCCGGCGGTCGCAAGGGGAGGGGGAAGATGCTCACCAGGACTGAGGCAGCCTATTTAAAGGTGGATGTCAGGGTCAGTACTGCCGGGTAACCATGGAGTCAGAGCAGGAGCGGTCACCTTCTCCACCGATTCTGCCTCCTGCACAGCCCTCGGCTCACCAGAAAAAAGATCGCAAGAGTGGCAGCTGATCAAGTGGCAAAAGCAGCAGTCGTCCCAGCCACAGGTCTGGGGACTCCTCGATGTCCAGAGAGCACACGTTACGTGCCCCTCCACAGCCTCCGAGTCCGGTACCCTTGGTTTCGGGTGATGAGTGATCTTCGTGAATGTTCGTAAACTGAATAATAGGCCCCCTTCTTTTGTGTATTTAATCTCTTAGGAAAGGCCTTAAAAATCAGGGAGTAAGAAGAAGAATAGGGGTTGTGCCATATGTAAAAGCCCCCTAGCAAGAGATTGGCAGTAGGACCTTTTGTTCCGGCTGCATGCAACGAACTGCGGTGGAGGAAGCTCCTAGCTTTGCAGGCAGCCTTAGATCGGTCATCAAGTCGGAAGTGGAGGGCTCCCTTTTAAAGCTTTATTAAAAAAAGGGAAAAAGAGCTAGATAGAAGATCCTTCCCGCTCCATCTCAGACTCTTCCTTGGCCTTATCTCAGGCCGAACCCGGCAAGCCGTGTTTTCCAATAGAAGATACGGGTGCGCTCCTCAAGGCCATTAGGGTTACGATGGGCCTACAGGAGGAAAAAAACAGCTAAATCCCTGGAGGACATCATGTTTGGGGGACTACAAGAAGGGGAAAAAACGGACCTTGCCAGTCAATGAGAAGGTCCAGGCACTCATTGAAAGAGAATGGAAGAAGCCTGAAAAGTCGTGAGCCCTCCCCTCCTCCTCTAAAAGGAGGTACCCCTTCGAGCATAAGGACGCAGAGATATGGGACAAGGTACCGTAGATTGATGCAGCAGTGTCCAGGTCATCTAAAAAATCGGCGCTGCCCCTAGAGGACTCGGGTACTCGGGGACCCGCTAGACAAAAAAGCGGATTCCTATTTGAGACATACATGGGAAGCAGCAGTGGGGGGATTGAAGCCCGCAATAGCTGGAACTTGCACGGTGCGTTCCCTAATGATTTGGCTGCAGCAGCTGGAAGAACGACTTGCCTCTAATGTTCGAAGAGAAAAGAACCTGGCAGATATGTATCTACTACATGGGGCGGCAGCTTTTCTGGCGGACAGCTCCGCTGACTCCATGAGATTGACAGCTAGAGCAGCAGGATTAGCAAACGCCATGAGACGTGCGTTGTGGCTTAAGGGTTGTCCAGGTGATCTACAGTCTAAGGCCAAGCTGTGCTCTCTCCCATGTGATGGGCGTTTTCTATTTGGTAAAAGCCTAGATGACATCCTTGAGAAAGCTAGTAACAATAAGAAAGGCATTCCCAGGTTTCCAGCAGATCAGAGGAGGCCGCCCTTTCGGAGGGGAAAATTCAATAGGGGCCGTCCTCCGAGAGAAAGAAGGAAATGGGAAGATAAGAGGAAAAAGGAGTCTGGATTTATGTTCGGCGGATCTGCCTCTACTCCCAAAAAATCCCCACAATGATGCCAGTATTCCGGTAGGGGGAGATTGGCACTCTTTACCCAGGCCTGGGAAAACATCTCTTCCAACACCTGGATCCTAAACATAGTAAGGGAAGGCCTGAAGATTCATTTTTCTCATCAGCCAAGAGCATCATTTGTCGTTACCCCTATCAGGAAGGGGATAGGAGAACAGTTGGCCTTGGAAGCAGAGATCCTGATGCCCATACTACTGCCAGGCACTCCTTCTCGATGGCCGCATAGCTTACTTCGCGGGGCAGTAGTTTCCGACTCAGGTAAGCTACCGGGTGGTCTTAACCGTCCAGCCCGACTTGGCTCAGCACTGCCCCAGTCCAAACATAGAAGCGTCTGTGTGAACAAGGAAACGTTTAGTTGGATCGGGTGCGGCCAATACCGGGGTATTTGTGAGGGCGTCCTTTAGCTGGCGGAAGGCTTCCTCACACTCGGGGGTCCAGGTTACCTGGCGGGGAAGGTTCTTACGGGCCAGATCAGTGAGGGGCTTGGCTATGCTGCTATAATTGGGGACAAATTTCCTATAATACCCTGCTGGCCCTAGAAACGCCATGACCTGGGTTTTAGTGCGTGAGATGGGCCATTTGGCTATGGCCTCAATTTTGGCTGGTTCTGGAAGCGGTTTCCCACCTCCCACCCAATGTCCTAAATACTGAACCTCTGCTTTGCACACGTGACACTTGTTGGGGTTCAAAGTGATTCCGATCTTGTGGATCCTGTCCAATACTGTCTCTAGGTGATTTAGATGCTCATCCAGGTAGGCGCAAGCATAGTCCTGGAGACCATCCAGAAGCCGGTCAGCCATCCTCTGGAAGGTCGCAGGGGCATTCTTCATCCCGAATGGCATAACTCGAAACTGGAATAAGCCGAACGGGGTGACAAATGCAGACTTGGGAATAGCGTCAGGACTTGGGGGAATCTGCCAATAGCCTTTGCATAGATCGATGGTGGTCAAATACTTTGCACCCGCCAGCTGGTCTAACAACTCATCCACACGTGGCATGGGATACACATCCGTCACTGTTTTCTCATTTAGCTTGCGATAATCTACACAAAACCGGGTAGTCCCATCCTTCTTGGGTACTTACGCTATGGGGGATGCCCAGGGACTATCTGACTCTTCAATGACCCCTAAACGCAACATCTCTTGTATCTCTTGTCGCATCCCTTGTCGTATAGACTCAAGGACGTGGAAGGGGGGTTGTCTCAGGGGCGTTTGATCCTGGGTCTCAACCTTGTGTTGTACCAGGCGGGTGTTCCCCGGTCTCTCTCTGAAAACATCCTCTGTCGCTGCCTCAACAACGCTTCCACCTGCTGTCTCTCCCGGGGCCATAGGTTTTCTCCCATGTGTACCTGGTCCCATGTTTTAGACTGAGTCCTCTCCCCTAAGACACCAGGCAAGGGGAGTCCTGCTAAATCCTCTGCTTCGGGTGCACAGATGGCCACTACCTCTTCAGAGCACTCCCGGTAGGGCTTCAGCATATTCACGTGGAACACGCGGATAACCCTGGGGTCGTCACAATCGGCGATATTATAGGTGGTGTCGGCTATTTTCCCCACTACCTGGTAGGCCCCCTGCCATGCAGGTTTGAACTTGTTCTAACACCAGGACCTTCTGTCCTATCTCAAAGGTGCGTTCTCTGGCCCTCCGATCGTACCACACGCGCTGGCGCTGTTGGGCAACCTGCATGTTCCCACGTACAGCCTGAGTCAGCTCCTGTAGTCGGTCCCGGTATTCCAGCACATAGGGCACAATAGGTATCCCTTCTATGGTTCCCTCCCCTTCCCAGTGTTCTCGCACTAAGTCTAGGGGTCCCCTTACCTGCCTCCCGTATAACAGTTTGAACAGGGAGAACCCCGTGGATTCTTGGGGCACCTCCCGATAGGCAAACAGGAGGTGTGGCAAGAATTTCTCCCAGTCCCTGTAGGTCCTGGTAAAAGTCCCGATGAGTTGTTTTAATGTTCGTTAAAACGTTCACACAACCCATTGGTTTGTGGGTGGTATGGGGCGCTCCTAATGGACTTTACGCCGCACAGCTTCCACAGTTGGTTAGTCACCTCTGCTGTAAACTGGGTACCCTGGTCCGAGATAATCTCCCGGGGAAATCCAACCCGTGAGAAAACCTGGAGCAGGGCAGCCGCCACTGGATACCGTGTGGCATAATCTACCACTGTCAATATATACTAACGGCCCTATCAGATCAACCGCTACTCGGCTAAATGGCTCCTCCACAATGGGGAGGTGGTGTAATTTGGCCTTGCATCGATCTCCCCTCTTGCCAATGCGCTGGCAACTGTCACAGGTCTGGCAGTATTGTGTCAGACAATGCCTGATGCGACTGCCGCCGGGGTGCCCGGCCAAGGGTATGTCATGAGAGATTAGCAGTAGCTCCTGCCTATACTTCTTGGGCACTACCAGCTATCGTTTTATAGTGGGGCTCGTCCCTGTGTGGCGCTGCTCTGTAACCTGGTAGAAGAGTCCCTGATGCCTTACAAACTTCCTCTTCCAGTACTCCTTTCCCCTCCTGTGCCTTCCCACGATACCCCTGTAATGAGGGATCCTCAAGTACCTCCCTTTTAAACTCAGCTGGGGTGGCCCAAGAAATGTCTGGCTATGGGAATATGTGTAGTCCTGGGGTGTCTTACCTGGGCCTCCTCTGAGTGTGCTTCCGCCTCCACAGCTCGAGCTTGTCTCTGGGTGGTCACAGGATAGGTCTCAGCCAGAGGGGCGACCGAGAATGCTGACAACATGGGCCTCAAGTCATTTCCCAGCAAGACGTCCGCAGGCAAATCCTCCATCAGGCCGACCTCAACAAAGCCATCCCCGACTCCCCAGTTCAGGTGAATCCTGGCAGTGGGCAGTCGATGTATGGCTCCCCCGGCTACACGGACGGCCACTGTCCGGTCCGTCTTCTCTTGGTCCCGTCCCGCACGAGATGAGGCTTCACAAGGGTCAAAGTTGCTCCGGAATCTCTTGGTCCTTGCATACGTTTCCCGTTAACCCATACCGACTGTCGATGCTGTTGTCGATTATCTGCCCGAGCTGCCTGCATGGGGTCTACTTCCTGCAGCACTTCCTCCATCTCTTGCATCCCCGGATTAGTCCTAGCCCCCAATGCCGGGTCAGCTTCGCCTTGGTAGTAGTGTACTGCGGACCTGTTGACGGTAGCCGTTCCCACCTTTGGCCACTGGGTACGCTGAGTCCGGTTGGGACATCGTCTTTGCAGGTGCCCCAGCTGATGGCAGGTGTAGCATCGTGCCTCAGGGGGGCTCTGGTAGGCCGGGGTTTTAGCTGGTCCCCCGACAATCTTCTGTGGTTTAGGGGCCTCCAGACCCATGGGAGGGCCCCTAGTGACAGTCTTTGATCCTGGCAACTGAGACCTCCTGGCATCATAATGTGTTATAAGTCCACGGAACTTTTGGTGGTATGCCTCTGGTGTCAGCGCATACTGGGCCAAGATCACTTCTTTGACCCGCTCATAGTCCATGCAGTTCTCATCAGGTACTGTGCGATAGGCGTCCGCTGCCCGGCCTGTCAGCTTGCTGGCCAGAACCTGAACCCAATCCTCCGGCTTCACTTGATAAATGGCACACTGCCGCTCAAAGTCCTGCAGAAAGCCATCAATGTCTTTCTCTGCCTCCCCCAACTGTCAGAAGGCATTATACTGGATTTTTTTTGTGGCTTACTGCTGACAGTACCTGGGCGGAGGCCAGAGCTCCCCCTGCTCGCTGACTCTCCTCTCTCCACTCTGCCATCTCCATCTTGGCTAGCTCTATCCTGGTCCGCTCTGCCATCTTTTCCTTCAGATCAGTACGCACATCAGCCATTACCTCCCATACGATCTCGACTGCAGGGTTTGGGCCATAGAACGCCAGTCTGCTTTTACCTCCCTCTGGAATTCAGTCTCTTCCACGTTCACATTGGGAGGCGCTGCACTGTCGTGTTCCATGATGGCTGCTATCAAATCCGCCTTTGTTTTGTTGCTGGCGTTTAACCCTCGAACTTCCGCCAGGTCTTTTAATGCTTTCCTCTTTAACTTCCGGTAGTTGTTTTCCATTCAGTCTTTTACTCCTATAGTCGGGGTATCACATCCCGCCGCTGCCACCAGTGTAACGGGGTCTTCTGTGCTGTAATACCTCTTACATTACCACCCCGTGTTTCAGGAGGTCCACTCTGCTTTTCCTCACTTCTGGATGAAGGACGCTGGCTCGAAAGGCTTTGTAACATGGGAACATATAAAAGATCACTGCTTCTCCACGTATTTCCAGTGTGACATTTTACTCACTGTTCTCAGAATATATATACATACAGAGGACAGGACAATCAATATGTGTCGGGCCAGTAGATAACAGGCTCCAATTAAGACGCCAGACGTACATTACAATAGCCGCAGGTGGCCGGCGACCCCCGATTATTTACCGTGAGATTTACAAAGGTGGGGGGTGGTCAGAAGTGGGATATCTCGTTTACCTCTGCCCAGGGGTTGCAGCCAGTCGGTTGCTACATTAGGGGTATGCATCTCACATTGTACCTATCATACATGCATCTCCTATTCGGGGTGCTGAGGGGTTCTGTAACAGGCGCTATGCATCCCAGGCAATCTCGGGCATTTTCAATTCAGAGCCCTTCCATTTGGTCTATCCATAGCCCCGAGAGTGTTTACCAAAGTCATAGCGGAGATGACAGCCTTCCTCTGAATCCAAAACACGATCATAGTACCCTATCTGGATGACTTCCTAATAGTGGGTGGCTCAGAAGACCACTGTACCATGCAGTTGAAACAAGTGACCGAGACCCTACAGAAACTGGGTTGGATAGTAAACACCAAAAAATCAAGGTTACAACCCCTAAAGAGACAGACTTTTCTAGGTTTTATCCTGGATTCGTAACAAAAAGCCTGTCTACTACCCGAGGACAAAGTAGAAAAGGTGATGAATTTGACCTTGGCAGCCCTGGAGCAACCCCACATGACCCTGAGAAACACAATGTCCTTGTAGAATCATAGAATCGTAGAGTTGGAAGGGACCTCCTGGGCCATCTGGTCCAACCCCCTGCTCAAAGCAGGATTCGCTAAATCATCCCAGTCAGATGTCTGTCCAGCCTCTGTTTGAAGACTTCCATTGAAGGAGAACTCACCACTTCTCGTGGCAGCCTGTTCCACTCATTGATCACTCTGTTAAAAAGTTTTTTCTAATATCTAATCTGTGTCTCCTCCCATTCAGTTTCATCCCATTGCTTCTAGTCTTTCCTTGTGCAAATGAGAATAAAGATGATCCTTCTACAATGTGACAGCCCTTTAGATATTTGTAGACAGCTATTAAGTCTCCTCTCAGTCTTCTCTTTTGCAAACTAAACATTCCCAAATCCTGCAACCTTTCCTCATAAGACAGGGTTTGCAGACCGGTCACCATTCTGGTCGCTCTTTTCTGAACTTGCTCCAGTTTGTTGATGTCTTTTTTAAAATGTGGTGCCCAAAACTGGACCCAATATTCCAGATGAGGTCAGGTGGGGTCAGAGGTCAGATGAGGTCAGCGGTCAGGTGGGCCCAACTCCACACCCGACAGCTACAATTGGAAATCCTGTCAGCACAAAAGTGGCTAAGAGGGCGTTTGGAAGGAAGAGTAGATCTTTCCTTAGAGGTCAGGAACTCTCTCAACTGGTGGTTAGACAGGACAAACCTGTCATCAGGGGTATTGTGGGAAAGGCCAGAGACCGAGGTAATTCTGACAGATGCGAGTTCCTCAGGGTGGGGGGCGCGCCTAAGGGGTCATGTGGCCCTGGGGGCCTCAGAAGCAAGGTGCATCTTCGAACCTGAGAGAACTTTGGGCAGTGAGCAGGGCCCTAAAAGACTTCATTCCCCTCCTTAGGGGCCGCAAAGTCCATATTACGTCAGACAACAGGGCCACGGTAGCATACATCATTCATCTGGGGGGTACAAGATCACACTCCCTAATAGAAGCAACCAACGATATTTTTCACAGAGCAGAACAACCTCTACTCTCCCTGACGGCATTACACATAAAAGGGGTGGAAAATATTGAAGCAGATTTCCTGAGCGGTAATATACTAAAGCAAGGGGAATGGGCTTTAAATAGGTCAGTTTTTCAGAGGATAGTACAGCTGTGGGGGGAACCGGTTATAGATCTCTTCGCCAACAAAACCAACAGGCAGGTGGAAATTTCCATGGGATTTCAGGATGGCCTACGCTCTCCCTCCCCCCCAAAGTGACTTTGATTCCAACAGTGGTGAGGAAAATCAGAATAGATCAAGCGAGGGTGATTCTGATTGCCCCATTCTGGCCAAAAGACCCTGGTTCACCCTTTTGCGGATAATGTCTCTATCAGATCCATGGATCCTGACAGAGATCCCAGACCTTCTCACTCAGTGTCCAATATTTCGCGCGCAGGTCAAGGGATTCAATCTTGCGGCGTGGAATTTGAAAGGTCACGTCTAACGAATAGAGGGTTCTCTCCGGGGTTAATTGCCACCCTGTTAAAAAGTATAAAACCTGTAACGACTAAAATCTATGGCAGAACATGGAATAAGTTCCTACAGTTCTTAGGGAAGCCGTTAGACCAAGAGCCCCCGATTGGTGCCATCTTAGAATTTTTACAATCAGGGTTACAACGGGTTAGGCCTCTTTCACACTTCCATTGGCGGCGGTCAGCTGAACTCCGCCAAAGGTGAAAAAATACTGATCCGTCTCCATTCAGTGATGTACGGATGACAGCAGACCACGGATCCGTGGAAGGTGGAAAGCGGTGTCATTTAAAGTGACCGCGGCCTTCATTATAGCGGTCTCGCAGGCTTCAATCTATCGCCGTGATATCGCAGGTTTCCATGAAAGAGATCACCGCGATCTCGCGGGCTTCCATGAAAGAGATCGCTGCAATCTTGCGAGCTACCATGCTCGCCATCGCCGAGAGATATTTAGCGGCTCCCGGTATGACATTTATGGGTTAAAATGCTTCCCGGACTTAAGATTCCGGGCATGCGCTGTTCAAAATAGTTTAAAGAAAAAAAAAGTTGCAGAGTCCGTCTCATCTGCCCGGGAGCCGCTAAAATCTTGGTGGATCCGTAAAAAAACAGGTTGGACAGACGACCGTCAGTCAAGATCCGCCAATAATGTAGGTCTATGGGGGAAAAAACAGATCCGCCCCTTTTTTTGGCGGATCCGTTTTTTTAATAATTTGGCGGATTTTGACTGACGGGGAAAAAATGGAAGTGTGAAACAGGCCTTAGCGGTAAATACCCTTAAGGTTCAAGTATCTGCACTAGGGACGTTATACAACTGCAACCTGGCAGCGAACAGATGGGTAGCAAGTTTCATAAAATCCTGCCATAAGTCCAGACCTATCCCATTACCAAAAATAGCCCCGTGGGACCTAAACTTGGTGTTTTAAAAGCCCTTACAAAAGAACCATTTGAGCCTATTCTGCAATTGCCTATAAAGTACCTTACCCTGAAGACAATTGTATTAGTTGCCCTTACATTGGCCCGTAGAGTAAGTGATTTGCAGGATCTCTCCGTAAATCCACCTTATACGCAAGTACAGTATATCAGGATAGGGTTGTGTTTAAAACAGACCCCGTGTATCTACCTAAGGTAGTGTCGGATTTCCATCTGAGTCAGGAGATTGACTTTCCCTCTTTTTGTGAAAACCCAAACAATCCTGTGGAAGAAAAATTTGACAGTTTGGATGTCAGGAGGGCCCTGCTAGAGTATATGTCTGTAACTAGCCAGTGGAGGAGATCACAGTCCCTATTCATAGCCTTTCAGGGTGCCAGGAAGGGTTATGGAGTGTCAAAGGGGACCATTGCCAGATGGATTAGGGAGGCCATTAGTATAGCATTCTCGGCTGGTGGTGGTCCGATTCCGGACGGCATCAAGGCTCATTCGACCAGAGCCGTGGCGACATCCTGGGCTGAGAAGGCAGAGGTATCAATTGACCAAATTTGTAAGGCCGCTACCTGGGCCTCACCATCAACCTTCTTTAGGCACTATAGGTTGAACCTATCCTTCTCTGCTGACTTAACCTTTGGTAGAAGGGAGCTGCGAGCGGTGGTCCCTCCCTAAGGTGTTTCGAAGTCTCCAAAAATCTCTCAGGTTTGCTGTCATGGGTGAAGGGAAAACTACCATGGTTACTTACCGGTAGCCGGTTTTTCTGGAGCCCATGACAGCACCCGTATATTCTCTCCCCCCCCCCCCCCTTTTTCACCGTATGGGTGTGCACGTTAGTTGGGTGTAGTTGTTTGATGTGGTGTTGGATCAACATGTAACCAACCGGGAAGTCCTCTCATGCACTGTAACCAACTGAAGCGGGGGAGAGGTACCGTCCCTTATATTTCAGTAGGTTCCTGTCCTGGCGGGGCGGATGCCTCTCTTAGCCGGTTTTTCCGGATCCCATGACAGCACACCTATCGGAATGTAACCATGGTGGTTTCTGTTTTTTTAGATTGTGTGTGTCTCTCTCACAGTTGAAGTGTACCTACGATAATCATTACAGTCCTCTCCATTCTTTGTAGGTGGGAAAACATACAAAATTGGCAGTGTATGAAATACTTATTTTCCCCACTGTATCTCTAAGCTCTGCCTGATGGCTATAATATACAACTTATTTACACCTACAGATGTGCTGGCATGGCTCGAGCCCCAGTTACATGGAATTACTTCACGTCATAAATTCCATTATCTTTTCAATCCTAAGGAATGCAGATTACTGCACAATCTCTCCTGAAATGGGGGCTACCAATGCTTTCTCTGCTCTCCTGGTCAGGACTCGTAGTAGCAATGGTCCACCATAAATGAGTGCAACTCTGGTTTAATGTTATTCTCCCCTCGAACATGTGTTGTTGTTGGGGATGTAACATGGTATAGAAACAGTTTTTAATTAATAGGTTCATTTCTGTATATAGTTTGATTGTGGTGGGATTGGCATGTTTCCCTTATGTGAGTCTGTAACTCCCTGGTAGTCTTTAAAATAAGGTCTCCATTATTTCTTCCAAATGCCCGAGATCTAAATTTGACACCTCAGCTCTGCACTATTATAAAAAGCTCTCTTTTTATTATATAATATTTCTTCTTGAAACTCATCTGATAGAAAATATTGGCTCTTACGATTGTTTAGATTGCCAAGAGCCCCATACTCAAACTACCCCAGAGAGGTTTCATCACTAGTTACTCATTATTGACTGATGAAGACTGTTGAGTTTGATCACTTCAGTAGATGTGTTATTGTCTATACTCACAGTTTTTGACTACAGTTGTTTGTGCCCCAAATTCTTTGATTTAGCCACTTCCCGCAGCCAGTTTTGTGTTCCAAATCTGACATGTGTCACTTTGTGATGATGACTTTGGAATTCTTCACAAAGGATAATAGGAAACAGATGGACCTTACAAATTATTTTTCAACTTCTTTTGACCCCGACAATACCCTATATACGGTTGTACACTACTGTCTGGGCACATGGTAGGGTTAAGAAGAGAAGGAGCGCCATTTAGCTATTTGAATGCAGATCTTGCTGGAATTGTTTGCAGACACAATGTATTGAGGGCAATGTTTGTGGTCACCTGGAAGCTTAAAAGATAGCCTCCGGGGGCCTGGCAGCCTAGGGGAGAGGACGCACTTCACATGAGCTCCGTCTGAGACTATAAAACATTATATTTTTGCATTGCACCTGCTGGCCTTAAACCTTCCAGGGCCGAACTAGACCTCTCAGGAATATCTGGAGAAGACTTAGGGCAGTCATACCGACCTTAATGAACCCCTGGTGAGCTGCGAGTGCAGGACTCTGAGGACTTGACTGGAGCCTGCCGCTGTCCTCTCCCCCTGCTTCAGATAACAGATTAAGCAGGACAAGCTCCCCCGGCCGGTCAGTGATGAGTCTGCTGTGAACTGCAGCCGCCCTGAACAGTCCCTGGGCACCCCTCCCCTTGCTGGACACTCCCCTGGACATTTTTCCTTGCACCAGCTGCGCCTGGAGTGTAGGCTGCCCACCCCGTCTGGTCTCCTGCAGTGCTTCCCCCGGGCACGCTACTCATCTTCATCTTACCTGCTCAGGATTTGTGTCCTGGGCCCTCCACGCTGCTTAGGGGGCCCCCTCTCTCCAAGTCATCCATGTCACTCCACTCTGCCGCAGCTGCGGTGCTGGTGTGCTGTCCGGGTGCCCCACGTTGGTCGGCTTCTCCAGCGCCATCTTGAAGGGAAGGAGCAGGGCTGCTGCATTGCACTGGGCACATAGAGAACACCTAATACAGCCACAGTACTCTGCTGCTATCTAGCGACTTCCCAGAGTACCTGCATAACAAATTCAGTATTATAGTTGCTCCAGCGAACTCCGTAGTATTTCAAACAAATTTTATTTTTAATCACACAGCCTACTACTGATGTGAACTTTATACCTGCTACTTCCGGAGGTCAACGCTACGCAGTGATTATTGCATTTTTATAATGGCGCCTACCCCTACAGGCTTGGATAGATAACGGATAAAGCCCCCCCCCCTTCTATTGGGGGTCGCCTTCTGTATGGTGGTTAACCCCGGCCCTAACTGGGACCTATTGATGCCTATTTCCTATTTAATCCGATCTACTGTTATGTAAGTTGTTTCAGCTAAACCCCGGCTGTGGTATCCCCCTCTTCTGTTACATGCTTATCTTATGATTATACACCCTTCCTCATCACCGATGGATACATTTATGAACCCTACTAGTTCTAAATCTGTGAAAACCACAGCTCAGGTTACTAAATCTCCTCCTAAAACACCAGATTCTAATACCACTATGTCCGCGGAATCTCTGCAAGCCATCACCACTTCTATCACGACAAAACTCATGCTGGCGATTGACGCCAGACTTCAGTCTTTCCAATCCTTGCTGGAAGCAATCACATCCCAGCTGACTGACCACACTAATAAAATTTCAGCGGCAGAGCAGCAGATTTCCGATTTGGAGGATATTGTACAATCTTACACTGCTCAGGTAAAGGACAGACATCATACAATAGAGCAGCTCCAGGAAAAACTCGATGACTTGGAGAATCGGAGTCATCGAAATAAGCTCCGGATCATTGGCGTCCCTGAGTCAGTGAAAGACCTTCATCCCTTCACTTCCTCCTGGCTCCCGTGGGCACTCAATTTGCTGGACCTGCCTGGCTCCATGATAGTAGAGCGAGCCAACAGGACTGGACCTGAACGTTCCAAAAGCTCGCCCGCGCCCTGTTATTTTCAAACTGCTCAATTATCAGGACAAAATGCAACTGCTCCGGGCATTTGGAGCCACTTCCTCACTGAAATATGAGGGTCACTCCCTTCTTATGTTTCAGGACTTCTCCGTTTTGGTAGCGGCCAAGCGCCGGGCTTTTTCACCAGTCTGTAGACTGTTGCATGACAGGGGCACACGTTTTGCCTTTCTATACCCTGCACCTTTTCGGGTAGTGCTTCACGGAAAACCGGTATTAGTTGATGATCCTGATACAGCCATGGGGGAAATGGAGGATAATAAATTTTATTTTTATAGCGCCGACATATTCCGCAGCACTTTACATTTCTGAGGGGATTTGTACAGACAATAGACATTACAGCATAACAATAATCACATACAGTAGATTATAACGAATACCAAGAGGAATGAGGGCCCTGCTCGCAAGCTTACAGTCTATGAAGAAAGAGGTAGACACGAAAGGTGGGTGGTAACAGTTGCCCTGATTGTATGAACCAGCCATAATGTTAAGTGTGTAACAGTACAGACACAGAGGGCTAATGGATGCATAAAGCATGTGGGAACATGATGCGGGAAATCTGGTTATGGTAAAACTTTTGGCTGTGCCACACAGGGATAGATTAGGTTAATGTGTTGAGGCAATAGGCCAGTCTGAATAAATGCGTTTTCAGGGCACGCTTAAAATTCTGGGGATTGGGGACTAATCGTATTGACCTGGGAAGTGCATTCCAAAGAATTGGCGCGGCACGTGTAAAGTCTTGGAGACTGGAGTGGGAGGTTCTGACTATTGAGGATGCTAACCTCAGGTCATCAGCAGAACGGAGGGCACGGGTAGGGTGGTATACTGAAACAAGGGAGGAGATGTAGGGTGGTGCTGAGCCATGGAGGGCTTTGTGGGTGAGGGTAATAAGTTTATACTGAATTCTGGAGTGGATGGGTAGCCAGTGTAATGACTGGCACAAGGTAGAGGCATCGGTGTAACGATTGGTGAGGAATATGATCCTGGCTGCAGCATTCAAGACAGATTGGAGAGGGGAGAGTTTGGTAAGAGGGAGACCGATTAGAAGAGAGTTACAATAGTCAAGATGAGAATGAATAAGAGAAACAGTAAGCGTTTTTGCAGAGTCAAAAGTAAGAAAAGGTCGAATTCTAGAAATATTTTTGAGGTGCAGATGACAAGAGCGAGCCAGTGATCGAATGTGGGGGGCAAAGGAAAGCTCGGAATCAAGTATGACCCCAAGACAGCGGGCCTGTTGCTGGGGAGTAATAGTGGAACCACACACAGAAATAGCAATGTCGGGTATAGGTACATTAGTAGAGGGAGGAAACACCGGGAGTTCAGTCTTTGACAGGTTCAGTTTCAGATATAGTGAGGACATGATGTTAGACACAGCATTTAGATGATCGCCGGTGTTTTCTAGAAAGGCTGGCGTGATGTCAGGAGAAGAAGCGTATAATTGGGTGTCATCAGCATAGAGATGGTACGGGAAACCAAATCTACTGATTGTTTGACCAATAGGGGCAGTGTACAAGGAGAAGAGGAGGGGGCCTAGAACCGATCCTTGGGGGGACCCCAACAGTAAGGGGAAGGTGAGAGGAGGAGGAACCGGCAAAAGATACAGTAAAGGAGCGCTCGGAGAGATAGGAGGAGAACCAGGAGAGAACGGTGTCCTTGAGGCCAATGGAACGGAGCATAGTGAGGAGGAGCTGATGATCCACAGTGTCGAATGCTGCAGAGAGATCCAAGAGAATTAGCATGGAGTAATGACCATTTGATTTAGCTGTTAGCAGATCATTAGAGACTTTAGTGAGGGCAGTTTCAGTGGAGTGTAAAGAGCGGAAACCAGATTGGAGAGGGTCGAGAACAGAGTTTTCTGAGAGATAGCGGATAAGACGGAAGTTGACCAGGCATTCCAGGAGTTTAGAGATGAAGGGAAGATTAGAGACAGGTCTATAGTTAGCGGCACAGTTTTGGTCGAGGGATGTTTTTTTAAGTAGTGGATGTATGATGGCATGCTTAAATGAGGAGGGAAAAATACCAGAAGAGAGAGAGAGGCTAAATATTTTAGTTAGGTGAGGGGTGACAGCAGGGGAAAAGGACTGGAGGAGCTGTGACGGAAATGGGTCACTGGTGCAAGTAGTTGGGCGAGAAGATGCAAGGAGCCTGCTTACTTCTTCTGTGACTGGTTCAAAACCGGAGAGTGAGCTAGATGCAGTGGGGGAGGGAGGACAGTGCATGGTATGAGGTGATTGGGAGATAATTTCCTGTCGGATCTGGTCAATTTTTTCTTTGAAGTAATTGGCCAGATCATCAGCTCGGAGCTCCGTGGTTGGGGCCTGTAATCTTGGATTGAGTACAGAATGAAAAGTGTCAAAGAGACGTTATTAAGAGGGTTATTAAGAGGGTTAAGAGGGTTATTGGACAGTGAGGTGATGAGGGTGTTGAAATAGGCTTGTTTGGAGAGGTGAAGGGCAGTGTTGTATGTTCTAAGCATAAACTTAAAATGGATGAAATCTTCGTGTAGATTGGATTTTCTCCACAGACGTTCGGCGCACCTGGAGCACCGCTGCAGGAAACGTGTTTGCACCGTGTGCCAGGGTTGTCGCCGTCTGCGTTGTGGTGTTCTATTTATAGGGGGTGCAAATTCATCCAGGGCACTTTGAAGTGTTTCATTGTAATGCTTCAATGCAGAATCAGGACATGAGAGGGAGGAGATACTGGCCAATGAAGACTGCAAGTTCTTCATAAGTTTCTGGGTGTTAATGGCCTGTATATTTCTATAAGTCTGGACAGTGGGGGTGACCTGAGCAGCCTGGCAGTTCTTGATAGAGAATGAAAGAAGATTGTGGTCAGAGAGCGGGAGAGGGGAGTTTGCAAAATCATCCACTGCACAAAGCCGAGAGAAGACCAAGTCGAGGGAGTTTCCGTCTTCATGCGTTGGAGAATTAGTAAGTTGCGAAAGGTCAAATGAGGAGGTTAGAGATAAAAGGTGAGTAGCAGATGGTGAGAGGGGAAGAGCAATGGGGATGTTGAAATCGCCCATGATGAGGGTAGGGATGTCACAGGAGAGAAAATGTGGAAGTCAAGTGGCAAAATGATCCAGGAACTGATGGGAGGGGCCGGGAGGACGATATACCACCGCCACTCGCATGGAGAAGGGGGTGTAGAGTCTGAGGGCATGGACCTCAAAAGAAGGGAAGACTAGTGAGGGTAGTTGAGGGATAACCTGAAAGGTACATTTTGGTGATAGGAGCAGACCAACGCCTCCACCTACTCTATTGTCTGATCTTGGGGTATGAGAGAAGTGTAGCCCCCGTATGAAAGAGCAGCAGCAGCGGTAGTGTCTGACTGCTGGATCCAGGTTTCAGTAAGAGCCAGGAGGTTAAGAGAATTAGAAAGGAAAAAGTCATGAATGAAGGAGAGTTTGTTACACACTGAGCGAGAGTTCCAAAGTGCACAATTAAGAGAGACAGATGGCATACAGGGAATATTAATAAGATTAGAGGGGTTTCTAAGTGTAGCAGTCTGGGGATTTGACTTTCTATAACATGGGGGACCAGGGTTGGGAGCAATGTCTCCTGCGACTAGGAGGAGGATAGAAAGAGTGATCAGATGGTTAAGTGATTTGTGAGAGGGTCTCTGATGTTGAATGGTGGGACTGACTGGATCTGTGCAATTTAACAATGTGAAAAGAGCGTGAGTGCTATACATAGGAGAGGAAAGGAGCGAGAGGCTGATATGGATGGAGTGTAGAGAGTTAATGCCAGGGCGGTTGATGTGTGTGAATGCAGCGGCCAGAATAAAAATTACACAAATGCATATGTTATATATTTGATGTGCTCCAAATGTACAGGGAGTAGATGTATATAAATGTCTTACCTGTCTCCTGCCCTGTCTAACTGCCATGTTATAACTGCCAGTAGTACTTTGATACATGTACTTCGATTACAAGTGCATAAATGCCACCCCTGCATAAATGCTCCCCCTAGCTAGGTCTGAATATATAGGAGGTTAAGGCTAAGATTTTTTTTTTTTTTTTGCTCTCTCTCTTCTCGTTAATCACACTAAATTGAGACACCAGGACCCAATAAAGTGTTGTAGTCAAATAAACACATGTCCAGCACTACATGGATCATAAAGCACTTTGAAAAGTTTCTTGACCTCACAACATAAGGGGACAAGCAGAGTAAGTTGAAAAAAAACTATATACCAGATATAAGCTTGCATAGTTGAAAACACATAGCATTCAGGATTAACTGCTTGCTGACATTGAATGGAGACACAGGAGTGGATTCAGAGCAGAGATTAGAAAAGCTGGTTACCAGATATAAGCTTGCATAGTTGAAAACACATAGAAAGCATTCAGGATTAACTGCTTGCTGACATTGAATGGAGACACAGGAGTGGATTCAGAGCAGAGATTGGAAAAGCTGGTTACCTGTATGAAGAGAATAGAGATGCGTGTCACATTCATCCATGTTATAACTGCCAGTAGTACTTTGATACATGTACTTCGATTACATGTGCATAAATGCCACCCCTGCAATCCTCCCGGACACCTTCTTCGGTTAATTAAAACATTTGACTAGAAATCCAAGTTATTATCCTTGAATATTGGGACCTGTGTGGTGATGTTATCTTACTGTACTAATGTGCAAAATGTTTATTTTGTAAAATTCCTTTCATGGGGTTATTAGTCGGGATAATTTAACCTGATAGTATTCTGGTTTATATGTTATTTTTCAGATTGTTGGGGGGTGGGTTTTACTTCCCCGGGCACTCTCTGTAGTCTGTCTTTTTGGTTACTTTGGGGTATTAGGGTTTGCTTGCTGGGACAAACCTTTGCCTAAAGCTTCTTATTATCTCTGTCTCCTGGCCTACATGTGGGATAGGATAATATGGCTACATTCAATGATGTAGCTTCACATATCAATCTTGGCTCTCTCGAATTTCTTTCCTGAAATGTAGCTGGTCTAAATTCGCCAGTAAACCGTAGGAAGGTGTTAGACCATATCACTCGCCTATGCCCACATATCGTCTTTATACAGGAAACTCACTGCCTTTGCAGGGGTCACCCAGCGCTCCGTAATAGACATTATTTGGAGTGCTTGCAGGCTTCCTCTTCACAGAAAAAGCGCGGGTGCCCATTTTGTTTCATGAAGATCTCGAGTACTCTATACAAGATGTGGTAAGAGATAAAGCGGGACGATATTTACTAATTAAAGTTCTTATTGAACAGCGGGAATACTGCTTCATAAACGTTTATGCGCCCAACACAGCCAATCCTTCTTTTTTTGCTAGAATCGTGGAAATTGTTCATGGATGGCGTCCCACTAATATATTATTGGGTGGAGATTTAAATACCCTTCATGACGTCTTCCTTGATAGATCTACACCTATGCCTGCAACTCATTCTTCAACTAGATCGCTTTCTACCCTACTAGATAGGCTTGATCTAGTTGATGCTTGGAGATGCTGACACCCTACGGAAAAAGAAGACACCTTTTATTCTAGAGTACGTAATATTCATACTCGTATTGATTATTGGTTAACCCCTGCCCTCCTTCTTAAAAACAGTTGATATACTCCCATCTGTTATTTCGGATCATTCTCCGGTTTACTTACTTTGGAACTCCCCACTAGTAGAACTGTTTCTTTTTGTTGGTATTTCCCCTCATATCTTTACACCTCAGATAACTTCAAACACTATATAACTGGTTGGTGGGAGGCTTTCATGGAGGATAACTTGGTACACTTGGACGATATAAATCTATTTAGGGCCACTGCTAAGGTGGTGCTTAGGGGACATATATCCTATGTGTCTCAAAAAATAAGACATTGTCCTCCCTGCGGCCTCTCTTGGAC
The DNA here is from genome assembly GCF_039654945.1 of Dendrobates tinctorius. Taxonomy (NCBI): domain Eukaryota; kingdom Metazoa; phylum Chordata; class Amphibia; order Anura; family Dendrobatidae; genus Dendrobates; species Dendrobates tinctorius. The sequence goes on from NW_027361794.1 coordinate 12,294,331, forward strand.
CAGCTTACTCGGGCATATAGGGATTTTAAGTTACATAATACACCCTCCTTCAGAGAAGCTTACCTTAATGGCTGATAAAAACTTGGACACTCTATTGCATGAACAGGCACACAATCAGCTCACCAATGCAACAGATACTTTCAGTGGGGTAATAAACCGGGTCATCTTTTGGCGTCCCTAACAAAGCCATTCAAAGCGGCCACTAGAGTCTCTAATATTACATTACCTGAAGGCTCTATTACTCATGATCCAACTCAAATCTGTGCGGTTTTTAGAGATATTTATGACCCATCCCTAGACTCCCGAGAGGATGGATACACATTTTTACATAAGGTTGATCTGCCAAAACTTTCCACTTCCGAAAGGGAAGTTTTTAGATCAGCCGATTTCTCCTGTGGAGGTGAGATCAGTTATCAAGTCTTCAAAAATACTTAAAGCACCCGTGTTATGAATGAGTCACCAAGGAGGAAAAAACAAAAAGCAAGCTAAGCCCAGAAAACCGGAGAGGTTGGTAACTAGCGGATTGCAGACCCCTGATCCTATCCACAACAACTAGCAGTAGCCGTGGAGCGTGCCTACGGTGGTCCTAGACACCGCGTCACGGCCGGAGAACTAAATAAGCCTGTTATGAATCGGTCACCGAGGAGGAAAAAAGCAACACACGCTAAGTCTTAGAAAACCAGAGAGGTTGGTAACTATGCAGACTGCAGAGCCCTGATCTTAACACACAACTAGAAGCAGTCGTGGAGCGTGCCTACGGTGGTCCTGGACGCCTCGTCACAACTGGAGAACTAAATAAGCCTAAAGTAAGAAAAGCGGAAAACTAACTCCCCAGAACAGACCCCAAAGGAAAGACAGCCCCCCACATGTATTGATGGTGAAGCAAGATGAAAACACAAACAAAGGCAGAAAAATAGGCTGAGCAAACGATGGGGCCAAACTAACTTGAAAGGAAAGATACTGTCTGCAATCTGCCAAAAAACTCTACCAAAAATAATGTCCAACGCTTCTGATAACAAAATTAACCCTGAAGTCACTAGACTTCTCCCACTATATCAGCACTCTGGAATATTCTGAGACAGAGCAAAAAGAGGCCAATCTAATAAAGGACAAAAAGGCAAATTGGCAAATACAGATAAATAAGAGTGGAAATTCAGCACAGGCCAGGCTGGCAGACCACACAAAAACTGAGTTGACCAACAAGAGCAAGTGTGAACATTAGCAAAAAAACAAACTTAACTTGAGATGACTGGAGCAGAGCTGAAGTCCAAGACCTGAGAAGCAGACTGAATCACCAGCAACAGGATAGGGCGTTGGCTGTCTTATATCCAGTCTGATACTCCAGAGATCCAATCACTATCCTCCTCGTCAGGTGGCAGACCATTACCAATTAAACTAACCTCACTACCTCCTGTCACTACCAGAGGTAGAACGGAAGGAGAACTCCCAGCTGGTGGAGCAGAAAATGAGCTCATAACATAAGCCTAAAGAAAGAAAGGGAAAATGTAAACTGCCCCAGAACAGACCCCAAAGCAGTAGACAGCCCCCAACATGTATTGTCGGTGAAACAAGATGAAAACACAGACACAGATAGAAAGATAGGCTGAGCAAGCGATGGGGCCCTCGCTAACTAGAAAGGACAGGAAAGAAAAGCTGCTGTCTGCAGTCACGCAAAAACCCTGCCAAAAAGAATGTCCAACACGTCTGATAGAAAAAGGCCCTGAAGTCGCTAGACTTCAAATCACTATATCAGCACTCAGGTATATTCTGAAGACAGAGCAAAAGAGATCAACTGATCAGAGACAAAATGGGGATTCAGCCCAGTCCCAGCCAGGGCTGGCTGAACACAAAAACTAAGTAAACCAGACAAGAACTCATATGAACAATAGCAGAGAAAACTTAGCTTTAGGAAGGTAGGAACCAAACTGGAAACCAGGAGCCACAGTCAGGAAAAATCACCAGCAAGAAACTAGGGAGTCGGCTGCCTTAAATCCAATCAGAAACTCCTGATGTCCAATCGCAGTCCTCTTCCTCAGGTGGCTGGTCTCTGCCATTTTGATCAGCTTCATTACCTCCCTTCACCAACAGAGGGAGTCCAGATAGAGATCTCACTACTCCCCTGTCAGCACAGCCAGCTCCATAACCCTCACCAGAAGCCAGCGGCAAACCCGAAAATGAGCTCACAACAGTACCCTCCCCTTGAGGAGGGGTCACCGAACACTCATCCACGCCACCGGGCCGATCAGGATGGGCCCAATGAAAAGTACGAACCAATCTATCGGCATGAATATCAGAGGCAGAGACCCAAGAATTGTCCTCCTGGCCATAACCCTTCCACTTGAACAAATACTGGAGTCTCCGTCTAGCCAGACGAGAATCCAGTATTTTCTCTACCTCATATTCCACATTACCTTCAACCAATACAGGGTCAGGAGGTGGAGCCATAGGAACTACTGGCTCAACATATCTCTTCAACAGCGACTTATGAAACACGTTACGGATCTTAAACGTAGCAGGAAGAGCCAGTCGAAAAAGAAACCGGATTAAGAATCTCCAAAATCTTGTAAGGTCCAATAAATCTTGGCTTGAACTTTGGAGAAGCCACCTTCATAGAGATATTCTTTGATGACAACCAAACCATATCACCCACTTTAAACCGGGGACCAATGGTCCTATGCTGGTTAGAAACCGCTGGGCCTTTTCCTGGGAGAGAGACAACTTATCCACTACTTGGTCCCAAATCTGCTGCATTCTCTCTACCACAGTGTCAACACCTGGGCAGGCTGAAGATTCCACTTGCCCTGAAGAAAATCGAGGATGAAACTCAAAGTTACAGAAAAAGGGCGACATCAAGGTGGCAGAACTAGCTCTATTATTTAAAGCGAATTCGGTCAAGGGCAAAAATGAAACCCAATCATCCTGATCAGCAGATATAAAACATCTCAAATAGGACTCCAAAGTCTGGTTTGTTCTTTCCGTCTGCCCATTGATCTGAGGGTGAAACGCAGAGGAGAAGGACAATTGAATTCCCAGCTTGGAACAAAAGGCTTTCCAGAATCTGGAAACAAACTGAACTCCTCTGTCCGATACAATGTTCTCAGGAATCCCATGCAACCAAACCACCTGTTGTAAAAACAAGGGTACCAACTCTGAGGAAGATGGCAACTTTGGGAGTGGTACAAGATGGCCCATCTTAGAGAATCTATCACAAATCACCCAGATAGCAGTCATTCTCTGAGAGACAGGAAGATCAGAAATAAAATCCATTGAAATATGGGTCCATGGCCTCTTAGGCACCGGCAAGGGCATCAACAACCCACTAGAGCGAGAACAGGGTTCAGACCGGGAACAAGTCCCACAGGACTGCACAAAATTCCTGACATCACGAGATAAGGCGGGCCACCAAAAAGACCGACTTGCCAAATCTCTCTGGTACCAAAAATACCTGGATGACCAGCCAATGCGGAGCAATGAACTTCAGACATCACTCTCTTCCTCCACTGGTCAGGAACATACAATTTTCCCATAGGACAACGCTCAGGTTTGTCCTCCTGGAATTCTTCCAGAGCACGTATCAAATCGGGCGAGATGGCAGAAAGAACTACCCCCTCACCTAGGATGGTAGTAGGCTTGGTCACAATAGGAGAATCAGCAAAGAAACTCCTAGAAAGGGCGTCTGCCTTAACATTCTTAGTGCATGGAAGAAAGGAGACCACAAAATCAAAACGCGTAAAAAACAAGGCCCACCTAGCCAGTCTAGGATTCAAGCGTTTGGCCGACTCAAGGTAAATCAAATTCTTGTGGTCAGTGAGGACCACAACTTGATGTCTATCTCCCTCCAACCAATGTCTCTACTCAAATGCCCATTTCATGGCTAACAATTCCCGATTCCCCACATCATAGTTGCGTTCAGATAGGGAGAACTTTCGGGAAAAGAAGGCACAGGGATTCATTTTAGACGTCACCGGTCTTTTTGGGACAAAACAGCTCCTGCACCAATCTCTGAAGCGTCTACCTCCACCTGAAAAGGAAGTGAGACATCAGGTTGCCCTCAAAACCAGAGCAGAAGTGAACCTCCGCTTCAGCTCCTGAAAGGCCGAAACAGCCTCTGAAGACCAATTCAGCACATCAGCACCCTTCTTAGTTAAATCAGTCAGTGGTTTAGCAATACGAGAAAAATTAGCTATAAATTTACGATAAAAATTAGCAAAACCCAAAAACTTCTGGAGAGCCTTCAAAGAAGTGGGTTGAACCCAATCATAAATGGCCTGTACCTTGGCCGGGTCCATTTCAATAGTTGACGGAGACAAAATAAAACCCAAAAATGAAATCCTCTGTACACCAAAAAGGCACTTCGATCCCTTAACATACAAGGAATTCTCCCTCAAAATCCAGAACACAGTCCGAACATGTTCCACATGAGAATCCCAATCCCAGGAAAAGATCAAAATATCATCCAGATAGATGATCAAAAACTTATCCACAAAGTCCCGGAAAATATAATTCATGAAGGATTGGAAGACAGAAGGGGCATTAGTGAGCCCAATAGGCATCACCAGGTACTCAAAATGTCCCTCCGGAGTATTAAACGCCGTCTTCCATTTATCCCCATGCTTGATGCGAACAAGATTATACGCCCCCCTGAGGTCAAGCTTAGTAAACCAGCAAGCACCTTTAACTCTGGAGAATAAATCAGAAATCAGGGGTAACGGATACTGATATTTAACAGTAATTTTGTTGAGGGAACGATAGTCAATACAAGGCCTTAATGAACCATCCTTCTTGGCCACAAAAAAAACCCAGCACCTAAGGGCGAAGAGGATGGTCTAATATGACCCTTCTCCAACGACTCCTTAATATAAGATCGCATAGCCTCGTGTTCGGGTACAGATAAATTGAAAAGTCGACCCTTGGGAAATTTACACCCAGGTCTCAACTCAATTGCACAGTCATAACTCCTATGAGGCGGCAAAGACGCAGACTTACTCTCACTAAATACATCCTTAAAATCAGCCAAATAGTCAGGAACATCATGCGACTGGGGAGAGGTGGAGAAAACAGGAGTGTCACCAAGAGCACACCGACAACCCCAACTCACCACAGACACAGATTTCCAATCCAAAACCGGATTATGGAATTGCAACCAGGGAAAACCCAGAACAATGGTATCATGTAGATTATGCAACACCAAAAATCTGCAATTTTCTTGGTGTTCTGGGGCAACCCGCATTATCACCTGGGTCCAAAACTGAGGTTTATTCTTTCCCAAAGGAGTAGCATCAATACCCCTCAAAGGAATAGGCGTCCGCAGAGGTGTCATAGGAAAACCACAACGTTTAGCAAAATCCAAGTCATTAGATTCAAGGCCGCTCCTGAATCCACAAAAGTCTTCGCGGAAAATGTGGATAAGGCGCAGATCAGAGTAATTGCCAAAAGAAACTTAGGTTGAACACCACCCACAGCAAATGTGTGTGCGAAACGTTTCTCTCGTTTAGGGCAGACAGAAATAACATGAGAGGCATCTCCACAGAAAAAACACAGCTTATTACGCCTTCTAAACTCCTGATGTTGCGCCCTAGACAAAACTCCATCACATTGCATAGGTTCAGACATTTGTTCAAAATGTGGCAGCGCGTCCCGTGTAGTCTTGTGTTCACGTAAACGCCGATCAACTTGAATGGCTAATGACATAGAATTGTCAAGACCAGAGGGAACAGGAAATCCCACCATAGTATCTTTTAAAGTCTCAGACAAACCCTTCCGAAAGAGAGCTGCCAAAGCACTATCATTCCATGTAGTAAGGACCACCCACTTTTGGAATTTCTGACAGTATAACTCTGCAGGATCCTGACCCTGGTTCAATGCCAAAAGGGCTCTCTCAGCTTGATTAATAGCATTAGGTTCATCATATAACAACCCCAAGGCTTGAAAAAATGCATCCACATTAGTCAAAACAGGATCTTCAGGTGTCAAAGAAAACGCCCAATCCTGGGAATCACCGCGCAGCAAGGAGATGACAATTTTAACCTGCTGCACAGAGCTCCCCGATGAGTTAGGCTTCAAGGCAAGAAATAATTTACAATTATTCTTAAAATTCAATAATTTGGACCGATCCCCAGAAAACATAAGGAGCAGGGATCCTTGGTTCAACAGCATATGTGAATGAGTGAGAAAGGCGGAAATTCCCTGCACTTCAGCAGCGAGCTGCTCCACACGATTTATTATTATTATTATTATTATTATTATTTATTGTTATAGCGCCATTTATTCCATGGCGCTTTACATGTAAGGAGGGGTATACATAATAAAAACAAGTACAATAATGTTAAACAATACAAGTCATAACTGGTACAGGAGGAGAGAGGACCCTGCCCATGAAGGCTCACAATCTACAAGGGATGGGTGAGAATACAGTAGGCGAGGGTAGAGCTGGTCATGCAGCGGTTTGATCAGACAATTGCTTAATCTCCATCAAGGAGAAAAAAAAAAAAAAATGAATCTTCCTACGGCCCCAGAGAAAAAGGAGAAAATATACATATTAAAAAAAAAATTCTGACACTTGTCTTTTTTTTTTTTTTTTTCTTCACAATTCTCTCCTGCTTTTGAATACCCTAGAATCTGCGGTATGGCTGGTGATTCTGTTATGAATGAGTCACCGAGGAGGAAAAAACAAAAAGCAAGCAAAGCCCAGAAAACCGGAGAGGTTGGTAACTAGCGGATTGCAGACCCCTAATCCTATCCACAACAACTAGTAGTAGCCATGGAGCGTGCCTATGGTGGTCCAAGACGCCTCGTCACGGCCGGAGAACTAAATAAGCCTAAAGAAAGAAAGGGAAAATCTAAACTGCCCCAGAGCAGACCCCAAAGCAATAGACAGCCCCCAACATGTATTGTCGATGAAACAAGATGAAAACACAGACACAGCTAGAAAGATAGGCTGAGCAAACGATGGGGCCCTCGCTAACTAGAAAGGACAGGAAAGAAAAGCTGCTGTCTGCAATCACGCAAAAAACCCTGCCAAAAAGAATGTCCAACACGTCTGATAGAAAAAGGCCCTGAAGTCGCTAGACTTCAAATCACTATATCAGCACTCAGGTATATTCTGAAGACAGAGCAAAAGAGATCAACTGATCAGAGACAAAATGGGGATTCAGCCCAGTCCCAGCCAGGGCTGGCTGAACACAAAAACTAAGTAAACCAGACAAAAACTCATATGAACAATAGCAGAGAAAACTTAGCTTTAGGAAGGCAGGAACCAAACTGGAAACCAGGAGCCACAGTCAGGAAAAATCACCAGCAAGAAACTAGGGAGTCGGCTGCCTTAAATCCAATCAGAAACTCCTGATGTCCAATCGCAGTCCTCTTCCTCAGGTGGCCGGTCTCTGCCATTTAGATCAGCTTCATTACCTCCCTTCACCAACAGAGGGAGTCCAGATAGAGAACTCACTACTCCTCTGTTAGCACAGCCAGCTCCATAACCCTCACCAGAAGCCAGAGGCAAACCCGAAAATGAGCTCACAACACACCCGGCCTGGATGGGTTCTCGGTGGAATTTTATAAAATGTTACAACCTTTACTCATTCCACATCTAACTTCTCTTTTCAATCATATTATAGGCTCGGGTTCTATGCCTGACCGATTCAACGAAGCTTGTTTATCTTTGTTGCTAAAGCCAGGCAAGGACCCGCTTCTTCCTGCCTCGTACCATCCGATCTCCCTTTTAAATGTTTATTTTAAATTGCTTACCAAAATCATGGCTAATAGACTCCAGTCCATTCTTCCTGGTATCCCTCACCCCATCTCAAACAGGTTTTGTCCATGGTCGGGCTATCACTTATAATATCAGGACAGCGTTGATTGCCATTACAGTTACCAGGCCAAAGCCAAGCAGCATATACTGGTCAGCCTTGATGCTGATAAAGCTTTTGATCGAGTGTCCTGGTCTCATCTCATTCGAACCCTTAAGTATAGATTGTTTGGCTTTGTCCGTTCAAAGTTAAAGAAGGTAAAGCCAATCTACACCAACCCCTAATCTTCAATTTGGCTTATAGGTATTCAGTCTACCTCTTTTTCAATCTTCAGGGGTACGAGGCCGGGATGTCCCCTGTCACCTCTTTTATTTATTAATTCTTATGGAAATTTATGGACTTCCATGCGCTGCTTGAAAAAATACAGGATTCCAATTATGGTGAAAGATTAACCATTTATTCCCAACGCGTTTCGAAGTAAGAACTACTTCTTCCCCAGGGGATGTTTGTCATCTCCTGAAGAAGTAGTTCTTACTTTCGAAACGCGTTGCAAATAAATGGTTAATCTTTCACCATAATTGGAATCCTGTATTTTGTCAAGCAGCGCATGGAAGTCCAAAAATTATTTCCATAAGAATTGATATATCAGCGGTCACTTGTTTGACCATTGGACGTGCAGCAGCTGACTAATCGTATATGCCTTATCTCTCCTATAATAGGTGAGTGGATCTCTTATATATTTTATTATTAACCCGGATAAGACTCTATTTGCGCTTTTTTTGTTCCTATAGTGTTTTGTATTGAAACCTTTTATTTAATAATTTAATATTGCCCTGGATCCTTTGGTAAGATACCCAGGAGATGATCCCTTCCTTTGGGGGAATTGAGATTGGCCACCACACGCTTAAAACATTGGCATTTGCTGATATTTTACTCATGATAGCCAATCCTAAGGAATCCATTCCTTCTATAATGGATGCCTTTAATAAGTTTGGAGCAATTTCGGGATTTCGCATAAATTATGACAAAACTCATGCTTTGGCTATCTTCAGAAGCTGCTCAGAAACGGTGGTTGGTCCCTTTCTCCTTTCAGTGGAAGAGAGATTCCTTGCGTTATCTTGGAGTATGATTGCCCTCAAACCCTCATGACATTTATAAATTGAATGTTCGACCCCTCATTTCTGCGGTTATATTCTGGGCCATATTCAATATTCTTCCACAAGATCAGTTGGTGAGGCTCTCTGTTCAGCAGCGCCGCATTTTGTTTGTTTGGCTGCTACTCGCAAAAGTATTTTACAGCTATAGGCACAGTGTAATACTCCCTCTTTGAGTTTAATTACAAGGAAGGTAATTATCTCTTTTAAGATAGACTGGATAGAGTCCATTTTGAATAAAGAGCAATACACGAAACGTTTTTTCCTTACTTGGTCTTCTTTCATTAATACCCAGACATTGTCGATACGCCAGGCGTTTCATGGTTGCTTCCAATTTACAGACTGGTACATGAGAGAGCAAATTGATGACAGAACTCCTGTTAGGCTTGATTGATGTTACTTTATGAAGATATGGATGTGTGCCAGGGTGGGGGGAGGGGAAGTTGGTTATAGTTATAATACTCTGTCCAGTGCTCAAAGTACGGTGAAAATTTGTTGGATTTTTTCTGATGTTTTTGTACAATTTTTGTACTCTTTGTTGTTCAATAAAGATGGTTTATAAAAAAAAAAAAAAGCCTCCACGAACAGGCTTGGTACTATATATTCCATTCTTTGCTTATCATCCTTTAACCCTGCTACATTGATCTGGACTTGTACAGTGAACCTTAGGCTTGGGCAGTGGTGTTACCTGTTGTTCTGTGGATGGAGATGGGAAGAATTGTCAGATAGGCGAAAAAATGTAAAAATAGAAGAGTAGTCAGTAAACGGGCTGAGGTCACAACAGGTAACAAATACACAAGTCGGGAGCTGAGCACAGAGGACTGAACCAGAGGAGAACATCGCTGTGTCTGGCAGCTTCCAGCTATATGCCTGGAGCTTTAGTAGGGTGTGGAGCTTTCCAATTTGGCTGAATTAGGGAGCATATTACTGCCGCTGGATAGCACATACACTCATCCTGCCAGACTGGATGGTACTACTGGTCCCCGACACTCTATCTTATTGGTTGGACAGAGCCAGCACGCCCAGATCTTCTGGTTTTGAAGTCTCCTCCATCATCAGTGCCACCCAAAAAATGAATAAGGTGGCACCAGGTAAAAGAAAAAAGATGTTGCAAGGGCTCATCCGAAATTCTTGGAGAATAGGAGAAGTGCCAGAAGACTGGAGAAGAGCAAATGTTGTTCCTATCTTCAAAAAGGGGAAGAAGGTGGACCCAGGCAACTATAGGCCGGTGAGTCTGACTTCTATACCAGGAAAGATCTTTGAACAAATTATTAAACAACATGTATGTCAGTACCTGGATAAGAATGAAGTGATTAAACAGAGTCAGCATGGGTTTGTAACTAATAAGTCACGTCAGACTAACTTAATTTCCTTCTATGACGGAATCACTGATTGGGTGGATCAAGGAAATGCTGTAGATATAGTATATCTTGACTTCAGCAAAGCATTTGACAAAGTCTCTCATACAATCCTTATTGAAAAAATGACTAAGTATGGAATGGACAAGGCAACTGTTAGGTGGATTCATAACTGGCTTAGTGATCGGACCCAAGTTGGAAGAATGTCTCAAGTGGGGTACCACAGGGCTCTATCCTGGGCCCTGTATTGTTCAATATCTTTATCAACGATTTAGATGAAGGAATTGAGAGTAAACTGACTAAATTTGCTGATGACACAAAGCTAGGAGGGATAGCTAATACTAGAGAAGAGAGAGAGGATTCAAAAAGATATAAATAAACTGGAGAAGTGGGCAGCAACTAACAGAATGGTTTTTAACAGGGAGAAATGCAAAGTACTACATCTGGGCAATAAAAATGAAAAAAGCATATACAGAATGGGAGGAATAGGGCTAAGTGACAGCACATGTGAAAAAGACTTGGGTATACTAATAGATCACAGACTGAATATGAGTCAACAGTGTGATGCAGCAGCAAAAAAGGCAAATGCAATTCTAGGATGTATTAACAGAAGCATACAGTCTAGATCACGTGAAGTCATTATTTCCCTCTACTCCTCTTTGGTCAGACCTCATCTGGAATATTGTGTCCAGTTTTGGTCACCACATTTTAAAAAAGACATCAACAAACTGGAGCAAGTTCAGAAAAGAGCGACCAGAATGGTGACCGGTCTGCAAACCCTGTCTTATGAGGAAAGGTTGCAGGATTTGGGAATGTTTAGTTTGCAAAAGAGAAGACTGAGAGGAGACAATAGCTGTCTACAAATATCTAAAGGGCTGTCACATTGTAGAAGGATCAACTTTATTCTCATTTGCACAAGGAAAGACTAGAAGCAATGGGATGAAACTTAATGGGAGGAGACACAGATTAGATATTAGAAAAAACTTTTTCACAGAGTGATCAATGAGTGGAACAGGCTGCCACGAGAAGTAGTGAGTTCTCCTTCAATGGAAGTCTTCAAACAGAGGCTGGACAGACATCTGACTGGGATGATTTAGCGAATCTGCTTTGAGCAGGGGGTTGGACCAGATGGCCCAGGAGGTCCCTTCCAACTCTACGATTCTATGAAAGAACATGGGACACCCCATTTGCAGAGCTCTAATGTTTATAAATGGCAGAAAATCAGAGCATTATAAATCCCTATAAAATAACTAGCTTAATATTGGAAATCATAACCCTCAGTGAATTACTCTATTGGAGTAGTCCCTATTTTGACGCCACAGTCACTTTCTGAAAATTAGCACCCAGTGGATATTGGAGAGTGAAAACGGCAGATTTGCCATTTTACACCAGGGTCGGACTGGGGCTCTGGTGTTTGCCCCCAACCTCAGCACCTGTTACCTTCATGCATGCCTTACAAGATGAGCATAGAGGAGCATAGATGTTTACCTGATAAATGGCAGGCACAGTGTTCCAGCAGTCCAGACAACCACCCCAACGCACGTTTCGGAGGGTTACTCCTACATCTATGCTCCTCTATGTGGCATTTATCTTTAGGCGTCTCCTAGGTATTCAGCTATGGTGAGATGTACACTCATGACAATTTTATGATTAGGCTATCTAGGTTGCCAGACATGAGGATGGAGATATGAGGTTATTTTTTTTGGCTGTGCACTTTATTTCATCATGCATATTACATGTACTACATATATCTTGTAATATTCCTTGTACTATATATATTTATAATATAATTTATTGGTTCTGGTTTTCCAGTAACCCATAAGGTTTGCGGATGTCCGCAGTTCATTGTCCACTACCCCCTTTGTATCTGGATTTGTCCCAATCGGTGCAATAAAAATTATTTATTTTACGTTGGACTTTTTGGTCGCTTCCTTTGGAGCATCTGCTCAGTTTTTTTCCCAATTGCGATTGTCCATATCATTCTTTCACTGTGTCTGCTAATAGTTTGGCATGCTATTACTAGAACATGTAAAATGCGGACACTGGTCATTGGCACTTTAATGTGTTCCATTACATAGTATACAGAGGATCTGTCAGCTCTCCTGTGTGGTGCAGTATATGGAGGATCTGTCAGCATTCCTGTGTGGTGTAGTATATAGAGGATCTGTCAGCTCTCCTGTGTGGTGCAGTATATGGAGGATCTGTCAGCTCTCCTGTGTGGTGCAGTATATGGAGGATCTGTCAGCTCTCCTTTGTGGTGCAGTATATGGAGGATCTGTCAGCTCTCCTGTGTGGTGCAGTATATAGAGGATCTGTCAGCTCTCCTGTGTGGTGTATTATATAGAGGATCTCTTGGCTCTCCTGTGTGATGCAGTATATAGAGGATCTGTCAGCTCTCCTGTGTGGTGCAGTATATTGAGGATCTGTCAGCTCTCCTGTGTGGTGTAGTATATAGAGGATCTGTCGGCTCTCCTGTGTGATGCAGTATATAGAGGATGTGTCTTGTGTGATGTAGTATATAGAGGATCTGTCAGCTCTACTGTGTGGTGTAGTATATAGAGGATCTGCCAGTTCTCCTGTGTCGTGTATATAGAGCTCCTGTGTGGTGTATTATATAGAGGATCTGTTAGCTCTCCTGTGTGGTGTAGTATATAGAGGATCTGTCAGCTCTCCTGTGTGGTGTGGAATATAGAGGATCTGTCAGCTCTCCTGTGTGGTGTAGTATATAGAGGATCTGTCAGCTCTCCTGTGTGGTGGTGAATATATATAGAGGATCTGTCAGCTCTCCTGTGTGGTGGTGTATATATAGAGGATCTGTCAGCTCTCCTGTGTGGTGCAGTATATAGAGGATCTATCAGCTCTCCTGTGTGGTGCAGTATATAGAGCATCTGTCAGCTCTCCTGTGTGGTGTAGTATATAGAGCATCTGTCAGCTCTCCTGTGTGGTGTAGTATATAGAGCATCTGTCAGCTCTCGTGTGTGGTGTAGAATATAGGATCTATCCTGTGTGGTATTTTTACATAACTGCATGGTGGGCCCAAGGTGCTCCAGTCTGACGCTGCTCACTATCACTATAGTATTCCAACGACCGATGATGAACCTGAGTGGGGACTTATTATTGCGGGATGAGTAGAGTTTTTATTGTTATATTTTCACCTACATAACATTGGTGTCTTTCTATTCTATTTTTCGGAGGCAGAATGAACAAGTAGTTGAACACCACTACTGGTTCATCCTATCAGGTTTTCTATTAGACTGTGAACTGTCATTGTCTTGGTAAATAATTAAATATTTTTACATAACTTGCCATTTTTACTGACAGTTTAAGTAGAATTGTTGAAAAATATAAAATTCAATGATTTTTTTTCATCCAAAAATAATCAGTTTTATTCTTGGCAGATGACTGTACCAGGAGATCAGAGGGACAGCTGACATCTTCAAGTTTTAAATCAGATGATCCTGAGATCCCACAGGATACAACTGAAGTGACTTCCATTACTCCAGATATACCATCATCCTTTCACAGCAAAGATCTGTCATCTGATCCTATGAAACAAGTCCTATATTCTGATTCATTACTGATTACTAAGGAAAATCAAAGTCACAAAATAAGCATTAAAAAACGGACTACTTCTAAAGCAAAAAAGCCATTTTCACGATCAGCATATGGATCTAGATTTTCTTGTTCAAAGTGTGGGAAATGTTTTAAACAGAAATGGAATCTTGTTAGACACCAAACAACTCACACAGGGGAGAAGCCATACTCTTGCTCAGAATGTGGGAAACGTTTTAGCCATAAATCAGATTTGGTTAGGCACCAGAGAACCCACACAGGGGAGAAGCCTTTTTCCTGTTCAGAATGTGGTAAATGTTTTAACCAGAAATCGGCTATGGTTACGCACCAGAGAACCCACACAGTGGAGAAACCTTTTTCCTGTTCAGAATGTGGTAAATGTTTTAAAGGTAAATCAGTTTTCGTTAAGCACCACAGAACACACACAGCCGAGAAACCTTTTTCCTGTACAGAATGTGGTAAATGTTTTAAACAGAAATCAGCTATGGTTAAGCACCAGAGAACCCACACAGCAGAGAAGCCTTTTTCCTGTAAAGAATGTGGGAAATGTTTTAAACAGAAATGGAATCTTGTTAAACACCAAACAACTCACACAGGGGAGAAGCTATTCTCATGTTTAGAATGTGGGAAACGTTTTAACCATAAATCGGATTTGGTTAGGCACCAGAAAATCCACACAGGGGAGAAGCCTTTTTCCTGTTCCAAATGTGGGAAATGTTTTAACCTTAAATCAGTTTTGGTTAACCACCAAAGGATCCACACAGGGGAGAAGCCATTTTCCTGTTCAGAATGTGGTAAATGTTTTAACCATAAATCAGTTTTGGTTAACCACCAAAGGATTCACACAGGGGAGAAGCCTTTTTCCTGTTCAGAATGTGGTAAATGTTTTAACCAGAAATCCGCTATGGTTAAGCACCAGAGAACCCACACAGGGGAGAAGCCTTTTTTCTGTTCAGAATGTTGGAAATGTTTTAACCATAAATCAGTTTTGGTTAGCCACCAAAGGATTCACACAGGGGAGAAGCCATTTTCCTGTTCAGAATGTGGTAAATGTTTTAACCAGAAATCAGCTCTGGTTAAGCACCAGAGAACCCACACAGCGGAGAAGCCTTTTTCCTGTTCAGAATGTGGGAAATATTTTACCCAGAAATTGAATCTTGTTGTGCACCAAAGGATTCACACAAGGGAGAAGCCTTTTTTCTGTTCAGAATGTGGGAAATACTTTACCCAGAAATGGAATCTTGTTGTACACCAAAGGATTCACACACGGGAGAAGCCTTTTTCATGTTCTTAATGAGCGAAATGTTCATATGAACTTATGTTATACAAAATAGGTGTTATAGAGAATATTAAGTCTCTGAAGTCACTAATAACATTCACCCTCCCTCATTTCTGTAAAATATTTTGTATATTTTTCATAAACACTGCCTCCCTTTGAATTAAATATAAAATGTAATAGTTTTGTTCCTTTTGTTCTGTGACGGCACCTCAAAGCCATACGCTACCAGAACCAGGGCTCCAGGTAGCCTGTAAAATCGACTAGTGGTGGCAGCGAGTACTCTGGGGTTATCGTGGAGTTGGCGTTGATTGTATGAGGGGATATACACATATTCTATGTGTTGGAATCCAGAGGTGTATGTACCATACGCTCACTGTTGGTTTTCCGATACCCAGCCTGCGGCCTCCTCCGCTGATCGTTGGCCAATTGTGTAATTGTCGATACGATAGTGGGCAGCAGAGAGCTTCGCTCCAGAGATCACAGAGGGTGTTTTTTCGTGACCTTCCCGGCCTGTTTTTTTTTTTTTTCCTAATAAATTCTTGACATGTTACATCACACAAGCTCTGAGCCCAACCAGTGCCGTGTTCACTGTCCCCATTGGGCGCAGGGCTCACATGACGTAACAACCTCACATGAGCCCCGGGAACGTAAGTGCCAACTCCACGGTAACAGTGCCGGCATGGGAGATTTGTATAATTTTTATTTTTAACAGGACTAGTCATGAGCATAGTGAAATATTCGGATTTGGGATAATCGGCACGAATAATTTCTAATATCCGTGTATTCGTATCGAATAACGAATCCAATGCAAAAAATTAAAACTAATTACTTTATTTCAACATCTAAGAAGGAACAACAGTCCCTAGTAAAAGTGCACGTGAGACAAAAGGACACACAGGACAACAAAAATTAACCTATAATCCCGCAGGTAATAATTATGTGGTAGGTAAGACACCAAAGCTCTTCCCTTCAAAGGATGATTCAATATGACAGCGCTTGGAGATGCTCAGAGATACCACTCGTCAATCTCTCACATAAAGCTGTCTTAATATTAGAGCATTTGGAGCCATCATCATTCTTCTCATTTCTGAGCCATAGCAAAAATTGAAATGCTTTAAATAGTCTATGGTGTAAAGATAAGCTCAATCAGAGCAGTGCAATTTTTTTCTATAACACACTAAAAAGGCACATAGGTCCCATAGACAAAGCAGCAAAAAGCTTAATATTATAGATAGGTGGCATAACCATGCAAACTGGAGTTCACTCTTGATGTATACACTGTGTTCCAAATTATTATGCAAAAAATATTTCCTCATATTTTCTCTAAATTACCTATATGAATTGCAGTCATTGTTATTTTCCAGTCATCTAATATTCTAGTATAATTGCAATGTTTTTGAACAAACTGCCTATGAAAACAGTATATTTTTAAAAATAAGTAACACTCAAAATGCATGTTCCAAATTATTATGCACAGCAGAGTTTTCAACCTTTTTATTTTGAACAAAAAAATGGTCAATTGTGAAATTATAAACATTATCAGCTTATTACAAAATGAAATCAAACAGTTTTCAAGTCAAAACTTTATTCTAGGTGATGTTACATTTGCACATAGGACCCCTTGTTCGAAAGAAGCTTCTGAACTCTCTCGTCCATTGAATTTGTCAGTTTTTGGATGGTTTGTGCTTCAATTGTTTTGCATGTGGACAGAATACCCTCCCAGAGCTGTTGCTTAGATGTGAACTGCCTCCCGCCATCATAGACACTCCTTTTGATGATGCTCCAGAGGTTCTCAATGGGGTTGAGGTCAGGGGAAGATGGTGGCCACACCATAAGTTTGTCCTATTTTATGCCCATAGCAGCCAGAGATGCAGATGTCTTATTTGCAGCATGAGACGGTGCATTATCATGCATGAAAATGATCTTGCTGTGGAAAGCACGGTTCTTCCTCTTGAACCATGGCAGGAAGTGCTGTTTTAGAAACTCCACATACAGTAGATTATGGAGTTCATCTTTACCCCTTCAGGGATCCTAAAGGGGCCGACAATCTCTCTCCCCATGATTCCAGCCCAAATCATTACTCCACCTCCTTGTTGGCGCCGTAGCCGTGTTTTCATGGGGTGTCCATCAACCAGCCATCCTCCACTCCATCCATCAGGACCATCGAGCGTTGCACGGCACTCATCGGTGAACAAAACAGTTTGCAAGTCAGTCTTCATGTATCGTTTGGCCCACTGGAGCCGTTTCTGCTTGTGTGCAGTGGATAGAGGTGGTCGACAGGATGGCTTACGCACAGCTGCAAACTTCTGAAGGACCCTGCATCTTGTTGTTCGGGGGACGTTGGAGGTACCAGCAGCTTCAAAAACTTGTCTGCTGCTATGACAAGGCAATTGCCTGTTGGAAAGAGTCCTCAATTTTTCCTTATCAGCGCGCACACGTGTGTGCTGGGAATCAGCTACATACTTCTTGATTGTGCAATGATCACGATGAAGTGTCTTGGCAATGTTGATTGTAGTCATGCCTTGACCTAAATACTCCACAATTTGTTGCTTCTCAGCAGCCGACACATTCTTTTTCTTTCCCATTTTGGCAAAAAATGTAGGCTGCTTAATAATGTGGAACAGCCTTCTTAAGTAGTCTTGCCTTTATTTGGACACACCTGCCAAACTAATTTGCACAGGTATCTGCAATTGGTTTCAGTGATATAAAGAGCCCTGACACACATCACCATCAATGAGTTTAAATGACAAACAAAAAAATTCTAACCTTATCACTCCTAAACTCTTTTTGCATAATAATTTGGAACACAGTTTATACTTCATTTCCCCACAGGGCGTATATCAAACAAACTCTTCACCCTCTCTTTTTCAAGTTTGCATATATGGTATACATCAAGGAAGTATCTCACCCATATCTCAATCAGTGATGGGTTCCTCCCTTCTCCCGATGCGTTTCACTGTTAGCCAGATCATCGGGAGTTTTCAGGTATGAATAGATGCCTTCATAGATGGCCCTGAGGTGTGGCATACCCTCACAAGAAGTGCAAAGTTTTTGAAGATGCTGAGGGAATACCTTGCTGACCGTACCAACGTCCTACGTGATTCCTCTGTGGCTTTTAATTATTGGGTATTCAAGCTGGACACGTGGCCATGAACTGGCTTTCTCTACTACTCATGTGCACTGTACTCACAGTCAAGAAGCGCATGGCACCTCGCTCTCTGGCGGTCACTGGGCACACGGCGCCTCGCTCTCTGGCAGTACCGCTGATAGCGGCGGAGGCAATGGGAACAGTCCTTCGTGGTGCTAGTGCTCTAAGGACAGAGCACGCTGCTCAGTCTTCTACGCGCTGCTTGTCCCCGCAAAAACTCTGCTGGCGTGCACGCTTTTTCTAAGCCTCACCCCCTACCTCTAGGTCACCGGGTCTGTCTACTGCAGGCTGTCGCAGCGCCAGCACTTTGGGTGCGTAGTGCGCTGCCCCCTTTGCTGCTCGCACGCTGACAGCGGGGAACTCACTTCTGCTTCATGTGCTTTTTCCCTAAGCTTTCGGCTAGATTCCCTGTCTAAACATGCCTCCTCTTCCTGGGTCATAGGGCCTGTCCTCTATTCCTTCCCCCCCCCTGGGGACGCAGCCTCAACAGTTCCAGACCCAGTGCAGCACAGATTCCCGCAGCCCGGTCTTCCTCCTTACATATCTGTCCAATCAGTTCTTTCATGCAAGCATCATATAAGGCATGTGATCCAATTTTCTAGTGAAAACTACATTACATCCAGAACAGTTTCACTTTGAAGGACTTTGTGGCTCACATACTTCAAAATTTCGGTGGTAAATCATTGCCAGACAGGTTGTGTGTTCCGACGTCTGTAACATAATTTGGGTGATAATAATTCATACTTATTAGCTTCATATTCATCACCTTCTTCAGACTTCGGAATATAATGTTGTAAAAGTGAAAGCTATTTGTTGAAGTTGGTGGTAGGTCATTTGTGAAAGTAATTGTAATCTTTACTATTTCTCCATTGTGTGTGGCTAACCACCTCATTGATCTTATTTAGTTTCTTTTGCAAGAAAAGAACAGCTCTATCAAAGCCATGTGCTTTTCTATTAATTCATCATTCTGGTAAAGTAGAGGTGACATTAGGGATTTAGATAACATCTGTGGACTGTAGTCAGCATGGTATTGTGACAAGACCCACTGGGGTCTAGCTATCATTTTAACATAGTTTGTGCACAGCTGAATACAGTTGTGAGGAAAAAACTGATTTTAATTCAATGACATGTTGGATGGATTGTCTAGTGGAAACACCCATATCATGGAAGTCATGTCTATTCCACCAGAGTCTCCAATTGACACATCTTGAAACCCAGCCGAAATGTCAAAATCTCTAGCTTCTGTTCTAGAAACTGCAGGGGCTCCTTTTTGACATCCTTGTCCAACAAGTTCAGTATTAGTAGGTGATGGATTGTCAGAATCCAGCTCAGAAACACCAGGCTTGGGTAGTTGCAAGTCCTGGCCCCATGCTCTTCCACGTGCTCTTGCTCTGGCTCTTCCAGTTGTAAGGCGGTCCCTTTAAATGCACTCTCTTCCCCTTCTGTGTGGCCCCTCTGCATTTCATGTAAATATGTGATACGTTCCTTATCGTAATGTACTGTTGTGATATTATGCTATGTACCGCCATTTGATGCACTGCATATGTTGTGTGATTTCTGTGTTTGCCCTGTACAATGAAGCTAAGCCAGTAATGTTCCCGTATATATAATGTATGTTTCTTATTGTAATGTTTGCAATGTTTATCTATGATGCCTTGTTATCCCTGTTAAGTGGGGTGGTTCTCCTTTAACTACTATTAGTAGAATCAGGGAAAGGACTGGCTAATATAGGGGTTGGACCTGCAGCAGCAGTGAGGATACAGGAAACTGCAGGTTTTCCCTCCAGAACTGCCTGGGACCTCAGACAGGACAGTGGTATGCCAGGCCTCCAGGACAGGAGGAAACTGCTGCCCTGAATTAAGGACTGAACACTCGGAGTGAAACTTGCAATACGGGCCTTAGGATTGCCAGAAAGGCCCCCACTTCTGTAGGG
The DNA here is from genome assembly GCF_039654945.1 of Dendrobates tinctorius. NCBI lineage: Eukaryota > Metazoa > Chordata > Amphibia > Anura > Dendrobatidae > Dendrobates > Dendrobates tinctorius. The sequence goes on from NW_027361794.1 coordinate 12,314,524, forward strand.
CTATGCCCATCGTGTGGAATTCCTCTTAACTTGGAATACTGCAACTGCTGGGGGTGCAGTTGGAGAACAGAACAGGGAAAGACTAGGGAAACCAGTATTGTACTCTTGCCTTTACTCCATTCCATTACTGTTGAATAAACATTGTTTTCCCCATTGAAGTACAGCGTGCCCCTGGATCATCTATCATCTGGACTGCTGTGGCACAAGGAGAGAAGGTAACTGCACCTGGGGGAAGAGCCTATCCATCCCATATTACTTGCAGAAGGGGCCGGGGTGTATATAGACTGTGTTTAGTGGGTGAGCTCGGTCCTGAATTCCTCCCCGGTGCCCCTTGTCTTACACAGTCATGATTTAATCAAGAAGCTTTCGCCTTCGTAATCTGCTGACAGAGTACAACATTCCCCAAGCGTTCACCCTCTGTTCCTCAGACTTTCTATCTGCGCAGTAAATGCCCCTAGGCAGAAATTGATGATGGTGGTAGAAGTTGGTGGATTTGAGACCAATCATGAAGCAGCCATAATAATTTGAAACAGAAGTATTTTTGCCGCGATAGTACACTGTTCAATATGTGGCCTGTGTTTTTTGTTTTTTTACTGCAAAATATTGTATACAAATAGGGTAAGACAAAGCAAAAACAGTTAACTGGAGGCCTGAAATGCCACAATTTATAGGCCACAGATGAGGCATGTGACGGAGATACCATACTGTTCAATATGTGTCCTGTATTTTTGTTTTATTTTACAGCAAAATAGTGTATAGAAAAAGGGTAAGACACAGCAAAATCAGTTGAATGGAGCCCTCAAATGCCACATTTTTTATCCCACAGATAGAAGAGGTGTCTGATGAAGATACCACACTGTTAAATATGTGGCCTGTATTTTTTATGTTTTTACCGCAAAATAGTGTAAGACACAGCAAAAAAAAAGTGAATGTAGGCCTGAAATGCCCAAATTTGTAGCGCACAGATAGATCAGGCGTCTGACGGTGATACCACACTATTAAATATGTGGCCTGTATTTTTGTTTTTTTTTGTTTTTTACCACAAAAGTGTATAGAACTAGGGTAAGACACAGCAAAAAGGGTGAATGTAGGTCTGATATGCCACAATTTGTAGCCCACATATACAGTAGATGAGGCACCTGAGGGACATACCACACTGTTCAATATGTGGCCTGTAATTTTTATAACCACAAAATATCTAGAAATAGGATAAGACAAAGCAAAAAACAGTAAACTGGAGGCCTGAAATGCCACAATTTGTAGGCCACAGATAGATGAGGCGTGTGACTGAGATACCACACTGTTCAATATGTGGCCTGTAGTTTTGTTTTTTTTACAGTAAAATATAGTGTATAGAAATAGGGTAAGAGACAGCAAAAACAGTTGAATGGAGCCCTCAAATGCCACAATTTGTAGCCCACAGATAGATGAGGCATCTGACGGAGATACCACACTGTTTAATATGTAGCCTGTATTTTTTTTGTTTTTACCGCAAAATAGTCTGTAGAACTAGGGTAAGACACACCAAAAAATAGTGAATGTAGCCCTGAAATGCCACAATTTTTAGCCCACAGATAGATGAGGCATCTGACGGAGATAGCCCACTTTCAAATATCTGCCCATTTTATTTTTATCTTTTTGGCCAGCAAAATTGTGTCAATAAGTAGGCTATGACACAACAAAAAAAATTCTATTGAGGCCTGAATTGTCACAATTTTGAGCGCAATGATATGCGATCCGTGTGGCAGCAAAACCCAGTGTAAAATATCTGCCCTGTAGCTAAATTTTTTTTTGACAGCAAAATGGTGTCAAAAAATTGTATAAGACACTCCAAAAAAATTGTACAGTACCACAAAAAATGGCAGATTTTTCTGCACACTCAGCTATGATGGCTGGGACGGGCAAACCTACTTAAAATTGCTGGAATTTCACGCTGTACTATGAAAAGGATCTGGCTGTAGTCTGCAGTGTCAACAAGCAAATGGATGAAAAAAAGGGGGTTCTGGATTGCTTTGGTATAAAATAATCAGGATTAAGATGCAAAAAAAATTATTCCTAGCCACTGATACCTGGGGCTAGGTATACAGTCATGGCCAAAAGTTTAGAGAATGACACAAATATTAATTTTTACAAAGTCTACTGCTTCATTTTTTCTAATGGCAATTTGCATATACTCCGGAATGTTATAAAGAGTGATCAGCTTAACTGCAATTACTTGCAAAGTCAATATTTGCCTAGAAAATTAACTTTATCCCCCAAAACACATTTCAACATCATTGCAGCCCTGCCTTAAAAGGACCAGCTAACATCGTTTCAGTGATTGCTCCATTAACACAGGTGTGGGTGTTGATGAGGACAGGGCTGGAGATCAATCTGTCATGATTAAGTAAGAATGACACCACTGGACACTTTAAAAGGAGGCTGGTGCTTGGCATCATTGTTTGGACCTCCAACTCTCCACCTGGATCCTTAACTACCTCACGAACCGACCTCAGTTTGTAAAGGTTCGGGACAGTGTGTCAGACACGGTGATCTGCAATACAGGGGCACCTCAAGGTACAGTTCTTGCCCCTTTTCTCTTCACACTGTACACTGCGGATTTTAGGTGCAACTCATCTAGCTGCTACTTGCAGAAGTATTCTGATGACTCTGCAATAGTAGGCCTCATCACAGGAGGTGATGAAAGAGAGTACAGAGACACCAAGCTTTTGTGGAGTGGTGTCAGAGGAACCACCTTAGGATTAATTCCGGGAAGACCAAGGAATTGGTGGTGGACTTTCGCAAGGTCAAAAATCCACCAGTAGTGGTGAACATTCAGGGAAATGACATTGAGATAGTCGACACCTATAAGTACCTTGGTGTGATCCTCAATAATAAGCTTGACTGGGCCCATCACTTGGATGCAGTGTACAGGAAGAGCCAAAGCAGGCTTTATCTGCTCAGAAGGCTGAGAGCCTTCGGAGTTAGAGGGGCACTCCTTGCATCCTTCTTCAACTCTGTTGTGGCATCAGTCATCTTCTTTGGTGTGGCGTGCTGGGGTAATGGCATATCAACCAGGGATAGGAATAGCCTGGACAAACTGATTAGAAGGGCCAGCTCTGTCCTGGGATGCCCCTTTGATCCAGTTCAGGAAGTAGGCGACAGGAGGATACTGGCCAAGGTGAGCTACATGGTGCAGAATGATTCCCATCCCATGCATGAGACCGTGACAAAGATGTGCAGTACTGTCAGTGACTGGCTACTTCATCCTAAATGTGAGAGGGAGCGCTATCGAAAGTCCTTCCTTCCTGCTGCAGTTAGGCTGTATAACCAGCACTGTCCAAAACGGAGAACAACCCAAACAGTGAACTGATATAACCAAAGTTGTGACAGTCCGGTTACATTTTTTTTTTTTTTTTCCCCATATATGTACCTACCTACTGTCAATGTAATGCCTTTATGCATCTGTATCTGTACTTGTTCCTGCCTTGCTACTGTAATGCTCTGAATTTCCCCATGGTGGGACGATTAAAGGATTATCTAATCTTCTCTTCTGTTAACCATGGTTATCTCTAAAGAAACACGTGCAGTCATCATTGCACTGCACAAAAATGGCCTAACAAGGAAGAGTATCGCAGCTAGAAAGATTGCACCTCAACAATCTATCGCATCATCAAGAACTTCAAGGAGAGAGATATCCTTGTTGTCAAAAAGGCTCCAGGGCGCCCAATAAAGACCAGCAAGCGCCAGGACCGTCTCTTAAAAGTGTTTCAGCTGCGGGATCGGGCTACCAGCAGTGCAGAGCTTGCTCAGGAATGGCAGCAGGCAGGTGTGAGTGCATCTGCACGCACTGTGAGGCAGAGACTCTTGGAGCAAGGCCTGGTCTCAAGGAGGGCAGCAAAGAAGCCACTTCTCTCCAGAAAAAACATCATGGACAGACTGATATTCTGCAAGAGGTACAGGGAGTGGACTGCTGAGGACTGAGGTAAAGTCATTTTCTCTGATGAATCCCCTTTTCAATTGTTTGGGACATCTGGAAAACGGCTTATTCGGAGAAGACCAGGTGAGCGCTACCACCAGTCTTGTCTCATGCCAACTGTCAAGCATCCTGAAACCATTCATGTGTGGGGTTGCTTCTCAGCCAAGGGAATGGGCTCTCTCTCAGTCTTGCCTAAAAACACAGCCATGAATAAAGAATGGTACCAGAATGTCCTCCAAGAGCAACTTCTCCCAACCGTCCAAGAGCAGTTTGGCGATCAACAATGCCTTTTTCAACATGATGGAGCACCTTGCCATAAAGCAAAGGTGATAACTAAATGGCTCAGGGAACAAAACATAGAGATTTTGGGACCATGGCCTGGAAACTCCCCAGATCTTAATCCCATTGAGAACTTGTGGTCAATCATCAAGAGAGGGTGGACAAACAAAAATCTTCAAATTCAGACAAAATAAAAGCATTGATTTTGCAAGAATGGACTGCTATCAGTCAGGATTTGATCCAGAAGTTGATTGAGAGCATGCCAGGGAGAATTGCTGATGTCCTGAAGAAGAAGGGTCAACACTGCAAATATTGACTTGCTGCATTAACTCATTCTAACTGTCAATATAACCTTTTGTTACTCATAATATGATTGCAATTATATTTCTGTATGTGATAAAACATCTGACAAACACACATAAAAACCAGAGGGCAGCAGATCATGTGAAAATATAATATTTGTGTCATTCTCTAAACTTTTGGCCATGACTGTATACGGTCAATATATGTAATAGGCAGCAGCAGCAGACGGCATACATCAAGAGGGTCCATTCCATTACAATCATATCTATATACCCACATAAAGTGCCTGCATGCCTTGCACTGATATGTATATAGCCAGATATACTCCCCTTCCTACCTAGCACTGCAATCTATATACCCCGTAATTAGTCTTTAGAAGGACTGTAGGTTTAGCTGGATTTGTGGATTCTATTATGGTATACCCACACTAACTTATAAACCTCCAAATCTGACCCTATCTCGGCAGCATCTCTCCCTACACTGTTTGATTCCGGAGGTGACTGTGACGAGCAGTGCGGCAACAGGTCTCTTATAGACCTGATGACACTGTGTGATCAGCCAATCACTGTAATATCACAACATAGTTGGCTGCTGCATCACAGTGCATGGCAGACAATCCCTGCATATTGATTGGCTCTGTAAAGAGCGCCAATCAGGACGGGGACCCATGCTCTCGCCGAATAATCCTGGAAATGTACTTGCCGAGTACCACGAGTACAGCGATGCTCGGGCGAGTAACGAGCATTACCGAGTATGCTCGCTCATCACTAGTAAAGACCTGTCAGTCCCTATTTGTACTGTGGTGAAATTGATGCCACTTTGGTGGTGACTTCCAATAGTTTTTAGAAATTTGAACACTCCTGGTTGGGTTTCCATCTGCTGTATTGGATGTACTGGAAGACCTTTTGGGTCCCTATTATACTATTTCTACTGTGGTGAAATTAATGCCACTTTGGTGGTGTCTGCCAATACTTTTTGGAAATGTGAACACTCCTTGTTGGGTTTCCTTCTGCTGGATTGGGTAATGTGAAAGACCTGTTGGTTCTTATTATACTATTTCTACTGTGATGAAATTGACACCAGTTCCGTGGTGCAAGGCCCTCATTTCTTTAAATGTGAACACTCCTTGTTGGGTGTCCATCTGCTGTATTGAGCATAGTGGAAGAGCTGTCGGTCCCTGTTATACTATTTCTACTGTATTGAAATTGATGCCACTTATGTGTCTGCCAATAATTTTTGGAAATGTGAACACTCCTGGTTGGTGTGCATGTGCTGGAATGGGTGTAGTGAAAAAAATTTTGGGTCCCTATTATACTATTTCTACTGTGGTGAAATTGATGCCAGTTCTTTGGTGTAAGGCCCTCATTTCATTAAATGTGCACACTCCTGGTTGGGTGTCCATCTGCTGGAATGGGTATAGTGGAAGACGATTTGGGTCCCTATTATACAATTTCTACTGTGATGAAATTAATGCCACTTTGGTCGTGTAAGGCCCTCCTTTCTTTAAATGTGAACACTGTTTGTTGTCTGCTTCATTGGATGTAGTGGAAGAACTGTCGGTCTGTATTATACTAATTCTGTGGTGAAATTGATTCCAGTTTTGTGGAGTAAAGCCTTTATTTCTTTAAATGTGAACACTCGTTGTCGGGTGTCCATCTGCTGCCTTGGGTGTAGTGGAAGGACTGTCGTTCCATTTTGTAATATTTCTACTGTGGTGAAAGTGATGTCACTTTGGTGGTGTCTGCCAATAATTTTTGGAAATGTGAACACTCCTGGTTGAGTGTCCATCTGCTGGACTGGGTGTAGTGAAAGACCTGTCCATCCCTATTATACTATTTTTACTGTGGTGAAATTGATTCCACTTTGGTGGTGTCTGCCAATAATTTTTCGAAATGTGAACTGTCCTTGTTGGGTGTCCATCTGCTGGACTGGGTGTTAGTGAAAGACATGTCGGTCTCCATTTTACTATTTCTACTGTGGTGAAATTGATGCCAGTTCTATGGTGTAAGGCCCTCTTTTCTTTAAATGTGAACACTCATTGTTGGGTGTCCATCTGCTGTATTAGGTGTAGTGGAAGGACTCTTGGTTCCTATTATACTATTTATACTGTGGTAAATTTGATGCCACTTTGGTGACTGCCATTAATTTTTGGAAATGTGAACACTCCTAGTTGGGTGGCCATCAATGGAGTGGGTATTGTGAAAGACCCGTTGGTCGCTATTATACTATTTCTACTGTGGTAAAACTGATGCCACTTTGATGGTGTCTGCCAATAATTTTTGGATGTAGTGGAAGAACTGTCGGACCGCTTTATACTATGTCTACTGTGGTGAAAGGTGTTCATTACTTTAAATGTGAACACTCCTTGTTGGGTGTCCATATGCTGCATTGGGTATAGAGGAAGTACTGTCGGTCCCTATTATACTCTTTGTACTGTGGTGAAATTGATACCGCTTTGGTGGTGTCTGCCAATAATTTTTGGAAATATGAGAACTCCTGGTTGATTGTCCATCTGCTGGACTGGGTGTAGTGAAAGACCTGTCGGTCCCTATTATAATATTTCTACTGTGGTGAAATTGATGCCAGTTCTGTGGTGTAAGGTCCTCATTTCTTTAAATTTGAACACTGCGGATTGGGTGTCCATCTGCTGCATTGGGTATAGTGGAAGAACTGTTGGTCCCTGTTATACAATTTCTACTGTGGTAAAATTGATGGCACTTTGGTGACTGCCAATAATTTGGTCTCCTTCATGCGTGTTGCCTGCAGCAGTAGACCTCCGCCACCATCAGGCCTCCACTTCCTTGGACTCAACTACCCGTGTTACTATCCTTAAATTTTTCTGAATATAGTAGTGTACAAAACTGATATTTGTGCCACCTGAGTGTGGCTCAGCATGAAATCAGGTAGAGGTGTTGCATGTGTTATCAGCCTACACGATCCCTCACCCACCTCGTCTTACTGTGACGTTCAATTGAAAGTTCTAAATGCTATCCCTGACCTCGATACCTCATGCCTGGCTAATTGCTGCAGTGCCATGCTAAAATCTGTACTGTGGGTGAATTGAGGCCACTTTCCTGGTGTCTGTCTCTCATTTGATGTGTTTTGGCATCATTTGGGGCCATTATAAGTTGTTGTGCATGCGTTTCTTTTGCCTCCCATTGATGTGAATGGCGTTCGGTTATGTGCGGTGCGGCAAATTAATAGGCGAATATTACAAATTTGGCGATCGTAATCCGAACTGAACATTTAAATATCTGCTCTTCCCTAATCCCCATTGGTCAGCACCTTTAGAATAGAACATATATTTTCTACAGTAGTGTGTTTACTCCAGATTCTGTGAGCGAGTGTACAGTCACAGATCTATTCGGCAATAGTATCAGAGAGCCAAAGGTATTTTTAGGAACTAACTCCTACATTAGCAACTGCCCACCACCACCCAAGACACCCAAGATCTCAACAGATTCAGCCAATTACTCCTTACAATAAACAATTGGACCAACTAAAAGAGATCTACTGTAAAGATTGGAAAGTCCTGGAAATTGATCCAATTTTGAAACGCATTATTCCCACTAAACCACTTATTACAGCAAAAAGGTCTAAGAACCTACGCGATATTCTGATAAAAAGCCATTATGTTCCTAACTGTCACAAACCCATTTCGTCTGGCTAATCCCTGCAGAGTTTTTTTTCCATGTGGGCTATGTAAAGACTGCAAAAATTTGATAACATGCAAGGACTTTCTGAATCCTGATGGGACACAGAGTTACAAGATTTTATACCGACTGACTTGTTCATCTACGGGCGTAATTTATTGCACACGGTATCCTTGCAGAAAGATCTATGTGGGTATGACCACTCGTGAATTGAAAATAAGAGTACGTGAACACGCACGGGATATTGAAAAAGCCAGAACAATGGACATTGCCGATCATCTGGAGACTCTTCCCAAATATTTCATGCAATTTCACAACTTAGGATGGTTTCAGATTAGCGTTTCTTCCACGCAGTGCTCGGCGCCACTAAGCCCCGCCCCCTGCCGTCTCCCTGCCCGCCTCATCCGGTCATCGCCGCCTACTATCGCACACGGTCGCATGCGATCTGCGCACCCTATCTTTAGCATACGGTGCGCAGACCGTGCGCTAGTAGGATTTTAGCGTGCGCTGCGCACTTTTGAAGGTGCGCCGAACGCACCATGTTGCATTTTGGCGCACTCGGCGCACCTTCAAAGGTGCGCAGCGCACGCTAAAATCCTACTAGCGCACGGCCAGCGCACGGTCTGTGCACCCTATGCTAAAGATAGGGTGCGCAGATCGCATGCAGCCGTGTGCGATAGTAGGCGGCGATGACCGGATGGGGCGGGCAGGGAGCCGGCGGGGCTTAGCGGCGCCGTGCGCTGCATGGAATAAACGCTATTGTGAAACTAGCCTTAGATCCAAGTAAGCTTGTTGTTAGGGCTATAGACCAAGTGTCTCTGGGCCTGAGGGGGGGCAATATAATCAGAATTCTTTCCCAAATTGAAAGCCATTGGATCTTCAGACTACTTACTGTAGCTTCAATGGATTTGAATAAGAATTTTTGTGTTCAATTCTTTTCTGTATTATAGGGTATTTTTTTATAGGGTTTGGGTGATATATGCTTTATTCTGTTTTTAATCCTTTTCTCGATAATTTACTTTTTTTTTTCTTTCATAGGTTTTTAGCTTATCCATTACTTTTGAGCTGAGTTATTCTTACTAAACTTTGTTGAAACAATCCTCCTGGTGGAGGATGGCGTTAATCCTTTAAACTCCCCTTATTGGTATGAGGCATGCCCTTCTGATGCAAGCCGTTGTCACATTTTACACTTTTCCTTTTTTTCTGGATTTTTTTTCTGAACTTTTTGTATGATTATTACATTATTCTGTGTCCCTGGCCCTTAATATTGAGCACTTGTACAACATGTTTTTATTATTATGTAAAATGTAATTGTGGTAATTTTCTGTTTTATCCTTTTATTTTTTGATAAAGAATGTGGTACACATTGGCACCAGTGCACTTTATATTTTGAATGTGTAACTTCAATAATTCACATATGTACTGTAATAACTCTGAAATGCTTCCATGGATCCTGGTGATTTTGACACTGTTTTCTCGTGACATATTGTACTTCATGTTAGTGGTAAAATTTCATTCATACATTTATAAAAAAAACGGAAATTTGGCGAAAATTTTGAAAATTTCGCAATTTTCCAACTTTGAATTTTTATGCCCTTAAATCACAGAGATATGGCACACAAAAAACTTAATAAGTAACATTTCCCACATGTTTACTTTGCATCAGCACAATTTTAACCCCTTTACTCCCGGGTCTGCACGTTAATGACCAGGCCAATTGTTACAATTCTGACCACTGTCCCTTTGAGGTAATAACTCTGGAACACTTCCATGTATCCCACTGATTCTGATATTGTTTTCTCATGACATATTGTACTTCATGATAGTTGTAAAATTTCTTTGATATGACTTTTCTTTGATATGGCGTTTATTTGTGAAAAAAACTAAAATTTGGTGAAAATTTGGAAAATTTTGCAATTTTCCAACTTTGAATTTTTATGCCCTTAAATCACAGAGATACGGCACACAAAAAACTTAAGTAACATTTCCCACATGTTTACTTTACATCAGCACAATTTTGGAACCAAAATTTTTTTGTTAGGAAGTTACAGTATAAGGGTTAAAAGTTGACCAGCGATTTCTCATTTTTGCAACACCATTTTATTTTTACGGACCACATCACATTTGAAGCCACTTTGAGGGGTCTATATGATAGAAAAATACTCAAAAGTGACACCATTCTAAAACTGCACCCCTTAAGGTGCTCAAAACCACATCCAAAGAAGTTTATTAACCCTTCAGGTGCCTCACAGGAATTTTTTGAATATTTAAAAAAATAATGAACATTAAACTTTTTTTCACAAAAAAAATACTTCAGGTTCAATTTTTTTTTTTATTTTTACCAAGGGTAACGGGAGAAATTGGACTGGAAAAGTTATTGTGCAATTTGTCCTCAGTACGCTGATACCTGATATGTGGGGGGGAACCACTGTTTCGGCGCATGGCAGAGCTCAGAAGGGAAGGAGTGCCGCTCGACTTTTTCAATGCAAAATTGGCTGGAATTCAGATCGGACGCCATGTCACGTTTGGAGAGCCCCTGATGTACCTAAACAGTGGAAACCCCCCACAAGTGACCCCATTTTGGAAACTAGACCCCCCATGGAACTTATCTAGATATGTGGTGAGAGCTTTGAACCCACAAGGGCTTCACAGAAGTTTATAACGTACAGCGGTACAATTAAAAAATCATTTTTTCCACAAAAATGATCTTTTCACCCCCAATATTTTCCCAAGGATAACAGGACCCTAAAAGTTATTGTGCAATTTGTCTTGAGTACACTGAAATCCCATAGGTGGGTGTAAACGACTATTTGGGCTAATGGCAGAGCTCAGAAGGAAAGCAGCGCCATTTGACTTTTTTGGCTGGAATTGAGATCGGACACCATGTCGCGTTTGGAAAGCCCCTGATGTACCAAAACAGTGGAAACCTCCCACAAATGACACCATTTTGGAAACTAGACCCCCAAGGAACTTACCTAGATGTGTGGTGAGCACTTTTAACCCCCCCAGTGCTTCACAGAAGTATATAACGCCCAGGTATGAAAATAAAAAAATCTTATTTTTTTCACAAACATGATCATTTAGTCCCCAATTTTTTTATTTTCCCAAGGGTACCAGGAGAAAATGGACCCCAAAAGTTGTTGTCCAATTTGTCCTAAGTACACTGATACCCCATATGTGAGAGAAAACTACTCTATGGGCACACGTCGGGGCTCGGAAGGGAAGTAGTGACGTTTTGGAATGCAGACTTTGATGGAATGGTCTGCGGGTGTCATGTGCGTTTGGAGAGCCTCTGATGTGCCTAAACTATTGAAACTCCCCACAAGTGACCCCATTTTGGAAACTAGACCCCCCCACGGAACTTATCTAGATGTGTGGTGAGCACTTTGAACCCCCAAGTGCTTCACAGAAGTTTATAACGCCCAGGCGTGAAAATAAAAAAATATTTTTTTTTCACAAAAAATATTAAAATATTTTTGCCCCCAATTTTTTATTTTCCTAAGGGCAACAGGAGAAATAGGACCCCAAAAGTTGTTTTGCAATTTGTCCTGAGTAGGCTGATACCCCATATGTGGGGGTAAAACACTGTTTGGGCGCATGGCAGAGCTTGGAAGGGAAGGAGCACCATTTGACTTTTTCAACGCAGAATTGGCTGGAATTGAGATCAGACGCCATGTTGCATTTGGAGAGCCCCTGATGTGCCCAAACAGTGGAAACCCCCAATTCTAACTCTAACCCCAACACACCCCTAACCCTAATCTCAGCCCTAACCCTAGCCCTAACCCTAATGGGAAAATGGAAATAAATACATTTTGCTCTCAAAGCACCCACTGAGAGAGGGGATCCGCCCCTAGGTACAGGAAACCTACAGAGAGATAAAAGGGGCAGTCCCCCTCGCTCCCTCAGTTGGTTTCCTGTTCCTAAGAAGGAACCCACAGAGAAGAGGATTCCTGGCCTGGTAGCCACCCACGGCATTATATGAGCAACGGGGGCCCCAGAGCTGGAAGCAGCGACAGGCGGATCCAGCATAGGAATCCCCCTCTGCTGGTAGTGCGGGTGAGGCCTTGGCGAGGAGCGCCTGGCTCACCAGGAGGTGCATGGGAGTAGCACCTGGGAGATTCCCCGGTAGGGGATTACGCATTACGGAGCACGGCACAAAAAAAAAATGAAAAGGGAAGCTCGCAAGAGGATACCTGGCCTGGTAGGCCAGCAGCCGGGGGCTTGGCATGGTGATGCAGCATATGGCTGGAGTGGAACTGGTTCTGTTCCGACAGCGTAGACCGGGGAGGCCGACCTGGCACGTATGAGAGGTGCAGAAGGCCAGCAGCCGGAGGCTTGGCATGGTGATGCAGCATATGGCTGGAGTGGAACTGGCTCCGGTCCGACAGCGTAGACCGGGAGAGGCCGTCCTGGCGCAGAAGGCCAGCAGCCGGGGGCTTGTCATGGTGGGCCTGAGTCCCAGAGGGACGAGGAGAGCTGAGGCAGATTGACTCCCCCCTCGACTGATAATGACTGCATGTGGCAGGGGCCGGGTGGGGCCATCCTCACTCACGGATGCAGCACGATATGGCTGGAATGTAACTGGCACGCGTTTGCGCAGAGGGTCTGCAGTTGAAGGCCTTGTATAGCCATGGATAAAAGTGGTAGACGGGAAAGCGAACCACATCTCAGAATGACTCGTATGGCGGTGCAAGGTACACCCACATGAAGTGGTGGAGGTGCTACCATAGAGCAGGAGAAAGAGTGGACGCTCTAGACAGAATGGTTCCACGGTGAAGCAGACCACATCTTAGGCTGAGTTTCCACAGCCGGTACCATGTGTTAATCATCAAGGAGACACAGGACTTCTCTCTTTAGGTGGTTGCTGAGCAGATATGAAGGTCGGGCAATTAACAGAGTGGGAGACCAGCTGAAGATCCCTAGTCTGGTTGATGTGTGAAAAAAAAAAAAATGTGCACTAACCTCACCCTGCTCCCTGGAGGGGAAGCTCAGTATAGCTAAACCCTCGGCTTGCAATTGGTGGCTACAGCACCCGGCAGGGGTCAGCGAAGCAGTGTGCAGGAGTTCACTCACTCTTTCTCCTGCTCTCCGAGGGTCAGCAGCCATTCCAGTCCGAGTGTGACTACTCTCGTTAGATGGCAGCAGCTAAGTAGCTGGAAACCAGGCAAGTACCAGAATGGAATACCAGTCATAGATCCTGGTAAACAGCAGCATACTGGTAGCAGTCCTAGGGGCACACACAATTTCATGTGCTGAGAGCCTTATGGGGAACTTCAGCAGTGTTTGTCTCCGTGAAGATTGCCAGCTGCGGCTCATTAATTGGCTCCATCGGGTGAGGTCACTCTGACAATTGAGATGTACCATTCAGAGTGGAGGTTATCTGGAACTCTGAGAGGTGCCCCCTTGAATGTAACTGTGGGCCTGGTCTCTTGTTTGGCACCTTCAAGCAAGGCCGTAAGTCTATCTGTACCCCATGGGGCCTATGTATATCATATGGTATAATAGAGTCTGGATGTATCGTATTACATCATAGCGCCTCTATGAATCGTACTGCATCATAGAATACTTCATGGTGCTTCATAGTGCGAAAGATATGCAGTGAAAGGTGGACACCACTGTATAAATTACCAAATACTACGGCCTGGTGCAAACATGCGCCAAAGATGAATTAAAAAAAAAAAGGGAGAAAAAGCGCAAATAGTGATGCACACGCAGCCAATGATATAATTCACTGTACGTCATATTTGCTTTGTGGTACTTCATAATGTCATAGTACTTCTGGTTGCATCATAGTACATCAGAATGTGCCATAGCGCATCATATTGCTTCATGGTACTTCATGGTACTTTGTGATCTCTCATAGTACTTCATAGTACTTCTGGTTGCATCATAATGCATCATAGTGTGCCATAGCTCATCATATTGCTTCACGGTACTTCATGATATGTCATAGTACATCATTGTATGTCATAGTACCTTGTGGTACTGCTTGTTGCGCTATAGTACATCATAGTCTGTCATAGCGCATAATATTGCTGCATGGTACTCCATAGTACTTCATGATATGTCTTAGTACGCCATCGTATGTCATAGGACTTCATTGTGCTTCTTGCTGCATCATAGTAAGTCCTAGTACCTCATATTGCTTCAGGGTACTTCATAGTACTTCATCATATTTAGTATTGCATCATAGTACTTCAGATGGCATAATAGTACTGAATAGTGCTGCATCGTGCATCTTTTTTGTTTCATAATACTTCATAGTGCTTCATAGTGCTTCATGGTACTTTATAGTACCTTAACAGTACTTCATAGTGCTTCATATTGCATCACGGTACTTCATAGTGCTTCATAGTACTTCATGGTGCTTCATAGTACTTCAGGGTGCTTCATGGTACTTCATAGTGCTTCATGGTACTTCATGGTACTTCATAGTGCTTCATATGGCTTCCTGGTACTTCACATTGCTTCAGAGTACTTCATGGTACTTCACATTGCTTCAGAGTACTTCATGGTGCTTCATGGTACCTCATGGTACTTAGTGCTTCATAGTACTTCATAGGGCCTCATATCACTTCAGGATGCTTCATGGTATGATATGGTACCTTCATAGTATGAGGAGGAATACGGTCAAGAACTCTACCGCAGAGAGAATCCTGCAGAGAGCCAAAACACACCTGTTGTCCCTATTGACCCGTTTTGTCAGGGTAATAAACAACTTCAGAGCCTGTTCGTGGTTGCTCTCCATGTCAGAGGAGTGGACAACTCCGGAGCTCATCTCCTCAGCCACCCTACCAGGCATCAAGGGGAATGGGTGCTCAGCCGGTGAATCTTCAGGATGATAGCGGCTATATGGGGCATGCCGGAGATAGATCTGTTCGCTATAATAGGCAGGTCGAAAGGTTCGCTCCACTGTACAGAACAAGACAGTTCGGATGTACTCGACACCCTTCTAAACCCTTGGACGGTTCACCAGACCCTCCGATGTTATGGTCGCTAGCTGTTACCAGGATGATGAGGTAATAAGGAGCGAGAGTCATCTTAATAGCCTGTTGGGCCAAAAAGCCGTGGGTTTCATGGCTGAGAGCCATGTCATGGGTTCTCCATGTGGATCGGGACCTGCGCTCACAAAGACCCTGTTACCACCCTCAGGTCAAAGGTCTACACCTCACGGCATGTAATCTGAGATGCAGTTACTGAAGCTAAGGGGATTCTCCGATGACTTAATTGGCACCCTCTTGCAGGAAAAACTTTAACTTTCCTTTCAGCAGACCTTTCCGGGGAGGGTCTTTATCCTTGCCATAATAGAGTTCCGGCAGGAAGGGCGTGAGTTCGGACTTGCAGGTAACACCCTAAAATTCCAAGTTCGGCTCTGGAGGCCAAGTATAATTATAATGTGCGGGCAACGAAGGGGTAGCTCGATCTTTCTCTGCTTGCCAGCAAGCAAACCCGGTTCACATTCTTCAAAAACCGCCTTGGGACCTTAGCTTAGTCCTAGATGCTTTCACACAGGGACCATTCGGGCCCATACACTTGACCTCAATAAAGTGGGTTTCATTGAAAGCCGCCTTATTGGTAGCTCTAGTATCGGCAAGGAGG
Organism: Dendrobates tinctorius; assembly: GCF_039654945.1. Classification (NCBI taxonomy): domain Eukaryota; kingdom Metazoa; phylum Chordata; class Amphibia; order Anura; family Dendrobatidae; genus Dendrobates; species Dendrobates tinctorius. The sequence continues at coordinate 12,330,316 of NW_027361794.1, forward strand.
AGGCATGATCTCCAGGCCCTGTCAATAGATCCTCCTTCCTGACAATATTTCATGGCAGAATAGTGTCAAAGACGGACCCGTCCTACCTCCCTAGAAAGGCTGCTAAATTCCATAGATCCAAAAGATCTACTTTCCCTCTTTTTTATGATAGCCCGGCAACACCAGAGAAGGAAAGATAGCATGGCCTAGACGTAAAGGGGGGGCCATCTTAGTCTATATAGATAACTCTAGGCCCTGGAGGCAGAGCAGGGCTCTTTTTTGTCTCTTTCCAGGGTAACAAGAAGTGTGGATCAGAAATGCATTGGCATATTCGGCAAAAAGGAGAAGGCCCACCACAGGGCATGAGGGCACATTCTGCATGAGCCATATCTTCATCCTGGGCCGAAAGGATGGATGTCCCAATTGAGCTGATATGTAAGGCCGCAACCTGGTCTTCTCCTTCTGCCTTTTATAGTCACTACAGGCTAGATTTGTCTTCCGATGACTTGGCCTTTGGTAGATCTGTCCTTAACACGGTGGGCCCTCCCAGGTGATTATCTCTGAAAATCTCTCAGTGGGTGCTGTCGTGGCGAAGAAAAAAAAACGGATTACTTACCGGTAATACTATTTTGTAGAGCCACGACATCACCCGCTCACTTCCCTCCCTTGATATATCTACACGTGGTTCACTCTGGTGAGTGAAGGATAGAAGCTGTATATAAATATGTGAATTGTAGCAAAAAATATAAGTATATATATATATATAATGCTAGAATCGCTTACTGAGCAAATTGACTAAAGCATGTGTGGTGGTTCCTCTTGTTCTCTGTAATCCAACTGATGGAGCGAGGGGGACCGCCCCTTTTATCTCTGTAGGTTTTCTGTACCTAGGGGCGGATCCCCTCTCTCAGTGGGTGCTGTCGTGGCTCTACAAAAGAGTATTACCGGTAAGTAATCCATTTTTTTTATTTATTTTAGTATTTTTCCCTAACTAAGGGGGTGATAACGGGGGGTTTGATTTACTATTTATAGCGGGTTTTTATGTTTGGCAGCTGTCACACGCTAAAAGACGCTTTTTATTGTAAAAATAGTTTTTTGCATCACCACATATTGAGAGCTATAATTTTTCCATATTTTGACCCACCAAGTCATGTGAGGTCTTATTTTTTGCGGGACAAGTTGACGTTTTTATTGGTACCATGTTCGGGCACGTGACAGTTTCTGATCGCTTTTTATTCCGATTTTTGGGACGCAGAATGAACAAAAAACAGCGTTTCATGGATTTCTTGTGGGTGGTGCGTTTACACCGTTCTGCGTTCGGTAAAATTGATAAAGCGGTTTTATTCTTCGGGTCAGTACGGTTACAGTGATACCTCATTTAGGTCTTTTTTTATGTTTTGGCACTTTTATGCAATGAAAACAATTTTATATAAAAAATAATTATTTTTGCATCGCTTTATTCTGCGAGCTATAACTTTATGTTTTCTCTGATGATGCTGTGTGGTGGCTCATTTTTTGAGGGACAAGATGACGTTTTCAGCGGTACCATGGATATTTATATGTGTTTTTTGATTGCGCGTTATTGCACTTTTTGTTTGGCGGTATGATAATAAAGCATTATTTTTTGCTTCATTTTTTATTTTTATTTTTTAAGGGGTTCGCTAAAGGGGTTGACTAATGGGACAGTTTTATAGGGCGGGTCGTTACGGACGCAGTGATACCAAATATGTGTACTTTTATTGGTTTTTTTTATTCCCAAAAAATGAATTTATTAGGGAATATATTTTTTTTTTTTAATTTATTTAGCGATTTTTTTTTTTTATTTTTTTTTTTTTCTAAATTATTTTTACACTTTATTTTTTTACTTTATTAGGTTGTCCCAGGGGGGACATCACTGTCCTGTGACAGATCGCTGATCTGTCATCTGTCACAGGCATTGAAGCAGACTTCCTCTTGCCTGCGCTTTGCAGGCACTGAGGAAGCCAGCTCCCTGCAGGCCACCGAAGGTCCCCGTCGCCATCTTGGATCCGGGGACCTACAGGGAAGGAGCCCCCTGCAGCAGCGCTGCACATTGCGCTGCTGTGGGGGGCTCAGGGAAGCGCGGAGGGAGCCCTCTCCCTGCCGATGCTTCCCTTTAACCCCCGGTACACCATGATCGTGATTGATCGCGGTGTGCAAGGGGTTAAGGTGTCGGGGCGGTCCGTGACCGCCCCTGACACTTTGTGCCGGGTGTCAGCTGTGATAATCAGCTGACACCCGGCCGCGATCAGCGGCGCTCACCACGTAGTCGAGCAGCTGCTGTGTGAAGCCGCTAATCGAGCAGCTGTTGTGTGAAGCTGCGGGGCCTGTCGAGCAACTGTTGTGGAGCGTATTGTACAGCTGCTGTGTAGAGCTGTGGGTTGTGGAAGATTACGATCAATAAAGAAGACCTGTTGGACACAATCGAGTCTGTCTGCGGCCAGTAACGGACCACCCCCCTGTCGGTTACCCCTACCTACAATAGTTACACCCACAGATAGCCTTTGCTGATGTGATGGTTTCATGCAAATGGCCCATTTGGTAGACATTCCCCCCCCCTCATCTGAGTTGCACCTGGTGTGTGGCCCTCCCTTGTAATCCTTGTGGGAGAAAAGAGCTGGTACCTCTGCAGGGCCGTATTTAGAGTTTATGCTGCCCTAGGCACTTTTCGTGCTGCCTCCCTCATTGGTTAATATGACTAATGCAGACACTGTTGGTATTGACTTAGGTTGCTTTCACATCAGCGATTTTCTCCATTCGCGGCAGATCCGGCAGTTTTTCCGCATCTGCCGCGTAACGGATCACTTACGGCAACACTGCGCTCAAGACCACGGGCAGCATCACTCAGACTGCAGACACGTAAGATTATCTCTGGAATACTCTGACATTTCAGAGAGAATAGTTTGAAGATCTAGATGGGTAATTTAGTGAGAGAACTGGCTAATCTGGTGCTTTCTTCTGTGGGCTTCTCACTGCATGTCTCTAGATCAGACCTGGGCAAAGTGCGTCTTGCGGGCCACATCTGGCCCTCTGGCTATCTCAGTCTGGCCCGCAGACGAGACAGCTGTGGGACTGGAAATCAGAGGTCCATGGGCCACGCAATACCCGCCTGGCCACTCGCTGTTTCCATGTGCGCCGCGGCTCTGTGCGGCGCTGCTGACTCCTTTGATGGAGGAGGGGCCTCCGGCCACTTCTTCCGCCAATTAGCCTGTGAAACAGCTGACGCGATGAAATGACGTCATCGTGTCAGCTGTTTATTCCGGAGATCATCCAAATAGAAAAAGGAAGCCATATTCAAAATATAAAAATATACATGTTTTATTGAGATATAATTAAAATCACAAGCAAAAAACAAATGAGAATGTAAAAAGTGGGTACTGTAAAAATCACCACAAGAGGTAAAATAAAATGGAGTCGAGAAAATATATGTCCTTCTTTTTCAAAAATTACTAATCCAAATATAGATAAGTATGTACTCATTCAAATGCATGCCAAAGTTTTCAATGTAGATAATAGATGCACAAGTGCAAATGTACAAGACATAGCATGAAAAGGCATGGTAAAGGAGTGAAAAAGTACCTTGAGAAAGCAGCCGCGAAACGCGCGTCGGGGACCCTCCTGCCCACCACTTGAGGTAACATACCGTCCACTTCATTTCTTTTTGCCATATTTTTGTATAGGTACTTTTTCACTCCTTTACCATGCCTTTTCATGCTATGTCTTGTACATTTGCACTTGTGCATCTATTATCTACATTGAAAACTTTGGCATGCATTTGAATGAGTACATACTTATCTATATTTGGATTAGTAATTTTTGAAAAAGAAGGACATATATTTTCTCGACTCCATTTTATTTTACCTCTTGTTGTGGTGATTTTTACAGTACCCACTTTTTACATTCTCATTTGTTTTTTGCTTGTGATTTTAATTATATCTCAATAAAACATGTATATTTTTATATTTTGAATATGGCTTCCTTTTTCTATTTGGATGATCTAGTATTGAAGCTTTCTTTTGCCTAGACTTTTCAATTTTGATTATGTTTACTCCGGAGAGTCTACAGTGCCAGGGAACGGGACGAGGAGAGTATGTGGTGTTTTTTTTTCCTTATGTGTATGGGCTAATTGGGTGAGCAGGGGGAAGCTATGGGGGGTGACAACATGGTGCTGCACACATGGGGTGGCAACGTGGTGCAGGACATTGGGGGGTGACATTGTACTGCACACGGGGTGACATGGTGCTGCGCACATGGGGGTATGGCATAGTGCTGCGCACATGGAAGGGTGACATGGTGTTGCGCACATGGGGTGACATGCTGCACATGGTGTTGCATATGGGGGTGACATGCTGAACATGGGGAGGCTATGGGTGGCACCATGCAGTGCATATAGGGAGGCTGTGTGGAGTTCATGCAGTATATAGGGAAGCTGTGTGGGGCTCATGCAGTGTATAGGGAGGCTGTGTGGGGCTCATGCAGTGTATAGGGAGGCTGTGTGGGGCTCATGCCGCATATGGAGGAGGTTGTGTGGGGCTCATGACGCATATAAGGGGCTGTTGGGGACTCATACGATATACAGAAGGGGCTCTGCTCCAGTTCAAGCGATATACAGTGGGGAAAAAGTATTTAGTCAGTCAGCAATAGTGCAAGTTCCACCACTTAAAAAGATGAGAGGCGTCTGTAATTTACATCATAGGTAGACCTCAACTATGGGAGACAAACTGAGAAAAAAAAATCCAGAAAATCACATTGTCTGTTTTTTTTTCATTTTATTTGCATATTATGGTGGAAAATAAGTATTTGGTCACAAACAAGCAATCAAGATTTCTGGCTCTCACAGACCTGTAAATTCTTCTTTAAGAGTCTCCTCTTTCCTCCACTCATTACCTGTAGTAATGGCACCTGTTTAAACTTGTTATCAGTATAAAAAGACACCTGTGCACACCCTCAAACAGTCTGACTCCAAACTCCACTATGGTGAAGACCAAAGAGCTGTCAAAGGACACCAGAAACAAAATTGTAGCCCTGCACCAGGCTGGGAAGACTGAATCTGCAATAGCCAACCAGCTTGGAGTGAAGAAATCATCTGTGGGAGCAATAATTAGAAAATGGAAGACATACAAGACCACTGATAATCTCCCTCGATCTGGTGCTCCACGCAAAATCCCACCCCGTGGGGTCAGAATGATCACAAGAACGGTGAGCAAAAATCCCAGAACCACGCGGGGGGACCTAGTGAATGAACTGCAGAGAGCTGGGACCAATGTAACAAGGCCTACCATAAGTAACACACTACGCCACCATGGACTCAGATCCTGCAGTGCCAGACGTGTCCCACTGCTTAAGCTTGTACATGTCCGGGCCCGTCTGAAGTTTGCTAGAGAGCATTTGGATGATCCAGAGGAGTTTTGGGAGAATGTCCTATGGTCTGATGAAACCAAACTGGAACTGTTTGGTAGAAACACAACTTGTCGTGTTTGGAGGAAAAAGAATACTGAGTTGCATCCATCAAACACCATACCTACTGTAAAGCATGGTGGTGGAAACATCATGCTTTGGGGCTGTTTCTCTGCAAAGGGGCCAGGACGACTGATCCGGGTACATGAAAGAATGAATGGGGCCATGTATCGTGAGATTTTGAGTGCAAACCTCCTTCCATCAGCAAGGGCATTGAAGATGAAACGTGGCTGGGTCTTTCAACATGACAATGATCCAAAGCACACCACCAGGGCAACGAAGGAGTGGCTTCGTAAGAAGTATTTCAAGGTCCTGGAGTGGCCTAGCCAGTCTCCAGATCTCAACCCTATAGAAAACCTTTGGAGGGAGTTGAAAGTCCGTGTTGCCAAGCGAAAAGCCAAAAACATCACTGCTCTAGAGGAGATCTGCATGGAGAAATGGGCCAACATACCAACAACAGTGTGTGGCAACCTTGTGAAGACTTACAGAAAACGTTTGACCTCTGTCATTGCCAACAAAGGATATATCACAAAGTATTGAGATGAAATTTTGTTTCTGACCAAATACTTATTTTCCACCATAATATGCAAATAAAATGAAAAAAAAACAGACAATGTGATTTTCTGGATTTTTTTTTCTCAGTTTGTCTCCCATAGTTGAGGTCTACCTATGATGTAAATTACAGACACCTCTCATCTTTTTAAGTGGTGGAACTTGCACTATTGCTGACTGACTAAATACTTTTTTTCCCCACTGTATAGGGGGATGTCAGCATACTTAATTCTGCTCAATATACAATTCTGATACAATTAATATTAAAATTATCAATAGTATAATAATTATAAATATCAATATTAATATTGAGCAGAATTAATTTTGGCCTATTGATTCGGCCATCCACAACAGTCCTGATGTTTCATGTGGCCCCTCAGGAAAATTAATTGCCCACCCCTGCTCTAGATGATTACCAGGTATCTCTACAGTGTGTTTATAGAAAGAGACCTGTCTATCCACTAAAGAAAAGTGTGGGAAGAAGTCCTCTGGGGGCAGCGCTGGACTAGTCACATCTCTCCCTATGGTCCCTGGCTAGCTTTTCAAACTGTACTTCAACTATGCAGTCAGGCTCTGTGATCCAAGCTGTCCATGGTTTGAACAGCAAGAACTGTGGGTGCAGCACAGCGTGACAGGAGGGAGGTGTGGGGCTGCAGCACAGGGCAACAGGAGGGAGGTGGGGGCTGCAGCACAGGGCAACAGGAGGGAGGTGGGGGCTGCAGCACAGGGCGACAGGAGGGAGGTGGGGGCTGCCGCAAAGGGGTACTCTCTCGACACATACTTCCCTCATCCTATTAGTATCCCATTACACAGCAAAAGAGGGAGGATCAGTTTTGGGAACAACTCGTTAACCCTTTCCTGTCCTGAATGTGCACAAGCCCAGCATTCACGCACCAGGCGACTTTACACTAGTAATGTATTTTTAACCACTCTGAGAAAGATGTGAAGATTAAGCAGTAATGCCGCCTGACCGGTGACATTTAAAGGGGAAATCTAAAGGGACTCTGCCATGTAGAAGATGCTGTAATGGAGAAGACATAACAGAAGGTTCTGCAATGTGACTGCAGCACAGCTAGGAGTTCAGAGAACGCTCTGTGATCAGATGTAGTCTGTGCCGAAACCCTCCAGCAAGTGTTTGGTTTCCCTGTAGCGCCACCATGGGTTAAATTAAGCAGTACATGATTCCCATTGAAATTAATGGTCTGAACTATCAAAGCCTTTGACACAGGTACCTGACTCTGAGCGCTGCCCAGAGATTCCTCCAGACTTTCTGCTGGATGTCCTGACTCCTCCTAGCGGTGACAGCGTGGGATCCGAGACTCCCCGCAGCAGCCGGAAGACTGAGGTAGGTGGGCAGTGGGTGGAGTGACCTCTGACTTAAAAGTAAAAAAAAACCTTGCTCAGATCCCCCCCCGGCATCGTGGCGCTCTAGGCACGTGCCCTCAAGTTCCTAGTGGCAAACACGGCCCTGTACCTCTGGCAGTTTCGTTGTCTGAGGGTAATCTTTTGAGCAAGTCTTCCACAATTGCCCTCTGGCCTGCATGCACTGAAAATGGCACATCTGCCTCCAACAAGAGAGAAGGAAATTTCTCCTTGAACTGTGGGTCAAGAAAGGTGCACAGCCAGTATTATACATGGTGGACAAAATATGTTTCACGCGAGGGTCTTGGGAAAGGCATCTGAACATGAACTGTGCCATGTGTGACTACAAAGAGTCAAACGTTCAATGTCCTCACAAGGAAGAACACTAACCATCCACTCCTGTTAACAACACATCGCCTTCTCCTCCTCTTCAGGCCATCCTTGCTGGACAAGCATGAAGCTGGGATGGGATTTCCCTCTGTAGTTCAGACCAAATACTCCTGTTCTTCCTCCTTCTCTTCCTGTTTCTCGTCATTATCCAATGTGGCCTGAGAATACTGTGTGAGGCTGGGCTGTGTGCTATCAACCACTGTAAAATCTTGCTCTATACCCACCTGCTCGGCATTCAAAGCTTCCCCTTTGACATTCTGCAGCGAACATTTTAATAGACAGAACAGCAGCATGGTTACGCTGTTAATAGCGTCATCAGCGCCCACAATCTTGGCGCAGTATTCAAAGTTTTGAAGAACCTCACGTAGGTCAGCGATCCACACCTACTTGACAGTTGTTATGTGTGGGGCCTGAGTGTTACTCTGACGGGCGTTGAGAAGCTGGAATTCAGACACTGCCCTCTGCAGCTCACTAAGCCTTGCCAACATGTGAAAGGTTGAATTCCTGTGACTGGGCAGGTCACAATCAGTCGGTGACGAGGCAAATTAAAGTGCTACTGCAGCAAAGCTAGATCAACTAAAGCCTGAGATGACTTTCGGAAATGTGCTCTGACACGGCATATCTTGGCAAGTAGGTCCAGCAAGTCAGAGTATGTTTTTTAATACCGCTGTAACACCAAGTTCAGCACATGGTCCATGCATGAAATGTGTACCAACTAGCTGAGATTTAAAGCCACCACCAAGTTACACCCATTATCGCACACAACTAGTCCTGGTTGGAGGTTGAGCAGGAAGAGCCACTGATTTGTTTGATCTTTTATCACCTTCAGCAGCTCGGCTGCATTGTAAGTTTTATCAACTAAACAGATGAGCTTCAGTAGAGCATGGTGCTGCTTTTCAAGACAGTGCTGCAGACTTCTCAGCTTGGGAGTGATAGGGAGGCTACTTTTGGAGAGACAGGAACTGTAATATGAGGAGACCTTAACCCTGATGGGAGTTGGGACCGCTATTCTTAGTGTGGGTAAGATGTGTGATATCCCAGCCTCTGACTTTGTCTCAGACGCCACCTGGTCAGCCAGTGTTCCTTAAGGGAAGTGTAGCATCCCTGTCCACAAGAACTTGTCCACATGTCTGTGGTAAAGAAGACCTTCCCTTTGACTGCATTGGCCAGAACACAGCTGATATTGTGTAGCATGACTGTTATGTAAAGCATTAATGGTATGCCGGGAAAAATAGTGTTGGATGGTAATTGAGTACCATGGGGCTGCCACCACGAAGAGGTCATGGAAAGACTCAGTTCCCACAAGTTGAAACTGCAATATTTCCAGAGTTACCAGTCTGGCTATGTGGGTGTTTAGCGTTTTGGCCTGTGGGTGGGTCGATATTTCTGCTTTTAGTTAAATGTCTGGGGCAGTGACAAGTGAAGGCTGCGCTGGGACAACGAAATGGATGTGGGTGCTGACTGTTGTGTCTGTGCAACTACAGGTTTTAGGCAGGAGGCATCAACACCTGCTTCATGGACAGCAGATTGGGAAGGCTGTAACACAGGGAAGAGGGCAGTGGTTTCACCATCAGACAAAGATTTTGTACCCAGGCTTTCCACCCACCTACTGGGGTGCTTGGCTGCCATGTGCTTTTGCATGTTGGTGGTGCTCAGATTGGCAGTGTTCTTGCCTCTTCTTAGCTTGGTTTAGCAGATGAAGCAAATTACAGTTGTTTTGTCTGAAGGAAATTCAGAAAAAAACTGCCATGCAGGGGAACAACGCACCCTTGGCCTGTTATCTAGCTGAGTGCAGTGGGCTCTGTGAAATGTTAGTCCACAAGGGCAGGGTCCTCTCTCCACTCTGTATCAGTCTGTCATTGTTAGTTTGCTTACTGTAAGTGATATCTGTAAATTGTATGTAACCCCTTCTCATGTACAACGCCATGGAATCAATGGTGCTACATAAATAAATAATAACAGTTGACTGAGTTCTCCTTCTAGTCAAACCACTGCCTCTTCTTGCCTGTTTTTGTGCTACAGACCAATCCCTGTCTGCACTGCCGTTCTCGCTAGGCGTGCCACCGTGCCAGGTTGGATCAGTGGCTTTGTCATTGACCACATTATCTTCCAATTCCTCTCTCTGATCCTCCTTCTGAGTTGCAATTTTAGGCTGAACTGATGGCAACTGTGCGTCATGATTATCCTCCACCAATTTAGACATGAATTGACCTTCCCCCAACGTGGCTTTCTCTTGGCCGTGGGTGCTCAAATGTTTGGGCATCACTGCACTCCACTTCCTCATGACCCTCTTTAATGGTGCACATTAAGAGCCCTGGCAAACTACAAGGGAACAGAAACCGTTCTTCAGAGTGGCCAGCGTTGGGGTCATATGTCTCCTGGGACTCTTAATGTTGGGAGGAAGGAGGACCAGGTTCTGTGATCATGCACAGAAGTCTGCAAGGGACTCACAAAACCAGATGAGCAAACATAATCAACAGTCCTAATTTATAGTATGTAAATACAAAATAATGCATATATCCCATAGTGTTTAGCTATATCAAAGTATGTACTGAATCAGTGGGACAGAAGGATAGCTGAATAGGGAACTGTATTAAACCTGCAATATGGTGTAGGTAAAAACCTCATAACTACAAGAGTAATTGTAACAAGTACCAACATAGACTGAATCCCACATGGTCAGATAGTAGGGTCCGTAGACAGTATCAGACTGAAGAACATTGGATCCCCTGGAGGATTTTGATTCTGAGGGCCCACTTTTTGCCCCCACTCAAGAGCCCCATAGCAACTGCAAGGTTTGCACTATGAACTTTCCTGAAGGAGAAGCCAGGGCCCACCCAAGGATTCTCAGGTGGGCCAGTCCAACCCGTTGCATAGTCATCTACACAGGAATCAGTGCAGCACAATGTTGCAGATAGAAAGGGCTATTGAGGTGTAATACCTGGGGAATAGCAATAGCAGGAGCTCACTGGATCCGTTTCTCCGCCCCAAGGAGCGTTTCGGATAGCAACTTCATCAGGGAGCATGAAACACAGCAAGGGACCGGAGTTTAACCCCTTAGCGACAGAGCCAGTTTGCAGCTTAATGACCAGGCCAATTTTTACAATTCTGACCACTGTCCCTTTATGAGGTTATAACTCTGGAACGCTTTAAGGGATCCCGCTGATTCTGAGAAAGATTTTTCGTGACATATTGTACTTCATGTTAGTAGTAAAATTTCTTCGATAAGTCTTGTGTTTATTTATGAAAAAAATGTAAATATGGCGAAAATTTTGAAAATTTTGCAATTTTAAAACTTTAAATTTTTATGCCCTTAAATCAGAGAGATGTGTCACACAAATTTCTTAATAAATTACATTTCCCACATGTCTACTTTACATCACCACAATTTTGGATTCAAAAATTTTTTTTTTGTTAGGAAGTTATAAGGGTTAAAAGTTGACCAGCGATTTCTCATTTTTGCAACAAAATTTACAAAACCATTTTTTTTTTAGGGACCACACCATATTTAAAGTCATTTTGAGGGGTGTACATGACAGAAAATGCCCAAAAGTGGCACCATTCTAAAAACTAGACCCCTCAAGGTGCTCAAAACCACATTCAAGAAGTTTATTAACCCTTTAAGTGCTTCACAGGAACTAAAGCAATGTGGAAGGAAAAAATTAACATTCAACTTTTTTTGCAAAAAAATTTAATTCAGAACCAATTTTTTTTTATTTTCACAAGTGTTAAAAGAGAAAGTCAACCACAAAATTTGTTGTACAATTTCTCCTGAATACGCCGATACACCATATGTGGGGGTAAACCACTTTTTCAGCACACGGCAGAGCTCGCAAGGGATGGAGTGCCATATGACTTTTTCAACGCAGAATTGGCTGGAATTGAGATCGGATGCCATGTTGCGTTCGGAGAGCCCTTAATGTGCCTAAACAGTGGAAACCTCCAACAAGTGAGCCCATTTTGGAAACTAGACCCATTAAGGAACTTATCTAGATGTGTGGTGAGCACTTTGAACCTTCAAGTGCTTCACAGAAGTTTATAACGTAGAGCCGTGAAAATAAGAAATCCAATTTTTTTCCACAAAAATGATCTTTTTGCCCCCGAATTTTTATTTTTACAAGGGTAACAGGAGAAATCGTACCCCCACAGTTATTGTGCGATTTGTCCTGAGTACGTTGATACCCCTTATGTGGGGGGGGAACCACTATTCGGTACATGGGAGAGCTTTTAAGGGAAGGAGTGCCATTTTGGAATGCAGACTTTGATGGAATGGTCTGTGGACGTCATGTTGCGTTTGCAGAGCCCCTGATGGGCCTAAACAGTGGAAACCCCCCTCAAGTGACCCCATTTTGGAAATTAGACCCCCCTAAGGAACTTATCTAGATGTGTGGTGAGCACTTTGACCCCCCCAAGTGCTTCACAGAAGTTTATAAACGCAGAGCCGTGAAAATAAAAAGTCTTTATTTCCACAAAAATGATTTTTTTAGACCCAATTTTTAGACCCCCCAAAGTTGGTAAATAGTGGAAAACCCTCAATTCTTGCTCCAACCCTAACCCCAACACACCCCTAACCCTAATCCTAATTCTAACCCTAATCCTAGTTCGCCCTAATTCTAACCCTAGCCCTAACCCTAGCCCAACCCTCACCCCAACCCTAGCCCTAACCCTAATGGAAAACTGAAAAAAAAATATTTTCTTTATTTCATTATGTTGGCCTAACTAAGGGGGTGATAAACGGGGGGATTATGTACTATTTTGATCACGATGATAGTTTATCATAGTGATCAAAATGAGTGAATGGCCTGTAAGATCAACAGACATTGATGGACCATGTCTTCTCCTGGACTCTGTACATCGATGACATTCTCTTGATCTGTCAGGGTTCCACCACACCTTTGCATGCATTTATGATCGGTCTGAACAGCAATGATCTCAACATCTATCTCACTTACACATGTGACTCCAACAAAATTGAATTTTTGGATGTCACAATAAAGAGGTATCCGACCAAAGAAATCCAGACTAATCTATATAGGAAACCTTCATCTACCAACATGCTGCTGCATGCCTCTTCCTGTCACCCAAGGAATATGATACACTCGGTCCCCATTGGTCAATTTCTTCGTCTCCGCCGAATCTGTTCTACAGATCTAGATTTTGAAAGGCATGCGGATGAATTGAAGATACATTTTTATGAACGGGGTTATAGCCATGGGTGATAAAAAAAAGCTCACAATAGGGCAAGACATCCCCCTGTAATACGCTTCTATATGGTATCAAAACCAGGGGGAGCGATAAAACAGACAACCAAATGAGATGTATCACAAACTTTAATTCTCAGTCTGCACATATAAGAGCGGCGCTTCAAAAATCATGGCCCATTCTCCAAATTGACCCCACTTTTTCTAAACTTTCTAGACCTTGTTTAACCTTTAGTTGAGTCAGAAATCTCTGTGATCATCTTACTCGCAGTCATTATGTGGGTGAATCCAGGGCCACTTTTTTGGACAATTTTAGTCTTAGGTGTGGATGTGTTCCGTGTGGTCATTGTGTGGCATGCTGTAATATTGCCCGTTGTATCCTTAATGGACTGTGTGGCATGCTGTAATATTGTCCGTTGTTTCCTTTACTGACCCTAGTGGATCAAAGACCTACAAGATAAAAAAGTCAATTAGTTGCACCTCGAGATATATATTATTCCACATGTCTATGTAACTTAATGTATGTTGGACTCACCTTACACCGACTGAAAGTTCGTGTGAGGGAACATGTACTTGGCATACAGGCTGCAGTTGACCACACGGACACATCCACGCTAAAAACAATACCACGCCACTTTAAATTATTCCAACAGTGCAACAGTAACCTCTTACGTGTTAGAGGTATTGATCCGATGGATATTGACATCCACGGAGGGAAAATGTCACAACGCCTTGCCCAACTGGAGCTGAGATGGATATGAACCCTGCAAACATTACATCCACGGGATCTAAATGAGAATCTTAGTTTTGCCCCATTCTTTTGATGACTATTTTGCTGTACATGACACGTTTTCCATTCATAGTGTTTTTAATTATTTTGCTTTTTTTTTTTACTAATTATGGTATTTTTTATCTTTAGGACCCTGTCTTTTTTGTACTGTTTGCTCTATGTGAGTGTTGCATGCTGCTTGATAGATCCTTCAACGCCATCTGGGACCCTATATGGATATACCAATATTGGTTTATGAAACTCCGCTGTGGATTTGTCCATTTTCTATGTATATATTTCATGTGTATTCCAAGATTCAATACGCATGCATGTCATTTTTGACAAGAAACATTTATACCTGTCAGGGTGTGTATATACATATATATGTTTATAAAGACTTAATATGAGTGGTCTAATCCTTTTGCCATCTAGACACTATTATACCTTGGATATATTCTATTACAATGTGACTGTTATTGAAATGTTTGAATTTTTTTTAATTATAAGTATAATTGATACCTCTGGTATATGGCCGGTTGTACTTCTAATACTGTTTTGAACATGTGATATGTATTGTACTCACACCTTAGTTTTGACTTTCTAATCTATGTATTAGTAAAATATACAGTATATACTGGATGGGCAATAATGTATGATTTATTGTTATACTTTGTATGATATGTTTTGCTCTAGCCCAGGTATTCTTGTCAGCTGCCATCACATCACTCCCATATATTTTGACTACTTGTCGCGGACAGCATACATGCGCACCTTGTCACTGCCATCCCCGCCGGCTCTTCGGGTCTCTATGCAGCTTCAGGCATTGGGTCATGTGAGGAATGCATGTTCCTAATGCCTCCTTCTGCATGACGTGGGCGCCGGCCGGCTTTGCGGTTATCAAGGTGACGGATGTGTGACTTCCGGTCCGTGGCAACATCACATCCACTGCACATTCCTTTTTAACCCCTTAGCGACCGCCGATACGCCTTGTAACAGTGGTATTTAAGTGTACATAAACCACAGCGCCGCTAATTCACGGCGCTGTGGAGAAAGTGAATAGCGCCCCACAGTGTCGGATTTTCTCCGGGGTCTCGGCTGCCGGGGGTAGCCGAGACCCCAGAGAACATGAATCGGTCGGTTTTTACCAACCCCGCTTTTGCGATCGCCATTATTAACCCTATAACGGTGACTGCAAAAAAAGCCGCGATTGTGCATTAAATTTCTCTTTCCTCTGATGTGATTGCACATCAGAGGAGAGAGAACTAGGGTCCCCGATCCCCCCTGGTACCTCTCCGTTGTCCAGGGTCCCCTCCCGTGGTCCCGCGTCCCGCCGGCATCCTCCGGTGGGCGCCGCCATCTTGAGGAGGTCCCTTTCCCACAACCCCAGGAACAGATTAGCATAGGACAGTGAAAAGCAGCTGACATGGCTGTTCCCTGGAGCTACAGGAAGAAGGACCTCTTAAAAAAAAAATTGTGTGTCAATGTGAAGTTTAAGAGTTCCAATATGAGATCCCTCGTACCGGAAGAGAACTTCACATATCCGGAAAATATTTTACTGCCCTGATGTTGGTGTACCTAATATTGGTGTACAGGGACTCAACCTCCACCATCACCATAAGGACATTAAGTTCTAAAAACAGACCATCCACTTTCTGAAGAAGTTTGCCCGTGTCCTTCAGAAAGAATGGTAAGCCAACAACTAATTGTTGTAAGTTAGAATCAATCCATCGATTGATGTTCTCCAAATATTTACCCCTTCCCGAAATGATGGGGCATCCAGGTTGTGTCTTGATGTTTTTATGTATTTTCAGGAGATGATGTAGCATCAAGATAGTGGGTTCTGAAACGATTTGTGCTGAAGCGAGATCCTTCATAATGACACAACTCAATGGCCCTATTAAGAATGGTTTCAAGTTTAGAGCTGTAGACAGACAAAGGGTTATACGTCATATGCGGGGTAATTATGCCAGTAGTGAGGGCAGTGGCGTAACTACCGGGGGGGGCAGAGGGGGCGGTGGCCCCGAGCTCTGAGGGGGCCCACCTGGATTTACGCTACTGTAAACTATCTGCGGCAGAGCAGGGAGAATCGATCATCTCCCTGCTCTCTGCCGCTATGTTCTCTTCTCGGCTACAGGACCTGTGATGAGGTCACAGGAGGGGGGGGGGGAGTCGAGGTCACATGATTAGGGGCCTCACTGACTGTATGCACTATGCAGGACTCTGCTGTGCTGTTGTCATGGTGCGCTGGATGAGGAGAAGTTTATGTGTGGGGTAAGGAGGGGTTTACGGAGGGTGTATGGAGCGGAGCCGCGTGTGTACGAGGTGTACAGAGCGGAGCCGTGTGTGAACGAGGTGTACGGAGCGGAGCCGTGTGTGTACGAGTTGTACAGAGCGGAGCCGCATGTGTACGAGTTGTAGGGAGCCATGTGTGTATGAGGTGTACGGAGCGGAGCCGCGTGTGTACGAGGTGTACGGAGCCGAGTGTGTACGAGGTGTACAGTGCGGAGCCGAGTGTGTACGAGGTTTACGGAGCGAAGCAGCCTGTGTATGAGGTGTACGAAGCGGAGCCGCTGTTAGGAATCTGGTTTCTACAATACCTATGTAGGAACACAGATCCTCACATTTGTCTCCAGAGGCTAAGTCCTTCGTCCCTTCTGAGCATGCTCATGGGATGAGCTCCCATTGGACTTCAGGAGTCAGGTGCTCAGGTCCTGCTCCTGATTCCATTGGTTATGCTCAGGGCTCTGGAGATTTCCAACAGGTCCCGTATGCTATAAAAAGTGCGCATGGCCATTCCACCATGTGCTAGTATTTCATACTGCTGCTGTGTGTATGGTGATGGATGCTTGGACTGGTGACTGACTCATTAAATATCCCCCTTCCTTTGTTATTACACATGTGTGAGTGTTTGGGTCAGCCAGGAGCAGTGCTAGCGCCAGCGCACTCAAGCTTCAGCCACTTCAGCAGCTAAGCATCCTGCATTGTGCCAGCGTTTTTTGCAGCGCCTTGCCACCGGCTCTATTCTTGCCACACGGCATTTGCAGCACAGTGTGCATTTGCTGTTGCAGTGTCACTGTACCAGACGTCTAAACGGTAGGTCTAGACGGAGCCTGTCCCGCCTGTCTGGGCGACTCCTGTGACCGCATACCGCGTCTGTGCCTCTGAGTTCTGTGAGGTTAAAACAGACTCAGGGTTTTGTTTATGCATTTATACTTGCAGCTCTGTGGGTAAAACAGTCTGCTTCTGCATATGGTCATGCTTGCAGCTCTGTGAGTGCAAAAGAGTTTGCTTTTTGTGCACTAGGTGCAGCTAAAACCTGTGCACTTACCGCCTTAAGTGATCTGCCTCTCTCAGCAGCGGTTTTGTCATCTACCGCACGGTGGACCCCGAGCGGTGAACGCACTTTATTTTAATTTTATTTAGTGCGTTACACCGCTCATAACAGCCGCGTGTGTATGAGGTATACGGAGCAGAGCCGCGTGTGTATGAGGTGTACGGAGCGGAGCCGTGTGTGTACGAGCCGCATGTGTACGAGGTGTACGGAGCGGAGCCGTGTGTGTACGAGGTGTACGGAGCCGAGTGTGTACGAGGTGTACGGAGCGGAGCAGCCTGTGTACGAGGTGTACGAAGCGGAGCTGCGTGTGTACGAGATATGCAGAGCAAAGCCACGTGTGTACGGAGTGGAGCTGTGTGTGTACGAGCTGCGTGTGTACGAGGTGTACGGAGAGGAGTCGTGTGTGTACGAGGTGTATGGTGCTGAGTGTGTATGAGGTGTACGGAGCGGAGCCGCGTGTACGAGGTGTACGGAGCAGAGCTGCGTGTGTACGAGGTGTACGGAGCGGAGTCGCGTGTATAAGAGGTGTACGGAGCAGAGCCACATGTGTACGAGGTGTGCGGATCGGAGCCCTGTGTTTACGAGGTATACAGAGCGGACCTGCGTGTGTACAAAGCCGCATGTGTACAAGGTTTACGGAGTGGAGCCATGTATGTATAAGGTGTACAGAGCGTGGCTGCATGTGTACAAGGTGTACGGAGCAAAGCCGCATGTGTACGAGGTCTACGACGTGAAGTGTGTGAGGTGTACGGAGTGGAGCCGTGTGTGTATGCGGCATAGAAAGCGCAATCGTGTGTGTATGAGGTGTGCGGAGCTATGTGTGTACAAGGTGTATGGTGGGGAGCATTCATACCTCCCAACCGTCTCAATTTTGAGAGAGAGTTTGCCCCGGTCGGGAGCTTACTTTTCCCGCGGACACAGGAGTACACGGCAGAGCCCAGAGGAGCACTTTAAAATTTGCACATGACTTTCCACCGGAAGTGACGTGCTGGAAGCTGACCGGAAATGAGGTAATTTTGGTATGAGATTGTGACGAAATCATGGAGGCACTTCAAGGAATGCTTCAGATCCATCACTGTCTCCGACAGCACAGACAGCGGGATCGCCTTGGACTCGGGGATGTCGGCCATGTGAGCGGATCATGATATGTCCTGCACCGGGAGACTCAGGTGGGCACTACAATGGGGGCCGGGCTGCTATAGTATCTTTATAGAATATTTCTTTCTCTCTGTTTCTCTCTCTGTTCTTTCTTTCTTTCTCTGTTCTTTCTTCCTCTCTCTAATCTATTTTTCTTTCTCTCTGTCTCTGTTATTTCTTTCTCTCTTCTTTCTTTCTCTCTGTTCTTTCTTTCCCCTCTTCCTTTCTCTCTCTCTGTTCTTTCTTTCCCCTCTTTCTTTCTCTCTCTATTTCTTTCTCTCTGTCTGTTCTTTCTTTCTCTGATTTTTCTCTCTCTATCTCTTTCTGTTCTTTCTTTCCTCTCTTTCTCTCTCTCTGTTATTTCTTTCTCTCTGTTTTCTCTCTCTTCTTTCTTTCTCTATAATGTAGCCCCCTTCATAAGGTATAATACAGCCCCCCTCAAAGAATATAATGTAGCCCCTTCAGAATATAATGCAGCCCCCCTCATAGGGTATCATGCTGCCCCCCTTATACGGGGTATCCTGCTGCCCCCCCTCATGAGGGGTATCATACTACCCCCATCATACGGGGTATCATGCTGCCCCCCCTCATACGGGGTATCATACTATCCCCCATCATACGAGGTATCATGCTGCTCCCTCCTCATGCGGGGTATATCATGCTGCCCCCTCATACGGGTATCATGCTGCTGCCCCCCCATATGGGGTATCACAATCATGCAACCAGGACTCACTATATAAATAAAAAAAACTATACTTGCCTCTCCTCCTCGCTCCCACGCTGATTTCGGCAGCGGCTCTGCTCTGATGTCAGGAGCTGTGCTGCAGTCAGACCGGCACACAGCGGGGACGTGATGAAGTGACATCATCGCGCACCCGCTGTGTGTCAGAGGAACAGGGTAATGATAGGAGAGGGGGCATCATGTGACACTATCTCTTCCATTATTGCGGCGATTATATACGGGCAGCACGGTGGCTCAGTGGATAGCACTGCAGCTCTGGAGTCCTGGGTTTGAATCCCACCAAGGACAACATCTGCAAGGAGTTTGTATGTTCTCCCCGTGTTTGCGTGGGATTCCTCTGGGCACTCTGGTTTCCTCCCAAAGACATACTGATAGGGAATTTAGATTGTGAGCCCCGTCAGGGACAGTTATGATAATGTGTGCAAACTGTAAAGTGCTGCAGAATATGTTAGCGCTATATAAAAATAAAGATTATTATTATTTTTGGCAACAGCGCAGTCATCTGCTGAGGTTCTCTGTTTAGGGGCCCACTCAGAAGTTTTGCCTCCCCTGAACCAAAACCCTAGCTACGCCTCTGAGTGAGGGGCAAAAAATGGTGGAAATGTCACTGACTGAGGAGAAGTCTCCAATGTAGTGCTGTGTTGTTCCTGAACGATCCGATACAAAGAGCCGGCTCACCGCTGTGAACGAAATGAGCCGGCTCTGCAGGGAGAACAAGACGAGTTTTTTTTTTTCTGGCACCTGGCAGCTTAGTGAAGTCAGGGGAGAGGAGCAGTCAGGAGAGAGGGAGATGTGGAATTGTGGACTGTAAAGAAATGCACCTGAGTTAACATTCAGTCCCAAATATATCCTGCCAATTCCTCCATGGCATACATGGCATGTGGCTATGTGTAGGATGATGTGTTTGTCATCATCATCATCTGCAATGACCTGTGTGTTACCTTTAGTCCCAAATAAAGATCTACTTTACTGGCCCCTCATCCATGGCGTATACATACAGTATATAGTCTGTGTAGGAGGAGAGACTCCGCACATTGTTTGGTATATCATTTTCTCATAGTATTTCAGCCAGGTTCACATTGCGTTAATGGCCCTGCGTTCCACGGGATCCGTTACATAGCGGCACTAACGCACCCATTGGCCGCAATCATACGCATCCAAACGCATGATACGTTACTTCATGACGCACCCCCAAATGCTGCAGACCGCGTTCGAGGGTGCATCATGAAGTAACGCATCATGACAGACCGGAGCAAGGAGCAGGGGCCTGATCACAAGAGCTGACAATCTGAGGAAACAGCAATGCTGAATAACAGTCTACACTGCGTCACTAGATCCTTATACAGGGGTATAATGAGGCCTCACTGTACAGGAGAGACCGGAGCGAGGAGCAGGGGCCTGATCACAAGAGCTGACAATCTGAGGAAACAGCAATGCTGAATAACAGTCTACACTGCGTCACTAGATCCTTATACAGGGGTATAGTGAGGCCTCACTGTACAGGAGAGACCGGAGCGAGGAGCAGGGGCCTGATCACAAGAGCTGACAATCTGAGGAAACAGCAATGCTGAATAACAGTCTACACTGCGTCACTAGATCCTTATACAGGGGTATAGTGAGGCCTCACTGTACAGGAGAGACCGGAGCGAGGAGCAGGGGCCTGATCACAAGAGCTGACAATCTGAGGAAACAGCAATGCTGAATAACAGTCTACACTGCGTCACTAGATCCTTATACAGGGGTATAATGTGGCCTCACTGTACAGGAGAGACCGGAGCGAGGAGCCGGGGCCTGATCACAAGAGCTGACAATCTGAGGAAACAGCAATGCTGAATAACAGTCTACACTGTGTCACTAGATCCTTATACAGGGGTATAATGATGCCTCTCTGTACAGGAGAGACCGGAGCGAGGAGCCGGGGCCTGATCACAAGAGCTGACAATCTGAGGAAACAGCAATGCTGAATAACAGTCTACACTGCGTCACTAGATCCTTATACAGGGGTATAATGAGGCCTCACTGTACAGGAGAGACCGGAGCGAGGAGCAGGGGCCTGATCACAAGAGCTGACAATCTGAGGAAACAGCAATGCTGAATAACAGTCTACACTGCGTCACTAGATCCTTATACAGGGGTATAGTGAGGCCTCACTGTACAGGAGAGACCGGAGCGAGGAGCAGGGGCCTGATCACAAGAGCTGACAATCTGAGGAAACAGCAATGCTGAATAACAGTCTACACTGCGTCACTAGATCCTTATACAGGGGTATAATGTGGCCTCACTGTACAGGAGAGACCGGAGCGAGGAGCCGGGGCCTGATCACAAGAGCTGACAATCTGAGGAAACAGCAATGCTGAATAACAGTCTACACTGCATAACTAGATCCTTATACAGGAGTATAATGAGGCCTCACTGTACAGGAGAGACCGGAGCGAGGAGCAGGGGCCTGATCACAAGAGCTGACAATCTGAGGAAACAGCAATGCTGAATAACAGTCTACACTGCGTCACTAGATCCTTATACAGGGGTATAATGATGCCTCTCTGTACAGGAGAGACCGGAGCGAGGAGCCGGGGCCTGATCACAAGAGCTGACAATCTGAGGAAACAGCAATGCTGAATAACAGTCTACACTGCGTCACTAGATCCTTATACAGGGGTATAATGAGGCCTCACTGTACAGGAGAGACCGGAGCAAGGAGCCGGGGCCTGATCACAAGAGCTGACAATCTGAGGAGACAGCAATGCTGAATAACAGTCTACACTGCGTCACTAGATCCTTATACAGGGGTATAATGAGGCCTCACTGTACAGGAGAGACCGGAGCGAGGAGCCGGGGCCTGATCACAGGAGCTAGCAATCTGAGGAAACAGCAATGCTGAATAATAGAGATGAGCGACTTTGCCTTTTTCGGGTCGAGTCGGGTTTCATGAAACCCGACTTTCGCAAAAGTCGGGTCGAACTAAATCGGCCGACTATAGGGAAAAGTCGGAGGCTGACTGAAACACGAAACCCAATGCAAGTCAATGGGGAAGAAAAGTCGGCAGGGAGTGGAAGACAGTAAACACACCTACAGTGCCCATTTCAATGCCAAAATCATCAATTCCTATGACTGAAGCTTGTCAACCTTAATTTACTTCCTAATAATAGTTACGCATTGAAAACTGGGGGTTATTTGGCTAAAGTTGTGGGGGGTTGGGCTGGCTCCAGGTTTTCATGTGCCCCGGGCCAAAGAGTGTCAGTGCGCCCCTTTAACACATACCACAACTCATGATGCTCCGATATGCCATAGAAATATAGGTATAGTACAATGACAAATACTTCACTGCTTACATGACATGACTGATCTATTTTAAATTGTACAATAGCTCAAAAACAGGACAGTATATTACTCCATACAGTGTTATGGCCACCACATTGTGCACCATACAGAATAATGAGCCCCATATATTTCTCCATACCAAATAATTAGTCACATATAATGTTCCATACAGTATATGATGAGCTCCACATAATGCTCCATATATAATGGGCCCCATTTGTAATGCTCCAGTGTATAATGGGCCCCTTAGATGCTGCTCCAATGTCTGATCTGCCGTAACTTACAATGCGCCAGTACATGATGGGCCTCATGGATGATGCTCCAGTGTATGATGGGCCCTAAAAATGCTCCATATATAATGGGCCCCATTTGTAATGCTCCAGTGTATAATGTGCTCCTTAGATGCTGCTCCAGTGTCTGATCTGCCCCATTTACATTGCTCCAGTACATGATGGGCCTCATGCATGATGCTCCAGTGTATGATGGGCTCCAATAATGCTCCATATATAATGGGCCCCATTTGTAATGCTCCAGTGTATAATGGGCCCCTTAGATGCTGCTACAGTGTCTGATCTTCCCCATTTACAATGCTCCAGTACATGATGGGCCTCATGGATGATGCTCCAGTGTCTCATGGGCCGTCTCATGGGCCCTAATAATGCTCCATATATAATGGGCCCCATTTGTAATGCTCCAGTGTATAATGGGCCCCTTAGGTGCTGCTCCAGTGTCTGATCTGCCCCATTTACATTGCTCCAGTACATGATGGGCCCTATTTTTAATTAACCCAGGCATGGTATGTGAAAAGAGCTCCATGAGTAATCTGAGGTGTGTGCTTCCACATCCTTCACTTTTGGCGTGGGTGAAGGACACAAGGAAAGGGGTTGCTCCTGACCAGAAGCCTGCAGTTACGACTCAGTGCTTGCATTTTTTACAACTTCAGAAGAGGAGGCGATAGAGCTGGAGGCTGTTTCAGCAATGTAAGCCACAAACAGTTCCTGATACTCCGGCTTTACAAGCAGTCTACCTACTCCCAGAAACCAGAAAAGGGAGCCTTCCAAGCCTTTCAGAGCTACAGCACGATGCTGGCTCAACACCTCCTGCCTTAGCTGCTATTGTGTTTTTGCACTACCAGCAAATGCACCACCACCACCATCAGTACCAGGTGGCCCTCCATGCCCACATCCGTGTCCTCTTCCACCATACTTCCTCATGTTTTGGAAAATGGACCCAAAATACCAGCAGATATATGGTACTGTATCAGAAGCGTACAGCTCTATACAGTCTATGGATAACAGTAAATCTCCGTATATATTTCATGAGGCATACACAGACGCTGACAGGCTCAGTATGGATTACCCAATAAAATAACAAGTTTAAAAAGGGTACAGTATCACAAGATGCAAGATATATATAGTATAGTGTAAACATTCTGATTCTCCGTATACATTTCAGGAGGCAGACACAAACGCTCTCAGGCCCAGTATGGATTACACAAGAATATAAAAAGCTGTAAATGGGTTATGTAACACAAGCGTACAGCTGTATACAGTGTTGGGGTAATCTTAAAGTTCCAAATATATTGCCGGAGTAACAGACAGACGTTTACAGGCTCATCATGGATTACACCAGAATCTAAATAGCTAAAAAGGTTACTGTATCAGAAGCGTTCTGCTGTATACAGTGTTGGTCAAATTGAAAATATCGGTGTATATATATCCGTAGTCACCCTCAGACGCTCACTCAGTTTGGTTTTGACCATAATAAAAAATGTTGTAAAAAAGTTCCTGGATAACTAGATAGCAAGTATATATTTTTTAGGGTACAATTGAAATCTCCGTATAAATAGTCCCGTAGTCACTCTCAGATGCTTACACAGTATGGATTTGACCGTAATGCTAAATGTCGAACAAAGGTACTGTATAACAAGAAGCAAGCTGTATCGAGTATAGTGTAAAAATTTGTTTCTCCGATTCACCGTATATATAGAAGGCGTAACCCACACACACTCACTCACTATGGATGATGTAGGGAAGGTGGACTGACAGACAAACCATCCTGTAGTGAGAAGCAGAGGTGTAGCGCAGTGTAGGTGTGAAACCGCTAAGATAAAGAGAAAGGGTGCAGTGTGTTAGCTTGCCCATTGGAGGGCAGTGGAGAGTGTAGGAGTGGGACTGAATAACTGCCATTGGTCAGAGAAACTGTTAGGGTATGTGCACACGATGCGGATTCTGCTGCGTTTCCGCAGCGTTTTTGGCTCTGCAGAAACGCTGCAGATTTTGCTGCGTTGTACAGTACCTTTATTTCCTATGGAAATAAAAAAAAGCTGTGCACATGCTGCGGATTTTTCCGCGCGGTTTTGCTGCGGTTTACAATCCGCAGCATGTCAATTGTTTGGTGCAGAAACGCTGCAGTTTTACACCTCATCCATTATGAGGTGTAAAACCGCAGGGCAAAACCGCAGAAAAACCGCAGATAATCCGCAGATAAACCGCAGAAAAACCGCAGCACTTTGTCCTGCGGATTTCCTGCGGTTTTCTCTACAAAATCCGCAGAGACTAAAAACTACGTGTGCACATACCCTTAGGTGATGGTGGGCAGAGTTACCAGAACTGGAAGTATAAAAGGCTGAGGGAAGGTTCTGGAAGAGTCAGTCAGCGAAGGGAGCACAGTAAAGAGGAAGTTCTGCTGAGGAAATAGAGACAGTGGAAAGGCTCCATAGAGGACTGACAGTTGAGGCGGTCACGGGGGGGTGGCCCAGAGGACGGTAGCCGCAGACGAAGATAGCCTGGGGCTATCATACAGACGGTGTGCTCAGACTGGTGCAGCGCTGTGGTGGTTGGGCCTAGGCCAGCCACAGTGGAAGAGCCACAGAGGACGCCACGATTATAGTTACAAAGGAAGTGAAGGTATCGGGGCCTGTGTACAGAGAAATGTGAAACGGCTGTGGTGAATTGCTGTTGTCAACAGAAGAATGAGCACTAAAAACGGACCTGTTCAATACAAACTGTCTCAGTCTCGTGTTTGTCTGCGGCAAGAAGAGGGTCCCCCCCACAGTTGGTTATCCTACAGATGATACCTTAATACTAGTGTTGAGCTTTCCGATACCGCAAGTATCGGGTATCGGCCGATATTTGCCGTATCGGAATTCCGATACCGAGTACCGATACTTTTTTCGTATCGGATACCGGAATCGGAAGTCCAAAATGCAATGAGCCACTTTTGTGGCTCTGATTGGTTGCCAAAATGACGTCATCATGATGCGCTGTCTGTGCGCATCATGATGCGCCGTCAGTTCGGGCCTTCGGGGGGTCTGTGCCGACTGTCCGGGGGTCTGTACCGGCCTGCCGGGGGGCTGTGCCGACTGTCCGGGGGTCTGTACCGGCTTGCCGGGGGGCTGTGCCGGCCTGTCGGTGGTCTGTGCCGACTGTCCGGGGGTCTGTGCAGGCTCCGGGGGTCTGTGCCGACTGCCCGGGGGTCTGTGCGGCCTGCCAGGGGTCTGTACCGGCCTGCCAGGGGTCTGTGCAGGCTCCGGGGGTCTGTGCAGGCATCGTCCGATGGGACTACAAGTCCCATAGGGCGATGCCTGCTACCATGACAGTGATTGACACATTAGCCAATGATGGGACAGTAGTAGTCCCATCATCCGGCTAATGTGTTGAATGTAAAAAAAAAATTAAAAAAAAAATTACATGCTACATACATGCTACATACATACAACATGCACCATACATACTACATACATACAACATGCACCATACATACTACATATATACTACATGCAACATACATACTACATACATGCTACATACTACATGCATACTACATACATGCTACATACTACATACATGCTGCATACATACTACATGCTACATACATAATACATATATACTACATGCATGCAACATACATACAACATATATACTACATGCATGCAACATGCATACTACATATATACTATATATACTACATGTAACATACATACTACATATATACTACATGCTACATACATGCAACATACATACTACATACTTGCTACATACATACTACATACATGCTACATACATACTACATACATACAACATATATGCTACATGCATGCAACATGCATACTACATATATACTATATATACTACATGTAACATACATACTACATATATACTACATGCTACATACATGCAACATACACACTACATGCTACATACATGCAACATACATACTACATACATGCTACATGCATACTACATACATGCTAAATACATACTACATACATACTACATACATACACTACATGCATGCAACATACATACTACATATATACTGCATATATACTACATGCATGCAACATACATATATACTACATACAATACATACAGTACATATAACATAGAGTACATACTCACCGTCACTTGTCACTTTGATCCCCGAAGCCATTGTCGCCTGAGGAATAAATACTACATACATGCTACATGCATACTACATGTAACATGCATACTACATATATACTACATGTAACATACATACTACATATATACTACATGCAACATACATACTACATACATGCTACATACTACATACATGCAACATACACACTACATGCTACATACATGCAACATACATACTACATGCATACTACATACATGCTACATACATACTACATGCATGCAACATACATACTACATATATACTGCATATATACTACATGCATGCAACATACATATATACTACATACAATACATACATATAGACATACAGTACATATAACAGAGTACATACTCACCGTCACTTGTCACTTTGATCCCCGAAGCCATTGTCACCTGAGGAATAAATATCAAAATAAAAAACCACCAATATACTTACCCCGATCCGCAGAAGTCCATGAGGGTCCCACGTTGATCTTGCGTGGAGAACAGCAGCATCAGCTGATGCTACCGTTCTCTACCAGCTCCAGGAATACAATGACGGAAGGTAGGTATCCTTCCGCACTGTATTCCTCCACCACTGTAAAAAAAAAAAAAAGTCCCTAGTCTCACTTTATGCCATTGTCCCTAGTCTCACTTTATGCCATTTTTTTTTTTTTTTTTTACATTCAACACATTAGCCGGATGATGGGACTACTACTGTCCCATCATTGGCTAATGTGTCAATCACTGTCATGGTAGCAGGCATCGCCCGATGGGACTTGTAGTCCCATCGGACGATGCCTGCACAGACCCCCGGAGCCTGCACAGACCACCGGCAGACCAGCACAGCCCCCTGGCAGGCCGCACAGACCCCCGGGCAGTCGGCACAGACCCCCGGAGCCTGCACAGACTCCCGGGCAGTCGGCACAGACCCCCCGGCAGGCCGGCACAGCCCCCCGGGCAGGCCGCACAGACCCCCGGGCAGTCGGCACAGACCCCCGGAGCCTGCACAGACCCCCGGGCAGTCGGCACAGACCCCCGGGCAGGCCGGCACAGACCCCCGAAAGGCCCGTACAGACCCCAGAGAGGCTGTACAAGGCAAAAATAGGGTTTTTCTTATTCCGATACCGGAAGTCCCATAGACTTGAATGGGAGTTCCGGTATCGGAATCGGCGATACCCGATATTTTTTTTAGATCGGCCGATCCATTCCGATCCGATACTTTTAAGCATCGGACGGTATCGCTCAACACTACTTAATACAAATTTTTTAAACAAGGTACTGTATCAGCACATACCAGGTGTGTCCAGTCTAGGGTTAAATTTCCGTCTATACTTCCGGAGTCAGACACAGACACTCACAGGCTCACTATGTATTACACCAGAATTAAAAAAGTAGAAAAAGGCAAAGGTATTCATAGCGTACATCAGTATACAGTGTTGTGTTACTTTTAAATCTTCGTATATATTTCAATCTCAGTAAGCCAGTCCAGACTCTCCGCTACTGGAAACTACATGGATACAAGTATAGACGCAAAGTCGAGTGTTAGCAGAAATTTTGGAATTACTCATCGCGGGAAAACCTCCCGGTAGATGTTGCAGAGGCGATGCAGACCCTCAATTACTGTGTCTGTGGAGAAATAGAAAAAGGTTCTTTGTGAAGAAAGGATTGCTTTATCGCAGTAGCGTGGATCACATCACCGTTACTCGTCTCCATCAAATTGTGATCACAGGAGAGATGTACACATAGACCTCACTGCCTATCATGATGTGTCTGGTCATTTTGGAGTGCAAAAGACAGAAGCCACAGGCCATAGGCGATTCTATTGGATTGGCATGAGAGGGGACATTGAAAAATAGTGGCAGGAATATCACACGTCTGTGACTATCACAACTGTGAAAGGTGATCATAAACCACCACTGCATCCGCTTGTAAGTTGATGTCCATTTCAAATGGTAGCCATTGATCATCTGAAGGTAGAGGCCAGCAGGACAGGGCTTAGCTACATCTTAACCATCATTGATCTATACACCAAATTTCTAGTGGCTATCCCTGTGAAGGATATAACTGCCCAGTCTACATAGCGGTGGAGCAGGGAGAGATAAGTATTGCAACTTGCAAGTGCTGTGACCATGACCAAGCAGGGGGGCACAATCGTGGTCGACAGTACTGGCACAGGATCCCTCAAAAAAACCGAGGCACTTTTCTGGTAACCTATGTGTCATCAGACATGGTTCATTTTAATGAAGGTTAGATCATCAACATTTTGGGTTGACATCTGTCAGGAATGATCCAGCAGCACTGAAGACTCTATCAGATAACACACTAGCAGCAGGGCAAGTGAGCTCCTGTAAGGCATATTGTGCCAATTCATGCCAGGTGTCCAGTTTAGAGGCCCAATAGTCAAAGGGGAATGACCTGTGAGGGAGAACATCGATATGGGAGGAAAAGTAGTTTGTAACCATAGTTGACAACTGCTGTCTCCTGTCACTTTTAATCAATGCAGTATTAGCAGTCGTGTGAGCGGTACTTGAGAAATCATTCCACAACATGGTCATTAAACCCTTGTCTCCAACGTCACTTCTGCTGTGTGCACCACGAACACCTCTTCCATTGTGCCTACTACGGCTCGTGGGAGAACCAGCACCGCTGCTGTGTGCTGGGAAAGCCTCAAACAAACGGTTTACCAGAGTTGCTTGTTTGTTTGCCAATATTATCTCTAGGTTCTCCTGTGGCATAATGTTGTGTAATTTGCCTTTGTAGCGTGGATCGAGGATGCTGGCCAACCAGTAGCAATCATCCCTCATCATTTTGGCAATGCAGGGTCCCTTTTTAGGATCCACAAGGCATAATCACACATGTGGGCCAATGTTCCAGGTGTCAATGATGCACTGCCACTGCTGGGTGGAGGAGCAGTTTCTGGCAAATCCACATCCCTACAGTCACGCACAAACACTGTACCTGACCTTGGAATGCCAACATTTTCTCTTGCCCCCTGAGAAACATCCTCCTGCATAAATAATTATCCCCCTCATCCTCTTCCTCCTCCTCTTCCTCTTCTTCCTCCACCTCGTCTAGGACAGTTCCCTGACCAGACAATGGCTGAATGTCATCAAGGCTTCCCTCCTCCTCCGCTGCAGACGCCTGATCTTTAATGTGCGTCAAACTTTGCATGAGCAGACGCATCAGTGGGATGCTCATGCTTATGATGGCGTCATCTGCGCTTACCAGCCGTGTGCATTCCTCAAAACACTGAAGGACTTTACAGAGGTCTTTCAGCTTTGACCACTGCACACCTGACAATTCCATGTCTTCCCTCAAACTGCCTGCCTGTGTATCCTCCCACAAATGCATTACAGCCTGCCTCTGTTCGCACAGCCTCTCAACCATGTGCAGGGTGGAGTTCCACCTTGTTGCAACGTCTATGATTAGGCGGTGCTTGGGGAGGTGGAGCAATCGCTGCAGCTTCTGCATACGACTGGAGTGTACGGCCGAGCGACGGATGTGCGAGCACAGTTTTCGCACCTTATGGAGCAGGGATGTTAACTCTGGATAATTATTAAGGAAGCACTGCACCACCAGGTTCAAAGTGTGAGCCAGGCAAGGTATGTGTGTGAGTTTTGCACGGGCTATGGCTGCCACAAAATATCGGCCGTTATCACTGACTACCTTGCCTGCCTCAAGAAGTAGACTGCCCAGCCATGACTCTGTTTGTCGCTGCAAGTAGTCAGCCAGTACCTCTGCGGTGTGTCTGTTGTCGCCCAAAGACATCATCTTTAACACAGCCTGCTGATGCTTACCACTAGCTGTTCGATAATGGGACACCTCGTGTGCTTCGCTTTCAACCAAACGGTAGGGCATCATCTCTAAATAGATTAGTTTAGCAATGTAGGCGTTCAAACACAGTGTACGCGGATGAGAGGATGAGTACTTTCCTGTCCTACTCAGAGTGTCTGATAGGGGGAGCTGGACTGGAGAGCTGCATATGGGGGAAGTAGCGGTGGACCGGATGGAGTGAGAGGGGGTTGGTGATGGTATTGGTGGTGATGGCCTAGATTCAGTGTTGTGTTGCAAAACCATTGTGATTCCCTGAGTGTTTTGGCCTTGCGACAACACCTCCACATTTAGTGCTGGTGGTGTGCTTAATGGTGGCGGTGGTCTTATAGTGGGGCTAGCGATGGAGTGTTGTTGGCTACCTTCAGTCGGAGCAGGTGCACATGTGCTAACTGAGGTTTTGTAGTCCGTCCACACTTGCAAGTGCATGTTGATTAAATGTCTAAGCATGCAACTGGTATTCAAATTTCTGAGTTGTTTACCTCGGCTAAAGGTCCTTCCGCACTTCTTAAAGGTAACCTTTGCCTCATCAGTAGGATTTTGGACAAAGAAATGCCACACTACACTCTTCCTACTATGTTAAACATTTTCTGGCCTTGCACACTGTGCTAAGTTGACCGTCTGGTCAAGCTGTCCTGCAACTCTTTTAGTTTTTGTTCCACGTTTTAGGACAGCTACGGGCCTGCTAGATAACCGCTGCTGTGATGTCAATGTCTGCTGTGGATCCTTCTCCTTATCTGAACTATTGAAACCGCCACCCTCCTCCCCCAATGGATGCCAATCCGGGTCCAGAACTGGGTCATCCATCACCTCCTCTTCAAAGTTATCTGCGTCTTCCTCTTTACCCTCCTCTGTGTCACCGTGTAAGGTGGTATAGCATGAGGGAAGGGGCTCCTGGGTTTCATCAGGGTCAGATTCTGGCTCAATAGACGGCGAGGGCAATGTAGTGCTGTGGATCAATGTACCAGCAGAATCATCTAGCAGTGGCTGTGCATCAGTGCACTCCATGTAAGATTCATCTTGGACTGGGGAATTCAGGATTTGACTGGATAACCCAGGCATGGTATGTGAAAAGAGCTCCATAGAGTAATCTGAAGTGTGGGATGCAGCATCCTTAACTTTTGGTGGGGGTGAAGGACACAAGGAAAGGGGTTTTTTATGACCAGAACCCTGCACTGATGACTCCGTACTTGCAGGTTTCGACGGTTCAGAATAGGAGGCAATAGAGCTGGTGGCTGTTTCGGCAATGTACGCCAAAACCTGTTCCTGATGCTCCGGCTTTAAAAGCAGTTTTCCTACTCCAAGAAAAGGCAACCTTACAGGCCTTCTTGGGCCAGAGGATGACGCAGGCTCAACACCTCCTGCCTGTCATGATCACGTGTGTCAGGACGCAGATGTTTCCGCAAGGCGAACCCATGTGACACACATGACCCTGGATACACCGCCTCCAGTGGGGCGCATTTCAATAATAATGCGTGCAGGTGGATACGCCGCCTCCACCTGGCGAATTTGGGAATTACACGTTATACATACAATAATCAAATAATAAAGGGGGAACCTGGGAAACATTAACAATGGTGGGCCCTGCTATAGGGAAAAGGGAATTGGAGACCTCCTGAGCTCCCCTGAGCCAGTGTCCCTGCACTCCTAGCATTCCCTATGCTGGTTTCGCACCGGGCGCCGCACGCGTACCTTAACGCCCTTGCTCACCCTGACCCTAAACCCTCACTAGGGAATGGGTCGGTGCGGAGACTAATCCCACCACTGCACTAATAACACACATGAGGAAAGAGACAATACAGGGGAAACACCACTTAGCTTTGCTCTGTTGCGTGCGCTCCTAGCAACAGAGCCCTCCACCTGAGTGCATCTTCTCCTCCACCCGGATCCATCACCATAACAGGATCCTTCACCTTAGTGCAACCTTGGAGCAGAGTCCAACACCAGTTGCAGCTGCTTAGAACCAGAGTCCCAAGGATGAGTTCAGCTGCTGACACGAAGTCGAGCATGCTTGAGTCCAGCTCAGCGGCCAAGTCCCACATGGTGAGTGCCACTCTCCATAGTCGCCACTCCACCAGCCCATGCAGACACTTCCCGCTGACACCATCACTGCGACTCCACCACGCCATGCCAGCCCTTCGTCCAGACACCATAGCTGACACTCTTCCCCCCTGGCTAAGCTGCGCAGGACTCCTCACCAGCTCCATTCTTCATCCAGGCTCTCCAAAAACAGAGTGAACACAAACTCACAATATCACAGGCAGTGAGTGAACCCCCTGAGCACACCTTTATAGGGTGTCACACCTGATCCATAATTAAGTGCAAAAAACCCTAAAGTGCAATACCACTCACCACCACCGGGGACAGTCAAGACACCTTGGAACTTTCCAAAGTAAAAAAAGTTCACTTTGTGCTTTTAATACCGCCAGATCCAACACTGGATCATGACACTGCCTTAGCTGCTATTGTGCTTTTGCCAGAACCAGCCGATGCACTACCACCATCAGTACCAGCTGCGCCCCCCTGCCCACGTCCGCAGCCTATTCCACCATACTTCTTCATGTTTGGGAAAATGTACCAAAAATTCCAGCAGAGAGATGGTACTGTATGAGGAGCGTCCAGCTGTGTAAGGTGTATTAAACAAATTAAATCAACGTAAATATTATGATAGTCACAGACGCTCTCACTGTATGTATTGGACCGTAATCCAACAACGAGATATACGGAACTGTATCAGAAGTGTGCAGCTGTATACGATTTTTGTGCAACTAACAATCTCCGTATATGTATTTACGGAGTGTCACAGACACAACGCTGACTAGGTAGAAAAGTGACTGTAATGCGAATGGCAGATATACAATACAGTTGGAGAATCAGATAGCTCTATACGATGTGTGTATGTAAAATTGTCAAGCTCCGTGTATTTGTATACAGACTGACATTCGCTGTCTCTGTCTAGTTTTGACTGAGATCAAACAGCAGATATACGAAACTGTTTGAAAAACCGGACAGGACTCTAAGGTGTAGGTCTGGAAAAACGGAAAAACTCCTCGGCTTATTTTTCCAGAGTCACACACAGGTAGCTTCTATTTGTCCGTGCTAGAAGGCGGTACACGGTAGTGTGTGATGAGCGTACAATGCTGTACGGTGTGTGTATGTAAAATTGTCAAGCTCCGTGTATTTGTATACGGACTGACAAAAGCTGTCTCTGTCGAGTTTTGACCGTTATCAAACAGCAGATATACGAAACTGTTTGAAAAATGGACACGAGTCTAAGGTGTAGGTCTGGAAAAACGGATAAACTCCTCGGCTTTTTCTTCCAGAGTCACACCCAGATAGCTTCTCTTTGTCCATGATACCAGCCGGTACACGGTAGTGTGTGAGGAGCGTACACCGCTAGACGGTGTGTGAAAAAATGAACGCTCAGTAACTCACCAGGACAAAATAATAAAATTTGGAGTGTTTTGAAAAAAGCAGTTTGAACAGCAGTGTGCATACAGCAATGCAGCTAGCAGGTAGCCTTAAAAGGCAGCCTAATCACCACCAGCGCTGCTGCACACAACAAAAATCCTCCCCTTTCACTGCACACTAACTGTACAGTGAAAAGCGCTATCAGCAGAAGCAGTTTTTTTTTCTTCTTCCCTTCTTAACGCTCTCCCTGCTCAGAATCAGCAGCAGCACCTCTCCCTATTGTAAGATCGGCAGAAGTAAGATTGCGATCGGCATTCACCGCCTTTTATGCACACCGTGACGCCACACAAAGCCAGCCAATCACTTCAATGCCCTTCTCAAAGATGGTGCTGGCCGCTGCGCATGTCATCACGTTGCCCACAGTGTGCGTCCTCCATCATTGGGTGAGAAAAGGCGCTGAAAGCATCATTTGAAACGTGACTTTGGCGCGCTGATCGGCGACCTCATGGCCGACCTCACGCTAGGGTCGAGTTTCGATCGGCGAAACCCAAGTTTGGCGAAAGTCGGTGATTTTTTAATCTGACCGACCTGTTTCGCTCAACTCTACTGAATAACAGTCTACACTGCGTCACTAGATCCTTATACAGGAGTATAATGAGGCCTCACTGTACAGGAGAGACCGGAGCGAGGAGCAGGGACCTGATCACAAGAGCTGACAATCTGAGGAAACAGCAATGCTGAATAACAGTCTACACTGCGTCATTAGATCCTTATACAGGAGTATAATGAGGCCTCACTG
Source organism: Dendrobates tinctorius (assembly GCF_039654945.1). NCBI lineage: Eukaryota > Metazoa > Chordata > Amphibia > Anura > Dendrobatidae > Dendrobates > Dendrobates tinctorius. The sequence continues at coordinate 12,365,025 of NW_027361794.1, forward strand.
TACAGGAGAGACCAAGGCAAGGAGCAGGGGCCTGATCACAAGAGCTGACAATCTGAGGAAACAGCAATGCTGAATAACAGTCTACACTTCGTCACTAGATCCTTATACAGGGGTATAATGAGGCCTCACTGTACAGGAGAGAGCGGAGCGAGGAGCAGGGGCCTGATCACAAGAGCTGACAATCTGAGGACACATCAATGCTGAATAACAGTCTACACTGCGTCACTAGATCCTTATACAGGGGTATAATGAGGCCTCACTGTACAGGAGAGACCGGAGCGAGGAGCGGGGGCCTGATCACAAGAGCTGACAATCAGAGGAAACAGCAATGCTGAATAACAGTCTACACTGCGTCATTAGATTCTTATACAGGAGTATAATGAGGCCTCACTGTACAGGAGAGACCGGAGCGAGGAGCAGGGACCTGATCACAAGAGCTGACAATCTGAGGAAACAGCAATGCTGAATAACAGTCTACACTGCGTCATTAGATCCTTATACAGGAGTATAATGAGGCCTCACTGTACAGGAGAGACCAAGGCAAGGAGCAGGGGCCTGATCACAAGAGCTGACAATCTGAGGAAACAGCAATGCTGAATAACAGTCTACACTTCGTCACTAGATCCTTATACAGGGGTATAATGAGGCCTCACTGTACAGGAGAGAGCGGAGCGAGGAGCAGGGGCCTGATCACAAGAGCTGACAATCTGAGGACACATCAATGCTGAATAACAGTCTACACTGCGTCACTAGATCCTTATACAGGGGTATAATGAGGCCTCACTGTACAGGAGAGACCGGAGCGAGGAGCGGGGGCCTGATCACAAGAGCTGACAATCAGAGGGAACAGCAATGCTGAATAACAGTCTACACTGCGTCACTAGATCCTTATACAGGGGTATAATGAGGCCTCACTGTACAGGAGAGAGCGGAGCGAGGAGAAGGGGCCTGATCACAAGAGCTGACAATCTGAGGACACGGCAATGCTGAATAACAGTCTACACTGCGTCACTAGATCCTTATACAGGAGTATAATGAGGCCTCACTGTACAGGAGAGACCGGAGCGAGGAGCAGGGACCTGATCACAAGAGCTGACAATCTGAGGAAACAGCAATGCTGAATAACAGTCTACACTGCGTCATTAGATCCTTATACAGGAGTATAATGAGGCCTCACTGTACAGGAGAGACCAAGGCAAGGAGCAGGGGCCTGATCACAAGAGCTGACAATCTGAGGAAACAGCAATGCTGAATAACAGTCTACACTTCGTCACTAGATCCTTATACAGGGGTATAATGAGGCCTCACTGTACAGGAGAGAGCGGAGCGAGGAGCAGGGGCCTGATCACAAGAGCTGACAATCTGAGGACACATCAATGCTGAATAACAGTCTACACTGCGTCACTAGATCCTTATACAGGGGTATAATGAGGCCTCACTGTACAGGAGAGACCGGAGCGAGGAGCGGGGGCCTGATCACAAGAGCTGACAATCAGAGGAAACAGCAATGCTGAATAACAGTCTACACTGCGTCATTAGATTCTTATACAGGAGTATAATGAGGCCTCACTGTACAGGAGAGACCGGAGCGAGGAGCAGGGACCTGATCACAAGAGCTGACAATCTGAGGAAACAGCAATGCTGAATAACAGTCTACACTGCGTCATTAGATCCTTATACAGGAGTATAATGAGGCCTCACTGTACAGGAGAGACCAAGGCAAGGAGCAGGGGCCTGATCACAAGAGCTGACAATCTGAGGAAACAGCAATGCTGAATAACAGTCTACACTTCGTCACTAGATCCTTATACAGGGGTATAATGAGGCCTCACTGTACAGGAGAGAGCGGAGCGAGGAGCAGGGGCCTGATCACAAGAGCTGACAATCTGAGGACACATCAATGCTGAATAACAGTCTACACTGCGTCACTAGATCCTTATACAGGGGTATAATGAGGCCTCACTGTACAGGAGAGACCGGAGCGAGGAGCGGGGGCCTGATCACAAGAGCTGACAATCAGAGGGAACAGCAATGCTGAATAACAGTCTACACTGCGTCACTAGATCCTTATACAGGGGTATAATGAGGCCTCACTGTACAGGAGAGAGCGGAGCGAGGAGAAGGGGCCTGATCACAAGAGCTGACAATCTGAGGAGACAGCAATGCTGAATAACAGTCTACACTGCGTCACTAGATCCTTATACAGGGGTATAATGAGGCCTCACTGTACAGGAGAGACCGGAGCAAGGAGCAGGGGCCTGATCACAAGAGCTGACAATCTGAGGAAACAGCAATGCTGAATAACAGTCTACACTGCGACACTAGATCCTTATACAGGGGTATAATGAGGCCTCACTGTACAGGAGAGACCGGAGCGAGGAGCAGGGGCCTGATCACAAGAGCTGACAATCTGAGGACACATCAATGCTGAATAACAGTCTACACTGCGTCACTAGATCCTTATACAGGGGTATAATGAGGCCTCACTGTACAGGAGAGACCGGAGCGAGGAGCGGGGGCCTGATCACAAGAGCTGACAATCAGAGGAAACAGCAATGCTGAATAACAGTCTACACTGCGTCACTAGATCCTTATACAGGGGTATAATGAGGCCTCACTGTACAGGAGAGAGTGGAGCGAGGAGCCGGGGCCTGATCACAAGAGCTGACAATCTGAGGAAAGAGCAATGCTGAATAACAGTCTACACTGCATCACTAGATCCTTATACAGGGGTATAATGAGGCCTCACTGTACAGGAGAGACCGGAGCGAGGAGCGGGGGCCTGATCACAAGAGCTGACAATCTGAGGAAACAGCAATGCTGAATAACAGTCTACACTTCGTCACTAGATCCTTATACAGGGGTATAATGAGGCCTCACTGTACAGGAGAGAGCGGAGCGAGGAGCAGGGGCCTGATCACAAGAGCTGACAATCTGAGGACACATCAATGCTGAATAACAGTCTACACTGCGTCACTAAATCCTTATACAGGGGTATAATGAGGCCTCACTGTACAGGAGAGACCGGAGCGAGGAGCGGGGGCCTGATCACAAGAGCTGACAATCAGAGGAAACAGCAATGCTGAAAAACAGTCTACACTGCGTCACTAGATCCTTATACAGGGGTATAATGAGGCCTCACTGTACAGGAGAGAGCGGAGCGAGGAGCAGGGGCCTGATCACAAGAGCTGACAATCTGAGGAGACAGCAATGCTGAATAACAGTCTACACTGCGTCACTAGATCCTTATACAGGGGTATAATGAGGCCTCACTGTACAGGAGAGACCGGAGCAAGGAGCAGGGGCCTGATCACAAGAGCTGACAATCTGAGGAAACAGCAATGCTGAATAACAGTCTACACTGCGTCACTAGATCCTTATACAGGAGTATAATGAGGCCTCACTGTACAGGAGAGACTGGAGCGAGGAGCCGGGGCCTGATCACAAGAGCTGACAATCTGAGGAAGCAGCTATGCTGAATAACAGTCTACACTGCGTCACTAGATCCTTATACAGGAGTATAATGAGGCCTCACTGTGTACAGGAGAGACCGGAGCGAGGAGCAGGGGCCTGATCACAAGAGCTGACAATCTGAGGACACAGCAATGCTGAATAACAGTCTACACTGCGTTACTAGATCCTTATACATTAGTATAATGAGGCCTCACTGTGTACAGGAGAGACCGGAGCGAGGAGTCAGGGCCTGATCACAAGAGCTGACAATCTGAGGAAATAGCAATGCTGAATAACAGTCTACACTGTGTCACTAGATCCTTATACAGGGGTATAATGAGGCCTCACTGTACAGGAGAGACCGGAGCGAGGAGCAGAGGCCTGATCACAAGAGCTGACAATCTGAGGACACGGCAATGCTGAATAACAGTCTACACTGCGTCACTAGATCCTTATACAGGAGTATAATGAGGCCTCACTGTGTACAGGAGAGACCGGAGCGAGGAGCAGGGGCCTGATCACAAGAGCTGACAATCTGAGGACACAGCAATGCTGAATAACAGTCTACACTGCGTTACTAGATCCTTATACATTAGTATAATGAGGCCTCACTGTGTACAGGAGAGACCGGAGCGAGGAGTCAGGGCCTGATCACAAGAGCTGACAATCTGAGGAAATAGCAATGCTGAATAACAGTCTACACTGTGTCACTAGATCCTTATACAGGGGTATAATGAGGCCTCACTGTACAGGAGAGACCGGAGCGAGGAGCAGGGGCCTGATCACAAGAGCTGACAATCTGAGGAAACAGCAATGCTGAATAACAGTCTACACTGCGTCACTAGATCCTTATACAGGGGTATAATGAGGCCTCACTGTACAGGAGAGACCGGAGCAAGGAGCAGGGGCCTGATCACAAGAGCTGACAATCTGAGGAAACAGCAATGCTGAATAACAGTCTACACTTCGTCACTAGATCCTTATACAGGGGTATAATGAGGCCTCACTGTACAGGAGAGAGCGGAGCGAGGAGCAGGGGCCTGATCACAAGAGCTGACAATCTGAGGACACATCAATGCTGAATAACAGTCTACACTGCGTCACTAGATCCTTATACAGGGGTATAATGAGGCCTCACTGTACAGGAGAGACCGGAGCGAGGAGCGGGGGCCTGATCACAAGAGCTGACAATCAGAGGAAACAGCAATGCTGAATAACAGTCTACACTGCGTCACTAGATCCTTATACAGGGGTATAATGAGGCCTCACTGTACAGGAGAGAGTGGAGCGAGGAGCCGGGGCCTGATCACAAGAGCTGACAATCAGAGGAAACAGCAATGCTGAATAACAGTCTACACTGCGTCACTAGATCCTTATACAGGGGTATAATGAGGCCTCACTGTACAGGAGAGACCGGAGCGAGGAGCGGGGGCCTGATCACAAGAGCTAACAATCTGAGGAAACAGCAATGCTGAATAACAGTCTACACTGCGTCACTAGATCCTTATACAGGAGTATAATGAGGCCTCACTGTACAGGAGAGACTGGAGCGAGGAGCCGGGGCCTGATCACAAGAGCTGACAATCTGAGGAAGCAGCTATGCTGAATAACAGTCTACACTGCGTCACTAGATCCTTATACAGGAGTATAATGAGGCCTCACTGTGTACAGGAGAGACCGGAGCGAGGAGCAGGGGCCTGATCACAAGAGCTGACAATCTGAGGACACAGCAATGCTGAATAACAGTCTACACTGCGTTACTAGATCCTTATACATTAGTATAATGAGGCCTCACTGTGTACAGGAGAGACCGGAGCGAGGAGTCAGGGCCTGATCACAAGAGCTGACAATCTGAGGAAATAGCAATGCTGAATAACAGTCTACACTGTGTCACTAGATCCTTATACAGGGGTATAATGAGGCCTCACTGTACAGGAGAGACCGGAGCGAGGAGCAGAGGCCTGATCACAAGAGCTGACAATCTGAGGACACGGCAATGCTGAATAACAGTCTACACTGCGTCACTAGATCCTTATACAGGGGTATAATGAGGCCTCACTGTACAGGAGAGACCGGAGCGAGGAGCCGGGGCCTGATCACAAGACCTGACAATCTGAGGAAACAGCAATGCTGAATAACAGTCTACACTGCGTCACTAGATCCTTATACAGGGGTATACTGAGGCCTCACTGTACAGGAGAGACCGGAGCGAGGAGCAGGGGCCTGATCACAAGAGCTGACAATCTGAGGAAACAGCAATGCTGAATAAAAGTCTACACTGCGTCACTAGATCCTTATACAGGGGTATAATGAGGCCTCACTGTACAGGAGAGACCGGAGCGAGGAGCGGGGGCCTGATCACAAGAGCTGACAATCTGAGGAAACAGCAATGCTGAATAACAGTCTACACTGCGTCACTAGATCCTTATACAGGGGTATAATGAGGCCTCACTGTACAGGAGAGACCGGAGCGAGGAGCAGGGGCCTGATCACAAGAGCTGACAATCTGAGGAAACAGCAATGCTGAATACCAGTCTTCACTGCGTCACTAGATCCTTATACAGGGGTATAATGATGCCTCACTCTACAGGAGAGAGCGGAGCGAGGAGCCGGGGCCTGATCACAAGAGCTGACAATCTGAGGAAACAGCAATGCTGAATAACAGTCTGCACTGCATCACTAGATCCTTATACAGGGGTATAATGAGGCCTCACTGTACAGGAGAGACCGGAGCGAGGAGCAGGGGCCTGATCACAAGAGCTGACAATCTGAGGAAACAGCAATGCTGAATAAAAGTCTACACTGCGTCACTAGATCCTTATACAGGGGTATAATGAGGCCTCACTGTACAGGAGAGACCGGAGCGAGGAGCCAAGGCCTGATCACAAGAGCTGACAATCTGAGGAAATAGCAATGCTGAATAACAGTCTACACTGCATCACTAGATCCTTATACAGGGGTATAATGAGGCCTCACTGTACAGGAGAGACCGGAGCAAGGAGCAGGGGCCTGATCACAAGAGCTGACAATCTGAGGAAACAGCAATGCTGAATAACAGTCTACACTGCGTCACTAGATCCTTATACAGGAGTATAATGAGGCCTCACAGTACAGGAGAGACCCGAGCAAGGAGCCGGGGCCTGATCACAAGAGCTGACAATCTGAGGACACAGCAATGCTGAATAACAGTCTACACTGCGTTACTAGATCCTTATACAGGAGTATAATGAGGCCTCACTGTGTACAGGAGAGACCGGAGCGAGGAGCCGGGGCCTGATCACAAGAGCTGACAATCTGAGGAAATAGCAATGCTGAATAACAGTCTACACTGTGTCACTAGATCCTTATACAGGGGTATAATGAGGCCTCACTGTACCGGAGAGACCGGAGCGAGGAGCAGGGGCCTGATCACAGGAGCTGACAATCTGAGGAAACAACAATGCTGAATAACAGTCTACACTGCGTCACTAGATCCTTATACAGGGGTATAATGAAGCCTCACTATACAGGAGAGACCGGAGCGAGGAGCGGGGGCCTGATCACAAGAGCTGACAATCAGAGGAAACAGCAATGCTGAATAACAGTCTACACTGCGTCACTAGATCCTTATACAGGGGTATAATGAGGCCTCACTGTACAGGAGAGACCAGAGAGAGGAGCAGGGGCCTGATCACAAGAGCTGACAATCTGAGGAAAGAGCAATGCTGAATAACAGTCTACACTGCGTCACTAGATCCTTATACAGGGGTATAATGAGGCCTCACTATACAGGAGAGACCGGAGCGAGGAGCAGGGGCCTGATCAGAAGAGCTGACAATCTGAGGAAACAGCAATGCTGAATAACAGTCTACACTGCGTCACTAGATCCTTATACAGGGGTATAATGAGGCCTCACTGTACAGGAGAGACCGGAGCGAGGAGCAGGGGCCTGATCACAAGAGCTGACAATCTGAGGAAACAGCAATGCTGAATAACAGTCTACACTGCGTCACTAGATCCTTATACAGGGGTATAATGAGGCCTCACTGTACAGGAGAGACCGGAGCGAGGAGCAGGGGCCTGATCACAAGAGCTGACAATCTGAGGAAACAGCAATGCTGAATAACAGTCTACACTGCGTCACTAGATCCTTATACAGGGGTATAATGAGGCCTCACTGTACAGGAGAGACCGGAGCGAGGAGCGGGGGCCTGATCACAAGAGCTGACAATCTGAGGAAACAGCAATGCTGAATAACAGTCTACACTGCGTCACTAGATCCTTATACAGGGGTATAATGAGGCCTCACTGTACAGGAGAGACCGGAGCGAGGAGCAGGGGCCTGATCACAAGAGCTGACAATCTGAGGAAGCAGCTATGCTGAATAACAGTCTACACTGCGTCACTACATCCTTATACAGGAGTATAATGAGGCCTCACTGTGTACAGTAGAGACCAGAGCGAGGAGCTGGGGGCCTGATCACAAGAGCTGACAATCTGAGGACACAGCAATGCTGAATAACAGTCTACACTGCGTCACTAGATCCTTATACATTAGTATAATGAGGCCTCACTGTTGATAGGAACTGAAGGAGTTAAATTGAGTTCTGTCTATGTTGCATTCTCTTGTTTAAAACCTTATCTGTTCTTCGAGGAGATGTCTCAGACATCTCCCTTGTGAACCAAGGTCAAATACCTCTGCTTTTTCGCCTAAGTGACTTTCTTTGTAGAAAACAAGTTGTGAAATCATTTGTACTGCGCATGTCTGTAAATGTTTAAATTCTTTACTATAAAAGACGGAAGCCTAACTGATAAGCCAGAGGCGTCTTGGCAGGCATCCCGAGTCGTATCATACAGCTTATGTCTGTGTTATTCTTCTCGACGGAGCAATCGATTAGAGACATATGGTGCCTCACACCTAAGAACATCGGTCCTTCAGATGAAAGAGATATCTGAGGGATCCCGACAGTTTCCTGGCGCCCGAAACAGGGACCTGATATAGGCACCTCTCCAAGACTACCCGATCTACAGACCACTCCAGTTACTGATGAAATTGTGAACAGCAGACCTAAACACCTGGCCAGGTAAAAGATCAATTTTTCTCTTCTCTGCTCTTCATAATCTATCATTATAACTAAGGTCCGTATAAAGGGGAATCTAGTAGAGGAGGGGGCCGTAAAATCAGGTCCATATAAGAACTCTGAGGAAATCGGGTGTGACACGCATATGTAATTTCTGCTCGAATGAGAGGTTACTGTAGGTTCTGTCTGTGCACAGCTATTTTTAGAAAAAGAGCTGATGCAAATCAAAATGGGAGAGGTCTGACATTACGGAATATAAGGCTGGGTGAACAGTTCATACTGCGCAGCCCGGACGGACAAGTTTTTCACAATAGACGATTCCGCACTAGAAATAGAGGAGGTTGTTGAGTGACTGCCTTGATTTGAAGGATTGTGGAAAGTAGACAAATAAGCTGCACAGTAGGTATTCGTTCAAAGAGTGGTGATATTGCCTAACTGGGTCATGTGACAGCGTCCTTTCGGGGAGGTCACCGCCTAAGCTTAAATCAACACCCTTTACGAATAAACCTTGTGACAGATAAGAGTGTGACCGAATGAGCACAGGACCGTGAAATGAGCCTGTGACAGGATATGACTGAAGAACCCCGATAGATGGACACTTTGTTTACAATCCTGTGTGTTGTGGGAGTATTTCTGTTCGGATGCTACATAGCATATAAGTACACGAAACACGTAGTACACCGAGGAACAGACACTCCATTTAGCCTGTTAGCACCTTAGGAAGAAGGTAACGAGGTATAGTAGAGCCTAGTCTTGAGCTTACCCAATACACCACCTAAGGCAGGGGACTAACAGGAAGACAACAAGAGAAACAGGATAAGAATAAAAGATAAAATGGGGAACAGTCAGGGAAAGACACCTGAAGAAGGAAATCGGTTATGTGATATAATTGAGGATAGATATGGAAGTAGTGCAGCAAAGAACCTGGAAAAAGTATTAATCAAATCCAAAGTGCAAGATAGGCAGGCTGTGTGAATCCTTGTATATATGTCTATGAGAACCTCTGAATAAGATGAGAGATGAGTAATTGAGTATAAAAAAAAAAAAAAAATCAGTGAATGAGCACGTATGAATGAATCATCACACATCATTTTTGTGTCAAGAGATTTGTGACCTTTCTAGTTGTGGTGGAATCCCGGACAGATGCGTTATAGATATTTCAAATCTACATCTGAGACTGAATGAATTGAGTAATGATATAGTTCGTGTTATATGTGGCATTACATTGTAAAGTTTCCTGAATGCATTTGGCCAGAAAAAGGGCAAGGCATGGTTAATCTCATTATACAGTTATCTGCCCTTACAGTGAAATCCCGTGATTTTGAGTTTCTTTGTAGAAATTGATTTTGATAAGTCTAAAGAACTACAGAATTCTGTGAAGGACGACGCTGCATTCTGATGGGAGGGGGGAAGGATGGAGCTGCGCAGTTTCTTCTCCCTTCGCTCTTATCTCTGCTGAGTGTGAGCTGTGCTCAAAATTCTCTGTAATTCTATCCGTAAGGTACGCGCTGAAAGATTTGTGCATTTTAAAGCAACAGTACTTAATTGAAGATTGGAAGTTAAAAGTAAGATATGGTGCCTAATTTAGAAGGGAATTGTAAGTGATTGTTTGGTCATTGTAAGTGATTGCTTGGTCATTAATGTGTTTGAACCTGCTTCTAGTTGTGTGATTGATTTGTATAGCAAATTGTGTCAAATTACAAGAGACAGAGAAGGAAGGAAGCAGTAAAACAAGTGGGACAAATATTGAAAAAGGCAAAAATACCAGAGTGTGAATGTTTGGATGTACAAAAAGGCACAGACAAGGGAAGAAAATAGCAAGTGAATAAATGATGCTTGAGAATGTGCAGCAGTGTGGAAGGTGTATTATGAATGTTTGATTGACAAAGTGTAACCAGAGACCCAGACAAAACAGATGGACTTGTAAACACTGTGGTCAGACTCAGACAAATCCAGACTGAATAGCTACTTGTGTGACCTGTGCTACTGACCTAAGAGAATTGCACTAAATCCTATCCAGACAAGATCATAAGAAGCTGACATAATAGTGTGGATAGTGGGTAGTGGGGACATTGGCCCTTGAGGAGTAAGCTGACAGTAGACATCAGACGGCCAACCCCATCAGGACCTAGAAGGGTGACTAGAATAAGAAAGATACAGGTGTATTATCCCTGGAGCCCCTATGACCAGCTAGCTTTGCTGAAGCAGCTGCCTGCCCCTGAAGACCAACCATTCCCGTTTTACAGACACATAAAGGAAGTACAGCAGACATATAAGTGTACCTGGGCAGACCTAGAGAGGTTGGTGAGTTTAAAGGCAGGTGACGCACTAGATCATATAATTAAGACACACAGATGTGACAAAGAATCAGGCTTGGGGCATGGATGATAAATCTGCACGATCTGGGGAGACGTACTGTGAGTCACTAAGACAATGGGCTGCAGTGGAACAATCAGAGCAGTCTGTACTCCTGACTAATGTGACACAGCAAAGAGGAGAGAGAGTAGAGATATACCTTGGACGGTTACAGCTGAAATGGGCAGACATGGGGTACATTTGCATAAACCCACTTGATGTTAGAATACTGGTGAATGCATTCATTGACGGTATGAACAAAGACTTACGAGACGCAGTACAGACAGCCAGACCTGAATGGAGACATGTAGATCCGAAAGACCTCCTTAAGGTAGCTAAAGAAATTGAGCAAACAAGGACAATAAAACGACCTGTTATGTATGCTGGAGCACAAGGAAAAAAATGGAGACGTAATAGGGAAGGCATGTGAGATGACACTGACGTTTCTTTTGACAATCTATTCCCCACATGACATCCATGCCATACTCCTACAAGTTCAACCAAAACATCTGTCTATGGCCAGACAGCTCCGACTTGAGTGTGCTCTACTAATTCCTGAGTATGTCACTCCTCAAAAGATGTAACGTTCTGAATCCAGCCACCCTCCTGCCTGTGGATTCAGAAAAGGGGGAATTGGTGACCGTATTGGCAAGTGAGGAAGGATACTTTGACATGACGCATGAACATGTCTGCATAGAACTGATGAGTCAGGAGACAGTTGGGTTTGCACACATTCATGAAAAACCTGTTCCTAATGCAGACTTTGAGTTTCTTTTTTGTAGATGGCCCCAGATACCACCAGGATGGACGATTCTACACTGGATATGCAGTAGTATCCTCACATGAGGTAATCCGAGCGGAACCACTCTCTCCTCACATGTCGGCGCAGGAGGCAGAGTTGAAGGCACTCACTGAGGCGTGTAGAGCCGCTGCAGGTAAAGTCGCTAATATTTTCACAGATTCGAAGCCCATTAAAAATGCAGAGCTGGTGAAACAATTGATGGAGGCATTGATGTTACCAGTCCAGGTTGGCATTGTCAAGGTAAAAGCACACACAAAGGTGACTCCGTGGAGGTAGAGGGCAATAGAAGGGCGAACGAGGCTGCTAAAATAGCACAAGTATGCATGCAAAGAGAAAGATTGAGTAACTAGGTGAATATAGTAAAAATACGTCTTTATTGGTTAACATATATATCATCCAGTACAAAGATACAAAGATTAAAATGACACCACAAGATGAAAGAACAGAGTACCCCGGGAAAAACACCCAGCCACAGGATGTCAAGTAGTATAACAATGTATATAGAGAGTAACCACATCTATATAGATAACAAATATCTGCTAGTTCCCCATCCCCCGAATTGGGGGTCACTGCGCCACATTATCAGTCCATTGTGACCACCTAGTGTGCATAGGTAAATTTAAAGTGGCCAGTTTAAGGAGATATCTTACCAGATATGCATGAAGGCTGAGTGAGCCCAGGACCAGGTAGGACAAACGCCCGACGCGCGTTTCGCGTGACTACAAGCACGCTTTCTCAAGGGCAGTAAAATAGCACAAGGCGGCCTAGAGAGAGCAGTGGACGGTGGCGGGGAGTCAGCGTATTCCAGCCACATTGGGTCTAGATGTCCTGAAATCCCTCCAGCAAAAGGCTGCCCAAACAGAGAAGGTACACCGGGGGAGACTGGGAGCTGAGCTGAACTCAAATGGAGTATGGGAGAATAAGGATAAAATGTGCCCACCAAAGTCCCTGTTCCCAATCATGGCGCAAGCAGCACATGGCCCCAATCACACCTCAAAAAGTCACATGTGTGCCATGGTAGATGCCTTCTGGATCGCTCCTGGCTTCAGTTGCGCAGCCGCGAAACTTGTACAATCATGCCTCATCTGTGCACAGCACAACCCAGGTAAAACAGTAAAAGTCCCTAAGAAAGCGACACCTAGGCCTCTCTACCCGTTTCAGAGACGGCAGATTGACGACATACAGCTACCAAGGTAGGAGTGTATGCAAATATCCTAGTATGTGTAGATCTCTTCTCTGGATGGCCAGAGGCCTACCCGGTGAAAACGGCTACAGCTCGAGCCACTGCAAAGAAACTGGTGATGGAACTAGTACCACGATTCGGTGTCCCTGAAACAATTGAATCAGACAGAGGTACACACTTTACTGCTGAGGTAATGCAAAATGTAATGCAAATGATAGGTGTAGAACAAGCATTTCATACACCCTACCACCCACAGAGTTCAGGGAAGGTAGAGAGAATGAACGGGACACTAAAATTGAAAATACAGAAAACCATGGAACAAACCCATAAACCATGGCCAGAGTGTCTCCCATTAGCATTATTCTCAGTAAGGTACACACCCACGGGGAAAACTAAACTGTCACCCTTCGAGATACTGTTTGGAAGACCACCGAACACAGGGTTGTACTACCCACAGGTCTTAACACTCAATGTGGATAATTTGACAAGTTATGTAATCCAGTTGCAAAAGCATTTAACTCAAATGCATTCTCTAGTTTTCTCTTCCATTCCAGATCCAGATAGTGTGGAAGGAACTCACTGTCTACAACCTGGTGATTACATATATGTCAAGAAACACTCCAGAAAGACCCTTGAACCCCGATATCAAGGACCTTACCAAGTACTCCTAACAACGCCTACTTCTGTTAAGTTGGAAGGACGACCAACCTGGATCCACGCATCGCATTGCAAACTAGCCACAGGAATTAACAAAGCATAAGAGTGCATAATGTTTTGGTTTGGTTTTGTTGCATTTTCTGTAATAATGGTAGCTGCGTGGGACAATCTAAATTCTCCAATGTCCTTGAATAATAAGTTTATACAACATCATGAAAAATTACTGAATGATTGGTCAAATCATTTGCTGGATCTGCACACATTCAGCAGTATCAGCCACTAGTATTCCGTTCCTTGTTATTCCTGTGCCACCCGAGGAATTATTTGCCAGGACCAGTTGTTCTGATACACTTGCTAATAATGCCACAAATAATGTGAAGTTATGGAACACAACTGTTGGAATACCTATTGTGGGATGGGTAGGATACCCTTGGTGGCAGGGTAATCTTTCAGGAAGTAATACATACCTTCAATATCTGGCATATAAAGCTTGGGTACCCAGGAATAGAACTCGATTAACCTACCTGGGGCAAATTCCAATGTATGGCCTACAAGTTAGTTTTAATGTAACTTCCCACTCTACTGATGCCTTCAAACCAATACTGCTAGAAAGAAGGTTGCATAACACGTCCTGGGAGTATTCCAATTTATTTCCCCAGGGCAATAATGAAACTTGTTTTAATATTTCAGGTAATATACCTTGCAACGAGTCATCTGGATATGAGAAAGGAACTCCCACCTGTGGAAATCCCGATGTAGGGTATTGTAGCCCTTTAGGACAACTTCCAAATTGGTGTATGCTTCAGAATGTATCTGCGTTCATAGATTTAGTCCATAGACTGGTATTACAACATTCAGCCCTATGGGACCTACCTAGTGACATGTACTGGATATGTGGAGACAATGCATATAAATGGTTGCCAGTAGGGGGTAAAAGGTGCTTGTACTCTGGGTCGTTTGACTCCAGCTACCTTTGTTATTCCGAATGACCAGTTGAATACTCTGAGCATACCTAAACACACGTTGTACAAAAGAGCTGCTGACAATACACCTCGCCTCTCTGGGAGACCACATATAGTGCAGATGAGTGTGGCTAATAAAATTGTCAGTTCTATTTTTATTTATCCTATGATTACTCAAATGTGGGATAAATTAGTCAGGGCTACAGATTACTTAGATGACCAAATATGGGATATATTGGATATATTGAACACCACCGTTGCTGTCCAAAATCAGCTCATCATAGCCACTAATCAGCATACCATAGTATTAGATTATTTAACTGCAGCGCAAGGAGGTATGTGTCAAGTCATCGGACCAGCTTGCTGTCATTATATAGATCCCAACAGCATTATAAAGTTAAAATTGAAAATAGAGGATGTTCAAAAACTTAGAGATCAGTACGATAAAGACAATGATCATACTAAGGATAGTTGGTGGTCAGATACATTCTCCTTTCTTAATCCAGCTAATTGGTTTAAGGGTATTGGAGGCTGGATAACTGGGATTATACTAAGTCTATTACGTATTGTTGTTTGTATCTTCGTAATATATGTGCTATTGAAACTTGTTTTTTGGTGTATCTCTGTATGCAAGAAAAGATGTAGAAATAGATAAGGAAGTTTGACTGTAAACAACAAGAATTTAACTATTATTCCTTTGAGTCCTAGATTGACATCTCATTTCTGGCATGAAGGAGCGTACTCTTGCAATGATGGACGTGGCTTCAGTATCTGGGGGATGGAGAAGGTAGAAGACCTGTCTCCCTTGGGCAACCCGTCGGCCTGGGATAGTACCTGGTGAACGAGCCACTATTCGCTGTTGTTGCAGGATCCAGTGTTCCAGATTGTGGAAAATGAAGATGTCAAAGGGGGGAATGATAGGAACTGAAGGAGTTAAATTGAGTTCTGTCTATGTTGCATTCTCTTGTTTAAAACCTTATCTGTTCTTCGAGGAGATGTCTCAGACATCTCCCTTGTGAACCAAGGTCAAATACCTCTGCTTTTTCGCCTAAGTGACTTTCTTTGTAGAAAACAAGTTGTGAAATCATTTGTACTGCGCATGTCTGTAAATGTTTAAATTCTTTACTATAAAAGACGGAAGCCTAACTGAAAAGCCAGAGGCATCTTGGCAGGCATCCCGAGTCGTATCATACAGCTTATGTCTGTGTTATTCTTCTCGACGGAGCAATAGATTAGAGACATATGGTGCCTCACACCTAAGAACATCGGTCCTTCAGATGAAAGAGATATCTGAGGGATCCCGACACTGTGTACAGGAGAGACCGGAGCGAGGAGCCGGGGCCTTATCACAAGAGCTGACAATCTGAGGAAATAGCAATGCTGAATAACAGTCTACACTGTGTCACTAGAACCTTATACAGGGGTATAATGAGGCCTCACTGAACAGGAGAGACCGGAGCGAGGAGCAGGGGCCTGATCACAAGAGCTGACAATCTGAGGAAACAGCAATGCTGAATAACAGTCTACACTGCGTCACTAGATCCTTATACAGGGGTAGAATGAGGCCTCACTGTACAGGAGAGACCGGAGCGAGGAGCAGGGGCCTGATCACAAGAGCTGACAATCTGAGGAAACAGCAATGCTGAATAACAGTCTACACTGCGTCACTAGATCCTTATACAGGGGTATAATGATGCCTCACTGTACAGGAGAGAGCGGAGCGAGGAGCCGGGGCCTGATCACAAGAGCTGACAGTCTGAGGAAACAGCAATGCTGAATAACAGTCTACACTGCGTCACTAGATCCTTATACAGGGGTATAATGAGGCCTCACTGTACAGGAGAGACCGGAGCAAGGAGCAGAGGCCTGATCACAAGAGCTGACAATCTGAGGAAACAGCAATGCTGAATAACAGTCTACACTGTGTCACTAGATCCTTATACAGGGGTATAATGAGGCCTCACTGTACAGGAGAGATCGGAGCGAGGAGCAGGGGCCTGATCACAAGAGCTGACAATCTGAGGAAACAGCAATGCTGAATAACAGTCTACACTGCGTCACTAGATCCTTATACAGGGGTATAATGATGCCTCACTGTACAGGAGAGAGCGGAGCGAGGAGCCGGGGCCTGATCACAAGAGCTGACAATCTGAGGAAACAGCAATGCTGAATAACAGTCTACACTGCGTCACTAGATCCTTATACAGGGGTATAATGAGGCCTCACTGTACAGGAGAGACTGGAGCGAGGAGCAGAAGCCTGATCACAAGAGCTGACAATCTGAGGAAACAGCAATGCTGAATAACAGTCTACACTGTGTCACTAGATCCTTATACAGGTGTATAATGATGCCTCACTGTACAGGAGAGACCGGAGCGAGGAGCAGGGGCCTGATCACAAGAGCTGACAATCTGAGGAAACAGCAATGCTGAATAACAGTCTACACTGCGTCACTAGATCCTTATACAGGGGTATAATGAGGCCTCACTGTACAGGAGAGACCGGAGCGAGGAGCAGGGGCCTGATCACAAGAGCTGACAATCTGAGGAAACAGCAATGCTGAATAAAAGTCTACACTGCGTCACTAGATCCTTATACAAAGGTATAATGAGGCCTCACTGTACAGGAGAGACCGGAGCGAGGAGCAGGGGGCCTGATCACAAGAGCTGACAATCTGAGGAAACAGCAATGCTGAATAACAGTCTACACTGCGTCACTAGATCCTTATACAGGGGTATAATGAGGCCTCACTGTACAGGAGAGACCGGAGCGAGGAGCAGGGGCCTGATCACGAGAGCTGACAATCTGAGGAAACAGCAATGCTGAATAACAGTCTACACTGCGTCACTAGATCCTTATACAGGGGTATAATGAGGCCTCACTGTACAGGAGAGACCGGAGCGAGGAGCCGGGGCCTGATCACAAGAGCTGACAATCTGAGGAAACAGCAATGCTGAATAACAGTCTACACTGCATCACTAGATCCTTATACAGGGGTATACTGAGGCCTCACTGTACAGGAGAGACCGGAGCGAGGAGCAGGGGCCTGATCACAAGAGCAGACAATCTGAGGAAACAGCAATGCTGAATAACAGTTTACACTGCGTCACTAGATCCTTATACAGGTGGAGAATGAGGCCTCACTGTACAGGAGAGACCGGAGCAAGGAGCCGGGGCCTGATCACAAGAGCTGACAATCTGAGGAAACAGCAATGCTGAATAACAGTCTACACTATGTCACTAGATCCTTATACAGAGGTATAATGAGGCCTCACTGTACAGGAGAGAGTGGAGTGAGGAGCCGGGGCCTGATCACAAGAGCTGACAATCTGAGGAAATAGCAATGCTGAATAATAGTCTACACTGCGTCACTAGATCCTTATACAGGTGGAGAATGAGGCCTCACTGTACAGGAGAGACCGGAGCAAGGAGCAGGGGCCAGATCACAAGAGCTGACAATCTGAGGAAAGAGCAATGCTGAATAACAGTCTACACTGCGTCACTAGATCCTTATACAGGGGTATAATGAGGCCTCACTGTACAGGAGAGACCGGAGCGAGGAGCAGGGGCCTGATCACAAGAGCTGACAATCTGAGGAAACAGCAATGCTGAATAACAGTCTACACTGCGTCACTAGATCCTTATACAGGGGTATAATGAGGCCTCACTGTACAGGAGAGACCGGAGCGAGGAGCGGGGGCCTGATCACAAGAGCTGACAATCTGAGGAAACAGCAATGCTGAATAACAGTCTACACTGCGTCACTAGATCCTTATACAGGGGTATAATGAGGCCTCACTGTACAGGAGAGACCGGAGCGAGGAGCAGGGGCCTGATCACAAGAGCTGACAATCTGAGGAAACAGCAATGCTGAATAAAAGTCTACACTGCGTCACTAGATCCTTATACAAAGGTATAATGAGGCCTCACTGTACAGGAGAGACCGGAGCGAGGAGCAGGGGGCCTGATCACAAGAGCTGACAATCTGAGGAAACAGCAATGCTGAATAACAGTCTACACTGCGTCACTAGATCCTTATACAGGGGTATAATGAGGCCTCACTGTACAGGAGAGACCGGAGCGAGGAGCAGGGGCCTGATCACGAGAGCTGACAATCTGAGGAAACAGCAATGCTGAATAACAGTCTACACTGCGTCACTAGATCCTTATACAGGGGTATAATGAGGCCTCACTGTACAGGAGAGACCGGAGCGAGGAGCCGGGGCCTGATCACAAGAGCTGACAATCTGAGGAAACAGCAATGCTGAATAACAGTCTACACTGCATCACTAGATCCTTATACAGGGGTATACTGAGGCCTCACTGTACAGGAGAGACCGGAGCGAGGAGCAGGGGCCTGATCACAAGAGCAGACAATCTGAGGAAACAGCAATGCTGAATAACAGTTTACACTGCGTCACTAGATCCTTATACAGGTGGAGAATGAGGCCTCACTGTACAGGAGAGACCGGAGCAAGGAGCCGGGGCCTGATCACAAGAGCTGACAATCTGAGGAAACAGCAATGCTGAATAACAGTCTACACTATGTCACTAGATCCTTATACAGAGGTATAATGAGGCCTCACTGTACAGGAGAGAGTGGAGTGAGGAGCCGGGGCCTGATCACAAGAGCTGACAATCTGAGGAAATAGCAATGCTGAATAATAGTCTACACTGCGTCACTAGATCCTTATACAGGTGGAGAATGAGGCCTCACTGTACAGGAGAGACCGGAGCAAGGAGCAGGGGCCAGATCACAAGAGCTGACAATCTGAGGAAAGAGCAATGCTGAATAACAGTCTACACTGCGTCACTAGATCCTTATACAGGGGTATAATGAGGCCTCACTGTACAGGAGAGACCGGAGCGAGGAGCAGGGGCCTGATCACAAGAGCTGACAATCTGAGGAAACAGCAATGCTGAATAACAGTCTACACTGCGTCACTAGATCCTTATACAGGGGTATAATGAGGCCTCACTGTACAGGAGAGACCGGAGCGAGGAGCGGGGGCCTGATCACAAGAGCTGACAATCTGAGGAAACAGCAATGCTGAATAACAGTCTACACTGCGTCACTAGATCCTTATACAGGGGTATAATGAGGCCTCACTGTACAGGAGAGACCGGAGCGAGGAGCAGGGGCCTGATCACAAGAGCTGACAATCTGAGGAAACAGCAATGCTGAATAACAGTCTACACTGCGTCACTAAATCATTATACAGGGGTATAATGAGGCCTCACTGTACAGGAGAGAGCGGAGCAAGGAGCCGGGGCCTGATCACAAGAGCTGACAATCTGAGGAAACAGCAATGCTGAATAACAGTCTACACTGTGTCACTAGATCCTTATACAGGGGTATAATGAGGCCTCACTGTACAGGAGAGACCAGAGCGAGGAGCAGAGGCCTGATCACAAGAGCTGACAATCTGAGGAAACAGCAATGCTGAATAACAGTCTACACTGCGTCACTAGATCCTTATACAGGGGTATAATGATGCCTCACTGTACAGGAGAGAGCGGAGCGAGGAGCCGGGGCCTGATCACAAGAGCTGACAATCTGAGGAAACAGCAATGCTGAATAACAGTCTACACTGCGTCACTAGATCCTTATACAGGGGCATAATGAGGCCTCACTGTACAGGAGAGACCGGAGCAATGAGCAGAGGCCTGATCACAAGAGCTGACAATCTGAGGAAACAGCAATGCTGAATAACAGTCTACACTGAGTCACTAGATCCTTATACAGGGGTATAATGAGGCCTCACTGTACAGGAGAGACCGGAGCGAGGAGCAGGGGCCTGATCACAAGAGCTGACAATCTGAGGAAACAGCAATGCTGAATAACAGTCTACACTGCGTCACTAGATCCTTATACAGGGGTATAATGAGGCCTCACTGTACAGGAGAGACCGGAGCGAGGAGCAGAAGCCTGATCACAAGAGCTGACAATCTGAGGAAACAGCAATGCTGAATAACAGTCTACACTGTGTCACTAGATCCTTATACAGGTGTATAATGAGGCCTCACTGTACAGGAGAGACCGGAGCGAGGAGCAGGGGCCTGA
Source organism: Dendrobates tinctorius (assembly GCF_039654945.1). Taxonomy (NCBI): domain Eukaryota; kingdom Metazoa; phylum Chordata; class Amphibia; order Anura; family Dendrobatidae; genus Dendrobates; species Dendrobates tinctorius. Next base: position 12,385,561 of record NW_027361794.1, read on the forward strand.
TCACAAGAGCTGACAATCTGAGGAAACAGCAATGCTGAATAACAGTCTACACTGCGTCACTAGATCCTTATACAGGGGTATAATGAGGCCTCACTGTACAGGAGAGACCGGAGCAAGGAGCAGGGGCCTGATCACAAGAGCTGACAATCTGAGGAAACAGCAATGCTGAATAACAGTCTACACTGCGTCACTAGATCCTTATACAGGGGTATAATGAGGCCTCACTGTGTACAGGAGAGACCGGAGCGAGGAGCAGGGGGCCTGATCACAAGAGCTGACAATCTGAGGAAACAGCAATGCTGAATAACAGTCTACACTGCGTTACTAGATCCTTATACATTAGTATAATGAGACCTCACTGTGTACAGGAGAGACCGGAGCGAGGAGTCGGGGCCTGATCACAAGAGCTGACAATCTGAGGAAATAGCAATGCTGAATAACAGTCTACACTGCGTCACTAGATCCTTATACAGGGGTATAATGAGGCCTCACTGTACAGGAGAGACCGGAGCGAGGAGCCGGGGCCTGATCACAAGAGCTGACAATCTGAGGAAACAGCAATGCTGAATAACAGTCTACACTGCGTCACTAGATCCTTATACGGGGGTATAATGAGGCCTCACTGTACAGGAGAGAGTGGAGCGAGGAGCCGGGGCCTGATCACAAGAGCTGACAATCTGAGGAAATAGCAATGCTGAATAACAGTCTACACTGCGTCACTAGATCCTTATACAGGTGGAGTATGAGGCCTCACTGTACAGGAGAGAGTGGAGCGAGGAGCCGGGGCCTGATCACAAGAGCTGACAATCTGAGGAAATAGCAATGCTGAATAACAGTCTACACTGCATCACTAGATCCTTATACAGGGGTATAATGAGGCCTCACTGTACAGGAGAGACCGGAGCGAGGAGCAGGGGCCTGATCACAAGAGCTGACAATCTGAGGAGACAGCAATGCTGAATAACAGTCTACACTGCGTCACTAGATCCTTATACAGGGGTATAATGAGGCCTCACTGTACAGGAGAGACCGGAGCGAGGAGCAGAGGCCTGATCACAAGAGCTGACAATCTGAGAAAACAGCAATGCTGAATAACAGTCTACACTGCGTCACTAGATCCTTATACAGGTGTATAATGAGGCCTCACTGTACAGGAGAGACCGGAGCGAGGATCAGAGGCCTGAACACAAGAGCTGACAATCTGAGGAAACAGCAATGCTGAATAACAGTCTACACTGCGTCACTAGATCCTTATACAGGGGTATAATGAGACCTCACTGTACAGGAGAGACCGGAGCGAGGAGCAGGGGCCTGATCACAAGAGCTGACAATCTGAGGAAACAGCAATGCTGAATAACAGTCTACACTGCGTCACTAGATCCTTATACAGGGGTATAATGAGACCTCACTGTACAGGAGAGACCGGAGCGAGGAGCAGGGGCCTGATCACAAGAGCTGACAATCTGAGGAAACAGCAATGCTGAATAACAGTCTACACTGCGTCACTAGATCGTTATACAGGGGTATAATGAGGCCTCACTGTACAGGAGAGACCGGAGCGAGGAGCAGGGGCCTGAACACAAGAGCTGACAATCTGAGGAGACAGCAATGCTGAATAATAGTCTACGCTGCGTCACTAGATCGTTATACAGGGGTATAATGAGGCCTCACTGTACAGGAGAGACCGGAGCGAGGAGCCGGGGCCTGATCACAAGAGCTGACAATCTGAGGAAACAGCAATGCTGAATAACAGTCTACACTGCGTCACTATATCCTTATACAGGTGTATAATGAGGCCTCACTGTACAGGAGAGACCGGAGCGAGGAACAGAGGCCTGATCACAAGAGTTGACAATCTGAGGAGACAGCAATGCTGAATAACAGTCTACACTGCGTCACTAGATCCTTATACAGGGGTATAATGAGGCCTCACTGTACAGGAGAGACCGGAGCGAGGAGCAGGGGCCTGATCACAAGAGCTGACAATCTGAGGAAACAGCAATGCTGAATAACAGTCTACACTGCGTCACTAGATCCTTATACAGGAATATAATGAGGCCACACTGTACAGGAGAGACCGGAGCGAGGAGCCGGGGCCTGATCACAAGAGCTGACAATCTGAGGAAACAGCAATGCTGAATAACAGTCTACACTGCGTCACTAGATCCTTATACAGGGGTATAATGAGGCCTCACTGTACAGGAGAGACCGGAGCGAGGAGCCGGGGGCCTGATCACAAGAGCTGACAATCTGAGGAAACAGCAATGCTGAATAACAGTCTACACTGCGTCACTAGATCCTTATACAGGGGTATAATGAGGCCTCACTGTACAGGAGAGACCGGAGCGAGGAGCAGAGGCCTGATCACAAGAGCTGACAATCTGAGGAAACAGCAATGCTGAATAACAGTCTACACTGCGCCACTAGATCCTTATACAGGAGTATAATGAGGCCTCACTGTACAGAAGAGACCGGAGCGAGGAGCCGGGGGCCTGATCACAAGAGCTGACAATCTGAGGAAACAGCAATGCTGAATAACAGTCTACACTGCGTCACTAGATCCTTATACAGGGGTATAATGAGGCCTCACTGTACAGGAGAGACCGGAGCGAGGAGCAGGGGCCTGATCACAAGAGCTGACAATCTGAGGAAACAGCAATGCTGAATAACAGTCTACACTGCGCCACTAGATCCTTATACAGGAGTATAATGAGGCCTCACTGTACAGAAGAGACCGGAGCGAGGAGCCGGGGGCCTGATCACAAGAGCTGACAATCTGAGGAAACAGCAATGTTGAATAACAGTCTACACTGTGTCACTAGATCCTTATACAGGGGTATAATGAGGCCTCACTGTACAGGAGAGACCGGAGCGAGGAGCAGAGGCCTGATCACAAGAGCTGACAATCTGAGGAAACAGCAATGCTGAATAACAGTCTACACTGCGCCACTAGATCCTTATACAGGAGTATAATGAGGCCTCACTGTACAGAAGAGACCGGAGCGAGGAGCCGGGGGCCTGATCACAAGAGCTGACAATCTGAGGAAACAGCAATGCTGAATAACAGTCTACACTGCGTCACTAGATCCTTATACAGGGGTATAATGAGGCCTCACTGTACAGGAGAGACCGGAGCGAGGAGCAGGGGCCTGATCACAAGAGCTGACAATCTGAGGAGACAGCAATGCTGAATAACAGTCTACACTTCATCACTAGATCCTTATACAGGGGTATAATGAGGCCTCATTGTACAGGAGAGACCGGAGCGAGGAGCCGGGGCCTGATCACAAGAGCTGACAATCTGAGGAAACAGCAATGCTGAATAACAGTCTACACTGCGTCACTAGATCCTTATATAGGAGTATAATGAGGCCTCACTGTACAGGAGAGACCGGAGCGAGGAGCAGAGGCCTGATCACAAGAGCTGACAATCCGAGGAGACAGCAAAGCTGAATAACAGTCTACACTGCGTCACTAGATCCTTATACAGGGGTATAATGAGGCCTCACTGTACAGGAGAGACCGGATCGAGGAGCCGGGGCCTGATCACAAGAGCTGACAATCTGAGGAAACAGCAATGCTGAATAACAGTCTACACTGCGTCACTAGGTCCTTATACAGGGGTATAATGAGGCTTCACTGTACAGGAGAGACCGGAGCGAGGAGCAGTGGCCTGATCACAAGAGCTGACAATCTGAGGAAACAGCAGTGCTGAATAACAGTCTACACTGCGTCACTAGATCCTTATACAAGTGGAGAATGAGGCCTTACTGTACAGTAGAGACCGGAGCGAGGAGAAGGGGTCTGATCACAAGAGCTGACAATCTGAGGAAACAGCAATGCTGAGTAACAGTCTACACTGCGTCACTAGATCCTTATACAGGAGTATAATGAGGCCTCACTGTACAGGAGAGACCGGAGCGAGGAGCAGGGGCCTGATCACAAGAGCTGACAATCTGAGGAAACAGCAATGCTGAATAACAGTCTACACTGCGTCACTAGATCCTTATACAGGGGTATAATGAGGCCTCACTGTACAGGAGAGACCGGAGCGAGGAGCAGGGGCCTGATCACAAGAGCTGACAATCTGAGGAAGCAGCAATGCTGAATAACAGTCTACACTGCGTCACTAGATCCTTATACAGGTGGAGAATGAGGCCTCACTGTACAGGAGAGACCGGAGCAAGGAGCAGGGGCCTGATCACAAGAGCTGACAATCTGAGGAAACAGCAATGCTGAATAACAGTCTACACTGCGTCACTAGATCCTTATACAGGGGTATAATGAGGCCTCACTGTACAGGAGAGACCGGAGCGAGGAGCAGAGGCCTGATCACAAGAGCTGACAATCTGAGGAAACAGCAATGCTGAATAACAGTCTACACTGCGCCACTAGATCCTTATACAGGAGTATAATGAGGCCTCACTGTACAGAAGAGACCGGAGCGAGGAGCCGGGGGCCTGATCACAAGAGCTGACAATGTGAGGAAACAGCAATGCTGAATAACAGTCTACACTGCGTCACTAGATCCTTATACAGGGGTATAATGAGGCCTCACTGTACAGGAGAGACCGGAGCGAGGAGCAGGGGCCTGATCACAAGAGCTGACAATCTGAGGAAGCAGCAATGCTGAATAACAGTCTACACTGCGTCACTAGATCCTTATACAGGTGGAGAATGAGGCCTCACTGTACAGGAGAGACCGGAGCAAGGAGCAGGGGCCTGATCACAAGAGCTGACAATCTGAGGAAACAGCAATGCTGAATAACAGTCTACACTGCGTCACTAGATCCTTATACAGGGGTATAATGAGGCCTCACTGTACAGGAGAGACCGGAGCGAGGAGCAGAGGCCTGATCACAAGAGCTGACAATCTGAGGAAACAGCAATGCTGAATAACAGTCTACACTGCGCCACTAGATCCTTATACAGGAGTATAATGAGGCCTCACTGTACAGAAGAGACCGGAGCGAGGAGCCGGGGGTCTGATCACAAGAGCTGACAATCTGAGGAAACAGCAATGCTGAATAACAGTCTACACTGCGTCACTAGATCCTTATACAGGGGTATAATGAGGCCTCACTGTACAGGAGAGACCGGAGCGAGGAGCAGGGGCCTGATCACAAGAGCTGACAATCTGAGGAAACAGCAATGCTGAATAACAGTCTACACTGCGTCACTAGATCCTTATACAGGAGTATAATGAGGCCTCACTGTACAGGAGAGACCGGAGCGAGGAGCAGGGGCCTGATCACAAGAGCTGACAATCTGAGGAGACAGCAATGCTGAATAACAGTCTACACTGCGTCACTAGATCCTTATACAGGGGTATAATGAGGCCTCACTGTACAGGAGAGAGCGGAGCGAGGAGCCGGGGCCTGATCACAAGAGCTGACAATCTGAGGAAACAGCAATGCTGAATAACAGTCTACACTGCGTCACTAGATCCTTATACAGGAGTATAATGAGGACTCACTGTACAGGAGAGACCGGAGCGAGGAGCAGGGGCCTGATCACAAGAGCTGACAATCTGAGGAGACAGCAATGCTGAATAACAGTCTACACTGCGTCACTAGATCCTTATACAGGGGTATAATGAGGCCTCACTGTACAGGAGAGAGCGGAGCGAGGAGCCGGGGCCTGATCACAAGAGCTGACAATCTGAGGAAACAGCAATGCTGAATAACAGTCTACACTGCGTCACTAGATCCTTATACAGGAGTATAATGAGGCCTCACTGTACAGGAGAGACCGGAGCGAGGAGCGGGGGCCTGATCACAAGAGCTAACAATCTGAGGAAACAGCAATGCTGAATAACAGTCTACACTGTGTCACTAGATCCTTATACAGGTGGAGAATGAGGCCTCACTGTACAGGAGAGAGCGGAGCGAGGAGCAGGGGCCTGATCACAAGAGCTAACAATCTGAGGAAACAGCAATGCTGAATAACAGTCTACACTGTGTCACTAGATCCTTATACAGGTGGAGAATGAGGCTCTCACTTTACAGGCAAAGACTAGGAACAAGGACCGTGGAAAATAGATTTCGATTTAAAAAGAAGAGCCGTTTAAAGAGCCGGATCACCAAAAAGAGTCGAACTTCCCATCAATACTCCAATGCCATGTAGCGTCTGCACTGGATATCATGTGACCCATGACTCCTCCCCTCCTGTGACCTCATCACAGGTCCTGTGCACAGAGCAGCGATATATGTGGAGTGCGGCTCTGCAGGTGGAGGTAAGTGAAGATTCCCTATTACTGAGCGTGTGAGGGGAACATTAACCCTTTCAGCACTGAGACTTTTTTGGTGTTTTTGTTGCCTCTTTATAAGAATCATTGCATTTTGTTCTGTTTCCTGTAATAGATACATACGGCTCAACTATGGAGGACAGGCAGTGAGGAAACGGATTGTTCTCATAGTACAGGGCCCCTTTCTTGGCCCCACACAGTGTAATGCCCCAATATGCCCCTGTTAGCTGGGCTCTGCAGCCACAACCAGCTGCCTCGGACACTTTACCATGGCCTACTACCTCAGATTATTTGATGGCACCCCAATTCTTTGCTTGGTGCCAAATCTATTCAGCCCCTTTGGGGCTATGGCTTTTATAATATCACTAGCTGAAGAGCCCGGCGCTGCCCGGGCATAGTAACTAACTGTGGTTAGTTATAACAAATTATAATGATTATATATAAAGCTATAAAGCTGAGTGTAGAGCCCCGCCCACTCCGCATAGCCCCATTCACTATAATATCCCACATCATCCCGTCAGCCAGAGCCACCAGACTACTACCCCTAATATCCCACATCATCCATTCAGCCAGAGCCACCGGACTACTACCACTAATATCCCACATCATCCCATCAGCTAGAGTCACCGGACTACTACCCCTTATATCCCACATCATCCCGTCAGCCAGAGCCACCAGACTACTACCCCTAATATCCCACATCATCCAATCAGCCAGAGCCACCGGACTACTACCCCTAATATCCCACATCATCCAATCAGCCAGAGCCACCGGACTACTACCCCTAATATCCCACATCATCCAATCAGCCAGAGCCACCGACTACTACCCCTAATATCCCGCATCATCCAATCAGCCAGAGCTACCGGACTACTACCACTAATATCCCACATCATCCCATCAGCCAGAGCCACCGGACTACTACCACTAATATCCAACATCATCCCATCAGCCAGAGCTACCGGACTACTACCACTAATATCCAACATCATCCCATCAGCCAGAGGTACCGGACTACTACCCCTAATATCCCACATCATCCCATCAGCCAGAGCCACCGGACTACTACCCCTAATATCCCACATCATCCCATCAGCCAGAGCTACCGGACTACTACCCCTAATATCCCACATCAGCCAGAGCTACCGGACTACTACCCCTAATATCCCACATCATCCCATCAGCCAGAGCTACCGGACTACTACCACTAATATCCAACATCATCCCATCAGCCAGAGCTACCGGACTACTACCCCTAATATCCCACATCATCCCATCTGCCAGAGCCACCGGACTACTACCCCTAATATCCCACATCTTCCCATCAGCCAGAGCTACCGGACTACTACCCCTAATATCCCACATCATCCCATCAGCCAGAGCCACCGGACTACTACCCCTAATATCCCACATCATCCCATCAGCCAGAGCCACCGGACTACTACCCCTAATATCCCACATCATCCCATCAGCCAGAGCTACCGGACTACTACCCCTAATATCCCACATCATCCCATCAGCCAGAGCTACCGGACTACTACCCCTAATATCCCACATCATCCCATCAGCCAGAGCTACCGGACTACTACCCCTAATATCCCACATCATCCCATCAGCCAGAGCCACCGGACTACTACCCCTAATATCCCACATCATCCCATCAGCCAGAGCCACCGGACTACTACCCCTAATATCCCACATCATCCCATCAGCCAGAGCTACCGGACTACTACCCCTAATATCCCACATCATCCCATCAGCCAGAGCCACCGGACTACTACCCCTAATATCCCACATCATCCCATCAGCCAGAGCCACCGGACTACTACCCCTAATATCCCACATCATCCCATCAGCCAGAGCCACCGGACTACTACCACTAATATCCAACATCATCCCATCAGCCAGAGCCACCGGACTACTACCCCTAATATCCCACATCATCCCATCAGCCAGAGCCACCGGACTACTACCACTAATATTCCACATCATCCAACCAGCCAGAGCTACCGGACTACTACCACTAATATCCCACATCATCCCATCAGCCAAAGCCACCAGACTACTACCCCTAATATCCCACATCATCCAATCAGCCAGAGCTACCGGACTACTACCCCTAATATCCCACATCATCCCATCAGCCAGAGCCACCGGACTACTACCCCTAATATCCCACATCATCCCATCAGCCAGAGCTACCGGACTACTACCCCTAATATCCCACATCATCCCATCAGCCAGAGCTACCGGACTACTACCCCTAATATCCCACATCATCCCATCAGCCAGAGCTACCGGACTACTACCCCTAATATCCCACTTCATCCCGTCAGCCAAAGCCACCAGACTACTACCTGTTGTGAGTTCATTTTTCCCTTCACCATTGAGGTCTGATGAACTCCCTCCTCTAGTGAAGGAAGGTAGTGAGGCTGATTACCAAACACCTGGGCAGCTAGATGATGACTGGGTGGCTGGAATTGAGGACTGGATATAAGGCTGCCGACGCCCTTCTTCCTGGCTGGTGATTTTCCTGCTGGATTCTTGGAGACCAGTCTGATTCCTGCATCTCAAAGCTAAGTTTTTCTGCTCTGCTTTGTACTCTTCAGTTTTGTTTTGCCTTGTTTTTTGGGAGTTCTGCCATCCCCGGCCGGGGGTGAGCTGAATTCCATTTTTGTCTCTGATCTGTTGATCTTTTGCTCTGTCTTCAGAATATACCTGAGTGCTGATATAGTCTTTTGAAGCCTAGCGACTTCAGGGCCTGTTTTTCCTATCAGTCGGTTGGCTCATTTTGATAGGGTTTTTGCGGATGGCAGACAGCAGCTTTCATATCCTGTCCTATTTAGTTAGCTTGGGCCCCATCATTTGCTCAACCTATCTTTCTATCTGTGTTAGTGTTTTCATCTTGCTTCACCGTCATTATATGTTGGGGGCTGCCTATTGCTTTGGGGTCTGCTCTGGGGCAGTTTAGTTTTTCCCCTTTCTGTCTTTAGGCTATGTAGTTCTCCGGCTGTGATCGAGGGGTCTAGGGCACCGTAGGAACCCCCCACGGCTACTGCTAGTTGTTGTGGATAGGTCCAGGGGTCTGCAATCCGATAGCTGCCAACCTCTCTGGTTTTTCTGGACTTAGCTGGTATTTTGTTTTTTCCTCCTTCGGTGACTCATCATAACAACTACCACTAATATCCCACTTCATCCCGTCAGCCAGAGCCACTGGACTACTACCACTAATATCCCACATCAGCCAGAGCCACCGGACTACTACCCCTAATATCCCACATCATCCCGTCAGCCAGAGCCACTGGACTACTACCACTAATATCCCAAATCATCCCGTCAAAGCCACCAGACTACTACCCCTAATATCCCACATCGTCCCATCAGCCAGAGCCACCCGACTACTACCCCTAATATCCCACATCATCCCGTCAGCCAGAGCCACTGGACAACTACCACTAATATCCCACATCATCCCGTCAGCTAGAGCCACTGGACAACTACCACTAATTTTTCTAGTCACCTTCCACGACAGCCACCTTGGAGGATGTCTCCCCGCCCTAATGGGGGACAGGAACACAAAGAGGTTAAATAACCCTCCCCTTCCTGCTACCTCAGTGTTTTTCCTGTCTCCTATCGGGGCATGAAGAGGTCACAAGGGGCTGCCGTGGCCAGCGAGCGGAGCCCTAGATACTAACCGAAGCTGGGCAGCCGAGGTCGGGGGTTCGCCTCTCCTCCACATGCTGCTCTCGTCTCCACCGCGGTGTGACTCGGGACTTTGCCGCCCCTCCCGCTCCCTCCGGGGTAAAGCGGGGCGGTATGGTGCCTGCGGGGTCCTGCACAGCTCCCCGGCATCCTCCCTCCTTCCAGCGCTGCAGGTGGAAGCCGGCGCGCGCGCCAGAGGGGGCAGGCAGTAAACCGGAAGTTGCGGTGACGCGTACTTCCGGTTTGCGGCCTCCGGCGTCCTGCAAGGGGGAAACGGGCGCCGGCACCCAGGGGACCCGGGAAATGCTTCCAATGGCGGCGGGGGTCGACCAGATCCTCCCCAGGGACAAAGGAGGAGGGAGGAGCCTGTGTCTGTGGTGTGTACAGCATGGATGGTGACAAACCCTCAACTGCAGCATCTGCGGAGCCCAGCGTTCCCCCTCCTACAGTGAGTAGCAGGGTCGGTCCCCCTTTTTTCTGTGAAACTACGGTGGCACGGATCTGAGCGAGCCTCTCTTCTTCTTGCAGGAAGACAAGGCCTCGGTCCCCAAAAATCCTCGCAAGTGTGGTATTTGTGGTGCCAGGTTTCCTTCTGACTACAGGAAGAAGTTATGCCAACCCTGTACACAAAATATCCTGCGTACCGAGCAACCCTCCCTGTTTGACAGCATAAAAACTCTCATCAGACAGGAGGTGCAGTCCTCCATAGCCGCCCAGACCCCCGCGGCCCAGGGCCCTGCCCCAAAAAAGAGGAAAAGAGCACCTGTGGAAGCTGACTCGGACTCAGGAGAGGTCCGTTCCTCTGGATCGGAGGATATCTGGGAAAATGAGGGCTCCACGTCCACATCCAGTCATGATGCGAAAAAATATTATTTCTCCTCAGAGGATATGGAGGAGTTAGTATCTATGGTGAGAAACACCATGGGATTAGAGGAGGAAGAGGTTAAACTCTCAGTCCAGGATGAGATGTTTGGAGGGTTGAAACCCAAAGGTAGGAAAGGGTTCCCGGTTCATGAGGTCATACAGGATTTAATATCTCAGGAGTGGTCCTCCCTCGAGAAGGCGCTCACTGTGCCCTCTGAGCTTAAAAATCGGTTCCCCCTAGAGGGTGATGGTTCTATATGGGAGATCCCTAAAATAGACGTCCAGGTGTCTAAGGTCACTAAAAAAATGTCCTTACCCTTTGAGGATGCTTCCCAATTAAAGGATCCAATGGATCGGAAAATAGAGAGCCATCTTAAAAAGTCCTGGGAGGCCTCCACGAACCTGCTCAAGGCGAATATTGCATCCACCTGTGTAGCCAGATCTTTGTTTTTCTGGCTACGCACGTTGGAAGACCACCTATCGGGGGGGTACTCCAAGAGAGGAAATCCTAGACTCCCTATCAATTCTCCAGAAGGCAACGGGATACTTAGCGGATGCCTCAGGAGAGACGGTACGGGTGGCAGCAAGGTCCCTTGTCCTTTCAAATTCGGCCAGGAGAGCCTTGTGGCTAAAATCATGGGGGGGTGATATCACCTCCAAGACGAAGCTGTGTGCTATCCCCTTCCAGGGACACCATGTGTTTGATCCGGTCCTAGAGGACATCCAAGAATAAGTCGTTGCCAGAACAGAAATCCACCAAAAGGCGGTTTTTTCGTCCCTCAAGAGAGCAGACCTCCCAGAGAGCATTCAGAGGAAAGGGCAAGACGGGTCGATGGAGCTACCCGAAAGGGGGGGAAAGGGAGAAACCTCCTTGTGCCCCAACAGCAGCAGCCCCCGGAGAAACAGTGACTACCGGGTCGGGGGTCGACTCACACAGTTTCTCGCCCAATGGCAGGCCACGACTTCAAACCAGTGGGTCCTGCACACTGTACAATTTGGGCTGAAGCTGGAGTTCGAGCACCCTCCCCCCACACGCCCTAAGAATTACTCCAACACAGTCCCCAGGTCTACAGAGAATATTGTGGCGTCAGATAGAAGAACTCCTACGAGAAGAAGTGGTCTCATATGTGCCTCCGCAAGAGGAGGGCAGGGGGCATTATTCTCGCCTGTTCCTGATAAAAAAAACCTTCAGGAAAACACAGGCTCATAATAAATCTGAAGCCCCTGAACCACTTCATCAAGTACCGAAGGTTCAAAATGGAATCAGTGAAGTCGGCGATTCCGCTGATTGGGCAAAACTGGCAAATGGCCACGATAGATCTGAGGGATGCGTATTACCATGTCCCCATTCATCCAGACCACCGAAAGTTCCTGAGGTTCGCTATCTTCCACGGCCAAGAAATCCGCCACCTCCAGTTCAACGCCCTGCCGTTTGGGGTATCCCCAGCACCAAGGGTATTCACAAAGATAATGAGGGAAGCAGTCATCTCTATCCGGCTTCAAGGAATATGCATTGTGCCGTATCTAGACGATCTGCTGATCATCGCACCATCGGTAGTCCGGCTGAACCAAGACATATCAAGGACCCTACAGATACTCGAGGGCTTGGGGTGGATGCCGAATCTCCAGAAATCGGCCCTCTATCCTTCTCCAAGGAGAAAATTCCTGGGAATCCTCTTGGATTCAGAAGAAAGAACCTCCTTTCTCCCTGAAGATCGGCAAAGAGACATTCGGCAGAAAGTAATCTGGTTCAGAAACCAGAAGGCGCCAACACTAAGGGACGCCATGTCCATCCTGGGTTCTCTGATGGCGTGCATTCAGGCGGTATCTTGGGCACAAGCTCATACGCGAGTCCTCCAATCATGTCCTGATGAACGCAAAGAGGTATTCAAACAACCTATCAAAAAGAATCCCGCTTCCAGGACATGTGAAAACAAGCCTTTGGTGGTGGCTGAATTACCGGAACCTGAGGCGAGGAATAAGTTGGGATCAGCTTCCTCTAAAGGTACTATGTACCGATGCCAGCCTGAGAGGCTGGGGGGCGGTGATCGAAGACTCATACTTTCAGGGGCAATGGCCCCAGAACATAAGATCTGGATCGTCAAACCTAAGAGAATTGACAGCAGTAGAAGAGTCGCTGAAAGCCGCATCTGCCCTAGTCAAAAACCATCATGTTCGGATATACTCCGACAACGTGACCACAGTAGCGTATCTCAGGCACCAGGGGGCACAAGGTACGCCAGTCTAAAGAATGTAGCAGCAAGGATCTTCCTCTGGGCGGAGAAGAACCTATTATCCGTTTCCGCAGTACATCTGAAGGGGTCGGAAAACATCCAGGCAGACTTCCTGAGCAGGAAAGACGTCCATCCAGGGGAATGGTGTCTGAACCAAGAGGTCTTCCAGAACCTAGTCTCAAGATGGGGAAACCCAGAAGTCGACCTGTTCGCGAATGCGCAGAATGCAAAGGTGGCGACCTTTTTTTCCCTCAGTCCCACGTATGGAGCCCGGGGGACAGATGCGTTTGCCCATCCATGGATCTTCAGACTGGCCTACGCCTTTCCCCCAATCCCGATGCTGGCAAGAACATTACAGAAGATCAGAGCAGATGGAGTCACAACGATCCTGGTGGCTCCCATGTGGCCAGGACGAAGCTGGTACAGCGCTCTGCTGAACATGGCCCAAGAGGGTCCCTTGCTCCTACCCCAAAACACCGACCTCCTGTTTCGGGGTCCCTTGCTTCACCCGAACCCGACCAGGCTGCGTCTAGCAGCTTGGTTATTGAAGCCAATATTCTAAAGGCTAAAGGGTTGTCGGACAAGGTGATTCGGACCCTTCAAAAAAGCAGAAAGCCGGTGACGAACGCAATTTACGGCAAGATATGGAAGAGGTTTTGCTCCTGGTGCCTCCCGGGGGCCCCTGACCCCCTTCATCCAAATATTGCCCAAATACTGGATTTCCTGCAGAAGGGCTTAGGATTAGGGCTTACTCCAAGTACGTTAAAAGTACAGGTATCTGCCCTTAGCTCTTTCTTTGACCAAGACCTAGCTAGACACCGCTGGATCAAGCGGTTCATGGTAGCGGCAGGCAGGATTCGCCCTTCAGTCCCTGATCGGGTTCCCCCCTGGGATCTTAATTTAGTACTCAATAGCCTAACACAGGCCCCGTTTGAGCCCCTGTCAGAAATCTCATTGAAGGTTCTTACACTCAAAACGGTATTTCTGGTAGCAATCACATCGGCTAGACGGGTGGGGGAGTTACAGGCCCTATCAGTACAGGAACCTTACCTCCTACTCAATTCTGACAGTATAGTACTGCGTCTAGACCCCTCCTTTTTGCCCAAAGTGGTGTCAGATTTTCATAGAAGCCAGGATATCGTGTTGCCCTCATTTTGCCCAAATCCTTCTAATCCGAAAGAGGGAAGGTTTCATACCCTGGACGTTCGCAGGGTGGTTCTCCGCTACCTCGAAGCAACCAAGGATTGGAGAATTGATCAGAACCTGTTCCTTCAGTATTCGGGAAGAAACAAAGGGAAGAAGGCAGCGAAGAGCACAATAGCGGGTTGGATCAAGCAGTCCATCTCCCTGGCATACTCTTCAAGACATCTATCTCCGCCGGAGTCGTTAAAAGCCCACTCCACTCGATCAGTCGCTACGTCCTGGGCAGCAAGAGGAAATACGTCTTCAGAGCAGATATGCAGAGCTGCCACCTGGTCCTCTGTGCACACCTTTACCAGACATTATAGACTGGACTTCAATAGGGATCTGACGTTCGGCAGACGCGTCTTGCAAGCCGTAGTCCCTCCCTAAAAAATTAACGTTGGCATGACTCCAAGGTGGCTGTCGTGGAAGGTGACTAGAGAAAATAGAATTAGACTTACCGGTAATTCGGTTTCTAGGAACCTTCCACGACAGCACTAATTTCCCTCCCTATATGATGTATTTACCTGATGATTCCTGCTCTACTGGCGGTAACTATTCATGCTAGTATGTCAGAAAAAACACTGAGGTAGCAGGAAGGGGAGGGTTATTTAACCTCTTTGTGTTCCTGTCCCCCATTAGGGCGGGGAGACATCCTCCAAGGTGGCTGTCGTGGAAGGTTCCTAGAAAACGAATTACCGGTAAGTCTAATTCTATTATCCCACATCATCCCGTCAGCTAGAGCCACTGGACAGCTACCACTAATATCCCACATCATCCCGTCAGCCAGAGCTACCGGACTACTACCCCTAATATCCCACATCGTCCCATCAGCCAGAGCCACCGGACTACTACCCCTAATATCCCACATCATCCCGTCAGCCAGAGCCATCGGACAACTACCTCTAATATCCCACATCTCCCCATCTGCCAGAGCCACCGGACTACTACCCCTAATATCCCGCATCATCCCGTCAGCCAGAGCTACCGGACTACTACCCCTAATATCCCGCATCATCCCGTCAGCCAGAGCTACCGGACTACTAATATCCCACATCATCCCGTCACAGCCGCTGGACTACTACCCCTAATATCCCACATCATCCCGTCAGCCAGAGCCACCGGACAACTACCACTAATATCCCACATCATCCCGTCACAGCCGCTGGACTACTACCCCTAATATCCCACATCATCCCGTCAGCCAGAGCTACCGGACTACTACCCCTAATATCCCACATCATCCCGTCACAGCCGCTGGACTACTACCCCTAATATCCCACATCATCCCGTCAGCCAGAGCCACCGGACAACTACCACTAATATCCCACATCATCCCGTCACAGCCGCTGGACTACTACCCCTAATATCCCACATCATCCCGTCAGCCAGAGCCACCGGACTATTACCCCTAACATCCCACATCATCCCGTCAGCCAGAGCCACCGGACTACTACCCCTAATATCCCACATCATCCCATCAGCCTGGGGTCAGAACCAGAGCGCTGAGTGGAAAGGTCCTAACTTCCATACCGGTGATCCCTTTAAGAGAGGCCTGGCGTCAGAACCACAGCGCTGAGTGGATTTGCCCTGACTTGCATACGAATGATCCCTTTAATAGAACCCTGGGGTCAGAATCAAAGCGCAGAGTGGAACGGTCCTAAGTTCCATACCGGAGATCCCTTTAAGAGAGCCTGGGGTCAGTACCAGAGCATTTGAAGGCAATTGCCCTGACTTCCATACCGGGGATCCCTTTAAGAGAGGACTGGGGTCAGTACCAAAGTGCAGATTGGATTTGCCTTCACTTCCATACTGGGGATACCTTTAAGAGGGGCCTTAGGTCAGAACAAGAGCGCTGAGTGGATTTGCCCTGACTTGCATATCAATGATCCCTTTAATAGAACCCTGGCGTCAGAATCAGAGTGCTGAGGGATTCGCCCTAACTTCCGTACAGGAGATCCCTTTAATAGAGCCCTGACTTCCATACTGAGGATCCCTTTAAGAGAGGCATGGGGTCAGAACCAAAGCACTGGATGCATTTGCCCTGACTTCCATACCGGAGATCCCTTTCAGAAAGGCCTGGGGTCAGTACCAAAACGCTGAGTGGATTTGCCCTAACTTGCATACCATTGATCCACGGGAGGGGGGGATTCATTTGTCATGTGCTCTGTGCTCCTTTCTGGGGGGCAGACAATGGCTGGAGCTTATGTTCCTGGGGATGCTAGATTTCTCCCACCATGTCAGTGTCTGCTGAGGTGTTGTCAAGTGGGAAAACGTGCTCATAGCAGCCAATCACAGCTCAGTTACTTTTAACCAGCTCTGGAGAAATGAGAGATGCTTAGGCCTGTTTCACACTTCCGTTTGTGACCATCAGTCAAGATCCGCCGATTTGGGAAAAAAACGGATCCGCCATTTTTCTTGGCGGATCCGTTTTTTTCCTCAGACGTGCATTATTGGCGGATCTTGACGGATGGTTGTCCATTTGATCCGTTTTTGTACGGATCCGCCAAGATTTTGGCGTCCGCTCTGCGGCCCTGAGGGAGCATGTAACATTTTTTTCGTGTCCGGATCCGCTATTTCCCGATTTAACCCACGTTTCTGTCTGGCTGCTGGACAAAATTCTTTCTCTGTCTCTCTGTTTGTTTCTTTCTTTCTTTCTTTCTTTCTTTCTTTCTTTCTTTCTTTCTCTCTCTCTCTCTCTCTCTCTCTCTCTCTCTCTCTCTCTCTCTCTCTTTCTTTCTTTCTCTTTCTCTCTCTCTCTCTCTCTCTCTTTCTCTCTCTTTCTCTCTCTCTCTCTCTAATTCAAATTCAAATAGGCTTTATTGGCAGGACCAAAATACAATTAGTGTTGCCAGAGCAAGAAAAGAAGTGTGGCAGGGGAGTGGATTATGGTAGTGGGGATGGGGTGTTGGGGGCAAAATTTGGGGAGTGATTGTCCATTTGGAGGTCTTTAGTTCCTCCTCATCTTATGACATGTGGTGACATATTGGGCGGCGACCTCCACCATTGATTCTTCTTCCCCCAGTAGGATGCAGAGTTTCCTCTCCTCGTCCTTGGATGGGAAGTCTGGGGTATGGGTGGTAAGTTTCTGGAAGGGGGAGTCCCTCACTGCTGAGTATTTGTTGCAGTGCAGCAGGAAATGCACCCTATCTTCCAGAGCCCCCTGCTGGCAGTGCTGGCACAGTCTGTTCTCTCGTGGCTTGTATGTCTGTCGGTGCCGCCCTGTTTCCACCTCTAGGTTGTGGGCGCTTAATCTGTATATACTCAAGGTCTGCCTGTCTTTGGGGTGGCGTAGCCTTTCCAGGTATGGAGCCAGTGTGTAGTCCCTCCGCAGTGACCGGTAGATGGTGAGTTTCTGGGAGTTCTCCAATTCACTCTTCCAACCCTCTATGTATTGCATCTTGAAGCTCTCTGAGATCTCTTTTATTTGGGCTTTAGTTAGGGTGTGTTGCTGACTTTGGTTGAGCTGGCTGCCGAGGTTCCTGGCTTGCTCTTGGCTCTGGCTCAGCAGGGCTTTATGATTTTAGGAGCTGGGGTTGCTGTTCTGTATATGCGCCTGGTGTGATAGCGCCCTCTTGTGTATAGTGAGCCATAAGGGGAATCGGCCCAGCTCTGCCCGACAGGCTATGTTTGAAGTGCTGCGATGTACCTGGAGGAGATATTTCAGAACTCCAGATGGAAGACTTCGGTTGGGCTGGAATCCCACTTTTTCTGGTCTGGATAGGTTGCTGGACCCCATACCTCGCTGCCATATAGCAGTATAGGTGTGATGATGCTGTCGAATATCTTGAGCCAGACTCTCACCGGTGGTTTGAGGTGGTACATTTGTCTTATGATGGCATAGAAGGTTCTGCATGCTTTCCCTTTCAGGGTCTCTGCTGCTTGCTTGAGGCTCCCGGTTTGGCTTAGCTCCAGACCGAGGTAGGTATAGCTGCTTGTCTTCTCTAGCGTGGCACCATTTAGTGTGAGGGAGGAAGTGGAGGTTTCTTTAGAACTCCTCTTTTGAAACACCATGACTTTGGTCTTCTTTTGGTTGATGGGCAGCGCCCATGTGGTGCTGAATGTTTCCAGCACGGCCAAGCTATCTTGGAGGCCTCTCTCGGTTGGGGAAAGCAGCAGGAGGTCATCTGCATACAGCAGGATCTTCACCTCTCGGTCGTGCAGGCTGAGACCTGGGGCAGAGGAGGATTCCAGGGCCGCTGCCAGTCCATTTATGTAGATGTTAAATAGAGTTGAGCTCAGGCTGCAGCCCTGTCTTACCCCACGGCACTGCCGGAAGAAGGCCGTCCTCTTTCCATTCACCTTCACGCTGCACTGATTCTCAGTGTATGAGCTCTTGATGATGTCGTAGGTTCTGCCACCTATTCCGCTCTCCAGGAGTTTCAGGAACAGACCTGGGTGCCACATTGAGTCAAAGGCCTTCTTGAAGTCCACAAAACATGCAAATATTTTCCCCTGTTTTTTTCTATGGATGTGGGTCTTGATGAGGCTTTGCAGGGTGTAGATGTGATCCGTGGTGCGATAGTTTGGCATGAACCCAGCTTGGCTTCTGCTGAGGGTGTCCCGCTGGGTGAGGAAGGTGATGATCCTTTTGTTAATAATGCTGTTAAATAGTTTTACCAGAATGCTGTTAACACATATTCCTCTGTAGTTTGCTGGATCATATCTGTCTCCATTCTTGTAGATGGGCGTTATGAGACCTTGACTTCAGCTTTTTGGGAAGTAGCCAGCACTCAGGATGTTGGTGAATAGTTTTGCCAGTGCTGCATGTATATCTGGGGAACTGAATTTGATCATCTCTGGCAGGATGCCGTCACTGCCCGCGGCCTTCTTGCATTTCATAAATTTGATACTGTCTTTTATTTCCAGCACACTGATTGGTATGTCCAGAGGATTTTGGAAGTCTTTGATTGTCTCCTCCATGTCTGAGTTTAGTGGTTAGGTGCTTCTGTTCTGGGGTTAGGTCTTCTTCTGGTATGTTCTTATAGAGGCCTTTGAAGTAGCTGTGCCAGATGTTGCCATTTTGGATGTGGAGGGTGCTCTGCTTGGGCTTTGTGCCGATATGATTCCAGGTCTCCCAGAATGAGTTGTCCTGGAGGGAGTCCTCAAGCTTCTGTAGTTCTTGGCAGATATGCCTCTGTTTTTTCTCCCTGAGAGTGCGTTTGTATTGCCTCTGTAGGATGTCATGGGCCGCTCTTAGGTCCCTGTTGTTTGGATCTCTGTGCTTTTGGTTTGAGGCTACCCTTAGGGAGTTGCGTAGTGACTTACATTCTTTGTCAAACCATTTTTGGCCTTGTTTATTTGTTGGTTTCTTGGGGTTGGTTCTTCTGATGCCTGCTAGCTCTGCCATGGTGTATAGGATGTTGTTAAAGTCATTCACTGCCCCGTTGACCCCTTGCTGGTTTGATGCGTAACTACTTGTGTTGAAATTTACAAGTAGCTCTTGGATATCGGTTCTGTTAGTCATGTTGGTGTATTCAGTGGATAACTGTTTGGGCCACTTGTAGGATGGTGGCAGGTTGTGTAGACTGGTCAGGTGTGGCTTTTCTATGGATTGTTTGTCCGTGGATCTCATGTACAGCAGTGTCTGGTTGTGGTCTGACAGGTGGGTTTCAGGGGTGACTATGAAGGCATTTATGTTTGCTGGGTCTATGTCCGTTATTGCGTAATCCACCACACTGCTGCCCAAGTGGGAGTTTAGTGTAAATCTCCCTAGTGAGTCCCCCCTGATGCGTCCATTCACTATATACAGCCCCAAGCTCCGCCACAGGTTCAGCAAGGTTCTGCCGCTTTTATTCACCACTCTGTCATAGCTGTTTCTTGCGGTCTGTACTGAGTCATTATAGAAGGATCCATCTCCCATTACATATGTGTTTCCGTCAGGTGACATGTAGTCCTTCTCTGTACCCGTCCTGCATTGAGGTCTCCGCAGAGGAGCACTCTGCCCATGGACTGGAATTGGGCTGCCTCTCTCTGTATGACCTCATAGATGTCCGGCTTATAGTATGGGGATTCTGATGGAGGGATGTAGGCTGCGCAGAGGTAGATGTCTCTTTCTCTCTCTTTTTTTTTCTCTCTCTCTCTTTTTCTCTCTCTCTCTTTTTCTCTCTCTCTCTTTCTCTCTCTCTCTCTTTTTCTCTCTCTTTTTCTCTCTCTCTTTTTCTCTCTCTTTTTCTCTCTCTCTCTTTTTTTCTCTCTCTTTTTCTCTCTCTCTCTTTTTCTCTCTCTCTTTTTCTCTCTCTCTCTTTTTCTCTCTCTCTCTTTTTCTCTCTCTCTCTTTTTCTCTCTCTCTCTTTTTCTCTCTCTCTCTTTTTCTCTCTCTCTCTTTTTCTCTCTCTCTCTTTTTCTCTCTCTCTCTTTTTCTCTCTCTCTTTCTCTCTCTTTCTCTTTCAAATTCAAATAGGCTTTATTGGCAGGACCAAAATACAATTAGTGTTGCCAAAGCAAGAAAAGAAGTGTGGCAGGGGAGTGGATTAGGGTAGTGGGGATGGGGTGTTCTCTTTCTCTCTTTCTCTTTCTCTCTCTCTCTCTCTTTCTCTTTTTCTCTCTCTCTTTCTCTCTCTTTCTCTCTCTTTCAAATTCAAATAGGCTGTATTGGCAGGACCAAAATACAATTAGTGTTGCCAAAGCAAGAAAAGAAGTGTGGCAGGGGAGTGGATTAGGGTAGTGGGGATGGGGTGTTGGGGGCAAAATTTGGGGAGTGATTGTCCATTTGGAGGTCTTTAGTTCCTCTCATCTCTCATCTCTCTCTCTCTTTCTCTCTCTCTCTCTTTCTCTCCTTTTCCACAGGTGCTGTACCTTTAAATTTTTACCTTCGCCAGATCCGTACATCCGCTGACCCCCGTTTCTGTCAGTCCGCCTGCGGATCCGTTTTCCGCTATTTTGGCGGATTTTAACTGACAGAAAAAACTGAAGTGTGAAACAGGCCTTAGTGATTGTTTGCAAGGAAAACTGTTGTTCATAGCAACAAATCACAGCTCATATATTAAGGACAATAAAAAGAGAGGGTCGGGGAACCAATGCCAAGGAAGGGGCACAACACAGGGGACGCTCGAGTATATCATTAAAAACAGAATCTGGACCATACAACAAATTTATATGTAGGCACAATTATGTGGAGTACATGAGGTACAAGTAAAGTGCAAATGCATAAAAAAGTATGTGCAAAAAAATTATATATAATATGTGCAAAATAGTATAGAGCTGGTAGAAAATAGCCATAAGGTGTAAGTGCATTCAATGCAATACCAGTGCATCAACAAATTTTGCCAACATGACAAGAGACCACAATAGAGCTAAATGATCATGGTAGTGTTCTATATAAAGAAAATATATCACATAGTGAAAATAAGGTAGCTAAAGTGAAAAGCACAGTGCTATTACCTCGTGTGCTGATGGAGTCCCCAGGATGTGCATCTAATAGATCTAATAGATGCGCCTTTTCTGGGCAGCTTGGTGCTGCTGTTTTTAGGCTGGGGGGGCCAAGAGCAATGGCCCTTTAACATCCTGAGAATATCAGCCCTCAGCTGTCAGCTTTAGTCAGGTTGTTTGTCAAAAATAGGGGGGACCCCACGCCTTTTTTAAAAATTATTTACTTAAATAATTTTAAAAAACAGCGTGGGGACCCCTCTATTCTTGAGAACCAACCTTGCTGACAGCTGAGGGCTGCAGCCCCCAGCTGTAAGTTCTGTCTGGTTGGTTCACAAACAGAAGAGGACCCCACATCGGGTTATCATTCATTCTTCTCTCCTGCTCGCTGTTGCCGGCAGAGAAGGAGAGAAGAATGACAGCCGTGTTCAGCACCATTCGCAGGGGAACAGCGCTTACAGTAGCGCTTCTTCCCCGGCGGTCGTCCATGAGCACAGAGGACAGTGTGAACTGTTCTCCGTGTGCTCGTGTTCAGCATTTTTGTGGACCGTGCGCTCCCACGAACACTGACATGTCTCCGTGTTTTTCACACGGACCGTGTGTCCATGAAAACACGCTGACATATGCATAGACCCTTCATTTTAATGTGTCTACGTGTGTCAGTGTCTCCGGTACGTGAGGAAACTGTCACTACACGTACCGGAGCCACTGACGTGTGAAACCGGCCTTAGATGCCATGTTTGCTTTTGACAGCAGCAAGTGTTTAAACTGGCAAGGTTTTTGTTGCAGCTGCACCTGTGCCGTCCCTGAGGTGTACATCTATGTTCTGGTGCCAAAAAAAGGTTAAAAATTTATTTTAAAAAAATTAACGTGTTAAAAATAATGAAATGTGTCTTCTGCTTTTTTAATTTTTTTTCTTTTTCTTTTTACAAGAATTGTTGGAGCCAATTTTCTTTTGAAACATATTAATGTCTAATTATTTCTGGGATCTTTCTTGTAATCTAGGAAAGCCTAAGGCCAGAAATAAACCCCATAAATCATTGTACATGGAGAGTTTGTGATCAGATAATTTCTGTCCGTGGTGTTTGTGCAAGCGATAAAGCTTTTATAAAAGTCTCAAACTTCTGTGTGTGACTCAGACCTGAGATCTAACGTGGTAGAAGATTATAGTGCGGGGAAGACGGGAAACCTTCATATAGACGGCCGGTGGGGATGGAGTCAGTGATGGACTCTGGACAAATATGTTTCTAGAGCCGTAGTAGAAGATGAAGATGTCGTCCTCATCATGAAGTAGTTATTTCTCCTGTCCCGTGTAATGAATATCTCCTGCAGTATTGCTAATGCCGATTCCAGTGTCGGTAAATGAGAGGAGAATTAGCGTTATGGAAGATGAGTCTATGAGGAACGTATTCAGCTGCCGACTCCGAGGAGGAAACTGCTTGTTGTCTGTGGCCTAAATATATAGGTTTTATTAGTAGATGTAAAGAAGAAAACTAAATACTGTAAAATAATAAATCTCCTCATATGTTTCCCTTATTATCTCCAGTAATTGTATTATTACACAGGATTTTTATGATGTTACATCGGCTCATCTTCTCATTCAGGTCTCTACAATATCGGATCCTCTCAGTGAAGATCTTCTATATAAGAGAATTTTCCTGATTTACCCATCAAGGATGGATATGGACAGAGACAAGATGGCAGAGAGGATATTACACCTCACCCTAGAGATCCTCTTCCGGCTTACTGGAGAGGTGAGAGATTCTGATGACGTCACATTACATCATTCTTATCTATGGGAATAACAGATGGACAGAACTGGAGAGGTGAGGACTCTGGAAATGTCTGTAGTGAGATTTATTAATGTGTCTCTCCATAAACAGGATTACACAGTAGTGAAGAAGACCTCTAGTGAGCGCTGTCAGGACCCTGTGTCTGAGGGATGGGGAAGACCCCTGAGCCCAATCACGGAGCCTCCACCTCACCGCCTGATACATGAGGGCTTCAATGACCAGAAGATCCTAGACCTCATCAACAAGATGATTGAGCTGCTGACTGGAGAGGTGACACTGCTGGGAATGCTGGGACATTATACAGTAATGATATGAAGGGATCCGGGGGCTGACGGTATCATTGTATGTGTCAGGTTCCTATAAGGTGTCAGGATGTCGCCGTCTATTTCTCCATGGAGGAGTGGGAGTATTTAGAAGGACACAAAGATCTGTACAAGGACGTCATGATGGAGGTTCCCCAGCCCCTCACATCACCAGGTAATAGACAGGACTAAATACACACGGCCTATAATTATCTGTATGTAAAGAATGAATTCAGTCCCTGTATGTGTTTCCTCCAGATCTATCCAGTAAGAAGACAATACCAGAGAGATGTCCCCGTCCTCTTCTTCCACAGGACTGTAAACAAGAAGATCCAAATGTTCCCCAGGATCATCAGGTAGATGGAGAGAAGGTGTCATGAGATCTCCCCTATGATGTGTAGACGGCTATGAAGGTCTTGTGCTCAGTCTTGTTTTATCCACCAGTATTATATGTTTTATACTTGTGTAATGAGAACGGTGGAGATGGCAGGATTAGAGCTGATCATAGATGTGACTTCTTCATCTGTCTGAGACTTTTACAATATTTGTTTCAGGCTGAAGATCTGACCCATATTAATAATACAGAGACATATGTGAGGGGTGATGAGCGGTGTAAAGAGGAGATTCCTACATATGACTACCCAGGTGAGTAGTAACAACTAAATACAGAGAAGTCACAGATTCTTCTCAGTCATTTTCTGTCGCTGCTTTATCGGTGGTGCATGACTTTCGTGTGATCACCATTTTGC
This sequence comes from Dendrobates tinctorius, assembly GCF_039654945.1. NCBI lineage: Eukaryota > Metazoa > Chordata > Amphibia > Anura > Dendrobatidae > Dendrobates > Dendrobates tinctorius. The sequence continues at coordinate 12,410,002 of NW_027361794.1, forward strand.
CACTAGACCACAGCATTCTCCTCCACACAAAAATGTTCAAATTACTTTGGGCATTGAAAGCCAAACTAGCTAAATTAGAAGACGCTGACCGTTACCTGCCCAGAACTGTAAACTACAAAGCCAAGTGACAGTGTACATAGAATATGCTGACAAGTTAGAAAATCACTTCAAGAAACGTATTATGATGGGTCTGTGAGAGAAAGTGTATGGTAATGATGCTGTTGGTTTCCTAGATCCCTGATATATTATTGGATGAATCTACCTTCTCTCCCTTCTGTGCTGCTGAATGTCTCATATGGTCCCTACAAGACCAGGTCCAGTCTTTCTGGCAAAACTTTGCTTTTATGATCGACAACATTAAATGTGCAGTGAGGCCAAGTGTGAATTTCTGTACAATAACCGAATTTCCCTTTATCCTGACTTTTCCATTTCTTTTGAAACTGACTAATTTCAAATAGTATTGTGATAAACTACATCAGAAACATTCCACCTGTGCCATGATAAAGTAGCATTCAAAATAATAGCGGTGTGCTCAAAAACATGAGTTAGGCCGGGGTCAGACTTGCGAGAAACTCGGACGAGTCTCGCACGTCAATACACGGCACTGCCGCCGGCACTCAGATCGGAGCGCTCCGGTCCCGACTGCCGGTGGCAGTGCCGGGTTTTGACGTGCGAGACTCGTCCGAGTTTCTCGCAAGTCTGACCCCGGCCTTAATAACAAAATCCTTATACTAGTTTTTATTTTTGGGAACATTGCACACTGGCATGAATGCAGAGTTTAGAGGTCGTCTGACGAATTGTCTGCGGCCCTTGGACCCAAAAAGAGCATTTTTACTTTAATCAGTTAACAAAATGTTTCTCCATTTCTGTTTAGGCCAGTTAATGTGTTCTTTGGCAAATTGAATCCACTTTATTACGTGTCTTTGCTGGACTTCTTGCTAATAGATTAGCTTCACACAGGCGTCTTCTAACAGTCACAGTCCTCACAGGTAACTTGTGACTGTCTGTGATCATCCTGGAGCTGATGAGTGACTGAGCCTTTGCCATTCTGGCTATTCTTCCATCCATTTGAATGGTAGTCTTCCATATTCTTCCACATCTTTCTGGTTTGCTTTTCCATTTTAAAACATTGGAGATCATTTTCGCTGAACAGCCGATCATTGTTTATAAGTTTTACCCTTTTACACTTGTTTATAAGTTTTACCCTCTCCAATCAACTTTTTAATCAAAAGTACCCTGTTCTTCTCAACAATGTCTCCATCGACCCATATTTCCCAGGCTTTCAATGAGAAATGCATGTACAACATGTCCTGATTCACACCTGTTTCCTCACAGAATGATTGACCTCACTAATTGACCTCCACACTGCTATTATTTTGAACACTCCCCTTTCAATTAATTATTCTAATGCACAGATTCAAAAACCTGAAGATCGTGAATGTGGAGTCAGGTGGTTTCCTTAGAATCTACTGCACCAACTGGTAAATTGTTTGACACGTGGTGATATAATTTAAACCAAAAACAGTGATTAATCCCTTTGAGACGAAGCCTGTTTTCACCTTCCTGACCGGGCCAATTTTTACAATTCTGACCACTGTCCCTTTATGAGGTAATAACTCTTGAACGCTTCAACGGATCCCGGTGATTCTGAGAATATTTTCTCGTGACATATTGTACTTTATGATAGCAGAAAAAAATCAGAGCACCTTATCGCACAAAATAGTTAATAAATAACATTTACCATATGTCTAAATTACATCAGCACAATTTTGAAACCAAAATTGTTTTTTTAGGAAGTTATAAGGGTTTAAAATTGACCTGCGATTTTTCATTTTTTCAACAAATTTTACAAAACCATTCTTTTAGGGACCACATTAGATTTGAAGTCACTTTGATCTCGCTTTGAGGGGACTATATGAAAGAAATGTGACACCATTGTAAAAACTTCACCCCTCAAGGTCCTCTAAACCACATTCAAGCAGTTTAAAAACCCTTCAGGTGCTTCCATGAAAAATCATGGAAGGAAAAAATGAACGTTTTAACTTTTTAGTCACAGAAATGAACTTTTAGCAACAATTTTTTTATTTTCTCAAGTGTAAAAGGAGAAAATGGACCACTAAAGTTGTTGTGCAATTTCTTTTGAGTACGCCGATACCTCATATGTGGGGGAAAACCACTGTTTGGGCGCATGGCAGGGCTTGGAAGGGAAGGAGCACCTTTTGACTTTTTGAACGCAAAATTGGCTGGAATTGAGAGTGGACAACATGTCGTGTTTGAAGAGCCCCTGATGTGCCTACACATTGGAAAACCCCCATAAGTGACAACATTTTGGAAACTAGAACCTTCAAGGAACTTATCTAGCTGTGTGGTGAGCACTTTGAACCCCCAGGTGCTTTAGAATGTAGAGTCATGAAAATAAAAAAAATCACATTTTTTCCCCCAAAATTGATCTTTTTAGCAACAATTTTTTATTTTCACAAGCGTTTACAGAGCTCCTTATGTGCCTAAACAGTGGAAATCTCCCACAAATGACCCCATTTTGGAACTAGACCTTCCATGGAACTTATTTAGATATGTTTTGAGCACCGTGAACCTCCAAGTGCCTCACAGAAAATTATAACGTTGAGTCGTGAAAAAAAACCCATATTTTTTCCACAAAAATGATATTTTAGCCCAGATTTTTTTTATTTTCCCAAAGGTAGTAGAAAATAGACTGAAAATGTTGTTGTGCAATTTCTCCTGAGTATGTCAATACCCCATATGTGTAGTAAAGCACTGATTGTGCGCACGGCAGGGCTCGGAATTGATGTAGTGATATTTTGGATTGCAGAGTTTGATAGAACGGTCTGCGGGCGTCATGTTTGCAGAGCCCCTGATGTGCCTAAACAGTGGAATTCCCCCACAAGTGACCCCATTTTGGAAACTACACCCCTGAAGGAATTTACCTAGAGGCATAGTTTTATAGTAATGATTATAATGCCTTTGGTTTACTGGTGTATGAATTTATAATGTGTTATGTGTAAGGTGTGTGGGGTACAACAGATTATAAAAGTGTGTTGTGTCAACAGGGTATAAACTAATTGTATTAATTTGTGGACCTGTGATACGCTTTGAAGCAATCCTTAATGTAAAGGCCAGGTTTCTCAGGGCAGGTTTCACAATGGTAAGCTGTGTCCTTTTGGTTTCCCCACTTGGAGCATACTCTGCACCATTTTTTTGATCGTCCTTTCCTCGCTGTTTGAGGAACCTGTCCTGGGAAATGTTGACCTAGGACAATACGGGCACTATCAGTTTCAGAAGTACTGGGACCCTCACCTTCCTGGGTGCAAACATTAGGGCCTTGATGACTACCTTCTGAAACTGAAGGAAGGTCTCCGTATTGCCTGCAGATCGGAATAGCACAAAATTATTGTACATTGCCATCTGTACAATGTGCACTGCCAATTTTTTGTACCATACTTTGGCTTTTCGCATGGAACTGTATGGTTTGAGGACTTGATCTGAAAGATCTACATCCCCAAACACAATCTGGCTTTGGGACTTGTTTTGTGGTCCCACAAACAGTGACAAGTGAGCTGTTGTCACTTTGTATGGTGGTCAAGATAAGGATATCCCTTTTGTCCTTATACTTGACCACCAGCATGATATCGCTGCATTGGGTTTGGCTTTCACCTTTTCTCAGCGTTTGCTCAGTTAGCGGCTTAGGGAGGCCTCGCTGATTTTTTTTCACATGGTGCCACATGCAACTGTACCTCTGGCAGAGAGGGCCTTGAAGAGTGGGATGCTGGTCTGAGGCTGAGTGCAGACGGAGTTTTGAGCCCTGCGGATTTTTCCGTGCAGAATGGAAGAAAACCGCAGGTCAAATGACCTGCATTTTTCCTGCGGATTTCTTCCATTTTTCACGCGGTTTTCATGCGGTTCTTGTGCGGTTTTCCATTGCGGTTTTCCCCCTGCGGATTTGGTGACAGGGGAAATGGAAAACCGCACAAAAGAAGTGACATGCTGCGGATTTTGTACCGCGGGAAAACCGCGCGGAAAAATCCGCAGCGTCTGCACAGCGTTTTTTTTTTTACATTCATTTTAAAGCTACTGTACATCACAATGCGGATATGCAACGTTTCTGCGCGGTAAAATCCGCTGCGGAACCGCTGCAAATCTGCATCGTGTGCACATGGCCTAAAAGTTATCAATGTAGAGTTGATAACCCTTCTCCAGCAGTGGGTCCAGCAACTCCCACACAATTTTCCCACTCACCCCCAGGATGGGGGGGGGCATTCAAAAGGGTTAATTTGGGTGTCCTTCCCCTCGGAGACCATAAATCTGTGGGAGTACCCTGAGGTACTCTCACACAGTTTGTACAGTTTTATTCCGTACCTGTACCTCTTACTGGGCAGGTATTGTCGGAATTTTAGCCTCACTTTGAAATGAACCAGAGATTCATCTATAGTTATGTCCCTTTGGAGGTTGTACGCCAAATTTTATGCTGAAGTGCTCAACCACTGGCCGAATTGTATGTGGTTGATCAAAGTTTGGATCGTCTCGGGGAGGACACTGCACATCTTATATATAAAGCTCAAGTGTGTGTATGTATGTATGTATGTGTGTGTGTGTGTATGTCCGGGATTGGCATCCGCACCGTCGCAGCTACAGCCACAAAATTTGGCACAGTCACACGTCTGGACCCCGAGAGTATCCTAGGCTATGATGTGAGGCAAAATTTTAACCCCGCGCATTCCAATTCACCAAACAATTTTGCCGCTATCTACATAATGAGGAAAAAGTGTGTGTGTATCAAGCCCCGCCCCTCATTATGATGTCATAATGGTTGCCATGGCGACGCTGATGTCATCATAGGTTGCAAGGCAGAGAGAGATATAGAGACAGATAGATAGATATAGAGAGAAAAATAGAGAGAGAGATGGATATAGAAATAGAGAGAGAGATATAGAAATAGATAGAGAGATAGATATCGATATAGATAGATATAGAGAGAGATAGAAATATAAAAAAACAAATCACAATACTCACCTCTCCTACTTGCTCACACGCTGATCACGGCTTCTGCCCCGTCTGCCAGACACACAGAGTGTGCGCAATGAAGTGACATCATCGCACACCATCTGTGAGTCAGCAGAGGGGACTGATGGGAGAGAGAGCCGCGTCATCTGACGTTCTCTCTCCCATTACAATTGAGGGCGGCACCGGCACCCTGATTTACAGCCGCATAGCGGCTAACTGGGTTGGGAGGCGGGGCCACCGGGGGAGGTGAAAACTGTGAAATGATATCCACTGCTTCCCACGCCCAAGTGGGCGTGCAAAGCAGTGAATATTCATTTCTCTTTAGCAGCGGGGACAGGGGCTCCTGCCTTCTGTCACCCGCTGCTGCTCAGTTGTCAGGGCCCCCATAGCAGCTGCATGGTGTGCGACACACCACTGGCTGGGGGCCCCTGGAGCAGCGGGTGCCCTAGGCAACTGCTGGCCCTGTATGCCAGCAGCTGCCAGGGCCCACCAGATGCCAGGGCCCACCGGAGATTCCGCCGGTTCTCCAGTGGGCCAGTCCGACGCTGGACCTCCCTATAAATTTACCAGACGCAAATAATTCTTTTTTTTTTTTTGCAAAAGAAAAATGAACATCACCAACAGTGTGACGTATGCTCCCCTAATGCTCTTGCTAAAATTTACTCGACGCAACTAATTATTTTTTTTACAAAAGAAAAACTGACGTTACCAACAATGCGACGCACCCTCTCATAATGACCTAAAAATTACCCGTTGATAGCAGTTTTTTAATGCCAAAAAAAAGACGCTACCTCCCTATCTATAAAACTACTCTGTACTATTTTTTCTCTAAAAGAAGATGGATCATTACTAACACTGTGATGCGTCACTAACTAGCTAAAAAAAAGAAAAAGTCCTGTGGCACAGTATTTGGTCAGCAACGATACTGATCAGGGCGCTGCGGACACAGAGCATGAATGCTTTGAGCAGGACGCCGCACACACGAAAAAAAAGCGCAAAAAAGTGCGCTAAAAATTTAATGGGGAGGGTAGGGGGGAGTGGGGTACTGGAACAGGGATAGGGGACTGGGGCAGGGATGGAGAGGTGCTGCAGCTGTGATCACAGATGAGTCACACAGCACAGATCGCAGGAGGTTCACTCTGGAGAAGGACGCAGCACAGGAGGCTGGAGATTGTGGGGGGATCACACTGGCCACTAATGAATCTCTCTCCCAGGTAACACAGAGGAGCTAGAAAACCACTCTGCAAACCAAATCTGAGACAAAGATGGCGTGCATGGCGGTAATCGCTATTTTACATTAACCCTTTGGTGCTGATTGGCCAGAAACTATTGTTCAGCCAAAGGGGTTAATCAGTTGAGGTGACGTCACGATCACCCCACCCATTGTGATGGTTGTGACAACATGTCACTTTTTTATTTCTTTTATTAACTTTATTGACATATTGTTGTGATTGGCTGGTCATTTCTGACCAGCCAATCACAGCGATCGCTGATGCGAGGGGAGCAGTGCAGCGCCCCGGGGCAACATGCACCTTAACCCGGTCACTGCGCGATGCAGCGCTATGACCGGAAATAGCGGCGCCGTACTATTATTGCTGTCGGCACAAATGCACCTCCCGCAGAGCAGTACTAGTACGGCACATGTCGTGAAGGAGTTAATCTGGTTAGTCATATTGGAATGCTATTATTTTGAACACTACTGTATATCTCTAAGTTGTGCGTGGATGATGACTGTAATATACATTTACAGGAGATGTGTTGGCATGGTTCGAGCTCTGGTTTCATGTATTCACTCCAAGTCCTAAATTCCATTATGTTTTCAATCCTAAGGAATTCAGATAACTGCACAATCTGTTTTGAAATGGGGAGTGCTAATGCTTTCTCTACTTTTTTGGTCAGGACTCATGGTAGTTCCAGTGGTCCACCATAAATAAATGCAACTTCAGTTTAGTGTTGGGGAAGATTTTCATTTTGAATGATTTGTGGTGGAATTCGATTTGGAAATGCAAGTCAGCCTTTTGATATTAGTATACTTAGGCTCGCTGACTGAGCACTCTACCCCTCAGCCTTAGGCATTTTTAATTACATCAGAATCCTACCTTCCCATATAAATGTATGCTTAAGGCCAGGGTCAGACGTGTGAGAAACGCGTAAACTCCTAGTTTGGCCTCACTGGTGATCTGGCATGTCTGGCTTTGAGTCAGAACGAAAACAGCTACAAAAATACCCAGCACTGCCACTGGCATTCGGACCGGAGCACTCAGCTGCATGTATTTCTATGCAGCTGAACGCTCCGGTCCCGAATGCCGGTGGCAGTGCCGGGTATTTACGTGCGAGACGCGTGCGAGTTTCTCGCACATCTGACCCCACCCGGCATTAGGCCAAGAGAGGATTCCCCAAGGCAGATTATCAGCATCAAGAATCGCCTTAACGTGGATGCTGGGTACACATAAATTGGGCAATTTATGTGCTCAGTATTCTCAGTTTTTCTAATTTTCAAGAGCAGCAATGCAATTCAAATTTCATATATTTCATGTTTCCATGCTATAGTGCTACAGAGTGCTACTTTGTTTGTTATGTATGGACATGGCTACTCTTAGTAAGCACCTGTTCACACCTGTTTTCTGCTTGGATGTGCAGTTCAGTCTTTTGATATTGTCATTTTTACAGAGAGTTTAAGCAGAAATGTTCAAAAATATACATTTCTCTGATATTTTATTCAAAAATAATTGATTTTACTTTTACTAGATGACAGTACCAGAAGATCAGAGGGACAGCTGACATCTTCAATTTTTAAATCGGATGACCTTGAGATCCCACAGGATACAATTGAAGGGAATGCCATTACTCCAGATATACCGTCATCCATTCACAGCAAAGATCAGTCATCTGATTCCCTGAAACAGATCCTGTCTTCTGATTCATTACCACCAACTGAGGAAAATCAAAGTCACACAATAAGCATTAAAAAACTAACTGCTCCTAAAGCAAAGAAACCATTTTCAAGTTCAGAATATGGAAATAGTTTTCCCCTTGAAAAGTCTTTTCTTGAACATCAAACAATTCAGATATCAGAGAATAGATTTTCTTGTTCCAAGTGTGGAAAATGTTTTAACCAGAAATCATATTTTGTTAAGCACCAGAAAACTCACACAGGGAAGAAGCTATTTTCATGTTCAGAATGTGGGAAATGTTTTAACCGGAAACTGCATCTTGATTACCACCAGAGAATCCACACAGGGGAGAAGCCTTTTTCATGTTCAGAATGTGGGAAATGTTTTAACCAGAAATCGCATCTTAATAGACATCAGATATGCCACACAGGTGAGAAGCTTTTTTCATGTTCAGAATGTGGGAAATGTTTTAACCAGAAACAGGATCTTCATAGACACCAGAGAACCCACACAGGAAAGAAGCCATTTTCATGTTCAGAATGTGGGAAATGTTTTAGCAGGAAAGAGCGTCTTGATAGACACCAAAGAACCCACACTGGGGAGAAGCCTTATTCGTGTTTAGAATGTGGGAAATGTTTTACAGACAAACCAACTCTTATTACACATCAGAGAACTCACACTGGGGTGAAGCCCTTTTCATGTTTAGAATGTGGCAAATGTTTTGTAAAGAATTCAAAGCTTGCCAGCCATCAAAGAACTCACACAGGGGAAAAGCCATTTTTATGTTCAGAATGTGGAAAATGTTTTACAGAGAAATCGACTCTTGTTATACATCGGAGAACTCACTCAGGGGAGAAGCCTTTTTCATGTTCAGAGTGTGGGAAATGTTTTAACCAGAAACAGTATCTTGACAGACACCAGAGAACCCACACAGGCGAGAAGCCTTATTCATGTTTAGAATGTGGGAAATGTTTTACAGACAAACCAGCTCTTAATGCACATCAAAGAACTCACACTGGGGAGAAGCCCTTTTCATGTTTAGAATGTGGCAAATGTTTTATAAAGAATTCAAAGCTTGCCAGACACCAGAGAACCCACACAGGGAAGATGCCCTTTTCATGTTTAGAATGTGGGAAGTGTTTTACAGAGAAATCGACTCTTGTTAGACATCAGAGAACTCACACAGGGGAGAAGCCATTTTCATGTTCAGAATGTGGGAAATGTTTTAACCAGAAAGGACATCTTAATATACACCAGAGAACCCACATGGGGAGAAACCTTTACCTTGATCAGAATGTGGAAAATGTTGTATGAAGAAATCATCTCTTCTTAATTACCAAAGCAGTCACACAGAGTAGAAGCCTTTTATATTCATAGTGTGGGAAATGTTTTATTTGGAAATTAACTCTTTATAAACATCAAATAAGTCACACAGGGGAGAAGCCTTTTTCATGTTTAGATTGTTGGAAATGTTTTAACTGAAAATTGTATCTTCTTAAATGGTCTGCTTCTAGGAGAACCCCTTGTTGTTCCCCATGTTTGGCCTTGTTAAAATAAAAACACTTATACATCGCTTCTGTTCTTGTCCCGTTGTAGTGGTGTAGGAACTCTCATTCCTGGGGTACACATGAGGTTGATACATCACCCTAGCCTTGCGCCAAATCGGTGCCGACTTCACTGTCCCCGCCTTTGGATGTGTTGAACATCAACAGGAAGCCAGGGCTGTGGCTGCCATCTGACTTCCTCATGATGTTAGATTTGTGTTAAAGTGGGGACAGTGTCCTCAACGCTGATTGGGCACAAGGCTCACATGACCTTAGAACCGTGCGTGAACCCCGGGCATGCAAATGCCAACAGTGCTGGAACAGCGCCGGTATAGGAGGTTTGCATAATTGTTTTTATTTCAACAGGACCAAACGTGTTGAATGAGAAGGTTGTTCTCCAAGTAGTGTAAAACCCCTTTTAATATAAAAAATAGCACACAGAGAAGCCATTATCATACCTAGCATGTGAAAAATTAATTAATGTAAAATCGTATTTTGTTGACCATCAAAAATAACTTAGATGGGGAGAACCTATATACAGTGAGGAAAATAAGTTTTTGCTACACTGCCAATTTTGAAAGTTTTCCCACCTACTGTACAAAGAATGGAGAGGTCTGTAATTTTTATCTTAGGTACACTTCAATTGTGAGAGACAGAATCTAAAAATCAAATTGTATGATTTATAAACACTTATTTTATGCAATAAAATGCAATTTAAATATTTCATCAACTACCAACCTGCAAGAATTTTGGTTCTCACAGATTTGTTAGAAGCTGCACTTATTACCTGTATTAATTGCACCTTTTAGAACTCGTTACCTTTATAAAAGACACATTCTTTCTTTTGCATGGGGAAAAAACCTTGTCCCCATAAACAGGCTATTGAGGTGTTCAAAACAGTTGGGGGGTTTAAGTCTCATGGATTTGCAGGACTATTACAGTAGCTTCTCAGCTAGATCAAAGTAAATCTTGGTATTGGGAAGATGGGTCCTGACACTGGACACAGATTGAATTGCATTTCACACATTCGAAAAGTGTGAAGGTCCTTCTCTGCTCCTCCCTAATTGACACCAGAAGATCCTACACTGCCCTATCCCCTACAGTTTCTTTAATCTCTGTGACGTTCAGGAAAAGATAACGTCCGAGAGTGGACCCTCTGGGTCGCGGATCCGGAGCCCCTGGGTCGAGCGCACCAGGTGATGACCGACCCCTGTACAGGGATCGTTAGGGGCAGGACCGCAGAGGGCAGAACCGCGACTGCTGGAACCGAGAGGGGCGGTTCGAGGGACTGGAGAAGGCAACCGGCTGGCGAGGCTTACCAAGGCCCGGAACTCCGTGCGGGAGGATGAGGACAGAGGGCTGGACGCTGGGCAGGGAACAGAACGGACACCGGAGGACGGAACAGAGACAGGGAACCGGGGAGACAAAGGTAGTGGCACTAGGAGTAGGCAGGACAGATGATGGGCAGGAAGACAGGGCAAACACCAGAGGTAGAGACAGCAAGACTAGGAAACGTAAGAGACGAAAAGAGACCTATAGGAACCTATAGGCGGCCAAATTAGAGCAGGTATGGACACACAATAATCCTCCCCTTGTGGGAGACGCCTGATATATCCCCTGCCGGTAGGCGATAGGCTGGCCACTAATCGGCCGCTGCCCACCGCAGGGTTAAACTACCCGACGGCCGCGCGCCCGCGCCCTAATGCGTATGTGCGGGGTCGCCGCAGTTGGGAGACCAGGAAGGCGGGGCGCGCGAGAGCAGGAGGAGGAAGGAGGCGTGCGTGGACCGGAAGAGGGAGGAAGCGGCGGCGCGCGACGGAGCAGGTAAGAACTAGCCGCGGGGGGGCCCGGAGCTAGGGGACCGGCGGCGGTTACGACCGGCGCCGTTACAATCTCCAATTGGTATTTATTTTACAAGAAATTTTCCTCTTCTACTCACCCTCCTTTCCATAGCCCAGGTTGAGATTCTGGAAGAATGAATCCCTGATCTAGATATGTATATGTGGAAATCTCTTAGAATTTCTTTGCTAAAGACCCTCCCATCAGGCTCATCCCCGATGTCTTTTGACTTTCTCAGACTTAAGTTCCAATCAGCGAATTCGATATTTATATGCGTATAAGGAATTTCTCACAAAAGATGCCTTTTGCACAAATAAAAGTTAGCTTTGAGCATTTACGCATATTATAATACAACCCCCTCAAAAAAAGTGAGGGTGTTTACTGTCCATTAGTGGTGAGCGAGCACTAAAATGCTTGTGTGCTCGTTGCTCGGGTCAAGCAAATTGGAATACTCTGTACTTGACCCGAGCAACGAGCCCAATGTTAATCTATGGGAAATCCGAACTTTTTTGCCATGTTTCCCCCCGGAGGTCTTTCTAGGATATCAAAATAATAATAATCTTTATTTATATAGCGCCAACATATTCCGGAGCGCTTAACAGTTTCAAAACACAAGTCATAAGTAACAACGTTAACACTACAATAATTAAAGCAAAATAAGACGTCAGAAATGTATGGGAACAGTGCACAAACAACATGAGAACATCATGGGAAAGGCCCCTGGAAGCATTTTTTACTCCTAGGTCACTGCTGTGACCAATGTTGTCAGAGTGTGTTGCCACTTTTACAGGCGCACAGTAAAACAAAACCGAAATGGATTTTACAGGGAAATATGTTAATGGACATCCTTTCCAGGGTAATAATTTGTATGTAAGTCAAAAGAAATAACCCCCCATTAAATGCTCCTCCACCACTTTGGCTATGTCCACATGTAGCTTTTTGATGCGTTTTTTAACTGTACCATTGCTTTCAACCAAGACAAGTGCATTTACTGAGAAATGTCATTGTAGCATTTAACAACCTTAGCTGGCCATGTGGTGTATGACACATCATCAGACACATCTTGTTTCATTTTTGAAGGAGGGACTCTTAAAGTCACAAAGCCTATTTTTATAAGGGCATCAGTCGGCATTACTATTCTTAAAGGGCCATTATTAAACAGTGGGTCTCCTATATTGTTATTGCCTATGCATTGAGTGGGTGGGCTGCCAAAAATTAGGATGCACCCCAATACCCCTTTCACAAGACGTACAGGAGGGCCTCCTGAAAAAATGTTCCCATTATAAGAAAGTGGGTCTCCCATAGTGTTAGCCTATGCATTGAATGCAAGGGCTGCCTTGTCCCAGAGTTGCGCGCACCCCGATAACCCTTGGAACAGACGTCCAAGTTCCCATTATTTTTCATTTGGTACTGCCATTCTGTTAGCCTATGCATTGAATGCAAAGCCTGCCCTGCCACAAAGTTACACGCACTCCAATAAGCCTTTGAACCCATGTACTGGATGGCCACAGGAAAACCAAGTTCACATTATTAATTGGTACTCCCATACTGTTTGCTTATGCATTGAATGCAAGGCCTGCCCTGCATTAAAGTAACACGCACCACAATAAGCCTTTCAACAGACATACTTCAGGGCCTCATGACACAAATGTTCCCATTAAAAGAAAGTGGTACTCCCATAGTGTTTGCCTATGCATTGAATGCAAGGCTTGCCCTGCACCAAAGTAACACGCAGCCCAATAAGCCATTCAACAGACGTACTTGAGGGCTTTATGACACAAATGTTCCCATTAGAAGGAAATGGGTCTCCCATAGTGTTTTCCTATACATTGAATGCAAAGCCTGCCCTGCCACAAAGTTACATGCACCCCAATAAGCCTTTGAACCCACGTACTGGATGGCCACAGGAAAACCAAGTTCACATTATTCACTTTGTTCTTCCATAATGTTAGCCTATGCATTGAATGCAAGGCTCGCCTTACCCCAAAGTTACACACTCTCCAATAACCCTTGGAAACATTGTTCTGGATGGCCACAGGAAAACCAAGTTCACATTATACTTTTGGTACTGCCATACTGTTAGCCTATGCATTGAATGCAAGGCCTCCCCTGCACCAAATTCATACACACCCCAATAAGCCTTTGAACCCACGTACTGGATGTCCACATGAAACACAAGTTCCCATTATTTTTCATTTGGTGCTGCCATACTGTTAGCCTATGCATTGAATGCAAGGCCTGCACTGCACCAAAGTAACACGCACCCCAATAAGCGTTTGAATCCACATACTGGATGGCCACAGGAAAACCAAGATCACATTAACAGTATGAAGAACCACAAGAATAGCCTATGCATTGAATGCAAGGCCCGCCTTGCCACCAAGTTACACGCACCCCAATAACCCTTTGAAACTACATGCTGGATCGCCACAGGAAAACCAAGTTCACATTATTCTTTTGGTACTGCTATACCGTCAGTCTATGCATTGAATGCAAGGCCTGCCCTGCACCAAATTCACACGCACCCCAATAAGGCTTTGAACCCACGGACTGGATGGCCACAGGAAAACCAAGTTCACATTATTCATTTGGTTCTTCCATACTCTTAGCCTATGCATTGAGTGCAAGGCCCGCCTTGCCACAATGTTACATGCACCTCAATAAGCCTTTGAAATGACGTACTAGATGACCAGAAGAAAACCAAGTTCACATTATTCTTTTGGTACTGCCTTACTGTCAACCTATGCATTGAATGGAAGGCCTGCCCTACACCAAATTCACATGCACCCCAATAAGCCTTAGAACCCGCGTACTGGATGGTCACATGAAACAAAAGTTCCCATTATTAATTTGTTTTTTACTGCCATAAAGTTTGCCCATGAAGTGAATGCAAGGCCTGGCCCAAATTTGCACACACCACAATCCCCCTTGGAAGAAATGTGGAGGAGGGCCTCATAAAAAATTTTCCCATTACAAAGGAGCGGGTCTCTTATACTTGGAATGCCCATACACTAAGTGTATGGGCTGACAAATATTTCCTCCTGGGGGGTACACATCAACATAGTGTGTAAACTTTTTTTTTTTTACGGGCATCATAAACATCCTGGAAAACAGTAACGTGGCTTCTTACAATTGCTGCTGGGAACATACAGGTTTTGTTTGTAAAACTATGGCGGACTGGTCGTTGGATGAAGTGATGAGGAAAAGGGGCTTGGTGACGGCAGGAATGGGAATTTACAGGATTAATAACAGCAGTGGCTATGGAAGGTATGAGATCCCGGATACCGCCTACAATGAATGATTAGTCGTTTAGCCGCCCACCACCAATTACCAGATTACGTTTCATGCCTGTCAGAAGATTGGTGTAACAAATGCGCATCTGAAGCTCTGCATAAAAGATGCCCATAAGAAATATGTTGCCAAAGATGCATGTGTCCGTATAAAGGGATCATGAGATGCTGAAGTATGCAAAACAGATCAGTTTTGGAGGAAAACCATACGAACTGATGGATGTTCATGCAAAACAAAGTTTAAAGAGGAGTGCACCAGCCGAAACTATCAACACACCCGTGGCACAAGGTTCTTCATCTTCACCCATACAAATTACCAATAATATCCAAATGTCACAGCCGATAAATATTTGTTCCAGTGTAACAAACACTGTTAAAGGAATGCCAATAAACGTAGTTAACCACAAACCAGGGAAACAATTTTACAAGATATGGATGATTATGGTATTGATGACGACTTGGAACTTTACCACAACCCCACCAAGAAGATGAAGATCACAGCTGCAAACAATGTGCAAAAAAGGCCGTGATTGTCTGGAAATTAATTTTCTCTTTGGCAAACTTTACCTCTTACTAAAGTGGTACAGATGCATATACAGCTCCCATGTCTACTCATCACGACACTTCGCCAATCGCCACCTTTATTGCACACAAAGACTGTAACCAACGTGTCATGGACACTTGTCACAAAGGAGGCCAGCTCATCAGTAGGGCCCACTCATAAAGAGTCTGTCTTTAGCTTGTTATAAGGCACAAAAATGACCATTAATTTGCATCCAAGAGTCACAGAGGTAGATATTGTGGAGCTTTTCCGTGGATACAGTGCCTTGAAGCGCACCTGCTTGTTGAGTTCCGGAGTTGCAGAGGTTGTGTTTGTAAAAAAGGAAGATGCAGTTGGTGCCTACAAAAAATACAGCAACAGATACCTAGATGGACAACCAATGAAATGCAATCTTCCTTTGAATTGTAGTGTGATAGCATCAGACCAGACCATACTTCTAAGATTAAGTGACACCCCATCAAAGAAAGAAGGTTAATGTCGAAGAAACACAAACTCCTCCTCCATCAGTGTTGCTTAAAATCCTCCAGCTGAAGTTGATCCTCATACTATCTTAAAAGCACTCTTTAAATCCTCATGGTCATCAGCAATCATCCAACCACCTGCATTTAAGATTAAGCTCTGATGATATCAACACAACTTGGAGACTGTAAGAGATTCACAATTCACATATGGGCCCAGAGACTCCTTTAAAAAAATAATTATTTTTTGATGTTGATGTTTGAAGAAGTCTGGCATCAGACATTGGACAATTTATCCTGATCACAGCATTGTAGTACAATTCACCTTTGTTGTGGGGCAGTTGCGTTATTGCATCAATAATTTCTGCTTTCCCCTTGGTCTAGTATTGTGATACTGCACAATTATGGTTCTACTGTTCTGTCAAGGGAGGCTAAATAAATGTTGAATAACTTGTTTAAATGTCTTCAATAATCTGTTTCAACTTAAAAGATATTTGTTGTTTTGGTAGCTTTAATATCTGGATTCCTACAAATGGATCTCAAGACCTTCATATTCCACTAAATGCACGAAATGGGGGGATTACTAAGTGTCCACCAACTGTGCTCTAGAGAAATAATTTTTTATGACTAATGTTTCACACAGTAAAAATGTCATCCAGAGCTGTTCAATCGTAGGCCGTACTCATTGCCCTGCAGCTGAAGCATGTTGTGATATCTGTGATCTGAAGACAGAGAAATGTTAAAGGGAAATAGATCATGATAATAGTGATCTAAATACTGATATTTGTACAGAGGAATGCTGGGAGGACATAGATTGTGGTTTTCTATCAACTTCATCTGCATTTTAAAATTTTTATGTAATGCTGGTAATTAAAAAAAGAAGTACTCTAGCGTTGACAGGGCGCAGTGCCATACCACGACTATCTATTTGCTCTTCCTGTACTACCCTATTTTTTTAATAATTGATATTTATTTGTGCTCCTCATTGGGAGGGGGGAGACAAAAGAAATGATAGGTGAACTCTGCTGAGACCACAAACATCCCTTTGCAAACAATAAAGTGGTTGCTGCATCACGGAACACATTCATCCTGGCGTTGTAGTGGTGGTGTCTGAAGAGATGTGGAGGATGTATGGTATCCCACTAAGAAGCCATTTCTACCTGATACCATATATATTGTGCATTTTCATATAAATGCTCACCATTTTTATGTGGACTGGGCATTTTTAATTTTTTGAGACCTGCTGACAGGTAACACAAAAAGGGTTAATATTCTCCTCACAGGCTTGATCACGAAAAGGGTTAATATTCTCACAGGCTTGATCACGTGACCCAGCTCAGTTTTAATATGCATAAGTTATCGGGCCTCCATCGATTTTTTTTTTGGTTTTTGTCTTAGCCTACTTATTCATACAATTTTTCTGCCCCCCCCAAAAAAATACAGGTAAGATATTTGAGAGAGGCCTGTCTCCATCAGACTCCTCATCTATCTGCGGGCTACAAGTTGTGGCATTTGAGTCCTTCATTGAACTGTTTTTCCTGTCTCTTACTAAAGTTATTTACACCAGTTTGATGAAAAAAATTTTTTACCTACAGGTCAGATATTTTAACCCCTTCACCCCCAAGGGTGGTTTGCACATTCATGACCGGGCCAATTTTTACAATTCTGACCACTGTACCTTTATGAGGTCATAACTCTGGAACGCTTCCATGGATCCCGGTGATTCTGACATTGTTTTCTCGTGACATATTGTACTTCATGTTAGTGGTAAAATTTCATTCAAATAACTTGCGTTTATTTGTGAGAAAAACGGAAATTTGGCAAAAATTTTGGAAATTTCGCAATTTTCCAACTTTGAATTTTTATGCCCTTAAATCACAGAGATACGGCACACAAAAAACTTGATAACTAACATTTCCCACATGTTTACTTTACATCAGCACAATTTTGGAACCAAAATTTTCTTTTGTTAGGAAGTTATAAGGGTTAAAAGTTGACCAGCGACACCATTTTATTTTTAGGACCACATCACATTTGAAGCCACTTTGAGGGGTCTATATGATAGAAAATACCCAAAAGTGACACCATTCTAAAAACTGCACCCCTTAAGGTGCTCAAAACCACATTCAAGAAGTTTATTAACCCTTTAGGTGCGTCACAGGAATTTTTTTGAATATTTAAAAAAAAAACATCTAACTTTTTTTCATAAAAAAAATACTTCAGGTTCAATTTTTTTTATTTTACCAAGGGTAACAGGAGAAATTGGACTGCAAAAGTTATTGTGCAATTTGTCCTGAGTACGCTGATACCTGATATGTGGGGGGGAACGACTGTTTCGGCGCATGGCAGAGCTCAGAATGGAAGGAGCGCCGTTTGACTTTTTCAATGCAAAATTGGCTGGAATTCAGATTGGACACCATGTCACGTTTGGAGAGTCACTGATGTACCTAATCAGTGGAAACCCCCTACAAGTGACCCCATTTTGGAGACTAGACCCCCCAAGGAACTTATCTAGATATGTGGTGAGAACTTTGAACCCACAAGGGCTTTACAGAAGTTTATAACGTACAGCGGTACAATTAAAAAATCATATTTTTTCCACAAAAATGATCTTTTCACCCTCAATTCTTATTTTTCCAAGGGTAACAGGACCCTAAAAGTTATTGTGCAATTTGTCCTGAGTACGCTGATACCCCACATGTGGGGGTAAACCACTATTTGGGCGCATGGCAGATCTCGGAAGGGAAGCAGCGCCAGTTGATGTTTTTGGCTGGTATTGAGATCGGACACCATGTCGCGATTGGAAAACCCCTGATGTACCTAAACAGTGGAACCCCCCCACAAATGACACCATTTTGTAAACTAGACCCCCCAAGGAACTTATCTAGATGTGTGGTGAGCACTTTGAACCCCCCAGTGCTTCACAGAAGTTTATAACGCCCGGGCGTGAAAATAAAAAAATTGTATTTTTTCCACAAACATGATATTTTAGTCACCATTTTTTTATTTTCCCAAGGGTACCAGGAGAAATTGGACCCCAAAAGTTGTTGTCCAATTTGTCCTGAGTATGCTGATACCCCATATGTGGGAGAAAACTACTGTATGGGCACACGTCGGGGCTCGGAAGGGAAGTAGTGACGTTTTGGAATGCAGACTTTGATGGAATGGTCTGCGGGTGTCATGTTGCCTTTGGAGAGCCCCTAATGTACCTAAACAGTGGAAACCCCCCACAAATGACCCCATTTTGAAAACTAGACCCCCTAAGGAACTTATCTAGATGTGTGGTAAGCACTTTTAACCCCCAAGGGCTTCACAGAAGTTTATAATGCCCGGGCATGAAAATAAAAAAATCTTATTTTTTCCACAAACATGATCAATTAGTCCCCAATTTTTTCATTTTCCCAAGGGTAACAGGAGACATTGGACCCCAAAAGTTGTTGTCCAATTTGTCCTGAGTATGCTGACACCCCATATGTGGGAGAAAACTACTGTATGGACACACGTCGGGGCTTGGAAGGGAAGCAGTGACGTTTTGGAATGCAGACTTTGATGGAATGGTCTGCGGGTGTCATGTGCGTTTGGAGAGCCCCTGATGTACCTAAACTATTGAAACTCCCCACAAGTGACCCCATTTTGGACACTAGACCCCCCACGGAACTTATCTAGATGTGTGGTGAGCACTTTGAACCCCCAAGTGCTTCACAGAAGTTTATAACACTCGGACGTGAAAATAAAAAAATCATTTTTTTCCACAAAAATGATATTTTTGCCCCCAATTTTTTATTTTCCTAAGGGTAACAGGAGAAATTGGACCCCAAAAATTGTTTTGCAATTTGTCCTGAGTAGGCTGATACCCTACATGTGGGGGTAAAACACTGTTTGAGCGCATGGCAGAGCTTGGAAGGGAAGGAGCACCATATGACTTTTTCAACTCAGAATTGGCTGGAATTGAGATCAGACGCCATGTTGCATTTGGAGAGCCCCTGATGTGCCCAAACAGTGGAAACCCCCAATTCTAACTCCAACCCGAACCCCAACACACCCCTAACCCTAATCTCAGCCCTAACCCTAATCCTAGCCCTAACCCTAGCCCTAACCCTAGCCCTAACCCTACCCCTAACCCTAGCCCTAACCCTAACCCTAATGGAAAAATGGAAATAAATACATTTTTTTTATTTTATTATTTTTCCCTAACTAAGGGGGTGATAACGGGGGGGTTTGATTTACTATTTATGGCGGTTTTTATGTTTGGCAGTTGTCGCACGCTAAAAGACGCTTTTTATTGTAAAAATAGTTTTTGCATCACCACATATTGAGAGCTATAATTTTTCCGTATTTTGACACACCGAGTCATGTGAGGTCTTATTTTTTGCGGGACGAGTTGACGTTTTTATTGGTACCATTTTCGGGGACGTGACTTTTTTGATCGCTTTTTATTCCGATTTTTGGGACGCAGAATGAACAAAAACCAGCGTTTCATGAATTTCTTTTAGGGGGGTGCGTTTACACCGTTCCGCGTGTGGTAAAATTGATAAAGCGGTTTTATTCTTCGGGTCAGTACGGTTACAGCGATACCTCATTTAGGTCTTTTTTTATGTTTTGTCGGTTTTATGCAATGAAAACTATTTTATATAAAAAATAATTATTTTTGCATTGCTTTATTCTGCGAGCTATAACTTTTTTATTTTTTCACTGATGATGCTGTATGGTGGTTCGTTTTTTGCGGGACAAGATGACGTTTTTAGCGGTACCATGGATATTTATATGCGTCTTTTTGATCGCGCGTTATTACACTTTTTGTTTGGCGGTATGATAATAAATCATTATTTTTTGCTTCGTTTTTTATTTTTATTTTTTAAGGGGTTCGCTAAAGGGGTTAACTAATGGGACAGTTTTATAGGGTGGGTCGTTATGGACGCGGCGATACCTAATATGTGTACTTTTATTGTTTGTTGTTTTTTTTATTTCCAAAAAATGGATTTATTGGGGGAATATTTTTTTTTTTTCTAATTTATTTGGCGATTTTTTTTTAAATTATTTTAACACTTTTTTTTATTTTTTTTTTAACTTTATTAATTAGTCCCAGGTGGGACATCACTGTCCTGTGACAGATCGCTGATCTGTCACATCACAGATCACTGTGACAGATCAGCGATCTGTCACAGGCAGTGCAGAAGGCTTCCTCATGCCTGCGCTTTGCAGGCACTGAGGAAGCCAGTTTCCTGCAGGCCCCCGAAGGCCCCCGTCGTCATCTTGGATTGGGGGGCCTGCAGGAAAGGAGCCCCCTGCAGCAGCGCTGCACATTGCGCTGCCGTGGGGGGCTCAGGGAAGCACGGATGCTTCCCTTTAACCCCCGGTACACCGCGATCATGTTTGATCGTGGTGTGCAAGGGGTTAACGTGTCGGGGGCGGTCCGTGACAGGTGTCATTGTGCCGGGTGTCAGCTGTGATAATAACCACGTGGGCGCCGCTGATCGCTGAGACGTACTATCCCGTCCATGGGCATAGGGGCCCAGGTCCCATGGACGGGATAGTATGTCGGATGGCAGGAAGGGGTTAAACTGGGTTTCCCACACACGGATAACATATAAGATCACTCCAGATTCAGCCATTTGGAGTGAACATGGAAAATAATGTAGTATATTTAAAAGGGACAAGGCGTGTGGCAAGGAATGGGGAAATGGACGTGGTGGTGATGGTGCATGTAGAGGCCGAGGCTGTTGGTAAGCTGAAATTGGGCTATACCAAGCACCCACATTTTCTCGCTCGACCTTTCTCTCCCAATTACTAGAGGAGCACATCAGCACACCACATATTGAACCCACAGCAGTGTCAAAAGGTTGTCAGTTGGATAACGGATAATGCTTCCAGTCACTTTGCCACCAGCACCCTGCCTTCCACATGGTCAAGTTTGAGTAGCCGTGAGTCTGGACCGCATGGTCCTCACACTGATCCTCCTTACTCTCACCATGCCGATTGCCTGTAGACAACTGACCCACACTTGATACAGGAAAGATGTATGGATCTACCTGTGGCAAAAAAGAATGGATCTACCTGTGGCAAAACATTTTGCATGCCTGATCACAACACCATGGATATGAAATTACTGGTATTGAATAGTAACTTCACATCTCACAGAGAGAGAAGAGTCTGTGAGTACAAGCTCATGAAGACCTTTGACACTCTCAATGCTGGAATGAACCTGTCGCATGGATTTATGCCTTTTTACATCAATTAAGGAATTTGCTCCTAAGACCTTGTGGGAGCATCACAACACATTAGGAGACTCCAATCAGAGGACAATAACACATCTAGACTCCTTATCTAGGAACTGGTCCATTATTTATGTTTCTCCCTCTCCCATAGTGATAGTTCTGCTTCACGTCACTTGTCTTATCTATTGCATTTTTTCTGTGCTGTGTTGTGCATAAATATGTGACTCTTCAGATTTTGTATTAGTCAATGCCTGATGAAGAGACATGAGTAGTCTCGAAAGCTTGCAATGTGTTACCATCTTTTCAGTTAGCCATTAAAAGGTATCAACCACTGAGGACTCTCAATTCTGAATATTTTTTTGACCCCACACTTGGACACTCCCAAGAGTCGTTCACTTTACCATTTATAGATTCTGGTCTCTTGCACGGTACACTTGAAGCAGGGCAAGATGATATCGCATGTAGTGCTGTCCAAATATTTGAGCAGCCATGGTCACATGAAGGTGATGGTGGAAACGTGTCACAAGAGGTGGACGATGATGAGACACAATTGCCAGAAAGTCAGGAGGAGGACCAGGGTGTGGAAGTGGAAGACGAAGTGGTGGATGATATTGTTATTATTAGTCATTTTTATAGCACCATTTATTCAATGGTGATTTACACGTGAAAAAGGGGCAGACATAGACAAGTACACTAAACGTGAGCAATACAAGGCACATGCAAGTACAGAAGGAGAGAGGACCCTTGCCCTACTTTTTCATGACACGGAATGTTTAATAATCTAGTGATCTCCAACCAAGATTATTGGTCCACCTGACCTAATAAACTTACTTTATTCTGTAACTGATGAAGGTCTGATGTAAGACTGAAATGTTTTGCTTACTACTAGTGTGGACAACATTAAATTATCTGATAACTTAAGTTGAGTGCCGAGTCTCTTAATATATGTTAATGGTGTGGGAACCTACTAAAGCTGTGCACATGCTTATCTATTCAACTGGTGGTTTTTTAAAGACTCTGACGATAACCTCAAACAGGCCATTTGCACCACCAGCCATGCCAGCATCAGCAGGGGTAGTTAAAATACCAGCCTGGCCACCACCAGCATTATTAGGCACATGGCAGCAAAGCACCTGACTTTGTGGGCCGAACACCAAGCTCCAGGAACAGTGTCTGCGGGTGATACCACTGTTTCTTCAGCTGTTGTGCGTGCAAGCAAAATCCCTGTCCATGGTGCATGCGAAGATGTCTCCTGGTCTGCATCTGTCATTGCACACAAACTCAAATAGCACCATCAAAAAGCACGTCCACATCCTTGTCCCAGTGTAGCGTTCAGTTGTCCATACCCCAGTCCTTGGAACACAAGCGGAAATATCCAGTCAACGCCCCAAAGAATACAGTGCTAAATTCACACATTTATTCGGACTCCCATGACAGCACCACGAGAGAGGGGATCCGCCCTTCGGGAACAGGAAACCTACAGATACAAAAGGGCGGCACCTCTCCCACGCATCAGTTGGTTTCCTGTTCCTGAGGGGACGGGATCCTACAGACCGGATCCCAGGCCGGCCGGCCGGTATAGGTAGCGAGGGGGTCTCCTACCTCGGCCTGGTGCGGAGCTCCTGGAGGACACCACGGTGGCCCAGGATGGGTGGCATGGCGGTGGTGGATACAGCAGGGAGCGGCATCCGGATTGGGTCCATCTCCATATTTGGGCCGCTGCCGGTAAGTATGCCCCTCAGGGGCTCCCAGCTCCGGCGGCGCGATCGCGGAGGTTGGGGGGGCCGGCGCAGCTGCAGGGCGCTGGGGCCGGGGAGCGCTCCATGGTGGAGTGCCCAGGCGTCCCGCGTGACTTCCGGTCACGTCGGAGTCGCGGTGACGTCAGGGGGCGCTTCCGGGTCGGCGGCGCCACTGCGGAGGCGCGGGGACCCAAGATGGCAGCACCCATCGGGAGGACGCTAGTAAGCGCCGGTTCCCCTGCCCAAAGCGGCGCCAGCTGGGGAGGGGGGCCCTATTAGGGGGGAGGGCGCGGCAGGAGGAAATCTGCTGTCCGGAGGAGGGGTATATAGGCAGGACCCTAGATGGGTGCCCTGCCTTGGCCACATTATTGCGAGCAGTAATGGAGAGCAATCAGGAGCAGCAGCAGCAGCAAAAGCAGCAGCAGCAAAAGCAGCAACGGCGGCAACAGCGACAATCTTCACTGCCGTCCCTGGATGACCTTAGGCTGGTCAAACAGAAGAAGAAAGAGGCCCGTGACAGTAAGGAGCGTCCGGGACGAAGTGACCAATCCAGTCATAAAAGCTCCTCTAGGCGGACAGGAGCATCGACTGAGAAAAATCCCCCTCATTCTCCGGTACTTGATTGTGGCACTGGTAAGTGATCTTCGTGAATATTCACTCAGTGATGGGGCCTCCTTCTGTGTTTTATTCTAGGGGAAGAAAGCTACGAGTAAAACCAAACACAGGGAATGCACACTCTGTGCATGCCCGTTACCAGACTCATGCCCCCAAAAATTGTGTCCCCCCTGTATCCAGCAGACAGTGGCGGAGGAGTCGCCCGCAGTAGCGGCGTGTTTAAGGGATATAGTAAGGGCAGAGATGAAGGAAGCCCTAAAATCCCTGTCCCAACCAGAGAGTTAAGGGGCGAGGACCCGGTGGAGTCGGATTCCTCGACAGAGTGGAGGAGAAGTAAGGACTCCCATATTTCATCTCCCTCTTCCTCCTCAGAAGAAGAGGACTCTGGTCGGTTTTGCCTGCCGCTCGACCGAGTAGACAAATTGGTAAAAGCAGTCAGAGGGACAATGGAGGTGGAGGAGCCGAAGCCTCAATTATCCATGCCGGACGTGATGTTTGGGGGGCTGGAGCAGAGGAAGCGTAGAGTCTTCCCACTAAACGAAAAGATTCAGGATCTCATCCGCAGAGAGTGGAAAAAGCCAGATAAAAGAGGGTCGCTACCACCAGCCCTCAAGCGGAGATATCCCTTTGACGATTCAGCAATGAATACTTGGGACAAGGCCCCCAAATTAGATGCAGCTATTGCGAAAGCATCGAAAAGGTCCTCACTACCCTTTGAGGACATGGGCTCCCTTAAAGATCCTCTAGACAGGAAGGCAGACACCTTCCTTAAAAATACCTGGGAGATGGCAGCCGGTTCCTTAAGACCAGCAGTAGCATCAACTTGCACGGCCAGGTCCATGATGGTCTGGTTGGACCAGTTAGAGTCGCAGTTAAAACAAGGAACATCTAGACAGGCAATCCTTGGGGCCCTACCAATAATCCAGGATGGCGCAGCCTTCCTAGCAGATGCCTCGGCTGATGCAGTCAGAATGGCTGCCAGGGCAGCAGGTCTCTCTAATGCGGCTCGGAGAGCCCTGTGGCTAAAGTGCTGGCCGGGAGATATTCAGTCAAGGGCGAAGCTCTGTACTATCCCATGTGAGGGGGAATATTTATTCGGAGCAGTCCTGGACGAACTGCTGGAGAAGGCTGGGGATGATAAGAAAAAATTCCCAAATCTTTGGTCCGCATCTTACCGACGTCCGTTTAATAGAAGGAGATTCGGTCAAGGGAGAAGGCGTAACCCTTCACCTAATAGAGGCTGTCCCAGATGGGAGGATAGAAGGAGAAGAGGTACGGGCTTCATGTTCAGACGCTCGTCGAGAGAGCGGAAAAGACAGAACCAATGACTAGCAATTCCCATGGGGGGTAGACTGTCATCCTTCCTCCCAGCATGGCTACAGGTCACCAATAGTGACTGGGTGCGGAATGTGATATCCACCGGACTCCGGTTGGAGTTCACTCAAGTCCCACGGGATACCTTTAAACCAACACCCTTAAGGTCTTCACCCCTCGAGCAAGCGGCTTTAGAAGCAGAGGTCTTGAACCTGTGTCTGAAAAACGTTCTGATAGAGGTTCCAGAGTCTGAGAGAGGAAGAGGGTTCTTCTCTCCCTTATTCCTAATCCAAAAGCCGGATAAAACATTCACAATTATTAATTTACATTTCCTTAATGAATTTTTGGTTGAGCGCACCTTTAAAATGGAGTCCATTAATTCTACAATAAAGATGCTGTTGGAAGGGTGTTTTATGGCGGTCGTGGACTTGAAAGACGCATACTATCATGTGCCCATCCACGCAGATTTCCAGCAGTTCCTGAGAGTGGTGGTATCAATAGACGTATAATCCGTCATTATCAATATACACTGTGTTCCAAATTATTAAGCAAATTATATTTTTCTCTGATTTTCCTAAATAGTCGGTACAAATGACAGTCAGTCTAATAAAGGTCATCACCGGTTAGAGTATACATCAAATTTTATTGAAGAAACCTCCCAATGATAACAGTATAATCTCCAAAATGAATAAAAACTCAAATTGCGCTGTTCCAAATTATTAGGCACAGTAGAATTTCTAAACATTTGATATGTTTTAAAGAACTGAAAATGCTCATTTGTGGAATTTGCAGCATTAGGAGGTCACATTCACTGAACAAAAAAGCTATTTAACTTCAAAACATTCCTAACAGGCCAAGTTACATGTTAACATAGGAACCCTTCTTTGATATCACCTTCACAATTCTTGCATCCATTGAAATTGTGAGTTTTTGGAGAGTTACTGCTTGCATTTCTTTGCATGAAGTCAGAATAGCCTCCAAGAGTTGCTGTCTTGATGTGAACTGCCTCCCACCCTCATAGATCTTTTGCTTGATGATACTCCAAAGGTTCTCCATAGGGTTGAGGTCAGGGGAAGATGGTGGCCACACCATGAGTTTATCTCCTTTTTTGCCCATAGCAGTCAATGACTCAGAGGTATTCTTTGCAGCATGAGATGGTGCATTGTCATGCATGAAGATGATTTTGTTCCTGAAGGCATGTTTCTGCTTTTTATACCATGGAAGACAGCTGTCAGTCAGAAACTCTATATACTTTGCAGAGGTCATTTTCACACCTTCAGGAACCTTAAAGAGCCCTACCAGCTGTTTCCCCATGATTCCGGCCCAAAACATGACTCCTCCACCTCCTTACTGATGTCGCAGCCTTGTTGGGGCATAGTGGCCATCCACCAACCATCCACTACTCCATCCATCTGGACCATCCAGGGTTGCTCGACACTCATCAGTAAACAAGACTGTTTGAAAATTAGTCTTCATGTATGTCTGGGCCCACTGCAACCATTTCTGCTTGTGAACACTGTTTAGGGGTGGCCAAATAGTAGATTTATGCACCACAGCAAGCCTTTGAAGGATCCTACACCTAGAGGCTCGAGGGACTCCAGAGGCACCAGCAGCTTTAAATATCTGTTTGCTGGTTTGTAATGGCTTTTTAGCAGCCACTCTCTTAATCCGATGAACTTGCCTGGCAGAAACCTTCCTCATTCTGCCTTTATCAGCACAAACATGTCTGTGCTCAGAATCAACCACAAATCTCTTAACAGTACGATGATCACGTTTAAGTTTTTGGGAAATATCTAATGTTTTCATCTCTTTACCAAGGCATTGCACTATTTGATGCTTTTCAGCAGCAGAGAGATCCTTTTTCTTTCCTAAATTCCTTGAAACCTGTGCCCTGCTTAATAATGTGGAACATCATTCTTAAGTAGTTTTCCTTTAATTGAGCTCATCTTGTAAATTAATTATCACAGGCGTTTGAGATTGATTTCAGTGATCCAAAGAGCCCTGATACACAATACCATCTATGAGTTTATTTGAAAAACAAAAAATTACATCTTTAGGACACTTAAATCCAATTTGCATAATAATTTGGAACACAGTGTAGAGCCCTTCCCTTTGGTCTCTCAGCAGCGCCCCGGGTATTTACAGAAATAGTGGCCGAAGTTATGGCTCATTTACGGGAAGTTGACATCTTAATTATCCCATACTTAGATGATTTTTTAATTGTGGGAAATTCAGTGGACCATTGTCTATCTCAGATAAAAAAAGCTATGTCCAGATTAGAGAACCTCGGATGGATAATAAATTACGAGAAGTCCCGATTTCAGCCCTTAAAGGTCCAGAAGTTTCTAGGCTTGCTGTTAAATTCAGAAGCTCAGCAGTGTCTGTTACCCGTAGATAAATTACAGCAGATACAGCAGCAGGTTCTTCGGGCAATCGATAGACCGTCCATGTCCCTCAGGCAGGCCATGTCCCAGTTAGGTTCCCTAACCTCATGTATCCCAGCGGTCAAGTGGGCACAATTCCACACTAGGGCCCTTCAGAAAGACGTCCTGGTTAATAGCAGAACCTTAGAGGGCTTCTTGCAGGGTCAAGTATTGCTAAGCCCCTCAACTATTACATCTCTTAGGTGGTGGCTCGATGTCGGAAATTTAGCCTCGGGGGTGCCCTGGGTGATACAGATAACCCGCGTAATAACCACAGATGCTAGTCCTTGGGGTTGGGGGGCCCATATGGGGGACATAGTGGTACAGGGACAATGGGACTCTGAAAACCTCATCTAACCAGAGGGAGCTGCTGGCGATTGAATTGGCCATTAAAAAACTCATTATGTATCTACAGGGCCATCATGTGAGGATACTCTCGGACAACCAGGTAGCGGTAGCCTATGTCAACCACCAAGGTGGAACCCGCTCCAACGCCCTGATGCGGATAACGGAACGTCTCCTTCAGATAGCAGAGAAAAATTTTCTATCTTTAACCGCGCTCCACATCAGCGGAAAAGACAACATGAAGGCAGACTTTCTAAGCCGCAGGGCCCTAAAGCAGGGAGAATGGGCTTTAAACTCAGACATCTACAAGCAGAGTGTCCGCAAATGGGGTCAACCGGAGGTGGACCTCTTTGCCACCAAAGAAAACAGGATGGAAAAAACTTTCTGTTCCCTAAATCCCAGGGAAAATCCACTGGCCGTGGACGCCCTCCTAATAAAATGGGACTTCTCGCTGGCTTATGCTTTTCCGCCTTTGAACCTTCTACCTCTGGTAGTGAGGAAGATCAGGGAAGACGGGGCAAGAGTCATATTGATTGCCCCCTTCTGGCCCAGAAGGACCTGGTTTGCATGGTTGAGGACCATGTCAGTAAGCGATCCCTGGGTACTGCCGAACCTTCCAGATCTCCTCTACCAGGGGCCAGTCAACCACCCACAAGTAGCGGGACTCCGTTTGATGGCATGGTGTTTGAGAGGACACTATTGAGGGATAGAGGTTTCTCAAAAAATGTAATCGATACACTCCTAAAAAGTAGGAAACAAACCACCACAGGTATCTATGTTAGAACCTGGAGGCGATTCCTGTCCACCTTTGAGTTTAATATCAGGGATGGAATACCCGTAAAACAGATTCTAGAATTCCTCCAGAGGGGTCTTGAGTTGGGCCTTTCCACTAGTACATTGAAAGTACAGGTTTCAGCTTTAGGGGCCCTATTTGCATGCGACATTGCCGGTAACCATTGGGTGGCGAGATTCATTAAGGCAGTTACCAGATCGAGACCCATACTCAAAGATAGTCCTGACAGCCATGACAGAGAAACCGTTTGAACCTCTGGATTCTGCTTCACTAAAAATGATATCACTTAAGACAGCCTTTTTGGTAGCAATAACATCTGCACGTAGAATAGGCGACATACAGGCACTTTCCAGATTGCCCCCTTACACAGAATTCTTACAGGATAGAGTAATCCTAAGGCCAGACTCGGCATACCTTCCCAAGGTAGCATCTCATTTTCATAGGACACAAGAAATAGTTCTGCCTTCCTTCCTCCCTAATCCAACCAATCCTAAAGAACAAAAACTTCAGGCTCTAGATGTTAAGAGATGCCTACTTAAATATTTAGCAGCCACAGATCCTTGGAGGAAGGAGAACGCATTATTTTTATCCTTCCAAGGTCCCAGGAAAGGGTATAGAGTGTCAAAGCGCACGTTAGCGAGGTGGATTAGGGAGGCTATCTCTCTTGCCTACACAGCAGGTGGCGGTCCGGCTCCACAGAACCTGAGGGCGCATTCCACTCGTGCCATGGCATCATCCTGGGCAGAGAGATCGGGAGTATCAATTGACCAGATATGTAAGGCGGCCACCTGGTCATCTCCTTCCACCTTTTTTAACCACTATCGGTTAGACATGGGTGCCTCCTCAGATCTCACCTTCGGGCTAAGGGTGCTGCAGGCTGTAGTCCCTCCCTAAATTAGTTTACATCTCTGTAATTCTCTCGTGGTGCTGTCATGGGAGTCCGAATAAAGTATTAAGTTACGTACCGGTAATGGTATTTTTCAGAAGCCCATGACAGCACCCTTAGTTCCCTCCCTTGTTCACGTATAAGGGTGCACCCCTTTAGAGGATTGTTTTCGCGAGTTCACCTTATGTGGGAGATGGTTTAAAGAATTGTAAATAGGATAGATAGATTGTATACTGTATATTGTGTATATGCGGTGTACTAACCATGGTAGACTCTCAAGCTCTGTAATCCAACTGATGAGTGGGAGAGGTGCCGCCCTTTTGTATCTGTAGGTTTCCTGTTCCCGAAGGGCGCATCCCCTCTCTCGTGGTGCTGTCATGGGCTTCCGAAAAATACCGTTACCGTACGTAACTTAATACTTTCTCGTCTGCTTGCGCTCGAAATGTTGACTTTTAACCTTGTGGAGATGGAAGCTTTCTAAAACCTGAATTCGGAGTTCGTCCCAAAGTACTCTGTACCCAGGCGACACTACTCCGGTGTGCCGTGACGGCATTACACAAGAACATGTCCCACTACAATACTCGGGCCCTCCACCATGCTGTTACTGGGAAAGTCCATTTAACCACGGACACATGGACAAGTGCTTGTGGGCAGGGACGGTACATATCGCTGTTGGCACACTGGTTTAAAATAATGGAAGTTGGGACCCAGTCGGACATTGTGATGGAACATGTCCTCCCGTTGCCGAGGACTGCTAGCCCTACATCAATCATGCTTGCCCCCAGTCTACAGCTCCTGCACCTCCTCCACCTCTTCAGCCTCCATCTCCGAAATGAATACATCAGTCACAAGCTGGAAGCGAAGCACTGCCTCAGCCAAGCGGCAACAGACTGTGCTGAAGCTAATATGATTAGGTGACAAACCGCACAATGCTAAAGAGTTGTGGACAGCTCTGAAAGAGCAGGCAGATGTGTGGCTGACACCACTGAACCTACAACCAGGCATGGTTGTGTTTGAGAATGTCCGTAACCTGGTGGCGGCTGTGTGTCGAGGTGAGTTCACACACATACCATACCTGGCCCATGTGCTTAACCTTGTTCAACGGTTTCTCAAAACTGACCTGGAGCTGCCAGATCTGCTTAAGAAAGTAAGCTGCCCTGCGTGCCTATTTTAGAAAGTCAGCTACAGCTTCATCGGCCCTTGATGTGTTTCAGCAGCGTTTGCAGCTAACAGATCACCGACTGATGTGTGATGTCCCCAAACGTTGGAACTCTACACTTCACATGTTGAAATGATTTGTGAGCAGAAGAGGGCAGTTGTTGACTACCAGCATCAACAAGGCCGTCGAAATTCAGTTCAGACTTTACACATAAGATCTCAAGAGTGGACATGGATGTCAGACATACAGTATGTACCATACTTCCAAACTTTGAGGAATCCACCATGATGGTGAGAGGCGGTGGTGCCATAATTAGCATCACCATCCTGCTTCTTTGTCTTCTAATAATACTAATAATCGTTATTTATATAGCGCCAACATATTTACAGTTTAACATTTTCAAACACAACAGTCCGTAAGTAACAACGTTAACAATAATACAATAATTAAAGCAAAAGAAAATGACTATGCTCGTGAGAACTTACAATCTACAATGAGGTGGAAGAAATACAAAGTACAGGGGTGTATTTAACGCCTTTGCGACATGCGCCGCACTAGTACAGCGCATGTCACATCTCCCCCTTTGAAGTGTGCTCCGGCGGTAAGCCCACCTCAAAGTCGGGACATGTCACCTGTTTTCAACAGCTGACATGTGCCCGCAATAGCCGCAGGGGGAATCACGATCCGACTGCGGCTACTAACTAGTTAAATGCCGCTGTCAAACTCTGACAGCGGCATTTAACAAGCGCTTCCGGTGCTCGGGCCAGAAATACGCGCACCGCTGACCCCGTCATGTGATCGGGGGTCATGGGTGCGTTGGCATACAACCAGAGGTTTCCTTGAGACCGCTATGGTTGTAGATACCGGATTACTATGAGCGCCACCCGGTGGTCACCGCTCATAGCAATGCAGTAATTCAGCTATATATAGGCGATCTGAGCATCGCTTCTATGTAGCAGAGCCGATCAGGCTATGGCAGCTTCTAGCCTCCCATGGAGACTATTGAAGCATGCCAAAAGTAAAAAAATAAAAAGTTTTTAAAAAATATTAAAAAAATAAAAAAATACAAAAGTTTAAATCACCCCCCTTTTACCTCATTCAAAATAAAACAATAAAAAAATCAAACATACACATATTTGGTATCACAGCATTCAGAATTGCCCAATCCATCAATAAAAAAAGGATTAACTTAAACGGCGTAGCTAGAAAAAAATTAAAAACGCCAGAATTACGTTTTTTGGTCGCCTTGACTTTGCCTTAAAATACAAAAACGGGCGATCAAAATCTGCACCAAAATGGTATCAGTGAAAATGTCAGCTCGATGCACGAAAAATAAGCCCTCACTCAATCCGAGATCACGAAAAATGGAGACGCTACAGGTCTCGGAAAATTGCAGTTTTTTTTTAAACAATGTTTGGCATTTTTTTTCACCACTTAGATAAAAATGAACCTATACATGTTTGGTGTCTATAAACTCATAATGAAATGGAGAATCATAATGGCAGGTCAGTTTTAGCATTTAGTGAACAAGGTGAAAAAAAGCCCCAAAAAACAATGGGGGATTGCACTTTTTCTGCAATTTCACTGCACTTGGAATTTTTTTCCCATTTTTGAGTACATGATATGGTAAAACCAATGACGTCGTTCAAAAGTACAACTCATCCTGCAAAAAACAAGCACTCACATGGCCATATTGACTGAAAAATGAAAAAGTTATGGCTCTGTGAAGAAGAGGAGTGAAAAACAGAAACACAAAAATTAAAATGGGCTCCGGCCTTTGTAAATTGGGTGCAGCCCATGACCTGAAAGGACTTCAACGCTTATTGGGATTCACCTATTACTACCAGAGGTTT
Organism: Dendrobates tinctorius; assembly: GCF_039654945.1. NCBI lineage: Eukaryota > Metazoa > Chordata > Amphibia > Anura > Dendrobatidae > Dendrobates > Dendrobates tinctorius. The sequence goes on from NW_027361794.1 coordinate 12,442,950, forward strand.
ATTCAGGGGTTCTCTCAAGTGGTCAAACTCCTCACTGATTTAACGCAAAAGGGGGCTATGTTAAGAACTGGTCAGCCTCAGTTGTTGCTGCATTTTCATCTTTGAAAAAATGCTTTATGACTGCTCCAGTCCTGCTTCAATCAGATCCATCCAAACCCTTTGTGGTAGAGGTGGACGTCTCAGAGGTGGGGGTGGGGGCTGTGTTGTCTCAGGGACCCGCCACTTTGACCAGTCTCAGGCCACGCGCTTTCTTTTCTAAGAAGTTCTCCCCGGAAGAGAGGAACTATGACGCGGGCAATCAGGAGCTTCAGCCTGTTAAATTGGCTTTAGATGAGTGGAGGCATTTTTTGGAGGGGGCGGTTCATTCCATTATTGTGGTTACTGATCAAAAGAACCTGGCGTACATTGAGTCTGCCAAAAGATTGACCCCGAGGCAGGATGGGTGGTCACTTTTTTTTTCCCGGTTCCAGCTCTCAATCACTTTTTGTCCAGGGTCAAAGAATGTTAAGGCCAATGCCTTGTCCCAGAGTCTGGATCCGGCATCCCCCCCACCAAATGTCCATCCTCCATTCTTAACCTGGAGTGGTGGCGGCTGATGTGTCGTTGGGATTGGAACAGGAGATTCGGGAGGCTCAGTCACAGGCTCCTTCGTGTAAACCGGTGGATAAACTGTTTGCTCCTATTCAGTTTTGTCTCAGGGGTCTCCAGGAGTTCCACAACTCGGCTCTGAGTGGACATCCAGGGATCTCAGCTACTCATGGGGCCATCGCGAGGGATTTTTGGTGGTCCTCGCTTGCGTCGGATGTGAGGAGGTTTGTGTTTGCCTGTGAAGATTGTGCCCGTGCTAAGAGCTCCCACAACCGTCCGGCCGGGGAATTGGTGCCTTTGACAATTCCTGATAGACCATGGACACATTTGTCCATGGATTTTATCACCAATTTTCCCCCTTCCAAGGGGAATACTGTCATATGGGTGGTGGTGGGCAGGATTTCTAAACAAGCACACTTTGCACCTTTGGTGGCTTTGCCCTCTGCAGAGGCCTTGTCTAGGTTATTTGTGCAGCATGTGGTTCGGTTGCATGGGGTACCCTTGAGTGTGGTGTCTTATCGAGGAGTGCAGTTTGTGGCCAGGTTTTGGAGGGTGTTTTGTAGGCGGTTGGGTGTTACGTTGTTCTTTTCCTCTGCATACTACCCAGAGTCCAATGGTCAGACTGAGCGGACCAACCAGTCACTGGAGCAAATTTTGCGCTGTCTTTCTAATGCTAGACAGGATGATTGGTGTGATGCCTTGCCGTTAGCATAGTTTCCTTCAATAACCGTCTTAATCACCCCATAGGCATGCCCCCGTTCTTCTGCAATTCCGGGTTCAACCCACACTTTTGGGAGTTCTCCCATTTGGACTCTGGTTGCCCTGGGGCTGATGTAGTGGTACAGCAGTTGGAGAAATAATGGCGGCAGATTCAAAAGAATATGGGGGAGGCTCAGAGGTTTAAGGTTTTTGCGGACAGAAGACGGGCTGTGGGACCCGGGTTGGGGATAAAGTTTGGCTGGCCACTAAGAATATTAAACTTAAGGTTACGTTTCTCGTCATCCTTTAGTATCCCCAATGTATTCTATAAGGCCCTGTTGAAACCTTTGGGGGCTGTTGAAGAGGGGCCACTGGTTCCCTCTCCACCCATTTCAGTGGAGGGTCAGATGGAGTACAAAGTGGAGCGCATCGTGGACTCTCGGATTGTCCGTCGTACCCTTCAGTATCTTGTGCACTGGGAAGGTTATGGCCCAGAGGACCGTTCTTGGTTCCAGCCCGGTCGGTTCATGCCGATCATTTGGTTAAGTCCTTTCATGCTCCTGACTACGTCCCTGTTACCACTTCCAGCCACCTCCCGCTTCGACGTGTGGTGGTGGGCTCCACCCCCATAATTCCCTCTGCCCTCGCACATCCTGCTGGGCTTCGGTATAGTGTGCACGGCACCTTGCGGTGCTCTCACTACTTCCTCGCTGGCCTGTGTCTCTGCTAAAGTGCCCTCTAGACTTCACCTCAGTTTACACACGCGCTCTGTATCATTACATTGGACATGGCAGCAGAGTTTTTTGGCGGGGACAAGCAGTGCATAGGAGGCTGAGCAGCAAGCTCCATCTTTAGAGCATTGGCACCACAAAGGACTGTTCCTGTCGGAAGATTCATACGAAACCCCTTACCGGATACAATGAACCCCGAAAAAGACAGTTATTGGACAAAAAAATAGCATTTTTCTAACTTAGCGAAGAGCTTGTTCTCCCTGAGTCTCTGGAGAACTGCTCTCAGATGACCAATATGGGCCTGCTTATCTGAAGAATAAACCAAAATATCATCTAAGTAAATGACCACAAATCGCCCTATGAAATCAGAAAACACATAATTGATGAAATTGTGGAAAACCACTGGTATGTTAGTAAGACCGAATGGCATAACAAGATTTTCAAATAACCCCTCAGAAGTGAGAAACACTGACTTCTACTCATCCACCTTCCATACCCAGATAAGGTTATATGCCCCCCGCAAGTCCAGCTTCGAAAACCATTTGATTACACAAATCGGGAATGAGTGAAAGAGGATATGTGTTTCTTACAGTAATCTTATTAAGTTCCCAAAAGTCGAGGCATGGGCGGAGACCACCGTCTTTTTTTTAACAAAAAAGAATCCTGCAGCTACAGGATACACAGAAGGTTGGAGACTCTCGGATATACACTCACTGGCCACTTTATTAGGTACACCATGCTGGTAACGGGTTGGACCCCCTTTTGCCTTCAGAACTGCCTCAATTCTTCGTGGCAGAGATTCAACAAGGTGCTGGAAGCATTCCTCAGAGATTTTGGACCATATTGACATGATGGCATCACACAGTTGGCGCAGATTTGTCGGCTGCACATCCCTGATGCGAATCTCCCGTTCCACCACATCCCAAAGATGCTCTATTGGATTGAGATCTGGTGACTGAGGAGGCCATTTGAGTACAGTGAACTCATTGTCATGTTCAAGAAACCAATCTGAGATGATTCGAGCATTATGACATGGCGCATTATCCTGCTGAAAGTAGCCATCAGATGTTGGGTACATTGTGGTCATAAAGGGATGGACATGGTCAGCAACAATACTCAGGTAGGCTGTGGCATTGCAACGATGCTCAATTGGTACCAAGGGGCCCAAAGAGTGCCAAGAAAAAATTCCCCACACCATGACACCACCACCACCAGCCTGAACCGTTGATACAAGGCAGGATGGATCCATGCTTTCATGTTGTTTACGCCAAATTCTGACCCTACCATCCGAATGTCGCAGCAGAAATCGAGACTCATCAGACCAGGCAACGTTTTTCCAATCTTCTACTGTCCAATTTCGATGAGCTTGTGCAAATTGTAGCCTCAGTTTCCTGTTCTTAGCTGAGAGGAGTGGTACCCGGTGTGGTCTTCTGCTGCTGTAGCCCATCTGCCTCAAAGTTCAACGCACTGTGCGTTCAGAGATGCTCTTCTGCCTACCTTGGTTGTAACGGGTGGCAATTTGAGTCACTGTTGCCTTTCTATCAGCTCGAACCAGTCTGCCCATTCTCCTCTGACCTCTGGCATCAACAAGGCATTTCCGGCCACAGAACTGCCGCTCACTGGATTTTTTTTCTTTTTCGGACCATTCTCTGTAAACCCTAGAGATGTTTGTGCGTGAAAATCCCAGTAGATCAGCAGTTTCTGAAATACTCAGACCAGCCCTTCTGGCACCAACAATCATGCCACGTTCAAAGGCACTCAAATCACCTTTCTTCCCCATACTGATGCTCGGTTTGAACTGCAGGAGATTGTCTTGACCATGTCTACATGCCTAAATGCACTGAGTTGCCGCCATGTGATTGGCAGATTAGAAATTAAGTCTTAACACACAGTTGGACAGGTGTACCTAATAAAGTGGCCAGTGAGTGTATATTCCTTCATGTGGTCCGCTCGGGGCCAGAAAGGTTGAACAATCGGGCCTTAGGCAATTTAGCTCCAGGAATCAGGTCAAAAGCACAATCAAAAGGGCGGTGCGGTGGTAACTCCTCGGCCTCACTTTCAGAGAACATGTCCTCATAGTCCTTCAGGTACTCTGGAATACCCTCCAGACCGACGGACGCCACAGATGCAGACACTAGACATTTATTTAGACACTTAGGGCCCCACTTAACAATCTAACGGGGCTCTCAGTCAATGACTAGATTGTGACATTGCAACCAAGGGAACCCCAAAACCAACCCAGCAGGGAGGCTGTCCAGAACAAAACAGGCTATATGCTCCAGATGAACAGAGCTCACCTTAAGGTTGAATTCTTTAGAAACTGAACGAATCCCATCCTTTTTTAGAGGTGTAGAGTCAATAGCCACAACCTTCATGGGTGTCCCCAACCTGACTATCCCTATCTTACAATCAGCCACCAGCTTAGAGTCAATCAAATTCACTGATTCACTGAGGAGCCGCAATCCACAAAAGCAGAGGTGGGTAAAACACAATTGTTCACACCAATTTCCACTTTTAGCAACAATTTGAAAACTGAGGAAATGAGTACCTAAGGGTCTGGGTAGCCTCCTCAGCAGCCACCCAGACCTAGGCGTTTCCCGAGACCTTTGGAACAGGTGAACAGGAGGGACAGTCCTTTCTCCAATGTCACAGGGCTCTTCAGTAAAAGCAGAGTTTGTCCTCCCTTCGATGTCTCCTCTCTTTTTCCTTCACAGAGATGGCTCCCACATCCATGGGCTCTACTGATGGTGAGGTTCAGACTTAACCGGGAAAAAAGGAACGTCACGTTGCACCAGGGTGCACCTTACGAAGACGGGAAAACATGTATTTGGTAGTCACCTTGCTACACTTATAAGGAGAGCTTTAAACTAGAACAATGTAGGAAGGGAAGCAAAAGGCCAGAAAAAGCCATACACCAGACAAATACTATTAAGAACTCTGCTATTAGAAGTGGAAAGAAAGAACAAAGACAAAAAAAATCTAAATAATAAAAATATTGGAGAAAGAGAAACCAATCACAAACTAAATTGTTTCTATATGAATGCACAAAGCATGGGCAACAAACAAGGAAAATTGGAACTACTAATGCAGGAAAAGAAATATGATGTCATTGGAATCACTGAAACTTGGTGGGACAATACACATGATTGGAATACAAGACTAGAAGGATACAACTTATTTGCAAGAAACAGACTTGATAAATGAGGAGGAGGTGTCACATTGTATGTTAGAAAAGCATATATATGCACAGAGATTTAAGCTTCAGAGACTGTGAGTCCTGTGGAAACTTTTGGTAAGAATACAAGGACAGAACAATGAAAAGGACACCATTGCAGGCATTCACTACAGGCCGCCTGTGCAAGCTGAAGATATGGATGAACTCTTTATGCATCAAATGGCCAAGTTCTCCAAAAAATATGACAACTATCCTGACATTTGTTGGGAATCTCTCTCAGGCAAAACTAACAGGTCAAGAAAATTCTTATCCTCTCTTTCTGACAACTTTATCTTCCAAAAGGTAGGGGAGAAAACAAGGGGAACTGCTACCTTGGATCTAATCCTTATAAACAGGGAGGAAATGGTTGAGAAGGAAAGAGTGTCTTGGACCCTAGGAGGTAGCGACCATGCTATTTTAGAATTTTGGATAACTAGAGGAGGAAGACCTGTGAAGACTCAGAAGTCAAGGTTAGATTTCAGAAAGGCAGATTTTAAGGGACTCAGAAAGAGATTTGGAGGGATCCAATGGCTGGATATCCTTAACAACAAAAATGTCCAGGAAGGATGGGAAATCTTGAAAAATGAGATTCTCAAAGCACAATTGTTAATTCCAAAAAGAGGGAAGAATAGGAAACATTTAAGGAAACCAGGATGGAAGAACTTAAATGCATGCTAATAAGGAAGAAAGAAATGTTTATGAAAAGGAAAGAGGGAGGTATATCTAAAGAAGAATATAATGCTGTCTGCAGTACCTGCAGGGGACAAATCAGATTAACTAAAGCTGACAATGAATTAAGGCTTGCAACAGATGTCAAAAGCAATAATAAAGGATTTTGGGGATATGTCAAAAGTAAAAGAACAGTCAAAGATACTATAGGATTTTTACAAGATGAAAATGATGAAATGGTAAGACAGGATGTTCCAAAGGCCGAACTTTTAAATTCCTATTTTGCATCTGTTTTCTCTCAGAAAGGAAATGTAACATCAACTAATCTTCACTGTCTTATTAAGGGAATAGAAGAATCCAGAATATCTATAAACAGAAAGATAGTGAGGAAACACTTAGCTAACCTAAAAGAATTCAAGTCTCCAGGTCCAGATGAATTACACCCCTGAGTACTGAAGGAGATAGCAGAAGAAATTTTTGAACCACTCTTAATAATCTTTGAAAAGTCTTGGAGAACAGGAGAAGTCCCAGGAGACTGGTGAAAAGCAAATGTTGTTCGTATCTTCAAAAAGGGGAAGAAGGTTTACCCAGGGAACTATAGGCAGGTGAGTCTGACTTCTATACCAGGAAAGATCTTTGAACAAATTATTAAACAACATGTATGTCAGTACCTGGATAAGAATGAAGTGATTAAACAGAGTCAGCATGGGTTTGTAACTAATAAGTCATGTCAGACTAACTTAATTTCCTTCTATGACAGAATCACTGATTGGGTGGATCAGGGAACTGCTGTAGATATAGTATATCTTGACTTCAGCAAAGCATTTGATAAAGTATCTCACACAATCCTTATTAAAAAATGACTAAATATGGAATGGACGAGGTAACTGTTAGGTGGATTCATAACTGGCTTAGTGATAGGACCCTGTTGTGAGTTCATTTTTCCCTTCACCAGTGAGGTCTGATGAACTCCCTCTTCTGGCGAAGGAAGGTAGTGAGGCTGATTACCAAGCAGCTGAGCAGGTAGATGATGACTGGGTCACAGGAACTGATAACTGGATATAAGGCAGCCGATGCCCTGCTGCCTTGCCGGTGATTTTCCTGCTGGATTCTTGGAGAACAGTCTGTTTTCTGCTTCTCAAAGCTAAGTTTTGCTCTGCCTTTTGTACTCTTTAGTTCTGGTTTTGTTTGCCTTGTTTTTTGGAGTTTAGCCATCCCCGGCCGGGGGTGAGCTGAATTCCATTTTTGTCTCTGATCTGTTGATCTCTGGCTCTGTCTTCAGAATATACCTGAGTGCTGATATAGTCTTTTTGAAGCCTAGCGACTTCAGGGCCTGTTTTTCCTATCAGTCTGTTGGTTCATTTTTGGATAGGGTTTTTTGCGGATTGCAGACAGCAGCTTTTCTATCCTGTCCTATTTAGTTAGCTTGGGCCCCATCATTTGCTCAACCTATCTTTCTATCTGTGTTAGTGTTTTTTCATCTTGCTTCACAGTCATTATATGTTGGGGGCTGCCTATTGCTTTGGGGTCTGCTCTGGGGCAGTTTGGATTTCCCTTTTCTGTCTTTAGGCTAATTTAGTTCTCCGGCTGTGATCGAGGGGTCTAGGGCACCGTAGGAACCCCCCACGGCTACTGCTAGTTGTTGTGGATAGGTTCAGGGGTCTGCAATCCGATAGCTTCCAACTTCTCTGGTTTTCTGGACTTAGCTATTATTTTTGTTTTTTCCTCCTTCAGTGACTCATCCATAACAGAATCACCGGCCATACCGCAGATCCTAGGGTACTCAATAGCAGGAAAGAATTGTAAAAAAAAAAAAAAAAAATAGGTGTCAGAATTTCTTTGTGTATATTTTTTCCTCTATATCTCTGAGGCCAAATTTTTTTTTCTCTCAATGGAGATGAAGCAATTGTCTGATCATGTGGAGCAGCTCGCTGCGGAAGTGTGGGGAATTTCCTCCTATCTTACTCATTCACATGCTGCTGAACCAAAGATCCCCACTCCTGATGTGTTTTTTGGGGATCGGTCTAAATTTTTGAATTTCAAGAATAATTGTAAATTATTTTTTGCCTTGAAGCCTAACTCGTTGGGGAGCTCCGCACAGCGGGTTAAAATTGTCATCTCTTTGCTGCGCGGCGATCCCCAGGATTGGGCATTTTCTTTGAAACCTGATGATCCTATTATAAATAATGTGGATGCATTTTTTCAAGCCTTGGGGTTGTTGTATGATGAACCTAGTGCTATTGATCAGGCTGAAAAGGCCCTGTTGGCATTGAGCCAGGGTCGGGATTCTGCAGAGTTGTACTGTCAAAAATTCCGAAAGTGGGCGGTCCTTACTACCTGGAATGATGATGCCTTGGCAGCTCTCTTTCGGAAAGGTTTGTCAGAAACCGTAAAAGATACTATGGTGGGATTTCATGTTCCCTCTGGTCTTGACGATTCTATGTCAATAACCATTCACGTTGATCGGCGTTTGCGTGAACGCAAGACCGCACGAGAGGTGTTGTCACCTGTTGAACAAATGTCTGAACCTATGCAATGTGATAGAGTTTTGACCAGGGCGCAACGTCAGGAGTTCAGAAGGCATAATAAGCTGTGTTTTTTTTGTGGAGATGCCTCGCATATTATTTCTGTCTGCCCTAAACGAGAGAAACGTTGTGCTCACACGTTTTCTGTGGGTGGTGTTCAACCTAAGTTTCTTCTGGCAATTACTCTGATCTGCTCCCTGTCCACATTTTCCACCAAGGCTTTTGTGGATTCGGGAGCAGCTCTGAACCTGATGGACTTGGATTTTGCTAAATGTTGTGGATTTCCTATGACGCCTTTGCGGACGCCTATCCCTTTGAGGGGTATTGATGCGACTCCTTTGGCGAAAAATAAACCTCAGTTTTGGACCCAGGTGGTAATGCGGGTTGCCCCAGACCATCAAGAAAATTGCAGATTTTTGGTGTTGCATAATTTGCATGATACCATTGTTCTGGGGTTTCCCTGGTTGCAAATCCATAATCCAGTTTTGGATTGGAAATCTGTGTCTGTGGTGAGTTGGGGTTGTCGGTGTGCCCTTAGTGATGCTCCTGTTTTCTCCACCTATCCCCAGTCGCATGATGTTCCTAACTATTTGGCTGACTTTTATGATGTTTTTAGTGAGAATGAGTCTGCGTCTTTGCCTCCTCATAGGAGTTATGACTGCAATTGAGCTGAGCCCGGGGTGTAAATTTCCCAAGGGTCGGCTTTTCAATTTATTTGTACCCGAGCACGAGGCTATGCGATCCTATATTAAGGAGTTGTTGGAGAAGGGTCATATTAGACCACCCTCTTCACCCTTAGGTGCTGGGGTTTTTTTCGTGGCTAAAAAGGATGGTTCATTAAGGCCTTGTATTGACTATCGTCCCCTCAACAAGATTACTGTTAAATATCAGTATCCGATACCCCTGATTTCTGATCTATTCTCCAGAGTTAAAGGTGCTTGCTGGTTTACCAAGCTTGACCTCAGGGGGCGTATAATCTTATTCGCATTAAGCATGGGGATGGGGGGGCGTGGCCTGAGCGGCATGTGAGGAAGACGTGTGCCCGCTGAGCTCCCGCATATACCTGCTTAATTCAGCCGTTCCGTCCCCACAGCACGGCTAGTATAACCCCTGGAGGCTGCACCGGAGTCGGTAGACACCGCGGGGCACCGGAGATCGCTGCTTCACCCCAGGATATGGGGAAAAGAGGTCAGAGAAGGGTGGCACAAGAGGCCGAAGCGGGGAGCCAAGATGGCGCCGCCTCCACAGCGCGCGCCCTAGAGGAGGCCGCAGAAGACAGCGCGGCTAGGAACAGGGCAGTGGCGGCCAGGCTGCAGTGCTTTACCCGCACGGCTGAGGCAGAACAGGAGTCTCTCCAGGACTCTGATATGGGCCAGGAGACTGTGGCAGAAGACATGAGCCCGGGAATGGGGGAGGAGGAGGAGGCTGCCCATGCCAGAGTGCAGGGGGGGAAGGGAGCTGAGCCTAGCTGGAGTGATCTGGTGGAAAGAAATAAACAGCACCTCACAGCCCTGCAACTACAAGTTCCAGACGAGCCCACCAACAAAGATGTAATGCTAGCAGTGGTGCACTGTGGGACTGCAATCTCACATGTCCTGACACAACTGGGCTTTCTGCAGGAGTCCATGCAGACTGTGAGACATGAACTGCACAGTGTTAGAGACAGAACAAGCCAGCTGGAAAAACGTATGGGTGCTGTGGAGAATTCGGCCTCTGACTCAGGACAGCATTGTACAGAGCTCAAGAAGGACATGGCAGCTGTCTGGGCTAAAACTGACGACCTTGAAAATAGATCCAGAAGGAATAATGTTCGTATTGTGGGCATGCCAGAGCGCTGTGAGGGAAAGAATCCTACTGCCTTCATTGAAACATGGCTTAAGGAAAAAGTAGGTGAGGACAATCTAACACACCTATATGCAGTGGAAAGAGCACACAGAGTCCCGACTCGGCCCCCCCTCCCTGGTCATCCACCAAGACCTGTGCTGGCTAAAATCCTCCATTACAGAGATAGAGACGTTATCCTTAGATACTCAAGAGAACACCCTGACCTTACCATAGAAGGATCCAGAGTCTCCTTTTACCCGGACTTTTCGCCGGAGGTTCAGAAGATGAGAGCGAAGTTCACAGACATCAAGAAGCGTCTGAGAGCCTGTGGCGTCAAGTACTCCATGTTTTTCCCGGCTAAACTGCGTGTTGAGGCCTGGAATAAACTCCACTTTTTTCTGGACCCCAGGGAAGCCGTGGACTGGTTGGACCTTAACGAGCGACAGCTGAGGAAGGAGGGGAAGGAGCAGGAACGTGGCTGATGGTATCTTGGCTCGCTCAGTTATTATGGAGCCTTGCGGTTGAAGTTTGCGGTCCTGAGGCAATGGACTGCCTAAGAAGTTATATCTTCGTTTATTCTTATATTACTCTGTTATATGCTGTTTTTTAAGAATTTGTGGTCCCTATGGGGCCTTGGTCTGAATACGGATAAGGAAAAATGCAAAGTGCTGTGGGGTTATATCCTGTCAAATGCGGGTAGTGAAAAGGAACTGAAGCGCCTGCTGAACGGGGTGGAAGGGTTCGACAGTACCCTTACATGTTGCACCCTTGGTTCAGTCCAAGGAATTGTTGGAGGGTGTTCTTTGGGGGGAGGGGGGAGGGATTAGGTTTAAAATGTCCTTTGGCATACTTGTACATTTCAATATTGGCTATGGTACGGCTGGGGGGGAGATGGTAGGCAATATGCTATGGTACGATAATGGCTGACTTTAAGATACTTAGTTGGAATATCAGGGGGTTAAAGTCGCCGGTAAAACGACAGGCCATATTCTCCTTCATAACGGACCAGAAGCCGGCGGTTGTTTGTTTGCAGGAGACGCATCTCACACAGGAGACGCTGGGAATCCTGGATAAGAGATGGGTACAGGCGGGCTTTCACTCTACTCATTCCCAATACTCTAGGGGGGTTAGTATATTGATTCACTCCAGGACTCAATTTAAGTGTCACCGGGTGGTGGTGGACACAGAGGGGCAATTTGTTCTTTTATCTTGTACAATCTTTTCTACCCCACTGGTGTAGATATCTATATATATACCTCCGCCATATAGCAGTAGAGTTATCTATAAGGTTCTTGCCATTCTGAGAGACTTTCCGGGGGTTCCGCATATGATGGTGGGAGATTTTAATAATATTCTGGATTCACACTGGGACAGAGGTAGCTATGAACCTTTGAGGCTGGGAGGTAATCTTACGCCATTTGGGGTGCTCGTGCGGGAGATAGCTTTGACTGACTAGTGGAGATGCCGTAACCCTGGTGTCCGTCAATTCTCGTGCTTCTCCTCTACTCACTCCTCCCTATCTCGCATTGATCTGGCCCTGGGTGATGATCTTATGCTGGGAAAAACTTTAGAGGTTAAATATCTGGCGCGAACGGTATCTGATCATTCGCATATTTCAATCATGCTTGGGGGGGGTGGGAACGGGAGGAGTGATAGACCTCTCTGGCGCCTCAACCCGTTTTGGCTGCAGCTAATCGATAAGAATAACGGCTTTATCCCTGAGTTGCAGGAATATCTTAGTTTTAATAGAGGCTCGGCTTCTAGTGGGATCGTCTGGGAGGCCTTAAAGGCGTACTTAAGGGGAATGTACATACGAGAGATTTCTAAAATAAAGACCGTCTCCAGAGCAAAATCACAACTTGTATTCAGGGAACTGGAAGATGCGGAAAGGGCCCTTGCAACACAGAGCACACCTGCCACTCGGAAGCGGTTGGGGGAGGCACAGTCATAGGTGACCAAACAGACATTAGAGGCGGCAGCGCAAAAACGGCTGTTTCAATCTACTCAATATTTTGAGAGTGGGGAAAGTGTGGGGCATTTGCTCTCTGTCGTGACATCGGCACAGAGAGGGTCTGCGACTATAGCGGGTCTTCAGGATGTGAATGGGCGACTACTCACTGACGCACCGGGGATTTTAAAAATTCTGGAGACTTTTTATGCTGACTTATATTCCTCACATGCTAAGGCCCCGACAGAGGATGTTGTTGCCTTTTTGGAGGCTGCCAATCTCCCAAGGCTGACTCCTGAGGACAGACACTTTCTAGATAGACCTCTAAGTCTGGAAGAGTTGGAGGAGGCTCTGGGAACCATACCCAATGGTAAGGCACCTGGGGTAGATGGGTTGCCAGCTGAGGTGTACAAACGTTATAGAACAGTGTTGCTTCCTGCTCTGTTGACAGTGTTTAATGATAGTTTGGAACGGGGTGTTCTCCCACCGTCTATGCGAGAAGCTGTCATTGCCGTGCTGTTGAAAAAGGATAAGGACCCAACTCTGCCCGCGTCGTATAGGCCCATCTCCCTGTTGACGCTAGACATTAAACTTTTAGCGAAGGTCCTGGCCATTCGACTCTCAAAAGTAGTAGCTGTGTTAATACACCCCGATCAGACGGGGTTTATGCCCAACAAATCGACGGCTATGAATATTAGGAGATTATACCTGAATATGCAGGTGAGGGCTGATAATGCCGGGAGGAGGGTGGTTCTGTCCCTAGATGCCGCTAAGGCATTTGATAGTGTGGAGTGGGACTATTTATGGGCGACGCTTCACTGTATGGGCTTTGGCCCGGGCTTTATTGGCTGGGTCAGGCTCTTGTACTCGGAGCCGAGTGCTCGGCTGAGGGCTAATGGTCAGTTGTCTGATCCTTTTTCACTTCATAGAGGAACAAGGCAGGGATGCCCTCTATCCCCGCTGCTGTTTGCTCTCACTGTGGAGCCTTTGGCCTCAAGGGTAAGATTGGATGCTGGCATAGAGGGATTCCGGTATGGGGAGCATGAGGAGAAGGTAGCATTATATGCGGATGACCTGTTGTTATTTTTAGCGGACGCGGACAGATCATTACAAAACACGATGACACTTCTTAGGGCGTTTGGGGAGGTCTCGGGTTTGGTTATTAACTGGGAGAAGTCTGCACTCCTCCCACTGGACTCAAGCTCCTGCAGTGTGGTAGGTGTGCCGGTTGCAACGTCCCTCCAATATTTGGGCATAAGAATATCCAATAGACTGACAGATTATGAGAGCCTAAATCTTGTTCCGCTGTTGAACAGGATCAAACAGAAGGTTAAGGCCTGGGCAAAGTTACACCTCTCTGTTGTGGGAAGAGTGAATCTGTTGAAGATGGTAGTTATGCCGCAACTCTTATATGTCCTCCATAACTCCCCTGTCTGGCTTCCCCAGAACAGGTTTCATAAAATTAATATGATTTTTAGAGAGCTCATCTGGCTAAAACAAGGCGCGAGAATTAAACTTGAACACTTGCAAAAACCTAAAGAAGAGGGGGGACTTGCGTTGCCCAACCCATGGCTTTATTTTCTGTCTTCCCAATGCCAGCATGTAGCGGGAGGAATGGAGGGCGAGTTGACAGATTTGGTGGGAGGTCAGAAGATCCTTCAATTCCTAGTGGGGCGGGGATCACTGGTGTCGAGTCTGGAGGCGGGTAGATTTCGATCCCTTGCACTCAGGTTCCCTACGGTGCTTCTAATGGTTAGGGTATGGGATAAGCTGAGGCAGCTGAGAGGAATACGCGGTCTTACAAAGTACTCCCCCATATGGGACAATCAGCATTTGCCATGCATGAAAACGCTCAGAGGCTTTGCTCACTGGAGGCGGATTGGCATATGGTGGGTGTCGCAGCTGGTGGAGGGAGGGGTCTTTAAAACTTTTGAGCAATTGGGACGGGAATTTCCCCTCCAACGCTCCATGTTTTATCAATATTTGCAGCTGCGTCACGCGTATATGGTGCAGAGCAAAAAAGTTGACCTAACCATACACCACGACGTCATTGTCCATAGGCTTGGTATGCAGGGGTCCACCAGGGGACTGATTTCGATGGTGTATGGTGGCTTACTTGGACAGGTCCTGTCAAGGCATCCTATTGGTGCACTGACAAAGTGGGAACATCAGCTGGGTACGATATCAGCGGAACAGTGGGGCTCGATTCTACAGATGATTCCCAGATTATCTCTTAGTGAGCCTGGCCGCCTGTCTCAGCTATATATCCTCTATACTACATACAGGTCTCCCGAATGGTTGTTCAGTAGAGGGATGCGGTTGGATTCGAGGTGCCCCAAGTGCACGATGGACAATGCGGACATTTTACATATGTTGTGGACATGCTCTTGCCTGCAAATATTCTGGATCGTGGTCCTTAGCCTTATACACTTGGTCACGGGACAGGATATTCCCAGGGACCCCACGATTTGTGTTTTGGGTTATGTTGATGAGGTGGGAGGGGATCAATACCTTAAAATTGCTGTGGCCAGAATGCTATTTGTGGCCCGAAAGCTGATAGCTTATCATTGGATTTCTGCCAAAATCCCCTCAAGAAAAGAATACATTAATAGGTTGAACCAAATATTATATAAGGAGAGGTTTGTGTATCTCAGGAGGGGTGTGCCGCATATTTTTGGGAAAATATGGGAGGGATGGTTGAAGGTCCCTGGCCTGGCTGCCTCAAATCTCCTAGATTAATAGGTGGGCTCTGGGGGTGGTCTCCTGTCGGCTGCTAATCGTCATTTCTCATATGATATGGTTATGTGATGGAATTGGGTTTATTTGCTATGTACCAGTCCATATGCCATCGGACAAAGGGAGGGGGGTGTTATGGGGGGCGGGAATGTTTGACAATATGTTGGAAGTTGTACATGCCTGTCATTTCTAAAACTTTTAATAAAAATTATCTGACTAAAAAAAAAAAAAAAAAAAAGAAAAAAAAAGCATGGGGATGAATGGAAGACGGCGTTTAATACTCCGGAGGGACATTTTGAGTACCTGGTGATGCCTTTTGGGCTCACTAATGCCCCTTCTGTCTTCCAATCCTTCATGAACAATATTTTCCGAGACTTTGTGGATAAATTTTTGATTATCTATCTGGATGATATTTTGATCTTTTACAAGGATTGGGACTCTCATGTGGAACATGTTCGGACTGTGTTCCGGATTTTGAGGGAGAATTCCCTGTATGTCAAGGGATCGAAATGCCTTTTTGGGGTACAGAGGATTTCATTTTTGGGATTCATTTTGTCTCCGTCAACTATTGAAATGGACCCGGCCAAGGTACAGGCCATTTATGATTGGGTTCAGCCCACTTCTTTGAAGGCCCTCCAGAAGTTTTTGGGCTTTGCTAATTTTTATCGGAAATTTATAGCTAATTTTTCTGGTATTGCCAAGCCATTGACGGATTTGACTAGGAAGGGTGCTGATGTGCTGAATTGGTCTCCGGAGGCTGTTTCTTCCTTTCAGGAGCTGAAGCGTAGATTCACTTCTGCTCCGGTTCTGCGGCAACCTGATGTCTCACTCCCGTTTCAGGTAGAGGTGGACGCCTCTGAGATTGGTGCAGGAGCTGTTTTGTCCCAAAAAGATCCTGTGACATCTAAAATGAATCCCTGTGCTTTCTTTTCCCGAAAGTTCTCCCCATCCGAACGTAACTATGATGTGGGGAATCGGGAACTGTTGGCCATTAAATGGGCATTTGAGGAGTGGAGACATTGGTTGGAGGGAGCTAAACTCCAGATCGTGGTCCTCATTGACCAGAAGAATTTGATTTACCTGGAGTCGGCCAAACGCTTGAATCCTAGACAGGCTAGGTGGGCCTTGTTTTTCACACGTTTTGATTTTGTGGTCTCTTTTCTTCCTGGCACTAAGAATGTCAAGGCAGACGCCCTCTCTAGGAGTTTCTTTGCTGATTCTCCTGTTGTGACCAAGCCTGCTACCATCTTAGGCGAGGGGGTAGTTCTTTCTGCCATCTCGCCCGATTTGAGACGTGCTCTGGAAGAGTTTCAGGAGGACAAACCTGAGCGTTGTCCCATTGGAAAATTGTATGTTCCTGACCAGTGGAGGAAGAGAGTGATGTCTGAAGTTCATTGCTCTGCATTGGCTGGTCATCCAGGTATTTTTGGTACTAGAGATCTGGTGAGTTGGTCTTTTTGGTGGCCCGCCTTGTCTCGTGATGTCAGGAATTTTGTGCAGTCCTGTGGGACTTGCTCCCGGTCTAAACCTTGCTCTCGCTCTAGTGGGTTGTTGATGCCTTTGCCGGTGCCCAAGAGGCCATGGACCCATATTTCAATGGATTTTATCTCTGATATGCCTGTCTCTCAGAGAATGACCATTATTTGGGCGATTTGTGATAGATTCTCTAAGATGGTCCATCTTGTACCACTCCCTAAGTTGCCATCTTCCTCTGAGTTGGTGCCCTTGTTTTTGCAACAGGTGGTTCGCTTGCACGGGATTCCTGAGAACATTGTGTCTGACAGAGGAGTTCAGTTTGTGTCTAGATTTTGGAGGACTCTCTGTTCCAAGCTGGGAATTCAGTTGTCCTTCTCCTCTGCGTTTCACCCTCAGACCAACGGGCAGACGGAGAGAACAAACCAGACTTTGGAGTCGTATTTGAGATGTTTTATTTCGGCTGATCAGGATGATTGGGTTTCATTTTTGCCCTTGGCCGAATTTGCTTTAAATAATAGAGCTAGTTCTGCCACTTTGATGTCACCTTTTTTTTGTAACTTTGGGTTTCATCTTCGATCTTCTTCAGGGCAGGTGGAGCCTTCTGCCTGCCCAGGTGTTGACACTGTGGTGGAGAGAATGCACCAGATCTGGGACCAAGTGGTGGATAAGTTGTCTCTCTCCCAGGAAAAGGCCCAGCGGTTTTCCAACCGGCATAGGACCATTGGTCCCCAGTTTAAGGTGGGTGATATGGTTTGGTTGTCATCAAAAAATATCGCTATGAAGGTGGCTTCTCCTAAGTTTAAGCCTAGATTTATTGGACCTTACAAGATTTTGGAGATTATTAATCCGGTCTCTTTTCGGTTCGCTCTTCCTGTCATGTTTAAGATTCATAATGTGTTCCATAAATCCTTGTTGAAGAGGTTTGTTGAACCAGTAGCTCCTGGGGTGGCACCTCCTGACCCTGTATTGGTTGAAGGTAACATGGAGTATGAGGTAGAGAAGATACTGGATTCCCGTCTGGCTAGACGGAGACTCCAGTATTTGGTTAAGTGGAAGGGTTATGGTCAGGAGGATAATTCCTGAGTCTCTGCCTCTGATATTCATGCCGAAAGATTGGTGCGTACCTTTCATCGGGCTCACCCTGATCGCCCTGGTGGCATGGATGAGGGTTCGGTGACCCCTCCTCAAGGGGGAGGTACTGTTGTGAGTTCATTTTTCCCTTCACCAGTGAGGTCTAATGAACTCCCTCTTCTGGCGAAGGAAGGTAGTGAGGCTGATTACCAAACAGCTGAGCAGGTAGATGATGACTGGGTCACAGGAACTGATGACTAGATATAAGGCAGTCGACGCCCTGCTGCCTTGCCGGTGATTTTCCTGCTGGATTCTTGGAGACCAGTCTGTTTTCTGCTTCTCAAAGCTAAGTTTTGCTCTGCCTTTTGTACTCTTTAGTTCTGGTTTTGTTTGCCTTGCTTTTTGGAGTTCAGCCATCCCCGGCCGGGGGTGAGCTGAATTCCATTTTTGTCACTGATCTGTTGATCTCTGGCTCTGTCTTCAGAATATACCTGAGTGCTGATATAGTCTTTTTGAAGCCTAGTGACTTCAGGGCCTGTTTTTCCTATCAGTCTGTTGGTTCATTTTTGGATAGGGTTTTTTGCGGATTGCAGACAGCAGCTTTTCTATCCTGTCCTATTTAGTTAGCTTGGGCCCCATCATTTGCTCAACCTATCTTTCTATCTGTGTTAGTGTTTTTTCATCTTGCTTCACAGTCATTATATGTTGGGGGCTGCCTATTGCTTTGGGGTCTGCTCTGGGGCAGTTTAGATTTCCCCTTTCTGTCTTTAGGCTAATTTAGTTCTCCGGCTGTGATCGAGGGGTCTAGGGAACCGTAGGAACACCCCACGGCTACTGCTAGTTGTTGTGGATAGGTTCAGGGGTCTGCAATCCGATAGCTTCCAACTTCTCTGGTTTTCTGGACTTAGCTATTATTTTTGTTTTTTCCTCCTTCGGTGACTCATCCATAACAGGACCCAAAGAGTCGTCATACATAGCTGCACATCCACTTGGAAGAATGTTTCACGTGGGGTACCACAGGGCTCTAGACAGAAAACACAGGAGCATTCCAGCTGCTAAAAATGCTTACTTTATTTCAGAATAAAAATTAAGTAAATCGGCCTTCTCCTCACAAGCAATGGATGTGCTGTGGGGCACTAAGTCATCAGCTACGCGTTTCGATCCTGAACGGATCTTTTTCACAGCTCAGAGACATGCTGGTTATTTCTATAATAGTACCTCCACAGCAAACATCCAATGTGCAAGCAAGCAATGCAATAAAGGAGAGGTTGACAGATCTCGGCAAGTCCACGTGAAATAGCACAAATAAGAAAAAATGGGCTGTAAGAAGCCCTAGCCAGCTCACCAACCACAACCGGAGCACGGAACTTCGTCTGGATGAAATGAATGTTGATTGTAGACAGAAAAAACAGGAGCGTTCCAGATGCTAAAAATGCTTACTTTATTTCAGAATAAAAATTGAGTAAATTGGCTTTCTCCTCACAAGCAAATGGATGTGCTGTGGGGCACTAAGTCATCAGCTACGCGTTTTGATCTTTTTCACAGGGCTCTGTCTTGGGCCCTGTATTGTTCAACATCTTTATCAATGAATTAGATGAAGAAATTGAGGGGAAACTGATTACATTTGCTGATGACACAAAGATAGGAGTGATAGCTAATACTAGAGAAGAGAGGATTCAAAAACATATAAATAAACTGGAGCAGTGGGCAGCAACTAACAGAATGGTTTTTAACAGGGAAAAATACAAAGTACTACATCTGGGCAATAAAAATGAAAAAAGCATATACAGAATGGGAGGAATAGGGCTAAGCAACAGCACATGTGAAAAAGACTTGGGTATACTAATAGATCACAGACTGAACATGAGTCAACAGTGTGATGCAGCAGCAAAAAAGGCAAATGCAATTCTAGGATGTATTAACAGAACCATACAGTCTAGATCACGTGAAGTCATTATTGCCCTCTACTCCTCTATGGTCAGACCTCATCTGGAATACTGTGTTCAGTTTTGGGCACCACATTTTAAAAAAAGACATCAACAAACTGGAGCAAGTTCAGAGAAGAGTGACCAGAATGGTTACCGGTCTACAAACCATGTCCTATGAGGAACGGTTGCAGGATTTGGGAATGTTTAGCTTGCAAAAGAGAAGATTGAGAGGAGACTTAATAGCTGTATACAAATATCTGAAGGGCTGTCACATTGTAGAAGGATCATCTTTATTCTCATTGGCACAAGGAAAGACTAGAAGCAATGGGATGAAACTGAATAGGAGGAGACAAAGATTAGCTAAGAAAAAACTTGAGGTGGTGAATTCTCCTTCAATAGAAGTCTTGAAACAGAGGCTGGACAGACATCTGTCTGGGATGATTTAGTGAATCCTGCTTTGAGCAGGGTGTTGGACCAGATGGCCCAGGAGGTCCCTTCTAACTCTACCATTCTATGATTCCTCTCTCTTGCAACCTGCAGTCCATGCGGAAGGCTTGTGTCATGGCCTCCTCCAGAGACTCGGGAGGTGGGTGCAGAGCCAATGCATCATTTAGATGCTCGGAAAGGCCCCTTCGGAAAAGCCCTCTAAGTGCTGAGTCATTCCAATATACTTCTGGTGCCCATCGTCTGTACTTAGAACAGTATCACTTAGCAGAGAGCTTTCCCTGGGTGAGACTCATAATCGTGTCCTTGGCCAACCTCACTCGATCAGGTTCATTGTAAATCACACCCAAGGCCTCAAAGAACCGAGCCACAGACAGTCTCTCAGGGGAGGTGGGAGATAGGGAGAAAGCCCAAGCCTGTGGCCCTTCCCATAAAAGAGATATAATTATCCTCACCCTTTGACTCTCATCACCCCAGGACACAGGGAAAACAGTAACTTGCAATTCTCTTTAACCCCTTAAAGACCAAGCCACTTTGTAGGTTAATGACCAGGCCTTAATTTTGAAATATGACCACTGTCACTTTATGTTGTTATAACTCTGGAAAGCTTCAATGGATCCCACTGATTCTGAGACTGTTTTTTCGTGACATAATGTACTTCATGTTAGTGGTAAAATTTCTTCAATATAACTTGTGTTTATTTATGAAAAAAACAGAAATATGGCAAAAATCTAATATATAAAGCTCAATGTGGGTGTGTATGTATGTATGTCTGCAGCTACAGCCACAAAATTTGGCACAGTCACACGTCTGGACCCCGAGAGCATCATAGGCTATGTTGTGAGGCAAAATTTTACCCCGCGCGTTCCAATTCACCAAACAATTTTGCCCCTATCTACATAATGGGAAAAAAGTGTATGTATTGGCATCTGCACCATCGTAGCTACAGCCACAAAATTTTGCATAGTCACACGTCTGGACCCCGAGAGCGTCATAGGCTATGTTGTGAGGCGAAAATTTAACCCCGCGCGTTCCAATTCACCAAACAATTTTGCCCCTATGTACATAATGGGGAAAAAGTGTATGTATGTATGTGTGTATGTCTGGGATTGGCATCTGCACCGTCGAAGCTACAGCCACAAAATTTTGCACAGTCACACGTCTGGACCCCAAGAGCGTCATAGGCTATGTTGTGAGGCAAAATTTTAACCCCGCACATTCCAATTCACCAAAGAATTTTGCCCCTATCTACATAATGGGGAAAAAGCGAAAGGAAAAGTGTTGGAGGCAAATTGAGAGCTGCCAGATGTGAACAAAGGGGACATAAAGAATGAGAGCGATGGCGCCAAAGAGTATATATCGTACAGTTGCTAAGGTGGGGCCCTGACATGGGATACTCACCACACACGGGGATATGAACACACAAAATGTGCCACACACTACCACGTGCTTCAACACATATACCACCCTCAGCACACAGTTCACCACACATAACCCAACCTCGCCACATAAAAGTCAAAGCACAAAAGTCGCCACTCAAAACTCGCCATGCTGTCCCAGAGCTGTTTAAAAGATGAAAAATGAGCTGTGATTGGTTGTTATCAGCAACAGTTTTCTTTGTAGACAGTTGTGGTAACTGAGGCCTATTATTCTTATCATTTCTATGGTGTTATCGTCCTTCTGTAAAGCTGGAAATAACACAATTTATTACCGTGCCAACACAGACCACCCTCTGACACAGACTGCAGGGGGAGCCCAGTATCACACAGGATAGGATTAGATACACGGCTCAGCAGTCAGTATCACACAGGATGGGATTAGATACACAGCTCAGCAGTCAGTATCACACAGGAGAGGATTAGACACATGGCTCAGCAGACAGTATCACACAGGATAGGAGTAGATACACAGCTCAGCAGTCAGTATCACACAGGAGAGGATTAGACACATGGCTCAGCAGACAGTATCACACAGGATAGGAATAGATACACAGCTCAGCAGTCGGTATCACACAGGATAGGATTAGATACGCAGCTCAGTACACAGTATCACACAGAATAGTATTAGATACACGGCTCAGCAATCATTATCACACAGGATAGGATTAGATGCACGGTTTTTATGTGCAATATAATCATTATAATTTGTTATAACTAACCACAGTTGGTTACTATGCCCAGGTAACGCCAGGCTCTTCAGCTAGTTTCTAATATATTGCAATTTTCAAACTTTTAATTTTATGCCGTTAAATCAGAGAGATATGTCACTTTTTAGTGACTGCAGCGATGATCTCTTGGGGATATTTGTCATCACCTGTAAGGGCAGCTTCCTTGGCTGCGTGATCAACATATGCTTTGCTGAGAATGTGGGGGTCAGGAATCAGCTTATGGTGTCCTTTAATTTTACAGAAGGACCATAAATTTGGGAATTATTTGCCCAGCTGTACAATTTGTTTGAGAATATCTGCATGTTGTAAAGGCTTATTCTGTGAGTCTACCATCCCCCTCAGGGCCCATACATTGAGATACAGATTGAGGGAGGAAACTGCATATGCACTGTCACTTAAAATATTCATAGGTTCCAGGCACACAACAATGACCTGTAGAGCTGCTTCCAGTTCAGCTCTCTGAGCGGAGAAGTGACCTGGGAGTTTATACTGCATCAGCAGTGGCTTAGCTGGAAACCACACAGCGAAGTCTGTGACATAACGCCCCTCATGCTAATATCGAGCACTGTTGATATAGGCACAAGGGATTCCCTCCTGGATATCTGCTCTGAAGGGGGAGTGACATTAGCCTGTTCAATTTGACAATTGTGACTTTTTCCTGCGTACTGCATCATCAGGGCTAACCACTTTGACTTGTAAATCTCTAGTCTCAAAGTCAATGATCCATTGGGCCATTCTCTGTGAATTAATACCCCAAGCTTTTCCTTTCAAAGTTTTTAGTGACATGTGGGGTTTGTAAAATTAAAGGAGCAAATCCCACTATGTGGCTTACTTGATTCATAGTCCAGTGCACGCCCAGTAGGTGCTTCATGCACAAAGTGAATCCTTTCTCCATAGGTGAAAGCAACCTAGAGTAGTAACCTAGGGCATACAGCTGACTAGACACTTGGGACTGTCTTTGGGCCATTTTTGTAGCACCACAGAGGAATTAGATACATCACTGTTGTGAGCTTGGATGTAAAAGGGTTGGGAACGATCAGGGTTAACCAATGCAGTGGCCACCGTAAGGGCGCGCTTCAAACCTTCAAAAGCCTGTAAGGTGGCTCCCTCTACATTGACAGGGGCAAAATTATTATCAACATCTTTTAGTACATCATACAGTGACTTAGCCAGATGAGCAAAATCTTCAATAAATTCTCTGGAAAAATTGATAAGGCCCCAATATTTTCAGAACTCATTAATATTAGTTGGTATGGGGACAGCTTCAATAGCTTTAACCCTATGAGGCATGGGTTTCTTTCCTTATGCTGAGACAGACACACCCAGAAATTTAACCTCTGATTTCATCAATTGTACTTTGTCTAGACTCATTTTGAGCCCTGCATCTTGTAAGATCTGACAAACATTTTCAAGGGTCTCTTTGTGTTCACATTCATCGACAGTTTGAATCAATAAATCATCCACATATTGTAGGACTTTGTCTCCGTAGCCAAGGGGTTCTAACACTGGAGCCAATGCCTGTTGGAAATACACAAGAGAACTGTGAAATCCCATATACCGCGTGAACAAGTATTGCACATTGTCAAACGTGAATGCAAAGCGGAGGGCAGATTCAGGTGTTAGGGGTACTGAGATCCCCAAAAAATGAGAAAGGTATTCAAGGAGTGATACCTTTATTGGCTAACCAGAGAAATTATATTTGCAAGCTTTCAGGGCTTAGAAGGCCCCTTCATCAGGCTACAGTGTTGTAATGTAGCCTGATGAAGGGGCCTTCTGAGCCCTGAAAGCTTGCAAATATAATTTCTCTGGTTAGCCAATAAAGGTATCACTGCTTGAATACCTTTCTCATTTTTTTGGGACCTAAGTAGTTACATCGATTTTTCTGGCTAACACGGTACCACAATATTATTCTGTACTGTATGTCATAGGGGTACTGAGAAAAAGCCATTTGCAATGTCCAAACAAGAAAACACTTTACAATCACTCCTCAGCTGTGACATAACCTCAGGGACAGATGCAACAAGATGAGCTGCTGAAGGAGTGTACTTATTTACAAGTCTTAAGTCTACAACCATTTGGAAGCTGCCATCTCCTTTTTCACAAGTAAAATGGGACTGTTATATGGAGACAGGGCTGGCATTTGGGACAGGCAGACCAGGCAAATGCCTGGGGTCCCACCTACAAAGGGGGCCCCCTGCATCTGCAACCCCTTTATGAAGTGCCTAGAGGTTGTACAGCAGTGAATAATGCTGTGCATCCTCTTAAGTCCCAGAGTGTCTCTCACATATCCCCCTGTAGCCCCCCTCTCTTTCTCCCTGCAGTCAAGTTAGGTTAGAAGTTGAGAGTGAGGGGGAGGGGCCGATTACAGCACAGCAGACAGAGGTCAGAGGTAGGCCAGCCAGGAAGATGACTGCAGCTCTGTGTGTCTCATCCCGAGTCCTCATCATGGCTGCTCCTAGCACTATCCCTAGAATGGATCTGTACAAGTGAAGCCGCAGAACCTGGTAATTATATGTATATGTGTATCGGTGTGCACATGTACAGTATACAGTGTCTGTATATGTGTATATAGTATGTGTGTGCATATATGCAGTATATAGTATGATTGTGTATATCTGTGGTGCATGTGAGTGTGTATATATATGTATACATATATATATGATATATGTATACATGTACATATAGTATGTGTATGTATATTATATTTGTATGCTGCATGTGTGCAGTATATTGTATAAATATATATATATAAACTGTATATGTATGTGAGCATACTGTATATACTGTATATAAACTGAATGTTTCTGTGTGTATATACTTTATATACTATATGAGCTTGTGCACACTGTGTCTGTATATTATTATTATTTATTTTATTCACTGTATATACTTTCATAGTATATATTTCTATATTTATAAAGTATGTGTGTCCATGTATAGTGTATATCTGTGTATATGTGCTGCATATATAGTTCTGTAACTCTAGTGTCGCCATAATAAGGATCAGCAGTTAATGTCTAATGCCTGTGTCTTACATTGGGCCTGTTCACACTGTCTTTCTTTACTGCTCCCAGAATCCTGTATAGAGCCATAGACTGCAATGACAGGAATGGAGCTCACATGAACCCCACATGTGATTTTTCTTTTTCTGAATGTGTCCGTCTGTTACAGCCACAGAAAAGTGGACACTTTTAGACGAAAAAACAGAAACAGACTCTGAGGTCAGTAATCGCTGCGGGTTGGACACTGTGTACTTGTGCAGCGTCCAGATGTTACAGCATAGTGGATGAGATCTCAAGAAATCCCATGCCCACTATGCGTCCACAGATGCCCGCGGTTCACCCGCAGAGATGGACATGCGTGCACAGACACCCGCGGCTCACCCGCAGAGACGGACATGCGTGCACAGACACCTGCAGAGACGGACATGCGTGCACAGACACCCGCGCCTCACCCGCAGAGACGGACATGAGTGCACAGACACCTGCTGCTCACCCGCAGAGACGGCCATGCGTGCACAGACACCCGCGTCTCACCCGCAGAATCGGACATGCGTGCACAGACACCCGCAGCTCACCCACAGAGACGGACATGAGTGCACAGCCACCTGCGGCTCACCCGCAGAGACAGACATGCGTGCACAGACACCCGCGTCTCACATGCAGAATCGGACATGCGTGCACAGACACCCACGCCTCACCCGCAGAATTGGAGATGCATGTGTAGGGGTGAGCAAGGAGGAGGGGATAATTAGGTGGTGCTGCTAATGCTGATAGGCAGGGGAGGTGTGCTGATCCAAAAGGGCTGGGGGGGTGACCCACTTCTTGACGCAAACAGACTGGAGACTGAGACAGGAAAGTGCATTAAACAGGTCCGTGTTTTATTCACCAGCTTCCTTGACGACTTCCACAAACCTTGACTCTCTTTTCACACAGACCCGGGTACCTTTTTTTTCTGTCTGTGTCACCGTCGTGGTGTCCTCTGCGGTTCTCCTCACTGTGGCTGCCCTAGGTACTTCCACCACAGCGTTTCCCTGATCAGAGTACACTGTCCCTTAATTCGCCAAGACTGTCTCCGTCTGATGCTTCTGTGTTCCTGGGTCACCCCCCGTGACCGGCTTTACTGTCTAGTGCTCTCTGAGGGCTCTCCAATGCGCAGCAGACCCTCCTTACTAGTGAGCTCCCCTGGCTGACTGACTTTCTGGAAGCTTCTCCCAGCCTTTATACTCCCAGCCTAGGTAGCTCCGCCCACTGTCACCTGACAGTCACCTTTGACCAATGAGTGTGAACTTGACCTGTGGCAGTTATGTAACCACTCTCTTCTGTGCTCCCCACTGCCCTCTAATGGTCACACTCAATACGGCACCCTTTTTCTTTCTTCTCAGTGCCTCTATTTCTACACTGAATTATTCCCTCTGCCTTTTACTAAAAGCAGATTTCTCTGTCAGGTCAACCTCCCCACACGTGCACAGACACCCGTGGCTCACCCGCAGAGACGGACATGCGGCGCGTCTTTCCAGATTGCAGAATCTCTACTTATCTTGCGGAGACGTGATAAATTTCACCCGTACAATGTATTGAGTCCGCACAGTTCAGTAATCACATGTGGAGTCACCTGCGTTCAATAGCCGGCAGCGGACATGTGCGGCGTCCAAATCACTGCTAATTCCTGATCGTGTGCACCCGGACTAAGAAAATAAATCAGTCGGTTTCAGAAAATAAAAAAAAAACTAATTCATTTGACCTCTGCTGGTGTCAGTGCAGTCTGTGGTCCCGTAGGGGATTTATGTGAATGCTATTTTAGGGGGATTCAGGCAGAGCCCCCGGACGCACTGCAGAACTTAATTTAATATCCTAGCAGCCAGACACGGACGCCGGCCTGAAGACTTTGTTTTATAACTCTGTTGCTGTCGTCTTTCAGCATTTCTGCAGCGTTTTTTTCCCTACTCAAATGAATGAGACACAAAAATGCAAGTGAAAAGGTGGCAAAAACGTAGAATATTTCCTGCCAACACTGTAGATGAATCCGCAGAAACAATGGTGTGTGTGAACTGACACTACAGGGGTTTACTGAGAATGTAAAAATAATTAGCATGAAATGATGCTCTGCGGCTCCAGCACTGATGCTCCGGGGGTCTCTGCTAGTCTTAGCACTGGGCTGCAATGATCTTGTGGCTCCAGGGATCTCCATCAGTCTCAGCACTGGGCGGCACGGGTCTTGTGGCTCCGGGGGTCTCTGCCAGTCTCAGCATTGGGCGGCAGTGATCTTGTGGCTCCGGAGGTCTCTTTCAGTCTTGACACTGGGCTGCAGGCGTCTTGTGGCTCCGGGGGTATCCATCAGTCTCAGCACTGGGAGGCAGGGGTCTTGTGGCTCAGGGGGTCTCTGCCAGTCTCAGCACTGGGCGGCAGGGGTCTTGTGGCTCCGGAGGTCTCTTTCAGTCTTGACACTGGGCTGCAGGCGTCTTGTGGCTCCGGGGGTATCCATCAGTCTCAGCACTGGGAGGCAGGGGTCTTGTGGCTCAGGGGGTCTCTGCCAGTCTCAGCACTGGGCTGCAATGATCTTGTGGCTCCAGGGATCTCCATCAGTCTCAGCACTGGGCTGCAGGGGTCTTGTGGCTCCAGGGATCTCCATCAGTCTCAGCACTGGACTGCAGGGGTCTTGTGGCTCCGGGGGTCTCTGCCAATCTCAGCATTGGGCAGCAGGGGTCTTGTGGCTCCGGAGGTCTCTTTCAGTCTTGACACTAGGCTGCAGGCGTCTTGTGGCTCCGGGGGTATCCATCAGTCTCAGCACTGGGAGGCAGGGGTCTTGTGGCTCAGGGGGTCTCTGCCAGTCTTAGCACTGGGCTGCAATGATCTTGTGGCTCCAGGGATCTCCATCAGTCTTAACACTGGGCTGCAGGGGTCTTGTGGCTCTGGGGGTCTCCATCAGTCTCAGCACTGGGCTGCAGGGGTCTTGTGGCTCCGGGGGCCTCTGCCAGTCTTGACACTAGGCTGCAGGCGTCTTGTGGCTCCGGGGGTATCCATCAGTCTTAGCACTGCGCTGCAGTCATCTTGTGGCTGCACCTTATATTATAGCTGCAAAATGACTAATAACCATCAGGGACCCCAAACCATCGGCCACGGAGCAGGAGGGGATTTAGCAGAGTAGTTTGGGTGACATGTAGGACTTGTTTTTTAATCGTTTAATATTCTGCTGTTTGTGAGGTAGGATGTAGAAAAAGATGGCAGTTCTGCTAATGTTTTCTATTATGTGACTGTACGGCCCCCTTCACACGACCGATCATGTTTTCTACAGATGCCACGTGTCCCCTATGTGACCTACGGTGCTGCACTCATGTCCGTGTTTTCCCAGCAGCACAGATGACAAGGGCCAATACAAGTCTATGTTTCCTTGTAAGCATGCCGTCCATGTGCTGTACGTGTGCCGTCCGTGTTTAACAAGGAAAGTATATGAGAAGCTTTGTAATTTCATTTCCATTATCCATACCAGAAAAACACGGATGGCACATGGACGATGCATTGATTGAAGACACTGGTGACACCGATATCTGTGTAACACGTACGTTTTTATATGGACATGGGGGCCCCACTTTGAATTTTGCCTAGGGCCCCAATTTGTCTAAAACCGGTCCTGTATGGAGAATTACCTTTTACAACAGCGCCTTGTTTTTCAAATTCACTGAGCGCAAGTGGATCACCCAGAGCGGGGTACTCAGGTCGCCGGGCAGCATTGGATTCAGGAGGTCATGGGGGTGACAGCCGTGCCCGGTGCCTGTGCTCCGAGGACAGTGAAATGGGGGTTAAAAAATAAAAGAAAAATAAAAGAAATTTGAAAAAGAGTTTGTGACGCCAGTTGGAGTGTTCGACTGTAAGATAGCCGGCACTGCAGATGATCCCTGGGGGGTAGATGGTGATAGCAGTGCAGGTGTTTAACCCCCTCCAACTAGGGCTGACCCCCAGAGATACTGATGGAAGTAGATGACACGGAGTAACAAGGCAGGAGACAAGGAAAGTCACTTTATCATTTACTGATGACCAGATGCAGTTCAGAGGATAAAATACAACTCTCACCAGGTTTACAGTCTGCTCTGCACGATGGGAGTTACCTCTCTCTCTGCTGTGCAGGAGGATAATTCTTGGGTCTCTGCTTCTAACATTCATGCCGAGAGATTGGTTCATGCTTTTCATCGGGCCCATCCTGACCAGTCTGGTGGCGTGGATGGGGGTTCGGTGACCCCTCGTCAAGGGGGGTACTGATGTGAATTCTCTTTCTTGGTTCACCCTGGTGGTTACTGAAGGTAGTGGATCTGGTCAGATTGACAGAGGTGTTGCGAGTTCTCTTTCTGGGATCCCTCTGGTGGTTACTGGAGGTAGTGGAGCTGGTCAGATTGACAGAGGCTTGCCACCTGTTAATGATGATGATGATTGGAGATCTGGGGTATCTGACTGGTGTATTTAAGACAGCTGACTTCCTTCAATCCCTGCTGGTGATTTTCTTCCTGTGCCTTCTGAGGTCTGATGTCTCCTGCTCTGTTCCTGCATGGTTCAGCTAAGTGGCTCATTTGCTAATCTTTTTGCATGTGATCTGGTTTTGTCTAACTCTGCTTTGTGTGGGTCAGCTTGCTCCTGCTGGGGCTGTGCTGGATCACCGCCCATATGTTACTGCTTGTGTCAGTTTGCTTTGTCCCCTGTTATATTGGTCTCTTTTTGCTTTTCTTTCAGTATATACCAGAGTGCTGATATAGTGGGGGCGAAGTCGTGTGACTTCAGTGTTTTTTGTGCATCAGACGTGTTGGATTTTTCAGGGTTTTTTGCGTGCTTGCAGACAGTGTCTTTCTTTTCCTGTCCTGTCTAATCAGTTTGGGCCCCATCATTTGCGCAGTCTATTTTTCTGCCTGTGTATGTGTTTTCATCTTGTTTCACCGACAATATATGTTTGGAGGCTATCTATTCCTTTGGGGTCTGCTCCGGGGCAGTTTAGATTTCACCTTTCTTGCTTTAGGCTGAGTTAGTTCTCCGGCCGTGCCGAGGCGTCTAGGGCATTGTAGGTACGCTCCACAGCTACTGCTAGTTATGTGGATAGGATCAGGGGAATGCAATCCACTTAGTTTCCAACCTCTCTGGTTTTCTGTGGCTTGGCCTGGTCCTGTTTTCCTCCTCGGTGACCCATTCATAACAACATCCTCTCCTTACTCACATCTCCAAACCGGAACGCATCCCTTTCATTCACACCCACCATCCCATAATGCCCATGATTTACAAGGCTATCAACAGACATTGGTCTCTTTTATCGAAATCATATCCACAAATTGTACCCTTTCAATCACCAGCACTAATGTGCAAACGTAGACCACGCAATATTAGAGACCAACTAATCAAGGCTGACATCGGCAGCTTTACTAAGCAACCAAAACAACTCTTCCTTGGAACACAAATAGTGGGCACATTCCCCTGATTGGGATGTGCCTGCTGTACAAATGTCATAAAATCCAGTGATATTGTACATCCACATACAGGGAAAAGATACAGGATCAGAGGATTCTATACCTGTGAAACCAATTTTGCAGTGTATTTAATCAAATGCCCTTGTGGCCTCTTCTATATAGGGGAGACCACACAGCATGTTCGTGACAGGATTTCGAGTCATAAATCTACTATCAGGTTAAAAAAAAACATGGGTTCCCCTCCCTCATCATTTTTCCTTAGCCAACCATTCAGTTTCACAACTGTGGTATCAGGTAATAGAACAGGTACCTAAACCGAGACAGGGGGGAACCATGTAAGGATCCTTAAAGAAAGAGAGTCCTTTTGGATTCACACATTACAGATGTTGGCCCCTAGAGGTCTGAACAGGGAACTGGATTTAATGTTTGGTTGATCTGACTGTTACTATTTGTGTTATAATAATTCTAATATCCTCAATGTATGCTATTGACCAGTACCTCCTTGTTTTCAGGTTCTTGACCAATGCCGTCATCCTAACCTTTCTCATCTTTTAGATTCCCTAACAGATAGCTACCTGAATAAATTATCTTCTCAAACCGCATATTGGGCAAGTTCCACATTAGGTATTTTTATTTTTTATTTTTTTTATTTTTTTCACATTTTTTTCAAATTTTTGTTATTATGTTTCTTCTTTATTTTTATTTTTTGTTTTTATTTTGTTCATTTTCTTCATCAACTTATTTTTATTTTTTATTTTGCTGCATTTAATTTTTAACCCCCCCTTTTTTTCTAGTTATTTTTGTACTTATTTATTTCTATTATTTTTATTTATTTTTTATCTTTCATTTTTGCATATATGCTCTGCTATTCCGTATTTCAGAACTCTCATCATATTATTTTTCCACATTCCCTCCTTTTTCATTAGTATGTCCACAAATTCCCTTTTTCTTTCTTTCTTTGAATCCCCTATATACCTTGTAGCTTCTGCCGCATATACTGTGCAATTCTATGTTCACATCAATTGGGCCCATTATTCTAGCTCCTATACTAACTTGCATTGCCCGATTCAGTAACACTTTCAATAATAAATAGAGTAGGGTTCGGTATCCGGTCTCAAGCCCTCCACACATGCTCTGTATTCTTCCCCTTTACAACTAGTGGGGGCGGTACTTCACAAACATGACGCACGTTTATCACTAGACATGAGGGTGCATGCGCGCCTGTGTACAAGTGCTCTTAACCTCAGCTTCACTTCTGGTCACATGACCCCGGAAGTGACGACGGACGCTACCTCACATTACACCACTGCCACCAATGCTGATTATAGCGTTACACGCCTCGTTTTGAGTATTACCAGCTTCACTCACTTCGGATTCCATGACCACGGAAGTGACGGCACATGCCGCTTTTTATAGCGCCACTGGCACCAATGTATGCTACAGCATCACTTACCGGGCGGACAAGACCTGCTTCAGCACATATAAGGTTAGCCATCTCATTAACGCCTCTATTAGTCATCTTGGAACTGCAGCCCTATGCTTCTCTTCACCCTCTTTCTTATTTATATACTTATATCTATTTCTTCTACATAGTTTACCCGGGACTTACCCACCCATGAACACTACTTCTATTTTTCTTTTCAAAAAGGTTAGTAGATGATAATATTGGCTTGAGCAACATACCTGATGTTACGTGCTACAGAACCACTCAGCACCCAGAATATGTTGTGCAGTTATATGTATGTATAATAGGTTCTATGAGAGATGCATGTCCCTAATGCATCAGCCCACAGGCTGCGCCCCTGGACAGAGGGGACATGATATTCTCCTTTTGTCCGCCCTCCCCCCACCTTTGTAATTCCCACAGTAAACATACGCAGGCTCCGGCCACCTGCGGCTTTTGTAATGTATGTCTGGCCTGCCGCTTTTCTATTGGCCGGCCCTCTGTATCTGTGTGATATATTCTGTGTCCTGTGAGTAAAGTGTTGTCAGACTGGAAATACGTGGAGGAGCAGTGATCTTTTATATGCGCCCATGTAACCAAGGAATTCCAGCCAGCGTCATTCATTCAGACTCCAGCCAACGCAGAGCGGACCTCCGAAAACACGGGGTGGTACTGAAAGAGGTACTCCAGCTTGGTAGACCCCGTTACACCTGATATTTTATGGATGATGATTTTTTGATATATATTTCTTTATGTTCCTTTTATGTGATTCTCTGGAATGTTTTCTGCTACTCCTAGGTCCAAGGCCCTTTTTGACTCCAAGCCATGTATTTTCCCTTTGATACATTAATGAGGCCATATGATGATGTTAGATGTAAATAATGTATATATGTATATAGGTACAGGGATTTTTTGCTTTTATTTCTAGATACCAGTGTATCGTTGTTTGCATTTGTATGTATTAGCGCACTTATACCATGTATTTATAATTACAGTGAGGTTTTGAGAAAGACCAATCCTGGTCGAAACGTTATCTCCTCGTCCGCAAGTTCAATATGTCACTGTTCTCATGCACCTGGTGATGCTTGTACAAAACAATAAAGGAATACTTATTTTTGCACCATCATCTACATTTTGAGTGCGGCTAATTCTATTTTGTATACTGGACTTTACGTTCAGCCAGCACCATTCTTCCACATAGACAGAGTGCACATCATTTCTTTGATATGCCAGGACATTGGGCACAGGGACTACCATGCTAGTAGTCTACTTTCATAATTGTCTGGCTCTTGAGGCCTCCTTCCTTCATCAACCATGATACAGCCCCTAGGGCTAATGTTTTGAAGACACTATATCTATGCCTACACATTGGGCAGTGGCACAACAAGGACAGTAGTCCAAGCTTTATAATTGTGAATCCCTTGTGATGATGATGATGGGTGGCTTCTTCCTGCGTTAACCATCACACAACCCCTAGGGCAGATTGCTCTCCTTACACCACTTACACACTTAGCTGTCAGAAGATCGCCTCCATCATCACTCGCTCTTACGGCACTTCTGATATATCACTGGCACTGCGTAAGTGGCATACGAGTCCCGCTCTTCCGGCAAAAAACCACAGGACTTCAAAAAGTGTTTGTACATTCTAGTGAAGCAATGGTGTAAAACCACTCATGCAGCCCCTGACCAGGTGCCCCCATGTTATATACATTTGTTTACAGCATACATTTTTTAACATTTACTCATTTTTTATCCTTTTCCTCAGCCCCCAGACCGCTTTGTAGGGTCCAGCAGATAATTACTCGCATTTTCCATTGACTATCATTGGACTCGCTATTCGTACCGAATACCCGAGTATTAAGGTACACTCGGTACGAGTATAGCGAGTCCGAATACTTCAGTAGTCGCTCATCCCTAGTCATTAGTAATACATTATGTAATAACATCTGTTCTCTGTATTTCTGTCTGTAACATTAGTGTTTTGCATATTGTAACATGTTTTTGTTGTCTACAAGCTATAGCCGGCAGAGTTTATGTGTTTTAGATTGTTATCATAAGGTGATTGTGATCCAGTCATGTAATAGGTGTTTAATGCACCTTTAGTCTGAAATCACTTATTAGGGGTACCCTAATACCCTTTGAAGATGTCTGTCATTTCTCTGCAAGGTAAGGTGTAATTAGTCTTACCTGGTTGTTACTATTTCGCTGGGCTGGTTTTACGAGTTGGTCTCATGGGGTGGCTTTTGCCAGTTCGAGGCCTTTGTAGTGCCTATCCATACTCTTCAATTCTAATGCTTGATGGTCAAAGAGATTGTCCGTTGATCAAATGCGACGTAACACGTTCCTTCATATGTTGCTTCCTCATTTATAAACGTTAACACACTCCCCCCGCAGTGACATCACTAGAATTAATTATATGCAAAAACAAAAAATAATATAACATTAACCCATTCACCACCTTGAGTTTTTCATTTTTTGAGTTTAATTATTTGGCTCTCCTTCCCAGAGCCATACCTTTTTTTTTATTTTTCCATAAATAGGGCCATGTGAGGTTTTGTTTTTTGTGGGACCAGTTGTACTTCTGAAAGACACCATTGGTTTTACCATATAGTGTGCTGGAAAACGGGAAAAAAATTCAAAATGTGGTGAAATTGCAAAAAAAAAGTGCAATTCCACAATAGTTTTTTTTTACCATGTTCAGTAAATGACCTGCCAACATGATTCTCTAGGTCATTACGAGTTTGTAGATACCAAACATGTATAAGTTGTTTTAAAAAAATTAGCGCCATTTTCCAAGACCCATAGTGCCTCTATTTTTCATGCTCTGGGGCTGAGTGAGGGCTTATTTTTTGCGTTCCGAGCTGATGTTTTCTTTATACCATTTTAGTGTAGATATGATCTTTTTATCGTCCGTTATTGCATTTTAATTCAATGTTGTGGAGACCAAAAAACCTAAATCTGGCGTTTTGATCTTTTTCTCATTATCATTACACCGTTTACAGATCAGATGAATTATTTTTATATATTGACTAGAGGTGTGCCCGATGCTACCACATCAGGAGGGAAGTGTGTGTGTGGGGAGTGTGTGTGGGGAGTGTGTGTGTGAGTACGTGTGTGTGTGTCGCAGCTGCCTGCCCACCCACCTCCGTGCAGTCACAGCCGGCAGGAAAGAGGGTGGTTTGCGGCCTGCACTGGAGATGTGAGTATGTGTGTGTGTACGTATTTGTGTGTGTGTACATGCGTGTGTATGTACGTGTGTGTGTGTATACATGGTGGGCAGGCAGCAGCGGGTCCGGCGGCGTGGCCAGCAGCGGCAGGTCCAGCGGCGGGGGGGTCCTGCGGCAGCCAGCCGGCAGTAAAGACCGCGGCTTGCGGCCTGTGCTGGAGATGGGGTGCGGCGCCAAGCGGCTGTGACTGAGGTGGGTGG
Organism: Dendrobates tinctorius; assembly: GCF_039654945.1. Taxonomy (NCBI): domain Eukaryota; kingdom Metazoa; phylum Chordata; class Amphibia; order Anura; family Dendrobatidae; genus Dendrobates; species Dendrobates tinctorius. Next base: position 12,478,284 of record NW_027361794.1, read on the forward strand.
TCAGGCAGCGGCGGGTCCAGCAGCGGCGGGGGGTACTGTGGAAGGGCCTGGTACCACCATCACTTGGGTATTCCAATATGGCGTTTGGCATACTTTCGGTCGGCGCGGTGGATTGTGGGATTCGGGAACATCCAGACGGAAGTGGATGCCGGACAATTTAAGGCAATTATATATATAGATTGGGTGATTCTGAATGCGTCATTACCAAATATGTATATTTTTTAATTGGTGTATTTTGAATGGATCAAAAGGGGGCGATTTGAAATTTTATATTTTTTAATTTTTTTGTATTTTTAAAAACATTTTCCTCACTTTTTACTGGCTTCAGTAGTCTGTGTGGGACACTAGAAGGTGCAATCAGCCAATCACCTCTGGTACACGTAGCAGCGCTTCAGCCTGCTGTGTGTAGCTAAAATGCTCATCTGCTATGCTTTGTTTTATTGTTTTGTTTGCTGTGTGAAACAATGTTTACATTTTGGAATATTGTGTATATTTTTATATTCAAATTTATTGATCCACTACATGTGTTTTCATATAATTAATTCTAGTGATGTCACTGCGGGGGGAGTGTGTTAATGTTTATAAATGAGGAAGCATCATATGAAGGACATGTTACGACTGAGATTTGAGCTTCCTGGTCGTCTTGCATTCACTGATTTTCAATGATGTTCAGATCAGCGGACTGTGAGGGCCATTGTAAAACCTTCAGCTTGCGCCTTTTCAGGTCGTGGTATTGTGGATTTTGACGTGTGTTTAGAAAATGAGGAAAGGGCAACTTGAAGAAGACGCTTTGCTATCTTCTTACAGCCTTCTCCTGCTTTATGGGCCTCCATTTTCATTTTCAGAGTGCTAGGCAGTTGCTTAGGCTAGGCTCACATTGCGTTAGGGCATCCGTTTAACGGATCCGTTAAACGGATGCTCTAACGCTGATGTCATTTTTGACATCTTTTGTGACATAGCGCTAACGGTATGTGTTAACGCATGGTAGCGGCTCGTTACCATACGCTACCATGCGTTAGCCCACACAGTCTATGCACAGCGAACGGGTCCATTCGCTGTGCGCTAGTCCCGACGCACCCAAAAACGCTGCATACCACGTTCGAGGGTGCATCATGAAGTAACACATACTTGCTAATGCATGCAGATTTTGGAATGCGTTAGGATGCGCCACTATCATTGCTGGCAATGGGTGCGCTAACGCATCCGTTACATAGCATTAGTGCCGCTATGTAACGGATCCTGTTAGCAGATTGCCCCTAATGCAATGTGAACCCAGCCTTAGAAGAACCCATGGCTGCTGTTTTTTGGCACAAGGTTAGGCTATGTGCACACGTATGCAGAAAATTTCTGCATGAAAATCGAACTCCTTCCCAGAAAATGCGCGTTTTTTATGCGTTTTTCTCCGGAGGGTCCCCAGTCTCATAGAAAATAGTTAGAAATGCAGATTTTTTGCGCAAAATTAATGAGCATGCTGTGTTTTTTAACGCGATGTGTTTTTTTTGCGGAAAAAAACGCATCAATATGCACAAAAAGTGCAGACTACATTAAAATGAATGTGATGCTTCTTGTAAGCATTTTAGCTGGTAAAAACGCTTAAAAAACGCTTACATGTGCACACACCCTTAAAGGCTGGTTTTTTATAAAGCTGGGAAATGTTCATCACCTGGCTTTTCTTAACGATGATAGTGAACAAGCTGTAATCCTAACAAGCTAATTAAGGTTTGAAACCTTGGTAAAAAAATATCTCTGCACACAAATCTCCAAGTGTGCCCAAAGTTTAGCATCAGCCAATTTTCCTTTTTGCAATTATTAAATATAAAAAATGTCATATATATATATATATATATATATATATATATATACATACAGTATATATATATTATTTTTGCCTAAAATACAAAGGACATGTGTCATCTGTAATTTTAGGCCTTTTAGAGATCATTTGATCTTCATCTTGCTTAACTGTTCCCAATAACAGTAATTATGACCCGGGGTGCCCAAACTTCTACATGCCACTGTAGATTCTTCATCCAGATTGTGCTCAATATTTAATAGGGTCTTGCTATTAAACTTAATGAAAAGTTCTGTGACCAGATTCAAGTTAGTCTGCAGTTCGACTTTAGCTATTAGATTTTCATCTATGGTGCACAAGATCATATATAAATTTTACTTGGATCAAGGTACCCTGGACCACTTGTACTCAAAATGACCAGCTCAATGTCCTGAATAATATTTGCCCAAAAAATTATCAACTCTGTGTAGTTCAGAAGTTATTCACGTAAGTCGCTTCTTTATGTAAGTTAACGGAAACTTGGAAGCGTTTCAGTCACTTGCTCGGACTATCATCACAATGTACTTCATGGCCAGAATGTTGTGAATTACATCCAGTAAGACATTAATTATTCACAGATTCTGTATGAACTTGAAATTCTGTGTTACATAATGCTACACGCGCATAATCAAACATACTCAATCAAATTTTGCCAAAAAAATTCACAACTCTATGTATAGTTGAAGAGTTATACAAAATATGCTAACTCCACATGTGAAACATTTTATAGGTACCTCACTGTTTGCTATCACAACTTACGTGAAGTTTCCATAAGGGCTTAACCCACTAATCTATGTTTAATTCCAGGGTTGTTGAACAGATGCTAAGTTTGTATGTGAAATTACACTTAATAAAGTTTTATGTCATCAACTTATTTATATGTAATTGTAACGTCATTATTAACCTTTTTTTTAACTTTACATAGTGGTTCTTGTGTAGACACGGGGGTCAGTGGGTTGCTCGTCCACTGTCCCAGCCGCCTTTACAAAGACAGCGTGGGCCAGGGCTCATCCCAACTGAACGCCCGATCTCCTTAACAGTGGGCGGAACACTACTCAGACAACACAGGGTCAGGGTGTAGGTACGTGTGCCGACTGGGGGTGGTCCTTTTTCGGCTGCGAACAGACTGGAGACAGAAACCAACTTGCGTTCAAACAGGTCCTCTTTATTGGCGCAACACGACAGCTTCTACGCACAGGCCCGGGTGCCTTTCACCTACTGCTTTCCCCTAAAGCGACGTCACTCGCGGTTCTTTCACTGTTGCTGCCTTAGGCCCACCACCACAGCGCTTCCCTTGGCCGAGTCCGTCTGTCTGGTACCCCAGGCATCCTCTGTCCTGCGGATATCCTGTCAGTGCCACTCCCCTGACTGTTTCTCCTTCCAGAGCTCGTTCTTCTTCAGTCTCCTCCTGCGCTGAACTCTTCCTGGACTGGGTTCTCCCTGGGGATCTCTCTCTCTTTTTATTCCCCTGCCTGGGAATTCCCCTCCCGAGTCCCCGTAACTCCGCCCATCATGACTTTGCGGTTTCTTAAGCATTAGCTGCTGTTAAATCCTTTCCCTGCTTTCTTTTGTCTCCCTCTAGTGGCCAAACCTCAGTACTGCACCGTCTCCTTTTCCTGCTTTTTTTTTGTCTCCCCCTAGTGGCCAAAACCCGGTCCTACACCATCTCTTCCTGATTCCAGTTGTTTCCCACATGTATATACAAGTTCACATCAAGTATATTTACTGCCAATCTTTACATTCACTTTCCTTCTTCAGACAGGTCCATGGGTCAGTGCACTTCCCTACAAGGGAATCACAATATTAGGACTTTATTGGATCCCCAAACAATTAACGGCATATATCACATAACCAGCAAAACACAAAATGTAACAGGCAACAGTTTCTCACTCTTCAGCCGGCTCACCAGGGATTATAATATCCGTGCCTCAGAGCTTCTAGGGCTACTTACTCCAAGCCAGCAGCACCCCGCTTTCGTCGGGCACCCACCGAGAAAGGAATAATGCCAGATTTAGGAATCTGACTGAGTATCGCAAAGTCTGTAGTCAGGTGACTGGATTTTCCCAAGCTGGATTCCGTCCTTATGTAGTCTTTGATATCTCTCAAATCGCCAATCCAACAGCAGGCCCTGGAAGTTGAGATTCTAAGCTTGTTGGACAAAAATGTATTGGTCCATGTACCCAAAGGGCAGGAAGAGAGAGGATTTTACTCCCCTCTTTTTCTGGTACCTAATCCAGATGGCTCTTTCAGGACAATCATCAACCTGAAAAAGCTAAATACATTTGTCAAAAATCATAGATTTAAGATGGAGTCTATTAGATCTACAATTAAGCTTCTCTTCCCCAATTGTATGATGGCTGGCTTAGATCTAAAGGATGCTTATTATCATCTTCCCATTCATTTCAGGTATCAGAAATACCTCAGAGTGGCGGTCTCCCTCGATGGCACCATACACCATCTCCAGTTCACAGCCATGCCATTCGGCCTCTCCATCGCACCACAAGTCTTTACAAAGGTGATGCTGGAAGTAATGGCCTTCCTACGCCAGAAGGACACTTTGATAATACCCTATCTGGATGACTTTTTAATAGGGAATTCAACTTGACAATGTAATAGATGAGTTGCTGATGTAATCTTATCCCTACAGGCTCTAGGTTGGATAATAAACTTCAAGAAGTCCAGAGTTGAGCCACAATCTGTCCAGTCCATCCTAGGTCTCCAACTAGACTCCATAAAGCAAAAATGTCTGCTACCACAGGTAAAGATTGCAATGATCAAAACAAAGATCACACTAGCAATGGACAAACCATACATGTCCTTGAGGGAAGCAATGTCCCTCTTAGGGTCCCTTACCTCCTGTATCCCAGCGGTTCAGTGGGCCCAGTTCCACACCAGGGAACTGCAACACCAAATTCTCCTAGAGGAAGATTGTGCCCGAGGGAATTTGGCAAAGAAAATCACCTTATCCCAAACAGTCCTTACTTCCCTAGCATGGTGGTTAGATGACAACAATCTATCGGGAGGAGTGCCATGATAACACCTTCCCATATAGTTACTACCGATGCCAGCCCTACAGGATGGGGGGCTCATATGGGAGGGACCTTCTCCCAAGGCCGGTGGGATATAAGCGAGAGACAGGATTCCTCAAACTTAAAAGAGCTGAATGCAGTTAGTCATGCGTTATATCACTTCTTTCCGCAGCTACAAGGGGAACACGTGAGAATCCTTTCAGACAACACCACAGTGGTAGCATATCTGAACAAGCAAGGTGGAACTCGATCGGACAGCCTAATGTCTTCCGCAAGAAAAATCTTATCCTTAGCCGAAAAACAATTTTTGTCCTCTCGGCTCTCCACATAAGAAGAGACAATTCGGAAGCAGACTTCCAATGTCACCACACACGGCAAGGAGAATGGTGCCTGAGCCGGCAAATGTTCGAACACATCGTGTCACTGTGGGGCCTTCCCCAGATAGATCTCTTCGCCACAAGACAAAACAGACAGGTGCGAAGGTTCGCCTCCCTGAACGTGGCAGACTGTCCGGAAATTCTGGATGCCCTCCAAGCCCCGTGGCAGTCCAGACTGGCATATGCTTTTCCCCCAATCATACTACTGCCGAAGGTCATCAGGAAGATCAGGGCAGAAAAGGCGAGAATAATCTTAATAGCGCCATTTTGGCCCAGGAGGCCATGGTTTTCATGCCTACAAGCAATGTCAGTGACAGACCCTGGGGTGCTCCCATCAACAGCCAAGCTGCTCTCTCAGGGGCGATTCTTCCATCCTCAAGTGGACAATCTCCACTTGACGGATTGGAACTTGAGAGGGAAATGTTGAGAGCAAGAGGGTTCACGGAGGGGCTAGTCAATACCCTCCTACGGAGTCGTAAATTGCAAAGATTTATACCAGGGTATGGAGGAAGTTCCTAGAGTTCCACACAGCTCCCGACTATAGAGAAATCCCGATAACAGCCATTCTAGAATTCCTACAAAAGGGAAAGATCTAGGGCAATCCGTCAACACACTAAAAGTTCAAGTGTCTGCTCTAGGGGCCCTCTATAGTTATAACGTGGCAGGCAATAGATGGATAGCCAGATTCAGGTCTGCCTGTGAACGGAGCGAACAGTACACATACTCAGAGTACCGCCTTGGGACTTGAATCTGGTACTAGATGCCCTAACATGCTCCCCCTTTGAATTATTATACTCAATATCCCTTAAGCACTTATCTCTTAAGACGGTACTGCTAGTGGCACTAACTTGAGCCAGGAGGGTTAGTGACATACAGGCACTTTCAATAGAACCTCCGTTCCTATTAACATTCCAGGACCAGTTGATATTAAAACCAGACCCCTCATATCTGCCAAAAGTAGCGGGGAAATTTTATAGGTCGCAAGAGATCCACCTCCCTTCATTCTTTATTAACCCTTCTACTCCAGAAGAAGAAAAACTCCATACACTAGACGTGAGAAGAGCAGTATTACAATACATTGAGAGGTTTAGCAGCTGGAGGAAGAGTAGGGCTCTATTTATTTCCTACCAGGGCCAAACGAGGGGCTATGGAGTCACAAGGGGTACCCTATCTCGGTGGATCAGGGACGCGATCTGTCTGGCATACTCCGCGAGAAATGAAGATCCTCTGGAGGGTATCAGGGCACATTCCACCAGAGCTATTGCATCCTCATGGGTGGAGAGGGGAGACGTCGCAATCGAGTCTATATGTAAGGCCGAAACTTGGTCGGCGCCTTCTACCTTTTATAACCACTATAGGCTTGATTTATCATGCTCATCTGACCTAGTCTTTGGTAGAGCGGTCCTCAGCATGGTGGTCCCTCCCAGGTGAAGGTCTCTGAAAGTCTCTCCAGTGGGTGCTGTCGTGGCGAAGGGTGAAAAGCCAGATTACTTACAGTAATGCTCTTTTAATGAGTCCACGACAGCACCGGCTCACTACCCTCCCTGGAAGTTAACATAATGGTTATACACCTTCTTAGATATAAAACTGATATACTAAAATATTGAATAATATAATGGCCTAATAATTGGTGGTCCTTCGGGTACTCTGAAATCAAACTGAGGAGGAGAGGTGGACCGCCCTCTTTTATCTCTGTAGTTTTCCTGTTCCTATGGGTGGATCCCTCTCTCCAGTGGGTGCTGTCGTGGACTCATTAAAAGAGCATTACCGGTAATTAATCCGGCTTTTTCCCATGAGACTCATGTATATGGGATTAATGTGTTCATTCTATTTGAAGTGCCCGATATGATTTTGGACATTTTTTGTTGAATCAAGACGAAGGAATGTATAATCTCACCACTGCCGAGTTGACAATCTGAACCACTTTGAAGGGTCCTACAAACTTAGGCCCCAACTTTTTAGAAGGGATCTTGAAACACAGATTCCTAGAGGACAACCAGACCATGTCCCCAACAACAAACCTCGCCACCCTTCTTCTCTTGTCAAAATATTTTTTAGACCTCCTATTAGCTTGTTTCAGATTATGGCGCATACTGGTCCAAACCCTTTCCAAATCTCCAGAAAAACTCTCCTGCTCAGGCACCGCTGCCCCAATCTTAGAAAAAGGACCGAAAGATGGATGCTTCCCAGTACAACAAAAAAAAGGAGAACACCCAGCCGAAGAAGACGTATGATTATTGAGAGCAAACTCAGCTAATGGTAGATATTCCAACCACATCTCCTGATTGCTACAAAACATCTCAAAAACTGCTCAACGTCCTGGTTCTTCCCCTCGGTCTGTCCATTGGACTCTGGATGATAACCCGACGAAAATGACAAATGAACCTTAAGTCTGTCACAAAAGGCACGCCAAAAGTGAGCCACAAACTGTGGTCCCCTATCGGAGACAATGTCCGTGGGAACTCCATGGAGCCTGACAATCTTTCACAAATGCCCTGGCAAGTGTCTTAGCGCAGGGTAATTTATTGAACGGGACCAGATGACACATCTTATTAAACCGGTCCACTACAACCCAGATGACAGAAAAACCCTCAGAGACCGGCAGGTCGGTGATAAAATCCATTGCAAGATGCGTCCATGGAGAACTAGGAACTTCTAACGGGCAAAGCAACCCTGCCGCCAGAGCATGAGAAGCCTTAGACCTCGCGCACACAGTATACTGATGTACCCACTTGACGATTTCTCTTAGCCACCCCGGCCACCAAAAAGTCCGACCGATCGATTTTCTAGTTTCGGCAATCCCTGGATGACCTGCCAAACGGGACTCATGACATTCCGTAAACAAAGCACTCCTCAGGGCTTTAGGCACAAATAATTTCCCATACGGAGTGTTAGTTGGTGCCGCATCCTGGGCTTTAAGAATGCCATTTTCCAACTCAGAACCTAATGTTTCCACCACCACCCCTCTCTGCAGAATAGATTCCTCCCTTTCAGTAATAACTGCTGGGTAGAAACTTCGAGACAAAGCATCACCTTTAACATTCTTTGTCGCAGGGATATATGTCACAGAGAAATGGAACCGGGCAAAAAACAATGCCCACCTAGCTTGATGGGCATTCAAACATTTAGCAGCATCCAGATAGATCATATTCTTATGATCAGTAAAGACTTGTATAGGATGTCTAGCACCCTCCAAAAAATGTCGCCAATGCTCAAATGCAAGCTTAATAGCCAGCAATTCTCGGTTCCCAACATCGTAGTTGAGCTCCTCCTCTGAAAATTTCTTAGAAAAGAACGCACAGGGATGTACCCCATTCTCTTCCTCCTGTGACAGAACAGCCCCCAATCCTACTTATGAGGCATCCACCTCTACCAGAAAGGGCTTAGTCTCATGTGTCTGGATCAAGACAGGAGCAGAGCTAAACTTCTCCTTGAGATGCTCAAAGGCCTTAACAGCCTCAGGGGACCATTGGACAGTATTAGAACCCTTCTAAGTAAGATCAGTAAGAGGTTTTGCGATAACAGAAAAATTCTTTATGAATTTTCTATAATAATTAGCAAACCCCAAGAATCTCTGAATTGACTCCAAGCATTCAGGTCTAGGCCACTCCAATACCGCATGAACCTTCACCGGGTCCATCTCAAACCCATCACTGGAAACAATGTACCCCAAAAAGCTAATTTTCTGTGCCGCAAACTCGCATTTCTCCAGTTTAGCAAAGAGTGTGTTTTCTCTCAGAATCTGCAGAACCACGCGGACTCTCTGCCAATGCGACTCCAGATCGGGCGAGTAGATCAAAATATCATCCAAATAAACGATAACACTCCTACCGATCAACGGCCTCCGAATGTCGTTGATGAAATTTTGAAAAAACGCCGGGGCATTTGTAAGACCGAAAAGCATTACTAGACACTCAAAATGACCTTCTGGGGTATTAAAGGCTGTCTTCCATTCATTGCCTTCTTTAACCCACAGCAAATTATATGCCCCACAGAGATCAATCTTAGAGAACCTCTTGGCTCCAACCAATTGGTTAAACAAATACGGAATTAGCGGCTAGGGGTAAGGATTGCGCACAGTTTTCTTATTAATCTCCCTGAAATCCAGACACGACTAAGACCCCCATCTTTTTTTTTTTTTACAAAAGGGAATACCACGGCCACAGGGGACTTAGAGGGTCTTATATGACCTGCAGTAAGACTAGGCTGCAGGTATTCCTTTAAGGCCTCCCTCTTGGGAATTGTCAGATTAAATAAACGACTCTAAGGGAGAGTAGCACCTAGTTTACTCCTGCCTTACCCATTACGTCTCCACTCACTCTCTTCTAGACCCTTCACAGTCCAGCTTCCGCCCCCTACATTCGACTGAAACTGCACTCATCAAAGTGACCAATGACCTTCTGACAGCAAAGCGTAATGGTCACCACTCTCTGCTCATTCTTCTCGACCTATCTGCAGCTTTCAACACTGTTGACCACCATCTCCTACTCTCTAGGCTCCAGTCACTAGGCATTAAGGACACTGCTTTCTCCTGGTTATCTTCCTATCTTTCTGACCGCTCCTTCAGTCTTTTGTTCGCTGGCTCCACGTCATCTCCTCTTCCACTTGCTGTAGGGGTACTTCAGGGCTCAGTCCTTGGCCCCCTTCTCTTCTCTCTCTACATGGCCCCAATTGGACAGACCATCAGCAGATTTGGCTTTCAGTATCATCTTTATGCTGATGATACACAACTATATACGTCATTCCCCGACCTTACCCCCGCTGTACTACAGAACGCCAGTGACTGTCTGTCTGCAGTCTCCATCATCATGTCCGCTCTCTATCTGAAAATCAACCTCTCCAAAACTGAACTTCTTCTGCTCCCGCTGTCGACTAACCTCCCTAAATCTGACATTTCCCTCTCCGTGGGTGGCACCACAATAACACCCCGGCAACAGGCGCGCTGTCTGGGTGTTATATTTGACATCAATCTCTCCTTCACATCCCATATACAATCTCTTGCCCGCTCTTGCCACTTACACCTAAAGAACATCTCTAAAATCCGCCCTTTTCTCACCATGGAAACAACAAAAACCCTCACTGTAGCATTGATCCACTCCCACCTGGATTACTGCAACGCTCTATTAATTGACCTCCCTATTACTCAACTATCCCCTCTCCAGTCCATACTTAATGCAGCAGCCAGGGTCATCTATCTGGCTAATCGGTACTCGGACATGTTTGCTCTTCGCCAATCCTTACATTGGCTGCCCATTCATTATAGGATCCAATTCAAAGTACTTGTTCTCACCCACAAAGCTCTCCACAGTGCAGCACCCCTATACATTTCCTCCCTCATTTCTGTCTATCGGCCTAACCGACCACTGTGCTCTGCAAACGACTTTTGACTCCAAGACTTCTCCCGCACTACTCCAACCCTCTGGAATGCTCTACCCCAAGAAATTAGGACTATCCACAATTTGCATAGTTTCAGGCGCTCCCTCAAAACACATTTGTTCAGAGCGGCCTATCACGTTCACTAATCACAGTCATTCTATGTGTAAGTGTGCATGTGTAGCCCATTCACTATCTCCATCCATCCCTCACTCCCTCAAGATGGCTGGACCATCATTGTAAATACACCATTGTAAATACACACCTGTACTTTGTATCTCCCCCATCTCATTGTAGATTGTAAGTAGTGTTGAGCATTCCGATACCGCAAGTATCGGGTATCGGCCGATATTTGCTGTATTGGAATTCCGATACTTAGTTCCGATACTTTTTTCATATCGAATACCGGAATCGGAAGTTCCCATAATGCTAGGAGCCCGCTCGATTTGATTCAGCCAATGGGGATCCTCAGAAGTGTGGGCACATCCTGTTAGGCATGTAGGCATGTTAGCTACTGGCATGGCTGTGATTGGCTGCTGAAATGATGTCATGATGCACTATAAAAACTGCAGCAGCCACCATTTCTGGTCACTCTGCTGTGAATTCAGTTAGGGACAGGCTGCTGTTGAAGACTGTGAGGGACAGTTAGAAATAGCGATCATCAAACATATCTATTGCTCTACCCAGGCTACATAATCCACCACTGTAGCATTTTTGTAGCCCAGCAGCGCTGTTTTAATAGCTGTCTGCAAGGGCTGTGTGAGTGCAGACCCACACTGTGTAGTGTGTCCTGCAGGCATGTCTGCTTGTAGGCCGCCCAGCATGTGTCTCTGCCTCATACACATTTTTCTTTTATTGCTGCTTTTTTTTTCTCCTGTATAGTGTGCTTCCATACATATCCATATACGTTGGTTGCAAACACTAAAGGAGTGGACAGCAAAGCCTTTCAGCAGCCTTTCAGTGCTATAGCCCATTTCTCTGCACTGTTTTTGGCTGTCTGATAGGTCTCTCTGTGTGTGAGTGCAGTGTGTTCTACAGCCACCGCTCGTTGTAGTCCGCTCAGCGTGCGTCACTGCCTCATACATAGTCCTTTTTTTGCAGCAAATTTAGCCAGATTTTTGCTCCTATATTAGTGTGCTTCCATCCGCATCCATTGTCATTGGTTGGTTGCAAACACTATATAGGATTAGACAGAGGAGCCTTTTTGCTGGCTTGTGCCCTTCAGGGCCAGCCAGACTAGTATCACCCTATTATTTGGAGCCTCATCAATTGGCCGTGGAGTTTCAGCAGGGAGAGGACGGGGGGATTCAGCAGGGAGAGGACGTGGGGATTCGGTGTCTGCTGCAGCCACCAGTGACCCGGCATCCCCCACTTTTACCAGGCAACAGTCCTTCATGCGCAGCTTTGTAGGACCTTGCCATACCCCACTGCTGCGTGACGAACAAATTGAAGCCGTTGTCGGATGGATAGCAGCTAACGCATCCACTTCAATGACTTCCGCATCCTCCCAGGGCCAGAGCACTGAGGAGCAACCATCTGTCTCTTCACCACCTGCCAAATTGCCCAGGCAGTCTGAGAGCCCTGGACAGGAGCCATCTCAATCTTTACTTCTGTTCTCAGAATCTGTTGGCTTGGAAAGAGGTGGCCAGCCAAGCAGCATTCTAGAGCATGAAGAAGAGGGAGTATGCAGTGATGCGCAACTGCTTTGTCCCTCTGAATCTGAAGAGGCAGGTGGGCCAGTGCCTATTGTCAGCACACCTCAGTGCTCATCTGATGATGATGAGACTCAGTTGCCAATTTCTGGTGCGTACGGTGCTGGCGAGACAACCCAGGACCAGCCGGGGCTTGAAGAGGGGAGTGGAGATGATGAGGTCCTTGACCCATCGTGGCGTCAGCCACAGGAAGGTGGTGGGAGCAGCGCTGAGGAAGAGATTCCCCGAACGGCCAAAAGAGGAGAGGGCGGGGGCAGACTTGGTTGCCTGTAGCCTCCACTTTGGCACCCGTGAGGAGCAATCCTCTTCCAAAACAGAAAACTGGCGCTCCCAGGACTTGCATTGCGTGGTCTTTTTTTGACACAGTTGCAGATGACATTTGCTTTGTCAAATGCAAGCTGTGTCATCAGAAAGTTAAACGAGGGAAAAATGTGAGCAACCTCAATACCACAAATATGTGGAAACATGTGCGTACCAAGCACGAGGTGGAGTTACACAGACACACTGAAGATGTAGGCCAACCTTCAGCAGCACCTACCACCTCTTCAGCTCGTGTTGGGGCCTCTTCCTCCAGCTCACACACAGCTGGTTCGGCTTCCTCACTGGAACGCCATGGAAGAACCTCTGCCACTGTTGTCCAGAGACCCAGTGAAATTCCACCCACTGAACCACGTTCTCAGTCATCAGCACACTCCCAGGCCACTCACCAGCAATCGGTAGCACAGGCATGGGAGAAAAAGCGGCCATACTCGGCAAACCATCCCCGAGCACTGGCTCTGAATGCCGGCATTGCCAAACTACTGGCCCTTGAGATGCTGTCATTCAGGCTGGTGGAGACTGACAACTTCCGGAACTTGATGTCATTGGCAGTTCCACAAAACAATGTGCCCAACCACTTTTATTTCAGCAGGCAAGCCGTCCCTGCCCTGCAAAAGCATGTGGAGGGGAAAATTAAAAATGTGCTACTAAACGCCGTCAGTAGCAAGGTCCACCTGACCACCGATGCGTGGACCAGTAGCCATGGACAGGGACGATACCTTTCCCTCACTGCCCATTGGGTCAATGTTGTGGAGCCGGGTACAGATCTGGAGAGTGGCTCTGGACGTATTCTGCCAACTCCAAGGATTGCAGGAATGCAGTCTGTACATATTGAGTCCTCCTCCTACTCTAGTTCCTCGGAATCAGCACTGCATGAGCCTGTTAGGCCAGATATGAGCACAGGTGTGGCCAAACGTCAACAGGCCATCCTTAAATTAATTTCTTTGGGGAATCGGAGCCACACAGCACAGGTGCTCTGGAATGCCATCAAGCAGGAGAGCGATGTGTGGTTTGTGCCAGCGAATCTCCAGCCAGGTTTCGTAGTGAGTGACAATGGCCGAAATCTAGTGGCAGCTCTGGGCCTAGGCAACCTCACTCACATACCATGTCTGGCACACATGCTCAATTTGGTTGTGCAGAGCTTTCTGAGGGACTATCCGGATCTTGATGCACTGCTGCACAAGGTTCGCCTAGAGTGTGCTCACTTGCGGCGTTCCAGCATGGCAAGATCGCGCATTGCATCTCTGCAACGCCGATTCCACCTGCCTGAACATCGCATCATATGTGACCTCCCCACCAGGTGGAATTCAACGTTACATATGTTGGAGCAGTTGTGTGAGCAGCAGGCAGCAGTAATGGAGTACCAGCTGCATCAGGCGCAAACAAGTCGCACTGTGCGCCGGACACACTTCACCACCACTGAGTGGGCCACTATGAGAGACATCTGCCAAGTTTTGCGTGCCTTCGATGACTCCACGCGGATGGCCAGTGCAGATGATGCACTAGTCAGCATGACTGTCCCCCTTATCTGTCTGCTTCAAAAAACCTTACAAGCACTAAGTGAGGAGGTTTTTGAAGAGGTCGAGGATGAGGAGTCAGAAATGCCATCTGCTTCTGGCAAGTCTGTGCAACGTGCCTCCTGTTATGATTGAGTCACCATAGGAGGCAAAAACAAAAATGCTAGCTAAGTCCAGAAAACCAGAGAGGTTGGCAGCTATCGGATTGCAGACCCCTGATCCTATCACAACAACTAACAGTAGCCGTGGGGGGTTCCTACGATGCCCTAGACCCCTCGATCACAGCCGGAGAACTAAATAGGCCTAAAGAAAGAAAGGGGAAATCTAAACTGCCCCAGAGCAGACCCCAAAGCAATAGGCAGCCCCCAACATATAATGACGGTGAAGCAAGATGAAAACACTAACACAGACAGAAAGATAAACTGAGCAAAGACGGGGCCCAAAACTACCTAGATAGGAAAGGACAGGAAGGCTGCTGTCTGCAATCCGTGAAAACCCTATGAAAATAAGAGCCAACAGACTGACAGCGAAAAAGGCCCTGAAGACGCTAGGCTTCAAAAAAGCTATGTCAGTACTCAGGAATATTCTGAAGACAGAGCAACCGGCAAAAGGAGATTCAGCTCATCCCAGCAGGGAATGGCAGAATCCAGAAAAGCAAGCAAAACAAACACAAAACATAAATGCAAACAGGCAAAGCAGAAACTTAGCTTTAGGGAAGCAGTAATCAGACTGGTGTCCTAAGTCCACAGAGAAATCACCCGCAGGGCAGGAGGGCATCGGCAGCCTTATATCCAGTCAGTGACCCCACTCAGCCAGTCATCCTCATTAGACTCAGGTGCCTGAAAATCAGGCTCATCACCCTCCTCCACCAGAATAGGGAGTTCCCCAGACCTCAGTGAAGAAGGGGAAAATGAACTCACAACAGTACCTCCCCCTTGAGGAGGGGTCACCGAACCCTCAAACACGCCACCAGGGCGATCAGGGTGAGCCTGATGAAAGGCACGCACCAATCTTTTGGCATGAATATCAGAGGCAGAGACCCAGGAATTATCCTCCTGACCATAACCCTTCCACTTAACCAAATACTGGAGTCTCCGTCTAGCCAGATGGGAATCCAGTATTTTCTCTACCTCATATTCCATGTTACCTTCAACCAATACAGGGTCTGGAGGTGCCACCCCAGGAACAATTGGTTCAACAAACCTCTTCAACAAGGACTTATGGAACACATTATGGATTTTAAATGTGACAGGAGGAGCCAAACGAAAAGAGACCGGATTAATAATCTCCAAAATCTTGTAAGGTCCAATAAATCTAGGCTTAAACTTAGGAGAAGCCACCTTCATAGCAATATTTTTAGAAGATAACCACACCATATCACCAATCTTAAACTGGGGACCAATGGTCCTATGTCGATTGGAAAACCGCTGGGCCTTTTCCTGGGAGAGAGATAACTTATCCACCACTTGGTCCCAGATCTGGTGCATTCTCTCCACCACAGTGTCAACACCTGGGCAGGCAGAAGGCTCCACCTGCCCTGAAGAAAATCGAGGATGAAACCCAAAGTTACAAAAAAAAGGTGACATCAAAGTGACAGAACTAGCTCTATTATTTAAAGCAAATTCGGCCAAGGGCAGAAATGAAACCCAATCATCCTGATCAGCGGAAATAAAACATCTCAAATACGACTCCAAGGTCTGGTTTGTTCTCTCTGTCTGCCCATTGGTCTGAGGGTGAAAAGCAGAGGAGAAGGACAACTGAATTCCCAGCTTGGAACTGAATGTCCTCCAAAACTAGACACAAACTGAACTCCTCTGTCAGATACAATGTTCTCAGGAATCCCGTGCAAGCGAACCACCTGTTGCAAAAACAGGGGCACCAACTCAGAGGAAGATGGCAGCTTAGGGAGTGGTACAAGATGAACCATCTTAGAGAACCTATCACAAATCACCCAAATAACAGTCATTCTTTGAGAGACCGGCATATCAGAGATGAAATCCATTGAAATATGGGTCCATGGCCTCCTGGGGACCGGCAAAGGCATCAACAACCCACTAGAGCGAGAACAAGTTTTAGACCGGGAGCAAGTCCCACAGGACTGCACAAAATTCCTGACATCATGAGACAAGGTGGGCCACCAAAAAGAGCGACTCACCAGATCTCTAGTACCAAAAATACCTGGATGACCAGCCAATGCAGAGCAATGAACTTCAGACATCACTCTCTTCTTCCACTGGTCAGAAACATACAACTTTCCACTGGGACAACGCTCAGGTTTGTCCTCCTGGAACTCTTGCAGAGCAAGTCTCAAATCGGGCGAGATGGCAGAAAGAACTACCCCTTCGCCTAAGATGGTAGCAGGCTTGGTTACCACAGGAGAATCAGCAAAGAAACTCCTAGAGAGGGCGTCTGCCTTGACATTCTTAGTTCCAGGAAGAAAAGAAACCACAAAATCAAAACGTGTAAAAACAAGGCCCACCTAGCCTGTCTAGGGTTCAAGCGTTTAGCCGACTCTAGGTAAATCAAATTCTTGTGGTCAGTGAGGACCACAACTTGATGTTTAGCTCCCTCCAACCAATGTCTCCACTCCTCAAATGCCCATTTCATGGCCAACAGTTCCCGATTCCCCACATCATAGTTACGTTCACATGGAGAGAACTTTCGGGAAAAGAAAGCACAGGGATTCATTTTAGATGTTACAGGATCCTTTTGGGACAAAACAGCTCCTGCACCAATCTCAGAAGCATCCACCTCTACCTGGAACGGGAGTGAGACATCCGGTTGCCGCAAAACCGGGGCGGAGGTAAATCTTCGCTTCAGCTCCTGAAAGGAAGCAACAGCCTCCGGAGACCAATTCAACACATCAGCACCCTTCTTAGTCAGATCAGTCAATGGCTTGGCAATACTAGAAAATTTTGCTATAAATTTCCGATAAAAATTAGCAAACCCCAAAAACTTCTGGAGGACCTTCAAAGAAGTGGGCTGAACCCAATCATAAATGGCCTGTACCTTGGCCGGGTCCATTTCAATAGTTGACGGAGACAAAATAAATCCCAAAAATGAAATCCTCTGTACTCCAAAAAGGCATTTCGATCCTTTGACATACAGGGAATTCTCCCTCAAGATCCGGAACACAGTCCGAATATGTTCCACATGAGAATCCCAATCCTTGGAGAAGATCAAAATATCATCCAGATAGATAATCAAAAATTTATCGACAAAGTCTCGAAAAATATCGTTCATGAAGCACTGGAAGACAGAAGGGGCATTATTGAGCCCAAAAGGCATCACCAGGTACTCAAAATGTCCCTCCGGAGTATTAAACGCCGTCTTTCATTCATCCCCCTGCTTAATGCGGATAAGATTATACGCCCCCCTGAGGTCAAGCTTGGTAAACCAGCAAGCACCTTTAACTCTAGAGAATAGATGCGAAATCAGGGGTAACGGATACTGATATTTAATAGTAATTTTATTGAGGGCACGATAATCAATACAAGGCCTTAAAGAACCATCCTTTTTGGCCACAAAAAAAAACCGGCACCTAAGGGTGAAGAGGATGGTCTAATATGACCCTTCTCCAACGCCTCCTTAATATAGGACCGCATAGCCTCGTGCTCGGGTACAGATAAATTGAAGAGCCGACCCTTGGGAAATTTACACCCCGGGCTTAGTTCAATAGCACAGTCATAACTCCTATGAGGAGGCAAGGACGCAGACTCATTCTCACTAAATACATCATAAAAGTCTGCCAAATAGTCAGGAACATCATGCGACTGAGGAGAGGTGGAAAAAACCGGAGCCTCACTAAAGGCACACCGACAACCCCAACTCACCACAGACACAGACTTCCAATCCAAAACTGGATTATGAATTTGCAACCAGGGAAACCCCAGAACAACGGCATCATGCAGACCATGCAACACCAAAAAATCTGTAATTTTCTTGATGGTCTGGGGCGACCCGCATGACCACCTGGGTCCAAAACTGAGGTTTATTTTTAGCCAAAGGAGTAGCATCAATCCCCCTCAAAGGGATAGGCATCTGCAGAGGTGTCATCGAAAATCCACAACATTTAGCAAAATCCAAGTCCATTAGGTTTAGCGCTGCTCCCGAATCCAAAAAAGCCTTGGCGGAAAATGTGGACAGGGAGCAGATCAGAGTAATTGCCAGAAGAAACTTAGGTTGAACACCACCAACAGAAAACGTGTGTGCAAAGCGTTTCTCTCGTTTAGGACAAACAGAAATAATATGCGAGGCATCTCCACAGAAAAAACACAGCTTATTACGCCTTTTGAACTCCTGACGTTGCGCCTTAGACAAAACTCTATCACATTGCATAGGTTCAGACGTCTGTTCAACCGGTGGCAACACCTCTCGTGCAATCCTGCGTTCACGTAAACGCCGATCAACCTGAATGGCTAATGACATAGAATCGTCCAGACCAGAGGGAACAGGAAATCCCACCATAGTATCTTTTACGGCTTCTGACAAACCCTTCCGAAAGAGAGCAGCCAAGGCATTATCATTCCAGGTAGTAAGGACCGCCCACTTTCGGAACTTTTGACAGTACATCTCTGCAGAATCTCGACCCTGGTTTAATGCCAACAGGGTCTTTTCAGCCTGATCAATAGCATTAGGTTCGTCATACAACAACCCCAAAGCTTGAAAGAATGCGTTCACATTAGTCAGAATAGGATCATCTGGTTTCAAAGAAAACGCCCCATCCTGGGGATCGCCACGCAGCAAAGAGATGACAATTTTAACCTGCTGCGCGGAGCTCCCTGACGAGTTAGGCTTCAAGGCCAAAAATAATTTACAATTATTTTTGAAACTCAAAAATTTAGATCGATCCCCAAAAAATACATCAGGTGTAGGGATCTTTGGTTCAACAGCATGCGAACGAGCAAGGTAGGCGGAAATTCCCCACACTTCCGCAGCGAGCTGCTCAACACGATCAGACAATTGCTTTATCTCCATTGAGAGAAAAAAAAATTCCCCCTGCGGCCTCAGAGATATAGAGGAGAGAATATACACACACCACTTTTTTTTTTTTTTAAACACAATTCTTTCCTGCTATTGAGTACCCTAGGATCTGCGGTATGGGGGGTGATTCTGTTATGATTGAGTCACCGTAGAAGGCAAAAACAAAAATGCTTGCTAAGTCCAGAAAACCAGAGAGGTTGGCAGCTATCGGATTGCAGACCCCTGATCACATCACAACAACTAACAGTAGCCGTGGGGGGTTCCTACGATGCCCTAGACCCCTCGATCACAGCCGGAGAACTAAATAGGCCTAAAGAGAGAAAGGGGAAATCTAAACTGCCCCAGAGCAGACCCCAAAGCAATAGGCAGCCCCCAACATATAATGACGGTGAAGCAAGATGAAAACACTAACACAGACAGAAAGATAGACTGAGCAAAGACGGGGCCCAAAACTACCTAGCTAGGAAAGGACAGGAAGGCTGCTGTCTGCAATCCGTGAAAACCCTATGAAAATAAGAGCCAACAGACTGACAGTGAAAAAGGCCCTGAAGACGCTAGGCTTCAAAAAAGCTATGTCAGTACTCAGGAATATTCTGAAGACAGAGCAACCGGCAAAAGGAGATTCAGCTCATCCCAGCAGGGAATGGCAGAATCCAGAAAAGCAAGGAAAACAAAACATAAATGCAAACAGGCAAAGCAGAAAACTTAGCTTTAGGGAAGCAGGAATCAGACTGGTGTCCTAGAAGTCCACAGAGAAATCACCCGCAGGGCAGAAGGGTGTCGGCAGCCTTATATCCAGTCAGTGACTCCACTCAGTCAGTCATCCTCATTAGACTCAGGTGCCTGATAATCAGGCTCATTACCTTCCTTAACCAGAATAGGGAGTTCACCAGACCTCAGTGACGAAGGGGAAAATGAACTCATAACACTACCCCTTTTTGTTTGCTCAGTATAGCCCTAGCGGCTCTAGTTCCTAAACGTTATTTTCCAAAACAACACTCGGTCTCGTGTCTCGTCACTGCATCCTGCGAACCTGCTGTTACCTACATTTGGCGTAGTCGGCAGGATGCAGTCTCCGAATGCGGACAATGGTGCCCCAGACCAGGGCAGGGCTGTGAACTCTACAGATAATGAGGGCCCCCTGTTATGGGTCACCAAGGAGGAAAAGACTAAACAAGCTAAGTCACAGAAAACCAGAGAGGTTGGTAACTATGCAGATTGCAGATCCCTGATCCTAACCACAACAACTAGCAGCAGCCATGGAGCGTACCTACGATGGTCCTAGATGCTTCGTCACAGCCGGAGGAGTAAATAAGCCTAAAGCAAGCCCCAGAGCAGCCCCCAAAGGAAAGACAGCCCCCTCACATGTATTGACGGTGAAACAAGATGAAAGCACAAACACAGACAGGAAAATAGGCTGAGCAAATGATGGGGCCCAAACTAACTAGAAATGATAGGAAAGGAAAGACACTGTCTGCAATCTGCCAAAAACCCTACAAAAATAATGTCCAACACTTCTGATAGCAAAATTAATCCTGAAGTCACTAGACTTCTCCCACTATATCAGCACTCTGAAATATTCTGAGACAGAGCAAAAAGAGGCCAATCTAATAAGGGACAAAAAAGCAAATTGGCAAATACAGATAAATAAGAGTGGAAATTCAGCACAGCCCCTGCCGGGGCTGGCTGACCACACAAAAAACTGAATAGACCAACAAAATCAAGTGTGAAAATTAGCAGAAAAACTTAGCTTGAAATGACTGGAACAGAGCTGAAAACCAGGACCTGAAAAGCCAGAAGGAATCACCAGCACCAGACTAGGGCGTCGGCTGTCTTAAATCCAGTCTTAGATTCCTGAGGTCCAATCGACCTGGACCTGGAGAGTGAAGGCAAAAGGGCCAACAAGTGCTAAGCATCTCTGGGAGCTCCTTCAGGACTGTTGGAAGACCATTTCCAGTGACTACCTCTTGAAGCTCATCAAGAGTATGCCAAGAGTGTGCAAAGCAGAAATCAAAGCAAAAGGTGGCTACTTTGAAGAACCTAGAATATAAGACATACAGTATTTTCAGTTGTTTCACACTTATTTGTTAATTATATAATTCCACATGTGTTAATTCATAGTTTTGATGCCTTCAGAGTGAATCTACAATTTTCATAGTCATGAAAATAAAGAAAACGCTTTGATTGAGGTGTGTCCAAACTTTTGGTCTGTACTGTGTATATATATACAGTATACACAGTATATATATACTGTATGTGTGTGTGTATATATATATATATATACACTCACTGGCCACTTTATTAGGTACACCTGTCCAACTGTGTGTTAAGACTTAATTTCTAATCAGCCAATCACATGGCGGCAACTCAGTGCATTTAGGCATGTAGACATGGTCAAGACAATCTCCTGCAGTTCAAACCGAGCATCAGTATGGGGAAGAAAGGTGATTTGAGTGCCTTTGAACGTGGCATGATTGTTGGTGCCAGAAGGGCTGGTCTGAGTATTTCAGAAACTGCTGATCTCCTGGGATTTTCACGCACAACCATCTCTAGGGTTTACAGAGAATGGTCCGAAAAAGAAAAAAAATCCAGTGAGCGGCAGTTCTGTGGCCGGAAATGCCTTGTTGATGCCAGAGGTCAGAGGAGAATGGGCAGACTGGTTCGAGCTGATAGAAAGGCAACAGTGACTCAAATTGCCACCCGTTAGAACCAAGGTAGGCAGAAGAGCATCTCTGAACGCACAGTGCGTCGAACTTTGAGGCAGATGGGCTACAGCAGCAGAAGACCACACTGGGTACCACTCCTCTCAGCTAAGAACAGGAAACTGAGGCTACAATTTGCACAAGCTCATCGAAATTGGACAGTAGAAGATTGGAAAAACGTTGCCTGGTCTGATGAGTCTCGATTTCTGCTGCGACATTCGGATGGTAGGGTCAGAATTTGGCGTAAACAACATGAAAGCATGGATCCATCCTGCCTTGTATCAACGGTTCAGGCTGGTGGTGGTGGTGTCATGGTGTGGGGAATTTTTTCTTGGCACTCTTTGGGCCCCTTGGTACCAATTGAGCATCGTTGCAACGCCACAGCCTACCTGAGTATTGTTGCTGACTATGTCCATCCCTTTATGACCACAATGTACCCAACATCTGATGGCTACTTTCAGCAGGATAATGCGCCATGTCATAAAGCTCGAATCATCTCAGATTGGTTTCTTGAACATGACAATGAGTTCACTGTACTCAAATGGCCTCCTCAGTCACCAGATCTCAATCCAATAGAGCATCTTTGGGATGTGGTGGAACGGGAGATTCGCATCAGGGATGTGCAGCCGACAAATCTGTGCCAACTGTGTGATGCCATCATGTCAATATGGTCCAAAATCTCTGAGGAATGCTTCCAGCACCTTGTTGAATCTCTGCCACGAAGAATTGAGGCAGTTCTGAAGGCAAAAGGGGGTCCAACCCGTTACTAGCATGGTGTACCTAATAAAGTGGCCAGTGAGTGTATACACACACACACACATACACACACTATGACTTATCTCGGCTAAGATAAAGCCTAGATCCTCAGGCTACATTCACACTGTGGGCATAGCCAGGATCAAACCTAGGGGGGGCAGAACCTCATACTGTTCCGCAGAATTTCATACTGCACACCACAGCTGCTGCAGAACCTCATACTTCACACCCCTACACTTGAAAATAAAGCCTGCACCTTAAGAAGATGTGGTGATGAATGCAGTCTATTTATTCCAACTATCAATTGATGTTGATGTGTTACTGAAGACGAGCAATGCCTGTCCTGGGCGTCCTTTTGGGCAGCTATGAGGTGTACCTGACTGGTGCTAAAAAAAAGGAGTGTTAAGGGGGTTTTACACATAGCGATATCGCTATAATGTCACCAATTTTGTGACGTTATAGCGATATCGCTATGTTTGATACTTACCTCTGACCGGCTCCATTTCTCGTCATCAGCTTCCTGCTGGCGCCGACGAGTGACGCGTGGAGGCGGGCGGGAGGACGTCAGGATCACTGTGTGTGAAAGGTGAGTATCATGCGCTGCGTCGCTGCTGCATCGCTGTGAGGTCTGCCTGTGTGACAGCTCACTAGCGATCATTTAGTGATGCACCAGCGATCCTGACCGGGTCGGATCGCTGGTGCATCGCTAAATGTAAAGGGGGCTCTAGTCTGTGTGCTATCTGGCTTTCATTCTTTTTGGTACAGATATGATATGGATAGACAGATATGGATAAATGGATATATAGATAGAGCAGATTTCTAATCTGCTTTTGCTATTGAAAACATTATCTATGAGCTCAAAAACCTTTCAGGTGATGCGGTTTTTTAAAAAGCTGATCTGCTTTTGCAACTGAAAAACGTATTCTCAAAAAACGCAGGAAAAACGCTGTGTGTGAATGTAGCCTTAGATCAGGAATAGAACAGTCATAGGACATTTCATAACTTTCCCAAATTCCTATGAAAAAATATTCCGCACATTCTGCATTGAACTACTGTACCCAATTTATTATATATTTTAGGAGTCAGAGTCGGTCCATTTTATACCGACTCTAACTCCGACTCCACCAAAATGAGCACCGACTCCGACTCCACAGCCCTGGCCCCAGCGGCTCCCCTGCTTGTACTGCCTCCTGGGCAGATGGTGATGGCCCTGCCAATTCGAGCCTTGATGCCCTTGGAGGGCGTAGAGATGCAGGTGGAGCCATGCTACTCAGAACACTTACCTTCTGGCATACTGGTGGCCCGTTCCCTAACTACAGTGCAAAAAGGGACCGTCCTGGTGCGCTGCGTCAACCTCGAAGACCGAGACATCGTCCTGAAAGCTCGGACCGAACTGGCCAAACTAGTAAGGCCTTTAGAAGAAGTGCTGCCGGCTCCTGGGGTTCAATTGAGAGTGCAATCCGAGGATCCTTGGGAAGTAACGATTCGGACTCTGCAGGCCACCGAAATCTCGGCTCAGGAGAAGGGTCGAAACATCCTTGAACAGATGCGGGACGAGCTCTCCGGACTAACTCCAGCCCAGCTCTCCCAGATAAAAACACTGCTCGGACAGTACCATGAAGTATTTGCTAGTCACGAGGAAGATTTTGGATGTACCACCGCCATCACTCATGAAATTCCCACGTCAGGGGCGGCCCCCATCCGAGAACGATATCGACAGATTCCTCCATGACTCTACCAAGAGGTGAAAACTCTGTTGGCCCAAATGTTGCGAAAGGGGTAATACGGGAAAGCCAAAGCCCCTGGGCAGCCCCCATTGTGTTTGTCCGTAAAAAGGATGGTACCTTACGATTCTGTGTGGATTATCGAAAGCTGAATGCTTGTACTATTAAAGACTTATACCCACTGCCCCGCATAGAAGAGTCATTGTCCCCCCTGGGGAAGGCGACGTACTTTTCTACTTTGGACCTAGCCAGTGGGTACTGGCAGGTGCCCATGTCAGAAGAAGATAGGGCCAAGACGGCGTTCATACTGCCTATGGGACTATTTGAGTTCAATCGAATGCTGTTCGGACTGGCCAACGCCCCGGGGACCTTTCAGCGTTTGATGGAGCGGTGTCTGGGAGATCTCAATTTTGAGGCCACGTTGATATACTTGGACAATATCATCGTCTATGCTGCCACATTCGAGGACCACCTAAAGCAGTTGGGACAGGTGCTCGGCCGGTTGCAAAAGTATGGGTTGAAGGTAAAACCCCAAAAATGCCACCTATTTCGCTCCCAGATTGAGTATCTGGGCCATGTCATCACGGCAGAGGGCGTGAGGCCGTCCCGGGAAAAGGTTGCTGTTATTGAGGGATGGCCTACCCCCGAGACGAGACGTGCCTGCCTTCCTGGGGTTGGCCAGATACTACCGTCGTTTCGTAAAAAATTTTGCATCTCAAGCTCGAGCCTTGCACGACCTGCTGAAGGGGGCTCCCTCTGGGGCAAATGGACGGAAAATCCAGTGGCAACAACCTCAAGAAGAGGCCTTCCAAGACCTTAAGGCTGCTCTCTCAGATGCCCCGATGTTGGGGTATGCGGATTTCTCGCTACCATTCATCCTACACACTGACGGGAGTCTTCACGGGCTGGGGGCTTTGTTGTCACAGGTTCAAGACGGCCGGGAGAGAGTGATCATGTATGGAAGCCGCTCACTCCATGATTCCGAGTGCAACCCTGACAATTACAGCTCCTTTAAGCTCGAGCTCCTCGCAGTGCGAACTAGAAGGTGAAGAGATACCGTTCGCCCTCACCGCTGCCGTGCGCACAGCTGCCACCCAGAAAGTATCTCCCTCGGAGACCCAAAGAGGCATGTTGGAACAATCCCGGGATGAGTGGATCCAGCAGCAGCAAGAAGACGAAGAAATTAGACTTCTCCGGAAGTGGGTCGTCGCTGGCAAATTGCCCACTGACCCCCAGAGACGAACTTTGACTCAGGACATGTTGCTAATGTTACGACAATGTGAGAGGCTGGTAATCCGAAAGGGACTATTGTATCGTAAAAAGACATCACGAACAACCTATGTGACAATCTGGCAGGTAGTTACGCCCGGAGCCCTACTCCACAAACTGTCTCGAGAAGCCCACGAAAAAGGGGCTCAAAAGACTTTGCAATGGTTACAATAGAAAATTTACCATCCAGGCTTACAGGCTGTTGTGGATGAGACTTGCCAGACCTATCGCCCATGTGAATTAGCTAAACCGCCCGCACAGCGAACCTCAGTACAAACAATTGTGACCTCATCGCCCCTCGAGCTTCTGACGGTGGATTACCTGACCATTGGTCCCGCACTCCAGGGGTACGAACACTGCCTCGTTATGGTGGACCATTTCACTAAGTTTGCTGTGGTCACCCCCACTCAAGATCAGACCGCGGAGTCGGCCGCCTCCGCAATTTGCAGAAACTTCATACAAGTTTACGGTTGTCCTCAATGGATACCTTCAGATCAAGGAGCATGCTTTTTGGGAAAAGTTATGGAGGAACTACACCATCTCTATGGTATTGACAAATCCTGGACCACGCTGTATCACCCGCAGGGAAACGGGGCCTGCGAACGATTTAATCGGACATTAATCCAAATGTTGCGTACTCTGGAGAGTGACAAGAAGGCCCATTGGCCCGAATATGTCCCTGAATTAGTATGGGTCTATAACAACCGACAACCGAGTACATCGAGTTACCGGCTACACCCCCTACTCTCTGTTGTTCGGACGAGAGGGCAAAGGGATCACTGAGGTAGAGTTGGACCCGGAGGAGCCCCAGCCCTGGACCGGAGTATCTTCATGGGTCCGAAATCATTGACACCAGCTACAAACTCTTCATCGAATCGTACAGACCAAACTCCAAGACTTAGAACATCCAGGAAAGAATACAACTTCACCTCTCAACCTCCAAAGCGGAGACCGAGTACTCGTACTAGATCAACACCCCCAGAACAAATTAGAGCCACGCTGGGAAGAGAGTCCCTATCGTGTCCTACGCCATATAAATCCTGAAGGATCTGTGTAAGAAATACAACCCGAGGATGGAACGCTGCCCACTTGCATTGTGCACCGTAATATGTTACGTCCATGTATCTCGATCGACCTGGAACCTGAACTTGCCCCTCCGGTCTCTGAACCGTTGCCTGTGTTCTGGGACCCAGATGACGAAGAAGACTTTTCCCCAATAACCAGGGGCTCACTACTCAATGATGAACCAACTGACACAATTAACCTGCCCAAACTAGTTAACTCGCCACCATCCACCACCGCAGAAGTCTCCACCCCAGTCGAATTAAGACCCTCCGAGCGGTCAACAGCCGGCAAACCCCCCGAACGATACGAACAAGACCAGTTCATATGGCAACAAAAACTGGCACCTCCACAGATCAACTAAAGCACACTGATGCCCTCGCCTGAGGACTGGCGAACTTACAGGGTGGGGGAGTGTAGGGAGGAGGACCCCCATAGGTTGTCTGGTCCGGAACCAAGGGAACCGCCATCTGGGTTCCTAGGGAAACAGTACCTGGGAACAAAGGAGAGCAGATAACTGAGCGTGACTGGGCAGCAAGGGGAGGGGCGAGTATAAAAGGTGCAGGGGGCACACAGGGGAGACAGTTGGTGGCATGCCAGACACTGGACAAGAAGCTGTGGGACTGTGAGAGAGCTAGAACAGCCAACAGTGACCAGAGGGGAGAACGGCAGCAGAGAGGAGATTCTGAGTGCCCGTGAGAGAGGAGGTACCGAACTTGCCGACCAGAGACCAACCCCCCCTGCCAAGTCGGGGACACGACCTGCCCACAGTCGTCCGCAGCCGGTACTGCTCTGCTCCAGCCCGTTGCGGCCTGTCCGCTGTCTCCCGCGGCCACTTCAATCCTTCCCGCTGCAGCCCCACTACAGTCAGCAGTTGCGGCCTGTGCATCACCGCCCATGGCTTCCATTACCCCGCTACAGTTGGCAGTTGGGGCCTGCTCCTCACCTACGGAGAGACTCTTTGCACAGGCCCAGTCTGTTCGCGTGGCCTACCAACCGCCACTCTTCCAGACTACGTCACTACCCTGGGAGCAATGCACCTAGGATTTCACTGATTGAGTGCCTTTGCCGGCTGCCGCAGTTTTCTTTGACTGGTCTCCCTGAGGTCAGTGATTGTTTTGTGATGTTGGTCTACTAGGCATTGCTCCCACCTAGCCAGAATCCTACTCCACACTGATGAGGGGCAACACCCCAAAACAGCTGTCTGTGGAAGGATACCTAGCCTTGGTATTTCCCTTGTCATATCTGTAAACTCGTAAAGAGCTGGATATTGACTTAAAGGGCCACTTAATATGGTGGTTTCCGAAAGGAGCCACTCCTTAGCTGGGTCCTTCCCTGGAGGAAGATCTGGCTAGTCCCGTGTTTGAGACTCTCAAATGAGGCTCCATGGACTTTATTTGCATATTTGTATTTCCCAGGGAGCAATGCACCTAGGATTTCACTGATTGAGCGCCTTTGCCGGCTGCCACAGTGTTTTCTTTGTCTGGTCTCCCTGAGGTCAGTGATTATTTTGTGATGTACGTCACTACCCTGCTTGGGGGGACTGGAGTCCCCGTGGACTCGCTAACGAACGGGACACTGCTGTGGCTACAGGGGGTTACCGCAACGAAAGACTCCCTTAGGGCCTGTTGTGCCCCAATTTCTCCTGGGTGCTGGACACCTGAAGACTACAACAGTTCCTCAACAGCTGGGCCCAGCGGCTGCGACATCAAAGCAGCCACATTAGTGACACCAAAGCAGCCACACCAGCGACACCGAGGGACGTCAGGAAGGATGAGTTGACTTTATGAAATAAGGACCCGCAGTTGTCCGTTTCGTGGCCCCATAATAGCTGGCCTTGCTGGGTCAGTCACATTCTCGTTAAAGAAAAGTGTTGTTATTGTTGTTGAGTCCCTGCGAGGACAATTAGTGTTACCCCTTTTTGGTTGCTCAGTATAGCCCTAGCGGCTCCAGTTCATAAACGTTATTTTCCAAAACAACACTGTCTCATGTCTCGTCACTGCATCCTACGAACCTGCTGTTACCTACACACAGCAGCCATATATGTGGAATGCGGCTCTGTGGACGGAGGTAGGTGCTGGAGGCTCCATTATTCTCTATGTGGAGTGCGGCTCTGCGTGTGGAGGTCGGTGCTGGAGGCTCCATTATTCTCTGTGTGGAGTGTGGCTCTGTGGGTGGAGATCGGTGCTGGAGGCTCCATTATTCTCTATGTGGAGTGCGGCTCTGCGTGTGGAGGTCGGTGCTGGAGGCTCCATTATTGTCTGTGTGGAGTGTGGCTCTGTGGGTGGAGATCGGTGCTGGATGCTTCATTATTCTCTATGTGGAGTGCGGCTCTGCGGGTGGAGGTCGCTGCTGGAGGCTCCATTATTCTCTATGTGGAGTGTGGCTCTGCGGGTGGAGGTCAGTGCTGGATGCTTCATTATTCTCTATGTGGAGTGCGGCTCTGTGGGTGGAGGTCGGTGCTGGAGGCTCCATTATTCTCTATGTGGAGTGCGGCTCTGCGGGTGGAGGTCGGTGCTGGAGGCTCCATTAATCTCTATGTGGAGTGCGGCTCTGCGGGTGGAGGTCGGTGCCGGAGGCTCCATTATTCTCTATGTGGAGTGTGGCTCTGCGGGTGGAGGTCGGTGCTGGAGGCTCCATTAATCTCTATGTGGAGTGCGGCTCTGCGGGTGGAGGTCGGTGCCGGAGGCTCCATTATTCTCTATGTGGAGTGTGGCTCTGCGGGTGGAGGTCGGTGCCGGAGGCTCCATTATTCTCTATGTGGAGTGTGGCTCTGCGGGTGGAGGTCGGTGCCGGAGGCTCCATTATTCTCTATGTGGAGTGCGGCTCTGCGGGTGGAGGTCGGTGCCGGAGGCTCCATTATTCTCTATGTGGAGTGCGGCTCTGCGGGTGGAGGTCGGTGCCAGAGGCTCCATTATTCTCTGTGGAGTGCGGCTCTGCGGGTGGAGGTCGGTGCTGGAGGCTCCATTATTCTCTATGTGGAGTGTGGCTCTGCGGGTGGAGGTCGGTGCCGGAGGCTCCATTATTCTCTATGTGGAGTGCGGCTCTGCAGGTGGAGGTCGGTGCCGGAGGCTCCATTATTCTCTGTGGAGTGCGGCTCTGCGGGTGGAGGTCGGTGCCGGAGGCTCCATTATTCTCTATGTGGAGTGCGGCTCTGCGGGTGGAGGTCGGTGCCGGAGGCTCCATTATTCTCTGTGGAGTGCGGCTCTGTGGGTGGAGGTCGGTGCTGGAGGCTCCATTATTCTCTATGTGGAGTGCGGCTCTGCGGGTGGAGGTCGGTGCCGGAGGCTCCATTATTCTCTATGTGGAGTGCGGCTCTGCGGGTGGAGGTCGGTGCTGGAGGCTCCATTATTCTGTATGTGGAGTGCGGCTCTGCGGGTGGAGGTAGGTGCTGGAGGCTCCATTATTCTCTATGTGGAGTGTGGCTCTGCAGGTGGAGGTCGGTGCTGGAGGCTCCATTATTCTCTATGTGGAGTGCGGCTCTGCGGGTGGAGGTCGGTGCCGGAGGCTCCATTATTCTCTATGTGGAGTGCGGCTCTGCGGGTGGAGGTCGGTGCTGGAGGCTCCATTATTCTCTATGTGGAGTTTGGCTCTGCGGGTGGAGGTAGGTGCTGGAGGCTCCATTATTCTCTATGTGGAGTGTGGCTCTGCAGGTGGAGGTCGGTGCTGGAGGCTCCATTATTCTCTATGTGGAGTGCGGCTCTGAGGGTGGAGGTCGGTGCTGGAGGCTCCATTATTCTCTATGTGGAGTGCGGCTCTGCGGGTGGAGGTCGGTGCTGGAGGCTCCATTATTCTGTATGTGGAGTGTGGCTCTGCGGGTGGAGGTCGGTGCTGGAGGCTCCATTATTGTGGAGGTCGGTGCCGAAGGCTCCATTATTCTCTATGTGGAGTGTGGCTCTGCGGGTGGAGGTCGGTGCTGGAGGCTCCATTATTCTCTATGTGGAGTGTGGCTCTGCGGGTGGAGGTCGGTGCTGGAGGCTCCATTATTCTCTATGTGGAGTGCGGCTCTGCGGGTGGAGGTCGGTGCTGGAGGCTCCATTATTCTCTATGTGGAGTGCGGCTCTGCGGGTGGAGGTCGGTGCTGGAGGCTCCATTATTCTCTATGTGGAGTGTGGCTCTGCGGGTGGAGGTCGGTGCTGGAGGCTCCATTATTCTCTATGTGGAGTGTGGCTCTGCGGGTGGAGGTCGGTGCTGGAGGCTCCATTATTCTCTATGTGGAGTGTAGCTCTGCGGGTGGAGGTCGGTGCTGGAGGCTCCATTATTCTCTATGTGGAGTGTGGCTCTGCGGGTGGAGGTCGGTGCTGGAGGCTCCATTATTCTCTATGTGGAGCGCTCCAGCACAGCAGAGTCCTACATACACTGAGGCCCTGATCATGTGACCCCCTGACTCCTCCCCTCCTGTGACCTCATCACAGGTCCTGTGCGCACACAGCAGCCGTATTCGTGGCAGACGCTCCTGGATCTTCTCCTTTCTGGGCCGGTTCCTCCTGTGAGTCCTATTAACCCTTTGTTCCCAGTATTCTCCTTCCTGACAGGACAATATCTGAATTTGGATAGTGTGACAGGAATTTCAGCAATGTGGAAGGAAAAAAATGACAATTTTACTTTATTTCCTCACATAAATGTTACTTTGGCCCCAAATTTAGCTTTTTCATAAAGGTAACAGGAGAAATGACCCCATACAATATGGTGTGCAATGTCTCCTGAGTGCGCCAATGCCCCATAGGCTCGGAAGGGAAGGGACGCCATTGTGGCTGGAATAGATTGCGGACGCCATGTCACATGTGAAGAGCCCCTGACAAGCCATAACAGCAGAGACCCCACAAGTGACCCCATGTTACACACTCCACCTCTGGAGGATTCATCTCGGGGAGCAGTGAGTATATCTATCCCTCAGGGGAGTCATAGAATTGTATAACATTGAGCTGAGTAAATGAGATACGACCATTCTTCTCCACTAAATTGTTGCTCTGTCCCCAAGTCTGTCATTTTCAAAAGGGATAATGGGAGAAAACAAAAACAATTTGTTACCCAATTTCTCCTGAGTGCGCCAATGCCCCATAAGTGGTGGAAAACTACTTTTGAGGCTCAGTGCAAAGCTCAGAAGGGAAGGAGCGACGGTCTGAGGGGCCATGTCACATTATCAGAGTCCCAGAACAGCAGAACCCCCAATAAGAGACACCATTTTACAAACTCCACCTCTTGATTAGTTCATCTTTGTTCCAGAATTTTATACCATTGGGCGATGAAGAAAAAATAATTACATTTTGCCACAAAAAATAGTTTTACCCCATTTTTACCTTTCTACAAGGAGAAATAGGAGAAATAGGTAAAAATGGCACCAAAATTCATCAGACAATATCAGATCAATGTGGGAATACCCCATATGTGACTGTACAGTACTTCATACCCACACGGCGAGACTCGGGAGGGAAAGAGCGCTATTTGATTCTTGGAGAACAAATTGTCTTAGGATACAGTGGGGAAAATAAGTATTTGATACACTGCAGATTTTGCACGTTTTCCTACAGAGAATGGAGAGGTCTGTAATTTTTATTGTAGGAATACTTCAACTGTGAGAGACAAAATCTAAAAATAAAAATAACAGAAAATCACATTGTATGATTTTTAAATAATTAATTTGAATTTTGTTGCATGAAATAAGTATTTGATACAATAGAAAAACAGGATTTTTGGCCCACTCCTCCATACAGATCTTCTCCAGGTATTTCAGTTTTTGGAGTGGGCGCTTGGTAACATTGAGTTTCAGCTCAATCCAAAGATTTTCTGTTGGGTTCAGGTCTGTAGACTGGCTAGGCCACTCCAGGACCTTGAAATTCTTCTTAAGTAGTCACCCCTTAGTTGCCCTGTCTGTGTGTTTCGGGTCATTGTTCTGCTCGAAGACCCAGCCTTGACCCATCTTTAATGCTCTTACTGAAGGAAGGAGGCTGTTGGCCAAAAACTCCCGATACATGACCCCATCCAACCTTTCTTCAATTCGGTGCAATCATCCTGTCCCTTTTGCATAAAAGCACCCTCAAAGTATAATGTTTACCCTACAATGCTCCATAGTTGGGATGGTGTTTTCAGGGTTATACTCATCCTTCTTGTTCCTCCACACATAGTGTATGGAGCTGATACCAAAAAGTTGTCTTTTGGTCTCTTCTGACCACATGACCTTCTCCCATGCCAACTCTGATTCATCCAGATGGTCATTGGTGTGCTTCAAATGTGCCTGGACATGGCCTGCTGGCGTGAAAAGGGGAACCTTGTGTGCCATGCAGGATTTTAATCCATGACGGTGTGGTGTATTAATAACGGTAATGTTTGAGACTGTGTTCCCAGATTTTTTCAAGGCATTGACCAGGTCCTCCTGTGTAGTTCTGGGCCGATTCCTGACCTTGCTCAGAATCATCCTTACCCCACGAGGCGAGATTTTGCATGGAGCCCCAGGCTGAGGAAGATTGGCTGTTATCTTGTATTCCTTCCATTTTTCTAATAATTTTGCCAACAGTTTTTTCCTTCTCACCAAGTTGCTTGCCTATTGTCCTGTAGCTCATCCCAGCCTTGAGCAGGTCTACAGTTTTGTTCCCAGTGAGTGTGATTGTGTGGACTGGTGTCTTTTATACAGCTAATGAGTTTAAACAGGTGCAAGTAATGAGTACAGAGTAGTTATCTTCTTAAAGAAAAACTAACAGGTCTGTGAGAGCCAAAATTCTTGGTGATGAAATACTTATTTCATGCAGTAAAATGCAATCTAATTATTTAAAACATACAATGTGATTTTCTGGATTTTATTTTTAGACTCTGTCTCTCACAGGTGAAGTGTACCTAAAATTCCAGACCTCTCCATTCTTTGTAGGTGGAAAAACTTGCAAAATCGGCAGTGTGTCACATACTAATTTTCCCCACTGTAGTTTGCGCATTCCATATACAGAGCCCCTAAGAGCTGAATCCCCCCCTTAAGTTACCGGATTTTGGAAATCGTACCCCTCTGGGAATTTATCTACAGTTAAAGGCACAATTTTGACTCTATGGGTGTTTTACAGACTTAAACAGCAATGGGTGTTGCTCAGTGAAAATTGCAAACTGCTATTGTAGTGCCCATACATAATTCCAATTTTAAAACCTCAGGACTAGGGATGAGCGAGTAGTGAAATACTCGGACTCGATGTACTCGTTACGAGTACCTCCTAATACTCGGGTACTCGTAACGAGTAGCAAGTCCAATGTAAGTCTATGGGAAATGTGAGTAATGGCTGTGTGTGTGTGCTGGGTGGGGACTGTGTGAAGACTATGCTGGCCTGTGCGGGACTGTGCTGGGCTGTACAGGTACTGTGTGGGGACTGTGCTGGGCTGTGTGGGGAATGTGCTGGGCTGTGTGGGGACTGTGCTGGGCTGTGTGGGGACTGTGCTTTGCTGTGCGGGGACTGTGCTGGACTGTGTGGGGACTGTGCAGGGACTGTGCTGGGCTGTGAGAGGACTGTGCGGGCTGTGCGAGGACTGTGCTGGGACTGAGGGCTGTGCCGAATATTGCGAGGCGAGTAGTGAAATACTCGCCAGGATTCGAGTACCGCGAGTACCGTATTACTTGCTGAGTACCGAATCCTAACGAGTATACTCGCTCATCTCTACTCAGGACTTGTATATATGGCCACATGCACCTGCCTCCTAGATTATTTAGGCACACCCAAGAGGGAGTGAACTTCAAGCTCAAGGAACATCAGTGGCAGATCGCACCATCCGTCATTGTATGAGACAAAGTGGACTTCATAGGAGACGACCAAGGAGGGCACCATTGTTGCTAAAAAGAATCATTGAAAAAAAACAGACTGGAATTTGGCAAACTACATGTTGACAAGCCACAAAGCTTCTGTCCTATGGACAGATGAGACAAAAATGGAACTTTTTGGCAAGTCACAACAGCTCTATGTTCACAGATGGAAAAATGAAGCATATCAAGAAAAGAACACTCTCCCTACTGTAAAACATGGAGGAGGCTACATTATGTTCTAGGGCTGCTTTGCTGCATCTGGCACAGGGTGTCTATATTCTGTGCAAGGTACAATGTAATCTCAAGACTATCAAGGGATTCTAGAGAGACATGTGCTGCCCAGTGTCAGAAAGCTTAGTCTCCGTTTCAGGTCATGGGTCTTACAAAAGCATAATGACCCAAAACACACAGCTAAAAACACCCAATAATGGCTAAGAGGAAAACACTGGACTATTCTGAAGTGGCCTTCTATGAGCCCTGACCTAAATCCTACTGAGCATTTTTGGAAAGAGCTGAAACATGCCGTCTGAAAAAGGCAATCTTCAAACACAAGACAACTGGAGCGGTTAGCTCTTGAGGAGTGGGTCAAAATACCTGTCGAGAGGTGCAGAAATCTTATTAACAGTTACAGGAATTGTTTGATTGCAGTGATTGCCTCAAAAGGTCGTGAGACAAAATATTAAGGGTACCATCATTTCTGTCCAAGCCTATTTCATGAGTTTTTCTCGTGACATTTTGTACTTCACTTTAGTGAAAAAAATTCTTCGCTACAAATTGCGTTTATTAATGAAAAAGATGGAAATATGGCAAAAATTTTGAAAATTTTGCAATTTTCAAGCTTTGAATTTTATGCCCTTAAACCAGAGAGTTATGTGACAAAAAATAGTTACTAAATAACATTTCCCGCATGTTTACTTTACATCAGCACAATTTTGGAAACAAAATTTTTTTTTTGGTAGGAAGTTATAAGGGTTAAAATTTGACCAGCGATTTCTCATTTTTACCCCAAAATTTACAAAATCATTTTTTTAGGGACCATCTCACATTTGAAGTCACTTTGAGGGGTCTATATGGCAGAAAATACCCAAAAGTGACACCATTCTAAAAACTGCACCCCTCAAGCTACTCAAAACCACATTTAAGAAGATTAATCCTTCAGGTGCTTCACAGGAGCAGAAGCAACGTGGAAGGAAAAAATTAACATTTAACGTTTCAGTCACAAAAATGATCTTTTAGCAACAATTTTCTATTTTCCCAAGGTTAACAGGAGAAATTGGACCCCAAAAGTTGTTGTCCAATTTTTTCTGAGTACGCTGATATCCTATATGTGGGGGGGTCCACTGTGTGGGCGCACGGCAGGGCTCAGAAGGGAAGCAGCGCCGCTTGACTTTTTCAACCTAAAATTGGCTGGAATTGAGATCGGACACTATGTTGCGCTTGATGAGCCCCCGATGTGCCCAAACAGTGGAAACCCCCCACAAGTGACCCCATTTTGGAAACTAGACCCCCTAAGGAACTTATCTAGATGTGTGGTGAGAACTTTGAACCCCCTAGTGTTTCACTAAAGTTTATACTGCCTGGGCGTGAAAATAAAAAATCCTATTTTGTGCCCACAACAATGATCTTTTAGTCCCCAATTTTTAATTTTCCAAAGGGAAACAGGAGAAATTGGACCCCAAAAGTTGGTGTGCAATTTGTCCTGAGTACGCTGGTACCCCACATATAGGAAAAAAACTGTTTAAGCACATGTCGGGGCTCGGATTGGAGCTATGTTTTGGAATGCAGACTTTGATGGAATGGTCTGCGGGCGTCATTTTCTGTTTGCAGAGCCCCTGATGTGCCTAAACAGTAAAAAAACCCACAAGTGACATTGTTTTGGAAACTAGACCCCAAGGAACTTATCTAGATGTGCCCCAACTAATCTAATGTTGCCGGTAAAGTAATTTAGTAGTGCATTGAGATGTGGTACAATTTGAAGCAATCCTTCATACACAGGCCAGGTTTTTCGGGACAGGTGTTGCATTGATAAATGGTGTCCTTGCGTATTCCGTTTTTGTAACACACTCGGCACCTTTTTTGAGATTTACCTCTTTTTGCAGTTTGTGGGACCTCCCCTGGGTAATGCTGACCTGGTACAATACGAGCACCTTCAGTTCCGGAAGTACTGGGGCCCGCTCCTTCCGGAGTGCCAAACATCAGGGCCTTAACCACTACCTCCTGGAACTGAAGGTATGACGTATCGGTGTGGCGTGCACATCGTGACAGCAGGAATGCGTTGAGCATTGCCATTTGGACCGGGAAGGAACAACCACGGGAAGGGCAGTCTCCAATGAAGGAAACCACCTATGCCAAAACATGGTATCCATCCACAGACAGCTGTTTCGGGGTATTGCCCCTCATCAGTGTGGAGTAGGAAACTGGCTAGTAGGAGCAATGCCTAGTAAAAGACTGCGAAACCAGTGGTTGTTCCTGGCTAGTCATTGCTTGCGTTGAGAAACATGTGATGGTGTCTCCGCAGTGTTGGATGTTGATCTCCATGAGGTCACTCATCCTCATTTTCGCAGTCTT
This sequence comes from Dendrobates tinctorius, assembly GCF_039654945.1. NCBI lineage: Eukaryota > Metazoa > Chordata > Amphibia > Anura > Dendrobatidae > Dendrobates > Dendrobates tinctorius. Next base: position 12,515,279 of record NW_027361794.1, read on the forward strand.
TTACTAGGCATTACTCCTACTAGCCAGTTTCCTACTCCACACTGATGAGGTGCAATACCCCGAAACAGCTGTCTGTGGATGGATACCATGTTTTGGCATAGGTGGTTTCCTTCATTGGAGACTGCCCTTCCCGTGGTTGTTCCTTCCCGGTGAAAGACCTGGCTAGTCATTGCTTGCGTTGAGAAACATGTGATGGTGTCTCCGCGGCTGTTGATTTACATGTTTTTGCATATTTCCCATAAGGGATGGGGACATTGCTCTAGAATCACTGCGTTGAGAAACATGTGATGGTGTCTCCGCAGTGTTGGATGTTGATCTCCATGAGGTCACTCATCCTCATTTTCGCAGGTCCATAGGTCAGTCCACCCCCTACATACCCCTTCCTTTGACCATTGTTGTCCCCGACAATCCCGTATCCTTCGTTTTCCCTTTTTGTACTTCCCTACTTTCTTTTTGTCTATGTGGCCGATTGCCAAGCAGAGCCCGGAGCCCTCTAGTACTACACAGGATGGTGGACAGAGCCAGGAGCAATCATGCTCCAAGTAGTTTACAGCTACCTGCCGGCACTTATGCCTCTATGACAATTCCCATTCATTGGGGTAGGACCACCCAGACTCCTCAACGGGTGCTCTCCCCCACTTTTCTCACTTTCAGAACCGTTTTCAGCCCTGGGGCGAAATGACCGAGGCTCTGGCCTACCAGGTCACCATTCCCCCCTTCTTCGTTTTGGGTATTCTCCCACCTAGGACCTGACCTGTTGATCACTGTCTGTTCCAATTCCATAAATCATCTTGTGCCTTCTTTTATAATTAGACATGGCAAGCATTTTATTTTCCTCTTCTTCACATTTTGGACCTCCTTCTTGAACACATTTTTCATATAACAACTTTACCAATTTTCTGGCAACATTTAAATTATTATCCGTTAAATATGCTTCATTACTTATACCTTTAAATATTTATTTAACCGGCATTATTAACTAACTCTTTCCTTTTTGTTTGTTTTTTTATAACTATTTGTAAACACGAGCGCCCCCTTCCTTTGTGGACAGTACCCCCATTCACATCCCTACTGCATCAGGAACAGGGTTTCTCTTACCCCGAGGGGATGTAGAACAGTCCCCTAAGCTGAGCAATGGCGCACAGCAGTCCTGGTAGTCCATGAACATCAACGGTGCTCCGAGCCATCTCCTGGTGGCCGATGTTCTGTGCCTGCAGAAGGGAACGCCACAGCAGTGGAACCCCCGGGATGTCTGGCAGTCCCTGGGTCATGAGTGTCCTTAGGGTCCGAGACCCAGGAGTCCACCTCCCCTTCACGGGGTTCCGTATTCTCCGGGGTACACAATTACAGCTGCCACATAGTAGCCACAGGGACAGTACTCTTTGTAGAAGGACACACAGTCCCACAACTGCAGGACCCACCCATGCTTAATGGAGGCTGCATTGAGGTAAACTTTGTGGCCAGTCTCTGCCTCTCTAATAAACCCGTAGGCCCGCTCAACATTGGAATAAGCGAGTCGCCCGTGGCTCCAGGGGATAGACATGGCAGTTTCCCCCTTCTCATGGAGGGCTGCCAAGATCTCCCTCTCCTTGTTCTTTTTCTGAGCGATGATATCGGCAATCCAGACCGACGGCCCCGTGTAGGCCGCAGTCCTGCTCTGCACCGGTGATGCGCGACGGGGAGAAGCCGGCGAGGAGGCTGGGGGTCGATGGTGTGGATGGCAGCTGGCCCAGCATAGGTCACGGATTCGTCGGGTGAGAGAGTGAGGGGAGGCCGGGTGGGGAGGCTGAGACTCAGGTGCGCGGACCTTAGGCCTTGCACCCCCTTGGGCTGGTAATGTATGACAGGGCGAAGCTGGGCGGGGAGGCTGGAAATCACTATCGGTGATTTTGGGCCTAGCGTCTGGAAGGGGCGGGAAAACGGGGGGCTGCCTGAGGTGCCGCCGGCCAGGGCGGGGAGTCTCTCACCTTCCCCTGCACCATGGCCTCCTTTAGGCTGCTCCGCAGCTCCTCCAGCAACCCGGGCACCCGAGTGACCGGAGCCTCCAAGATGTCACCGGCCTCCTCCTGCTGGGCAGGCTCGTTGTCGTCTGCCCGCACCCGCGGGAAGATCCCCGCCGTTCCTCTGCTGCTTCTGGTCCCGTCGCCTGGTGTCCGCTGCTGTTCTTGATCCCGCCATCCGGCAGGACCGGCCTCAGCCCGATGGTTCTGCAGGACACGTCTTTTCCAATGGCCACGTTGGCACGGCCGGTGCTGCGGGCGGTCACGCCTCCTCCGCTCCGCAGGTCCAGGTCTTGGCAGTTCCAGCTCAGTCCGGGGATCTTCTTTCGGGGAAAGTGTCCAGTACACCGGCTGTGACTCCCAGGCTCAACCTCCCGCCGCCATCTTCACTCCACACGTCCAAGGCCACGGCAGCTGCAGCGTTGCATCTTGTCCGTTCTTCCGGGGCTCAATGGCACCAAGCAGCTGCACCCAGCCTGATAAGTGGTGTCACTCCTGTTCCAAGGTGGGGCATTGGCCGGCCGGCCCCTGCAACCATTTTCCAGCGTTCAGTGGGAAGGGGCCGCTGTCATTTGTAGTACACCGCTCCTCCCAGGGGCGGGTTCGGCATTGCTGCCCCTGGTAGTCCAATTTAGCGCCAACCTCCTCTATCCCGACAGTCGCCATTTCTTTAGGTGCGCAAAGTCTGTTTCAGGGTTGCTTTCAACAAGGTCAATCACAGTCCTAAATTGTAATCCACTCAGGCACAATCTTCAACCTGTTTAACTCAGGTCCTTTAAATCTTCGGCGCGGTCTCACCGCTGGCGTTGGTGTATTGACGGTGATGTTCCTGTCGACTACGCCACTTGTAGTAACGTGTGCCGACTGTGGGGTGGTCCCTTTTGGCTGCGGAACAGACTGGAGACAGATGCAGAAAAAAGAGGGGGATGGGGGGGATGAAGATATATAGAGGCAGGGGATCAGGGATCACTTACAGTTGGCATTTTTTCTTTCTTCTCTCTTATTTTTTCTGCAGGGATTGTGATGCTACAGGTTGCTGTGGCACCACAATAACCAGCACAAGAGTTCTTGCTGCTTCTGACCTCTCTGCAGGAATCCTCAGCTAGAGTGAGGACCCCTGCAGAGAAGTCAGACAGGTCACAGGCAGGTCAGGGACAGGTCACAGAGCGGTCACATCGATGCTGTGACCTATCATTGGTGGGATCGAATGATATCATCGATCCACCAATCCCTGCTCTGCCTGGTAACCATGGCAACTGCCTGGGATTGGAGCTCACAGCTCCGATTCCTAGGCAGGTCACGGCCAGGTCACCAGCATGGCACAGTTGTCAGTGCCCAAGGACCACTACTGGTATATTATTTCCAACGGAGCAGAACTGGGTTTAGAGCAAATATATAATGCACTAAAATAAATATACTGTAGATAATGAAAAATAAGACTCATTGAGGTAGGCGCTATAGTGTTAGTGCCCAAGGACCACTACAGGTATATTATTTCCAACAGAGCAGAACTGGGATATGAACCCCAGTCTCCCACATTGGTGGTTGTGCACCTTAACCACAACGTAATAACAGCCACCTAGATTTGGTAATTCTAGTGTATTATAGTCTTAGGAGCCTTGGTATATAATTTATTTTTCCACAGGGCCATGTCATAGGATGTGCACTTAACCATTACACTATACCAGCCATACCACTATATTACTAGTAATATATACCATATTTCGCAGATTATAAGACGCTCCGGTCGACCTATAATTTCTGGTATTGGATCTATAACTTAATCTATCTCACTATATTGACTTATTCCTTCAAAAATACGTTTTAATTTTGGATTCCTACCTCATGGACTCTTCTCAATTGATTGATCATCTTCAGTCAATTTCTCCTCTACCTAATTGTGTCCTCCTTACTATGGATGTTAATGCATTGTACAGTACCATACCTCACAATCTTGGTTTGGATTCTGTCAACCATTTTTTATTTTAAGATGATCAAATGCCAGTTGTACAAAAAGAATTTTTGAAAAATGCCATTAATTTTAATCTTAATAATAATGTTTTTTCATTTTGAAAATTCCATATACCGTCAGTTAAAGGGCTGCGCGATGGGGACTAGATTCACCCCAGGTTACGCAAATCTTTTTATGGGGGTCTTCAAGACAGTCTTCATCACACAGTCCCTCTTGGCTCATGAGTGAATAGCTTTTTACCGTCGATTCATTGATTACCTATTTTTTATCTGGACTGGGTCTAAAAATGAGGCCTTTGGGTTCATTGAAACGCTCAATAAAAATCTTTGGGGCCTCACATTTTCAGCCTCAATGTCTGGCACAGCCATTCAATTACTTGATCTAATGGTGCAAGTGGATGCAACAGGAAAGTTTTTTACTTCAACACATTTCAAACGTGTTGATGGAAATAGTTACCTTTGTTTCAATAGTGGCCACCTACCGAAATGGATTACCAATATATCCTATGGTGTATATATAGTACATATATACTGTATACTAGGGTGACCGGATCTCATATGGGGGGAAAAAATGTCAGAATCTTGTTCGTCTGGACCCCACAAAACGATTCCCCTTTCCAGATATTGAGATAGCCAAAATTTGAGCTCGATCAAACGACGTTAACCCGTGCCGCTCGTCGCTCAAAGTTTGAAAAAATCCAAATTGAGGTATTTTAAGATTTAGGTATTTTGAATAGTCTGTTAGACTATAAAGAATGTGACAACAACATTGCAGAAATAGCCCTGACCAAATTTTCGAACCATTTGTGGTATTTGAATGCAGAGTTGGTGGGATTATCGTTTTTTGATCCCACCATTACAGACAATGAAAAGTTGTTAATGGCTAATAAATTGCTCAGTAGCACAGATGAACCATCAGAGCACGCTAACCTACATGAGTTGATAATTTTACATAGTTATCTAATCTATTCTAGAGCTTTTGTTAAAGTAGTTTTTGAAACGTCAGAATATAATGCTCGGCATTTGCTTACAACTTTCAGGACATATTGCTTTTGTTCTTCATCTTTTGTCAGAAGGTCGTTAAAGTCGGTTACTTCCTACCTCTTTTAATTTTTCTTTCCTAACTTTTGGATTTACAACCCTAGCGTGCTCTGATGGTTCATCTGTGCTACTGAGCAATTTATTAGCCATTAACAACTTTTCATTGTCTGTAATGGTGGGATCAAAAAACGATAATCCCACCAACTCTGCATTCAAATACCACAAATGGTTCGAAAATTTGGTCAGGGCTATTTCTGCAATGTTGTTGTCACATTCTTTATAGTCTAACAGACTATGCAAAATACCTAAATCTTAAAATACCTCAATTTGGATTTTTTCAAACTTTGAGCGACGAGCGGCACGGGTTAACGTCGTTTGATCGAGCTCAAATTTTGGCTATCTCAATATCTGGAAAGGGGAATCGTTTTGTGGGGTCCAGACGGACAAAATTCCGACATCGATTTTTTGCGGTCACCCTACTGTATACCCTATGGTCAGTATTGGAGAATCCAAAAAACTGCATAAATCAATGTGATTTCTTAGATGAATCTAAGATTCTTAATAAACGTTTTCAGCAAAAGGGTTACCCAAAAAAACTAATCTGGGATGCCTTTTTTAAAGTCAAGTCCTTCTCCCAAGAGGACTGTATCAATAATATTAATGCTAAGGTGAATAAGGGCACCACTACCTCAGAACTTGTCAAATGGAGTTTTGTCACCACCTATAATTATTCTCATGTATTGATTCAAAATTTGCTTAGAAGGTACTGGTTCATTTTAAAAGGTGACCCAATTCTTTCTAGACATCTCACCAAAAAACCAAGATCCATTTTTAGAAGAAATCGCAATTTATGTAATTTATTTGCTCAAAGCAACCCCACATTGAATCCTCATCCCTTGGTAACTAACATTACTCTAAACCCCGGTTGTTTTGCTTGTAAAACCCCGAAGTGTTTATGTTGCTCCTCAATTGTCCATGGAACAAAACAATTTACATGGAACACAACAGGCACCAGCTGTACTATTAATTGTCGTGTGGACTGTCAATCTATCTTTGTAATTTATCTATTACAATGTACTTGCGGCCTTCAATATGTGGGCCGCACCATTCAAACAATGCATGCTCGTCTTAAGAAACGCCGCCGCAATATTAGCAATGGTTACTTACTACGCAGTGTATCTAAGCACTTCTGTGTGACACACCAGAAGGATCCTAGATTTTTAAGTCTTATAATTATTGACCATATAGCTGATAATGTCCCAGATCGATTCAGAAGCCTTATCAACAGAGAAAGCTATTGGATTTTTAAATTAGGAACACTGGCTCCAGAAGGGTTAAATTTGACCATAGACAATGCAGTTAGGTAACAAATAACAGTCCAGCATTTCATTATTATATATTATTCCCTTTTATATGTTTCTGTTTTTGGCATGTTTCTATTTCACTTCTAATATTTTATGTATTCCTTTTTTCTACAACTATTTTCGACATTTTATCAGTGTGTGTTTTGTTTTAATTATTGCTTCATTGTTCAATTGTCCACTTGTTTTCATTGGCTTTCCTCCCTTTAAATACACCACCACCCCCTTATTTCCCATGCCACCTGATGAAAACGGCGGTTCACCGTTGTGGATACTGTTCCCTTGAATAAAGGGTTGCACCTTTTTAACCACCTTTTGCCTCCTCCAGACTCCTCTAGCGGAGGATTATCTACAGGAAAAACAAACGGATTATCATCTGAAATTCAGGATACTAGATCTTTCTCTACCCTGACATCACCTGTCGGGAGGCCCCCAAATACATTATATGGTCGACCAAGCCCCCAGAAATCAGTGCTTTCATGTAACTTTAGTCTAATGTGTATGGGGGAGATAAAAGCCTCTGCCTCTGGCCTGGCCTAATAGACCTTCATACATTGCAGGCCACACAAAATTATTAGGCATGTAAGCATCATAGTATTATGAATGGGTCACCGAGGAGGAAAAAAGCAAAACACGCTAAGTCTCAGAAAACCAGAGAGGTTGGTAACTATGCAGACTGCAGAGCCCTGATCTTAACACACAACTAGAAGCAGTCGTGGAGCATGCCTACGGTGGTCCTGGACGTCTCGTCACAACCGGAGAGCTAAATAAGCCTAAAGTAAGGAAAGAGGAAAACTAACTCCCCAGAGCAGATCCCAAAGGAAAGACAGCCCCCCACATGTATTGACGGTGAAGCAAGATGAAAACACAAACAAAGGCAGAAAAATAGGCTGAGCAAACGATGGGGCCAAACTAACTTGAAAGGACAGGAAAGGAAAGATACTGTCTGCAATCTGCCAAAAAACCCTACCAAAAATAATGTCCAACGCTTCTGATAGCAAAATTAACCCTGAAGTCACTAGACTTCTCCCACTATATCAGCACTCTGGAATATTCTGAGACAGAGCAAAAAGAGGCCAATCTAATAAAGGACAAAAAGGCAAATTAGCAAATAAGAGTGGAAATTCAGCACAGCCCAGCCGGGCTGGCTGACCACACAAAAACTGAGTTGACCAACATGAGCAAGTGTGAACATTAGAAAAAACAAACTTAACTTGAGATGACTGGAGCAGAGCTGAAGTCCAAGACCTGAGAAACAGACTGAATCACCAGCAACAGGATAGGGCATTGGCTGTCTTATATCCAGTCTGATACTCCGGAGATCCAATCACTATCCTCCTCGTCAGGTGGCAGACCATTGCCAATTAAACTAACTTCACTACCTCCTGTCACTACCAGAGGGAGAACGGAAGAAGAACTCCCAGCTGGTGGAGCAGAAAATGAGCTCATAACAGTAACCAGACTGCCCCATACTATCGAGTACTTGGAGGCGGAGGGCATTCAGCCGGACTCTGTAACACCTTCTTAGATGCCATGTCTGCTTTTGACCGCAGCAAGTGGTTAAACTGCCAGGGTTTTTGTTGCAACCGCAGCTGTGCCATAGAACAAAGCAAAATCTAGCCCACCTGTCAGGCATGTGTTGTGCGAAGCACGGACCACGTGCAGTCTTCTCGTCAGTAACATAGAGCAAATAGAAAAAAAGTCCAGCTTCCAAAATATCCAATTAATTTAGATAAAAGCAAAGTCCAGTAAAATGAGAATCACATGGTAGTGAATAGCAGGCACCGCGTTTCGAACAGTAAATTGTTCTTTCTCAAAAGCTTCTAAGCATAGGTCACGGTACAATAATATACCCACCACAGCCAATGACAGCTCTTTACCAATCACATGATACATAGAACAAATCAATAATTTAAAAGCACAAAAGAAAGTGAAAAAACACAGCACGCTACACGTAAAAAGTGATGTAACATACGCAATAGCCCTAATGGTGGAACATAATCTCTTTTCTTGCATTTAGCCCTTCAGGATGACAAATGTTGAGGCAAAACATCCAATACGCTTCACGCGTCATTAAGCATCTCTTAAGATCCCCTCCGCTGGATAGCGGTGTCAATTTCTCAATGCCGAATACTTGCAGAGACTCCGTGCTTCTCTGGTGGTGAGAGATAAAGTGCTTGGATACAAATGACATAGAGCGATTTACACTAGAAGAGGATACAGTTATATTCTCAGAAATACGAACTTAAAGCATCAAGTCATGCAGCCCACATAATTCAAATTGCATTTACATTTCATAGAATCGTAGAGTTGGAAGGGACCTCCTGGGCCATCTGGTCCAACTCCCTGCTCAAAGCAGGATTAACTAAATCATCCCAGACAGATGTCTGTCCAGCCTCTGTTTGAAAACTTCTATTGAAGTAGAACTCATCACCTCTTGTGGCAGCCTGTTCCACTCATTGATCACTCTGTCAAAAAGTTTTTTCTAATATCTAATCTGTGTCTCGTCCCATTCAGTTTCATCCCATTGCTTCTAGTCTTTCCTTGTGCAAATGAGAATAAAGATGATCCTTCTACAATGTGACAGCCCTTGAGATATTTGTAGACAGCTATTAAGTCTCCTCTAAGTCTTCTCTTCTGCAAGCTAAACATTCCCAAATCCTGCAACCTTTCCTCATAAGACAGGGTTTGCAGACCGGTCACCATTCTGGTCGCTCTTTTCTGAACTTGCCCTAGTTTGATGTCTTTTTTAAAATGTGGCGCCCAAAACTGGACACAGTATTCCAGATGAGGTCTGACCAAAGAGGAGTAGAGGGAAATAATGACTTCACGTGATCTAGACTGTATGCTTCTGTTAATACATCCTAGAATTGCATTTGATTTTTTTTGCTGCTGCATCACACTGTTGACTCATATTCAGTCTGTGATCTATTAGTATAACCAAGTCTTTTTCACATGTGCTGTTGCTTAGCCCTATTCCTCCCATAATTATGTACAGTGGGGAAAAAAAGTATTTAGTCAGTCAGCAGTAGTGCAAGTTCCACCACTTAAAAAGATGAGAGGCGTCTGTAATTTACATCATAGGTAGACCTCAACTATGGGAGACAAACTGAGAAAAAAAAATCCAGAAAATCACATTGTCTGTTTTTTTTTTCATTTTATTTGCATATTATGGTGGAAAATAAGTATTTGGTCAGAAACAAAATTTCATCTCAATACTTTGTGATATATCCTTTGTTGGCAATGACAGAGGTCAAACGTTTTCTGTAAGTCTTCACAAGGTTGCCACACACTGTTGTTGGTATGTTGGCCCATTCCTCCATGTAGATCTCCTCTAGAGCAGTGATGTTTTTGGCTTTTCGCTTGGCAACACGGACTTTCAACTCCCTCCAAAGGTTTTCTATAGGGTTGAGATCTGGAGACTGGCTAGGCCACTCCAGGACCTTGAAATGCTTCTTATGAAGCCACTCCTTCGTTGCCCTGGCGGTGTGCTTTGGATCATTGTCATGTTGAAAGACCCAGCCACGTTTCATCTTCAATGCCCTTGCTGATGGAAGGAGGTTTGCACTCAAAATCTCACGATACATGGCCCCATTCATTCTTTCATGTACCCGGATCAGTCGTCCTGGCCCCTTTGCAGAGAAACAGCCCCAAAGCATGATGTTTCCACCACCATGCTTTACAGTAGGTATGGTGTTTGATGGATGCAACTCAGTATTCTTTTTCCTCAAAACACGACAAGTTGTGTTTCTACCAAACAGTTCCAGTTTGGTTTCATCAGACCATAGGACATTCTCCCAAAACTCCTCTGGATCATCCAAATGCTCTCTAGCAAACTTCAGACGGGCCCGGACATGTACAGGCTTAAGCAGTGGGACACGTCTGGCACTGCAGGATCTGAGTCCATGGTGGCGTAGTGTGTTACTTATGGTAGGCCTTGTTACATTGGTCCCAGCTCTCTGCAGTTCATTCACTAGGTCCCCCCGCGTGGTTCTGGGATTTTTGCTCACCGTTCTTGTGATCATTCTGACCCCACGGGGTGGGATTTTGCGTGGAGCACCAGATCGAGGGAGATTATCAGTGGTCTTGTATGTCTTCCATTTTCTAATTATTGCTCCCACAGTTGATTTCTTCACTTCAAGCTGGTTGGCTATTGCAGATTCAGTCTTCCCAGCCTGGTGCAGGGCTACAATTTTGTTTCTGGTGTCCTTTGACAGCTCTTTGGTCTTCACCATAGTGGAGTTTGGAGTCAGACTGTTTGAGGGTGTGCACAGGTGTCTTTTTATACTGATAACAAGTTTAAACAGGTGCCATTACTACAGGTAATGAGTGGAGGAAAGAGGAGACTCTTAAAGAAGAAGTTACAGGTCTGTGAGAGCCAGAAATCTTGATTGCTTGTTTCTGACCAAATACTTATTTTCCACCATAATATGCAAATAAAATGAAAAAAAAACAGACAATGTGATTTTCTGGATTTTTTTTTCTCAGTTTGTCTCCCATAGTTGAGGTCTACCTATGATGTAAATTACAGACGCCTCTCATCTTTTTAAGTGGTGGAACTTGCACTATTGCTGACTGACTAAATACTTTTTTTCCCCACTGTATATGCTTTTTTCATTTTTATTGCCCAGATGCTGTACTTTGCATTTTTCCCTGTTAAAAGCCATTCTGTTAGTTGCTGCCCACTGCTCCAGTTTATTTAAATCTTTTTGAATCCTCTCTCTCTCTTCTCTAGTATTAGCTATCCCTCCTAGCTTTGTGTCATCATCAAATTTAATCAGTTTACCCTCAATTCCTTCATCTAAATCGTTGATAAAGATGTTGAACAATACAGGGCCCAGGACAGAGCCCTGTGGTACCCCACTTGAGACATTCTTCCAACTGGATGTGCAGCCATTTACGACCACTCTTTGGGTCCGATCACTAAGCCAGTTATGAATCCACCTTACAGTTGCCTTGTCCATTCCATACTTAGCCATTTTTTCAATAAGGATTGTATGAGAGACTTTGTCAAATGCTTTGCTGAAGTCAAGATATACTATATCTACAGCATTTCCCTGATCCACCCAATCAGTGATTCTGATCAGTGATTTAATTAAATACACCACATTCATACTATTACAATTAATATATTGTTATAGTTTGTATTCTTGTTTCTTTTTGCTATCGCAAAACGAATGTGCATCAAATGAATGAACACATGTTCTACACTTGGATGTACCACAGTGGTAAAAACCACTATAGTGTAACCAAGTGTGAGATTTATTACTAGAATTGAAAAAACTAAGTGATAAAATATCCGATAAAGAGGCAGCTTTTTTAGCTACCACTTTTGAGAAAGAACAAGTTTCTGTTCGAAACGCGTTGCCTGCTATTCACTACCATGTGATTCTCATTTTACTGTACTTTGCTTTTATCTAAATAAATTGGATATTTTGGAAGCTGGAATTTTTTTTTTTCCATTTCCTCTATGCACCTGTGCCATCCCTTTGGTGTACATCTATGTTCTGGGGCCCAAAAGGGTTAAACATTTGTTGTTAGAAAATAATAAAATGTGCCTTCTGATTTTTCCATGTTTTTTCTTTTTACAAGAATTGCTGGAGCCAATTTTCTTTTGAAACATTTCAATATCTGCTTTTTTCTTGTAATATAGGAAAGCCTAAGGCCAGAAATAAACCCCATAAATCACTGTACATGGAGAGTTTGGGATCAGATAATTTCTGTCCATGTTGTTTGTGCAATTAAAAAAGCTTTTTTAAAAGCCTCAAACTTCTGTGTGTGAATCAGACCTGAGATCTAACGTGATAGAAGATTACAGTGCGGGGAAGACTGGAAACATTCATGTAGACGGCCGGTGGGGATGGAGTCAGTGACGGACTCTGGCCAAATATGTGTCTAGAGCCGTAGTAGAAGATGAAGATGTCGTCCTCATCATGAAGTAGTTATTCCTCCTGTCACGTGTAATGAATATCTCCTGCAGTATTGATAATGCCGATTCCAGTGTCGGTAAATGAGACGAGAATTAGCGTTATGGAAGATGAGTCTATGAGAAACGTATTCAGCTGCCGACTCCGAGGGAGAAACTGCTTGTTGTCTGTGGCCTAAATATATAGGTTTTATTAGTAGATGTAAAGAAGGAAACTAAATACTGTAAAATAATAAATCTCCTCATATGTTTCCCTTATTATCTCCAGTAATTGTATTATTACACAGGATTTTTATGATGTTACATCGGCTCATCTTCTCATTCAGGTCTCTACAATATCGGATCCTCTCAGTGAAGATCTTCTATATAAGAGAATTTTCCTGATTTATCCATCAAGGATGGATATGGACAGAGACAAGATGGCGGAGAGGATATTACACCTCACCCTAGAGATCCTCTTCCGGCTTACTGGAGAGGTGAGAGATTCTGATGACGTCACGTTACATCATTCTTATCTATGGGAATAACAGATGGACAGAACTGGAGAGGTGAGGACTCTGGAGATGTCTGTAGTGAGATTTATTAATGTGTCTCTCCATAACCAGGATTACACAGTAGTGAAGAAGACCTCTAGTGAACGCTGTCAGGACCCTGTGTCTGAGGGATGGGGAAGACCCCTGAGCCCAATCACAGGGCCTCCACCTCACCCCCTGATACATGAGGACATCAATGACCAGAAGATCCTAGAACTCACCTACAAGTTGATTCAGCTGCTGACTGGAGAGGTGACACTGCTGGGAATGCTGGGACATTATACAGTAACGCTGTGAAGGAATCGGGGGGATGATGGTATCATTGTGTGTGTCAGGTTCCTATAAGGTGTCAGGATGTCGCTGTCTATTTCTCCATGGAGGAGTGGGAGTATTTAGAAGGACACAAAGATCTGTACAAGGACGTCATGATGGAGGTTCCCCAGCCCCTCACATCTCCAGGTAATAGACAGGACAAAATACACGCAGCCTATAATTATCTGTATGTAAAGAATGAATTCAGTCCCTATATGTGTTTTCTTCAGACCTATCAAGTAAGATAACAACACCAGAGAGATGTCCCCGTCCTCTTCTTTCGCAGAGCTGTAAACAAGAAGATCCCAATGTTCCTCAGGATCATCAGGTAGATGGAGAGAAGGTGTCATGAGATCTCCCCTATGATATGTAGACGGCTGTGAAGGTCTTGTGCTCAGTCTTGTTTTATCCACCAGTATTATACGTTTTATACTTGTGTAATGAGAACGGTGGAGATGGCAGGATTAGAGCTGATCATAGATGTGACTTCTCCATCTGTCTGTGACTTTTACAATGTTTCAGGGTGAAGATCTGACCCATATTAATACTACAGAGACATATTTGAGGGGTGATGAGCAGTGTAAAGAGGAAATTCCTACATATGGCTACCCAGGTGAGTAGTAATCGCTAAAAGCAAATTCAAAGATTCCTCTCAGTCACCGGCTGTGACTGCTTTATCGGTGGTGTAGTCCAGCTGTATTGCCATGTTCATTATTTTGCCTCCCAACTACAACATTCTCTTCCACCCAAAACTGTTCAACTTGACTTTCTGTATTGAAAGCCCTTTTCCATAAAACTTACCACCTGGAAGATCCACCTACCCTCTGGGATTAGAAGACTCTGACTGTTACTTGCCCAGATCTGTAAACTACAAAGCCAGAAGACAGCTTATGTAGAATGTGCAGACAAGTTAGAAAATGGCTTGAAGAAAAGTATTATGATTGGACTGTAAGAGAAAGTGGAGGGTAATGATGCTCTTGACTTCCATGATCCCCGATATCTTATTGGATGAATCTACCTTCTCCCCCATCAGTGCTGCTGAATGTGCTCATATGGTCCCTACAAGACCATGTCCAGTCTTTGTGGGCAAACTTCGCTTTTATTATAAACTACCTTAGGATGGTTTCACACATCCTGATATTTCCGGTACCGGAAAAAACTATACCGGAGATATCAGTGTCCATATGTGTAGGATGTGTGGCATCTGTGTGCCACCCTTGTGCCCCATCAGGACCACACGGATGGCCGCCGGGGAAGAGCACTACAGTAAGCACTGTTCCCCGGCTGCTGGTGATAAAGCCAGCTTTCTTTCCTCTGCTGCAGAGGAGAATGAATGAATGAATGAATTTGAAACTGAACTTCTGTGACCTTTGTACCATGGGAGAATGAAAGTGATGAGGTCACTGTACTGACGTGACCTCATCACTTGCATTTTCCCATGGTACTGAGGTCAAAGGAGTTCAAGCCGGCAGCGAGCGCAGTCTCAGTGACGTCACCGCTAGTTACTGAGCCTGCACCCGCTGCTTCTCATTCATTCCCTAGTAGTTTACAGCCGGGACGATCACATTAGCACCGCTGCGGTTGTAAACTTATTAACCCCCCGATATTGATTACGGCGAGGGACTGAACGCCAGACAGGTGTGGTATATTGTTGCTTTATTATTTTTAATATTCTTTCAGGAGATCGAGGGCGTCACCTGGATTAGGAGTATAATAAAGATGAGAAACTGTGTTTTTGGTTTTATTTAATTAAAATACTTTTTTCTAGCTGTGTGTGTTTATTTATTTCAGTACTATAGGATTAGTAATAAATAGGTGTCTTATTGACACCTCTCCATTACTAAGCCGGGATTAATGTCACCTTAAAATAGGAAGGTGACATTAACCCCCCATTACCCCACTTGCCACTGCTACAGGGCAAGTGGGAAGAACTGTGCAAAGCTTCAGAATTGGTGCAGAATTGGTGCATCTAATAGATGCGCCTTTTCTGGAAAGCTGCGGACTGCTGTTTTTAGGCTGGGAAGGCCAAAATCCATGGCCCCTTACCAGCCTGTAAATAGCAGCCTGCACCTGTAAGTTTTGTCTGGTTGGTTTATTAAAAAAGGGTGACCCCCATGTCAGGTTTTTCACTCATTTATTCTCCCCTGCTGGCTGGCAGGGCAGAATAATGACAGGTGCGTTCAGCACCAGCCGCCGAGGAACAGCGGCTTACAGTAGCATTACTTCCCCAGTGGCTGTCCGTGTACACGGAGGACAGTGTGCACTGTACTCCATGTCTGAAGAAACACGCACATGTACATAGACCTATTCATTTGAATGGGTCTATGTGTGTCAGTGTCTCCGGTACGTGAGAAAACTGTCACCACACGTACTGGAGACACTGACCTGTAGGGGCCTTAAATGTGCAATGAGGCAAAGTGTGAATTTCTGTACAATAACAACAGAGTTTCCCTTTATCCTGACTTTTCAATTTGTATTAAAACTAACTAATTTCAAGGAGGATTGTGATAAACTACAGGAAAACCATTACACCTGAGCCATGATATATCTCTAAGCTGTGCGTGGCTGATTGCTGTAATATACATTTATTCACCCCTGCAGGAGATGTGTTGGCATGGCTCCAGCCCTGGTTTCATGGATTCTCTCCACATCATAAATTCCATTATGTTTTCGACCCTAAGGAATTCAGATTACTGCACAATCTCTCCTGAAATGGGGAGCAATATTATTTCTCTACCCTTCTGGTCTGGACTCATAGTAGCTATAATAACCATATTGAGTGCAGCTCTGGTTTAGTGTTGGTGTTCTCCCTTCATATTTACGTTGTTGTTGGGGATGTAACATAATTTTTTATTCTAAGTCTTTTTTTTACAGGTTCATTCTGTATGATAGTTTGATTGTGATGGGGTCGGCCTCACTTATGTGAGACTGCAGCTCCCTGATAGTCTTAAAAAAAAGCTCTCCATCGCCTCTTCCAAATGCCTAAGATCTAAATTTAAAGTGAATCTGTCAGCAGGATTGTGCACAGTAACCTACAGACAGCGTCAGGTCGGCACCATTATACTGATTACATAGATACCTGGATTGAAGAAATCCGTCTTGTGGTTGTTGTTTAATCTTTATTAGTAGTTTTCAATTATTGAGATTCTCGTGCTTTGGGGCGGGGCTACAGGTGGGGCTGTGGGTGGGGCTTTATGTGGTGCTCTGATTCAATGATCTGCCCCCTATTTTACATAATGAAAATAATAGTGTTGATATTATTGTTGATAATGCCTATAATATATTGTGGCTATTATGAGGCGTAGAAAAAATATTACATCCCTCAAAATGACACCGGCAGCGCCTGTCCAGTAGCATCTATCTCCTATAGATGCTACTGCGCAGGCGCCGTCACCGCCAGTGACATTTTTCTGGATGTAATTTTTTTCTAAGCCTCACAGTAGCCACAATATTATAGGCATTATCAACAATAATATCAATGCTATTATATGCATTGTGTAAAAATGGGGGCAGGTCCCTGAGGGATCAGTAACCTGTCATAAGCCAATACAGATCCATATGCAATCAGATCACCACATAAAGCCTCACCCACAGATCCACCCCAAAGCACAAGAATCTCATTAACTGAAAACTACAAATACAGATAAAACTACAACCACAAGACGGATTTCATCTTCCAAGGTATCATTGTAATCAGTATAACGGTGCCGACCTGACAGTGTCTGTAGGTTACTGTGCACAACCCTGCTGACAGGTTCACTTTAGGACATCTCAGCTCTGCACTATTATACACAATTCTCTTTAAATGTGTAATATTTCTTCTTGAAACTCATCTGACAGAAAATATTGGCCCTTAAGATAGTTTAGATTGTGAAGTCACCAGGCCCCATACTCTAATTACCCCAGAGAGGTTTCACCACTAGTTACTCATTTATTACTGATGGAGACTGTTGGGTTTGATCATTTCAGTAGATGTGTTATTGTCTATAATCACAGTTTTTTGTTTACATTAGTGTCCAAAATACTCTGATTTAACCTCTTCCCGCAGCCAGTTTTGTGTTCCTAATCAGGCTCCATTTTTAAAATCAGATGAATGTCACTTTATGTGGTGATAACTTTGGAATTATTCACAAAGGATAATAGAAAACAAATGGATCTTACAAATTATTTTCCAATTTTGCACAGTACTTTATACATGGTTGTACACTACTGTCTGGGCACATGGCAGTGTTCAGAAGGGAAGGAGCGCCATATAGCTATTTGAATGCAGATCTTGCTGGAATAATTTGCAGACACAATGTATTGGGAGCACTGTTCGTGGTCACCTGGTAGCTCAAAAGATGTCCATCATGAACGTGTTTGGCATTATCTTCTCTTGCTCAGGCCTTGCTCATCGCCCTTAAACAACCTTACATGGATCTGGACTTACACTGGGACCCCTAGGCTTGGACTATGGTGTTACCTGCTATTCTGTGGTGTTAGATGGTAAGAAGAATAGTCGGGTATTCACCTGATGTCACTGTTCTATAGGGGAGATCGTCGTGGGACCCTCGTTATTAATTGGACTTCATCGGACATGGAGTATACGGTTGGTTTATTTTTTTACTTTTTATTCTAGGAGATCGAGGGCATCGCTTGGATCTGGGCGAGCAATAAAACTATGAAAACCGTGTTGTGTTTTATTTCATTGAAAGACTTTATTCTTATGTATGTGTGTGTTTTTTTTAACCCTTTCAAAAGATTAATAATGGATCGTGTCTTATTGACACCTCTCCATTATTAACCGGGCTTAATGTCACCTTCCAATAGCAAGGTGACATTAACCCCTTATTACCCAATATCCCACCACTACACGGGAGTGGGAAGAGAGGGGCTAAGTGCCAGAATTGGCGCATCTTATAGATGTGCCATTTCTGGGGCGGCTGGGGGCTGGTATTTGTAGCCCGGGGGATAATATCCATGGCCCCTTCCTAGACTATGAATATCAGCCCGCAGCTGTCTGCATAGCCTTTCTGGCTGTAAAATATAGGTGGACCCCTCATCATTTTTTTTGGGGGGTCCCCCTATTTTAATAGCCAATAAATGCTATGCAGGCAGCTGCAGGCTGATATTCATAGCCTGGGAAGGGGCCATGGGTATAACCCCCTTCCCAGGCTATATTGGCCCCCGGCCGTTGGCTGTATATCTTTAGATATATCTATGGATATGTCTATAGATGTATCTATGGAAAAATTATTAGATATATCTATGGAAATATCGATGGATATATCTATGGAACTATCTATGGATATGGGGGCCGCACAGTGGCTCAGTGGATAGCACTGCAGCGCTGGAGTCCTGGGTTCGAAACCCACCAAGGACAACATCTGCAAGGAGTTTGTATGTTCACCCCTTGTTCGCGTGGGTTTTCTCTGGGTACTCCGGTTTCCTCCCACATTCCAAAGACATAATGATAGGGAATTTAGATTGTGAGCCCCATCGGGGACAGTGATGATAATGTGTGCAAACTGTAAAGGGCTGCGGAATATGTTAGTGTGGCGCCCCTGAGGCTTCAGTCGCCACAGAGGTACTGCACCTTCTCCTAAGGTGTAATGCCCCACCATCCAGGTAAGGTGGGAACTCCTGACCACGCTCCACACCTGCACCCCACACACAGGATAGTTCAGCAGGGACCCATCCATGCTTTATGCTGGAAAGGTCATAGGGTGCCTTTTGTGGTCCCTGGCTTCGTAACACGAGAGGTGCTGGGGAGGCGGGTGGAGTTAGATATAAAAGGGAGGAAAGGTGTAGGATTTCAGGTCAGTCTGACAGAAGGTCAGTCTGGGGTGAGTCCCAGAGAGAGAGCAGGCTGACAGCAGGTCAGCCTGAGAGGAGCTCAAGGCGGAGGAAGGTAGTCAGTCAGGAGAGGCTGAGGACTGGTCTTAGTGGAACGAGCTCCTCAGGGAAGGAAGAGAAGGAGAAAGAGACGTAGACTGAAGACTACAGATTCCATAAGAGAGATAGAACAGATCGGAACGAAGGAGAATAGAAGGACGGTGGGAAGCAGGTTGAGAAAGAGGGAGAACCCTTCCAGGCCAGAGAGCGCAAAGGCCGGGGCCCGGTCCCCGAAGTTGATTGGAACTTTATGTCCGGCAACAGACACCGGAGGAGTAGTGAGCCGCTAACGCCTTGCTCCCATCATAGACTTGGGACACAACAGCAACTGAATAGAGAGCCGGGACGAAGTGAGGAGTCCCCGAGCAGGCTACAGCTGTCTGTCATACAAGTAAAGACTAGGAACACCTAGAGAGAGGCATTCCAGGGTAACTAAGTACTGAAGTGCTTCGCACCTAAAGGCGCATTGGAGGAGTCGTTCAGGAAGGGAGAATCATCCTGCCTGGAGGTTGGCTGGAGCCCTGACCTGGAGAACACAGTGCGGAGGCAGGCAGTTGTGTGAACTGCAAACAGTGAGTAAAGCTTTAGAACAGCATGCTCTGGTGTCCTCCAGTTATTCCCGCACCACTACACCTGGGCACCAGCCTCCATACCATTCTGCGCCTCTCCTCATCCATTGCACCTACATTGCCCTGGAACTACAGCTCCACCTGAGGGGAGCTATACCATCTCTGCTGCACCA
This sequence comes from Dendrobates tinctorius, assembly GCF_039654945.1. Taxonomy (NCBI): domain Eukaryota; kingdom Metazoa; phylum Chordata; class Amphibia; order Anura; family Dendrobatidae; genus Dendrobates; species Dendrobates tinctorius. Next base: position 12,535,039 of record NW_027361794.1, read on the forward strand.
CACCATCAGTCCCAGCGGATCTGCATGCAGCGTTGGCTTACCACCTTACTTGTCAAACACCACGGGTGGCGTCACGAACTCTTCATATAAACGTTAACACCATTAACATCACCGCCATTGATATTGGGCGCCCAGGGCCAAGGACCGGGTCACCGATGCTGTGACACATTCCCGCCTTGACATCGGGCCGGTATCGAGTAACCCCGCTGCCCTGGGTGAAGCCCGCGTGGGGGCGACCCATTAGCGCTATATAAAAATAAATATTATCCATAGATATTTCCATATCTATCTATCCCATATCTATCTATCTATGCTTTCTTTCTATCTATTCTTTCTAGCTATTATTTCAATATATCTATCTATTTCTATCTATCTATTTCTATTTATTCTTTCTATCTATTTCTATTCTTTCTTTCTATTCTCTTTCTTTTCTTTCTATTTCTGTCTATCTATCCCATATCTATCTGTGTGTAATGGAGTGTGGGTTGGACAAATGTAAAAGAGGAGGTTGGACAGAAATGATATCACAAATCTTTTTTTTTTTTGTTAAATAACATCTTTATTTAGCTTACAAAAACGCATACAAATCCGCAGGCAAAACCGCACTGAAAAATCGCATCAAAGCCGCGGCATAAATGCACCGGCATTTTATGCCAAGAGCTGAGGTTTTTGTGTGGAAAAATCCGTGGGAGAATCCACACTGTGTGCACATACCCTTTGTGTGGATTTCACCTGCGGAATCCGCACAAAGAATTGACATGCTGCAGAAACGAACCCGCAGCGTTTATGCTGCGGATTTTTCTGCAGCATGTGCACAGCGTTTTTTGTTTTACATTGAAATTATGGTACTGTACAACGCAGGAGAATCTGCTGCGGATGCGCAGGGCCAAATCAACTGCGGATCCGCAGCAGAATCCACAACGTGTGCACAGGGCCTTACAATGAGATGCTTCAGATTGAAGATAGAGGAGGGAGGGGTTTAGGTGTGGTTTGCAGTGGGTGTGCTTGTTGCTGGCTTACAGGCCAGTGCAATGCATCATGGAACTTGTAGTATTAGAGCACAATCAGTCAGGAAAAAGGAAGTTGTCGATTAACCCCATAAGAGTTGGAGCCAGCACTGAAAATGTGATGCGAGAGGATGATAAAAGGTAATATTGCTAAAATAAACACAGTGGATGTTTTTAGTGGCACATAATAGGAAGATTTAAGAAAAAAAGTAGTGGACAACTTCTTTAACACGCAGTGGATGTTGGAGAGTGAAAATTACACATTTACCATTTTATTACCCATCACATAGTGCCCAGATTGTGCTCCAGGAGACACACAGCGCAAATTAAGTGGGTTATTCTCACTATAATATTACTAAATACAGGGATCCTAAATGTTGTTTGAGCACACTGCAAGATTCAGAAGTGAGAGCGGATGTTGCTGGATTGGTTTATAGAAACCTTGTTGCTTTTCAACAGCCTTTGAGCCACTAATAGTGTGGGAGCCTGTTTTTCCATTGACAGATGATGGACCTAAGTGGGGACTTGTTTTTTTGTGAGATGAGAATTGGTATTATTTTCGCCTACATAACATTGATTGGTTTCTTTTTATTCGATATTTGTGAGGCAGAATGAACAAACAGTTGAACACCACGCTCTACTGGTTCATCCAACCAGGTTTTCTATTAGACTGTGAACTGTCATTGTCTTGGTAAATAATTAAAAAAAATTACATATCTTGCCATTTTTATGGACTGTTTAAGTAGAAATGTTCAAAAATATAAAACTCAAGGATATTTTATTAAAAAATAATTGTTTATCTTAGCAGATGACTGTACCAGGAGATCAGAGAGACTGCTGACATCTTCCATTTTTAAATCTGATGATCTTGAGATCCTTCAAAATATAACTGAAGTGATTGCTGTTACTCCAGATATACCATCATCCCTTCACAGCAAAGATCTGTCATCTGATCCTATGAAACAGGTCCCATCTTCTGATTCATTACCGACTACTAAGGAAAATCAAAGTCACAAAAAAGGGATTATAAAACAATCTGCTCCAAAAGCAAAGAAGCCTTTTTCATGTTCAGAATGTGGGAAATATTTTAACAATAAATCAGATTTTGTTAAGCACGCGAGAACTCACACAGGGGAGAAGCCTTTTTCCTGTTCAGAATGTGGGAAATGTTTTAACCAGAAAGTGAATCTTGTTGCACACCAAATAACACATACAGGAGAGAAACCTTTTTTCTGTTCAGAATGTGGGAAATGTTTTAACAGTAAATCAGCTTGTGTTAGGCACCAGAGAATCCACACAGGGGAGAAGCATTTTTCCTGTTCAGAATGTGGGAAATGTTTTAACCGGAAAGAATGTCTTATTGGACACCACAGAGCTCATACAGGGGAGAAGCCTTTTTCATGTTCAGAATGTGGGAAATGTTTTGCACATAAATCACAATTTGTTGATCACCACAGAACTCACACAGGGGAGAAGCCTTTTTCCTGTTCAGAATGTGGGAAATGTTTTTACCATAAATCACATCTTGTTAGTCACCAGAAAACTCACACAGGGGAGAAACCTTTTTCCTGTTCAGAATGTGGGAAATGTTTTTACCATAAATCGCAGCTTAGTAGACACCACAGAATTCACACAGGGGAGAAGCCTTTTTCCTGTTCAGAATGTGGGAAATGTTTTAACAATAAATCAGATTGTGTTCGGCACCAAAGAACCCACACAGGAGAGAAGTCTTTTTTCTGTTCAGAATGTGGGAAACATTTTAACCAGACATCGCTTCTTGTTAGACATCAGAGCAGTCACACAGAGGAGAAATCTTTTTAATTTTCTTAATGTGGGAAATATTTTACTTGGAATTCATCTGTTAATAAACATCAGAGATGTCACATAGGGGAGAAGCCTTTTTTATGTTCACAATGTTGGAATCGTTTTAACCAAAACTGGATCTTAAAGGGGTTGTCTCTTGTCATTCCTCATGTTTGGTGACAAAAGGAAAAAACTAAACTTTTTTAATTCCAAATGTAAAACTATAGCCAACTCAGTGAATTATGGGTATAGTTTTACATTTGGAATTAATAAAGTTTAGTTTTATCCTTTTGTCAGTGAATCTTCTAATCAAGTGTCGGGTCCACTTCAGTGGTGTTGAGACTCACTGTCCCTGGGCTTGTGTTAGTTTGTCAGATCACACGAGCCCTGCGCCCAATCAGCGGTAGCTTCATTGTCCCCGCCTTTGGATGTATTGAACATCAAAAGGAAGCCAGGGCTGCGGCTGCTCTCTGACTTCCTCATGATGTTCGACTTGTCCGAAGGTGAGAACAGTGACGCCAGAACTGATTGGGCACAGTGCTGACATGACGTAACAACCTCAAAAGAGACCCAAGAACGTAAGTGCCAACACCAGTGAAACGGTGCCAGCATGGGAGGCTTATATAAGTGTTTTTTTTTATTTTAACAGGACTAAACATGAGGAATGAGAAGGGGTTGTCCAACCGGGGGCTTATCTACAGCATTATAGAATGCTGTAGATGAGCCCTGAAAGGCAGTGGCCGCAGCTTATAGCGGCCAAAAGAGGTGACAGGTTTCCTTTAATGAATACAATTTTGCTGCAGATACCATCTTTTGATTGACCATTATTGCATTTTATTGCAATGTTGCGGCGACCAAAAAAACGTAATTCTGCCGTTTTGACTTTTTTTCTCGTTACTAAGTTTAGCGATCGGGTTAATTCTTTTTTTTTTATATTGATAGATCGGGCAATTCTGAATGCGGTGATACCAAATATGTGTTTGTTTGATTCTTTTATTGTTTTATTTTGAATGGGGCGAAAGGGGGATAATTTGAAGTTTTTATATTTTTTTAACATCTTTAAAACTTTTTTTTTTTACTTTTGGCATTGTGAAGATATGCAGCATTGTATCTTAATTTAACCAGATGACTATTTTTTAGCAGACGGAGAATAATAGAATGTTATCTGTATGTTGGCTTTCAATTTTAAGTGTTGATCTCTGGTTGGTCAATAAAACAGACTTTTGTTTGTGTAAGCCCGTAATATTGACTTTTATTGTGCGCTTATCCTTGATCACTTGTAATGTTTGCTGATATGCTAATTATGCATAGTGGTATGGACCCAGTTGTCTTCTAAAGCCCCCATCACACACAGCGATCTCACTAGCGAGATCGCTGCTGAGTCACAAGTTTTGTGACACAACAGCGATCTCACCAGCGAGATCGCTGTGTGTGACAGCTATCAGCGACCGCCCCCCCCTGCCGGGTATCGCTGATCGTTGTTGAAATGTCTGGACATTTTTGGGGTCGCTGGTCTCCCGCTGGCCAGCACGCATCGCTGCGTGTGACAGGTGGGAGACCAGCGAGCAGGAGCTGGTAACCAAGGTACACATCGTGTTTCTAAGGGTCGCGCGGCGCCTAGAAACCCGATGTGTACCTTAGGCTACTTTCACACTTGCTTTGTTTTGCAGAGCGTTTTTCCCGCAAAAAAACGCATACAAACGTGTTTTTTTCAAGCATTTTTATGAGCATGCATGAAAAAACGCAGCGTTTTTATGCGTTTGTATGCGTTTGTATGCGTTTTTACCGCGTTTGCGTTTTTTTCCAACATTAGTTGGCCCCTCACACTAACCCAAACCATGACTTTACTAACCCTTAACCAAACCATACCCTAACCCTTAACCAAACCATACCCTAACCCTTAACCAAACCATACCCTAACCCTTAACCAAACCATACTAACCCTAAACCCTAACTAACCCTAACCCTTAACCAAACCATACCCTAACCGTAAACCCCCTTAACTAACCCTAACTCTAACCCACCCCTAATTTCCATTGTCTAACCAATGGTCAACAAAAAAACGCATGCGCAAAAAAACGCATACATGAGCATGCCAATGCGCACCCATAGACTTATAATGGGCAAGTCGGACGCCAAAAAAATGCAACAGGATGCATTTTGTGCGCCCGAGCGCACACCACAAAAAAACGCATGCGCGTAAAAACGCATGCAAACGCATGTGTATGCGCACATAAGCGCATCCCATGCAAAATATAGGGGGGAAAAGCGCATGCATTTTTTAGCGTTAAAATACAGCGCAAAAAAACGCAAGTGTGAAACCAGCCTTAGTTACCAGCGCGCTGATGCAGGGAGCTGGTAACCAAGGTACACATCGGGTTTCTAAGTGCCGCGCGCCCTTTAGAAACCCAACGTGTACCTTGGTTACCAGCTCCCTGCATCAGCATGCTGGTAACTAAGATACACTGCGGGTAACTAAGCGTCGCTTGTTAGGCTAGTTTCACATTAGCGTTTTTTTGCGCAGCGCATCGTGCGCATAAAAAACACAAAGAAAAACGCATGCAAATGCAAAACAAACACGCTTTTTTTAGCGTCATGCGTACGCTGATGCATCAAAAACGCAGCGTTGCTTGCGCTTTACATGCGTTTTTATGCGCATGCGTTTTTAGGTGTGACATTTTTTCCATTGTCTAGACCACATTCCAGACTTGTTTACCTCAAAAACGCATGCGCACAAAAACGCAAGCGTGCGCAAGACCATGCGCACGTCATGTTAAACATAGGTGCGCAGTGCGTATGGGTACGCACGATGCGCTGCGCACAAAAGCACTAATGTGAAACCAGCCTTACCCGCGTGTCGCTGGTCCTGATCACTGGTGAAGCTGCCTGTTTGACAGCTCACCAGCGATCATGTAGCGACACACCAGTGATCCTGACAAGGTGATATCATTGTCGGGATCGCTGGTGAGTCGCTATATGTGACGGGGCCCTAAAGCAGAGAGGGAAAAACTATGCAAATAGTTCAAATAATCAAATAAGGCTGCTTGATCTCATCTCTATTCTTACCCTTAATAATAATAATAGTAATAATAATCTTTATTTATATAGAACCAACATATTCCGCAGCACTTTACAATTTAATAGTTTCAAACATAACAGTCAAAAATAACAACTTTAGCAATAATTCAGTGATTACAGCAAAATAAGACGACCCTGCTCGTGAGAGCTTACAATCTACAATGAGGTGAGGGAGATACAGAGTACAGGTGTGTATTTACAGTGATGTATTTACAATGATGGTCCAGCCATCTTGAGGGAGTGGGGGATAGATGGAGATAGTGAATGGGCTACACCTGCCACTTACACATGAAATGACGGATTAGGGAATGTGATAGGCTGTGCTGAACAAATGTGTTTTGAGGGAGCGCCTAAAACTGTGCAAGATGTGGCTGGTCCTAATTTCTTGGGGTAGAGCATTCCAGAGGATTGGCGCAATGAGGTAGAAGTCTTGGAGTCAGGCGTGGGAGGTACGGTTTAGTGCAGAGGTTAGTCGAAAGTTGTTAGCAGAGCGCAGCGGTCGGTTAGGCTGATAGACAGAAATGAGGGAGGAGATGTAATGGGGTGTCGCACTGTGGAGAGCTTTGTAGGTGAGAACAAGTACTTTGAATTGGATCCTATAATGAATGGGCAGCCAGTGTAACGACTGGCAAAGAGCAGACGCGTCAGAGTACCGATTAGCTAGATGGATAACCCTGGCTGCAGCATTAAGTATGGACTGGAGAGGGGATAGTCGAGTGATGGGGAGGCCAATTAATAGAGTAATACAGTAGTCCAGGCGGGAGTGGATCAGGGCAACAGTGAGGATTTTTGTTTCAGAGAAAAAAAAAAAATATTCAGTTTCCAAATTTACAAATGTACAAAAAATTTATAAAAGGCATAAGAACAGAGATACACGGACATGCCCCATCATAGCGGATAGCAGAGCAACGCGTTTCAAACAATACGTTCTTTTTCAAGCTGCTTAAAAATAGACATCATGGGGAATGGAATATATACTACCACCCACCAATCACAATTCCAACTCATCAGGTATATAATAACCATACAATTAAAATCAAAGGCAGACATAAAAACAATCCAATGTATAAACCACTGATAATTTAACCCAATATATACATGAGCAATTCCAATGTGCAAAGAAAATACATATGTCAATGCTGAAACATAATTTTCTTGCGCACATTCAATCCATTTGGAACACAGGTTTTAAGCTGAAACATCCAGAAGGCTTCTCTCATCATAAAGCGTCTTTTCAAGTCACCACCTGTTAGGAACGGTGGAACACACTAAATAAAAATATAAATAAAGTGTGTTCGCTGCTCGGGGTCCACCGTCCGGTGGATGGAAAAACCGCAGCTAGGTGATGACAGAGCAATATGGCGGTAGTGTGCACAGGGTTTGACGTCACCCAGGTGCACAGAGCAATCTCTGTTGAATCACAGAGCTGCCACACAAAGAGAAAACACAATAAGGCTGAGCCTGTTAGTGTCACAGGTACTCAGAGTAACACACACGGTAATGCGGTCACAGGAGTAGACCAAGATGGCGGCACTACGTCCGTCTAGACCTACCGTAGCTAATCGTGTGTAGAGTGTCGCAATCGCGAACGCACAATTAGGCTGTAACTGCAGCGCGGCGTGGATAGTGCCGCAGAGTGACACCGCTGAAACGCCCGCAGGCGCGATGTCTGATACTAGCAAGTGTGCCTGGAGCAATGACGCGCTGGCACTGGTACTGGCTATATAACTCAATCCCACACACAGTCGTAATATCCAAGGATAGGGGTTTCAAATGAGTCATTCACCAGATCATGCATCCATCTACATACACACAGCAGCAAGTATGACTATACTAGCGCATGGCGGAACAGTCATGCGCGCTTTTTATAGCAAACAGGACCTTCCGGAAGTCTCCAGATCTCAGAGCTGAGCCAATGGAATCTGGAGCAGGACCTGAGCACTTGACTCCCGAACTCCAATGGGAGATCGTCCCATGAGCATGCTCAGAGGATGGAACGAAGGACTTAGCCTCTGGAGAGAGTTGCTGCAAAGCAATCCCCTCTGCAATCTCCTCTGCAGTAGACAAAGAGCAGGAGACTGCAGAATGTGAGGGTCTTGATTCCTGCATAGCAAGGGCGGAAATCTGACTCCTAACACAACCTCTTGAAGGAGCACAGACTTTCTCAATTCCCATTACTTGGAGCGAAGAAATATTTATTTGATGGTGAAAAATAAAATGTTTGGAGGCAAAGGATATATTCCGATTAGAACTGCCAAGAGAAATTGTGTCGGTTATATGTTCAGAGATTCTTATTTTTAATTTTCTCGTAGTACATCCCACATAACTCAGTTTGCAATCTGTGCACAAAATCATATATACAACATTCTTGGTATTGCAGTTAATAAACTGTCAAATTTTAAATTGTTGTAATTTGTGCTATCTGAAAAAAATGTTATTACCTGAGAATGTGTACAAGTCCTGCATCTGGCTTCACCACATTGGTAAAATCCTGAATGTTGTAGCCAGGTGCGTTTTTTACTCTGGAAATCTGAAAAACTAGGAGAAATTATAATACCTAGTGTAGTTGTTTTTTTGGCGACTATATGGCAACTTTCTGACAAAATAACTGACAATACATCATCCTCATGTAAAATCCCCATATTTTTACGAATAATCCGTTTGATAGCGGTAGAAGTTTGAAAGGTTGAGTTTCAGATAGAGAGCGGACATTATGTTGGAGACTGAAGACAGATAGTCACTGGCGTTCTGTAGTACAGCGGGGGTAAGGTCAGGGGATGATGTGTACAGTTCTGTGTCATCAGCATAAAGATGGTTCTGAAAGCCAAATCTGCTGATGGTCTGTCCAATTGGGGTCATGTAGAGAGAAGAGAAGGGGGCCAAGGACTGAGCCCTGAGGTACCCCAACAATGAGAGGAAGAGGAGATGAAGTGGAGCCAGCGAACAAAACACTGAAGGAGAGGTCAGAAAGATAGGACGAGAACCAGGAGAGAGCAGTGTCCTTAATGCCTAGTGACTGGAGCCTAGAGAGTAGAAGATAGTGGTCAACAGTGTCGAAAGCTGCAGAAAGGTTGAGGAGAATGAGCAGAGAGTGGTCACCATTACATTTTGCTGTCAGAAGGTCATTGGTCACTTTGATGAGTGCAATTTCTGTCGAATGTATGTGGCGGAAACCAGACTGTGATGGGTCTAGGAGGGAGTGAGTGGAGAGGTAATGGGTAAGGCGGGAGTTAACAGTCACTGCAAGAGTTAAGAGATGAAGGGGAGAATGGAGACTGGTCTGTAGTCGTTTGTGCAGGATGGGTCAAGAGCGGGTTCATTTAATAATGGAGTAATGATAGAGTGTTTGAAGGAGGAGGGGAAAAAGCCGGAGGAGAGGGAGAGATTAAAGATTGTAGTTAGGCGAGTTGTGACAACTGGAGACAGAGACTGGAGGAGATGTGAGGGAATGGGGTCAGTAGTGCATGTAGTCGATCGAGAGGAAGAGAGGAGCCTGGAGACTTCTTCTGTGATGGTATCAAATGTGAAGAGTGAGCCAGGGGAAATGAAGGGAGGGATGGGAGTCATTGCACTTGGTAGCTGTGAGTGGATTTCCTGGCGGATATTATCTATTTTCTCTCTAAAGTGGGAGGCCAAGTCATTGCCACAAATGTCTGTGATAGGGGCTTGTGCTTTCGGCCTGAGGAGTGAGTGAAAGGTATCAAAAAGTTTCTTGGGGTTGTTGGATAATGAGGAGATCAGGGTGGTGAAGTAGGTCTGTTTTGCAAGGTGAAGGGCAGAATTAAATGTTTTTGACATGAATTTGAAGTGGATGAAATTTTCTGGTGTTCGAGTTTTCCTTCATAAGTGTTCAGCACTCCTAGAGCATCAATGGAGAAGTCGAGTTTGCGATGTGAGCCAGGGCTGTTTTACTCTGTGCTTGGAGGTTTTGCGGGTTAGGGGAGCTACTTGGTCAAGGGTGCTTCTAAGAGTGTCATTGTAGTGATGTACAGTCAGATAAGGACAGAAAAAAGAAGATTGGGGACAATGATGAGTGTAGGGAGTCTGCAAGTGTATGAGGGTTAATGGCTTGTAGATTTCAGAATGTGTGGTAGGTAGGAGTGTGCTGGGGTGGGCGAGGATTTGTGATTGTGAAGGAGAGAATGTTGTGGTCAGAGAGGCGAAATGGTGAGTTATCTAGGTAGGAGATTGAACAGAGCCAGACAAAATCAGGTCAAGGTTGTTACCATCTTTGTGTGTCTCGGAGCTTGAGAGCTGTGAGAGGCCGAGAGAAGTGGTTAGTGATAGAAGCTGGGATGCAGCTGTGGAAGTGGGGCTGTTAACCCCTTCACGACCCAGGACGCTTACGTACGCGTCATGAAACCCTGTGCCATTACAACCCATGACCCCTACGTAGGTGTAATGGTATAAATCGCGTTCCTACGGGTCCGGTGACCAGGGTCAATGAAAGGTCACCCAACCCACGGGCACAGGAAGAATTGTGTTTCACCCCAGGGGGGTGGCTTTGCCCTTCCGTGGCTACCATTGCTCTGATTGGCTGTTTCACTTTCAACAGCCAATCAGAGCGATAGTAATATTTCACCAATGAAACTTGGTGAAATATTACAATACAGCATGGCCGATGCGGAAATATCATCGGCCATGGCTGGAGACAGTAAATTGACCCCCAACCGACAGACAGGGGCATTCTGCCACCGACTGGTGGTGGCGATATGCCGCTGCCATCAGCATCTGCACCCCTCCCCTTCCCTCCACCTTCCAATCCCCCCCTCCCCCCAGTACCTTCCGAGTCCCGATGTCCCTCAGTCATGGATCATGGGTGCCGCCATCTTCCAAAATGATGGGCGCATGTGCAGTGCGCCCGCCGAATCTGCTGGCCGGCAGATTCATTCATTCAGGGACATTTTGATCACTATGATAGACCTTATCACAGTGATCAAAGTAAAAAAAAATAGTAAATAACCCCCCCTTTATCACCCCCCATAGGTAGGGACAAATAATAAAATAAAAAAATATATTTAATTTTATTTTTCTGTTAGGGATAGGGTTAGAATTAGGGTTAGGGTTAGAATTAGGGTTAGGGTTGGAATTAGGGTTGGGATTAGGGTTCAGATTAGGGTTAGGGTTGTGAATAGGGATAGGCTTGTGGTTAGGGTTATGGTTAGGGTTGGGATTAGGGTTAGGGGTGTGTTGGGGTTAGGTTTATGGTTAGGTGTGTGTTGGGGTTAGGGTTGTGGTTAGGGGTGTGTTGGGGTTAGGGTTGGAGTTAGAATTGAGGGGTTTCCACTGTTTAGGCACATCAGGGGGTCTCCAAACGCGACATGGCGCCACCATTGATTCCAGCCAATTTTACGTTCAAAAAGTCAAATGGTGATCCCTCCCTTCTAAGCCCCGACTTGTGCCCAAACAGTGGTTTACCCCAACATATGGGGTATCAGCATACTTAAGAAAAATTGCACAACTTTGGGGGTCTAATTTCTCCTGTTACCATTGGGGAAAATTAAAAATTGGGGGCTAAAAAATAATTTTTATGGAAAAAAATGATTTTTTATTTTCACGGCTCTGCGTTATAAACTTCTGTGAAGCACTTGGGGGTTCAAAGTACTCACCACACATCTAGGTAAGTTCCTTGGGGGGTCTAGTTTTCAAAATGGGGTCACTTGTGGGGGATTTCCACTGTTTTTAGGCACATCAGGGGCTCTCCAAATGTAACATGATGCCCGCAGACTAGAGTTAAGCGAAACGGGTCGGTCAATTTCAAAAATCGCCGACTTTCGCTAAAGTCGGGTTTCATGAAACGAAACCCGACCATAGCGTGAGGTCGGCCATGATGTCGGCGACCCGAGCGCCAAAGTCGCGTTTCAAATGATGCTTCCAGCGCCTTTTTTCAGCCAATGATGGAGGATGCACACTGTGAGCAACGCGATGACATAGGCAGTGGCCACCACCATCTTAGAGAAGGGCATTGAAGTGATTGGCTGGCTTTGTGTGGCGTCACAGTGGGTATAAAAGGCTGTAACCAGCGACCGCCATCTTACTTCTGCCGACACGTTAGAGTGCTGTCCGCTTTTCAAACAGTTTCGTATATCTGCTGTTTGATAATGGTCAAAACTAGACAGACAGCGTGTGTCAGTCCCTATAGAGATAGACGGAGATTGACAATTTTCCATACAGACACCGTATAGCGGTGTATGCTCCTCACACACTACTGTGTACTGGCTGGTATCACGGACAAAGAGAAGCTATCTGTGTGTTAATCTGGAAAAAAAAGCCAAGGAGTTTTCCTGTTTTTCCAGACCTACAGGTTAGAGTGCTGTCCGCTTTTCAGTATCGTATATCTGCTGTTTGATTACGGTCAAAACTAGACAGAGACAGCATGTGTCAGTCCCTATAGAAATAGACAGAGATTGACAATTTTCCATAGAGACACCGTATAGAGCTGTCTGATTCTCAAACAGTATTGTACATCTGCCGTTCGCTTTACAGTCACATCTATGCAGAGTCAGCGTGTGTGTGTGACACTCCATAAATACATATACGGATATTGTTACACAAAAAACGTATACAGCTGTACACTTCTGATACAGTTCTGTATATCTGCTAGTTGGATTATGGTCCAATACATACTGTGAGAGAGTCTGTGACTAACAAAATATATATGTAGATTTAATTTTTTTCATACAACTTACACAGCTGGACACTCCTCATACAGTACCATATATCTACTGGTATTTTTGGTACATTTTAACAAACATGAGGAAGTATGGCGGAAGAGTCCGCGGACGTGGGCAGGGGGGAGCAGCTGGTACTGATGGTGGTGGTGCATCGGCTGGTTCTGGCAAAAGCACAATAGCAGCTAAGGCAGGTGGTGTTGAGCCTGCGTCATCGTCTGGCCCAAGAAAGCCTGTAAGGTTGCCTTTTCTTGGAGTAGGAAAACCACTTTTGAAGCCAGAGCATCAGGAACAGGTTTTGGCGTACATTGCCAAAACAGCCACCAGCTCTATTGCCTCCTCTTCTGAACGTTAGAAACCTGCAAGCACGGAGTCGTCGGTGCAGGTTTCTGGTCAGGAAAAACACCTTTCCTTGTGTCCTTCACCCCCACCAAAAGTTAAGGATGCAGCAGCCCACACTTCAGATTACTCTATGGAGCTCTTTTCACATACTATGCCTGGGTTATCCAGTCAAATCCAGTATTCCCCAGTCCAACATGAATCTGACATGGAGTGCACTGATGCACAGCCACTGCTAGATGATTCTGCTGGAACATCGACCCAGAGCACTACATTGCCCTCGCAGTCTATTGAGCCAGAATCTGACCCTGATGAAACTCAGGTGCTCCTTCCCGCATACTATACCACCTTACACGGTGACACAGGAAGGTACAGAGGAAGGTGCAGATGACTTTGAAGAGGAGGTGATGGATGACCCAGTTCTTCATCTGGATTGGCATCCATTGGGGGAGGAGGGTGGCGCTGGCAATAGTTCAGATAAGGAGAAGGATCCGCAGTAGGCATTGACATCGCAGCAGCGGTTATCTGGCAGGCCCGTAGCTGTCCAAAAACGTGGACAAAAAACTAAAAGAGTTGCAGGACAGCTTGGCCAGACGGTCAACTTAGCACAGCGTGCAAGGCCAGAAAATGTATACCATAGTAGGAAGAGTGCAGTGTGGCACTTCTTTGTCCAAAATCCTACTGATGAGGCAAAGGTTACCTGTAAGAAGTGCGGAAGGACCTTTAGCCGAGGTAAACAACTCAAAAATTTGAATAGCAGTTGCATGCTTAGACATTTAATCAACATGCACTTGCAAGCGTGGACGGACTACAAAACCTCAGGTAGCACGTGTGCACCTGCTCAGATTAAAGGTAGCCAGCAACGCTCGATCGCTTCCCCCACTGTAAGACCACCGCCACCGTTCAGCACACCACCAGCACTAAATATGGAGGTGTCGTCACAAGGCCAAAGCACTCAGGGAATCAGAATGGTTTGCAACACAACACTGAATCTAGGCCATCACCACCTATAGCATCACCAACCCCCTCTCACTCCGTCAGGTCCACCGCTAGTTCCTCCATATGCAGCTCTCCAGTCCAGCTCACCGTACCAGACACTCTAAGTAGGACAAGAAAGTACTCATCGTCTCATCCGCGTACACTTTGTTTGAACGCCTACATTGCCAAACTAATCTCATTAGAGATGATGCCCTACTATTTGGTTGAAATTACCAAAAAAGAAAGCAGTCAAAATATCCATAAAATAGCAATGTTTATTGAAAATACTAATAAATATGGACACACGGTATATGGAAAGGGATGAACAGCATAAAAAAGCACAATGGTCCTTAGGGCCAACTATGCTGCGGACACCTCATCAGGCAAGTAACATGCAGAGCTAAATATTATAGCCAATAATAAGACAGGGGCACATGATTACATGTAATATGGCAAGAAGTGTATATAACATCATCATGTGGCAAGTGCTACTGCCCTTAATAAAAGATGCTCCCTGACAAACTAAGAAAGTACTGGGTTCGTAAATGATTTGTGCACTGAGCACATCATGGAAACAATATAGAGGACTGCATAACTATACCTGGGAAGAGTGAAGCAGCAAGGTCGGTCCTGTCCCCCGACGCGCGTTTCGGAGCCAACAGGGCTCCTTCCTCAGGGGGCGTGGAGAGTAGCGCAACCATCGAGTTTATATAACGCGCCCGCCATAGGTCATCAAAATGTGCAGCAGCCCATCGTCAGCCAGCTGGATCAGTGCTGCGGCGAAACCGGAAACACGTGGGCCCACGTGATACAGCACACCGGGCAAGGAACGCCCACTGGCTAAACGATGGATAACGCGCATGCGTGTAAACGACACAGGCTGAAGCCGCCATATTTAGAAAGGGCAAAGTATGGGGCAAAGATATATAAATACACAAGAAAAAACAAAATATAAATAGAATATACACCCAAAGTATAACGTCAGAGTGCAAACTAATAACAGTTATACAGACAAGGCATGTATATAAAATATATAAACAACAAATATTACACTGGGCATATTGCACCGGCCTATATCAATAACAAATAGCCATTGCCAATGGCAGGTCACTGCATATAGAGTATATCAATGCTCACATATTCAAAATCGGAGCTAAACATGTACAGAAAATAATATCCATATGTAAATGCAGCTGTCACAGTTTACGCATAGACTGTTACTGTATGCCAAGGTGTCTTAAGACCATCAAACAATCCCCACATATGATTGGTTGAATACATGGAGGAAAAGGTCACAGTATACACATGCACAGTGAAATAAAAGATTACAAAACACAAAACAATTACAAAAAAAAAAAAATTACAAAAAAAATTCAAAAAAATAACAGAATATGGTTAACCAACATAAATTTATACCGTATACTAGACTATAATACAATATGAATGGCAAAAAAAGAGACTATCACTAGAAAATGACAAGTATATACTACCCCATATATATATTATATATAGATAAAATGAGTAAACTGATACATAACACAAGTCTGTCAAACTATGTCAAGTTATATCAGAAAAGTCAACATAGGTAACTTTATGGTGCCAGACGATCTTCAGACTCTATCAACAGTTCCAAGAAACATCGGATCATGTTCAGAATACTACAAAGAATAGTAAAAAACAGAATGATTAAAATGCAAATACAAAACCACAGTGCTCATATACAATATCAAGTCGGGTGGCACTATAAATATGGAACATGTGAAATATTTTCATTTAATCCACGTGGATGAATAGTGTCTAAAGTCCAAATCCATCTCGTTTCGGACCTCGCCAAGCGATTGGACAGTTTACCACCCCTTATATTGATGTTAAGAGCATCAATACCTCTTACTTTAAGGAGTGTAGCATTGCACTGATGGAATTGCTTGAAATGTCTTGGCAAGGTCTTTAGACTTCCATCATGATCACAGGTAGCTGCAGCTAGTATGCCCAAAACATGTTCCCTTGTACGCACTTTCAACTGACGTGTGGTCATCCCCACATAAATGAGTCCACAGGGGCAGGTAGCATAGTATATCATGTACCGAGTGGTACATGATATACGTTGCTTAATGGAAAATGTCCTGGTACCGTCATGATTGGTAAAAGAGGTACTCCTCTCAATGTTCGGGCAGGCTATACACCTGCCACAAGGGAAGCATCCATTTCTAGTTGGGATATCATCCAAAAAAGTACGTATTGGGTGATCCGCATAGTGACTGACCACCAACTGATCACGTAAATTCCTTGCCCTTCTAAAAGTGATGGACGGGTGTTCCGGAAGGAATTTACTCAGAATTGGGTCCACCGCAAGGATAGGCCAAGCCTTTCTCATTGCATCACGCATCATTTTATGTTGGGGTTGGAAGGAAGTGATGAACCTAACATTATCACTCCCCTCCGTTTTATTGCGATTCCCATAGAGCAGATCATTGCGAGTCATATGTTTAGCACGTTGATAGGCTTTTTTAATGCTCCGTCTACTGTATCCACGTGATAGAAAGCGAGCTTTAAGCTCATTAGCACGATATTCAAAATCGGCATCAGTGGAACAGATTTGACGGAGGCGTAAGAACTGCCCCACGGGGATGGCCTTAATAAGATGATGCGGATGGCAAGATGAGGCATGAAGTAGAGTGTTACTAGATGTTTCCTTGCGGTGGATATCCGTCTGGATTATTCCTTCTGTATCCTTTCTAATGGAAACATCCAAAAAATTGATCTTTACCGGATCCCAGGTTACAGTAAGCTTAATGTTAAGATCATTGCAGTTCAAAGTAGATATGAATTGCAGAAGGTCGATGGAGCTGCCCTGAAAGACAAAAAAAGATATCGTCGATATAGCGTGCCCATAATTGGACACGCTCAATCGACCCCTTTTTATCAGACAGAAAGAGGTCCCTCTCCCACAGCCCCAGGAAGAGATTTGCATAGGACTGCGCAAAGGCCGCACCCATAGCGGTCCCCTGAAGCTGCAGGTAGAAGGACCCCTTGAACACAAAAAAGTTGTGTGTGAGAGTGAACTCTAAGAGTTCCAAGATGAGGTCCCTAAGTCCCACCGAAAGGGTGGAGGTGGTCAAAAAGAATTGAACGGCACGTAAGCCATCAGTGTGCTTTATGTTGGTATATAGGGACTCAACATCAGTGGAAACAAGAAGAGAATCACTCTCCATGCAGAGTCCATCGACCTTGCGCAATAGATCTCCAGTGTCCTTGAGGAAAGATGGGAGACTGGAAACCAGCGGCTGAAGATGATGATCAATCCATTTATTGATGTTCTCAAAGAAATTCCCTCGACCAGATATGATAGGTCTACCCGGTGGCGACCTGATATCCTTATGAATTTTAGGCAAGAGATACAATGTGGCTATGGTGGGCTCTTTTACAGTGAGTGCCGCGGCCAATTGTTTGGTGTCAATGCCGTTGATCACAGCCTTGTTAATAATCATATCTAGTTTGGCAACAAAGGCCGAGAGGGGGTTATATGTAAGTTTTTTGTAGCACACCGAGTTGTTTAATTGACGGAGTGCCTCCCTCTCATACATTGCTATAGGCCAGATCACCACATTGCCCCCTTTATCGGCCGGCTTCAGCACCAAATCTGGAAGATTTTGCAAATACTTGAGCCTCACCCTCTCATCCTTAGTCAGATTGTCAACTCTGCCGTATTTAGGAATTTTCTTGAATTCCTCGGTCACCACACGTACAAAGAGATCTATACTCGGACATGATGTAAATGGGGGGAATTTCACCGATCTCAAACGAATGGAAGGGGGGACCTTACCTCCCTCATCATCATGCTCAGCCGCTAGCGTCTCCAAGGTTCTTATTGCCTCCTGCTCCTCTTCTGTGGGAAAAAGACACTGGAGATCATCATTGTGAAAATATCTTTTGAACAGCAATGATCTAGCAAACAAATTAAGGTCCTTTACAGCAGTAAAGGTATCGAAACTAGAAGTGGGTGAAAAAGTTAGACCTCTTTCCAACAAAGACAAATCCACCCTTGTGAGATCATACTGACTTAAATTGATCACCTTATTATCCTTCTGATGGAAGTCAGATTGATTCATTAGGTGTCTTTTATAAGGGTGGAATGAATGGTCACGTAGCCTACGGGGCCCACCAGTACCATGGGAGGAGGTCGAAACCAATGATATATCCGATTGACCACTAATAGAAGTAACTGAAGTACTAGAGACCGTGCGATGTAGATTTGAGCTTTTATTATTTCTCCATAGATAAACTTTCTTCATTTGATAGTCCTTAAGATCCCTGTTGAATTTGATCAGTTGATTATGCTGGATTTTTTTTACCGCTGTATCCATGGTCTTATCTAATTCAATTTCAAATGATTGAATTTTATCAGATGAACAACCCTTACGGATTTCTTCTTGGATTGAATCGATAGATTTATCCAGCATATCAATATTGGCAGAATTAAAGCTAATCAACAGTTGTAAAAAGGTCAGGGAACATAAATTGGATGCTTCCTCCCATTTCGCAATGAAGGCATCATCCTCAATGGGAAATGCAGGGATGACTTTAACTCTCAATCCTTTGGGGATCATTTTGTTAGATACATATTTCTCCAGAAATAACCTGTTCCACCATATTCTAGATCGCTTGAGAAGTAGTGTTTTAACATGCTGCAACTTAATGTCCCAACTTGAATCACCCGACTGTGGAACACTGCTCCCCCCAGAACCAAACACCTGGTCCACTTGATCATGCCAGACTTTATCTCTTGCCCGAAAGTCCATCCTGTCCACAACCAGAACACCTGTGCATAACACAGCAAAAATGAAATGTAGAAAATAGGTAATAGACATATTGTATGTGGAGGCCAAAAAAATCAACGATTTATAATGGCCATAAAGGAGATCAATAATATAAATCATATATCATGATCCACATAGTTGAAACAGGACAAATGCAGGACAACTGCAAATTGGTTGAAAGCCAAGCTTTCTGCGACCTCATGGCCTACGCTGTCCCACGCTATGACCTACCCAGTCGGCACTTCTTTTCTCGCAAAGCCATCCCTGCCCTCCACCGGCATGTGAAAGACCGCATTGTCCATGCACTAAATCATTCAGTGAGTGGAAAGGTGCACCTCACAACAGATGCATGGACCAGTAGGCATGGCCAGGGCCATTACGTGTCCATCACTGCGCACTGGGTTAATGTGATGGATGCAGGCTACACTGGGGACAGCGGCGGTGGAACAGTGCTGCCTAGCCCACGGTACAGGAAACAGTTGGCCGTAGGCTTTCGCTCCTCCATCAGCAAAAGCTCGTCCACAGAGCGCAGTTGCACGAGCACTCCATGTGCAGCTGGCAGTGTTGCACACGAGGTGTCCCACTATCGAACAGCTAGTGGTAAGCGTCAGCAGGCTGTGTTAAAGATGATGTCTTTGGGCGACAACAGACACACTGCGGAGGTACTGGCCGACTACTTGCAGTGACAGAGTCATGGCTGGGCAGTCTACATCTTGAGGCAGGCAAGGTAGTCAGTGATAACGGCTGTACTTTTGTGGCAGCCATAGCCTGTGCAAAACTCCCACACATACCTTGCCTGGCTCACACTTTAAACCTGGTGGTTCAGTGCTTCCTTAATAATTATCTGGCGTTAACGTCCCTGCTTCATAAGGTGTGAAGACTGTGCTCACACATCCGTCGCTCGGCCGTACACTCCAGTCGTATGCAGAAGCTGCAGCAATTGCTCCATCTCCCCAAGCACCGCCTAATTGTAGACGTTGCAACATGGTGGAACTCCACCCTGCACATGGTTGAGGCTGTGCGAACAGAGGCAGGCTGTAATGCATTTGTGTGAGGATACACGGGCAGGCAGTTTGAGGGAAGAAATGGAATTGCCGGGTGTGCAGTGGTCGAAGCTGAAAGACCTCTGTAAAGTCCTTCAGTGTTTTGAGGAATGCACACGGCTGGTAAGCGCAGACGACGCCATCATAAGCATGAGCATCTCATTTATGCGTCTGCTCATGCAAAGTTTGACGCACATTAAGGATCAGGCGCCTGCAGAGGAGGGAAGCCTTGATGACAGTCAGCCATTGTCTGGTCAGGGAACTGTCCTGGACGAGGTGGAGGAAGAAGAGGAGGAGGATGAGGGGGATGATTATTTTGGGCAGGAGGATGATTCTCAGGGGGCAAGAGAAAATGTTGGCGTTCCAACGTCAGGTACAGTGTTTGTGCGTGACTGTAGGGATGTGGATTTTCCAGAAAATGCTCCTCCACCCACCACTGGAAGTGCATCATTGACACCTGGAACATTGGCCCACATGTGCGATTATGCCTTGCGGATCCTAAAAAGGGACCCCCGCATTTCCAAAATGATGAGAGATGACTACTGGCTGGCCAGCATCCTCGATCCACGCTACAAAGGCAAATTTCACAACATCATGCCACAGAACCTAGAGATAATATTGGCTAACAAACAAGCAACTCTGGTAAACAGGTTGTTTGAGGCTTTCCCGGCACACAGCAGCGGTGCTGTTTCTCCCAAGAGCCGTAGAGGGCACAATGGAAGACGTGTTCGTGGTGCACACAGCCGAAGTGGCGTGGGAGGCAGAGGTTTCATGACCATGTTGTTGACTGATTTCTCAAGTACCGCTCACACGACTGGTAATACTGCATCGATTGCAAGTGACAGGAGACAGCAGTTGTCAACTATGGTTACAAACTACTTCTCCCATATCAATGTTCTCCCTCACAGGTCATTCCCCTTTGACTATTGGGCTTCTAAAATGGACGCCTGGCCTTACAGGAGCTCGCTTGCCCTGCTGCTAGTGTGTTATCTGAAAGAGTCTTCAGTGCTGCTGGATCAATCCTGACAGAAAAAAGGGACCCGTCTGTCTACCCAAAATGTTGATGATCTAACCTTCATTAAAATGAACCATGCATGGATTGCAAAGGATTTTGTCCCACCTTCCCCTGATGACACATAGGTTCCCAGAAAACTGCCTCACTTTTGTCCTCTTCCTCAGACTTGCCCAATTCCGCCCTTTGCATCAGCTGAATGTCCAGCCAACACATCAACATATGCCATTTTTTAAACCTCCCTAAGTGGGCTGCCCACACCCCCCCAATGGCTGGGGTCAACACCTGGCGCACCCGGGCAAGTGTCGTTGCTCTGAACAGGTGGATGGGCCCACAGATGGCCGACGGCACTGGCACCGGGCCCCTCAAAGTACAAGACAGTGTCTCTGATGGTGGGGGGCCCACTCACCGTCAGACACACCAGCGTACTATGAGGGGTCCTGTGCCAGTACCGTCGACCACAAGTGTGCCCCCCCTGCTTGGTCATGGCCACAGCACTTGCAAGTTGCAATAGTTACCTCTCCCTGCTCCACCGCTGTGTAATCTGGGCAGTTAAATTCTTCACAGGGACGGCGACTAGAAATTTGGTGCATTGATCGATGATGGTTAAGTTGTAGCTATGCCCTGTCCTGCTGGCCTCTACCTTCAGATGATCAATGGCTACCATTTGTAATGGACGTCAACTTACAAGCGGATGCAGTGGTGCTTTATGATCACCTTTCACAGTTGTGATAGTCACAGACGTGTGACATTCCTGCCACCATTTTTCAATGTCTCCTCTCATGCCAATCCAATAGAATCGCCTACGGCCTGTGGCTTCTGTCTTTGGCACTCCAAAATGACCAGACACATCATTATAGGCAGTGAGGACCATGTGTACATCTCTCCCTGTGATCACAGTTTGATGGAGACGAGTAAAGGTGATGTGATCCACGCTACTGCGGTAAAGCAATCCTTTCTTCACAAAGAACCGTTTTCGCTGTCTTCACAGACACAGTAATTGAGGGTCTGCATCGCCTCTGCAACATCTACCGGGAAGTTTTCCCGTGATGAGTAATTCCCAAATTTCTGATAACACTCGAATTTCCGTCTGTACTTGTATCCATGTAGTTTCCAGTAGCAGTGAGTCTGGACTGGCTTACTGAGATTGAAATATATACGAAGATTTAAAAGTACCACAACACTGTATACTGTTGTACGCTATGACTACCTTTCCCTTTTTCTACTTGTTAAATTCTGGTGTAAGACATACTGAGCCTGTGAGTGTCTGTGTCTGACTCCGGAAGTATAGACGAAAATTTACAATTACCCCTAGACTGGATACACCCGGTATGTGCTGATACAGTACCTTTGTTCCAAATTTTGTATTACGGTATCATCCCTAGTGACTGAGCGTGTGTGGTTTACGCCTTCTATATATATGGTGAATCGGAGATACCAATTTTTACCCTATACTCGATACAGCTTGTATTTTGTTATACAGTACCTCTCAAATTATCCATCACCGTTTTTTATGCTGCTTTTATCTTTATAACTTTAACATATCACTTTTTATTATGCATTTCTCATCCGTTGCACAGTTGCATTTTCACTGGTCACTTGGTGGTGTCACATTTGGCACTTTTCACATGCATGGTTTGTTTCCTGACACCCTTCACTATCACTTTACCTGATGGATCGCTATTAGATACTGTAGCTCTATTCAGCATTATTCAACTTGGCCTTACCAACAGGTTCTCATCCTGAACCTCCTGCTTCACTGGGGTTGCTGAGCGCTCTCATGGTGTGGGCCCGTCCAGTCTCCATGGCGACGCATCCATCCAGCGTCATTCCAGTCACCCCCTCACCATTTTGAACAGCTGACATGTCCCCCTTACAGCGGCATTTAACTCACACTTCCAGAGAGCACTGGAAATCCCACTCATCAGTGACCCCGTCACGATTGCGGGTAACCGATGGGTTGGCATGACAACCAGAGGTCTCCAGCAGATCTCTATGGTTGTCACTGCTGGATTGCTATGAGCACCGCCCGCTAGATGAAACCGCTTGGACCAGGGATCGTCCCACCGAACTTACACTCCTTTTAACATGGGGAAAACGCTACTCAAACACAAGGTGAGGCTAACACAGTGTGGCAATGCTTTATTGAACCACAAAACAGGCAGATAACACATAGAACAGTCCCAGCAAAATACCCAAGATGGTGCACATTACAGAGTCTCACCCTTCTGCTGACTCTCTGGGGAAAAAGCAGCTGTGACTTCAGATCTTCCAGGGTGGCTACCCCAGCTGTGGCAAGCAGAAGGGAGGTAACAACAAGCATAGGGAGATGAAAGTCCATTCAGTCCAAACAAGGCCAGTTAATCCGAGGATCACAACCTGGCTTCTCCAAACGTATCCATGGTTCAGCAATGGTCAATGGCGCAAATCTGTATTTTTCCAACTGATGCTGAAAACCCATAGGTTGTTTACTGTAGAATGATAGATCCGTGTCCCACGTGATGGAGCTATGATGTAAAATGGCTGCTGTCCTGTCTCTTGTCCATTTGGGATGTATGGATGTCTTGGCAGAATCTCTCTGGCTGTTTCCTCTCTGTCTCTTTATATAGAGGCAGGTAACTTATTTTTAGACTTAACAAGTGTCCCCCATTCAGTATTTACAAAAAGGGTAAGAATGGAGATTAGATCAAGCAGCATTACTTTATTATTTAAACTATTTGCATAATTTTTCCCTCTTTGCTTTAGAAGTCAACAAACTGGCTCCATAACACAATGCATAACACAATGCATAATTAGCATATCAGCAAACATCACTAATGATCAAGGATAAGCGTACATTAAAAGTCAATATTACAGGCTTACACAAACAAAAGTCTGTTTTCTTGACCAACCAGAAATAAACACTTAAATTTGAAAGCCAACATACAGATAACATTCTATTATTCTTCGTTTGCTAAAAATAGTCATCTGGTTAATTAAACTACAATGCTGTATTTCTTCACAATGCCAAAAGTAAAAAAAAAATATTTTAAAAAATATTTAAAAAAATATAAAAGTTCAAATTACCTTCCTTTTGGCCCATTCAAAATAAAATAAAAAATCAAACATACACTTATTTGCTATCGCCACGTTCATAATCGCCTGCTCTATCAATAAGAAAAAAAGAATTAACCTGATGCCTAAACGGCGTAATGAGAAAAAAGTCAAAACAACAGCACTGGCATCACTGTCCCCACTTTTGCACAAATCGAGCATCATGAGGCAGTCAGAGTAGCCGCGGCCCTGGCTTCCTGTTGATGTTCAATATGTCCGAAGGCGGGAACAGTGAAGCTGCCGCTGATTGGGCTCAGGGCTCGTGTGATGTAAAAAACTCACATAAGCCCCGGGACAGTGAATCTCGACACCGCTGAAGTGGAGCTGGCATGCCAGAGGAGTATTGAGTGTTTTTATTTTAATGAGGCCAAACATGAGGAATGAGCTCGCTGAGGAAAAAAAAGTAATATATATATAAAATTCTCTTGATTAGAAGATTCACTGACAAAACGATAAAACTAAACTTTATTAATTAAAAATGTACAACTATACACATAATTCATCGCTTGTAGGTTAGTCAGAAGGTGACTAATAGAAAAAACATAAAAACATATACCCCATGTCTCAGTATATAGGGTGAGGTGACGTATACACACTCACTCTCCAAGTCTCTCATTTCTACGGGTTTCATTGTCGTCACCAAAGGCGACTCATCAGGAGACTTTATTTAATACTGACATATATTCAAGCGAGACTAGACAAAAAAAAACTAAAATCATGTTATCCGAAACAGTCAGAAAACTAGACACATATTGGCAGACCCCAGACTGCAAACTATATACTTCGTAAGTTTATAAGCCACTCCAGTGTCAGGAATAGATAGTATGTGAAAATACAGTATATACCGCTCAGGGAACACTTAACTTCCAGAGATCATTTCCATATTCATACTAAATAATGGCACAGATCTCCCAGACATTATGGCTGCACATATCCCTAGTCTTTATGACGATATTTCATTCCCTGACAGACCGCAGCATGGCCATTAGTTAGAAGCTGCTAATGATCTTTGGAGCAGGGAAGGTTTCCCTGAGTGGTATATATTGGGCAATCTGAAAACTGAGTTTAGTCTAGGACAATGTGTCTGCACTAATAATTGACAGCTGTTACAATACCAAACTAGGGCAGTCTCTATAAGAGAAAAAACACAATTATACTGTATTTTCACATACTATCTATTCCTGACACTGGAGTGGCTTATAAACTTACAAAGTATATAGTTTGCAGTCTGGGATCTGCCAGTATGTGGCTAGTTTTCTGTTTCAGATAACATGATTTTAGTTTTTCTCGCTTGAATATAGGTCAATATTAAATAGTCTCCTGATGAGTCGCCTTTGGTGAGGACGACGAAACCCGTAGAAATGAGAGGCTTGGAGAGCGAGTGTGTATACGTCACCTCACCCTATATACTGAGACGTGAGCTTTATGTTTTTTCTATTAGTCACCTTCTGACTAACCTTCAGGGGGTGAATTATGGATATAATTTTACATTTGGAATTAATAAAGTTTATTTTTATCCTTTTGTCAGCAAACATGAGGAATTACAAGAGACAACCCCTTTAGAAGATCTAATTTTGGTTAAAATGATTCCCACATTCTGAACATAAAAAGGCTTCTCCCCTATGTGACATCTCTGATGTTTATTAACAGATGATTTCCAAGTAGAATATTTCCCAGATTAAGAAAATGAAAAAGGCTTCTCTACTGTGTGACTGCTCTGATGTCTAACAAGAACCGATTTCCGGTTAAAACATTTCCCACATTCTAAACATGAAAAAGGCTTCTCTCCTGTGTGAATTCTCTGGTGAATAACAAGTTCTGATTTCTGATTAAAATATTTCCCACATTCTGAACATGAAAAAGGCTTCTCCCCTGTGTGGGTTCTCTGGTGGCTAACAAGATGTGATTTCTGGTTAAAATATTTCCCACATTCTGAACAGGAAAAAGGTTTCTCCCCTGTGTGGGTTCTCTGGTGGCTAACAAGATGTGATTTCTCTGCAAAATATTTCCCACATTCTGAACAGGAAAAAGGTTTCTCCCCTGTGTGAATTCTCTGGTGGTTAACAAAATTTGATTTATATGCAAAATATTTCCCACATTCTGAACAGGAAAAAGGCTTCTCCCCTGTATGAATTCTCTGGTGAGTAACAAGATCTGATTTCTTTTTAAAACATTTCTCACATTCTGAACAGGAAAAAGGCTTCTCCCCTGTGTGAATTCTCTGGTGGGTAACAAAATTTGATTTAGATGCAAAATATTTCCCACATTCTGTACAGAAAAAAGGTTTCTCTCCTGTGTGAGTTCTCTGGTGCCTAACCAAATATGAGTTAAGATTAAAACATTTCCCACATTCTGAACATGAAAAAGGCTTCTCTCCTGTGTGACTGCTCTGATGTCTAACAAGAAGCGCTTTCCGGTTAAAATATTTCCCACATTCTGAACAGGAAAAAGGTTTCTCTCCTGTGTGGGTTCTCTGGTGGTTAACAAGATGTGATTTCTCTGCAAAATATTTCCCACATTCTGAACAGGAAAAAGGTTTCTCCCCTGTGTGAGTCCTCTGGTGAGAAACAAGCTCTGATACCTGTTTAAAACATTTCCCACAATTTAAACATGAAAAAGGCTTCTCCCCTGTGTGAATTCTCTGGTGCCTAACCAAACTCGAGTTAAGATTAAAACACTTCCCACATTCTGAACATGAAAAAGGCTTCTCCCCTGTGTGAGTTCTCTGGTGGTTAATAAAATCTGATTTATATGCAAAATATTTCCCACATTCTGAACATGAAAAAGGCTTCTTCCCTGTGTGAATTCTCTGGTGAGTAACAAACTCTGATTTCTGTTTAAAACATTTCCCACATTTTAAACATGAAAAAGGCTTCTCCCCTGTGTGAGTTCTCTGGTGGTTAATAAAATTTGATTTATATGCAAAATATTTCTCACATTCTGAACATGAAAATGACTTATGTGCTTTAGAAGCAGTTTGTTTTTTAATGCCTCTATTGTGACTTTGATTTTCCTTTGCAGTCGGTAATGAATCAGAAGATGGGACCTGTTTCATAGGATCAAATGACAGATCTTTGCTGTGAATGGATGATGGTATATCTGGAGTAATAGCATTCACTTCAGTTGTATCTTGTAGGATCTCAAGATCATCTGACTTAAAAATTGAAGATATCAGCTGTCCCTCTGATCTCCTGGTACAGTCATCTGCTAAGATAAAAAAAACAATTATTTTTTAATAAAATATCCTTGAGTTTTATATTTTTGAACATTTCTACTTAAACTGTCCATAAAAATGGCAAGCTATGTAAAAAACTTTAATTATTTACCAAGAAAATGACAGTAGTCATTATAGGATGAACCAGTAGTGAGTGGTAACATAGTAACATAGTTATTAAGGTTGAAGGGAGACTTTAAGTCCATCTAGTTCAACCCATATCCTATCCTAACTTGCCCTAACATGTTGATCCAGAGGAAGGCAAAAAAAACCCATGTGGCAAACAGTAAGCTTCACATTGGGGAAAAAAATTCCTTACCGACTCCACATACGGCAATCAGACTAGCTCCCTGGATCAACGCAATATTAAGGAGACTAGTGTATATACCCTGTAATATTATACTTTTCAAGAAAGGCATCCAGTCCCTTCTTAAATTTTAGTAGTGAATCACTCATTACAACATCATATGGCAGAGAGTTCCATAGTCTCACTGCTCTTACAGTAAAGAATCCGCGTCTGTGAGTATGCTTAAACCTTCTTTCCTCCAGACGTAGAGGATGCCCCCTTGTCCCCGTCACAGGTCTAAGAGTAAAAAGATCATTAGAAAGGTCTTTGTATTGTCCCCACATATATTTATACATTGTAATAAGATCACCCCTAAGCCTTCGATTCTCCAAACTAAATAACCCCAAGTGTAATAACCTGTCTTGGTATTGCAGACCCCCTAGTTCCCTAATAACCTTGTTCGCTCTTCTCTGCACCCGCTCCAGTTCAGCTATGTCTTTCTTTTACACCGGAGACCAGAACTGTACACAGTATTCTAAGTGTGGTCACACTAGTGACTTATATAGAGGTAAAATTATGTTCTCCTCATGAGCATCTATGCCTCTTTTAATGCATCCCATTATTTTATTTGCCTTTGCAGCAGCTGCTTGACTCCGGCCACTAAATGTGAGTTTGTCGTCCACCCATACACCCAGGTCTTTTTCAGTGACTGTTTTGCCCAGTGTTTTACAATTAAGCACATAATTATACAACTTGTTCGTTTTACCCAAGTGCATGACCTTACATTTATCCCCATTAAAGCTCATTTGCCATTTATCAGCCCAAGCTTCTAGTTTACATAAATCCTCCTGTAATATAAAATTGTCCTCCTCTGTATTAATTACCCTGCAGAGTTTAGTGTCATCTGCAAATATTGAAGTTCTACTCTCTATGCCCCCTACAAGGTCATTAATAAATATGTTAAAAAGAAGCGGGCCCAAAACTGACCCCTGTGGTACCCCACTGCTAACCGTGACCCAGTCCGAGTGTGCTCCATTAATAACCACCCTTTGTTTCCTATCCCTGAGCCAGCTCTTAACCCACCTACACATATTTTCCCCTATCCCCATTGTTCTCATTTTATGTATCAACCTTTTGTGTGGCACCGTATCAAAAGCTTTTGAAAAGTCCATGTACACCACCTCCACTGCATTCCCTTTGTCCTGTCCGGAACTTACCTCTTCATAAAAGCTTATCAGATTAGTCTGACAGGAACGGTCTCTTGTAAACCCATGTTGATATTGGGTCATAAGGTTATTCTTCTCCAGATACTCCAGTATAGTATCTCTTAGAAAACCCTCCAGGATTTTACCCACAGTTGAGGTTAAACTTACTGGCCTATAATTTCCAAGTTCAGTTTTTGTCCCCTTTTTGAATATTGGCACCACATTTGCTATACGCCAGTCCTGTGGTACAGACCCTGTTATTATGGAATCTTTAAAGATTAAAAATAGTGGTCTATCTATGACTGTGCTTAATTCCTGCAGTACTCGGGGATGTATCCCATCCGGGCCCGGGGATTTGTCAATTTTAGTGATTTGTAGACGCCGCCGCACTTCCTGCTGGGTTAAGCAGATGACATTTAATGGAGAATTTTTATCCCTGATCATGTTATCCGTCATGGGATTTTCTTGTGTAAATACTGTTGAAAAAAAGTCATTTAGCATATTGGCTTTTTCCTCATCCTCATCCACCATTTCACCCAGACTATTTTTAAGGGGACCAACACTATCATTTTTTAGCTTCTTACTATTTATGTAGTTAAAGAATATTTTGGGATTATTTTTACTTTCTCTGGCAATGAGTCTCTCTGTCTCAATCTTTGCTGTCTTGATTTGCTTTTTACAGAATTTATTTAATCTTCTGTATTTATTTAATGCCTCATCACTACCTACTTGCTTTAATTCTCTAAATGCTTTATTTTTATCTCTTATTGCGCCCCTTACAGCTCTATTTAGCCATAGTGGTTTCCTCCTATTTCTCGCATGTTTATTCCCATACGGTATATATTGTGCACAGGTCCCATTCAGGATGCTAATAAACGTCTCCCATTTTCTTTGTGTATTTTTATGTCTCAGGATATCGTCCCAGTTAATTGCACCAAGATCATCTCTCATCCGGTGGAAATTTGCCTTCCTGAAGTTTAGTGTCCTTGTAACCCCTCTACTACACATCTTATTAAAGGATACATGAAAACTTATTAATTTGTGGTCACTATTACCCAAGTGACCCTCAACCCTTACATTTGATATGCGGTCTGGCCTGTTGGTTAATATTAGGTCTAGCAGTGCCCCCCCTCTTGTTGGGTCCTGAACCAGTTGTGAAAGGTAATTGTCTCTCATCGTTGTCAGAAACCTATTACCCTTGCTGGAACTGCAGGTTTCGGTTCCCCAATGTATTTCAGGGTAGTTGAAGTCCCCCATAATAATGACTTCTCCTTGAGTCGCTGCTTCATCTATTTGCTTTATTAGGATATTCTCTGTAGCTTCCATTATTTTTGGAGATTTATAACAAACCCCTATCAGTAATTTATTATTTTTCCCCCCTCCCCTTATCTCTACCCACAGGGACTCTACATTTTCATTAGATTCATATATATTATCACGAAGGATGGGTTTTAAGGATGATTTTACATATAAACACACGCCTCCCCCTCGCTTATTTGTTCGGTCATTTCTGAACAGACTATAGCCCTGTAAATTAACAGCCCAGTCATGGCTCTCATCCAGCCATGTCTCAGATATCCCCACCATGTCATAATTATGTTCCAACAACATTAATTCCAATTCCTCCATTTTGTTGGCGAGACTTCTGGCATTAGTATACATGCACTTTATGTATCTCTCTGTACCTCTATTCTTTCTTAAATTATTAACTGTTCTAACCCCACCCCCCATGCCACCTCCACCCCCAATGTCATTATTTGTGCCCAGGTCTCTATCTGCACTGTCTTCCCCTCCTATAAAAGGAATACCCTCCCCCCCGTCCCTAGTTTAAACACTCCTCCAACCTTCTAGCCATTTTCTCCCCCAGCACAGCGGCACCCTCCCCATTGAGGTGCAGCCCGTCCCTAGCGTAGAACCTGTAGCCAACTGAGAAGTCGGCCCAGTTCTGCAGGAACCCAAACCCCTCCTTCCTACACCAATTCCTGAGCCACTTATTAACCTCCCTAATCTCCCATTGCCTCTCTGGCGTGGCACGTGGTACAAGAAGTATTTCCGAAAATACCACCTTGGAGGTCCTTGCTTTAAGCTTACAGCCTAATTCCCTGAAATCATCTTTAAGGACCTTCCACCTACCTCTAACTTTGTCATTTGTGCCAATGTGCACCATGACCACTGGATCCTCTCCAGCCCCTCCCAGTAATCTGTCAACCCGATCAGCGATGTGTCGGACTCGAGCGCCAGGTAGGCAGCACACCGTTCGACGATCCCTGTCTTTGTGACAGATTGCCCTATCTGTTCCCCTAATAATTGAGTCTCCCACTACCAGAACCTGTCTCGCCTGCCCTGCTCTCCTATTTCCCCCCTTACTGGAGCAGACACTCCTCCGGCTTTCAGAGGACATGCCTTGCTGCAGCAGTGCTACTCCTGCACTAACACTCCCCTCATCTGCCAACTTAGCAAACTTATTGGGGTGTGCCAGATCAGGACTAGCCTCCCTGGTGCTCTTCCCTCTACCCCGCCTTCTGTCACCCAGCTAGCTGCTTCATTGTCCTGCAGCTCCATCCTAGCATCCCCCCCCTCATCTATCCCATTGAGCGTCTGCTCAGTGAGCAGAAGACTCCTTTCCATATTGTCTATGGATCTCAGTGTTGCCAGCTGCACATTTAGATCCAGTATCTGGGCTTCCAAATGCACAACATGCGGCAAGACGTGCACTGGATGGCATTGGCAATAGTGGAGCACATCCTAATGAGATAAGCAAAAATAAATTAAAAAAAAAAAAAAAAGTATTAATATAACAGCAATTCAGTAAGACCTCCCTTGGAAACTCCCTGAATCTAAAGTCACTGAATTTCAAGTCACACACTTACCACAGTTCGCACTTACACTCAGGTCACACTCAGCTCGTTCACACTCGCTCAGGAAGAAGATTTAAAAGAGTTTTGGTTTTTTTTTTTCCCCTTTTACCAGCACACCACCTTGCTGCTCAATGCACTTCCAAAAGGAGTTGAGCCCCAACCAGCTGGTGTTCAGCTCTTTGCTCATTCTGCCTCACAAATATTGAATAAAAAGAAACCAATCAATGTATTTAGGCGAAAAATAGAATTAGTCTTACCGGTAATTCGGTTTCTAGAAACCTTCCACGACAGCAGCATCGGAGGATGTCTCCAAGCCCTAATGGGGGACAGGAAACACAAAAGAGGTTAAATACCCCTCCCCTTCCTACAATCACCGGTGTTTTTGTGGGCACACTAGCATGTATAGTTATCACCATTGAGCAGGAATCATCCAATAAGAACATCAGATAGGGAGGGAAATTAGTGCTGTCGTGGAAGGTTCCTAGAAACCGAATTACCAGTAAGACTAATTCTATTTTCTCTAGTCATCTTCCTCGACAGCAGCATCGGAGTAACACCAGCAACTAATTTCTTTAGGGAGGGCCAACAGCCTGCAGAACTTGTCTGCCGAATGGTAAATCCCTATTGAAACTTAGTCTGTAGTGTCTGGTGAACTTATGGACAGACAATCAGGTAGCAGCTCTGCATATCTGCTCAGAAGATGCGTTCCCTTTCTCTGCCCACGAAGTTGATACTGCACGATTAGAATGAGCCTTCAGTGATGCAGGAGAAAGATTCTGCAATGAATGTGCCAGACAGGTAGCTTGCTTGATCCAATTAGCAATCATATTTTTAGCCACCTTCTTGCCTTTATTTCGTCCTGGGAACTGAATAAATAGGTTTTGGTCAATCCTCCAATTTTCAGCTTGTTGGAGGTAATAGAGAACCATCCTGCGAACATCCAGGGTGTGAAAGATTTCTTCCTTCCCATTGGAAGGATTTGGGCAGAATGATGGTGACACAAAATCCTGACCTCTATGGAAGTTCAAGACTTCCTTTAGTCACAAAGCAGGGATCTAATCAATGAATAATGCTATCCGTAGTGTTAGTTAAGTAGGGCTCCTGTACTGATAGGGCCTGCAGCTCTCCTACGCGTCTAGTGGTAGTAATTGCTACTACAAATATAGTTTTGAGGGTCAGGTTCTTTAAACTCATGGATGATAGGGGTTCAAATGGATCTTGGGTTAAACTATAAAGGGCTAGATTCAAATCCCAGGGGGAACCTGACTACGAAGTCTAGGATGAATCCTAGCTGCAGAGGTCATAAAGCGTTTAACCCAGTGATGACCAGCTAAGTCCTGATTAAAAGAGGAACTAAGAGCTGACACCTGCACTTTTAGTGTACTAGGTGTAAGTCCTAGATCCAACCCCTTTTGAAGAAAATCTAGAATTTGCACATTATTAGGATGGAAGGGATCAGGAGTATTCGGGAAACACCAGGATGAAAATTTCTTCCAAACTTTGCCATAGATGGCATTGGTCACTGGCTTCCTAATCTTCTGAAGAGTTTGTATTACTACATCTGAGAGTCCTTTAGCTTTTAGGATTTTGGCTTCAGTAACCAGGCCACCAGGTTCAATGTGCACAGGTCTGGGTGTAGCAGAGGAACCTGTTGAAGGAGGTCAGCCTTCTGGGGCAAAAGCAGGGGCCTTCTTGAGCCATTTTCATCAAAGCGCCATACCAACTTCTTCCTGGCCACATGGGGGCAATCAGGATCATGGTGACCCGCTCTGATCAAATTTTCTGCATTGTCCTTGCTAGCATCAGCACCGGTGAGAAGGTGTATGCCAGGTTGAACCTCCAAGGATGGGAGAGGGCGTCTAATCCCTGCGCTCCATCCGCGGGACTGGGGGAAAAGAACGTCATCACCTTCGTGTTCTGACCATTGGCAAACAGGTCTACATCGGGACTCCCCCACCTTGATACTAGGGACAAAGACTGCATGGTCCAGGCACCATTCTCCCGGATGGACGTCCTTCCTGCCGAGGAAGTCCGCCTGGATATTGTCCAATCCCTTTAGATGTACCGCTGTGATGGACAAAAGATGTTTCTTTGCCAAGGAAAAAATCCTTGCAGCGACTGACTTTAAACTGATGTATTTCGTGCTTCCTTGGTGCCGGAGGTAGGCCACCGTGGTCATGTTGTCGGAGTAGATGCATACGTGGTGACCTTGGATGAGGGCTCATGTGGCTTTCAATGCCTCCTCTACTGCCTTTAGTTCCCTTAGATTTGAGAAGCTGGATCTGATGTCTGGGGGCTACAACCCCTGGAAGTGAGATCTCTCCAACTGGCGTCTGAAGTGAGTACGTTCAGGGGAAGCTTATCCCAGCTGACTCCCTGCTGGAGGTTTCGTAGTTTAGCCACCATGAAAGGGAAGATTTCACATGACCGGGAAGGGGAACTCTCCTGGTCAGCCGCTTTCGATGCCTTCTTGAATACAGAAGCACATGAGACTGAAGGACTCGTGTATGGGCTTGGACCCAGGAGACTGCCTGGATGCACGACGTCAGTGATCCCAGAATAGACATTGAGTCCCTCAAGGTTGGCGCCCTTTGATCTCTGAATCTGGACACCCTCTGAACAAGGTCAAGTTGACAATCCCTGGGCAAGAAGGATGTTCTCTTTTTCTGAATCCAAAAGAATTCCCAGGAATTTCTTCCTTGACGAAGGATAAAGATCTGATTTCTCAAAATTTGGGATCCAGCCCAGGGATTTCAGGATTTCCAGGGTTTTCGCCACATCTAGTTTCAGGTGAGGGATGGATGGTGTGACAATGAGAAAGTCATCTAGATATGGGATAATGCAAATCCCTTGGCGTCGAATGAAGATCATTGCTTCAGCCATAATCTTGGTAAATACCCGCGGTGCTGATGACACGCTGAACGGCAGGACATTGAACTGGTAATGGCTGACCTGGTGACCGTGGGAAACTGCAAATCTGAGGAACTTCCTGTGGTCCGGATGAATCGGCACATGATAATAGGCATCCTCCAGATCTACTGTAGCCATTACCCAATCCTGTCCAAAGAGCGGGATTGCTGATTTGATTGATTCCATCTTGAATCGTCTGTACTTGACTACCTGGTTCAGGAGGCAAAAAACAAACGTTAAACCGCACCTCATTTGTATCATAGTCTTAAAGACAAATTTTCAAGGCGCACGTCCAGAACAGGGAGTCCATCCTGGAAAAATTCCACATCAAATAGACAAAAAGACAGCGCCTGTCTTTTTGTCTATTTTACCTGTTTCAGCAGTCTCAGATTTATGATAACCCTGTGTTTCCATGAGGGCTTCATTATCAAGAACAGGCGAGAATAGTGGCCTCTGCCTATCTCCTGTTGTGGTACTTGAGGGAACACCCTTGCTTGAAGTAGACCCTGCAGATCTAACAGCAAGGATTCTTGGAGGTGTGGAGACTGCAGGGAGGTAATTCTCAGGCATTGAGGAGGAGGACTCTCGAATTCTAGTTTCAATTTGTCTTGAAGGATACAGAGAACCCATTGGTTCCTGGAGATTGGCTGCCACTGAGCAAGGAACCCCAAGAGTCGACCCTCGACTGGAGAGCAGTCACTGACATGGGTTTGCTGGTGGTGGGGCAAGGATGTTTCTGCGCCTAACACCTTTTGGATAACTCTATTGGCCTGTTTGCCCTTCCACTTGAATTCCCTCTGGGAGTGCTGGTCACAGGAGAGACAAAAAAACGTTTCCTAGAGTTTTTCTGCTCGGGAAGTGATTTATTTTTATTTGTAGCTTTTTCTAGGATTTCGTCGAGAACTGGGTCGAATACATAGTGTCCCTGAAAGGGAATAGCGCAGAGCTTAGTTTTTGAGGTAAAGTCACTCCCCCATGACTTCAGCCACAGAGTTCTCCTGGCTGAATTGGAGAGGACTGCAAATCTTGCCGCTACACGGACAGACTCAGCAGAGGCATCAGCAAGGAACCCCGTCGATTTCTGAAGGAAGGATAAAGTCAAGTATTTCCTCCCTAGAAGTCCCCTGAGTAAGATGAACGTCCAACGTACGCAGCCAGCAGAACAGAGACCTGGCTACACACGTTGAAGCCACATTCACTTTAAGCAGATTTGTGGAGGTTTCCAGGACTTCCTTAGCAAGCTCTTGATTTTACAATCCATGGGATTTTTAAGCTCGGATGAATCTTCGAAAGGAAGAGCCGTCTTTTTGGCCACCCTGGACACCTGCACATCCACTTTGGGGATCTCCCATAAAGAACAATCCCTGTCTAGGGGGAAGCGATTTTTCAACTCTGAAGGGATGCCGAGTCCTTTCTCAGTGAGGCCCAATTCATGAAAGATAAGGTTCTGAATATTCTCGTGTATGGGAAACCCATTCTGATCCTTAGACTTTAAGCCCCCCAAACATCTCATCCTGTACAGAATATCTCACTTCCTCCTCATCAACCCCCACAGTGCTTCTCATCATACTAATTAGCACTCCTATATCTTCGGAAGAGAAATAATATTATTTATTATCAGACTTGGGGGGTGGAAGTGGAACCCTCAATCTCCCAAATATCCTCTGAACCAGAGGTGTGGATTTCGCCCGAGTATGAATCAGATTCCACGGGTGCCATCTTCTTTTTCTTAGGAGGAGGGGGTTGTGGTACTGGGACCTGGGAAAATTCAGCCTTGGAGGATTGAACATCCTGCTTGATGAGGGTTTTGATGCTGTCGAAGAGAGAGGGCTGTTTAGCGCGCAACACATCATCCGTGCAGGGCTGGGAAAGCTTCTTTTAATATGCAGAGGGAAGCCTGGAAGCACATACACCACACTTGCGGCTGGGCATCTTATCCGTTTTAGGCGCAGGGACCTTGTCTCCCTAAAAAGAGAGAATGGTATACCAAGTCACTCATAAGGCTATAACCCGGACAGCAAGGAACCTTCATCCACTACTTACAGTCAGGGGGTGAACGCTGGGCTCTGCAGAAGCAGACAGCGAGGGTTTGTTGCCATCCATATGGTCAGTCTGTCACCAGTCACAGAGGGACATAGACGATGGGCCTTACCTGGAGGCATCCCCCGACCAGGATTTAAGGAATCAAGGTCTCCAGTGTGATTCTGTGCTTCTCCTCCCCCAGGTCCACAGGGAGGAACCCCAAAAGGAACGCCCCAAACATGGCCACTGTCCCAGAGAATGCCGACACCTGCCGACCGCGCATGCGTTACAGCGTGGAACGCACCAAGAAGTAAACTGGAATTTCGGGTTGACCTCACTTCCGCTGTGTGCAAACGCCTGGAATCAGCTGCACATATACAGGAGGATGCTGGGGAGCTGCAGGAGGACCTCGGACACCGCTCACCGCCACGCTTTACCTCCCAAGGAGGCTCAGGAGGGGCACGAGAGGGGTCCCAATTCACATGTGTCATGGAGACGGGAGCAGCCCTAAGAGGAGGAAAGCGAAGCCCCTGACCTCGGCTGCCCGGCATATAGTAGGTAAGCTTTTAAGGTGCTCCCGATCGCCGCCCACGGCAGCACCATCTAGGACCTCTTCATGCCCCATAGGGGACAGGAAAAACACTGGTGATTGTAGGAAGGGGAGGGGTATTTAACCTCTTGTGTTTCCTGTCTCCCATTAAAGGGAATCTGTCACCTA
Organism: Dendrobates tinctorius; assembly: GCF_039654945.1. Taxonomy (NCBI): domain Eukaryota; kingdom Metazoa; phylum Chordata; class Amphibia; order Anura; family Dendrobatidae; genus Dendrobates; species Dendrobates tinctorius. Next base: position 12,572,093 of record NW_027361794.1, read on the forward strand.
ATTTTTGTGCTGTATGTAAATTAGTTGAGTCCGGTCCGATGGGCGGTGTTTTTGCTCCTTCCCTCCACCCCTCCTTGGCTGGCTGCGGTACGCAATATTTCAGGTAATTTCAGTAGTTCTCGTACATATTTCGCGTGTGCGCATTGCAATCTCCACTCGCGCATGCGCAGTATGCTTTGCCCAACTGCAGGCAAACCCAGAAAAAAGTACTTAGCATGCGCCGGAAGTACTATGTCCCGGAAGTATTTAGCTGCCATTTCTGTGTTCCGGGACATAGTTCACCGGCGCACAATTAGGTGACAGATTCCCTTTAAGGCGGGGAGACATCCTCTGATGCTGCTGTCGTGGAAGGTGACTAGAGAAATAATACCAATTCTCATCTCACAAAAAACAAAGCCCCATTCAGGTCCATCATCTGTCAATGGAAAAACAGAGGTTCCCACACTATTTGTGGCTCAAAGCCTGTTGAAAAGCACCAAGGTTTCTATAAACCCAACCAGCAAAATCCACTCTCACTTCTGACTCTTGCAGTGTGCTCAAACAACATTTAGGATCTCTGTATTTAACAATACTACAATACTATAGTGAGAAGAACTCAATTTATGGTGTGTGTCTCCTGGAGCACAATCTAGGCACTATGTGTTGGGTAATAAAATGGCAAATGTGTAATTTTCACTCTCTAACATCCACTTCACTTTAATTTCCGGAAAGTGGCTATGGAGTCAAAATATTCACTCCTCCTAGAGATTATAACACTCAGTGAATTAATTTTAAAATGGAATCACTTTATGGGGATTTCGACTATTCTGGTTTTCTGTCATTTAGTTATATTAGGGCTTCGGCATATGGTGTGTCCAATCTCATCTGAGGTCTGTTCCTTCTGTCCAGCTGGAGTAATCTGCTCCCTACTTCAGCCAATTGGAAAGTACTACTAAAGCTCAAAGCACATTGCCGGAATCTGCCAGTTACAGCCCTGTTTTCCTCTGGTTCAGTCCTCTGTGCTCAGCTTGTGGCTGGTGTATTTGTTTCCTGCTATGACCATGGCCCGTTTACTGACTACTCTTTTGTCTTTCTTTCTGGCTCTGTCCCAGCTACCTGACTACTCTTCTTGCCATCTAACACCACAGAATAGCAGGTAACACCATGTTCCAAGCCTAGGGGTCCCAGTGTAAGTCTAGATCCATGTAAGGGTGTAAAAGGGCGATAAGCAAGGCATTCCTTGGGATATGTAAAGCACAGAAGATAGTGCCAAGCATGTTCATGGTGGATGTCTTTTGAGCTACCAGGTGACCCAATACATTGTGTCTGCAAACTATTCCAGCTAGATCTGCATCCAAATAGCTATATGGCGCTCCTTCCCTTCTGAACCCTGCCATGTGCCCAGACAGTAGTGTACAACCCTATATAGGGTATTGTGCAAAGTTGGAAAACAATTTGTAAGATCCATTTATTTTCCATTATCCTTTGTGAATAATTCCAAAGTTTTCACCATATAAATTGACACACGTCAGATTTTAAAAATGGGGCCTGGTTAGGAACACAAAACTGGCTGCGGGAAGAGGATAAATCAGAGTATTTTGGACACTACTGTAATCAAAAACTGTGACTATAGACAATAACACATCTACTGAAATGATCAAACTCAACAGTCTTCATCAGTAATAAATGAGTAACTAGTGGTGAAACCTCTCTGGGATAATTAGAGTATGGGGCTCGGTGACTTCACAATCTAAACTATTGTAAGGGCCAATATTTTCTGTCAGATGAGTTTCAAGAGGAAATATTACACATTTAAAGAAAACTGTGTATAATAATCCAGAGCTGAAATGTCACGGAGTGACTGACCAGTGTGACACGACCTAACGGTTGGTCGGTCAACAATCAGCACAACAACACAATGCCGATGGAATAGGTCAGAGCAAGGCCCTGACAATAGGGAATCGGGGACGGTCACCTTCTGAGCTCCACCCTGAGCCTGTCCCTGTTCTCACCTAACACAATATGCAGGTCCTTCTCCCTGCCGATGTCAGGATACCTCGTTCCTATTTGTCACCTAGATCTGCCCTGGCTAGTGCACTAGCCGGCAAGGAGCGCTAGTCTCGCTTCTGCAGATAAAACACACGGGGAAGCAACAGACACAAAAGAGGCAAGGTAACAAAAATACAACACAGCTTGTGCACACCACTGCTTAACTCCACACCACAGATAGCACAGCAACAGGACTCCAAACACCAGACTTTGCTGAACACCAGAGAGCTGCTTCTGCAGAGGTTGGTCTCCAAAGAGGAACTGTATCACCAACAGTCAGCTGATACATCAGGTGACCTTTTAAAGGATTTGGGAGGGGTAACTAGCAACATCAGCTGACCTAGCAGCACTGCAGTAACACCAGCTTGCCAGAGGGGAAAAACTGCATTTAACCCCCACAGGCCTGAAAGGAAAAAAGTTTTAATGTAAGTGGAACCAGAGCTGCCACAAATCCAAAAATGTATCGTGACATGAGATGTCTTAAAGGGAACCTGTCAGCAGGATTGTGCACAGTAACCTACAGACACTGTCAGGTCGGAGCAGTTATACTGATTACAATGATACCTTGGTTGATGAAATCCGTCTTGTGGTTGTTGCTTGATCTGTATTTGTAGATTTCAGTTAATGAGATTCTCGTGGTTCGGGGCGGGGCTGTGGGCGGGGCTTTATGTGGTGCTCTGCTTACACAATCATCTGTATTGGCTTATGACAGGTCACTGATCCCTCAGGGACCTGCCCCCTATTTTTACATAATGCATATAATACCGTTGATGTTATTATTGATAATGCCTATAATATTGTGGCTATTGCGAGTTTTAGAAATAAAATTACATCCAGCAAAATGTCATCGGCAGTGGCGGCGCCTGCGCAGTAGCATCTATAAGTAAGAGATAGATGCTACTGGACTGGCGTCGCCGGTGTCATTTTGTTGGATGAAATTTTTTATGGTGGACCATTGGAGCTACTGTGAGTCCTGACCAGAAGAGTAGAGAAAGTATTAGTACTTCTTATTTCAGGAGAGATTGTGCAGTAATCTGAATTCCTTAGGATCAAAAGCATAATGGAATTTATTATGTGGAGTGAATCTATGAACCCAGGGCTCGAACCATGCCAACACATCTCCTGCAGGGGTGAATAAATGTATATTACAGCCATCAGCCATGCACAGCTTAGAGATATATCATGGCACAGGTGTAATGGTTTTCCTGTAGTTTATCACAATCATCCTTGAAATTAGTTAGTTTTGATACAAATTGAAAAGTCAGGATAAAGGGAAACTGTTGTTATTGTACAGAAATTCACACTTGGCCTCACTGCACATTTAACCCCTTCACCCCCAAGGGTGGTTTGCACGTTCATGACCGGGCCAATTTTTACAATTCTGACCACTGTACCTTTATGAGGTCATAACTCTGGAACGCTTCCATGGATCCCGGTGATTCTGACACTGTTTTCTCGTGACATATTGTACTTCATGTTAGTGGTAAAATTTCATTCATATAACTTGCGTTTATTTGTGAGAAAAACGGAAATTTGGCGAAAATTTTGAAAATTTCGCAATTTTCCAACTTTGAATTTTTATGCCCTTAAATCACAGAGATACGGCACCCAAAAACTTGATAACTAACATTTCCCACATGTTTACTTTACATCAGCACAATTTTGGAACCAAAATTTTTTTTTGTTAGGAAGTTATAAGGGTTAAAAGTTGACCAGCGATTTCTCATTTTTACAACACCATTTTATTTTTACGGGCCACATCACATTTGAAGCCACTTTGAGGGGTCTATATGATAGAAAATACCCAAAAGTGACACCATTCTAAAAACTGCACCCCTTAAGGTGCTCAAAACCACATTCAAGAAGTTTATTAACCCTTTAGGTGCGTCACAGGAATTTTTTTGAATATTTAAAAAAAAATGAACGTCTAACTTTTTTCACAAAAAAAATACTTCAGGTTCAATTTTTTTTATTTTACCAAGGGTAACAGGAGAAATTGGACTGCAAAAGTTATTGTGCAATTTGTCCTGAGTACGCTGATACCTGATATGTGGGGGGGAACGACTGTTTCGGTGCATGGCAGTGCTCAGAAGGTAGGAGCGCCGTTTGACATTTTCAATGCAAAATTGGCTGGAATTCAGATCGGACGCCATGTCACGTTTGGAGAGTCCCTGATGTACCTAAACAGTGGAAACCCCCTACAATTGACCCCATTTTGGAAACTAGACCCCCCAAGGAACTTATCTAGATATGTGGTGAGAACTTTGAACCCACAAGGGCTTTACAGAAGTTTATAACGTACAGCGGTACAATTAAAAAATCATATTTTTTCCACAAAAATGATCTTTTCACCCCAATTTTTATTTTCCCAAGGGTAACAGGACCCTAAAAGTTATTGTGCAATTTGTCCTGAGTACGCTGATACCCCACATGTGGGGGTAAACCACTATTTGGGCGCAATGCAGAGCTCGGAAGGGAAGCAGCGCCATTTGACGTTTTTGGCTGGAATTGAGATCGGACACCATGTCGCGATTGGAAAACCCCTGATGTACCTAAACAGTGGAAACCCCCCACAAATGACACCATTTTGTAAACTAGACCCCCCAAGGAACTTATCTAGATGTGTGGTGAGCACTTTGAACCCCCCAGTGCTTCACAGAAGTTTATAACGCCCGGGCGTGAAAATAAAAAAATTCGTATTTTTTCCACAAACATGATCTTTTAGTCACCATTTTTTTATTTTCCCAAGGGTACCAGGAGAAATTGGACCCCAAAAGTTGTCCAATTTGTCCTGAGTATGCTGATACCCCATATGTGGGAGAAAACTACTGTATGGGCACACGTCGGGGCTCGGAAGGGAAGTAGTGACGTTTTGGAATGCAGACTTTGATGGAATGGTCTGCGGGTGTCATGTTGCCTTTGGAGAGCCCCTAATGTACCTAAACAGTGGAAAACCCCCACAAATGACCCCATTTTGAAAACTAAACCCTCTAAGAAACTTATCTAGATGTGAGGTGAGCACTTTGAACCCCCAAAGGCTTCACAGAATTTTATAATGCCAGGGCATGAAAATAAAAAAATCGTATTTTTTCCACAAACATCATCAATTAGTCCCCAATTTTTTTATTTTCCCAAGGGTAACAGGAGAAATTGAACCCCAAAAGTTGTTGTCCAATTTGTCATGAGTACGCTGACACCCCATATGTGGGAGAAAACTACTGTATGGACACACGTCAGGGCTCGGAAGGGAAGTAGTTACGTTTTGGAATGCAGACTTTGATGGAATGGTCTGCGGGTGTCATGTTGACTTTGGAGAGCCCCTAATGTACCTAAACAGTGGAAACCCCCCACAAATGACTCCATTTTGAAAACGAGACCCCCTAAGGAACTTATCTAGATGTGTGGTGAGCACTTTGAACCCCCAAAGGCTTCACAGAAGTTTATAATGCCTGGGCATGAAAATAAAAAAATCGTATTTTTTCCACAAACATGATCAATTAGTCCCCAATTTTTTCATTTTCCCAAGGGTAACAGGAGAAATTGGACCCCAAAAGTTGTTGTCCAATTTGTCATGAGTACGCTGACACCCCATATGTGGGAGAAAACTACTGTATGGACACACGTCGGGGCTCGGAAGGGAAGCAGTGACGTTTTGGAATGCAGACTTTGATGGAATGGTCTGCTGTGTCATGTGCGTTTGGAGAGCCCCTGATGTACCTAAACTATTGAAACTCCCCACAAGTGACCCCATTTTGGACACTAGACCCCCCGCGGAACTTATCTAGATGTGTGGTGAGCACTTTGAACCCCCAAGTGCTTCACAGAAGTTTATAACGCTCGGACGTGAAAATAAAAAAATCATTTTTTTCCACAAAAATTATAATTTTGCCCCCAATTTTTTATTTTCCTAAGGGTAACAGGAGAAATTGGACCCCAAAAATTGTTTTGCAATTTGACCTGAGTAGGCTGATACCCTATATGTGGGGGGTAAAACACTGTTTGGGCGCATGGCAGAGCTTGGAAGGGAAGGAGCACCATTTGACTTTTTCAACGCAGAATTGGCTGGAATTGATATCAGACTCCATGTTGCATTTGGAGAGCCCCTGATGTGCCCAAACAGTGGAAACCCCCAATTCTAACTCCAACCCGAACCCCAACACACCCCTAACCCTAATCTCAGCCCTAACCCTAGCCCTAACCCTAGCCCTAACCCTACCCCTAGCCCTAACCCTAATGGAAAAATGGAAATAAATACATTTTTTTTATTTTATTATTTTTCCCTAACTAAGGGGGTGATAACGGGGGGTTTGATTTACTATTTATGGCGGTTTTTATATTTGGCAGCTGTCGCACGCTAAAAGACGCTTTTTATTGTAAAAATAGTTTTTGCATCACCACATATTGAGAGCTATAATTTTTCCGTATTTTGACCCACCGAGTCATGTGAGGTCTTATTTTTTGCGGGACGAGTTGACGTTTTTACTGGTACCATTTTCGGGCACGTGACATTTTTTGATCGCTTTTTATTCCGATTTTTGGGACGCAGAAAGAACAAAAACCAGCATTTCATGAATTTCTTTTGGGGGGGTGCGTTTACACCGTTCCGCGTGCGATAAAATTGATAAAGCGGTTTTATTCTTCGGGTCAGTACGGTTACAGCGATACCTCATTTAGGTCGTTTTTTTATGTTTTGTCGGTTTTATGCAATGAAAACTATTTTATATAAAAAATAATTATTTTTGCATCGCTTTATTCTGCGAGTTATAACTTTTTTATTTTTTCACTGATGATGCTGTGTGGCGGCTCGTTTTTTGCGGGACAAGATGACGTTTTCAGCGGTACCATGGATATTTATATGCGTCTTTTTGATCGCGTGTTATTACACTTTTTGTTTGGCGGTATGATAATAAATCATTATTTTTTGCTTTGTTTTTTATTTTTATTTTTTAAGGGGTTCGCTAAAGGGGTTAACTAATGAGACAGTTTTATAGGGCGGATCGTTACGGATGCAGCAATACCTAATACGTGTACTTTTATTGTTTTGTTTTTTTTTTATTTCCAAAAAATGGATTTATTTGGGGGAATATTTTTTTTTTTTTCTAATTTATTTAGCGATTTTTTTAAATTTATTTTAATACTTTTTTTATTTTTTTTTTAACTTTATTAAATAGTCCCAGGTGGGACATCACTGTCCTGTGACAGATCGCTGATCTGTCACATCACAGATCACTGTGACAGATCAGCGATCTGTCACAGGCAGTGCAGAAGGCTTCCTCATGCCTGCGCTTTGCAGGCACTGAGGAAGCCAGCTTCCTGCAGGCCCCCCGAAGGCCCCCGTCGCCATCTTGGATTCGGGGGCCTGCAGGAAAGGAGCCCCCCGCAGCAGCGCTGCACATTGCGCTGCCGTTGGGGGCCCCCTCCCTGCCGATGCTTCCCTTTAGTCCCCGGTACACCGCGATCATGTTTGATCGCGGTGTGCAAGGGGTTAACGTGTCGGGGGCGGTCCGTGACCGCCCCTGACACATTGTGCCGGGTGTCAGCTGTGATAATCAGCTGACACCCGGCCGCGATCAGTGGCGCTCACCACGTGGGCGCCGCTGATCGCGGTAGACGTACTATCCCGTCCATGGGCATAGGGGCCCGGGTCCCATGGACGGGATAGTACGTCTGATGTCAGGAAGGGGTTAATGAAGTTGATCGTAAAAGCGAAGTTTGACCAGAAAGACTGGCCCTGGTCTTGTAGGGACCATATGAGCACATTCAGCAGCACAAAAGGGAGAGAAGGTGGATTCATCCAATAAGATATCAGGGATCTAGGAAGCCAACAGCATCATTTCCCTCCACTTTCTCTTACAGGCCCAACATAATACATTTCTTTAAGTGATTTTTTTTTTACTTGTCAGCACATTCTATGTACACTGTCATTTGGCTTTGTAGTTTACAGATCTGGGCAGGTAACGGTCAGTCTTCTAATCCCAGGGGGTAGGTGGATCCTCCAGGTGGTAAGTTCTATAGAAAAGGGCTTTCAATGCCCAAAGTCATTTGAACAGTTTTGAGTGGAGGAGAATGTTGTAGTCGGGAAGCAAAATGGTGAACATGGTAATATGGCTGGACTACACCACCGATAAAGCAGCCACAGCCGGTGACTGAGATGAATCTGTGACTTCTCTGTATTTAGTGGTTACTACTCACCTGGGTAGTCATATGCAGGAATCTCCTCTTTACACCGCTCATCACCCCTCACATAAATCTCTGTAGAATTAATATGGGTCAGATCTTCACCCTGAAACAAATATTGTAAAAGTCACAGACAGATGGAGAAGTCACATCTATGATCAGCTATAATCCTGCCATCTCCACCGTTCTCATTACACAAGTATAAAACATATAATACTGGTGGATAAAACAAGACTGAGCACAAGACCTTCACAGCCGTCTACACATCATAGGGGAGATCTCATGACACCTTCTCTCCATCTACCTGATGATCCTGAGGAACATTGGGATCTTCTTGTTTACAGTCCTGTGGAAGAAGAGGACGGGGACATCTCTCTGGTGTTGTCATCTTACTGGATAGATCTGGAGGAAACAAATACAAGGGCTGAATTCATTCTTTACATATAGATACTTATAGGCCGTGTGTATTTAGTCCTGTCTATTACCTGGTGATGTGAGGGGCTGGGGAACCTCCATCATGACGTCCTTGTACAGATCTTTGTGTCCTTCTAAATACTCCCACTCCTCCATGGAGAAATAGACGGCGACATCCTGACACCTTATAGGAACCTGACACATACAATGATACCGTCAATCCCCCCCGATCCCTTCATAGCGTTACTGTATAATGTCCCAACATTCCCAGCAGTGTCACCTCTCCAATCAGCAGCTCAATCATCTTGTAGGTGAGTTCTAGGATCTTCTGGTCATTGATGTCCTCATGTATCAGGGGGTGAAGTGGAGGCCCTGTGATTGGGTTCAGGGGTCTTCCCCATCCCTCAGACACAGGGTCCTGACAGCGCTCACTAGAGGTCTTCTTCACTACTGTGTAATCCTGGTTATGGATAGACACATTAATAAATCTCACTACAGACATTTCCAGAGTCCTCACCTCTCCAGTTCTGTCCATCTGTTATTCCCATAGATAAGAATGATGTGATGTGACGTCATCAGAATCTCTCACCTCTCCAGTAAGCTGGAAGAGGATCTCTAGGGTGAGGTGTAATATCCTCTCCGCCATCTTATCTCTGTCCATATCCATCCTGGATGGGTAAATCAGGAAAATTCTCTTATGTAGAAGATCTTCACTGAGAGGATCTGATATTGTAGAGACCTGAATGACAAGATGAGTTGATGTAACATCATAAAAATCCTGTGTAATAATACAATTACTGGAGATAATAAGGGAAACCTATGAGATTTATTATTTTACAGTATTTAGTTTCTTATTTACATCTACTAATAAAACCTATATATTTAGGCCACAGACAACAAGCAGTTTCTTCCTCGGAGTCGGCAGCTGAATACGTTTCTCATAGACTCATCTTCCATAACGCTAATTCTCGTCTCAGGAATCGGTATTACAGCAGATAGAAGGACACGCGGATATTACCCGCCCTGCTGTAGAAATCACAATCCCAGTATGTGGATAAAAAAAGATGGCATTTTATTCACTATTCTCTAAATGCATTTCGACGTTCACATAACTTCTTCCTCAGGAGATGCATCTCGCCCCAATCAAAATCAAAATAAAATCGAACCTACACATATTTGGTATCGCCGAGTTCAGAATCGCCTGATCTACCAATAAAAAAAAGGATTAACCTGATCTCTAAACGGTGTAGCGAGAAAAAAAAATCAAAATGCCAGAATTACGTTTTTTTTTTGTTGCCGCGACATTGCATTAAAATGCAATAACTGGCGATGAAAAGAACATATCTGCACAAATGTGGTAAAAACATCAGCCCGGCACGCAAAAAATGAGCTCTCACCCGACCCCAGACCACGAAAAATGGAGACGCTATGGGTCGCGGAAATTTGCGCATTTTTTTTTTTAAGCAAATTTTGGAATTTTTTTTCACCACTTAGATAAAATAGAACCTAGACAAGTTTGGTGTCTATGAACTCGTAATGACCTGGAGAATCATAATGACAGGTCAGTTTTAGCATTTAGTGAACCTAGCACGTGTGGGATTGCACTTTTTTTTGCAATCTCACCGTGCTTGGAATTTTTTCTCCGTTTTCGAGTACACGACATGGTCAAACCAATGGTGTCGTTCAAAAGAACAACTCACATAGCCATATTGACAGAAAAATAAAAAAGTTATGGCTCTGGGAAGGAGGGGAGCGAAAAACGAAAACGAAATATCGAAAAAAGCTCCGGTCATTAAGGGGTTAAGAGACCACTTTCAGAAGTTCAGTTTGTCTGATTTTTCTCTTTATATAGATATATTTTTGAGTGAAATGTAAATTGTTCTTTTAGTCTATAAACTTCTGACAACATGTCTCCGAATTTCCAAGCAATAAATTTTGTTGTTTTTTTTCTGAAAAGGAGAAATGGTGCAAATTAAAAACCCCCAGCGCTTTCAGACCTCAAATAATGCAAAGAAGACAAGTTCATAGTCATTTAGAAACAACAACAGTGAAGAGCTCAGAAATCAATATTTTGTGGAATAACCATGATTTGTAATCCCAGCTCTCATGCGTCTTGGCTGCTTTCCACCAGTCTTTCACACTGCTCCTGGCGCAAACATTAGGCAGTTTTTCTTTGTGTGATGGCTTGTGACTATCCATCATCCTCTTGATTACATTCCAGAGGTTTTCAATATTAACATGTGACTGGCAATAATTACTGTAACATTTCTGGCTTATCCTGATGTATATATGCTTTTTTTTAACCCCTTCACACCCAAGGGTGGTTTGCACGTTCATGACCAGGCCAATTTTTACAATTCTGACCACTGTCCCTTTATGAGGTCACAACTCTGGAACGCCTCCATGGATCCCGGTGATTCTGACATTGTTTTCTCGTGACATATTGTACTTCATGTTAGTGGTAAAATTTCATTCATATAACTTGCGTTTATTTCTGAAAAAGGAAATTTGGCGAAAATGTTGAAAATTTCTCAATTTTCCAACTTTGAATTTTCATGCCCTGAAATCACAGAGATATGGCACACAAAAAACTTAATAAGTAACATTTCCCACATGTTTACTTTACATCAGCACAATTTTGGAACCAAAATTTTTTTTTGTTAAGAAGTTATAAGGGTTAAAATTTGACCAGCGATTTCTCATTTTTACAACACCATTTTTTTTTAGGGACCACATCACATTTGAAGTCACTTTGAGGGGTCTATATGATAGAAAATACCCAAAAGTGACACCATTCTAAAAACTGTACCCCTCAAGGTGCTCAAAACCAGATTCAAGAAGTTTATTAACCCTTCAGGTGCATCACAGGAATTTTTTGAATGTTAAAAAATAAACATTTAACTTTTTCAGAAAAAAATTATTTCAGGTCCAATTTTTTTTTTATTTTACCAAGGGTAACAGGAGAAATTGGACTGCAAAAGTTATTGTGCAATTTGTCCTGAGTACGCTGATACCTGATATGTGGGGGGAATCACTGTTTCCGCGCATGGCTGAGCTCGGAAGGGAACGAGCGCCGTTTGACTTTTTCAACGCAAAATTGGCTGTAATTGAGATCGGACGCCATGTCACGTTTGGAGAGCCCCCGATGTGCCTAAACAGTGGAAACCCCCAACAAGTGACCCCATTTTGCAAACTAGACCCCCCCAAGGAACTTATCTAGATGCGTGGTGAGAACTTTGAACCCCCAAGGGCTTCACAGAAGTTTATAATGCCCAGGCGTGAAAATAAAAAAATCATATTTTTTCCACAAACATGATCTTTTAGTCCCCAATTTTTTTATTCTCCCAAGGGTAACAGGAGAAATTGGACCCCAATACTTGTCCAATTTGTCCTGAGTACGCTGATACCCTATATGTGGGAGAAAACTACCGTTTTGGCACACGTCGGGGCTCGGAAGGGAAGTAGTGACGTTTTGGAATGCAGACTTTGATGGAATGGTCTGCAGGTGTCATGTCACGTTTGGAGAGCTCATGATGTGCCTAAACAGTGGAAACCCCCCCACAAATGACCCCATTTTGGAAACTAGACCCCCTAAGGAACTTATCTAGATGTGTGGTGAGCACTATGAATCCCCAAGTGCTTCACAGAAGTTTTTTAACGCCCAGGGTGTGAAAATAAAAAAATCATATTTTTTCTACAAACTTGATCTTTTAGTCCCCAATTTTTTTTATTTTCCCAAGGGTAACTGGAGAAATTGGACCCCAAAAGTTGTTGTGCAATTTGTCCCGAGTAGGCTGATACCCCATATGTGGGGGTAAAACACTGTTTGGGTGCATGGCAGAGCTGCACCGTTAGACTTTTTCAACTCAGAATTGGCTGGAATTTAAATCAGACGCCATGTTGCGTTTGGAAAGCCCCTGATGTGCCTAAACAGTGGAAACCCCCCAATTCAAACTCCAACCCTAACCCCAACCCACCCCTAATCCTAATCTCAGCCCTAACCCTAGCCCTAACGGGAAAATGGAAATAAACACATTTTTTTTTATTTTATCATTTTTCCCTGACTAAGGGGGCGATAAAGGGGGGTTTGATTTACTATTTATGGCGGGTTTTATGTTTGACAGCTGTCACACGCTAAAAGACGCTTTTTATTGTAAAAATAGTTTTTGCATCAGCACATTTTGAGAGCTACAATTTTTCATATTTTGACCCACAGAGTCATGTGAGGTCTTATTTTTTGCGGGACAAGTTGACATTTTTTGATCGCTTGACCATACATACCAGAATAGGGATGAGAGGGCCATGCATACCATTATAGGAATGATGGAGCCATGCATACCAGGATTGGGAGATGAGGGGTACCATGCATACCAGGATAGGGGGGTGAGGGATACCATGCATACCAGAATTGGGGATGAAGGGTACCATGCATACCAGGATTGGGGATGAGGGGGATCATGCATACCAGAATTGGTAGGTAAGGGGTGCCATGTATACAAGGATTGGGGATGAGGGGACCATACATCCTGTGGTAGGGATGAGGGGGGACCATGCAAACCAGGATTGGGGGATGAGGGGATCATGCATACCAGGATTGGGGGGTGAGGGGACCATGCATACCATGATTGGGGGGTGAGGTGACCATGCATACCAGGGTTGGGGGGTGAGGGGTCCATACCAGGATTGGGAGGTGAGGCGACCATGCATTTCAGGATTGGGGGGTGAGGGTACCACGCATACCAGGATTGGGGGATGAGAGGACCATGCATACCAGGATTGGGGGGTGAGGAGACCATGCATACCAGGATTGGGGCGTGAGGGGACCATGCATACCAGGATAGGGATAAGGGGGTACCATGCATACCAGGATTGGGGGGTGAGGGAACCATGAATACCAGGATATGGATGAGGAGGTCCAATGCATACCAGGATTGGGGGATGAGGGGACCATACATACCAGCATAGGGATGAGAGGGTACCATGCGTACCAGGATCGCGATGAGGCGGTACCATGCATACCAGGATTGGGGGATGAGGGGACCATACATACCAGCATAGGGATGAGAGGGTACCATGCATACCAGGATAGCGATGAGGGGGTACTATGCATACCAGGATTGAGGGGTGAGGGGACCATGTATACCAGGATGAGGAATGGGGTGCCATGCATACCAGGATTGGGGGGTGAGGGTACCATACATACCAGAATAGGGATGAGAGGGCCATGCATACCATTATAGGGATGACGGGGCCATGCATAGCAGGAATAGCAGGATAGGGATGAGGAGTACCATACATACCAGGATAGGGTTGAGGGGTGCCATGCATACCAGGATAGGAGGGGGGCAGCACATACCAGGATGGGAGACGATATACCAATAAAAATGCTCGCCACCCAGGCGTAGAACCTGTTCATAGCCAGTGTAATATATATATACACACGTATGTGTGTGTGGCTATAATATATACGGTATATATCCAGTACAGACCAAAAGTTTGGACACACCTTCTCATTAAAAGAGTTTTCTTTATTTTCAGGACTATGAAAATTGTAGATTCACTCTGATGGCATCAAAACTATGAATTTACACATGTGGAATTCTATAATTAACAAAAAAGTGTGAAACAACAGAAAATATATGTCTTATATTCTTGGTTCTTCAAAGTAGCCACCCTTTGCTTTGATTACTGCTTTGCACACTCTTGGCATTCTCTTGATGACGTTCAAGAGGTAGTCACCGGAAATGGTCTTCCAGCAGTCTTGAAGGAGTTCCCAGAGATGCTTAGCACTTGTTGGCCCTTTTGCCTTCACTCTGCGGTCCAGCTCACCCCAAACCATCTCGAAATCAGGTCTGGTGACTGTGGAGGCCAGGTCATCTGGCGTAGCACCCCATCACTCTCCCTCTTGGTCAAATAGCCCTTACACAGCCTGGATGTGTGTTTTGGGTCATTGTCCTGTTGAAAAATAAATGATGGTCCAACTAAACGCAAACCGGATGGAATAGCATGCCGCTGCAAGATGCTGTGGTAGCCATGCTGGTTCAGAATGCCTTCAATTTTGAATAAATCCCCAACAGTGTCACCAGCAAAGCCCCCCACACCATCACACCTCCTCCTCCATGCTTCACGGTGGGAACCAGGCATGTAGAGTCCATCCGTTCACCTTTTCTGCGTCACACAAAGACATGGTGGTTGGAACCAAAGATCTCAAATTTGGACTCATCAGACCAAAGCACTGATTTCCACTGGTCTAATGTCCATTCCTTGTGTTATTTAGCCCAAACAAGTCTCTTCTGCTTGTTGCCTGTCCTTAGCAGTGGTTTCCTAGCAGCTATTTCACCATGAAGGCCTGCTGCACAAAGTCTCCTCTTAACAGTTGTAGAGATGTGTCTGCTGCTAGAACTCTGTGTGACATTGACCTGGTCTCTAATCTGAGCTGCTATTATCCTGCGATTTCTGAGGCTGGTGACTCGGATGAACTTCTCCTCTGCAGCAGAGGTGACTCTTGGTCTTCCTGGGGCGGTCCTAATATGAGCCAGTTTCTTAGTAGCGCTTGATGGTTTTTGCCACTACACTTGGGGACACTTTCAAAGTTTTCCCAATTTTTCAGACTGACTGACCTTCATTTCTTAAAGTAATGATGGCCCTTGTTTTTCTTTACTTAGAATTTGTATTATGGCAATAAAAAAGCAGCTAACAGTCTATTCAGTAGGACTATCAGCTGTGTATCCACCAGACTTCTGCACAACACAACTAATGGTCCCAATCCCATTTATAAGGCAAGAAATGCCACTTATTAAATCTGACAGGGCACACCTGTGAAGTGAAAACCATTTTCGGTGACTACCTCTTGAAGCTCATCAAGAGAATGCCAAGAGTGTGCAAAGCAGTAATCAAAGCAAAAGGTGGCTACTTTGAAGAACCTAGAATATAAGACATTTTCAGTTGTTTCACTCTTTTTTGTTAATTACATAATTCCACATGTGTTAATTCATAGTTTTGATGCCTTCAGAGTGAATCTACAATTTTAATAGTCATGAAAATAAAGAAAACTCTTTGAATGAGTTGTGTCCAAACTTTTGGTCTGTACTATATATATATATATATATATATATATATATATATATATATATATATATATATATATATATACACATACATACACACACACACTTAGCTTTGCCGCCATAAAAGGAGGGGGCCCAGACACATTTCTTGCGCAGGGCCCCAAGCTGTCAGTGTCCGCCCCTGAATAGAGCACTAGCTACCTACCACCATAACTCAAACTGATAAACCGATCTATGCTACTGCCTCAGCAATCATGGAAATGCTTGGCTATACAACCAGCAAGAACAACAGAAAACTGGAAAAGAAGACTAAGAGACAAATATCAACGTGACACGAAGGGAAGTCAGCTAACTAACGGAAATACAGAAGGGTGTAAAGATCAAGAATAAGAAAAAGTTGGACAAGTACAAAGGCCTGACACCAACTGAAGCCCTAGAGACTGCTAAACAATGGCTGCAAGACTGGGGAGATACACTACAGAAGCTGAAGCCAAGAGGATAAATGCCCTGTTCTTCAAAGAACCATCCAAGGTGTACTCCTAGAGTTACAGTACAAAGGCAGCAACTCCACCAATAGCAGAGACTGAACAATACTGGAGGGACATATGAAAAAAAAAAGGAAAAAAGGAGAAGGAAAAAACACACAACACCAGTGCAATGTGGCTGCAAGATCTCAGAATGCAACACAGCAACCACTTAGCATAAGAACAAGTCACCATTACAAAAGCAAACATCCAACATTCACAGCTGGACAGCACCTGGCCAAGACATGATCCACACCTACTGGCTAAAGAAGTTAACAGCGGCACCAGAGGCGTAGCTAGGGGTTCAGCTCAGGGGGGGGCGAAACATCTGAGTAGGCACCTAACCCTTGATTAGAACTATGGTGGAACACTTTAAAGGGAATCTGTCACCTCATTTTCGGCCTATAAGCTGCAGCCACAGCCATCAGGGGCTTATCTACAGCATTCTGTACCGGGGGCGAGTGCAGTGTGTGTCGTGGTCCGGTCTGGAGCCTCCCACCTTCTAGAGATGACGTCCTCCTCCTTACTTCTGCTGCGGCTCCTGCACAGGCGTACTTTCTCTGCCTTGTTGAGGGCAGATTAAAGTACTGCAGTGCGCAGGTGCCTGGAAAGATCAGAGAGGTCCGGCACCTGCGCACTGCAGTACTTTACTCTGCCCTCAACAGGGCAGAGAAAGTACGCCTGCGCAGGAGCCGCAGCAGAAGTAAGAGGATGTCATCGCTAGAAGATGGGCGGCGCCGGACCGGACCGCGACACCCATCGGACCGGACCGGATTCCTAGGTCAGTATAATCTAACTCTTTTTTCTTATCTTTCAGGTTACATCGGGAGCTTATCTACAGCATTACAGAATACTGTAGATAAGCCCCTGATGGCTGTGGCCGCAGCTTATAGGCCAAAAATGGGGTGACAGATTCCCTTTAATCATGGGTATAGGGGAACCTCAGCAGATGATCCTGCTGTAACTGAAAATAATTCAGTACACAAAGACCAACACTACCTCCATATGGTGACTATATAGTGGTAGTTACCAGTGCTACAGAACATATAGAGATCACAGCACAGTTACAGATAATGACTTACCGCTGACGTTCTTTCTGATGGAATCGTTCACTTTTCCATCTGGCCTAGACCGACACGACAACTCCTCCAGCCAGGACTCCGCTACAGAGAATACAACAAAGACATATTTGAATTCTCACTTTTCCAGCATTGTCCCAATCTATTCCCAACCTGCACAAACTCCCCATCCTGATGATACCCCAATACTGAGCCACTGCCGTATGTGTCCCTATTACTGCACCTGTTGTGTGGCACAAAAGCAATGTTCCTCATACTTCCCCACATAATAACGCCATCTCTGTGCCTCTTACATTGTAATAATGCCTCCTTTGTGACTCCACGGTTTGACAGCCCCACCACAGTAGCACCAACACTGTATGATGGCCTCCACAGTAGCCTTCAAACTGCCCCTGGAATAGCTCCCACGCTGTATAATGGCCCCCGCATTAGCTCCCAGGCTGTATAATGGCCCCTGCATTACTTCCCAGGCTGTATAATAGGCCCTGTATTAGCTGCCAGACTGTATAATGGCCCCTGCATTACTTCCCAGGCTGTATAATGGCCCCTGGATTAGCTCCCAGGTTGTATAATGGACCCCAAATTATCTCCCATGTTGTGTAATGGCGCCCACTTTATCTCCCACTCCTTGGATTCTGGTCTCTGTCCGTCCCTTTCTGTGTGCTGCAACGTGCAGAAAATAAAAACAGCCAGTAAGTGTGTACAGAGTCCATCATATGGATATAGGTCCCTGAATGTATCCAGGTAACCCTAAAAGGAATACTCTTGTCTGGACAAGACCCTAAAGAGAGGATCGGAAAGAAAGAGGGAAGCAAAAGAAAGAGGGGGAGGTTGAAATATTACACATACGGAAGAAAGTGTGCCCTCTTGTAAGTCTTCTATTTTTTTTCCCCTTCTCCTCCTTTGGGGGCCATATTGTGCAGACTGAGTATACATATGTATCCATATGTGATTGTCTATACACACCTACTGGCTGCTCCTATTTTCTTCTGTTTGGCTCTTTATCATATATATTTACCCTCAACTTTGTGGGGATTTTTTTTTTTTTAACAAATGGCTTTATAATGGGATTTTCATGTTTGTCACCTTGGATTTCATGACATGAGATGACACAGACACTGGACTGATAGCACCCTGACCCCGGCTACAGGACCACATTACAAGATATACATATATATTTATGAAGAGGGGAAGAGGCATAGCCTCATCTGTGGTGTCCTGCAGCCGGGGACAGGTACTGACCAGTCTTGTCTGTCGCTCTTTTTGAGACATGATGAGATTTATGGTGGCTGCTTTCAAGTCCTTTACAGATCGGGTGATGCTTGGGCAATTTGCACTGACAGACACCGATCTGTTTAAAAGTTCAAGCAGCCGCCATAAATCAACTGGCTCAAATAGCAAAAAATGGCTACAAGAATCCGGCCAGCTGTTATCAGGAGGGGAGCAGTGTCCTGCCTCCTCCTCACTGCACAGTGCAGACACCTCGCCCGATACAGCCACCTGTTACTTACTGCTGAGCAGGGAAGAAGCAGCGTCCTAGCCTCTCTTCCTCTTCTGCAGACATCACACAGCCTGCAATGTGAGCGTGTCCACTGGAGGCAGCATAAAGGTACAGTGCCGGCACCCAGCGTCCTAACATGCCCCTCTACAGAACAGACCGCGGTAGTGCAGGGAGATTGTCTCCCTGCTCTACCGCAGAGCTTAACTATATCAGCGTGCACAGCATGCCGATATAGTTACGGGTAGCATAGCTCTGGGTGGGCCCCTGTGAGCGGTGGGCCCGGGGCGACCGCACCCTCTGCCCCCCTGGTAGCTACGCTACTGAGCGGTACATGAACGCATGGCAAAGCAGATGAACCAACTGCTAGAAGCAGTGCTGATCATGAAGGATCATCATAAAGGAACAGTTCCATCCAACTACCACCCAATATCCTGCCTTACAATATCATGGAAACTCCTGTCAGGCATCATAGCCACCAAGCTACAGAACCATATGAGCCAGTACATGAATACAGCTCAGAAAGGCATCGGGACCGACATGAGAGGCTCCAAGTACCAGCTCCTAGTAGGTAGAGCAGTTGCTCGAGACTCAAGATCCAGACAGACCAATCTCAGCACAGCCTGGATTGACTACAGGAAAGCCTATGACTCAATGCCACACACATGGATCTGTAAATGCTTGGCTCTCTACAATGTCAACAGGAAATTAAGAACATTAGTCAGAAACTCAATAGAGCTATGGAGAACAACATTGGAAGTCAACTCAAGACAACTACCATAAGTGACCATCAAATGCAGCATATACCAAGGTGATGCACTGTCCTTATTGCTGTTCTGCATAGGCTTGAACCCTCTCAGTCAGATAATTACAGAGTCTGGCTATGGATACAAGTTCAAGAGTGGAAGCACCATCAGCCACCTCCTCTACATGGATGACATCAAGCTGTATGCGAAAAACGAATGAGACATCGATTCACTGATCCACCTGACAAGGATATACAGTGAAGACATCGGGATGTCCTTTGTACTGGAGATGTGTGGCCGGTTGGTAATAAAGAGAGGCAAGGTAGTCAAGACTGATGAAGTGGAATTACCAGCAGGGCATATAGCAGATGTACAGACATGCGACAAGTACCTCGGCATCCCACAGGGATACGGTAACCATGATAACATAGTAACATAGTAAGGCCGAAAAAATACATTAATCCATCCAGTTCAGCCTATAAAATTCTGTCAGAATAAATCTCCAGATCTACGTCCTTCTAAAGAACCTAACAATAACTGTAAGATACAATATTGCTACGCTCCAGGAAGACATCCAGGCCTATCTTGAACCCTTCGACTGAGTTCGCCATCACCATCTCCTCAGGCAGGGAATTCCAGATTCTCACTGCCCTAACAGTAAAGAATCCTCTTCTATGTTGGTGGAAAAACCTTCTCCTCCAGACGCAGAGAATGCCCCCTTGTGACCGTCACCTTCCTTGGTATAAACAGATCCTCGGAGAGATATTTGTATTGTCCCCTTATATACTTATACATGGTTATTAGATCGCCACTCAGTCGTCTTTTTTCTAGACTAAATAATCCTAATTTTGCTAATCTCTCTGGGTATTGTAGTTCCCCCATCCCCTTTATTAATTTTGTTGCCCTCCTTTGTACCCGCTCTAGTTCCATTATATCCTTCCTGAGCACCGGTGCCCAAAACTGTACACAGTACTCCATGTGCGGTCTAACCAGGGATTTGTACAGAGGCAGTATAATGCTCTCATCATGTGTATCCACACCTCTTTTAATGCACTCCATGATCCTGTTTGCCTTGGCAGCTGCTGCCTGGCACTGGCTGCTCCAGGTAAGTTTATCATTAACTAGGATCCCCAAGTCCTTCTCCATGTCAGATTCACCCAGTGGTTAACCGTTCAGTGTGTAATGGTGATATTGATTCCTTCTTCCCATGTGTATAACCTTACATTCATCATTGTTAAACTGCATCTGCCACCTTTCGGCCCAAGTTCCCAACTTATCCAGATCCATCTGTAGCAGAATACTATCTTCTCTTGTATTGACTGATTTACATAGTTTTGCATTATCTGCAAATATCGATATTTTACTGTGCCAACCTTCTACAAGATCGCTAATAAATATGTTGAAGAGAATAGGTCCCAACACCGACCCCTGCTGTACCCCACTGGTCACAGCGACCCAGTTAAAGAATATACCATTTATAACCACCCTCTGCTTTCTATCACTAAGCCAGTTACTTACCCATTTACACACATTTTCCCCCAGACCCAGCATTCTCATTTTGTGTACCAACCTCTTGTGTGGCACGGTATCAAACGCTTTGGAAAAATCAAGATATACCACATCCAATGACTCACCTTGGTCCAGCCTATAGCTTACCTCTTCATAAAAACTGATTAGATTGGTTTGACAGGAGCGATTCCTCATAAACCCATGCTGATATGGCGTTAAACAGTTATTCTCATTGAGATAATCCAGAATAACATCCCTCAGAAACCCTTCAAATATTATACCAACAATAAAGGTTAGACTTACTGGCCTATAATTTCCAGGTTCACTTTTAGAGCCCTTTTTGAATATTGGTACCACATTTGCTATGCGCCAGTCCTGTGGAACAGACCCCGTTGCTATAGAGTCTCTAAATATAAGAAATAATGGTTTGTCTATTACATTACTTAGTTCTCTTAGTACTCATCGGTGTATGCCATCTGGACCCGGAGATTTATCTATTTTAATCTTATTTAGCCAGTTTTGCACCTCTTCTTGGGTTAGATTGGTGACCCTTAATATAGGGTTTTCTTTGTCTCTCGGCATTTCACCTAGCATTTCATTTTCCACCGTGAATACCGTGGAGAAGAAGGTGTTTAATATATTAGCTTTTTCCTCATCATCTACAACCATTCTTTCCTCACAATTTTTTAATGGGCCTACACTTTCACTTTTGATTCTTTTACTATTGATATAGCTGAAGAACAGCTTGGGATTAGTCTTAGGCTAAGTGCACACATACCGGAACTCTCGCGGAAATTACCGCGAGAATTCCGGAATTCCAGTCCGCAGGAAAATCGCATTTTAAATTCCCGCGATTTTCCCGCGGAAAAACTAGCATTTTGCAAGCGTATTTAGCTTGCAAAATGCTAGCGTTTTCCAAGCGATCTGTAGCATAGCTTGGAGAACTGATTGACAGGTTGGTCACACTCGTCAGACATAGTGTTTGACGAGTGTGACCAACTTTTTACTACTGAGGCCGCCTATGCAGCATCAGTAGTAAAAGATAGAATGTAAGAAAAAATAAAAAATGGTGTTATTCTTACCTTCCGACGTCCCGCGCATCCGTTCCCAGTAATCCTTTGCGAAAATGCCCACGATGGCGTCCGTTCTTGCGGGATCGCGATGACGTCGCGCGAATGACCGCGAGACTTCGCGATCCCGCGAGAACGGACGCCATCGCGGGCATTTTCGCAAAGGACTACTGGGAACGAGAGCGTGGAGAGAAGCGGGAAGACTGCGCGGGACGTCGGAGTGTGAGAATAACAATATTTTTTATTTTGAAATTCTATTTTTTACAGGGATATGGTACCCAAAGCCCGGAGGACAGTCTCCTCTCCTCCGGACCGTGGGTACCATCCGCAATTGTTCTGCTTACTTTCCGCATGGTGTGCACAGCCACAGGCGGAAAGTAAACAGAACAATGCATTCCTATGGGTGCGGGATCGGCGCGATTCCGCAAATTAATGAGCATGCTGCGGTTTTTACCGCGAAGCGATTCCGCCACGGTAAACACCGCAGCATTAGCACAGCATTGCGGAATCCCATAGGAATGCATGGGATGCTTATTTTTCGCGTTTTCGCGGCAAAATCGCGCGGTTAAAACCGCCGCGGAAACGCGAAAAAAACGCCGCGTGTGAACTCAGCCTTACTCTCCTTAGCAAAGTGCTTCTCTGTTTCCTTTTTGGCAGCTTTAATTGTTTTTTTAGATAAAAGAATTTTTCTCCTTATAGTTTTTTAGAGCTTCAACGGTGCCATCCTGCTTTAGTAGTTTAAAAGCTTTCTTTTTACTGTTATACTGTTAATTGCCCCTCTTACTTCTTTGTTTAGCCACATTGGGTTTTTCCTATTTCTTGTCCTTTTATTCCCACAAGGTATAAACCACTTACAGTGCCTATTAAGGATGTTCTTAAACATTTCCCATTTATTTTCTGTATTCTTATTTCTGAGGAAATTGTCCCAGTCAACCAGATTAAGGGCATCTCTAAGCTGGTCAAACTTTATCTTCCTGATGAGGCAAGGAAACTTTGCCTTTCCTGATGAGGCAAGGAAAGCAGCAACATCCAAATACTGTCAAAGGGTAAGACAGGTCCTGAAGAGCCAGCTCAAAGGGAAGAATAAAATCCATGCCATCAATACATATGCCCTGCCAGTTATCAGATACCCTGCTGGCATAGTGTGCTGGCCAAAAGAAAAGAAAGAAGCTGCAGATGTGAAGACACGAAAGTTCCTCACAATGTATGGAGGTCTCCACCCTAAGTCTAACACCCAAAGATTGTATACCAACAGAAAGCATCCAAGCCACCATCATGGGTGAAAAAAAAGAGCATCCAGGAATACATCAGAAAAATGGCACCAAAAGATGAGATGCTGAGAGAAAGCCTAAGGCAGCAACAACAACAGATCTGGAAGGAAGAACAGGAACATGAAGCAGAGCAAGGACTAGGTACCAGATCCATAGAAGCAGGAATCTACCACATAAGACAAAACCCAAGGTGCAGACTATGCAAAGAAACCTCAGAAACAGTCCAACACATAGTGGCAGGATGCAAAATGCAAGTAGGAACAGCGTACACTGAACGCCACAGCCAAGTAGCAGGAATTGTATACAGGAACAAATGCAAAGCATATGAGCTAAGTCCCCCTAAGTCCAGGTAGGAGACCCCAGAAAAAGTGGTGTAGAATGAAAGGGCTAAAATTCTGTGGGACTTCAAGATCCAGACAGATAAACAGGTGTTGGCTAACAACCAGACATTGTCATAGTAGACAAGGATCAGAAGACAGCAATGATAATAGATGTGGCAGTGCCAAGTGACAGCAACATCAGGTTGAAGGAATATGAGAAGCTGGAGAAATATCAGGGCCTCAAAGGAGAACTGGAGAAGATGTGGAAGGTGAAGGCAACAGTGATTCCAGTGGTGATAGGAGCACTTGGAGCAGTGACCCCAAGTTGGAAGAATGGCTACCACAGATCCCAGGAGAAACATCTGAGCTCTCTCTCCAGAAAAGCACAATACTGGGAACAACTAAGATTCTGCGCAGAATCATCAAACTCCAAGGCCTCTGGTAGAGCACCCGAGAACAAGAAAGGACCACCCCCATTGGAAGGAAGTTTTTTATACACTATTACATTAAATAGAACCAGATGGTACCCATCACAGAACATTTCAATAATCCGCCTTGATCCGTTTCCCCAACAGCTTCATCAGGAGGTTTGATAGAGACATGTTAATTCATGATGTTCAGCATAGTGTGCCCAATAGCCAGGTGACCATGTTTAACCCCTTAAGCCCCAAGGGTAGTTTGCACGTTCATGACCGGGCAAATTTTTACAATTCTGACCACTGTCCCTTTATGAGGTAATAACTCTGAAACGCTTCCATGGATCCCGGTGATTCTGACATTCTTTTCTCATGACATATTGTACTTCATGTTAGTGGTAAAATTTCATTCAAATAACTTGCGTTTATTTGTGAAAAAAAGGAAATTTGGCGAAAATTTTGAAAATTTCTCAATTTTCCAACTTTGAATTTTTATGCCCTTAAATCACAGAGATACAGCACACAAAAAACTTGATAAGTAGCATTTCCCACATGTTTACTTTACATCAGCACAATTTTGGTACCAAAATTTTTTTTTGTTAGGAAGTTATAAGGGTTAAAAGTTGACCAGCGATTTCTCATTTTTACAACACCATTTTATTGTTACGGACCACATCACATTTGAAGCCACTTTGAGGGGTCTATATGATAGAAAATACCCAAAAGTGACACCATTCTAAAAACTGCACCCCTAATGGTGCTCAAAACCACATTCAAGAAGTTTATTAACCCTTTAGGTGCGTCACATGAATTTTTTGAATATTTATAAAAAAATGAACATTTAACTTTTTTTCACAAAAAAAAACTTCAGGTTCAATTTTTTTTATTTTACCAAGGGTAACAGGAGAAATTGGACTGCAAAAGTTATTGTGCAATTTGTGCTGAGTACGCTGATACCTGACATGTGGGGGGGAACCACTGTTTCGGCGCATGGTAGAGCTCAGAAGGGAAGGAGCGCCGTTTGACTTTTTCAATGCAAAATTGGCTGGAATTCAGATCGGACGCCATGTCACGTTTGGAGAGCCCCTGATGTACCTAAACAGTGGAAACCCTCCACAAGTGACCCCATTTTGGAAACTAGACCCCCCCAAGGAACTTATCTAGATGTGTGGTGAGAACTTTGAACCCCCAAGGGCTTCACAGAAGTTTATAACATACAGCCGTACAATTAAAAAATCATATTTTTTCCACAAAAATGATCTTTTCACCCTCAATTCTTATTTTTCCAAGGGTAACAGGACCCTAATAGTTATTGTGCAATTTGTCCTGAGTACGTTGATACCCCACATGTGGGGGTAAACCACTATTTGGGCACATGGCAGAGCTCGGAAGGGAAGCAGCGCCATTTGACGTTTTTGGCTGGAATTGAGATCGGACACCATGTCGCGTTTGGAAAGCCCCTGATGTACCAAAACAGTGAAAACCCCCCACAAATGGCACCATTTTGGAAACTAGACCCCCCAAGGAACTAGATGTGTGGTGAGCACTTTGACCACTCCAGTGCTTCACAGAAGTTTATAACGCCCGGGCGTGAAAATAAAAAATCGTATTTTTTCCACAAACATGATCTTTTAGTCACCAATTTTTTTATTTTCCCAAGGGTAACAGGAGAAATTGGACCCCAAAAGTTGTTGTCCAATTTGTCCTGAGTACGCCGATACCCCATATGTGGAAGAAAACTACTGTATGGGCCCACGTCGGGGCTCGGAAGGGAAGTAGTGACGTTTTGGAATGCAGACTTTGATGGAATGGTCTGCAGGTGTCATGTGCATTTGGAGAGCCCCTGATGTACCTAAACTATTGAAACTCCCCACAAGTGACCCCATTTTGGAAACTAGACCCCCCACGGAACTTATCTAGATGTGTGGTAAGCACTTTGAACCCCCAAGTGCTTCACTGAAGTTTATAACGCTCGGGCGTGAAAATAAAAAAATCATTTTTTTCCACAAAAATGATATTTTTGCCCCCAATTTTTTATTTTTCTAAGGGTAACAGGAGAAATTGGACCCCAAAAGTTGTTTTGCAATTTGTCCTGAGTAGGCTGATACCCTATATGTGGGGGGTAAAACACTGTTTGGGCGCATGGCAGAGCTTGGAAGGGAAGGAGCACCATTTGACTTTTTCAACGCAGAATTGGCTGGAATTGATATCAGACTCCATGTTGCATTTGGAGAGCACCTGATGTGCCCAAACAGTGGAAACCCCCAATTATAACTTCAACCCTAACCCCAACACACCCCTAACCCTAATCTCAGCCCTAACTCTAGCCCTAGCCCTTACCCTAGCCTTAACCCTAGCCCTTACCCTAGCCCTAACCCTAATGAGAAAATGGAAATAAATACATTTTCTTTTAATTTTATTATTTTTCCCTAACTAAGAGAGTGATAACGGGGGGTTTGATTTACTATTTATGGTGGGTTTTTATGTTTGGCAGCTGTCACACGCTAAAAGACACTTTTTATAGTAAAAATAGTTTTTGCATCACCACATATTGAGAGCTATAATTTTTCCGTATTTTGACCCAACGAGTCATGTGAGGTCTTATTTTTTGCGGGACGAGTTGACGTTTTTATTGGTACCATTTTCGGGCACGTGACATTTTTTGATCGCTTTTTATTCCGATTTTTGGGACGCAGAATGAACAAAAACCAGCGCTTCATGAATTTCTTTTGGGGGGTGCGTTTACACCGTTCCGCGTGCGGTAAAATTGATAAGGCGCTTTTATTCTTCGGGTCAGTACGGTTACAGCGATATCTCATTTAGGTCTTTTTTTATGTTTTGTCGGTTTTATGCAATGAAAACTATTTTATATAAAAAATAATTATTTTTGCATCGCTTTATTCTGTGAGCTAGAACTTTTTTATATTTTTGCTTATGATGCTGTATGGCAGTTCGTTTTCTGCGGGACAAGATGACGTTTTCAGCGGTACCATGGATATTTATATGTATCTTTTTGGTCGCGCGTTATTGCACTTTTTGTTCGGCGGTATGATAATAAATCAATATTTTTTGCTTCGTTTTTTATTGTTATTTTTTAAGGGGTTTGCTAAAGGGGTTAACTAATGGGACAGTTTTATAGGGCAGGTCGTTACGGACGCGGCGATACCAAATATTTATACTTTTATTGTTTTTTGGTTTTTTTATTTCCAAAAAATGAATTTATTGGGGGAATATTTTTTTTTCTTCTAATTTATTTAGCGATTTTTAAAAAAATTATTTTAACACTTTTATTTGTTTTTAACTTTATTACATTGTCCCAGGTGAGACATCACTGTCCTGTGACAGATCGTTGATCTGTCACATCACAGATCACTGTGACAGATCAGCAATCTGTCACAGGCACTGCTGCAGACTTCCTCGTGCCTGTGCTATGCAGGCACTGAGGAAGCCGGCTGCCTGCATGCCCCCGAAGGTCCCCGTCGCCATCTTGGTTTCGGGGGCCTGCAGGGATAGAGCCCCCCGCAGCAGCGCTGCACATTGCGCTGCTGTGGGGGGCTCAGGGAAGCATGGAGGGAGCCCCCTCCCTGCCAATGCTTCCCTTTAACCCCCGGTACACCGCGATCGTGTTTGATCACGGTGTGCAAGGGGTTAACGTGTCG
This sequence comes from Dendrobates tinctorius, assembly GCF_039654945.1. Classification (NCBI taxonomy): domain Eukaryota; kingdom Metazoa; phylum Chordata; class Amphibia; order Anura; family Dendrobatidae; genus Dendrobates; species Dendrobates tinctorius. The sequence goes on from NW_027361794.1 coordinate 12,599,871, forward strand.
GGGGGCGGTCACTGACCGCCCCTGACACATTGTGCTGGGTGTCAGCTGTGATAATTAGCTGACACCCGGCCGCGATCAGCGGCGCTCACTACGTGGGCGCCGCTGAACTCTGTGACGTACTATCCCGTCCCTGGGTATTAAGTCCCAGGGCACATGGATGGGATAGTATGTCACATGGGATTAAGGGGATTAAGGGGTTAAATATCATACGTCAAAAAAAGAAAATGGACCACACCTCCAAAAAAATCATATGTTGATCTAATGCCGCTAGGTAAAACTATATATTACAAAACATGAGATTCTTAGTTTAATATTCTGATCAGACTGTATGAAGCCCACTGCCACATCACTGCAAACCTCTCTATGGGCCCATATCGGTTTAAAGCAGCAGCATCATGCACTAACCACTGTCGCAGCGACAATGCACCAGCAGGATGGGAGGCCTGGTGCCTCACAGCGCCCATGCTACAAGACTGAGCCCCCATGACTCCTTACCGCACCGCCCCACCAGCATAAAACCACAGCACCAACACCAAATGAAAGGAGCATTGAAACTCACCTTCCTGAAGTTCTCCAGTGAGAGCAAAAACAGGATAGATCCCTTTTTGCAGTCTCCTGCTAATTTAAAATCATCTGTGAATTAGCAGAGACTGGAAAGAAAGGGATCCAGTCTATTTTTGTTCTCATTGTAGAGCTTTAGGAAGGTGAGTTTCAATGCGCCTTTTGGGGTTGGTGCTGTGTGGCGCCTATTTTTCTGTGGTTTTGTGCTGGTGGGGCGGTGCGTTCTGGAGTCATGGGGACTCCATCGCGATGCCGCTCCTTTAAGGCACTAAGAGGTTTGCCATGAGGTGGCAGTCTGCGTCATACAGTCTGATCAGAATGTTAAACTAACAACCTCATGTTCAGTTATATGTATAGTTTTGCCTAGCAGCATTAGATCAATATATGATTTTTGGAGGTGTTGTCCATTCTCTTTTTTAACATATTAAATACCCTACATCATCCAAAACCGCTCCCCAGACTAGGAGACCCATTCCCATTCCTAGAGGTGAATTGTTATACAGAAAGGGGTCTACGTTAATGTACTGCGCTACTTCTCATGCGCTAGAAGTCCAATAATGTCCATCCTCTAGCGTGCATGTCCAGAAGTGACATGCTTTATACTGAAATGCCAGATAAGCTGATTGCCACCGCGCCACTCGTACCCAGGACTGCACACCCCCGTAGTTATGTGTTCCACGCTGGAGTGCATCTAGGGTCATTGTCTCTTATCTGCGACTGCGCATGTCCGGAAGCATGCATTCCACGCCGGAGACCATAATGAATTTGGATTGTATTCCACCAATATAGAAAAGTCCATTCTCTGACATCAGCGCCATGGGAGACTAAAAACAAGTATTGCACATCCTCCCATCATGCAATAAAAGTGAGCTCCCTATCTTACTTGAGTGTATACGAGTTGGTGACTCTAGGTTAAGCACCTGTTCACATTTAGTTTATGCTTGGATGTGACGCTCAGTTTTTTTAAATTCCCATCATGCAATAGGCATGCAGATCTATTTTATCACTACATAAAATATGGGATGATGGCCCACAGTATATTCCTAAATGGTGAAATGTGACCCACATTCCATAATTAGAGATACACAAGGATCACCACACTTGTTACTTACTAAATAGTATACGTGGAATATAACTGAGAAGAAATGATTCTGATGTAGAAGCTCAGATACCTCAATGAACTACAACAATATGTGACCTCCATTCACAGGGAACTGAGTAGCAATAGGTAGAGGATAAAATCAAAATATGTAATCCAGAATGGGGCTGTATTCACACAAAACAGGCATAGGAAATCGGCTCATTGAGTCCCTTAGGGGCTCGTGAATCCAATCTAAAAATCCTCTCACTTTCCTATTTGAGGACACATCTATTGTGATCACCTCCTCTCACATTGGGTTTCACCACCTCAATGACACAAAAGGAGACGTCTCTGGTGTCACCTCAACGTACACTGTTCATGTGTCTTGCTAATGGGGTGTCCCGACCATGGCGCATATCACCCAAATACTCCTCCTCTCTCCTTTTAGACTCCTTCTTGGGCGTGCCTACATAATCTAGGGGCAGGTGCATGTGGCCATATAAGATAAGATAATCCTTTAATCGTCCCACCATGGGGAAATTCAGAGCATTACAGCAGCAAGGCAGGAACAAGCACAGATACAGATGCATAAAGGCATTACATTGACAGTTGGTAGGTACATATACGGGGAAAAAAAAAAAAAAAAAAGATATAACCGGACTATCACAACTTTGGATCTATCAGTTCACTGTTTGGGTCGTTCTCCGTTTTGGACAGTGCTGGTTATACAGCCTAACTGCAGCAGGAAGGAAGGACTTTCGATAGCGCTCCCTCTCACATTTAGGATGAAGTAGCCGGTCACTGCCAGTACTGCACATCTTTGTCACGGTCTCATGCATGGGATGGGAATCATTCTGCACCATGTAGCTCACCTTGGCCAGTATCTTCCTGTCGCCTACTTCCTGAACTGGATCAAGGGGGCATCCCAGGACAGAGCTGGCCCTTCTAATCAGTTTGTCCAGCCTATTCCTGTCCCTGGTTGATATGCCACTACCCCAGCACACCACACCAAAGAAGATGACTGATGCCACAACAGAGTTGAAGAAGGATGCAAGGAGTGCCCCTCTAACTCCGAAGGCTCTCAGCCTTCTGAGCAGATAAAGCCTACTGTGGCCCTTCCTGTACACTGCATCCAAGTGATGGGCCCAGTCAAGCTTATTATTGAGGATCACACCAAGGTACTTATAGGTGTCGACTATCTCAATGTAATTTCCCTGAATGTTCACCACTACTGGTGGATTTTTTCCCTTGCGAAAGTCCACCACCAATACAAGTCCTGAGGTTTTACAATTGGAATTATGTATGGACACTACAATAGCAGTTTGCAGTTTTTACTAAGCAACATCCGTTGCTGTTTATTTCTGGAAAACACCCATGGAGTCAAAATTGTGCCTTTATTTGTAGATAGATTCCCAGTGGGGTGCAATTTCCAAAATGCGGTAACTTAAGGGGGGCATTCAGCTCTTAGGGGCTCTGTATATGGAATGTGCAAACCACAGTGGGGACAATAAGTATGTGACACACCGCCGATTCTACAACTTTTCCCACCTACAAAGAATGGCGAGGTCTGGAATTTTTAGTATAGGTACCCTGCAACTGTGAGAGACAGAATCTAAAATTAAACCAGAAAATCAAATTGTATGTTTTCTAAATAATTAAATTGCATTTTACTGCATGAAATAAGTATTTGATCACCTACCAATCAGCCAGAATTTTGTCTCTCACAGACCTATTAGTTTTTCTTTATGAAGCCTCCTACTTTGCACTCATTACCTGTATTTATTGCACGTATTTAAACTTGTTAGCAGTATAAAACATACCTGTCCACACAATCACACTCCCAACCTCTCCACAATGGCCAAGACCAAAGAGCTGTCTAAGGACACGAGGGACAAAATTGTAGACCTGCACAAGCCTTTGATGAGCTACAGGACAATAGACAAGCAGATTGGTGAGAAGGTAACAACTGTTATCACAATTATTAGAAAAATGAAAGGAATAGAAGATGACTGCCAATCTCCCTCAGCCTGGGGCTCCATGCAAGATCTCGCTTCATGGGGTAAGGATGATTCTGAGAAAGGTCAGGAATCAGCCCAGAACTACACGGGAGGACCTGGTCAATGACTTGAAGAAATCTGGGACCACATTCTCAAACATTACCATTAGTAAAACACCACAGCATCATGGATTAAAATCCTGCATGGCACTCAAGGTTCCCCTGTTCACGCCAGCAGGCTATGTCCAGGCCCAATTGAAGGACACCAATGACCATCTGGATGAACCAGAGGAGGCATGGGAGAAGGTCATGTGGTCAGATGAGACCAAAAGACCACCCCCGGGTTAGCCCCCCAGTGAGAATTTGGGTAAAAAGATCGTAAATATCTCATTTTGTAGGGGTGATCTAACGTTAGTTTTGGTTGATCAAACCGGATCTAACAAAGATCTAATGAATGTAATCATTTTTTACCCAAATTCTCACTAAGTGGGGGCTAACCCGGGGGTGGTACCAAAAGAGAACTTTTTGGTATCAACTCCATACGTCATGTGTTGAGGAACAAGAAGGATGAGTATAACCCCAAGAACACCGTCCCAACCATGAAACATAGTAGGGTAAGCATCATACTTTGGGGGTGCTTTTCTGCAAAGGGGACAGCACGACTGCACCGAATTGAAGAAAGGGTGGATGGGGTCATGTATCGAGAGTTTTTGTCCAACAACCTCCTTCCCTCAGTAAGAGCGTTGAAGATGAGTCGAGGCAGAACAATGATCCGAAACACACAGACAGGGCAACTAAGGAGTGACTACTTAAGAAGAATTTCAAGGTCTTGGAGTGGCCTAGCCAGTCTCCAGACTGGTACCCAACAGAAAATCTTTAGAGGGAGCTGAAACTCAATGTTGTCCACCGACAACCTGAAAACTGAAATACCTGGAGAAGATCTGTATGGAGGAGTGGGCCAAAAATCCTGTTTTTCTATTGTTTCAAATACTTATTTCATGCAACAAAATTCAATTTAATTATTTAAAAATCATACAATGTGATTTTCTGTTATTTTTATTTTTAGATTTTGTCTCTCACAGTTGAAGTATTCCTACAGTAAAAATTACAGACCTCTCCATTCTCTGTAGGTGAGAAAACTTGTAAAATTGGCAGTGTATCAAATACTTATTTTCCCTACTGTATCCTAAGAAAATGTGTTCTCCAAGAATCAAATAGCGCTCTTTCCCTCCCGAGTCTCGCCGTGTTGGTGTGAAGTACTGTACAGTCACATATGGGGTATTGCCACATTCATCTGAAATTGACACATTTTGGTGCCATTTTTACCTATTTCCCCTTGCAAAAACGTAAAAATGAGGTTTAAACAAATTTTTTTGTGGTAAAATGTAAATATTTTTCCTTCATCGCCCAATGGTATAAAATTCTGGGTCAAAGATGAACAAATCAAGAGGTGGAGTGTGTAACATGGGGTCACTTGTGGGGGTCTCTGCTGTGTTGGCTTGTTAGGGACTCTTCACATGTGACACGTCCGCAATCTATTCCAAATGGCGTCCCTTCCCTTCTGAACCTATGGGGTATCGGCGCACTCCTATTACCCTTATGAAAATGCAAAACTTGGGGCTACAGTAACATTTGTGAGGGAAAAAAAGTAACATTGTCATTTTTTCCTTCCACATTGCTGAAATTCCTGTCACACTATCCAAATTCAGATATTGTCCTGTCAGAAAGGAGAATACTGGGAACAAAGGGTTAATAGGACTCACAGGAGGAATCGGCCCAGAAAGGAGAAGATCCAGGAGCGTTTGCCACGAATACGGCTGCTGTGTGCGCACAGGACCTGTGATGAGGTCACAGGAGGGGAGGAGTCAGGGGTCACATGATCAGGGCCTCAGTGTATGCAGGACTCTGCTGTGCTGGTTGTCATAGTGCTGGATGAGGGGAACTTTATGTGTGGGGTCAGGAGGGGTTTACAGTGTGGATGTAGCAGGGCCGTGTGTGTACGAGGTGTACGGAGCGGAGCCGTGTGTGTACGAGGTGTACAGAGCGGAGCCGTGTGTGTATGAGGTGTACGGAGCGGAGCTGCGCATGTACGAGGTGTACGGAGCCGAGCCGTGTGTGTACGGAGCAGAGCTGTGTGTGTATGAGGTTTACGGAGCGGAACCACGTGTGTACGAGGTGTACGGAGCGGAGCCGCGTGTGTATGAGGTGTACGGAGCGGAGCCGTGTGTGTATGAGGTGTACGGAGCAGAGCCGCGTGTGTATGAGGTGTACGGAGCAGAGCCGTGTGTGTATGAGGTGTACGGAGCAGAGCTGTGTGTGTACGAGGTGTACGAAGCAGAGCCGCGTGTGTACGAGGTGTACAGAGTGGAGCCGTGTGTGTACGAGGTGTACGAAGCGGAGCCGTGTGTGTATGAGGTGTATGGAGCGGAGCCGTGTGTGTACGAGGTGTACGGAACGGAGCTGTGTGTGTATGAGGTGTACGGAGCGGAGCCGTGTGTGTACGAGGTGTACGGAGCAGAGCTGTGTGTGTATGAGGTGTACGAAGCAGAGCCGTGTGTGTACGAGGTGTACAGAGTGGAGCCGTGTGTGTATGAGGTGTAGGAAGCGGAGCCGTGTGTGTATGAGGTGTACAGAGTGGAGCCGTGTGTGTACGAGGTGTACGGAGCGGAGCTGTGTGTGTGTGAGGTGTACAGAGTCGAGCCGTGTGTGTATGAGGTGTACGGAGCGGAGCTGTGTGTGTATGAGGTGTATGGAGCGGAGATGTGTGTGTACGGAGCAGAGCCACATGTGTACGAGGTGTATGAAGCAGAGCCGTGGGTATGAGGTGTACGGAGCGGAGCCGTGTGAGTACGAGGTGTACGGAGCGGAGCCGTGTGTGTGTGAGGTGTACAGAGTGGAGCCGTGTGTGTACGAGGTGTACGGAGCGGAGCCATATGTGTACGAGGTGTACGGAACGGAGCTGTGTGTGTATGAGGTGTACGGAGCGGAGCCGTGTGTGTACGAGGTGTACGGAGCAGAGCTGTGTGTGTATGAGGTGTACGAAGCAGAGCCGCGTGTGTACGAGGTGTACAGAGTGGAGCCGTGTGTGTATGAGGTGTAGGAAGCGGAGCCGTGTGTGTATGAGGTGTACAGAGTGGAGCCGTGTGTGTACGAGGTGTACGGAGCGGAGCTGTGTGTGTGTGAGGTGTACAGAGTCGAGCCGTGTGTGTATGAGGTGTACGGAGCGGAGCTGTGTGTGTATGAGGTGTATGGAGCGGAGATGTGTGTGTACGGAGCAGAGCCACATGTGTACGAGGTGTATGAAGCAGAGCCGTGGGTATGAGGTGTACGGAGCGGAGCCGTGTGAGTACGAGGTGTACGGAGCGGAGCCGTGTGTGTGTGAGGTGTACAGAGTGGAGCCGTGTGTGTACGAGGTGTACGGAGCGGAGCTGTGTGTGTTTGAGGTGTACAGAGTTGAGCCGTGTGTATGAGGTGTGCGGAGCTGTGTGTGTATGAGGTGTACGGAGCGGAGCTGTGTGTGTACGGAGCAGAGCCACATGTGTACGAGGTGTATGAAGCAGAGCCGTGGGTATGAGGTGTACGGAGCGGAGCCGTGTGAGTACAAGGTGTACGGAGCGGAGCCGTGTGTGTGTGAGGTGTACAGAGTCGAGCCGTGTGTGTATGAGGTGTGCGGAGCTGTGTGTGTATGAGGTGTACGGAGCGAAGCTGTGTGTGTACGAAGCAGAGCCGCATGTGTACGAGGTGTACGAAGCAGAGCCGTGTGTATGAGGTTTACGGAGCGGAGCCACGTGTGTACGAGGTGTACGGAGCGGAGCCGTGTGTGTGAGGTGTACAGAGTCGAGCCATGAGTATACGAGGTGTGCGGAGCTGTGTGTGTATGAGATGTACGGAGCGGAGCCGTGTGTGTACGAGGTGTACAGAGCGGAGCCGTGTGTGTATGAGGTGTACGGAGCGGAGCTGCGCATGTACGAGGTGTACGGAGCCGAGCCGTGTGTGTACGGAGCAGAGCTGTGTGTGTATGAGGTTTACGGAGCGGAACCACGTGTGTACGAGGTGTACGGAGCGGAGCCGCGTGTGTATGAGGTGTACGGAGCGGAGCCGTGTGTGTATGAGGTGTACGGAGCAGAGCCGCGTGTGTATGAGGTGTACGGAGCAGAGCCGTGTGTGTATGAGGTGTACGGAGCGGAGCCATATGTGTATGAGGTGTACGGAGCAGAGCTGTGTGTGTACGAGGTGTACGGAGCGGAGCCATATGTGTATGAGGTGTACGGAGCAGAGCCGTGTGTGTATGAGGTGTACGGAGCAGAGCTGTGTGTGTATGAGGTGTACGAAGCAGAGCCGCGTGTGTACGAGGTGTACAGAGTGGAGCCGTGTGTGTACGAGGTGTACGAAGCGGAGCCGTGTGTGTATGAGGTGTATGGAGCGGAGCCGTGTGTGTACGAGGTGTACGGAACGGAGCTGTGTGTGTATGAGGTGTACGGAGCGGAGCCGTGTGTGTACGAGGTGTACGGAGCAGAGCTGTGTGTGTATGAGGTGTACGAAGCAGAGCCGCGTGTGTACGAGGTGTACAGAGTGGAGCCGTGTGTGTATGAGGTGTAGGAAGCGGAGCCGTGTGTGTATGAGGTGTACAGAGTGGAGCCGTGTGTGTACGAGGTGTACGGAGCGGAGCTGTGTGTGTGTGAGGTGTACAGAGTCGAGCCGTGTGTGTATGAGGTGTACGGAGCGGAGCTGTGTGTGTATGAGGTGTATGGAGCGGAGATGTGTGTGTACGGAGCAGAGCCACATGTGTACGAGGTGTATGAAGCAGAGCCGTGGGTATGAGGTGTACGGAGCGGAGCCGTGTGAGTACGAGGTGTACGGAGCGGAGCCGTGTGTGTGTGAGGTGTACAGAGTGGAGCCGTGTGTGTACGAGGTGTACGGAGCGGAGCCATATGTGTACGAGGTGTACGGAACGGAGCTGTGTGTGTATGAGGTGTACGGAGCGGAGCCGTGTGTGTACGAGGTGTACGGAGCAGAGCTGTGTGTGTATGAGGTGTACGAAGCAGAGCCGCGTGTGTACGAGGTGTACAGAGTTGAGCCGTGTGTGTATGAGGTGTAGGAAGCGGAGCCGTGTGTGTATGAGGTGTACAGAGTGGAGCCGTGTGTGTACGAGGTGTACGGAGCGGAGCTGTGTGTGTGTGAGGTGTACAGAGTCGAGCCGTGTGTGTATGAGGTGTACGGAGCGGAGCTGTGTGTGTATGAGGTGTATGGAGCGGAGATGTGTGTGTACGGAGCAGAGCCACATGTGTACGAGGTGTATGAAGCAGAGCCGTGGGTATGAGGTGTACGGAGCGGAGCCGTGTGAGTACGAGGTGTACGGAGCGGAGCCGTGTGTGTGTGAGGTGTACAGAGTGGAGCCGTGTGTGTACGAGGTGTACGGAGCGGAGCTGTGTGTGTTTGAGGTGTACAGAGTTGAGCCGTGTGTATGAGGTGTGCGGAGCTGTGTGTGTATGAGGTGTACGGAGCGGAGCTGTGTGTGTACGGAGCAGAGCCACATGTGTACGAGGTGTATGAAGCAGAGCCGTGGGTATGAGGTGTACGGAGCGGAGCCGTGTGAGTACAAGGTGTACGGAGCGGAGCCGTGTGTGTGTGAGGTGTACAGAGTCGAGCCGTGTGTGTATGAGGTGTGCGGAGCTGTGTGTGTATGAGGTGTACGGAGCGAAGCTGTGTGTGTACGAAGCAGAGCCGCATGTGTACGAGGTGTACGAAGCAGAGCCGTGTGTATGAGGTTTACGGAGCGGAGCCACGTGTGTACGAGGTGTACGGAGCGGAGCCGTGTGTGTGAGGTGTACAGAGTCGAGCCATGAGTATACGAGGTGTGCGGAGCTGTGTGTGTATGAGATGTACGGAGCGGAGCCGTGTGTGTACGAGGTGTACAGAGCGGAGCCGTGTGTGTATGAGGTGTACGGAGCGGAGCTGCGCATGTACGAGGTGTACGGAGCCGAGCCGTGTGTGTACGGAGCAGAGCTGTGTGTGTATGAGGTTTACGGAGCGGAACCACGTGTGTACGAGGTGTACGGAGCGGAGCCGCGTGTGTATGAGGTGTACGGAGCGGAGCCGTGTGTGTATGAGGTGTACGGAGCAGAGCCGCGTGTGTATGAGGTGTACGGAGCAGAGCCGTGTGTGTATGAGGTGTACGGAGCGGAGCCATATGTGTATGAGGTGTACGGAGCAGAGCTGTGTGTGTACGAGGTGTACGGAGCGGAGCCATATGTGTATGAGGTGTACGGAGCAGAGCCGTGTGTGTATGAGGTGTACGGAGCAGAGCTGTGTGTGTATGAGGTGTACGAAGCAGAGCCGCGTGTGTACGAGGTGTACAGAGTGGAGCCGTGTGTGTACGAGGTGTACGAAGCGGAGCCGTGTGTGTATGAGGTGTATGGAGCGGAGCCGTGTGTGTACGAGGTGTACGGAACGGAGCTGTGTGTGTATGAGGTGTACGGAGCGGAGCCGTGTGTGTATGAGGTGTACGGAGCGGAGCCGTGTGTGTACGAGGTGTACGGAGCAGAGCTGTGTGTGTATGAGGTGTACGAAGCAGAGCCGCGTGTGTACGAGGTGTACAGAGTGGAGCCGTGTGTGTATGAGGTGTAGGAAGCGGAGCCGTGTGTGTATGAGGTGTACAGAGTGGAGCCGTGTGTGTACGAGGTGTACGGAGCGGAGCTGTGTGTGTGTGAGGTGTACAGAGTCGAGCCGTGTGTGTATGAGGTGTGCGGAGCTGTGTGTGTATGAGGTGTATGGAGCAGAGATGTGTGTGTACGGAGCAGAGCCACATGTGTACGAGGTGTATGAAGCAGAGCCGTGGGTATGAGGTGTACGGAGCGGAGCCGTGTGAGTACGAGGTGTACGGAGCGGAGCCGTGTGTGTGTGAGGTGTACAGAGTGGAGCCGTGTGTGTACGAGGTGTACGGAGCGGAGCTGTGTGTGTTTGAGGTGTACAGAGTTGAGCCGTGTGTATGAGGTGTGCGGAGCTGTGTGTGTATGAGGTGTACGGAGCGGAGCTGTGTGTGTACGGAGCAGAGCCACATGTGTACGAGGTGTATGAAGCAGAGCCGTGGGTATGAGGTGTACGGAGCGGAGCCGTGTGAGTACAAGGTGTACGGAGCGGAGCCGTGTGTGTGTGAGGTGTACAGAGTCGAGCCGTGTGTGTATGAGGTGTGCGGAGCTGTGTGTGTATGAGGTGTACGGAGCGAAGCTGTGTGTGTACGAAGCAGAGCCGCATGTGTACGAGGTGTACGAAGCAGAGCCGTGTGTATGAGGTTTACGGAGCGGAGCCACGTGTGTACGAGGTGTACGGAGCGGAGCCGTGTGTGTGAGGTGTACAGAGTCGAGCCATGAGTGTACGAGGTGTGCGGAGCTGTGTGTGTATGAGATGTACGGAGCGGAGCCGTGTGTGTACGAGGTGTACAGAGCGGAGCCGTGTGTGTATGAGGTGTACGGAGCGGAGCTGCGCATGTACGAGGTGTACGGAGCCGAGCCGTGTGTGTACGGAGCAGAGCTGTGTGTGTATGAGGTTTACGGAGCGGAACCACGTGTGTATGAGGTGTACGGAGCGGAGCCGTGTGTGTATGAGGTGTACGGAGCAGAGCCGCGTGTGTATGAGGTGTACGGAGCAGAGCCGTGTGTGTATGAGGTGTACGGAGCGGAGCCATATGTGTATGAGGTGTACGGAGCAGAGCTGTGTGTGTACGAGGTGTACGGAGCGGAGCCATATGTGTATGAGGTGTACGGAGCAGAGCCGTGTGTGTATGAGGTGTACGGAGCAGAGCTGTGTGTGTATGAGGTGTACGAAGCAGAGCCGCGTGTGTACGAGGTGTACAGAGTGGAGCCGTGTGTGTACGAGGTGTACGAAGCGGAGCCGTGTGTGTATGAGGTGTATGGAGCGGAGCCGTGTGTGTACGAGGTGTACGGAACGGAGCTGTGTGTGTGTGAGGTGTACAGAGTCGAGCCGTGTGTGTATGAGGTGTGCGGAGCCGTGTGTGTATGAGGTGTACGAAGCAGAGCCGCATGTGTACGAGGTGTACAGAGTGGAGCCGTGTGTGTATGAGGTGTACGAAGTGGAGCCGTGTGTTTATGAGGTGTACGAAGAGGAGCCGTGTGTGTATGAGGTGTACAGAGTGGAGCCGTGTGTGTACGAGGTGTACAGAGTCGAGCCGTGTGTGTATGAGGTGTACGAAGCGGAGCCGTGTGTGTATGAGGTGTACAGAGTCGAGCCGTGTGTGTATGAGGTGTACGGAGCGGAGCTGTGTGTGTGTGAGGTGTACAGAGTCGAGCCGTGTGTGTATGAGGTGTACGGAGCTGTGTGTGTATGAGGTGTACGGAGCGGAGCTGTGTGTGTACGGAGCAGAGCCACATGTGTACGAGGTGTATGAAGCAGAGCCGTGGGTATGAGGTGTACGGAGCGGAGCCGTGTGAGTACGAGGTGTACGGAGCGGAGCCGTGTGTGTACGAGGTGTACGGAGCGGAGCTGCGTGTGTATGAGGTGTACGGAGCGGAGCTGTGTGTGTATGAGGTTTACGGAGCGGAACCACGTGTGTACGAGGTGTACGGAGCGGAGCCGCGTGTGTATGAGGTGTACGGAGCGGAGCCGTGTGTGTATGAGGTGTACGGAGCAGAGCTGTGTGTGTATGAGGTGTACAAAGCAGAGCCGCGTGTGTACGAGGTGTACGAAGCGGAGCCGTGTGTGTATGAGGTGTATGGAGCGGAGCCGTGTGTGTACGAGGTGCACGGAACGGAGCTGTGTGTGTGTGAGGTGTACAGAGTCGAGCCGTGTGTATATGAGGTGTGCGGAGCTGTGTGTGTATGAGGTGTACGGAGCGGAGCCGTGTGTGTATGAGGTGTACGGAGGGGAGCCGTGTGTGTATGAGGTGTACGAAGCAGAGCCGCGTGTGTACGAGGTGTACAGAGTGGAGCCGTGTGTGTATGAGGTGTAGGAAGCGGAGCCGTGTGTGTATGAGGTGTACAGAGTGGAGCCGTGTGTGTACGAGGTGTACGGAGCGGAGCTGTGTGTGTGTGAGGTGTACAGAGTCGAGCCGTGTGTGTATGAGGTGTGCGGAGCTGTGTGTGTATGAGGTGTATGGAGCGGAGCTGTGTGTGTACGGAGCAGAGCCACATGTGTACGAGGTGTATGAAGCAGAGCCGTGGGTATGAGGTGTACGGAGCGGAGCCGTGTGAGTACGAGGTGTACGGAGCGGAGCCGTGTGTGTGTGAGGTGTACAGAGTGGAGCCGTGTGTGTACGAGGTGTACGGAGCGGAGCTGTGTGTGTTTGAGGTGTACAGAGTTGAGCCGTGTGTATGAGGTGTGCGGAGCTGTGTGTGTATGAGGTGTACGGAGCGGAGCTGTGTGTGTGTACGGAGCAGAGCCACATGTGTACGAGGTGTATGAAGCAGAGCCGTGGGTATGAGGTGTACGGAGCGGAGCCGTGTGAGTACAAGGTGTACGGAGCGGAGCCGTGTGTGAGGTGTACAGAGTCGAGCCGTGTGTGTATGAGGTGTGCGGAGCTGTGTGTGTATGAGGTGTACGGAGCGAAGCTGTGTGTGTACGAAGCAGAGCCGCATGTGTACGAGGTGTACGAAGCAGAGCCGTGTGTATGAGGTTTACGGAGCGGAGCCACGTGTGTACGAGGTGTACGGAGCGGAGCCGTGTGTGTGAGGTGTACAGAGTCGAGCCATGAGTGTACGAGGTGTGCGGAGCTGTGTGTGTATGAGGTGTACGGAGCGGAGCCACGTGTGTACGAGGTGTATGGAGCGGAGCCGTGTGTGTATGAGGTGTATAGAGTGGAGCCGTGTGTGTATGAGGTGTACGGAGCGGAGCTGTGTGTGTATGAGGTGTATGGAGCGGAGCCGCTTGTGTGCGAGGTGTACGGAGCAGAGCTGTGTGTGTATGGAGCAGAGCCACATGTGTATGAGGTGTATGAAGCAGAGCCGTGTGTATGAGGTGTACGGAGCAGAGCCGTGTGAGTACGAGGTGTATGGAACAGAGCCATGTGTACAAGGTGTACGGAGCGGAGCCGTGTGTGTACGGAGCAGAGCCGTATGTGTACGAGGTGTACGGAGTGGAGCCATGTGTACGAGGTATGCAGAGCGGAGCCGTGTGTGTATGAGGTGTACGGAGCGGAGCCGTGTGTATGAGGTGTACGGAGCAGAGCTGGGTGTGTACGAGGTGTGCAGGGCGGAGCTGCGTGTGTGTATGGAGTGGAGCCCTGTGTGTGCGGAGTGGAGCAGTGTGTGTATAAGGTGTACGGAGTGGATCCATGTGTATACGAGGTGTGCAGAGCCAAGCTGCGTGTGTGTACAAAGTGGAGCCTTGTGTGTACGAGGTGTATGGAGTGGACACGTGTGTGTGCGAGGTGTACGGAGCAGAGCCGTGTGTGTACGAGGTATGCGGAGCCGAGCCGCGTGTGTACGAGGTGTGCAGAGTGGAGCTGCGTGTGTGTACGGAGTAAAGTCCTGTGTGTACGAGGTGTGTGGAGCGTACCCGTATGTGTGTACGAGGTATGCGCAGCGAAGCCGCATGTGTACAAGGTGAGCGGAGCCGCGTGTGTATGAGGTGTATGTAGCGGAGCCGCGTGTGTACGAAGCGGTGCAATGAGTGTACGAGATGTAGGCCGGGGTCACACTAACCAACGCAAAATACGGTCAGTATTTTACATGCGTAATACGGATCAATGGCCCCTAAACAGTGCTCCGTATGTCATCCGTAATCAAGGTGTGGTTGCGTATTTTGCGCATGTCAGCATCTGTATGTAATCCGTATGGCATCCGTATGGCGAGATTTTCTCGTCACCTTGCAAAATTGACATATAATGGAGCCCTATGACAGGTTTTGTAACACAAACCAAAGAATAGATATATACTCACAGAATGCATATATATATATATATATATATTCTATGTGTATATATCTATTCTTTCTTTCTTTATTAAACCTGTCAGTGTGAGTTTACTGTATAGCGCACTGAATTGCCGGCTTTGCTAAAAGACACCTGGTGCGTATTTCTCGCATGTCACATGTGTGCTCCGTGTGTAATCCGTATTTTTTGCGCACCCATAGACTTGCATTGGCATACTACGGCCGTAGTACGCTGACAATCGCAGCATGCTGCGATTGGCACGGAGCCTAGAATACGGATGAGAAATATACGGCTGGTGCGAGGGACCCCATAGAGAATCATTGGTCCGTGTCTAATGCGTGCTTTTAGCGCCTCTCACTCGGCCGTTTTCCTCCTCAGTGTGACCCCGGCCATACGGAGCGAAGCAATGAGTGTATGAGATGAGAGAAGCAATGAGTGCAGGGTCGGACTGGGGTGTCTGGGGCCCACCAGAGGAATGGACTCTAGGGGCTGTAATGCAGTGACCCCTGTGACAGCCATGGAGCGCTGTATGGCCTTCCCGGGACATGCATGCAGGTATTCACTTTATCGGACGCATCCTCTCTTCGCCAGTCCTTACATTGGCTGCCCATTCATTATAGGGTCCAATTCAAAGTACTTGTTCTCACCCACAAAGCTCTCCACATTGCGGCACCCCCCTACATCTCCTCCCTCATTTCTGTCTATCGGGCCTAGCCGACCGCTGCGCTCTGCAAAAGACTTTCGACTAACCTCTGCACTAATCCGCACCTCCCACTCCCAACTCCAAAACTTCTCCCGCGCTGCGCCAATCCTCTGGAATGCTCTACCCCAAGAAATTAGGACTATCCACAATTTGCACAGTTTTAGGCGCTCTCTCAAAACATCTATTCAGAGCGTTCACTAATCAAAGTCATTTTATATGCAAGTGTGAGTATGTAGCCCATTCACTATCTCTGTCCCCCACCTTCTCAAGATGGCTGGACCATCATTGTAAATACATCATTGTAAATACACACCTGTACTTTGTATCTCCCCCACCTCATTGTAGATTGTAAGCTCTCACAAGCAGGGTCGTCTTATTTTACTTTAATTACTGTATTGTTAACGTTGTTACTTATGATTTGTGTTTTGAAACTGTTAAACTGTAAAGCGCTGCGGAATATGTTGGCGCTATATAAATAAAGATTATTATTATTATTATTATTATTGTGATGGGGAAAGGATGAGTGGCAGGGTTGTGAATGGCCGATATGTATCACAAGGATGGGTGGTCTTGCGATGGAAGCCGGAACGTGTGTTGTTCAGCAGATCTACTGCTGAGGGTTTGTTACTGTGTATTGAGATGGCTTCCAGGTGAGATGAGTGGGACCAGTCACCTACAAACCCACCCAGGGGTGTGTGTCTGAACGCCCAAAGTAAAGCCTGTATGTGTGTTAAAAGGACCTGCAGTGAGGTCATGACCATGTGATCCATACCTCACCTGTGGGCGTGGTTATATACCATATAATGTGCCTGAGGTCTGGTCACATGGAGAGAGTGTGTACCTGAGTGGTTTAGGGTGCAAGGTCCTGGAGGGTCAGTGTTGGGTGATCCTGGGAATAGGATCGGATCCCTGGAGCACGTGCTGCGACCTTTGGACCTGGTGAGACCAGTGTGTTGGGAGATCCTGGGAGTAGGGTCGGATGCCTGAATAGCACCCGGTGAGGCCTGAATGTTGGACGGTTCCAAGTGGGGGACGGACATCCTGAATAGCACCCGTATAGGCCATGTGTGTGTAGAGTCAGTGACGGCACTGCATTGGGGGAGCTACTGTCCGTCTGTGGATCTGGACTATCAGGTGGCCTGGTGAGCAAGGCGTTGTCCAGGACGGTGATCCCAGTTCGGCAGCTTCCCTGGGAAAGAGAGAACTGACAAAGAGTCTGCATCTGGAGCCGGACATGGTGATATGACTGTTGGTGCCTGTGATGTTCTATGGACATTAATGAACAGTACGGCGTGCGGTCACCCCGGCAACTGGGCATGTGAGAAGTCCAGCGTGTTTAGTGACAGCGTATTAAGCCGTATGTGATGAACTATGTGTAAACCTGTGAAGTGCAACTTGATCTACGTGTGGTTTATGAATGCGCAATAAACCACATAGACTGTTTTACGTGCAAAAACCGTGCCTGTCTACATTAATCCCGTGCCAAGTGAGTGTCCCCCAAGACTAACAATAAGCGCTACCTTACAGGGCCCACCCTACATATATCCATCCTGGCTTTGTGTGCTGCTCCCCCCATATATTCATCCTGCTGCCATGTGCTGCTCCCCCCATATATCGATCCTGGCCCCCCATATACAGTATATATATCCATCCTGACACCCCGATATATCCATCCTGCCCCCTCTATATGCATCCTGGTCCACCATATATATGCATTCTGGTCCTTTGTCCTGCCCCCCCCATAAATCCATCCTGGTTCTACCATATATATGCATCCTGGCTCACCCATATATATGCATCCTAGTTCCCCCATATATCTGCATCCTGGACCCACATACATCCATCTTGGCCCCCATATATCCATCCTGGTCCCTTGTCCTGCCGCCTCATATATCCAACCTGGCACCTTGTCCTGCCGCCCCCATGTGTCTCCATCCTGGCTCCCCCCTCATGTGTCTCCATCCTGGCTCCCCCTTCATGTCTCCAGCCTGGTACCTGCATGTGTCTCCATGTGGAGTGTGTAAAATGGGGTCACTTGTGGGGGTTTCTGCTGTTTTGGCTTGTCAGGGGCTCTTCACATGTGACATGGCGTCCGCAATCTATTACAGCCAAAATGGCGTCCCTTCCCTTCCGAGCCTATGGGGCATCGGCGCACTCAGGAGACATTGCAGAGCACATTGTATGGTGTCATTTCTCCTGTTACCTTTATGAAAATGCAAAATTTGGGGCTAAAGTGACATTTATGTGAGGAAAAAAAGTAAAATTCCTGTCACACTATCCGAATTCAGAAATTGTCCTGTCAGGAAGGAGAATACAGGGAGCGAAAGGGTTAATAGGACTCACAGGAGGAACCGGCTCAGAAAGCAGAAGATCGATCCAGCAAGTGTCTGCCACGGTGGCTCAGTGGTTAGCTGGGAGTCCTGGGTTCGAATCCCACCAAGGACAACATCTGCAAGGAGTTTGTATGTTCTCCCCATGTTTGCGTGGGTTTCCTCCGGGCACTCCGGTTTCCTCCCACACTCCAAAGACATACTGATAGGGTATTTAGATTGTGAGCCCCATCGGGGACAGTGATGAAAATGTGTGCAAACTGTAAAGTGCTGCGGAATATGTTAGCGCTATATAAAAAAAAATAAAGATTATATATGACTGCGGTGTGCGCACAGGACCTGTGATGAGGTCACAGGAGGGGAGGAGTCAGGGGTCACATGATATCCGGAGTTCAGACGCGTTTAATGTGCGCTCGATATTGGCAATGTTTTGCAGTAGCTTTTCCTTGACATCAGACACCCAATGGGCATGCCTCATGTGATTTCTATATATTGTGAGGCAGTGACCGGTGTTATATGTGAAGGTCGATATGTGTCCCCCAGAATGCGCTTAGAAGCATATTAGATCCACTGGAGTGCCTTGTGCTCACATCAAGTTGCCTCTGAGTGATAAGGCAGAATAAAAGTGAGTGTGAACTTGGTCAAGATATGTGACCAAGGAATTGAAATTGGCTGTTGCCTTTGCTTTTGCTTGTCAAGAAGACAGAAGAAGACAAAGACTGAGAAGATGTTGTCATCGCTACTGGCAACACCCCATCCTTGAACTCTGGAGCCTACCATTCTTTGTACACCGAGCTGCGTGCAAACCCTCAGAAGTTTTTTGACTACACGAGGATGTCTGAACGGAGTTTCAATGACTTGCTGCAATGTGTCCGAGGATCTATCACCAGGCATGACACACAGCTCCGTCAAGCAATTCCTGCTGAGGAACGTCTGTTGGTGACCCTGAGGTACGTAATAGTGAAAAACAAACACATGTTCATAGTATTATTGTTAGAGAACCCATGCATTATTTTTTTTCCATTTTCTGTTCAGCAGATTCCTGGCTACAGGAGAGACCTTATCATCTCTCCATTTCCAATTCCGGATTGGAGTGTCCACCTTTTCTGGGATTGTTGGAGACACCTGAAGGGCTCTATTTGAAGTTCTGCATCAAGAATTCCTCCCCCAACCCACAATTGAACTCTGGCTGGAAAATGCTGAAAAATATAAGGACATTTGTGATTTTCCTAACTGTGTGGGGGCTGTGGACGGCAAAAACATTTGGATTATGAAACCTGTTGGAAGTGGAACAGAGTATTTTAATTATAAAAAATACTTTTCGACTGTTCTCATGGCGATTGCAGATGCCGAATGTCGAATTGTCACCGTGGACGTTGGCTCATTTGGACGAGGTAATGACTCTCAAAAACTCTGACATGGGCCAACATTTATATCATAATAATTTCAATTTTCCACAGCCACGACCTCTTCCCAACACTGAAGGACAGTCAATGCCGTTTGTTGTGGTTGGGGATGAGGCCTTTCAAATGTGTTCCAACCTCCAAAAACCTTACTCAAGTAGGGACTTAAATCACACCAAATGTATTTTCAACTACCTCTTGACAAGGGCACGAAGAACTGTAGAGTGTGCCTTTGGCTTGCTGGTATCTAAATGGAGCATTTTGGGAACAGCCATAAATCTAAAAATTGAGGCAATTGATGAGGTTGTGGAAGCGTGTGTTATGCACAATTTCATCCTTGCAAAAGAGCAATCCAACTTAGAACCTGAGGAACCTGTTACATTGCATGATTACCGTGATCACCCTCTGAGAACTACAGTGGAAGTTGCCCAGATGAGGGATAAGTTTGCTGCATACTTTGCTTCTGATAATGGACGTGTGGCATGGGATGACTGAATGGTTTAAGCCTGTAAGTAAATGTACCTGTAATGTTATAATGTACTTTGTAATGTTAATATGTACCTGTAATGTTTGCAGAATTAAATAATACCTGTAGTAAAACATCCATTACAAGTTCCCTCAACAATACGTGTGTTGGCAGCGGCGCTTAAAGACACAAAGAAAACAGATATTGCAAAGAAAATAACAATTTTATTTAGCAAAAAAATACTTGGGTTTAGGATCGTGGTCTATCTGAGGGTGAGATGGGGTGGACATTGGGGGTGTGGAGCTGTGAGAATTGGGTGTTAGTTGATGGGGAAGGGATTACAGGGGAAGGGTCAACAAATTGAAGGATTGGATAATGGATGCAACCATGGGAATGAATAGACAAACTGGAAGGTACAGACACAAGGGAAGGTAGTGACACATTTGACAACAGAGACACATTGCTAGGTGAGGGTGGAGGTGATGGGTCCAATTTGGGCAGGTTTTTTTGCCATCGGGTTTTCATCCTGGTGGTAATCTGTTTTCTTGTCCTTTGTTTTCTTGGCCGAGTGGGAGTGGTGGCCTCTGTAGCAGTCTTCTGGCATGCTGCTGGACTGGGCAGTGTGGTGGATGCTGCTGGCTGCAGGGGTGCTGAACTTGGGAGCGTGGTAGATGCTGTTGGCTGCTGGGGTGCTGAACTTGGGAGCATAGTGGATGCTGCTGGCTGCAGGGGTGCTGAACTTGGGAGCGTGGTGGATGCTGCTGGCTGCAGGGATGATGAACTTGGGAGCATGGTGGATGCTGCTGGCTGTGGGGATGATGAAGTCGGCAACATGGTAGATCTCTGAACTGGAGGCAGTGGTGGCGGAGGATAGTTCGGTGCTGTGGGAGTTGTAAATTATATGTTCGGCTGCTGCTAATATGCTCTGGCCTGTGGATTGTAGCTTTGGGACTGCTGCTGCAATGCATGGCTGTAAGCAGCCTGGCAGGCCTGCATGATGAGCTGGAATTGAGGTGTAAGGTTTTCCTACACTTCCCGCTCTGTTACTGAAAAAAAAGTTGCGCCGGTCTCTCAAGGTTGGCTTCCAGGCGCTCAAGGCATTTGTTGACACCCTGTATAAGTGTGTTCACATGGTTGAAACCACTCTTCTGCCTGCCACCAAGCACCTTCATCCCATCCTGGAAGACTGAGCTTAAGTGCATAAACTCGGGCATTAGTGACCTCTTCCAGGCCCTCTGTCGCTGACGAGAAGACCCAACAAAAGCAGCGGCAGAGGGCTGTAAGAGGGGAAAGTGTTGTGAGTTCATTTTCCCCTTTGTCACTGAGGTCTGGTGAACTCCCTATTCTGGTAAAGGAAGGTAATGAGCCTGATTATCAGGCACCTGAGCCTAATGATGATGACTGGCTGAGTGGAGTCACGGACTGGATATAAGGCTGCCGACACCCTTCTGCCCTGCGGGTGATTTCTCTGTGGACTTCTAGGAGACCAGTCTGATTCCTGCTCCTCTAAAGCTGTTTTCTGCTTTGCCTGTTAGCATTTGTGTTTTGTTTTGCCTTGTTTGCCTTGCTTTTCTGGATTCTGCCATTCCCTGCTGGGGTGAGCTGAATCTCCTTTTGCCGGTTGCTCTGTCTTCAGAATATTCCTGAGTACTGACATAGCCTTTTTGAATCCTAGCGTCTTCAGGGCCTTTTTTCACTGTCAGTTTGTTGGCTCTTATTTTCATAGGGTTTTTCACGGATTGCAGACAGCAGCCTTCCTGTCCTTTCCTACCTAGTTAGCTTGGGCCCCGTCTTTGCTCAGTCTATCTTTCTGTCTGTGTTAGTGTTCTTACTTCTTGCTTCACCGTCATTATATGTTGGGGGCTGCCTTTTGCTTTGGGGTCTGCTATGGGGCAGTTTAGATTTCCCTTTCTGTCTTTAGGCTATATAGTCCTCCGGCTGTGATCGAGGGGTCTAGGGCATCGTAGGAACCCCCCACGGCTACTGCTAGTTGTGTTGATAGGTTCAGGGGTCTGCAATCCGATAGCTGCCAACTTCTCTGGTTTTCTGGACTTAGCTAGCATTTCTGTTTTTGCCTCCTACTGTGACTCATTCATAACAGAATCACCCGCCATACCGCAGATCCTAGGGTACTCAATAGCAGGGAAGAGTTGTGTTAAAAAAAAAAAAAAAGGAGTGTGCATATTCTTTCCTCTATATCTCTGAGGCCGTAGGGGGAATTTTTTTTTCTCTCAATGGAGATAAAGCAATTGTCTGATCATGTGGAGCAGCTCGCTGCGGAAGTGCGGGGAATTTCCGCCTACCTTGCTCGTTCGCATGCTGTTGAACCAAAGATCCCTACACCTGATGTATTTTTTGGGGACCGATCTAAAATTTTGAGTTTCAAAAATAATTGTAAATTATTTTTTGCCTTGAAGCCTAACTCGTCAGGGAGCTCCGCGCAGCAGGTTAAAATTGTCATCTCTTTGCTGCGTGGCGATCCCCAGGATTGGGCGTTTTCTTTGAAACCAGATCATCCTATTCTGACTAATGTGAACGCATTCTTTCAAGCCTTGGGGTTGTTGTATGACGAACCTAATGCTATTGATCAGGCTGAAAAGACCCTGTTGGCATTGAACCAGGGTCGAGATTCTGCAGAGTTGTACTGTCAAAAGTTCCGAAAGTGGGCGGTCCTTACTACCTGGAATGATAATGCCTTGGCTGCTCTCTTTTGGAAGGGTTTGTCAGAAGCCGTAAAAGATTCTATGGTGGAATTTCCTGTTCCCTCTGGTCTGGACGATTCTATGTCATTAGCCATTCAGGTGGATCGGCGTTTACGTGAACGCAGGATTGCACGAGAGGTGTTGCCACCGTTTGAACAGACATCTGAACCTATGAAATGTGACAGAGTTTTGTCTAGGGCGCAACGTCAGGAGTTCGAAGGCGTAATAAGCTGTGTTTTTTTCTGTGGAGATGCCTCGCATATTATTTCTGTTTGTCCTAAACGAGAGAAACGCTTTGCACACACGTTTTCTGTTGGTGGTGTTCAACCTAAGTTTCTTCTGGCAATTACTCTGATCTGCTCCCTGTTCACATTTTCCGCCAAGGCTTTTGTGGATTCAGGAGCAGCGCTAAACCTAATGGACTTGGATTTTGCTAAACGTTGTGGATTTCCGATGACACCTCTGCAGACGCCTATCCCTTTGAGGGGGATTGATGCTACTCCTTTGGTGAAAAATAAACCTCAGTTTTGGACCCAGGTGGTCATGCGGGTCGCCCCAGACCATCAAGAAAATTGCAGATTTTTGGTGTTGCATGGTCTGCATGATGCCGTTGTTCTGGGGTTTCCCTGGTTGCAAATTCATAATCCAGTTTTGGATTGGAAATCTGTGTCTGTGGTGAGTTGGGGTTGTTGGTGTGCCCTTAGTGAGGCTCCGGTTTTTTCCACCTCTCCTCAGTCGCATGATGTTCCTGACTATTTGGCGGACTTTTATGATGTATTTAGTGAGAATGAGTCTGCGTCTTTGCCTCCTCATAGGAGTTATGCTTGGGCCCCGTCTTTGCTCAGTCTATCTTTCTGTCTGTGTTAGTGTTCTTTCTTCTTGCTTCACCGTCATTATATGTTGGGGGCTGCCTTTTGCTTTGGGGTCTGCTCTGGGGCAGTTTAGATTTCCCTTTCTGTCTTTAGGCTATATAGTCCTCCGGCTGTGATCGAGGGGTCTAGGGCATCGCAGGAACCCCCCATGGCTACTGCTAGTTGTGTTGATAGGTTCAGGGGTCTGCAATCCGATAGCTGCCAACTTCTCTGGTTTTCTGGACTTAGCTAGCATTTCTGTTTTTGCCTCCTACGGTGACTCATTCATAACAGGAAAGCCTGATAGACCAGTGGCTGCCTGTTCCTCAGCCTGTGAGGCCTGACAGGTTGCTACATCACTGGTGGGTGATTGGGACTGCATCTTTTCATTGTCTGGTTGATGAGGGGCCGCTTCAACAGAGGATGATCCAGGTTGTGTTGTGCTGCATCAGGTTCTGTGGTGAAAATAAAAGAAAAACATTAGTAAAAAAAAAGGTTAAATAATAGTAAGACAACACAAAAGATACCTACATTCACTGTGCAAGCACAGGCCTCAGAAAAGCAAGGTTACGGTGGTATTTTCTTACTACCGTATATACTCGTGTATAAGCCGACCCGTGTATAAGCCGACCCCCCCCCCTAATTTTGTCACAAAAAACTGGGAAAACTTATTGACTCGTGTATAAGCCTAGGGCGCACAATGAGTGGCCCCAGATAATGCTGCACAGGGAGTGGCCCCAGATAATGCTGCACAGGGAGTGGCACCAGATAATGCTGCACAGTAAGTGGCCCCAGATAATGCTGCACAGTGAGTGGCCCCATCATGTTGCTGCTGCTGCCTCCGTTACAAAAAAACTGTATACTCAGCTGCTGCTGCCCGCTGCTCATCAGCGTTGCCGGCTCTGGAACTGGGACAGGTGAATATGGCTGCCCCCGTTCATACTCCTGGTGCTTGTCTCTGCAGCCCCCCTGTTCGTTCCATGTTCTCGGCACACCAGTTCCGCAGGCAGATTGTCCATAACAGAGCATGAAATCTGTTCCTGGTGCAAGGAACTCACTTTAAGGAGAAATTCCTCTGAAACAAATTGGATGCCATTCTTAGCCAGCAGTGTTTTGTCAATGGCAACAACATGGATAGGAGTCTCTAGCCTGACTGTCCCTAACTTGCACCTGGACACCAAGTCAAAGTTAATAAAGTTCATGGACGACCCGCAATCCACAAAGGCAGAAATGGACATGGAGCCACTCCTACAACAAAGTTCCACTTGCAACAAAATTTTTAAAAATGGAGAAAAAGGTACCTCAATGACAATCACCCAGACTCAGCCGCTTGTTGGTCTGTGGACAGGAGGAGCAGTCCTTTTTCCAATGTCGGTATCTCCACAAAAAAACACAATTTTCCTTCTTGCCGCCATCTCCTCTCCTTCTCCTCACGATGGATGGTCCCCATCTTCATAGGTTTAGACAGTGGCAAAACAATTGGGCCAGCAGAGAGCAATGGAACCTCTCGCTGTGCGATACCTCTCTTACGCAGCCTCTGATCCATGTGGATAGCCTGAGTCATATCTTCCTCCAATGAGTTGGGAGGTGGGTGGAGAGCCAGAGCGTCCTTCAGATTATCCACCAGTCCACACCTGAACAGACCTCACAGCGCGGAGTCACCCCAGGACACATCAGTGGACCATCGACAGAAAGCGGAGCTGCACCACTCGGCTGAGCGCTTTCCTTGAACCAGACCCATAAGTGTCCTCTGCCACCCTGACATGGTCCGGATCGTCATAGATAAGTCCTAGGGCCTCAAAGAACCTATCTACCGACATCCGTTCAGGGGCAGAAGGGGGCAGCGAGAAAGCCCAAGATTAGGGACCCTCCCTAAGTAAGGAGATAATAATCCCTACCCTGATCGTATGAAATTTATCTCTTACCTTTTCTGATGTATCAGGAAGCTTAACTTGAGGCTCGGGAGAGTGCACATCAACTGAATCTCTAGGTCAACTAAAAGCATGTTGTGTGTGGTTTCCTGCACAGTCTGAACAGTCTCAGTCAGTTTTTTCTGTAAGAGAGTATGAGACGTGGCAAGGGCCTGATGTTCCACCGAAAAAACCCGCACCTCCTGTGTCAACCTGGAAACTTGATCCGCTAAGTTACCAAGCGGATCCATGACCAGAGAAAAAAAAATGCAAAATCCCCTTTAAATGTGTTGGTCAGCTATAATGTAACGTGCTGCTGCAGTGCAGTATAGCGCAACCTCCACCAGGGGGTGCTGGTGAGGGAAGAGAGGTTGCACACACACAGAGTAGTAACACAGAGCAACAGCACGGGTGTCACAGGTAACGAAAGAGTGGTCAGACTAGCTGAAGTCAGCAACTGTCAGGAGCAGAAGTACCAAGGGAGAAAGCAAGTGCGTAGTCAGGGATGAGCGAGAAGTCAGGACCTACCAGGAATGTGGTTTCAGAAACGTAAGACGTAAGCCGTTGTCAGGGTACAAGCCAAGGGTCAGAAGCCGGTCAGAAAGCGTGGTGTCAGAAACAGAAAATCAGAAGCAGAGTCGAGAGATCAAGCCAGGTCATACACAGGTCAGGTAATCAGGGGCAGAAGGAACACTAAGGAATACAGGTCAGAGGCTCTAGCTTGGAAGCTTGCAGTATAGCTGACGCTGGCCCGCAGGCTGCAGAGGACTGAAATAGCCCAGCCAGCTCCAGAACAAGGCAGAGGGGATTAACCCCTGCATGACCAGTCCAAAGAGAAGACAGCAGAAAACAAACTCTGGACTGGAACATGACAGATACAAAGAGCGTCGGCTGATCACTCAGGCTACAGAATGGAGGATCCATTGGAGGAGAGCTCTGGATGCCAGAGACAGCAAAAAACAGTGGGGGAATGAACTACACACACAGGAATTGGTGGCAGATGTGTAGTATATAATATAGTGTTTATATATAGGTATATGAACAGAATAATTACCCGATTTGATATAAACAAACTATGTGTTATTATAGTAGAAATGTATTAAAACTATATTGTAAATAAGGAGGATACAAATATAACAATGACATTTAGAATCATAGAATCGTAGAGTTGGAAGGGACCTCCTGGGCCATCTGGTCCAACCCCCTGCTCAAAGCAGGATTAGCTAAATCATCCCAGTCAGATGTCTGTCCAGCCTCTGTTTGAAGACTTCCATTGAAGGAGAACTCACCACTTCTCGTGGCAGCTTGTTCCACTCATTGATCACTCTGTCAAAAAGTTTTTTCTAATATCTAATCTGTGTCTCCTCCCATTCAGTTTCATCCCATTGCTTCTAGTCTTTTCTTGTGCAAATGAGAATAAAGTTGATCCTTCTACAATGTAACAGCCCTTTAGATATTTGTAGACAGCTATTAAGTCTCCTCTCAGTCTTCTCTTTTGCAAACTAAACAATCCCAAATCCTGCAACCTTTCCTCATAAGACAAGGTTTGCAGACCGGTCACCATTCTGGTTGCTCTTTTCTGAACTTGCTCCAGTTTGTTGATGTCTTTTTTAAAATGTGGTGCCCAAAACTGGACACAATATTCCAGATGAGGTCTGACCAAAGAGGAGTAGAGGGAAATAATGACTTCACGTGATCTAGACTGTATGCTTCTGTTAATACATCCTAGAATTGCATTTGCCTTTTTTGCTGCTGCATCACACTGTTGACTCATATTCAGTCTGTGATCTATTAGTATACCCAAGTCTTTTTCACATGTGCTGTTGCTTAGGCCTATTCCTCCCATTCTGTATATGCTTTTTTCATTTTTATTGCCCAGATGTAGTACTTTGCATTTTTCCCTGTTAAAAACCATTCTGTTAGTTGCTGCCCACTTCTCCAGTTTATTTATATCTTTTTGAATCCTCTCTCTCTTCTCTAGTATTAGCTATCCCTCCTAGCTTTGTGTCATCAGCAAATTTAATCAGTTTACCCTCAATTCCTTCATCTAAATCGTTGATAAAGATGTTGAACAATACAGGGCCCAGGACAGAGCCCTGTGGTACCCCACTTGAGACATTCTTCCAACTGGATGTGCAGCCATTTACAACCACTCTCTGGGTCCGATCACTAAGCCAGTTATGAATCCACCTAACAGTTGCCTTGTCCATTCCATACTTAGTCATTTTTTCAATAAAGATTGTATGAGATACATTGTCAAATGCTTTGCTGAAGTCAAGATATACTATATCTACAGCATTTCCTTGATCCACCCAATCAGTGATTCCGTCATAGAAGGAAATTAAGTTAGTCTGACATGACTTATTAGTTACAAACCCATGCTGACTCTGTTTAATCACTTCATTCTTATCCAGGTACTGACATACATGTTGTTTAATAATTTGTTTAAAGATCTTTCCTGGTATAGAAGTCAGACTCACCGGCCTATAGTTGCCTGGGTCCACCTTCTTCCCCTTTTTGAAGATAGGAGCAACATTTGCTCTTCTCCAGTCTTCTGGCACTTCTCCTGTTCTCCAAGAATTTTCAAAGATTATGGAGAGGGGTTCATAAATTTCTTCTGCTATCTCCTTCAGTACTCTGGGGTGTAATTCATCTGGACCTGGAGACTTGAATTCATTTAGGTTAGCTAAGTGTTTCCTCACTATCTTTCTGTTTATAGATATCCTGGATTCTTCTATTCCCTTAATAGGACAGTGAAGAACAGTTGGTGTTACATTTCCTTTCTGAGAGAAAACAGATGCAAAATAGGAATTGAAAAGTTCGGCCTTCTCAACATTCTGTCTTACCATTTCATCATTTTCATCCTGTAAAAATCCTATAGCATCTTTGACTTTTCTTTTACTTTTGACATATCCCCAAAATCCTTTATTATTGCTTTTGACATCTCTTGCAAGCCTCAATTCTTTGTCAGCTTTAGATAATCTGATTTGTGCCCTGCAGGTTCTGCAGACAGCATTATATTCTTCTTTAGATATGCCTCCCTCTTTCCATTTTATAAACATTTTTTTCTTCCTTTTTAGCATGTGCTTAAGTTCTGTGTTCATCCATCCTGGCTTCCTTAAATGCTTCCTATTCTTCCCTCTTTTTGGAATTGTTAACAATTGTGCTTTGAGAATTTCATTTTTCAAGATTTCCCATCCTTCCTGGACATTTTTGTCTTTAAGGATATCCAGCCATTGGATCCCTCCAATTCTCTTTCTGAATTTGAGGAATGTTAAAAATATTAAAATATTTAAGATCCCCAATAGACCTATAAAATTTATGATAAACATGACAATAAACTGCTATAATAAATAATAAAATTTATGAAGTCAAAAAGGTCAGGGGCATGGCCTAGGCATTCAGCAGGACAGACATATTCCATTGCAGCTCCTGCTCGTAGGCTATAACTTCTATATAATTTGACCATATAAAGTGATCCAAGTGACATTAGAAGAGGTCCTACCGACTACAGTACATCCCTAGCCCTTGGATAGTGTCGTGTTATGAATGAGTCACCGAGGAGGAACAACAAAAAGCTAAGTCCCAGAAAATCAGAGAGGTTGGTAACTATGCAGATTGCAGATCCCTGGTCTTAACCACACAACTAACAGTAGCTGTGGAGCGTTCCTACGTTGTTCCTAGACACCTCGTCACCGCCGGAGGACTACATAAACCTAAAGCAAGAAAAGGGAAAACTAACTGCCCCAGAGCAGACCCCAAAGGAAAAGACAGCCCCCACACATGTATTGACAGTGAAGCAAGATGAAAACACAAACACAGGCAGGAAAATAGGCTGAGCAAACGATGGGGCCTGACTAACTAGAAAGGACAGGAAAGGAAAGCCACTGTCTGCAATCTGCCAAAAAACCCTACCAAAATAATGTCCAACACGTCTGATAGCAAAATTAACCCTGAAGTCACTAGACTTCTCCCACTATATCAGCACTCTGAAATATTCTGAAACAGAGCAAAAAGAGGCCAATCTAATAAGGGACAAAAAGGCAAATTGGCAAATACAGATAAATAGGAGTGGAAGTTCAGCATGGCCCCAGCAGGGGCAAGCTGACCACACAAGAAACTGAATTGACCAACAAGTGCAAGTGTGAACGTTAGCAAAAAACAAACTTAACTTGAGAAGACTGGAAGAGAGCTGAAGTCCAAGACCTGAGAAGCAGACTGAATCACCAGCACCAGGATAGGGCGTCGGCTGTCTTATATCCAGTCTGATACTCCAGAGATCCAATCATTATCCTTCTCATCAGGTGGCAGATCACTACCACTTAAACCAACCTCACTACCTCCTGTCACCACCAGAGGGAGAACGCAAGGAGAACTCTCAACTGGTGGAGCAGAAAATGAGCTTATAACAGTGTCGGTGGACAAAGCAGCTCAGACTGGACCCCAGACGTTGCGACAGAGGATCTCACAGGCCGGAACTCCGGGAGCCGATAGATGAGCCAGGCCGGATTGGCGGGCTCTGGAGAGGCTGCAGATCACCGCCTCCCCGCATGCAATGCAGAGTTGACCGGAGAGAGGAGACAGGAGAGACGAGAGAGGCGAGGGAGATTCCCCGAAGTGGAGTCTCTGAGCAGTGCAGCTGCAGCGCGCCAGGTTTTTCTCCCCTCTCTGGTGCATGCAATGGCACCGCTTACCCTGTGGCCTTGGCCGATGTCCTCCTGGTGATGGTGGGTCCCTGTAGAGGAGATGCGAGTGTGGGAAGTCTGGAGGCCCTCGGGAATGGACCATGTGGAGCGGTGGTTGGTGGCCTAAACCCAGAAGAGAAGAGCCCCGGCGGCTCTCCTTGATGGTGAGAGTGGTGAATACCTGACCCAGTGGGTGGTCTCCCTGGGGGATCATAGATCCCGCGCATGGCTGCACACCCTGGTCACTGAGCCCGACTGCCAGAAAGAGGAGAAAGGGGGTTATAGGAGAGGTCAAGTGGAACCCAGGAGTGTTTTCCTTTTGAGGGATTGCTGGGCCATCTCTCTTTCCCCCTCCATCAGGATACAGCTATAATCAGCCCATTCACTCTTACCAAATATAAAGAACATTACATGGACTTTTAATTAAAGGTTTACAGAGTAAGATTGGAGACAAATAATTAACAGATCATTGAAAATTTTTTTAAGTGTTTTATAAGCCATGAACATTCAGTTTTTTCTTTGAACTGGATATCAGAAGAGACAGTCTATTGTCACCTTCTGACCATTAGATTAAATTACAGCTAATTCTACTCCTAAACTTTTCAGAAGTTCCTCTATAAATCATCTCAAATGACTATGTAATTTCAAAATTCATGTATGAATAGTGACCTGCTAGAGCATGCTTAGAGTTAAAAATGGTGAAATCAAATAAACAGTGTGCAAAAAACCTTACAGAACATCAAACCTCTCAAAAACAAGGAGAATTAGATAAATTCCTCAGGAAGAAACATATGACTCACCAAACTCCCTCTAAAAACCTATTGGCACGTTCCCTCTCCTCAACCCAGATGGAAGATTCAGATTCGAGCCACGAGGATACAGACTGTGACAAGAAACTTTGACTTGGCACTAATTTCTAAATCCTTTCTAAAAGTCTCTGGCCCAGGTCATGTAACCGCTACTCTGGGAAATATCGGGTATGTGTGCTGATCTAAAACATGTAGGCCAAAGATCTGAGTCTTTAGAAGCCTCACATACGAATTTGGTGGAGGCCGCTACCATTTTAAGAGAACAAATGATCCAACATCACCATCAGATTAACACTATTATTGGCCCTGGAAGATCAAGAGAATAGAAACAAAAGAAAGAAAATCCGTTTGAAAGGAATTCCGGAGACCTTTGCATCTGAGTCCCTGGAAAACGTTACTGGATCGCCTGCCAGGGCAGAGGGGGATATTCGGTACCGGGTGTATTGCCAACTGTTTAGCAATAAGGTTCGGATACGGCTTTAAAGAAGGCACCACTTGGATATGACACAATTTTATTATACAATGATTAATTTAAATGAGTGAGGCAGGGGTGGCAGCGGGTGCTGCCGGGTAGGCCACGGCCGGCGCCGCAAGCAAACTAGAGGCAGCCGCCACTGCTCTTCATCCCGCCCTTCGGCAGGACCAGCCTCCAAGCCGGATAGTTCCGCAGGGACGGCCGGCAACAGTTCCTCTAGCGGCCGCCCCGGGTAATCCACTTCAGCACCACCCCCCTCCTGCTCACAGGTCACCAGCGTTGCAAGGGCACAGAGCCTCATTCGGGTTTTCTTTGGATGGGTCCAGCCACAGTCCCAATTGGTATTCCACTCGGGCACCATCTCGCAAACTTTTTTTTCCTGTTCCGGATGCTCCGATGACAGCCAATGGTCCAGAACAAAGTCTCAGATTTGTAATTCACAGGCGAGCAAATTTGTAATCCACAGGAGGGCAGCTCAAGTCCTTTTAGTTCTCCTGCTGCAGACCTGCCGCAGAAGTTGTAGTATTGGAGGCGGCGATCCTGCCGACTATGCCAAATGTGGTAGGGGGCCGGATTGGGGGGTGGTCCACTGCTTACCACGACCGGATGCGGCAAAGACGAGTCGGAGGCAGAATTCAGTTGTAACAGATCCGGGTTTATTTGCCATCCTCCTGACAACCTTAGCCATGCACCGCAGTTCCTTTACAGCTCTCTGTTTCCTGGCCCGGGTACCTTTCACCTCTCCTTTAGTCGTGATGACGTCCCTCGTGGATCTTTCGCTGGGGCTGTCCTAGACCAATCTACCGCCGGCGCTTCACCTGCCCGAGATCGTCGTCCAGTCGGTAATCCCGGGGCCTTGTCTGTCCTGCGGTACATCGTGTCAGGGCCACCCCCCGACTGTCTTCTCTTGTCAGTCCCCTGGTCGAGCTCTTCACCGTTCTCCGTCTTCTGTCCTGAGTCCTCCTCTGTTGAGCTCCTCCCGGGACTAGCCTAGCCTGGAACCCCAACCTGTCCTATTTATTCACTCTCTCACTGGGTTCCTATCTCCCCGCCCCCATGACAAAGCAGTTTCTATAGCTGTAAGCTGATGTCAAGTCCTGAACTACACTCCCCCCTGCCATCTTGTGGTCAAATCTCGGTACTGCACTCCCTTTTCTGTCTTTCCCTGCTGTTACCTTTCTGTCATTGCCATTCTCCGTCTGTAGTGCCCAAATTGTCCCCTCCTACTTCCAGTCAAGTCTGTCCATTAAGTCACCTTCCCCACATGGGGATGAGGCTACCATAGAGGATAAGAGGGAGGCCATTCGCATAGCTAAGGAGAGGCAGCGTGTGGTGGAAGCAGCTAGAAGCTCCAGACAGACTGTAACCAGAACACCCACCATGAGAGAATTCCCAAGGGTGTCCTGAAAGGACTTTAAGCCATTTAACGAGGCTGCAGGTGACACTGAGGGCTTCTTCCAGGACTTCGAACACCAATGTCAATTAATGGAGGTTCCAGAAAGGGAGTGAGTCAGACATCTAGTGGGGCTCTTAGAGAGCGGAGCTGCTGAAGCCTATAGTGCTATGGGCCCCCGGTGGAACTGTGGGTATGGGGAGGTAAAAGAAGCCTTTCTAGAGCATTATGCCGTAACACCAGACACTTACAGGACTCAGTTCCACTCCTTAGCCTGTGATGGGGAAGTGTCTTTCAAGATTTATGCCCACAGGCTCAAACAAGTATGTTATCGCTGGCTGGAGGGAGAGGGGGCCCTAACTTGGGATACTTTCCTCCAGGTCATACTAAAAGAGCAGTTCTATGCCAAATGCCCCTCTCAGATCAGGGAATGGGTGTGTGAGAGAAAACTATCGACAGTAGAACAAGCTGCCGCTTTAGCTGATGAAGTTCTCACCATCAAGCCTCAGTGGAAAAATGTACTGGTGGATGGAGTAACAACTACCAGCACCCCACCACCAGTGGTCTCTTGTTCTTCAGTCCCCAAAGTTTGCTGTCCCACTAGACCACCACCTCATGTGGATACCCATGTGAATCACCTTCCAGCTAGTCTTGCCTCTTCCTCTGGAATGCGACAAGGAGAGAAAGGAGTAGAACACAGATGTTATGGATGTGGCCATTCCGGGCATCTGCAGGCCACATGCCCAGGTATCAAGTGGAGAAGTCGGTCTCAACACCAACAACCACCTCATGCACCTTCACATAAATATCAGCCTCCAGGTTCCCTTACCTCTATCCCCAGATGGCAAAGGGAAAGAGGTGCAACACAGCGCAAACGTTACCGATTTGGGCAGCCTGGGCATCTGCAAGACACCTGCCCTCAGGGTCAATTGAGGAGTGACCCTACACCAAATCGGCCTATCAATTATTTACAGCCAAATACAATGAAGGATGAGGTGCCACCCCTCCAAATTGACTTGCCTAATGGCTCAGAAACCGATGGTTAACCATTAGGGGTTTATGGGGTGCGGGCCACAGTCACGAGTTCCTTTAATCCTTAAGGAAAGCACTTACAGGAGGTCGTGCTGGACAGTCGGAGTGTTCTTGGTTTTTGTGACTCTGTGGCATTTCTCACCATAGCTGATCCCAGTGTGGTTTGGCCAGAGGCAATATAGCAAGGACATGGGATTACCATTAAATTAGCTGGAGGCCAATGGAAGAGTATCCCAAAAGCAAGGGAACTGGAATTTGGCTTTGGGGTCAAGCAATGCATGGTTGGGGTGATGAGGGGCCTTGCCTGCAGATATTGTCCTAGGAAATGATGTGGGAGAGCTACAATGTCGATTTGTAGGTGCAGGAATCATAGAATCATAGAATCAAAGAGTTGGAAGGGACCTCCTGGGCCATCTAGTCCAACCCTCTGCTCAAAGCAGGATTTGCTAAATCATCCCAGACAGATGTCTGTCCAGCCTCTGATTGAAGACTTCTATTGAAGGAGAACTCACCACCTCTTGTGGCAGCCTGTTCCACTCATTGATCACTCTAACTGTCAAAAAGTTTTTTCTAATATCTAATCTGTGTCTCCTCCCATTCATTTTCATCCCATTGCTTCTAGTCTTTCCTTGTGCAAATGAGAATAAAGATGATCCTTCTACAATGTGACAGCCCTTGAGATATTTGTAGACAGCTATTAAGTCTCCTCTCAGTCTTCTCTTTTGCAAGCTAAACATTCCCAAATCCTGCAACCTTTCCTCATAAGACAGGGTTTGCAGACCGGTCACCATTCTGGTCGCTCTTTTCTGAACTTGCTCCAGTTTGTTGATGTCTTTTTTAAAATGTGGCATCCAAAACTGGACACAGTATTCCAGATGAGATCTGACCAAAGAGGAGTAGAGGGCAATAATGACTTCACGTGATCTAGACTGTATGCTTCTCTTAATACATCCTAGAATTGTATTTGCCTTTTTTGCTGCTGCATCACACTGTTGAATCATATTAAGTCTGTGATCTATTAGTATACCCAAGTCTTTTTCACATGTGCTGTTGCTTAGACCTATTCCTCCCATTCTGTATATGCTTTTTTCATTTTTATTGCCCAGATGTAGTACTTTGCATTTTTCCCTGTTAAAAACCATTCTGTTAGTTGCTGCCCACTGCTCCAATTTATTTATATCTTTTTGAATCCTCTCTCTCTCTTCTCTAGTATTAACTATCCCTCCTAGCTTTGTGTCATCAGCAAATTTAATCAGTTTACCCTTGAAGCTAAGTTTAAAGCGGGAGACACACATGGCAATCTCGCTAGCGAGATCGCTGCTGAGTCACAACTTTTGTGACACAACAGCGATCTCACCAGCGAGATCGCTGTGTGTGACAGTGATCAGCGACCGGCCCCCCTGCCGGTATCGCTGATGGCTGCAAGAAACCTCTGGACATATTTTTCGTCCCTGGTCTCCCGCTGACCAGCATGCATCGCTGTGTGTGACAGGCGGGAGACCAGCGATCAGCTGTAAAAAATAATAAAAAAAATGAAAAATATTGTTATTCTCACCTTCCGACGTCCCGCGCAGCCATCCTGCCTCTCTCCACGCTCCCGGTCCCAGTGATCCTTTGCACGAATGACCGCGAGACATCGCGCTGCCGCGAGATCTTGACATTCTCGCGGTCATTCTCGCAAAGGATTACTGGGACCGGAGCGTGGAGATAGGCAGGATGGCTGCGCGGGACGTCGGAAGGTGAGAATAACAATATTTTTTATTTTAATTCTATTTTTTTACAGGGATATGGCATCAGCGCTAACGAACACAGTGATGCCGGGCGCTCGGCATCGCTGTGCTGATCGCTGGTGAAGCTGTCTGTTTGACAGCTCACCAGCGATCACATAGCGACTTACCAGCGATCCTGACACGTTGATATCGTTGTCAGGATCGCTGGTAAGTCGCTATGTGTGACTCCAGCTTAAGTTAAATAGGAGGTAAAATGGAGCTCGGCCTCCAACCATACAACTTCCCCATGCAATAAAGATGAGGCAGTCAACACAAATGCTGATGGATTGTCCAAACAAGAGCCATGAGTCATGTCGGCCATGTCTACATGTACTTGAAACTACTTGAAGGGGAAAGGGGTTGTAACAGAGAGTCACCCCCCAGCCTGTACACATAGCCCATACTGTAATCAGGCTTACATTAGCAGTCCTTGCCCTGTATCCAGTGGGGGCATGCTTGTCTTTGTTCCACTCTTCAGGAGCATCTCCAGTACACAAACCTGTACAGAGACTGCAGACAGGGTTTCTGGAATGTTCTTAGTCCTTGGAGCTATGATTAAGGGGGAGGGTGTTGGGATTAGCCCCTTTGTTGGGCAGAGATACTAAGAGTGGTAGGACAATAAGCCACATGGTCAGTTGGTTGATGCTGTGTGCTTGGAAAGCAGTGGCTGGATCCTGGTATCGTATGGAGATTGGAGATAATTTTGCCACATGGAATTGTGATTTCTCACCACCCTACTGAATTTGAGGACTGAATCTAAAGACTGTTGTTGTGTGCAGCGTCGGACTGGAGCACCTTGGGCCCACCAGAGAAAATCATTCTTGGGGCCCACTATGTAGCTACAAAAAATTAGAAATAAATACAAGACAACCAATTGTGTGGTAAAACACACTAATATCAGGGTATAATATAAGGTAGTACACGTCTTAATTATGTAGCAGGGGTTGGGGTAGAATCATAGAGGGGTAGCCCCCTCATAGAATATAATGTAGCCTCTCTCATAGATTATAATGTAGCCTCCCTCATAAAATATAATGCAGCCCACCTCATAGGGTATAATGCAGCACCCCACAAAATATAATGCAACCCCCTCATAAGGTATAACACAGTCCCCACCACAGAATATAATGTAGCACCCTCATAGGGCATAATGCAGCCCCCCTCATATAGTATAATGCAGCACCAACACAGAATATAATGCAGCCTCCCTATAGAGTATACTGTAGCCCCATAATAGGGCATAATGCTGCCCCCTCATATAGTATGATGTAGTCCCCCCAGAATATAATGTAGTCCCCTGAGAGAATAATGCAGCCCCACCACAGAATATAATGCAGCCCCCCATAGAGTATACTGTAGCCCCCTCATATAGTATGATGTAGCCCCCCCAGAATATAATGTAGTCCCCTGAGAATAATGCAGTCCCCATCAGAATATAATGTAGCCCCCTCATAAAGTATAATGCAGCCCCTCTCCACCCCATCATTGTCCTCATCACCACCTCCATCATTGCCTTCTCCCCCACCACCCCTATCATTCTCCCCCACCACCCCATCACTGCCCATTCCATCACCTCAATCATTGCCTCCTCCGCACCATCATTGTCCATTTCATCACCACCATCATCATTGCCCATCACCTCC
Source organism: Dendrobates tinctorius (assembly GCF_039654945.1). Taxonomy (NCBI): domain Eukaryota; kingdom Metazoa; phylum Chordata; class Amphibia; order Anura; family Dendrobatidae; genus Dendrobates; species Dendrobates tinctorius. The sequence continues at coordinate 12,636,565 of NW_027361794.1, forward strand.
ATGATTGCCTTCCCCACCGCTATCATTGCCCATCACCTTCATTATTGCCCATCACCTCCATTATTGCCTCTCCCACCTCCATCATTGCCTCCCCCACCATCATTGCCCATCGCCTCCATCATTGCCTCCCCCCACCATCATTGCCCATCACCTCCATCATTGCCTCCCCCACCGCCATCATTGCTCATCACCTCCATCATTGTCCATCACCTCCATCAATACCCATCACCTCCATCATTGCCCATCACCTCCATCATTGCCTCCCCCACCGCCATCATTGCCCATCACCTCCATTATTGCCTCCCCCACCACGTTCATTACCCATCACCTCCATTATTGCCTCCCCACCAATAGCATTGCCCATCACCTCCATCATTGTCTCCCCCACTGCCATCATTGTCTCCCCCCACAATATCATTACCCATCACCTCCATCATTGCTTCCCCCACCAATATCATTGCCCATAACCTCCATCATTGTCTCCCCCCACTGCCATCATTGCCCATTACCTCCATCACTGTCCATTACCTCAATCATTACCCATCACCTCAATCATTACCCATCACCTCCATCATTGGCTATCACCTCCATCATTGCCTTCCCACCGCCATCATTGCCCATCACCTCCTGTTAGGGTCGGCGGAACGCACCAGATATAAATAATAGGAGGTGCGTTCACCGCCCGGGGTCCACCGTGCGGTAGATGACAAGACCGCTGCTGGACAATGGCAGATACGCAAGGGGTGGAGTACATTGCTCGGGTTAACGTCACCCGAGAGCCTAGGATCGGCTCTGTTCAGACACAGAGACCTCTAAACATAAATAAGAGGCATACGCTGGCCCTGTTAGCCTCACAGGATAACCAGCGGGTGGCGTTGCAGCCGCTAACGCCAATAGATAATGCTACTGCAGCGCGGCGGTAAGGATAGCCGCTGAACGGCGGTGCCGGAGGAGCCGGACACCGTCGGACGCTAGTGCTAATTGCGGTGTGCACAGTGGTGCATAACTTGCCACTATCTGGCGCTGACTATCAGAGGGAAGGGGTTTCTTAATAAGTCAGTCACCAGAACATGCATCCATCACCATTCACACATAGCAATCTTAGCCTACACTAGCGCATGGCCGAGCCGCCATGCGGGCTTTTTATAGCCATGCGCTTCTGGGACCTTCCAGTACCCTGGAAAGGACCAATCAGATCCGACGCAGTACCTGAGCATGTGACCCCTGCTCTCCAGTGAGAGGTCACATTACGGGCATGCCAAGTAGCATGGCACGAGGACTTAGCCTCTGGAGCTGTTCCCTGCAGGGCAGGTTGCGCTACCATTGCTGCACCAGAGGTGGCAGCAACATCCAGGCTCACAGAACGAGTCTGAGCAGCACGCCTGGCTCGCCATGATTGCTGAGCAGGGCCCAGAGTGGTCGGAGCGGAATAGGAGACCGCTGAATGTATGGCTCTGGATTCCTGCTGTGCAGAGCCAGAAATCCGGCACCTAGCACCTCCATTATTGCTTCCCCCACCAATATCATTGTCCATCAACTCCATCATTGTCTCCCCCACTGCCATCATTGCCCATCACCTCCATCATTGCTTCCCCCACGAATATCATTGCCCATCACCTCCATCATTGCCTCCCACCACCGCTCACAGACACACACACAGCAACGGTCCGCATCACTCACTCACATAGCAACTCATCACACACACAGCACCACATACACACGCAGACACACAGCACAACTCACCTCCCTGCAGCAGCAGCACATCCCTGAAGCCTCTTTCTCTCCAGCAGCTTTCCCTCTGATACAGCACGCTGGATGATGACGTCATCCAGCTGGGTTGTCACAGACAGGAAACGCCTAGAAAGCAGGAAGTGGGGATGTACTGTGGCTGCGGGGAGGTGAGATGTGCTGTGTGTCTGCGTGTGTGTGTGTGTGTGTGTGAGAGTGATGTGGTGCGGTGCTGGGGATGGGCTGCCCGCTATTAAAGAGAAATGGTATTCATGCCGATAGGGGCATGGAGAAGCATGAATATTCATTTCGCTTTAGCAGCGGGGACAGAAACTTGTCTCCCGCTGCTGCTAGCTGGCACAGGGCGGGCTCCCTTGACTTGGGGGCCCCTCGAGCAGTGGATGCCCTTGGAGCAGTGGGGGCCCTAGGCACTTGCTGGCCAGTATGCCAGCAGGTGTCAGTGCCTGGGCCCACCGGAGAATCCTCCGGTTCTCCAGTGGGCCAATCCGAGCCTGGTTGTGTGGTGACCTGCGAAGGCTGAGATCTTATGCTAAGGCGAGATCCCAGTGACCGTGTGTATTGTTAGAAGTGGCCACGTGGGACTGTGTTGTGTTCCTCATCTGCTGCATCCGCTAAAGTCACCCAAGGACTTTTTCTATATTTTCCTGGAGTCGGATTGCCGGGTGGCGCCCCCGGATCTGCTTTCTTTGTGTGGACTCATTGTGGACTAATTACAGACGCTGAAGAATTACTTTTATTTGTGTTGTCCCAGTTCCCTGTTCCAATAAATCTTGTTGGATTGTTTATTGGCCTGGTGTCTCTTCCTGCTCTGTCGCATACCCCATCACTGGGTATACATTGTGTACCAAAGCTGTGTAATTCCTTTGGAAATTTATGTTCCATTTTATCAATGTAATATTAAAATAATTAATATCTCCATTAAATAGACCAATAAAATTTATGACGAATATGACAATAAAATGTTTCAAATGTTATAATAAAGATAAAGTCAAAAAGGTGGTCACAAAAATTTTAATTGTAATGTAAAAATATGACTTAAGATTCCCCTGATTATCACTATTTCTGGAACATTCCAGACTCTTCTATTCACAGCAGCCCAGAGCCAAGCGACCCTCCTTCTTCCCCCCTTGTCACACATTGCAGCCCTGTGCCTGCAGCTTCACACACGCTCTCTGTAACACTACACCTGCTCTTTCCTGTCTTCCCCCCTCCCTTCCGAAAGGAATGCTCTTTGTTTAAGCACATGTGGTCGTATATGTATATGGGAGATAGTAAAATGGCCGTACCTCGGACCCTGTCCGTGACAGAAATATGAAAATTACATATCAGGACGTGCGCCGATCGGGCTTCACTGCAGTGGTTCTTGCTAAATCCTAGCATCATCAGAACCAGAGAAACGGAGGTCTCCTGAACAGAGCAGAATAAACAGCTAGTGTTTGATGTCATTACAAAACTAATTTCAATATAAGATGAATGATGGTTCTGCCGATATTCTGCTAGGTTCTCAAGCCCAGATATGATGGTTATAAGTTTTCAGAACCCAAATCTGTACTTTGAGAAAGGGGAGGACCGTCACCAGCCAGCCCCTTTGGTGATGTCACAAGCCCAGACTTATAATTCTGCAACTGAGCCTCCCCTATGGAATTGCTGCTTGCGAGCTGTGCCACAAGACTTCATCCATAATCTATGATGTCTGGCTCCACCCCCGCATGGTTCTGCCTGAAATGATCTAAGCAATATGTAAGTGTATCTTTTACTTTTAAATCCCTTTTATTTGTAATCATATTGTACATCTTTTAAATGTCTCATTTCATAAATCCTTTTTATCGTCTGGAAACACTGCCTATCTTTTGGGAATAAACTATAAATTGCATTAGTTCTGCCTCCTTGCTCTGTGACGAATTCATTCGTGCCTGAAGTAATCGCGCTACTAATTTGGGTTTGCTACGGACCCTCTTAATTTAATTATTGATTAAGAGAATTGTTAGCTGGTGGCAGCGAAGTGTGGTCCCGGTTGTGTGGGTGAAGCTGGCAGCGATGGAAGGGGCTTATAAGCTTTTGTGTGGCTGCGGCCAGAGCATTTATAATTCCCTCGCTGCAGCACGCCTAACAGCCAGTCCATAGTGAGCCGCCTGTCCGGCGATCAATTATCCCAGGCGTAGTTCCTTGATTGACCTGAGGGTAAGAGGGGCGCCGGAGAGCTGCGAGTTCCAAAGTGGAACTGAAAAGTGGGATATCCATAAATCCCGACAGCTTGTAACATATTGTGGCAGTGGTGGGATAACTAAAATAAACGCCCTGTGGTAAATTGTTAGGGCAAGACTAGCTTGGTGTTTTTTATCACATGTGCCAGCGGTGGGATAACTAAGATAAGCCCCCCTGTGCCTGTGATAGGGGTGTGCAGCCAAAGGTCACGAACCCCCATTCGTGACATACTGGTGTCAGTGGTGGGATCGTGACATAATGGTGTCAGCGGTGGGATCATGACATATTGGTGGCAGAGTGGTGGGATCATAGAGCATTAGTGATCTGGTTTGAGCAATCATTCCTCTCACAAAAGACTTGCACAGTGCTTCCGAGGACCCTGCAGCAAAAGTTTTGGAGACCGAAACTCAGTGTTTATTAGTTCTGAGACAATTGTGTGTACTTGCGATTACCCCCTTCCTTCTCTTTGTTTTTCTATCCTATCTTTTATTTGGCAACCATGGCTACGAGGGGAGAATCTCATTATAAGCAGCTTAAGAAGGACGCCCTTAGGGCCCTGTGCACGGAAAACCAGATTGACGCCGCCAACAAGACCAAAGCCCAGTTGGTCGTGGCTCTGGTGCAATGGGAGGAGAGCTAGGGTGCAGAAGGCAGCACCAGTGCCAATGGTGCAGCCGCAGAGAGGTCCAGCTGATGCAGACCGGCCTGACCGGCAGCCAGGAAGTTGTGGACCGCTATCTGCAAATGGCCCTGCAACAGATCTCTGCCGACGATACGGACAGGCGCCTACAGCTGATCTTGGAAGCTCAACAGAGAGCTGAGCGCCAAGCAGAGGCCCAGAGAGCCGAACGGGAGACCCAAGCTCAGAGAGCCCATGAACTGCAGCTGGACCGGCTGAGGGAAACACCCTCCACAGCCCGGAGCCGTGAGCCTAGCAGCACTCAGAGTCCTAAACCCCGGCCAGAGCATTTTCCCATGATGGAAAAGGATGGAGACTTGGACATGTTTCTGTGGGCCTTTGAGAAAGCCTGCAGACAGTACCGGCTGCCTACGGAGCAATGGGCCAGGTACTTGACCCCAGGGCTAAAAGGCAAAGCCCTGGAGGCATTTGCTTCTCTCCCACCACACCACGATGACAACTATGACGCCATCAAGCAGGCCCTGATCACCATATATCGGCTAACACCTGAGGATTACGGTAGAAAGTTCTGGAACCTCCAATGTGGCCTACATGACAGCTATACCGATGTGGTGCAAGGACTCAGGACCCACTTTGACCACAGGATCCATGGACTGTCAGTGGACACCTTGGAACTGCTGAAAGACCTGATGATCAAAAACCAGTTCTTACATCTGTGCCCAGCTGAGGTCTGACAGTTCATCCTGGACCGAGAACCAACGAATGCAGACAAAGCAGCGCAGATCGCCGACAACTACGAGGCCAACCGGAAACCGGAGACTCCGAAGCCAGTCACCGCCAGCTGGAGAGGGGGTAAGTCTGCAACCAACCCCAGGGCCCCAGCCAGCCATCCCTCCGGAGGCCCTGTCTTGTTTGCCAACCCCAGGCCCACTTCAGACACTCGTAAGTGTTTTGTCTGCAATCGGACTGGTCATATCAGTGCCACCTGTCAGGAAAGGCAGAAGAACCCCCCAGCCAAGGCCTCCGGGCCCAAAGCATCCATTCTTTTGGTGGGTGGTGTGGTTGGGAGGATTGATGACAGCGTGCAGCCCGTCCGGGTGGGTGCCCATCTTGCTACAGGCCTCAAGGACACCAGGGCTGAATGAACCCTCATCCGACCCGAACTGGCGACCCGGGAAAAGATGATTGAGGGGAAACCCTAACTGTCACCGGGATTGGGGGCACCCGCTGTCCCTTGCCAATGGCCCGGGTTTTTCTTCATTGGGGTGCTGGGAGCGGGGTGAGGGAAGTGGGGGTGTCCGAAAACCTGCCCACTGATGTTTTATTGGGGACTGATTTGGGGAGAATGGTTGCATACTACGTCCCTGACACCCCTCCCCAATCTGATAATAAGGGTAACGTTAACCCTGATGATGATGATGATGATGGGAAACTGAATGTGTTACCTGCCAATGCTTTGATGAGTAATGATGCCACAAATCACCATTCTTTCCCTAGGAATGATGCTGATGATGATGTAAATGTGCCAACTGAAATTAATAACCATTCTTTCCCTAGGAAGGATGCTCATAGTGATGTAAATGTGCCAACTGAACCTGATAATCATTTTTCTGAGAAGGTTGATGTGTCCACAGGTACAGGACTGCTCAGCCCCATCATTCAGCAGAGTGAGACGGCTGAGGGACCCCTAGCAGGTGCAAGCATCGGTGCTACAGGAAATGGGGAGGTTCATGGGAGCCGTGAGGAAGGAGATGCCATGCCACTGACCAGTGCCACCGAGGAAGGTAACTGGCCCATAAGTAGTGCTGCTCCTGAAATGTTGGGGGTGGATGGGGAGGTAACGCCCATAGCAGCGCCAGCTGATGGGTCTGTAGAAATCCCCGGGAGACAGCCTACATAGCCGCTGTCACCCACAGTCAGAGTGTCCAGAACGCAGGTAACGCCCTGCCTTCTGGACTCTCCTCCGCCACAGGAGAGACTGCACCAGAGGTGGACCCAGAGCAGGTCCCAGAGGGTCCCAGTGAGGGGACCTTGACGTCGCTTCTGGCTGCCTACAGCCAGGAGTTCCAGGCCACTCTGCACTCAGATGTGAGCCTGGAGAAATTGAGAGACCTCGCCGAGACGCTCCCCTCCGGGATTGATAAGGAGAGGGTGTTCTGGGAACGAGGAAGGTTGTACTGGGAGGCAGTACCCGGAGAATCCCAAAAGGAGTGGTTGAGGGAAAGACAGATTAAAAAGAGATTCTGTAGCCGAAGCTACGCGACCCGGTTCGTCAAAAACTTTACGAAAGGTCTCCAAAAAAGTGGACAATTGAGAGGTAATAGGGTCATCACGCTCCCATAGTGGATTTACCCAAGCTAAAGCTTCTCCCTCTAAATTTGATACCACAATTCCACCTTAGACCGATCGGTAGGATACTGCTGGGGCAATAATTCAAAGTGAAGATGGCACTGGTTCAAAAAACCCCGACATAGCTTGGGGTCACCACTATACCGAGGTGGTTTACCCAGACAAGGAGGAGGATGAGAAGCGCCAGAGTCACGGGGCAGAAACTGCGCAGAAGCCATGATGGTAGACAACAGGGAGAGCAGACGGCCATCCACCGAGGCCATATAACCCAATATGTGGGCCTGAGTATCACGCTGCTGAACAAGCTCCTGCTGAAGGCCTGTGAGCTGGGTATAGTGTTACAGCAGCTTGTATGGTAGACAACCGAGACTTCATGGACTTTAAAAAGGACATGATTCGACTCTGATTCTCCCGCAAAATTAGCAACTCTTTTTGAGCGGCCGCAGAGGCACTAGTGGAATCCATGGCCTGGTGATTCTGTCACGGTTCCTAGAGTGGACCCACTGGATCACGGGACCGACCGGTCCCGGGTGAGCTGACCAGGTGAAACCGCCCCCTATACAGGGAGCGTTAGAAGCAAGCCCATTGGTAGGCACACCGCAATGGCTAGTGCCAAGGACCGGCTCGTAGGAGACAGAGACCAAGGCGGCGCTGATACCTGCGCTGCTGTATAAAATCCAGTCCACATAATTTAGAAATAAAAGATGATGGTTTATTCACTCAATGCATTTTGAAGTCATTAGACTTCTTCATCAGGCGATGCTAATGACTTCAGAAGAAGTCTAATGACTTCGAAACGCATTGAGTGAATTAACCATCATCTTTTTTTATTTCTAAATTATGTGGACCGGATTTTATACCCGCCTGTGGTAAATTGTTAGGGCAAGACTAGCTTGCTGTTTTTTATCATATGGTGCCAGCGGTGGGATAACTAAGATAAGCCCCCCTGTGCCTGTGATAGCTGTGTGCGGCCAAAGGTCACATACCCCCATTCATGACATACTGGTGTCAGCGGTGGGATCGTGACATAATGGTGTCAGCGGTGGGATCGTGACATATTGGTGGCAGAGCGGTGGGATCATAGAGCATTAGTGATCTGGTTTGAGCAATCATTCCTCTCACTAAAGACTTGCACGGTGCTTCTGAGGACCCTGCAGCAAAAGATTTGGAGACCGAAACTCAGTGTTTATTAGTTCTGAGACAATTGTGTGTACTTGCGATTACCCCCTTCCTTCTCTTTGTTTTTCTATCCTATCTTTTATTTGCAGCTAGGAAGTTGTGGACCGTTATCTGCAAATGGCCCTGCAACAGATCTCTGCAGATGATACGGACAGGCGCCTACAGCTGATCTTGGAAGCTCCACAGAGAGCTGAGCGCCAAGCAGAGGCTCAGAGAGCCAAACGGGAGGCCCAAGCTCAGAGAGCCTATGAACTGCAGCTGGCCCGGCTGAGGGAAACACCCTCCACAACCCGGAGCAGTGAGCCTAGCAGCACTCAGAGTCCTAAACCCCGGCTAGAGCATTTTCCGTTGATGGAAAAGGATGGAGACTTGGACATGTTTCTGCAGGCCTCTGAGAAAGCCTGCAGACAGTACCGGCTGCCTACGGAACAATGGGCCAGGTACTTGACCCCAGGGCTAAAAGGCAAAGCCCTGGAGGCGTTTGCTTTTCTCCCGCCAGACCACGATGACAACTATGACGCCATCAAGCAGGCCCTGATCACCAAATATCAGCTAACACCTGAGGTTTACCGTAGAAAGTTCCGGAACCTCCAACGTGGCCTACACGACAGCTATACCGATGTGGTGCAAGGACTCAGGACCCACTTTGACCACTGGATCCATGGACTGTCAGTGGACACCTTTGAACTGCTGAAAGACCTGATGATCAAAAACCAGTTCTTACATCTGTGCCCAGCTGATGTCTGACAGTTCATCCTGGACCGAGAACCAACGAATGTGGACAAAGCAGCGCAGATCGCCGACAACTATGAGGCCTACCAGAAACCGGAGACTCGGAAGCCAGTCACCGCCAGCAGGAGAGGGGGTAAGTCTGCAACCAACCCCAGGGCCCCAGCCAACCATCCCTCCGGAGGCCCTGTCTTGTTTGCCAACCCCAGGCCCACTTCAGACACTCGTAAGTGTTTTGTCTGCAATCGGACTGGTCATATTAGTGCCACCTGTCCGGAAAGGCAGAAGAACCCCCCAGCCAAGGCCTCCGGGCCCAAAGCATCCATTCTTTGGGTGGGTGGTGTGGTTGGGAGGATTGATGACAACGTGCAGCCCGTCCAGGTGGGTGCCCATCTTGCTACAGGCCTCAATGACACCAGGGCTGAACGAACCCTCATCCGACCCGAACTGGCGACCCGGGAAAAGATGATTGAGGGGAAAACCCTCTGTCACCGGGATTGGGGGCACCCGCTGTCCCTTGCCAATGGCCCGGGTTTTTCTTCATTGGGGTGCTGGGAGCAGGGTGAGGGAAGTGGGGGTGTCCGAAAACCTGCCCACTGATGTTTTATTGGGGACTGATTTGGGGAGGATGATTCCATACTACGTCCCTGACACCCCTCCCCAATATGATAATAAGGGTAGCGTTAACCCTGATGATGATGATGATGATGGGAAACTGAATGAGTTACCTGCCAATGCTTTGATGAGTAATGATGCCACTAATCACCATTCTTTCCCTAGGAATGATGCTGATGATGATGTAAATGTGCCAACTGAAATTAATAACCATTCTTTCCCTAGGAAGGATGCTCATAGTGATGTAAATGTGCCAACTGAACCTGATAATCATTTCTCTGAGAAGGTTGATGTGTCCACAGGTACAGGACTGCTCAGTCCCATCGCTCTGCGGAGTGAGATGGCTGAGGGTCCCCTAGCAGGTGCAAGCATCGGTGCTACAGGAAATGGGGAGGTGCATGGGAGCCGTGAGGAAGGTGATGCCATGCCACTGACAAGTGCCACCGAGGACGGTAACTGGCCCATAAGTAGCACTGCTCCTGAAATGTTGGGGGTGGATGGGGAGGTAACGCCCATAGCAGCGCCGGCTGATGGGTCTGTAGAAATCCCCGGGGAGACAGCCTACGTAGCCGCTGTCACCCACATTCAGAGTGTCCAGAACGCAGGTAACACCCTTGGGTCGCCCTCCCAGGGCTGTGGGGTACTCAGTACCGGGCCGGTGTCAGGGGGAAGTGTCACAGCAGCGGTGACCTGGTCCGTGGCCCTGGGCGCCCAAGTAATGGGGGATGTAGTTATTGGAATAGTTTGTGATGCCACCTGTGGTGCTCGGCAAGGGAGGTGTTAAGCCGACGCTGCATGCAGATTCGCTGGGACTGATGGTAGGGTGCAGCAAGAATGTAAAAGCTCCCCACAGGTGAAGCTATAGTCCCAGGGCAGTGTAGAGGTGGTTGGCACGGGGATGTAGCAGTGCTGGAAGGGTAGGAAGCAGACAAGACACAGCGGGGTGCAATTTCTGTACCTTTACTTGATAACTGCAGTCCAGGGTCCGGATTACAGATGGTAATGGAGCAGACTAGCCTGGAAGCAATTCAGGGATTCTCTCTCACAGACGGGCTGTGCAGTCTCCTTCCTAGCGCCTGACTAAATGAAGTACTCCAAGTACTGAGTTACACTGAAGTTCCTCTTCTCAGATGTTCCCAAGAACCTTACTTGCATGGCAGACAGCTGTAGCCTATCTCGGGGGCTCCTTTCTCCTGAGTCCCGGCTCTCTATCCAAGCTGCTGTTGGGCCCTCAAGTCTTAGATGGGAGCAGGGCATTTACAGCCTCCTACTCCTCTGGTACCTGTTGCAGGACCTTTAGTATCTGTACAACCGTGGAGACCAGGCTCCAGTTCTTGCGCTCTCACGCTGAGGGAGCTCGCCTTCCGCAGCTCAACCTCCAGCTTCTCCCTAAACGTCCGCACACTTCACCCTCCGCAGACTAACTGACCACTCCTTCCTCTTGGCCCTCAGAGAGCACTTCTCCCTTCAGTTTCGGTTCAGAGTTCCCCCTGCTGGCCTGGAGTGGAACTGTGTTGCATGTATGGATTGACTGCGAGAGAGACCCATCATTGCCTCCAAGCCTGGCATTACCCTCCCCTGGAGGAAGGCAAAGCCACTGTGGCGGCCATACTCCTGGGGGCGCCACATTCCCCCCTAGTGCAAGTCAGCACTCCTGGGCTGAACAAAAACATGAATAACATATAAACAATTAAACAATAATAATAAACAATAATAATTGTACAATGTTTAAAACTGAAAAATGCTTCCAAAAATGGTCCTATGATGATAAGTCCAGCATCAATGTCCATGGTCCATTCCTGGGCAAATGGTGAAATATTTACAAGTAAAGTTTTTGACCACACAAGTCCTGTGGTATAATGTCCATAAATAAAACTAGCAAATTAAAGGGAACTCTTACAGGTTGTGTAAACAATTCAATATTTGCACTCAGAGTTGTGTCTGTATAGAGGCTATACTCCACTCAGAGAAGATATTAAAAATTCAGAACAAAACAGATAAACCTTAAGAGTCAGGAACCACCCCTGGTTATATATTTGCACTCAGAATTAGGTCAGTATAAAAACTATACTCCACTCAGAGGAGACATAGAAGGTCCAAGGCAAGGTAGGTGAACACCAAGAGTCCAGAACCGCCCCCTTGACTAAATATTTGCACTCAAAATTAATTCTGTATAAAAACTATATTCCACTCAGAGAAGATAAAAAAGGTTCAGGGCAAGGCAGGTGAACATTAAGAGTCAGAAACCGCCCCCTTGACTCTTTCACAGAGAGATATAATATAGAGGGGTGAATTCAAACTTACATTCACATGCAGCATATAGAGGATTCAGTCATGTGAACTTCTCCTCCACAAGACCCGTGCTGGTAAACACTCCATTGTTAAGCTGCTGATTTGTAATGCCATTCCTTACTATCTCATGGCAAGATTCTTCTATTCAACACATGACTGAATCCTCTATATGCTGCATGTGAATGTAAGTTTGAATTCACCCCTCTATATTATATCTCTCTGTGAAAGAGTCAAGGGGGCGGTTTCTGACTCTTAATGTTCACCTGCCTTGCCCTGAACCTTTTTTATCTTCTCTGAGTGGAATATAGTTTTTAGACAGACTTAATTTTGAGTGCAAATATTTAGTCAAGGGGGCGGTTCTGGACTCTTGGTGTTCACCTACCTTGCCTTGGACCTTCTATGTCTCCTCTGAGTGGAGTATAGTTTTTATACTGACCTAATTCTGAGTGCAAATATATAACCAGGGGTGGTTCCTGACTCTTAAGGTTTATCTGTTTTGTTTTGAATTTTTAATATCTTCTCTGAGTGGAGTATAGCCTCTATACAGACACAACTCTGAGCGCAAATATTGAATTGTTTACACATTATTTTTCTACTTGGATTAATTTGGTGGTAATTGTCCTAATATTTTGCTGCTGAGTAGTCTGTGGCGCTAGCGCTGTCGGTTTGTTAATTTATTTTGTGTTTAACTCTTACAGGTTACCTGTAGGCACAAAAACTTAAGAACAGTTACATATATACATAATTTCAACATTTACATTAGCTCTACTATATACGATATCTGAGGGGTGGTATACCTTGTGTGATGCGGGTAGACCTGCGTAAGACTGGTGTAGCGTGTAATGCACTAGATACACTACTGGGGGTTCTGCATGGCACAGGGATCCTAGATTGTCTAGCAACTCTTGGACTCACCAGGGGGACAACAGGTTCACCACTGGCAGGGCGAGGGTTCTCTGGCTCCACTGCTGGTGTGGCATCTGCTGCCCGATTTTTCTGCTCTTCAGGATTCTCTTGAGTCACTTCTTCCTGTGCTACCACTTGAGGAAATATCAACACTGGCACCACTATAGCATCATTAACTTTGGTCCAATTCGCAGGGAATTCTCCAAGTACGGTGCTGACCTTCTCTTCATCCACTATGGGTTGGATGTTATCTGGTTCTTTTTTTCTTTCTTTTAACTGGTCAGGGCACAACTTCAAATGATCTCTCGATACCGCGGCTGAGGTTTCTCCTCCATCTTTACTAACAAGGCATACCTTAGTATTATCAAAATTTGAGGGCAGAATGGCATAAGGTTCAGCTTCCCACTGATCATCCAATTTGTGCAATCTTCTCTTTCTTTTCAAGACTCGCTCTCCTGGCAACAAAGGATCGGCAGGTGCATTTTGATTGTAAAGCTTCTCCTGCTTTTCCCTTGCCTGAGCTAAACTCTTCTCCACACATTCTTGAACTCTTCTGTACTGTTGCTACCTCTCCGTGTCCCAGTCAGCATCTGGTGACGTTACTTCGGGTGTCAGGACTCCCATGTCTAAGTCAATAGGCAGCTTACCAGGTCTTGCTCTCATTAAGTAGGCTGGGGTACAGTTGGTAGAGTTCACTGGAATATGGTTGTAGAGGTCTACCAGATCGGGCAACTTCTCTGGCCACAGATTCCTCTCCTCCAAGGGCAAAGTCTTCAGGAGGTCAATCACTACCTGGTTCATCTTCTCGCACATGCCATTGGTCTGTGGGTGGTACGGTGTTGTCCGGATCTTCTTACAACCATACAAGTTACAGAATTCATGGAACACTTCTGCCTCGAAAGCTGGACCTTGATCTGTGAGCACTCTTTCAGGATACCCATGTGGTCTACAGAAGTGCTGTTGGAATGCTCTGGCTGCTGTCCTGGCCATCTGATCTTTGACAGGCACAACTACCAGGAACCTTGAGTAGTGGTCCACAATGGTAAGAGCATAGATGTAGCCCGACCGGCTTGGAACCAGCTTCACATGGTCCAGGGATACCAACTCAAGGGGCTGTTTGGTGATGACTGGCTGCAGAGGAGCTCTCTGGCTGCCCCGGTCCTTTCTGCGCAGGTTACATTGTCCACACTCCCGGCACCACCTCTCAATGGCTTTCCTCATACCAGCCCAGTAGAACCTCTCTCGGAGCAATGCTTCCAACTTCTTTCATCTGAAGTGTCCAGCTCCATTGTGGTATGCTTCCAGGACCATTGATGCCTCTCTCTTTGGGACTATCAACTGCCAAACCAGCTCATGAGTGCGGGCATTAATACTCCTCCGACACAGCTTTCCTTCATAGATAAACAGCCGGACTCTCTTCTTCCACAATTGCTGAGTTTCTTCAGGAGCATCCGACTCTGGACGTGAGTCAGCTTGTGACAGTAGCTCCTTCACCAGGCGGACTGCAGGGTCACTATCTTGCGCTTCTGCCCAGTCATGATGGGGCAATGGGTTCACGGTGACCTCCTTCAAGCTAGACCGTCTGTTTCTCACTCCTTGAGCATGTTGGGCCGCAAGTGGCCGGTGGAAGGGAGGTAGCTCTATTTCTTCAAGAGACTCAGGGTCTTCTGCATCTGGTAGGTTAGGCATTCTGGACAGCGCATCAGCATTGGCATTCTTGTGCCCTGCCCGGTACTTGATGGTAAACTCATAGATAGATAGCCGAGCCATCCATCGCTGTTTCAGTGCACCCAGTTTTGCCGTGTCCAAGTGAGTCAACGGATTGTTGTCCGTGAAGATAGTAAACCTGGCGGAGGCTAGGTAATGCTTGAACCTTTCGGTGACAGCCCAGACTATGGCAAGGAACTCCAGCTTGAAAGAACTGTAGTTGTCAGGGTTCCTTTCAGTGGGGCGCAGCTTCCTGCTGGTGTAGGAGATCACTCTTTCCTTTCCATTCTGTACTTGCGACAGTACTGCTCCTAGTCCCACATTGCTGGCATCTGTGTACAGCACAAAGGGTTTGTCATAATCTGGGTAGGCCAGAACTTCGTCACCTGTGAGAGCCATCTTCAGCCGAGTGAAGGATCTCTCCAACTCTTCAGTCCATTCAAAGGTGGAATTTTTCTGTTTGGTCTTCTGGGACTGCCCCACCAGAAGGTTTTGCATAGGGGTAGCTATTTCAGTAAAGCCCTTGATGAATCTTCGGTAGCAGCCTACCAGTCCAAGGAATTGGTGTACTTCATGAAGGTTGCTGGGCTTCGGCCAGTCCCGGATAACCGTGACCATGTCCTGATCTGGTGCCACACCTTCTGCACTGACCACATGACCGAGGTACTGTACCTTGGGCTTCAAGAGGTGACACTTGGAGGGCTTCACCTTCAGGCCAAAATTGGACAAAGTTTCAAACACTTCAGCCAGATGTTCCAGATGATCTTCATAGGTTTTGGAGAAAACAATGACATCATCCAGGTACAACAGGACTGTCTCAAAGTTCATGTGTCCCAGGCAGCACTCCATCAGCCGTTGAAATATTCCTGGGGCAGTGCAGAGCCCAACTGGCATATAGTTGAACTCACAGAGACCCATTGGAGTGGTAAATGCTGTTTTCTCCTTGTCTGCCTCTGCCACGGGAACCTACCAATACCCACTAGTGAGATCCAAGGTGGAAAAGTAGTTAGCAGTTTTAAGTGCAGCTAATGATTCCTCAATTCTAGGTAATGGGTAGGCGTCTTTATGTGTAATGCTGTTAATTTTCCTGTAATCAACACACATTCTCATGGTACCATCCTTTTTCTTTACAAAAACTATGAGAGCTGCCCATGGGCTACAACTGTCCCTGATAACCCCAGCTTCCTTCATTTCTCTCAGCATACTCTTAGCACATTGGTACTGTGTTGGGGGTATAGGTCTGTACCTCTCCTTTATGGGTGGATGGTCTCCAGTGGGGATATGATGTTGAACCCCTTTTGCCTGCCCAAAATCTAGTGGGTGTTTGCTGAATACCCGCTCATACTCTTGTGTCACTCTGTAAACCCCATTTTTCTGGTATGAAGGTGTAGAGTCAGTTCCCACCTGCAGTTGCTGGCACCACTCCTACGGCTGCTTCACAGAGCCATTGTCCTCCACCTGATCGGATGAGACCAAGGGCTCTGCTGCCTGCAAAGAGTTGTTATTAACCGTGAGCAGCTTAGCAACTGTGGCGTACCGAGGTATTGTGGCCTCCTCTTCCCCACAATTCAAAAGACGTACAGGTACTCTCCCTTTTCTGACATCAACCACCCCTCTGGCTGTCAGGACAGTGGGCCTGCTGTCGGAGTATACTGGTTCTACCAATGCCTGGTAATCTCTCCCTCTAAGACCTATAGCTGCCCGACACCAAACCAACATTTCACATCTGGGGGGTATTGCAATGGGGAAAGCGTCACTCACTCTGACGCTGCCAATCTCTCCGCCAGAGAGTTCTACCTGTTGTCTTTGCATCAGGGCTCGGATCTCCTTCTGCAGGACTCGTTGCTCTCCGGAACCAGCAGTCTCAGCCACCTGTTGCAACAAGACAATAACCTCGGACAGAAAGTTTTCAATTACATTTGTACCAAGAGTCATCATGGGATTACATTCACGTCAATCAATATCAACAACCATCAGACCTTGAGATTCGAGCTCTACCCGACCCACTTTAACAGTAATCTCTTTACATCCAATCTGCGGCAAAGACTGACCATTACTGGCAACTACTGTCAGCTCATCAGTTGGGCCACGGGTGCGTTCAGAATCAGCCCAATACCTCTTATACAGAATGTACGGCATAGTGGTCACCTGGGAGCCAGTGTCCAGCAAAGCGTTCATGGGGATGCCGTCAATCACCACAGGAAGGATCGGTCTCCCTCCCACATACTTGGCTCTCCAGTTCCTTGGGCCTGGGGATCCTACTCCTGGGGGTTGGCCCTCTGCCCCAGGGGTTGCTCGTTTAAAGGACAGTACCTGGCAAGATGACCTGCCTTGTAGCAGCGACGACAGATGGGACGTCCGTCCTGGTCATAGTGATCGTTGTTCCTTCCTCGAAGTGGCGGGGCTCTCCTCCTCCGGAGCCACGGGACATCCTCTGGACTGGAAGCCAGCTGGACCTTTTCTTTGGAGGACACCTGCAAGCACTGCACTGTTTTAGTAAGTGCCGCCATCCCTTTGGTCAACTCCTGGACCTGAAGACGCAGCTCGTCAGTGGGGTCTTTATCCAGAGTCTGTGCATGAGCTTCCACAGGGATCGAAGGAAAAGATGTTGCTTCCTGATGATATGTGATCGCTGGGCGCCTCAGGGGCGCTGGACGGCTGTCAGCAGGTTCCTGCAGTACCCGTATAGCCCTGTCCTTAAAATCAGCAAAGTCCAGATCAGGGTCCTGCAGGGTTATGATGCGCAAGTGTCCTCGGTGTGTGCTGGATAGAAGTCCTTCAATGAACTGCTCCTTTAACAGTTTATCTTCCTCCTTCACACTGTCAGGGTCAACTTGCTTAATTGCTTGCAGCGCCTCCTGCAGGTTGAGGGCATAGTCCCTGATACTGTCTTGCGCTCTCTGCTTACAGCCAAAGAACGTCATCTTGATTTCAGCTGCAGTGCGGGTGTCAAAAGTGCTTCTCAGCTTGGCCAGGATCTTTGCAACAGTCTCTTTATCAGTGTCCTGCCAGGCTTTCACTTCTCTCTGTGCTGCACCCGTTAGCTGTCCAATCAGGATATTCACTTTCTGGCTTTCAGACAGGGGGTATACTTTAAACAAACTGCACAGTCTCTCTTTAAATTCACTCAGGGTATGTGACTCACCCGAGTACTGCAGTAGCCAGGCCACTCCCGGTATGTAGGGCATGGACAGCGGCATAATGGAGACCGCTGCGGCGGGCGCTCCTCCTTGCGGTGCTGCGAGGTTGACAACGGCGTCCGCCGCTGCATTGTCGCATGGTGCGGACATCCTCTTCCCAACCTAGTTAACATTAGCCAGGGCCGGGGGTTGTGTGAGCTCACCGGCGGCCGCTTCGCAGGCCCGATGCTCCGAGCTGTAGGCCTCAGCTCCTCCTCTTCTCGCACGCTGTCCTCTCTTCCCGCACGGCACTTTGTTTCTTCGCGCTCTGCGGCAGGCTCCGCCCATGAAGGCCTGCCCCTTCTTCCCGTGCGCGCCAAGCAGCGTAGCAATGGCGGCAATTGGCGCCAATTTCACAAACACAGTCTATGGCACACAGGACCCGGGGGTACCGGGCTCCGTAATCCTGTTCGTGACGCCAAGTTGGGTCGCCCTACCAGGGCTGTGGAGTACTCGGTACCGGGCCGGAGTCAGGGGGATGTGTCACAGCAGCGGTGACCCGGTCCGTGGCCCTGGGCGCCCAAGTAATGGGGGATGTAGTTATTGGAGTAGTTCGTGACGCCACCTGTGGTGCTCGGCAACGGAGGTGTTCAGCCGACGCTGCATGCAGATCTGCTGGGACTGATGGTAGGGTGCAGCAAGAATGTAAAAGCTCCTCACAGGTGAAGCTATAGTCCCAGGGCAGTGTAGAGGTGGTTGGTACGGGGATGTAGCAGTGCTGGAAGGGTAGGAAGCAGACAAGACACAGCGGAGTGCAATTTCTGTACCTTTACTTGATAACTGCAGTTCAGGGTCCGGATTACAGATGGTAATGGAGCAGACTAGCCTGGAAGCAATTCAGGGATTCTCTCTCACAGACGGGCTGTGCAGTCTCCGTCCTAGCGCCTTATTCAATGAAGTACTCCAAGTACTGAGTTACACTGAAGTTCCTCCTCTCAGATGTTCCCAAGAACCTTACTTGCATGGCAGACAGCTGTAGCCTATCTCGGGGGCTCCTTTCTCCTGAGTCCCGGCTCTCTATCCAAGCTGCTGTTGTGCCCTCAAGTCTTAGATGGGAGCAGGGCATTTACAGCCTCCTACTCCTCTGGTATCTGTTGCAGGACCTTTAGTATCCGTATAACCGTGGAGACCAGGCTCCAGTTCTTGCGCTCTCACGCTGCGGGAGCTCGCCTTCCGCAGCTCAACCTCCAGTTTCTCCCTAAACGTCCGCACACTTCACCCTCCGCAGACTAACTGACCACTCCTTCCTCTTGGCCCTCAGAGAGCACTCCTCCCTTCAGTTTCGGTTCAGAGTTCCCCCTGCTGGCCTGGAGTGGAACTGTGCTGCATGTATGGATTGACTGTGAGAGAGACCCATCATTGCCTCCAAGCCTGGCATTACCCTCCCCTGGAGGAAGGCAAAGCCATTGTGGCGGCCATACTCCTGGGGGTGTCATACCCTGCCTTATGGACCCTCCTCCGCCACAGGAGAGACTTCACCAGAGGTGGACCCAGAGCAGGTCCCAGAGGGTCCCAGTGAGGGGACCTTGACGTCGCTTCTGGCTGCCTACAGCCAGGAGTTTCAGGCCACTCTGCACTCAGATGCGAGCCTGGAGAAATTGAAAGACCTCGCCGAGACGCTCACCTCCGGGACTGATAAGGAGAGGGTGTTCTGGGAACGAGGAAGGTTGTACCGGAAGGCAGTACCCGGAGAATCCCAAAAGGAGTGGTTGAGGGAAAGACAGATTAATAAGAGATTCTGTAGCCGAAGCTATGCGACCCGGTTCGTCAAAAACTTTACGAAAAGTCTCCAAAAAAATGGACAATTGAGAGGTAATAGGGTCATCATGGTCCCATAGTGGATTTACCCAAGCCAAAGCTTCTCCCTCTAAATTTTATACCGGTAGGATACTGCTGGGGCAATAATTCAAAGTGAAGATGGCACTGGTTCAAAAAACCCCGACATAGCTTGGGGTCACCACTATACCGAGGTGGTTTACCCAGACAAGGAGGAGGATGAGAAGCGCCAGAGTCACGGGGCAGAAACTGCGCAGAAGCCATGATGGTAGATGACAGGGAGAGCAGACGGTCATCCACCGAGGCCATATAACCCAATATGTGGGCCTGAGTATCACGCTGCTGAACAAGCTCCTGCTGAAGGCCTGTGAGCTGGGTAGAGTTACAGCAGCTTGCATGGTAGACAACCGAGATTTCATGGACTTTAAAAAGGTCATGATTCGACTCTGATTCTCCCGGAAAATTACCAACTCTTTTTGAGCGGCCGCAGAGGCACTAGCGGAATCCATGGCCTGGTGATTCTGTCACAGTTCCTAGAGTGGACCCACTGGATCACGGGACCGACCGATCCCGGGTGAGCTGACCAGGTGGAACCGCCCCCTATACAGGGAGAGTTAGAAGCAGGCCCGGTGGTAGGCACACAGCAATGGCTAGTGCCAGGGGCCGGCTCGTAGGAGACAGAGACCAAGGCGGTGCTGATACCTGCGCTGCTGTATAAAATCCAGTCCACACAATTTAGAAATAAAAGATGAAGGTTTATTCACTCAATGCATTTTGAAGTCATTAGACTTCTTCATCAGGAGATGCTAATGACTTCAGAAGAAGTCTAATGACTTTGAAATGCATTGAGTGAATAAAGCATCATCTTTTTTTATTTCTAAATTGTGTGGACCGGATTTTATACAGCAGCGCAGGTATCATCCACAAATTTTTCCAGTTTAACACTATGATTTGGTCACCGGTTTGACCAGTGGAGCCGCAGCAGCTGTCAACTCTGATGAGTTTCCATGCGCTAACGTAAAAATACATCAGGTGAGTGCAATCTAATTGTACACTCTAATTTATCCATCAGATAAGACCCTATTTGCGCTTCTCTCTAGTATAGCATTCTTTATTAGTGTGTAATTTCAGACACAGTATACATAAAATGGTGTTGGTCCACGTTTGCTCAGTGTCAGTCTTTTATCTTTTCTTGTATAGTTTGTCAACATCTCTGAATTTTTAATTGTTTTTTACTTATTTTTTCTGTGTCAGTAAAATTGGATATTTATATTATATGTTGTCTGGAGGACCTTTTTTCTTCATAGGATTTTTCCCACACAATTGCCCCTTCTTAAATATATTTTGTTTCTTTTGATGTCCCAATAGGGAAAAAAATAATCAGGAAGTATTCAGATATTTATGTCTGTACAAAGGTAAAATTACTATTCCAAAGCATCGTACTATAGAGCGAAATTGGGATTTATATCATTGTAACTGGTTGTTGGATTGTTTACTTGTTTTTCTTTCTTTTTATTGTTTTTCTCACAATGTTGTATAATGTACCGTTAGTGATAAAAAATTGGCGTTATTTTTCGAGACCCGTAGCGTCTCCAGTTTTCAGGATTTGGGGCTCAGGGAGGGATTATTTTTCGCGTGCCGAGCTGATGTTTGTATTGATACCATTTTGGAACAGATACGATGTTTTGATCATTGACCGCTGGCCGGCGCTCATAGAAGATCAGCTATGACAACCATAGGGGTCTACTGCAGACCTTAGGGCTCATACTCACTTGCGAGAGACTCGCACAATTCTCGTGCGAGTCTCTCGCATGAAAACCCAGCACTGCCGCTAGCACTGGGACAGGAGCGTGCGGCTGCATAGAAATACATGTAGCTGCACGCTTCGGTCCGAGTGCCGGCGGCAGTGCCGGGTTTTCATGCGAGAGACTCGCACGAGAATCACGAGAGTCTCTCGCAAGTGAGTATGAGCCCTTAGATTGTCATGCCAACCCATTGGCGCCCCTTTATCATGTGACAAGTGGCGCCAATGTGCGGAGCTAGCGATGCACTTCCAGAGTGGCCATGTTAAATGCCGCTGTCGGAGTTTCACAGCTGCATTTAGGAGGCTGAAGTTGGTTTCTTATTCGGAGCTGAAGTTGTTTTTCTATTTGTCAGTTTCTTATTCGGCAATTTTTTTCTTTTCTGTTTTTATAGGTTTAACAACATAAAATAATCATCACAATAATAAAGCAAAATACAGTTAGGTGCCCTGAAGTGAATACACTTAAAAACAGCTACAAAAACGATCAAACTGGCACAAAAGTGGGCACCAAAGAACGTTGAAGAAAAGGTTAAATGACTTCGGTCCTCTGATATCACACTGCAGACATATAGAACAGGGAGCCCCACATCAAAACCAGGTCTCTCCAGCCTGGCCCAAATGGGTTCTGGGCATCAGAACTGGCATCAAAGTGGGCAGTCAATTTTGGCCATTTGAATAATTGGTGTTGTTAATGGGTTAAATTACTTTGGGCCACTGATCTCACACAAATAATACATAGATAATGATGCCCCAAATCAGAGTCCGCATGGAGGCAGGGACACGACCGATGACGTGTATATATATCATCAGTCGTGAAGGGGTTATCAGTCGTGTTATCAGTATTTGTGTAAGAAACGTCCAACCGCAGTGTTACCGTATGTGTCCGGTGTCCATTCTACAGAGTGAGAGAGCCGCGGGGTCTGTGACCGAAGCTGGAGGTATGCGGGTGTATATAGAGGGGTCTGCTCCATACATACAGGGCTCTGTACACAAACAGCTCTGCTCCGCACACCTCGCACACATGCGGCTCCACTCCGTACACCTTGTACACACAAGACTCCGCTCCGTACACCTCGTACACACACGGCTCCGCTCCGTACACCTCGTACACACAAGACTCCGCTCCGTACACCTCGTACACACACGGCTCCGCTCCGTACACCTCGTACACACAAGACTCCGCTCCGTACACCTCGTACACACGCGGCTCCGCTCCGTACACCTCGTACACACGCGGCTCTGCTCCGTACACCTCGTACACACGCGGCTCTGCTCCGTACACCTCGTACACACGCGGCTCCGCTCCGTACACCTCGTACACACGCGGCTCCGCTCCGTACACCTCGTACACACGCGGCTCCGCTCCGTACACCTCGTACACACGCGGCTCCGCTCCGTACACCTCGTACACACGCGGCTCCGCTCCGTACACCTCGTACACACGCGGCTCCGCTCCGTACACCTCGTACACACGCGGCTCCGCTCCGTACACCTCGTACACACGCGGCTCCGCTCCGTACACCTCGTACACACGCGGCTCCGCTCCGTACACCTCGTACACACGCGGCTCCGCTCCGTACACCTCGTACACACGCGGCTCCGCTCCGTACACCTCGTACACACGCGGCTCCGCTCCGTACACCTCGTACACACGCGGCTCCGCTCCGTACACCTCGTACACACACGGCTCCGCTCCGTACACCTCGTACACACACCACCCCCGGGTTAGCCCCCCCTTAGTGAGAATTTGGGTAAAAAATGACTACATTCGTTAGATCTTTGTTAGATCCGGTTTGATCAACCAAAACTAACGTTAGATGACCCCTACAAAATGAGATATTTACGATCTTTTCCAGGGGGGGCTAACCCGTAGCTAGCCCCCCCAACTATGAAATTTGCCATTTTTTGGATGGATTCTGATAGATATTCGTTAGATCCGGTTTGATCAGCAAAAATTAGCGTTAGATCTCCTTTCGTTTCCGAGATATTGGGGGGGGCGGTGGGGGGTTAGCCCCCCCTAATTTGAAATTTGCCATTTTTTGGATGGATTCTGATAGATATTCGTTAGATCCGGTTTGATCAGCAAAAATTAACGTTAGCTCTCCTTTCATTCCCGAGATATTGGGGGTGTCAGGTGGGGGGTTAGGTACGGGTTAGCCCCCCTAATTTGAAATTTGCCGTTTTTTGGATGGATTCTGATAGATATTCGTTAGATCCGGTTTGATCAGCAAAAATTAACGTTAGATCTCCTTTCGTTCCCGAGATATTGGGGGTGTCAGGTGGGGCGTTAGGTACGGGTTAGCCCTCCCTAATTTGAAATTTGCCGTTTTTTGGATGGATTCTGATAGATATTCGTTAGATCCGGTTTGATCAGCAAAAATTAACGTTAGATCTCCTTTCGTTCCCGAGATATTGGGGGTGTCAGGTGGGGGTTAGGTACGGGTTAGCCCCCCCTAATTTGAAATTTGCCATTTTTTGGATGGATTCTGATAGATATTCGTTAGATCCGGTTTGATCAGCAAAAATTAACGTTAGATCTCCTTTCGTTCCCGAGATATTGGGGGTGTCAGGTGGGGCGTTAGGTACGGGTTAGCCCCCCCTAATTTGAAATTTGCCGTTTTTTGGATGGATTCTGATAGATATTCGTTAGATCCGGTTTGATCAGCAAAAATTAAGGTTAGATCTCCTTTCGTTCCCGAGATATTGGGGGTGTCAGGTGGGGGGTTAGGTATGGGTTAGCCCCCCCTAATTTGAAATTTGCCATTTTTTGGATGGATTCTGATAGATATTCGTTAGATCCGGTTTGATCAGCAAAAATTAACGTTAGATCTCCTTTCGTTCCCGAGATATTGGGGGTGTTAGGTGGGGCGTTAGGTACGGGTTAGCCCCCCCTAATTTGAAATTTGCCGTTTTTTGGATGGATTCTGATAGATATTCGTTAGATCCGGTTTGATCAGCAAAAATTAACGTTAGATCTCCTTTCGTTCCCGAGATATTGGGGGTGTCAGGTGGGGGGTTAGGTACGGGTTAGCCCCCCTAATTTGAAATTTGCCGTTTTTTGGATGGATTCTGATAGATATTCGTTAGATCCGGTTTGATCAGCAAAAATTAACGTTAGATCTCCTTTCGTTCCCGAGATATTGGGGGTGTCAGGTGGGGGGTTAGGTACGGGTTAGCCCCCCTAATTTGAAATTTGCCATTTTTTGGATGGATTCTGATAGATATTCGTTAGATCCGGTTTGATCAGCAAAAATTAACGTTAGATCTCCTTTCGTTCCCGAGATATTGGGGGTGTCAGGTGGGGCGTTAGGTACGGGTTAGCCCCCCCTAATTTGAAATTTGCCGTTTTTTGGATGGATTCTGATAGATATTCGTTAGATCCGGTTTGATCAGCAAAAATTAACGTTAGATCTCCTTTCGTTCCCGAGATATTGGGGGTGTCAGGTGGGGGGTTAGGTACGGGTTAGCCCCCCCTAATTTGAAATTTGCCATTTTTTGGATGGATTCTGATAGATATTCGTTAGATCCGGTTTGATCAGCAAAAATTAACGTTAGATCTCCTTTCATTCCCGAGATATTGGGGGTGTCAGGTGGGGGGTTAGGTACGGGTTAGCCCTCCCTAATTTGAAATTTGCCGTTTTTTGGATGGATTCTGATAGATATTCGTTAGATCCGGTTTGATCAGCAAAAATTAACGTTAGATCTCCTTTTGTTCCCGAGATATTGGGGGTGTCAGGTGGGGGGTTAGGTACGGGTTAGCCCCCCCTAATTTGAAATTTGCCATTTTATGGATGGATTCTGATAGATATTTGTTAGATCCGGTTTGATCAGCAAAAATTAACGTTAGATCTCCTTTCGTTCCCGAGATATTGGGGGTGTCAGGTGGGGGGTTAGGTACGGGTTAGCCCCCCCTAATTTGAAATTTGCCGTTTTTTGGATGGATTCTGATAGATATTCGTTAGATCCGGTTTGATCAGCAAAAATTAACGTTAGATCTCCATTCGTTCCCGAGATATTGGGGGTGTCAGGTGGGGGGTTAGGTACGGGTTAGCCCCCCCTAATTTGAAATTTGCCGTTTTTTGGATGGATTCTGATAGATATTCGTTAGATCCGGTTTGATCAGCAAAAATTAACGTTAGATCTCCTTTCGTTCCCGAGATATTGGGGTGTCAGGTGGGGGGTTAGGTACGGGTTAGCCCCCCTAATTTGAAATTTGCTGTTTTTTGGATGGATTCTGATAGATATTCGTTAGATCCGGTTTGATCAGCAAAAATTAACGTTAGATCTCCTTTTGTTCCCGAGATATTGGGGGTGTCAGGTGGGGGGTTAGGTACGGGTTAGCCCCCCTAATTTGAAATTTGCCGTTTTTTGGATGGATTCTGATAGATATTCGTTAGATCCGGTTTGATCAGCAAAAATTAACGTTAGATCTCCTTTTGTTCCCGAGATATTGGGGGTGTCAGGTGGGGGGTTAGGTACGGGTTAGCCCCCCCTAATTTGAAATTTGCCGTTTTTTGGATGGATTCTGATAGATATTTGTTAGATCCGGTTTGATCAGCAAAAATTAACGTTAGATCTCCTTTCGTTCCCGAGATATTGGGGGTGTCAGGTGGGGGGTTAGGTACGGGTTAGCCCCCCCTAATTTGAAATTTGCCGTTTTTTGGATGGATTCTGATAGATATTCGTTAGATCCGGTTTGATCAGCAAAAATTAATGTTAGGTCTCCATTCGTTCCCGAGATATTGGGGGTGTCAGGTGGGGGGTTAGGTACGGGTTAGCCCCCCCTAATTTGAAATTTGCCGTTTTTTGGATGGATTCTGATAGATATTTGTTAGATCCGGTTTGATCAGCAAAAATTAACGTTAGATCTCCTTTCGTTCCCGAGATATTGGGGTGTCAGGTGGGGGGTTAGGTACGGGTTAGCCTGTAGAAAAATATATATATATCTTCTTGCACGGTTGAGAATCAAAAGTAAAAGCAATGTTGAATTGAGGATAAAATAAATCTTGTTTTTAATTGTTCATTTCAAAAAGTGATTACAAAAATGAAGAAAAGTAAGTTCATGACATGCAATAATTATTTGAAGAGAAAACGAGCATTGTTCTTACATATAGTCTTGAGCAGCTGTGTTGTCCGGGTGTTCGAGAGTCTCAAGGGATATGAGATCTCCTGAACAAGAGTTAGGCCGGCTTTATATACTATTCTGACCTATAAACTACAACCACATATGGTGGCTTGCCACTATGTTCATAACTTCTTCCATATTAAGTGAACCCTAGTTATTTTAACAATATGCATACAGTTATTTATGCATTACCTTAGTCTGAGATATTTAAGCCTAAAGTCTGAGATCTTTAGAACCATTCATTATCTCTAAATAGTCACATTTTGACAGCTTTGACAAGTGACCTATAGACATTTGACAAGAGAGACAGCTGTGTGAGCCAAGGAACTCAGAATAACTCAGTCACTTCTCTAAAGTAAGCAGAGCCTCTGCTAGCTGGACTCTGTATATTTTTTATTATAGAAATACTGATATTTTACAGTCCCCCCTGATTATGATTTGAGACATATCATAATCAATCCTAACTCATTCTCTCACCATTCGTATCACATCTGCCCTGAATGTCATCTGAATTTTCAAACCTATTGTAAAAACAAAAATTAGATCAGAGAGTTATATTTTTTCGTTTTAACATCTCTCTTAAAATATCATCTTCCTTTTTCATTTCTATCTTTATATTCTTATAAATTCTCCTAATTTTACACATAATAATTATTTGATATATTATACACAGCAAAACTATGATAAATAAAATAACAATCGGATTAGACAATACATTTCCTGCTGCCATTTTCGCTGAAGACTGTGACCAACTAGTTACAGATTTTCCTAAATTTCTCCACCAAGATGAGCCTGACATACTCGTCCATTCATGTTCAATATCATTTAGATTACCTTGTTCATGTCTAAATACAATTTCAGCTTCTTTTAATTGTTTGGTCAGCAGATTTAATAAACCCTTGTCTTTCTTTATTTCATTTGTCCACAAATCCCAAGGGAATGTATTGACTTGTGACAAATTGAACTGGATCGGAAGGATTTTCAGACGTCTTGAGCTTATTGACGTAATATTAATACTTCCTTCCTTCTTTGTGAGAGTTTTAACATTTCCCTCAATACAATATAAACCCATTGTCAGATTTTCGACATGTACACAAGATGAGAAGAATGCAGAAACTGCTTCTTTTCCTGACATGACTTGGAAACAAGTTTTGTTAGCACTTACTGGTGTCACCAAGTCATGTATCGTGTGGACATTCTCAACTCTGGCATGACAAGAAGTATGATTATGGAAACATGAATGATAAATGACTTTATCCTGGCCAGGTAGGCACATTACCTTGGAAACAAAATTTAAGCATGACGAAATGTCTAATTGTTCAGTGTTGATACCATCAAATGCAAAATCTGTGTACTGTAATTGATAATATAACAATTGTGTAGGGCTGACAGGAATTCCCAGAACACCTATAGGAACCAGGGTTTCTTCTCTTCCTGACACTGGAATCAGTGATGTTCCTACACAAATGTTCTGTTCACATCCTAACCACTTATTTACCCACAAATCTGTATGGTTTAACGCAAAGTTATATTCTATGGGCAAATTTCTTATTAGCCCTAAAGGGGTAATTCCACTTTGGAAGGCTTGTGCAATCATTTTCAGATTGGTGGAATATTCAATCTGAATTTCTAGACATGTTTTGGCCACTTGAGATTCCTGTTCACTTTCCATTAAAGCTAAAGTAGCATCTTGAAGATGTGATACAGAAAATCCCAATACAGTAGCAGTGTTCAAAACCATCTTTTCAAGGACTTGATTCAAGCTTTTCTGAATCTTTACCCCTTTTCCTCCAATATACCCAATATTTTCCAGATCTGATTTAAGTGTATGAATGTCCATAGTGTTAATTAAACTTCCTACTGTTCCTAATCCCCCCAAAATACCTTCAAACACTCCCCTCTTACTTCTAACCTGTGTTGAAGTTCTTTTCCCAAACCATTGTTCTATTCCCATCTCCATGTTAGTGAGATGTGGTTGACACTGGGGATATCTAGAAGAGATTTTCCAGTTAGACATGTTAAAGATCCATACCATGGTCAGAAACACTCCATCTCGTAACAGAGGTTTAGTTTGGAACTGATTGATCTGAAAAGGAGTAGATGGTTGAAATCTTGTCTGTGTGCATACATTATCTACTGCTGACCATATATTTACCTTTACATCTCTACATTGTTTGTAGTTATATTTTGTTAAAATGCAACATTGGTAAAGTCCAGAATCCTTAGGAGATGAATTATCTACAGAAAAAATAAAATCCTTATTTAACCATCTCACGTTACCAGATTGACCTCTGTGTATAACATTTGTTGGACCATTTGAAAAACTTCCCAAAAATGATTTATCTTTGGTCCATATTAACAAAGATTCTGAAGGTAGCTCTAACCTCGTGCTGCATTTTAGTAATAAAGGAGACATATTTTCTTGACTATATACTGCTTGTGGTGTAACCCTTACTTCTGGAGCTATAGTATTTGAAACTGTAAAAACTACAGATACCTGTACTTGTACTGGTTCTCTGGTTATCTGAAAATTCCTTGTTTTTACCCAATCCTCGTCTCCTTCTGTAATAGAAAGAAATGAAGGATCTAAAACTTTCCCAAAAAGTTGTGTCTTTAACCGAGCATCTGTCTTGGATGTTTCAACTTTCCCTTTTGCGATCATATCATTTGTAATGTCGCCTGACCACTCAGCTTTCTCTTCACCTCTTATCTCTATATTCCAGAATAACACATCTGTAGGACTACATTCCCATGTGCCTGTCTTATTATTGTGTATATAATCTCCTTGTAACTGTGTGAACTTCGTCTTAGGTCCTGTGGCTGCGTGTAATATTATGTCAGTGTCATGTATGAAGTGTAGCTCAATACAGCATTTTGCACCAAAACCCATGCAAATGTTTCCAGTAATATCTACTGAATCGTCCGGTATGTCCTCATCTATTAAGCTTTGTAGATTCGTTCCTCTTGGTTTCCTTGGATGTAAAGTTCCTTTGAAAAGTTCCTTCACTTCACTAGTATTTGTTCCATGGTGTGAAATATCTTCAGCGTAGATCACAGTTGAAACAGTACAAAACAGCAGAAATGTGATTCCCATCAGATAGTAGCTTTTCCTGGGAAATGTCTTTTTCTCCTGAAGGATTGGTGTTGAATCCCTTCCGTCAAGGACGTGGAGTTTCATATTCCAGTTCTTATTGGAATCCATTTCTTCCTAAAAGAAATGCAGTATCATTATTTTGCAATATACAGTTTGCATTGATCAACATGTACCCACAATTTTTGTTGTCTGCGGGTATTTTTAACCACCTTAGATGCTCGTTGCACAAGAATCATTACTTGTCCCATGGTTTCGATAATTTCAAAGGGACCTTCCCAATTACTTTCCCATGGTCCATTCTTCCTGAAAGTTTTAATCATCACTAGAGCCCCTTTCTTGAATTTGGATATATATGGTGGCTCCATTCTCTGCATTCTTGATGCAGCATGTGGAAGAATCGTTTTCAAATTTTCCTGCAACAATTGCAACCATTTGGACCTTGCAACAGCATCTTTTTGTGGTGTAGACAAAAATGGTTCATGAGGAAAAATCAATGGCATTTTTCTTCCTGTCATCAGTTCAAAAGGAGTAAACTGAGTTGTGGCAGAGGTTGTTCCTCTTACACTCAACAATACAAAAGGTACTGCATCAACCCAAGTATTACCTTTGTCCAATAACATCTTGGCAATTCTGGATTTTATTGTTCTATTCATCCTTTCCACAATACCAGCAGACTGTGGATGGTAGGGTACATGAAACTGTTGTCGTACCTCTAGAATAGCACAAACGGCTTGCATGATTTTTCCTGTAAAGTGACTTCCTCGATCAGAGGTGATCATTCTTGGGATCCCCCAAGTACAAAAGACATGATTAACTAATGCTCTAGCTGTAGACAAAGCATCATCTTTCCTGACAGGTAAAATTTCAACCCACTTAGAAAAAACATCTACCACAACCAATGCATACCTGAGACCATTTTTACCTGATGGTAACGGTCCAATGTAGTCGATTTGTAATGTAGACCATGGACCATCTGCAGGTGCGATTCGGAGTAGTGGCGGTTTCTGTCCTTTTGGTCTTGGATTAATTTGGGCACAAATGAGACATGATTGAACAACACTTTGCACTGTCTCCTCCATCTTTTCCCAGTAAAATTTCTCTCTGAGAATGCCTAACAATTTTTGTTGGCCCAAATGACCCAAACTTTCATGATTGTATTTTGTGAACTCAACCTGTAGATGTCTTGGGATAACAGGACGCAACTCCCCGTTTAAGTCATGACACAAAACCCCGTTTTCACAAACAAAGGGAGGTTTTGGATCAACCCGGGAAGCAACAAGAGATGAGTCTTTTTCTTGTTCTTCCACAAAAGAAGGGATATGCGTGTCTATTCTTTGAACTGCTGAAACCTCGAGAGGTTCAGGTTCAAACACCTCTTCTCCTGTCAGGGCTGCCTCTTTGGCTAGCATATCTGCGGTTGCATTTCCAACAGATAATTCATCATCAGATTTTTTATGGGCCGGAACCTTGACAATAGCAAAACCATTAGGGTTTTTTGATGCTATCCTGAAAATTGTCTTCAGTGTGTCACTGTGAACAAGAGTCTTATTAGATGAATCTACATAGCCTCTTTTTTCCCAAACTGACAAGTAATCTGTCAGTGATCTTACAACATAAGAGCTATCGCTGTAGATCACAATGGGACACTGATCATCTGCTTCATTCAGCTGTAGTACCATTTTTACTGCTTCTAGCTCTGCTCTTTGAGCTGAAAAATGACTCGGTAATTTGTGCTTCACAACCTGTCCTCTTTTGGGATAAAAAATGGCATATCCTGAATAATAGTGCCCATCTGAATAGAATCTGGAACCATCTACAAAAATTGGTTCGTCTGTTACCTCTGCTTTCCGTCTGAAAAGTGATGGACTTGGATCCTGAAAAGACTGTAAACAATCATGAGTTTGTCCTTCATATTGCATCAGCTGAGGAAGAACATATTTGGCCTTGTAATCTACCTCAATTTGTTTGGGAGACAATGACAATAACCAATGAGCAAATCTCTGATGTGACACACCTGGGATATTATTCTCAAAGAGAAGTTTTAGTGTAGAATGAGGAGTTTGCAAAATGATTTTGTTGAACCCGACAATATGTTCGGTTGCTTTGACTGCAAAGTACACACCTACCAAGTGTCTTGCACAGGTCTCAAAACCTTTTTCAACAGGTGAGAGAAGCTTTGAAAAATAACCCAAAATTCTCCACTCTTCTCCCTGTAATTGCAGTAACACAGCAGAAACAGAAATCTCCGATGTGTGCACTTGCAAAGCAAATGGAGCCGAAGGATCTACTGTGGACAAAGCAGGTGCATTTTGTAAATTCATTTTCAATTGTTCAAATGAGGTTTGCTGTTCATCACCCCAAGGACCAAAGTAATCACTGTTTTCACCTTTCAAAAGATCATATAAAGGTCTGGCCTTATCTGCAAAATTCTCAATGAAATCCCTTGAATAATTCATAAGACCTAAAAAATGTCTCAATGCCTTGTGTGATGTCGGAATTGGTAGGGAAGCAATTGCCTCAATTCTTTCCTGCAGTGGCTGCCTTTTTCCTGGACTCAACAGCACCCCTAAAAATCTGACCTCAGTCTGCATTAATTTGACCTTTTTGGTGTTCAATTTCAACCCTGCCTCATGCAGCAACTCAAACAATTCTGTCAGAAGAGAAACATGTGTCTCTTTATCCTCTGTAGACAATAAAATATCATCCACATATTGCAGAATGCAATCAGGCCTCGAAAATCTGGATAATACCTTTGCCAATGCCTGATGAAAAACACTAGGTGACAAATGTGCTCCTTGAGGTAACCTGCAAAACAGATATTGCTCGTCCAAGAAAGTAAATGCAAACTTATACTGACAACTCTTTTCAAGAGGTATACTGAAAAAACCATTGCTAATGTCCAGTACAGAGAAGTATTTGGCCTTTGCATTTAACCTTGCCATCATGTCATGAGTATCTGCCACAATTGGTGCGACATTGGGTGTATGCTTATTGAACATCCGTAAATCCAATATCATTCGATAAGAACCATCAGATTTCAAAACACACCACAAAGGATTATTACTTACAGAATTAGCCTTTCGGATAACACCTTGATCTAACAATTCCTGTATGATCTTTGACATAGAGTCAATTGATTCTGGAGGCAATTTATACTGACGCTGTGGCGGGGGATCACGCCCCTCCACATTCACAATAACGTCCTTCATTGTACCAACCTCATTCCTGAACTGAGCCCAAAGAGAAGGAAAAAGCTGTACAATTTCTGTCAATACCTCGTCCAAGAAAGTAAATGCAAACTTATACTGACAACTCTTTTCAAGAGGTATACTGAAAAAACCGTTGCTAATGTCCAGTACAGAGAAGTATTTGGCCTTTGCATTTAACCTTGCCATCATGTCATGAGTATCTGCCACAATTGGCGCGACATTGGGTGTATGCTTATTGAACATCCGTAAATCCAATATCATTCGATAAGAACCATCAGATTTCAAAACACACCACAAAGGATTATTACTTACAGAATTAGCCTTTCGGATAACACCTTGATCTAACAATTCCTGTATGATCTTTGACATAGAGTCAATTGATTCTGGAGGCAATTTATACTGACGCTGTGGCGGGGGATCACGCCCCTCCACATTCACAATAACGTCCTTCATTGTACCAACCTCATTCCTGAACTGAGCCCAAAGAGAAGGAAAAAGCTGTACAATTTCTGTCAATACCTCGTCATCATTAGTGTCAGGCCACAAATGGTCAGATGACACCACATCATTCAAGCAAATACTTCCAACATGGCTATAATCATTAGGATCAATGACTACCGGTTTACAACCATTGGAATCTTTCCAGATCACTTGATTTCCTAGGTCAACTACCCATCCGAATTTCTGCATAAAATCTGTGCCAAGTATATTTTCAGAATCACGACAATACCAGATGTCTTTCTGTTTTGAAAGAACTAGGTATTTCCAATATCACATTGGGAACTAAGGTTGCTTTAGTTCCACCTTTTCCACTGAAACCGACAATTGTACAAACTGGTGAATCTGGGTTTAGCTTCAAATCAAGGTTTGTAACACTTAACTGAGCTCCTGTGTCAATAAGAAATACAGCATTCTGGCCTGCTAAACTTACTTTGATAAATGGTCTTCCACAGTCATCCAATGTAACTCGAGTCACAAATTCCAATGGATGTGGTACAGGAATAGTCTGTGATTGTCAGAAAGATGAAGGAGATGGGAGAAGACCAGTGTCCCTCTTAAAAGACCTTGGAATTCTATCCCTTGACTCTGTTTCCTTCACTGTCATTTCTCTGATCTGTCTGATTAATGGTGCATATGGTGACTGTGTTTGTCTGTTGGCAGTATGAGCAGGTGCAGATAATTGTAATGCAGGTGCGGAAGGTGTGGTGTATGATTTTGGCATGAGTCCGTTTTCCCTTCCAAGCTTACCTGTTCCTTGTGTACCCATCTCTGATTCTGCTCTCAAAAATTTCCTGCACTGCCACTTCAAGTGTCCAGGTATACCACAAAAATAACAATGGATATTGTTCCTTTGTGTAGTATTTTTACCTCTATGCTCAATGTAATCCCTGCTCTTGGAGAATACTGTGGCTCTAGGTTTCAGTTGACTGTCTTCCTTCTCATGAACTACCGCTATTTTAGCCTTGACCTGATTTTGTTTCATGGATCTCCTTATTCTGTCAATAAAAACTGTTGCTTCTTGCAATGATGGCTGAGTGTTAGCCAATTGCACTGAGGCAGGATCTAAGTACTTGAACTTCTTTACAAAAAATTTGATCATGGATGCTGGCTCTTCGTGAGGCCTGAGATCCATTACCATCCTATAGGCCTGTTCAAACTTTACCAAAAAAGAGAATGGGTCTTCAGAAATATTTGTTTGTAAACTCCCTAAAATATCAACTGTAGGCATGTCTTCTCCAGTTGTAAACAATACTAATTGTCTAAGTCTGTCTTCTTTTGTACTATGTGCCATTTCATTCTCATCATTTAATCTGGGTGTGGTCTGTAATCTTTTTCCCATATGTGAAGGTAACCAAACTTTGAATATTTTATTCTTTTGCTCATCATTCAGATTGTATTTGTCTGTGTTTGATTCAAAAATGTCCGCATTATAAAAGGCATCCATCTTATCATTGTAATTTGGAGTGTCTTTTACAATTTTCATTAACTGATCGTGTATTTTCAGATTAATGCGTGCTGCTCTGTCATGTAATTTTTTCCGTTGTAATTCTACTGCCTCTAATTCCTCTACTGAAGCATCTGGATCCTGCATGTTTGGTACAAATGATGAGGCAGCAGCACTGTCCTCCTGTTTACTTGTTAATCTTGTGTTAGCAGAAACCCTTTTTATGTCTTGTCGTAATTTAGACAATAACTCTGTCCTGGTATCTATTTGATCCTCCAATTGTTCAATGTGCTCTGACAAAATCAAACAATTTGGACAATCAAAGTAATCCCCGTCAGACTCTTGTGTGTCACCTGGTGTGTCAGTGTGATTAATGTCTTGTGTGACAATGCATGTTTTATAGGTGTTAGGTTCAGTTTTCTCAAAGACTAGGCTATTATACACATGAACTAGCTGCATAACATTCTGAAGTTTCCTTTGTAATTTTCTTACTGAGAAAAACCTTTTGTCAATTTTAACATTTTCTGCCTCACATTGATTATACAAACTAGACCATAATTGGGCATCCGTATGATTATGAACAAACTTGAAATCTATGTTACTTTTCTTAGCATAATCATGTATAAAATCCATTATATTTTTTCTCACCTATTGAGAGTCTTTCCCGTCAATGGATGGTCCTCTGTGTCCTTATGCAATCCTCAGATCTCCGTCTGGATGAGACGCATGCAGCTCTTTACGATCCTCACCCGTCGTCTCCAGGTTCAGTCTGATCCTTGTGCCGTGAAATAGTGGAATTCCTGAGGAGGCTTGTACAACAGGTGGTTTTTAGCAAAGTTCTCGTGCTCCCCCTTGTACAATCGAGGAAGGAATGCCAACCAAAATTAGCACAAAAGATCAGGCTGGCTAAGGCTCTCCAAAATGTAGAAAAATATATATATATCTTCTTGCATGGTTGAGAATCAAAAGTAAAAGCAATGTTGAATTGAGGATAAAATAAATCTTGTTTTTAATTGTTCATTTCAAAAAGTGATTACAAAAATGAAGAAAAGTAAGTTCATGACATGCAATAATTATTTGAAGAGAAAACGAGCATTGTTCTTACATATAGTCTTGAGCAGCTGTGTTGTCCGGGTGTTCGAGAGTCTCAAGGGATATGAGATCTCCTGAACAAGAGTTAGGCCGGCTTTATATACTATTCTGACCTATAAACTACAACCACATATGGTGGCTTGCCACTATGTTCATAACTTCTTCCATATTAAGTGAACCCTAGTTATTTTAACAATATGCATACAGTTATTTATGCATTACCTTAGTCTGAGATATTTAAGCCTAAAGTCTGAGATCTTTAGAACCATTCATTATCTCTAAATAGTCACATTTTGACAGCTTTGACAAGTGACCTATAGACATTTGACAAGAGAGACAGCTGTGTGAGCCAAGGAACTCAGAATAACTCAGTCACTTCTCTAAAGTAAGCAGAGCCTCTGCTAGCTGGACTCTGTATATTTTTTATTATAGAAATACTGATATTTTACAGTCCCCCCTGATTATGATTTGAGACATATCATAATCAATCCTAACTCATTCTCTCACCATTCGTATCACATTCATTCTTTATTCTGAAAACCTTGTATCAACATCTGCCCTGAATGTCATCTGAATTTTCAAACCTATTGTAAAAACAAAAATTAGATCAGAGAGTTATATTTTTTCGTTTTAACATCTCTCTTAAAATATCATCTTCCTTTTTCATTTCTATCTTTATATTCTTATAAATTCTCCTAATTTTACACATAATAATTATTTGATATATTATACACAGCAAAACTATGATAAATAAAATAACAATCGGATTAGACAATACATTTCCTGCTGCCATTTTCGCTGAAGACTGTGACCAACTAGTTACAGATTTTCCTAAATTTCTCCACCAAGATGAGCCTGACATACTCGTCCATTCATGTTCAATATCATTTAGATTACCTTGTTCATGTCTAAATACAATTTCAGCTTCTTTTAATTGTTTGGTCAGCAGATTTAATAAACCCTTGTCTTTCTTTATTTCATTTGTCCACAAATCCCAAGGGAATGTATTGACTTGTGACAAATTGAACTGGATCGGAAGGATTTTCAGACGTCTTGAGCTTATTGACGTAATATTAATACTTCCTTCCTTCTTTGTGAGAGTTTTAACATTTCCCTCAATACAATATAAACCCATTGTCAGATTTTCGACATGTACACAAGATGAGAAGAATGCAGAAACTGCTTCTTTTCCTGACATGACTTGGAAACAAGTTTTGTTAGCACTTACTGGTGTCACCAAGTCATGTATCGTGTGGACATTCTCAACTCTGGCATGACAAGAAGTATGATTATGGAAACATGAATGATAAATGACTTTATCCTGGCCAGGTAGGCACATTACCTTGGAAACAAAATTTAAGCATGACGAAATGTCTAATTGTTCAGTGTTGATACCATCAAATGCAAAATCTGTGTACTGTAATTGATAATATAACAATTGTGTAGGGCTGACAGGAATTCCCAGAACACCTATAGGAACCAGGGTTTCTTCTCTTCCTGACACTGGAATCAGTGATGTTCCTACACAAATGTTCTGTTCACATCCTAACCACTTATTTACCCACAAATCTGTATGGTTTAACGCAAAGTTATATTCTATGGGCAAATTTCTTATTAGCCCTAAAGGGGTAATTCCACTTTGGAAGGCTTGTGCAATCATTTTCAGATTGGTGGAATATTCAATCTGAATTTCTAGACATGTTTTGGCCACTTGAGATTCCTGTTCACTTTCCATTAAAGCTAAAGTAGCATCTTGAAGATGTGATACAGAAAATCCCAATACAGTAGCAGTGTTCAAAACCATCTTTTCAAGGACTTGATTCAAGCTTTTCTGAATCTTTACCCCTTTTCCTCCAATATACCCAATATTTTCCAGATCTGATTTAAGTGTATGAATGTCCATAGTGTTAATTAAACTTCCTACTGTTCCTAATCCCCCCAAAATACCTTCAAACACTCCCCTCTTACTTCTAACCTGTGTTGAAGTTCTTTTCCCAAACCATTGTTCTATTCCCATCTCCATGTTAGTGAGATGTGGTTGACACTGGGGATATCTAGAAGAGATTTTCCAGTTAGACATGTTAAAGATCCATACCATGGTCAGAAACACTCCATCTCGTAACAGAGGTTTAGTTTGGAACTGATTGATCTGAAAAGGAGTAGATGGTTGAAATCTTGTCTGTGTGCATACATTATCTACTGCTGACCATATATTTACCTTTACATCTCTACATTGTTTGTAGTTATATTTTGTTAAAATGCAACATTGGTAAAGTCCAGAATCCTTAGGAGATGGATTATCTACAGAAAAAATAAAATCCTTATTTAACCATCTCACATTACCGGATTGACCTCTGTGTATAACATTTGTTGGACCATTTGAAAAACTTCCCAAAAATGATTTATCTTTGGTCCATATTAACAAAGATTCTGAAGGTAGCTCTAACCTCGTGCTGCATTTTAGTAATAAAGGAGACATATTTTCTTGACTATATACTGCTTGTGGTGTAACCCTTACTTCTGGAGCTATAGTATTTGAAACTGTAAAAACTACAGATACCTGTACTTGTACTGGTTCTCTGGTTATCTGAAAATTCCTTGTTTTTACCCAATCCTCGTCTCCTTCTGTAATAGAAAGAAATGAAGGATCTAAAACTTTCCCAAAAAGTTGTGTCTTTAACCGAGCATCTGTCTTGGATGTTTCAACTTTCCCTTTTGCGATCATATCATTTGTAATGTCGCCTGACCACTCAGCTTTCTCTTCACCTCTTATCTCTATATTCCAGAATAACACATCTGTAGGACTACATTCCCATGTGCCTGTCTTATTATTGTGTATATAATCTCCTTGTAACTGTGTGAACTTCGTCTTAGGTCCTGTGGCTGCGTGTAATATTATGTCAGTGTCATGTATGAAGTGTAGCTCAATACAGCATTTTGCACCAAAACCCATGCAAATGTTTCCAGTAATATCTACTGAATCGTCCGGTATGTCCTCATCTATTAAGCTTTGTAGATTCGTTCCTCTTGGTTTCCTTGGATGTAAAGTTCCTTTGAAAAGTTCCTTCACTTCACTAGTATTTGTTCCATGGTGTGAAATATCTTCAGCGTAGATCACAGTTGAAACAGTACAAAACAGCAGAAATGTGATTCCCATCAGATAGTAGCTTTTCCTGGGAAATGTCTTTTTCTCCTGAAGGATTGGTGTTGAATCCCTTCCGTCAAGGACGTGGAGTTTCATATTCCAGTTCTTATTGGAATCCATTTCTTCCTAAAAGAAATGCAGTATCATTATTTTGCAATATACAGTTTGCATTGATCAACATGTACCCACAATTTTTGTTGTCTGCGGGTATTTTTAACCACCTTAGATGCTCGTTGCACAAGAATCATTACTTGTCCCATGGTTTCGATAATTTCAAAGGGACCTTCCCAATTACTTTCCCATGGTCCATTCTTCCTGAAAGTTTTAATCATCACTAGAGCCCCTTTCTTGAATTTGGATATATATGGTGGCTCCATTCTCTGCATTCTTGATGCAGCATGTGGAAGAATCGTTTTCAAATTTTCCTGCAACAATTGCAACCATTTGGACCTTGCAACAGCATCTTTTTGTGGTGTAGACAAAAATGGTTCATGAGGAAAAATCAATGGCATTTTTCTTCCTGTCATCAGTTCAAAAGGAGTAAACTGAGTTGTGGCAGAGGTTGTTCCTCTTACACTCAACAATACAAAAGGTACTGCATCAACCCAAGTATTACCTTTGTCCAATAACATCTTGGCAATTCTGGATTTTATTGTTCTATTCATCCTTTCCACAATACCAGCAGACTGTGGATGGTAGGGTACATGAAACTGTTGTCGTACCTCTAGAATAGCACAAACGGCTTGCATGATTTTTCCTGTAAAGTGACTTCCTCGATCAGAGGTGATCATTCTTGGGATCCCCCAAGTACAAAAGACATGATTAACTAATGCTCTAGCTGTAGACAAAGCATCATCTTTCCTGACAGGTAAAATTTCAACCCACTTAGAAAAAACATCTACCACAACCAATGCATACCTGAGACCATTTTTACCTGATGGTAACGGTCCAATGTAGTCGATTTGTAATGTAGACCATGGACCATCTGCAGGTGCGATTCGGAGTAGTGGCGGTTTCTGTCCTTTTGGTCTTGGATTAATTTGGGCACAAATGAGACATGATTGAACAACACTTTGCACTGTCTCCTCCATCTTTTCCCAGTAAAATTTCTCTCTGAGAATGCCTAACAATTTTTGTTGGCCCAAATGACCCAAACTTTCATGATTGTATTTTGTGAACTCAACCTGTAGATGTCTTGGGATAACAGGACGCAACTCCCCGTTTAAGTCATGACACAAAACCCCGTTTTCACAAACAAAGGGAGGTTTTGGATCAACCCGGGAAGCAACAAGAGATGAGTCTTTTTCTTGTTCTTCCACAAAAGAAGGGATATGCGTGTCTATTCTTTGAACTGCTGAAACCTCGAGAGGTTCAGGTTCAAACACCTCTTCTCCTGTCAGGGCTGCCTCTTTGGCTAGCATATCTGCGGTTGCATTTCCAACAGATAATTCATCATCAGATTTTTTATGGGCCGGAACCTTGACAATAGCAAAACCATTAGGGTTTTTTGATGCTATCCTGAAAATTGTCTTCAGTGTGTCACTGTGAACAAGAGTCTTATTAGATGAATCTACATAGCCTCTTTTTTCCCAAACTGACAAGTAATCTGTCAGTGATCTTACAACATAAGAGCTATCGCTGTAGATCACAATGGGACACTGATCATCTGCTTCATTCAGCTGTAGTACCATTTTTACTGCTTCTAGCTCTGCTCTTTGAGCTGAAAAATGACTCGGTAATTTGTGCTTCACAACCTGTCCTCTTTTGGGATAAAAAATGGCATATCCTGAATAATAGTGCCCATCTGAATAGAATCTGGAACCATCTACAAAAATTGGTTCGTCTGTTACCTCTGCTTTCCGTCTGAAAAGTGATGGACTTGGATCCTGAAAAGACTGTAAACAATCATGAGTTTGTCCTTCATATTGCATCAGCTGAGGAAGAACATATTTGGCCTTGTAATCTACCTCAATTTGTTTGGGAGACAATGACAATAACCAATGAGCAAATCTCTGATGTGACACACCTGGGATATTATTCTCAAAGAGAAGTTTTAGTGTAGAATGAGGAGTTTGCAAAATGATTTTGTTGAACCCGACAATATGTTCGGTTGCTTTGACTGCAAAGTACACACCTACCAAGTGTCTTGCACAGGTCTCAAAACCTTTTTCAACAGGTGAGAGAAGCTTTGAAAAATAACCCAAAATTCTCCACTCTTCTCCCTGTAATTGCAGTAACACAGCAGAAACAGAAATCTCCGATGTGTGCACTTGCAAAGCAAATGGAGCCGAAGGATCTACTGTGGACAAAGCAGGTGCATTTTGTAAATTCATTTTCAATTGTTCAAATGAGGTTTGCTGTTCATCACCCCAAGGACCAAAGTAATCACTGTTTTCACCTTTCAAAAGATCATATAAAGGTCTGGCCTTATCTGCAAAATTCTCAATGAAATCCCTTGAATAATTCATAAGACCTAAAAAATGTCTCAATGCCTTGTGTGATGTCGGAATTGGTAGGGAAGCAATTGCCTCAATTCTTTCCTGCAGTGGCTGCCTTTTTCCTGGACTCAACAGCACCCCTAAAAATCTGACCTCAGTCTGCATTAATTTGACCTTTTTGGTGTTCAATTTCAACCCTGCCTCATGCAGCAACTCAAACAATTCTGTCTGAAGAGAAACATGTGTCTCTTTATCCTCTGTAGACAATAAAATATCATCCACATATTGCAGAATGCAATCAGGCCTCGAAAATCTGGATAATACCTTTGCCAATGCCTGATGAAAAACACTAGGTGACAAATGTGCTCCTTGAGGTAACCTGCAAAACAGATATTGCTCGTCCAAGAAAGTAAATGCAAACTTATACTGACAACTCTTTTCAAGAGGTATACTGAAAAAACCATTGCTAATGTCCAGTACAGAGAAGTATTTGGCCTTTGCATTTAACCTTGCCATCATGTCATGAGTATCTGCCACAATTGGTGCGACATTGGGTGTATGCTTATTGAACATCCGTAAATCCAATATCATTCGATAAGAACCATCAGATTTCAAAACACACCACAAAGGATTATTACTTACAGAATTAGCCTTTCGGATAACACCTTGATCTAACAATTCCTGTATGATCTTTGACATAGAGTCAATTGATTCTGGAGGCAATTTATACTGACGCTGTGGCGGGGGATCACGCCCCTCCACATTCACAATAACGTCCTTCATTGTACCAACCTCATTCCTGAACTGAGCCCAAAGAGAAGGAAAAAGCTGTACAATTTCTGTCAATACCTCGTCCAAGAAAGTAAATGCAAACTTATACTGACAACTCTTTTCAAGAGGTATACTGAAAAAACCGTTGCTAATGTCCAGTACAGAGAAGTATTTGGCCTTTGCATTTAACCTTGCCATCATGTCATGAGTATCTGCCACAATTGGCGCGACATTGGGTGTATGCTTATTGAACATCCGTAAATCCAATATCATTCGATAAGAACCATCAGATTTCAAAACACACCACAAAGGATTATTACTTACAGAATTAGCCTTTCGGATAACACCTTGATCTAACAATTCCTGTATGATCTTTGACATAGAGTCAATTGATTCTGGAGGCAATTTATACTGACGCTGTGGCGGGGGATCACGCCCCTCCACATTCACAATAACGTCCTTCATTGTACCAACCTCATTCCTGAACTGAGCCCAAAGAGAAGGAAAAAGCTGTACAATTTCTGTCAATACCTCGTCATCATTAGTGTCAGGCCACAAATGGTCAGATGACACCACATCATTCAAGCAAATACTTCCAACATGGCTATAATCATTAGGATCAATGACTACCGGTTTACAACCATTGGAATCTTTCCAGATCACTTGATTTCCTAGGTCAACTACCCATCCGAATTTCTGCATAAAATCTGTGCCAAGTATATTTTCAGAATCACGACAATACCAGATGTCTTTCTGTTTTGAAAGAACTAGGTATTTCCAATATCACATTGGGAACTAAGGTTGCTTTAGTTCCACCTTTTCCACTGAAACCGACAATTGTACAAACTGGTGAATCTGGGTTTAGCTTCAAATCAAGGTTTGTAACACTTAACTGAGCTCCTGTGTCAATAAGAAATACAGCATTCTGGCCTGCTAAACTTACTTTGATAAATGGTCTTCCACAGTCATCCAATGTAACTCGAGTCACAAATTCCAATGGATGTGGTACAGGAATAGTCTGTGATTGTCAGAAAGATGAAGGAGATGGGAGAAGACCAGTGTCCCTCTTAAAAGACCTTGGAATTCTATCCCTTGACTCTGTTTCCTTCACTGTCATTTCTCTGATCTGTCTGATTAATGGTGCATATGGTGACTGTGTTTGTCTGTTGGCAGTATGAGCAGGTGCAGATAATTGTAATGCAGGTGCGGAAGGTGTGGTGTATGATTTTGGCATGAGTCCGTTTTCCCTTCCAAGCTTACCTGTTCCTTGTGTACCCATCTCTGATTCTGCTCTCAAAAATTTCCTGCACTGCCACTTCAAGTGTCCAGGTATACCACAAAAATAACAATGGATATTGTTCCTTTGTGTAGTATTTTTACCTCTATGCTCAATGTAATCCCTGCTCTTGGAGAATACTGTGGCTCTAGGTTTCAGCTGACTGTCTTCCTTCTCATGAACTACCGCTATTTTAGCCTTGACCTGATTTTGTTTCATGGATCTCCTTATTCTGTCAATAAAAACTGTTGCTTCTTGCAATGATGGCTGAGTGTTAGCCAATTGCACTGAGGCAGGATCTAAGTACTTGAACTTCTTTACAAAAAATTTGATCATGGATGCTGGCTCTTCGTGAGGCCCGAGATCCATTACCATCCTATAGGCCTGTTCAAACTTTACCAAAAAAGAGAATGGGTCTTCAGAAATATTTGTTTGTAAACTCCCTAAAATATCAACTGTAGGCATGTCTTCTCCAGTTGTAAACAATACTAATTGTCTAAGTCTGTCTTCTTTTGTACTATGTGCCATTTCATTCTCATCATTTAATCTGGGTGTGGTCTGTAATCTTTTTCCCATATGTGAAGGTAACCAAACTTTGAATATTTTATTCTTTTGCTCATCATTCAGATTGTATTTGTCTGTGTTTGATTCAAAAGTGTCCGCATTATAAAAGGCATCCATCTTATCATTGTAATTTGGAATGTCTTTTACAATTTTCATTAACTGATCGTGTATTTTCAGATTAATGCGTGCTGCTCTGTCATGTAATTTTTTCCGTTGTAATTCTACTGCCTCTAATTCCTCTACTGAAGCATCTGGATCCTGCATGTTTGGTACAAATGATGAGGCAGCAGCACTGTCCT
Organism: Dendrobates tinctorius; assembly: GCF_039654945.1. NCBI lineage: Eukaryota > Metazoa > Chordata > Amphibia > Anura > Dendrobatidae > Dendrobates > Dendrobates tinctorius. Next base: position 12,680,653 of record NW_027361794.1, read on the forward strand.
CCTGTTTACTTGTTAATCTTGTGTTAGCAGAAACCCTTTTTATGTCTTGTCGTAATTTAGACAATAACTCTGTCCTGGTATCTATTTGATCCTCCAATTGTTCAATGTGCTCTGACAAAATCAAACAATTTGGACAATCAAAGTAATCCCCGTCAGACTCTTGTGTGTCACCTGGTGTGTCAGTGTGATTAATGTCTTGTGTGACAATGCATGTTTTATAGGTGTTAGGTTCAGTTTTCTCAAAGACTAGGCTATTATACACATGAACTAGCTGCATAACATTCTGAAGTTTCCTTTGTAATTTTCTTACTGAGAAAAACCTTTTGTCAATTTTAACATTTTCTGCCTCACATTGATTATACAAACTAGACCATAATTGGGCATCCGTATGATTATGAACAAACTTGAAATCTATGTTACTTTTCTTAGCATAATCATGTATAAAATCCATTATATTTTTTCTCACCTATTGAGAGTCTTTCCCGTCAATGGATGGTCCTCTGTGTCCTTATGCAATCCTCAGATCTCCGTCTGGATGAGACGCATGCAGCTCTTTACGATCCTCACCCGTCGTCTCCAGGTTCAGTCTGATCCTTGTGCCGTGAAATAGTGGAATTCCTGAGGAGGCTTGTACAACAGGTGGTTTTTAGCAAAGTTCTCGTGCTCCCCCTTGTACAATCGAGGAAGGAATGCCAACCAAAATTAGCACAAAAGATCAGGCTGGCTAAGGCTCTCCAAAATGTAGAAAAATATATATATATCTTCTTGCATGGTTGAGAATCAAAAGTAAAAGCAATGTTGAATTGAGGATAAAATAAATCTTGTTTTTAATTGTTCATTTCAAAAAGTGATTACAAAAATGAAGAAAAGTAAGTTCATGACATGCAATAATTATTTGAAGAGAAAACGAGCATTGTTCTTACATATAGTCTTGAGCAGCTGTGTTGTCCGGGTGTTCGAGAGTCTCAAGGGATATGAGATCTCCTGAACAAGAGTTAGGCCGGCTTTATATACTATTCTGACCTATAAACTACAACCACATATGGTGGCTTGCCACTATGTTCATAACTTCTTCCATATTAAGTGAACCCTAGTTATTTTAACAATATGCATACAGTTATTTATGCATTACCTTAGTCTGAGATATTTAAGCCTAAAGTCTGAGATCTTTAGAACCATTCATTATCTCTAAATAGTCACATTTTGACAGCTTTGACAAGTGACCTATAGACATTTGACAAGAGAGACAGCTGTGTGAGCCAAGGAACTCAGAATAACTCAGTCACTTCTCTAAAGTAAGCAGAGCCTCTGCTAGCTGGACTCTGTATATTTTTTATTATAGAAATACTGATATTTTACATAGCCCCCCCTAATTTGAAATTTGCCGTTTTTGAATGGATTATGATAGATATTCATTAGATCCGGTTTGATCAGCAAAAATTAACATTAGATCTCCTTTCGTTCCCGGGATATTGGGGTGTCAGGTGGGGGGTTAGGTACGGGTTAGCCCCCCCCCCAATTTGAAATTTGCAGTTTTTTGGATGGATTCTGATAGATATTCGTTAGATCCGGTTCAGCAGCGGTCCTGAGGTGTAGATGGAGAAGAGGAGGGGTCCAATTGGGGGAGACCAACAGAGAGAGAGTGAAGTGAGGAGGTGGTGAGTGAGTGGGACAATCTGAAAGTTCGGTCAGTGAGTCATTTTTGTCCCCCATGATGCCTACAGGCCGCCTCTTCGCAATCATCGCAGCACACTCCCCCCCCTTCCTCGCCGCGACACATCGCCAGTGAAGTCCTGATGCTGCCCACAACTGGCCCCCGCCGAAGTCGCCACTGCTCAAACGGATCTAACGAATATCTATCAGAATCCATTTAAAAAACGGCAAATTTCAAAGTACAGGGGGGCCTGTTTTTTGCATAGCTAGCAAGTTGTATTTTTCCTTGGCACCACTTTGGAGTGCATATAATGTTTTGTATAACTTTTATTTATTTTTTAGGATGGAGAAAATTTTTAAAAAATTAATTGCGCTAATGTTTTTTGAGTTTTATTTTTAGTTAGTTTCCTGTGCGGTAAAAATAGCAGAATAACTTTATTCTCCGTGTCAGGTCAGACACACCGAAACCAAATTTATGTAATTTTTTTTTTTTTTTACTACTTTTAAAAAGTAAAATGTTTTTTTTTTAAATAATGAGAGAGGATTTGGTCTCGCCGCATGCGCAGCCCCGTAGAGCTTTTATTTGTCTGACTACGGAGCTGTGGGATGCCTCATTTTTTGCGGGAAGAGTTGTAGCTTTTATTCGGACCATTTTGGGGTATATCCGATTTTTTTAATTACGTTTTATGCCTTTTTTTGTGACTCAAACAGTGAAAAAAATAGAAATTATGGCTTTTTTTTATTTTTTATGGCGTTTACCATGTGGAATAAATATTAAAATATTTAATTTTTGGGGGTTGGGATCCCAGCTGACGGTAGGACAGCTGGGTTCCTGCGATTGCCGACGGGGCAAGCTGGGGCTGCCATTCCCCGCCCGACGTGAAAACTCTATGGCGGAGGAATAAGGCCCGGCTGGCCCCGTCGGCAAAAGTCAATGGGCGGTCGTCAAGGGGTTAAAAAAGCCTGTACATAGACTAAACAAAAACTCCTCATGTGGTCTCATTTTTAATCAATTTAATTATCAAACAAATACAGTGGGGGAAAAAAAGTATTCAGTCAGTCAGCAATAGTGCAAGTTCCACCACTTAAAAAGATGAGAGGCGTCTGTAATTTACATCATTGGTAGACCTCAACTATGGGAGACAAACTGAGAAAAAAAAATCCAGAAAATCACATTGTCTGGTTTTTTTTTCATTTTATTTGCATATTATGGTGGAAAATAAGTATTTGGTCAGAAACAAAATTTCATCTCAATACTTTGTGATATATCCTTTGTTGGCAATGACAGAGGTCAAACGTTTTCTGTAAGTCTTCACAAGGTTGCCACACACTGTTGTTGGTATGTTGGCCCATTCCTCCATGCAGATCTCCTCTAGAGCAGTGATGTTTTTGGCTTTTCGCTTGGCAACACGGACTTTCAACTCCCTCCAAAGGTTTTCTATAGGGTTGAGATCTGGAGACTGGCTAGGCCACTCCAGGACCTTGAAATGCTTCTTACGAAGCCACTCCTTCGTTGCCCTGGCGGTGTGCTTTGGATCATTGTCATGTTGAAAGACCCAGCCACGTTTCATCTTCAATGCCCTTGCTGATGGAAGGAGGTTTGCACTCAAAATCTCACGATACATGGCCCCATTCATTCTTTCATGTACCCGGATCAGTCGTCCTGGCCCCTTTGCAGAGAAACAGCCCCAAAGCATGATGTTTCCACCACCATGCTTTACAGTAGGTATGGTGTTTGATGGATGCAACTCAGTATTCTTTTTCCTCCAAACACGACAAGTTGTGTTTCTACCAAAGAGTTCCAGTTTGGTTTCATCAGACCATAGGACATTCTCCCAAAACTCCTCTGGATCATCCAAATGCTCACTAGCAAACTTCAGACGGGCCCGGACATGTACAGGGTTAAGCAGTGGGACACGTCTGGCACTGCAGGATCTGAGTCCATGGTGGCGTAGTGTGTTACTTATGGTAGGCCTTGTTACATTGGTCCCAGCTCTCTGCAGTTCATTCACTAGGTCCCCCCGCGTGGTTCTGGGATTTTTGCTCACCGTTCTTGTGATCATTCTGACCCCACGGGGTGGGATTTTGCGTGGAGCACCAGATCGAGGGAGATTATCAGTGGTCTTGTATGTCTTCCATTTTCTAATTATTGCTCCCACAGTTGATTTCTTCACTCCAAGCTGGTTGGCTATTGCAGATTCAGTCTTCCCAGCCTGGTGCAGGGCTACAATTTTGTTTCTGGTGTCCTTTGACAGCTCTTTGGTCTTCACCATAGTGGAGTTTGGAGTCAGACTGTTTGAGGGTGTGCACAGGTGTCTTTTTATACTGATAACAAGTTTAAACAGGTGCCATTACTACAGGTAATGAGTGGAGGAAAGAGGAGACTCTTAAAGAAGAAGTTACAGGTCTGTGAGAGCCAGAAATCTTGATTGCTTGTTTCTGACCAAATACTTATTTTCCACCATAATATGCAAATAAAATGAAAAAAAAACAGACAATGTGATTTTCTGGATTTTTTTTTCTCAGTTTGTCTCCCATAGTTGAGGTCTACCTATGATGTAAATTACAGACGCCTCTCATCTTTTTAAGTGGTGGAACTTGCACTATTGCTGACTGACTAAATACTTTTTTTCCCCACTGTAAATCTTATTAGTACAGTGAAAAACACAAGTAAAAGTAATACCTTACAGAAATAGATATTTAACAGTGAAAACCTGAAAGTTTAGGACTGCAAATCCCTGTAATATAAATAGAACACCTACATTTTAACATCTAGACGGAGTTCCTGAGTTATCGGTGTTTGACTTACACAAAAAACAAAGAAAATTACTAATGTGACTCGATATAAATTTATTCAAATGTTTAATCTCATAGAATACCAATAATAATTTACAATAAATATTCATGAAAGATGTAGGCTGTATCTGAAGAAGAGAAGGACTGGAAATTCCCATGAGTGCAAAGTAACTCAAACAAAACAAAGAAGAACACCAACACCCCAACACCGGGGCGTTCCTGTTCTTCTTCTTCTTTCCTTTGAGTTACTTTGCACTCATGGGAATTTTCAGTCCTTCTATTCTTCAGATACAGCCTACATCTTTCGTGAATATTTATTGTAAATTATTATTGGTATTCTATGAGATTAAACATTTCAATAAATTTATCTCCATTTCCCTTTTAGTTTTTCTTCACTCATACAAAAACCCTACTTCGGAATGGAGGAACCGTCTTTGGATAGAAAGAAGTGTGTGGCGGTCGGGGCGCTCCTCCGAGGCCGGCTTAGCTCCTAGTAGAGGCTGTAGCTGTGCTCAGCCTGTGAGGAGCTTGGCAAGCGCTGCTGTGTGTCACTGCCTCCTAAGCGTCCTGACCCAGCCTGCAGATGTCGGATCAGCTCAGACAGCAGCAGCCCTCCTGTAGGTGAGCGGGATGATGAGCTTCATGCAGCCACTTGCTCCTGCTGCCATGTAAGCCATATTGCTGTGCAGCAGGTGGTGAGGAGTGGGATTCAGGACACACAGGAGAGCAAAGCGAAGGCAACATTACTGACTTTGGGGGCATTATTGCTGAAGATGGGGGTATGTGAGGGTTGTTACTTGTATTACATGTATTGTCTGTAAACATTACTGCATGTAACATGGAAAGTGATCCTACTTAATCGCCAATACACCATGGACATCTCAGTGTTTTGGTTGGAATTTCATTTGTAAAGTTGAACTGTCATCAAAAAATAGATTTTGTTTAAAGGGTACCGCAACGTTTTTTTATTTATTTTTAATTCTGTCATGCTGTGGCTGCTGGCCACAGCATGACAGTAAGTTATGTGCGGCAGTGCGGCGGGACATCTGTCCACCAATGCCGCTGCACCAGTCGGGGGACCCCCTACCCCCGCCGAATCTGGTGAGTGGAAACCTTCAATGACCTGGTGATGAACCAGGTCATTAGGCATAACGCCCACCGCCGCTGAAGCCCGCCCACCCACAGCCATTGAATGGGCCAAGAGCCGACGTCACGTGACGCGGCGGTCTGCTGCATCATGTGATGTTGCAGGGGGCGTGGCCCCGCATCGTAGCCACTCCTGGCCTGCCCCCGGCGCGAGGACCTTGACTCATTTAGCATTTTGCCAGATCAGTCAAGCGATTTCTGGCTTTGGCGGTGGGAGGAGCGGGGACGTTGCATTTGCAGCAGCACGGCGGGCTGCAGGAGGTCTGGAGCACAGCTGCAGCTGCACACAGTTTTCTGTCATGCTGTGTGCATCAGCCACAGCATGACAGAATATAGAGTAAAGGTTCAGGTGCTCTTTAACGCTGTGTCCATGCTCACAATTTTTCCCCATCAATGACTGCCATCATGGCAGGAAAGAAAAAAAGGTGAGGTGATAGTCCGATTCAAAGTGAATGGGACCATCATTACAATTTTTTGTCTCCCCACTACTTCACCGTCCCGTCATGTCATTGTAAGACTGGGCGGGAAAGTAGTGGGGAGATTATGCTGCTAGCAGCATTATTCTTGTCGTCATTCACTGATGGTCAGAGCACTGCCTGTCGTCTGCCCCTCAGAGAATTAATAATTTTCAATGTAGTTTCAGGCCGCCGACTATCATTTCTCTGGCACCTCCTCTAGTTCATGAGCTGGAGGTGGTCGGATCGCTGACGTCTGGCACACTCTTGTGTACTTGCAATCTGCACATCAGCCTGCATGGAAGTGAACAGTGCCAGCAGGGGAGATCATCAAGTATACTGGATGATGTCCGCCATCTGAACACAGAAGCTGGAGGAGGAGACAAATGAGATAGTTAGCTGCCTCAGACGGCATGCCTCTGCACACCCATCAGGCTGGGAATGCCTCTTTAGTGGGCATCATGCTTCTTTCTCTTTTGGATTTATATATGTTGGTGTGCTTAAAGGGAATCTTCCACCTAATGCTACCCTATGCAGCTGTCAGCAGACATGTATTGTCCTGCAGACACACAGAATAATGACACCAGTGGCGCTCCACTCCGAGGTGCCGTCTGGGTGCTGCAGCGCCCAGAACTAGGTGCATGCCAGCTATCTAATAGCACGACTAGGCTGGTCATGTGGTCACTAGCCCAGCTCTGCTGCCAGTTCTCAGCATTTCAGTGAAGCATTCTACACTCGTGTGAATGACTAATATCCTATATATGAATAAATTGGCCAACACAAATAACGTAATGAGGAGGCTTGAAGTAAAGGACGGGTTTGCAGCTACTTGGCACATTTTCCTATTGTGCACTTATGTGCTTAAAGTGGGATTAAATTTCCTAACACACAGCTATGTACATCCATTCTACTGCCGCCATCCATATCTGCACACACTGACCAGCAGATCCATACACACACTCATGCACGGATTACACACAGCAGATCAGACCTTCCTGCATAGAAATATGCCATACATAGGAAATCAATACCAACCTTCACATTTAGTGATCACACTTGTACGAGGATGTGTTTCTCTGCCTGCTCTTATGACTAAAGTGAAGCTGAACATCCAAAGAAAAGGATCACACACAGGGTCAAACAGAGGGCGGGATCAAAATCACTCAAAAGTGGAGACATGGTGTTGATAAAACTACATGCAAATGTAAAAGGAGCTAAGTGGGTTTTCAAGCCATTGCCCCACCTGGTTTTTCCACATGTGGTTTTCAATGGCATCATGCAGTGCTTAGGGAGCGGATGAGCATGTGATCGGCTCCATCATGCTCCGCTCCTCTGTTCCGCCGCTATGCCACCTGTTGCATTTCCTGCCCTGTATTTAGCTTTCAGGTAACTTTTGATAAGTCATAGAGGCATATCAACGTTTATCTGCTGACGTAGGCTAAGTTCACACAGCTTAAATATGACACCTGTTTTGTCTGAGCCGAAATTAAACTCTGAATGTGGTACTGCAGGGGTTCCTTGGTGTCTCCTGCTGGCGGGGTGACATCGCCCCTCCAGTGTCCTATGCCGGGGAAATGCCAGGGAACCACAGGCAAGCCCTGCAGTACAAGACCCACAGGTAGCCGAAAGCAAGGGAGGCCATGAGTACCCATGCCGCTGCAGCGGAGCACTGCTCACAGGCGTCCCTCTGTTGTGGCACTGTAAGGATTCCCTGAGCTTTCCCGCTGGGGGGGTGACGTCACCCCACCAGCGTTCTGCAGCCTGGGAAAATCCCGGGGAACCCCTTCAGCACCATACATCACATGCTCACATTGGATTACAGATCAGCTACTACCAGGGGTCAAGTTCTGGGAAAAAAATGTGGGAACTCACCCAAGATTTCCTACTTGCCCCCACTCTGATGAGAGTTACACCAACGTAGTAATGAAATAATACTGCCATACTGTGACTGAATAAAACACCATGCAAAGACCAATATTACTCCTATACAGTGACCATAGATAGGCAGAAACTAGCTACACAGGCGCTCTGCAGACCGCACTAGTGGTTATGTTACTTTTAGGCTTCTTTCACATGATCATATGCGTATTGCGCGCGTTAAAAATGCAGCGTTGTCACTGCACATTTCCCGTCATATTTCACGCAGCCCAGTTATTTGTATTAATGGGCTAATCGTGTAATATGCTACAGAATAGAACATCCTGTAATTGTTATTTTTTTTTTTTACACACATTTGTGTATGCGTGAAAATAACGCATATGAGAATAAACGCATCGGTTTCAATGGGTACATTTCATCGTGAAATACACATGCGTGAAAAACAGCGTATTACACGACAAAACTAAGATCATGTGAAAGAGGCCTTATATCCAGTGGTCACATGCGACGTTTGCTGTTACTGGGGTCATTTGCTTTGCCTATTTCTAGTCCAGACCGCCACAATGAATTTTCCAAGCCGCTACTTGTCTCTGTAGGATTTTGCATTCAGACAGCTACGGGTTAGCCCCCCCCCCAGAAAAAGAACGGAACTATCTCGGGAACAACAGGAGATCTAACGTTAATTTTTGCTGATCAAACCGGATCTAACGAATATCTATCAGAATCCATCCAAAAAATGGCAAATTTCAAAGTTGGGGGGGCTAACCCGTACCTAACCCCCCACCTGACACCCCCAATATCTCGGGAACGAAAGGAGATCTAACGTTAATTTTTGCTGATCAAACCGGATCTAACGAATATCTATCAGAATCCATCCAAAAAACGGCAAATTTCAAAGTTGGGGGGGGCTAACCCGTACCAAACCCCCCACCTGACACCCCCAATATCTCGGGAACAAAAGGAGATCTAACGTTAATTTTTGCTGATCAAACCGGATCTAACGAATATCTATCAGAATCCATCCAAAAAATGGCAAATTTCAAATTAGGGGGGGCTAACCCGTACCTAACCCCCCCACCTGACACCCCCAATATCTCGGGAACGAAAGGAGATCTAACGTTAATTTTTGCTGATCAAACCGGATCTAACGAATATCTATCAGAATCCATCCAAAAAACAGCAAATTTCAAAGTTGGGGGGGCTAACCCGTACCTAACCCCCCCACCTGACACCCCCAATATCTCGGGAACGAAAGGAGATCTAACGTTAATTTTTGCTGATCAAACCGGATCTAACGAATATCTATCAGAATCCATCCAAAAAACTGCAAATTTCAAATTAGGGGGGGCTAACCCCCCACCGCCCCCCCCAATATCTCGGGAACGAAAGGAGATCTAACGTTAATTTTTGCTGATCAAACCGGATCTAACGAATATCTATCAGAATCCATCCAAAAAACGGCAAATTTCAAAGTTGGGGGGGCTAACCCGTACCTAACCCCCCACCTGACACCCCCAATATCTCGGGAACAAAAGGAGATCTAACGTTAATTTTTGCTGATCAAACCGGATCTAACGAATATCTATCAGAATCCATCCAAAAAATGGCAAATTTCAAATTAGGGGGGGCTAACCCGTACCTAACCCCCCACCTGACACCCCCAATATCTCGGGAACGAAAGGAGATCTAACGTTAATTTTTGCTGATCAAACCGAATCTAACGAATATCTATCAGAATCCATGCAAAAAACGGCAAATTTCAAATTGGGGGGGCTAACCCGTACCTAACCCCCCACCTGACACCCCCAATATCTCGGGAACAAAAGGAGATCTAACGTTAATTTTTGCTGATCAAACCGGATCTAACGAATATCTATCAGAATCCATCCAAAAAATGGCAAATTTCAAATTAGGGGGGGCTAACCCGTACCTAACCCCCCACCTGACACCCCCAATATCTCGGGAACGAAAGGAGATCTAACGTTAATTTTTGCTGATCAAACCGGATCTAACGAATATCTATCAGAATCCATCCAAAAAACTGCAAATTTCAAATTAGGGGGGGCTAACCCCCCACCGCCCCCCCAATATCTCGGGAACGAAAGGAGATCTAACGTTAATTTTTGCTGATCAAACCGGATCTAACGAATATCTATCAGAATCCATCCAAAAAACAGCAAATTTCAAATTAGGGGGGGCTAACCCGTACCTAACCCCCCACCTGACACCCCCAATATCTCGGGAACAAAAGGAGATCTAACGTTAATTTTTGCTGATCAAACCGGATCTAACGAATATCTATCAGAATCCATGCAAAAAACGGCAAATTTCAAATTAGGGGGGGCTAACCCGTACCTAACCCCCCACCTGACACCCCCAATATCTCGGGAACAAAAGGAGATCTAACGTTAATTTTTGCTGATCAAACCGGATCTAACAAATATCTATCAGAATCCATCCAAAAAATGGCAAATTTCAAATTAGGGGGGGCTAACCCGTACCTAACCCCCCACCTGACACCCCCAATATCTCGGGAACGAAAGGAGATCTAACGTTAATTTTTGCTGATCAAACCGGATCTAACGAATATCTATCAGAATCCATCCAAAAACTGCAAATTTCAAATTAGGGGGGGCTAACCCGTACCTAACCCCCCACCGCCCCCCCCCAATATCTCGGGAACGAAAGGAGATCTAACGTTAATTTTTGCTGATCAAACCGGATCTAACGAATATCTATCAGAATCCATCCAAAAAACGGCAAATTTCATAGTTGGGGGGGCTAGCTACGGGTTAGCCCCCCCTGGAAAAGATCGTAAATATCTCATTTTGTAGGGGTGATCTAACGTTAGTTTTGGTTGATCAAACCGGATCTAACAAAGATCTAACGAATGTAGTCATTTTTTACCCAAATTCTCACTAAGGGGGGGCTAACCCGGGGGTGGTCGTACACACATGGCTCTGCACCGTACACCTCGTACACACGCGGCTCTGCTACATACACACTGTAAACCCCTCCTGACCCCACACAGAAACTTCTCCTCATCCAGCACCATGACAACCAGCACAGCAGAGTCCTGCATACACTGAGGCCCTGATCATGTGACCCCTGACTCCTCCCCTCCTGTGACCTCATCCCAGGTCCTGTGCGCACAGAGCAGCCATATATGTGGAGTGCGGCTCTGCGGGTGGAGGCTCCACACCAGGACTGTAGCAGGTAAAGACCCCAATATCCACAGGTGTCTCTTCTAATTGGGGGAATCTATCACCTCTAATAATCCTCGGACAGTTCTGACAAACACAGTAACGTGCCCCTTTATGGAGGGGACAGAAAGTCTGTTTAGTCTCTTTAGCTTCATAGTATCAGCTCTAATCCAATGGTGAGAGAGAGATTTACCCTGAAGAGTCACAGATTGTGGGGTTGGTATAAAATGTTATATTTAGGGGGTTCTGTGTTGTCTCCTTATAAGAATCACAATGGTTTTGTTCCTTTTCCGCTGTTAGATACAAACGACCCAACTATGAGAGACGGGAACCGAGGAAACCTGTATTACTCTCATAGTACGGGGCCTCTTTGTTTGCCCCCACACAGTACTGACGGGAAACCTTCATATAGACGGCTGGTGGGGATGGAGTCAGTGACGGACTCTGGCCAAATATGTGTCTAGAGCCGTAGTAGAAGATGAAGATGTCGTCCTCATCATGAAGTAGTTATTTCTCCTGTCCCGTGTAATGAATATCTCCTGCAGTATTGCTAATGCCGATTCCAGTGTCGGTAAATGAGACGAGAATTAGCGTTATGGAAGATGAGTCTATGAGGAACGTATTCAGCTGCCGACTCCGAGGGAGAAACTGCTTGTTGTCTGTGGCCTAAATATATAGGTTTTATTAGTAGATGTAAAGAAGGAAACTAAATACTGTAAAATAATAAATCTCATATGTTTCCTTATTATCTCCAGTAATTGTATTATTACACAGGATTTTTATGATGTTACATCGGCTCATCTTCTCATTCAGGTCTCTACAATATCGGATCCTCTCAGTGAAGATCTTCTACATAAGAGAATTTTCCTGATTTACCCATCAAAGATGGATATGGACAGAGACAAGATGGTGGAGAGGATATTACACCTCACCCTAGAGATCCTCTTCCGGCTTACTGGAGAGGTGAGAGATTCTGATGACGTCACATTACATCATTCTTATCTATGGGAATAACAGACAGAACTGGAGAGGTGAGGACTCTGGAAATGTCTGTAGTGAGATTTATTAATGTGTCTCTCCATAACCAGGATTACACAGTAGTGAAGAAGACCTCTAGTGAGCGCTGTCAGGACCCTGTGTCTGAGGGAGGGGGAAGATCCCTGAGCCCAATAATGCGGCCTCCTCTGATACATGATGACATTAATGACCAGAAGATCCTAGAACTCACCTACAAGATGATTGAGCTGCTGACTGGAGAGGTGACACTGCTGGGAATGCTGGGACATTATACAGTAATGCTATGAAGGGATCCGGGGGCTGACGGTATCATTGTATGTGTCAGGTTCCTATAAGGTGTCAGGATGTCGCCGTCTATTTCTCCATGGAGGAGTGGGAGTATTTAGAAGGACACAAAGATCTGTACAAGGACATCATGATGGAGGTTCCCCAGCCCCTCACATCACCAGGTAATAGACAGGACTAAATACACACGGCCTATAAGTATCTGTATGTAAAGAATGAATTCAGTCCCTGTATGTGTTTCCTCCAGATTTATCCAGTAAGAGGACAACACCAGAGAGATGTCCCCGTCCTCTTCCACAGAACTGTAAACAAGAAGATCCCAATGCTCCTCAGGATCATCAGGTAGATGGAGAGAAGGTGTCATGAGATCTCCCCTATGATGTGTAGGAGGCTGTGAAGGTCTTGTGCTCAGTCTTGTTTTATCCCCCAGTATTATATGATTTGTACTTGTGTAATGAGAACGGTGGAGATGGCAGGATTAGAGCTGATCATAGATGTGACTTCTCCATCTGTCTGTGACTTTTACAATATTCTTTTCAGGGTGAAGATCTGACCCATATTAATACTACAGAGACATATGTGAGGGGTGATGAGCTGTGTAAAGATGAAATTCCTACATATGACTACCCAGGTGAGTAGTAACCACTAAATGCAGAGAAGTCACAGATTCTTCTCAGTCACCGGCTGTGGCTGCTTTATCGGTCATGTAGTCCAGCCATAATTATCACGTTCACCATTTTGCTTCCCGAGTACAACATTCTCCTCCACCCAAAACTGTTCAAATGACTTTGGGCATTGAAAGCCCTTTTCTATAGAACTTACCCCCTGGTATTAGAAGACGCTGACCGTTACCTGCCCACATCTGTAAACTTCAAAGCCAAATGACAGCTTACATAGAATGTGCTGACAAGTTATAAAATCAATTGAAGAAAAGTATTATGATGGGCCTGCAAGAGAAAGCGGAGGGTAATGATGCTGTTGGCTTCCTAGAACCCTGATATCTTATTGGATGAATCTACCTTCTCTCCCTTCTGTGCTGCTGAATGTGCTCATATGGTCCCTACAAGACCAGGTCCAGTCTTTCTGGTCACGTAAAGAACAACACCGTGAGCAAAACTATGGAGTGGTGCTAAGGTTAGGTTCCCAAACTATGTAGACAGTAAATAGAAACCTAGCACTCAACTTAAAGGGGTTGTCCGGGCTTTTCACATAATCTCAGTACATATCTGGGCTGCAGAATGGTGACAATAACTAATTTACCTTCTTTCACCAGTTTGCAGGGTTTTCTAGATATCACTCTCTTGCTTCTGAGCAGAACGTCCAAGGGGGGTGTGTTCTGGCATTGAAATGAGAACTGGTCGTTTCCTCCTACTCTACTAAAAATCTGCCCTCTATAGCAACAACCCCACCCTCCATAGCAACAGGCCCTCCCCATCCACATGAACAAGCCCTCCTCACACAGTAACAAATCCTCCCCCTCTAGCAGCCTCCGTGCAGAGAGCAGAACCACCCAGCTGCTCCTCCCCCAGACACACACTGAACAGTGATCTATGGAAAGTGAAACTCTAGTGAGGAGGGAAAATCATCCTGCATTCTGGGCCACTCCATGATTACAATACATAACTCACTCATTATTAGTGATTCCTTCCCTCAGTGTCCCAGGCTTCTGGCAGTGATGGGGATTGGATGGCAGCTCTGTGTCACTGATGTCTTCACACAGCAGCAGATTTGGTGCAGTGTATGTGTCAGCATGTCTGGTATACAGCCTGCAGCAGCCATCTATTGTGTATACAGCCTGCAGCAGCCATCTATTGTGTATACAGCCTGCAGCAGCCATCTATTGTGTATACAGCCTGCAGCAGCCGTCTATTGGGTATACAGCCAGCAACAATCTATACTGTATGTGTAATATATATATATATATATATACACTGTATATATATATATATATATTATGCTGGAATGGAGGCAGAGCTGGAGTGGAGGATGGGCGGCATCTCCAGGGGACCCGAGAATGTTATCAGTAAAGGACCCTGAAATTTCGAGTGTCAGCCCTGCAGGGATGAGAGCATAGATGGAAGAAGACATCAGGGTGGAGAGAACACAGAGGGGAGAAGACAGCACAGGGGAAGAGCACACAGGGCGAGACAGCACAAAGGAGAGAGCACATGAGGGGAGAAGACAGCACAGGAAGAAGAGAGAGTGGACAGGGTGAAAGACAGCTCCACAGAGCTCACCCCATCGTGACATCACTGCAATAGCATCGGGCCCACATCTAGTATATATATTATACACATATATCTACTATAGACTTACATTAGGTGCTATATATAGTTTTCATTACACAATATACAATTATCTACAAGGAGTATGGCATGGAACATGTAATGGCCCTATCTATTACCATTGTGGATGTGATGTAGATTGTGCTGCTTTCACAAATACAGGATCACTGCTGTGTTCTTTCCAATGCTGGAATGATGATAAAGATGAGTGCTGGTGCAGTTTACTGACAGCCAATGAGTGGGCAGTGGGTGGTGCTGGTCACTGGAGCTTGGTGGAGCTTCACACGTACACTGCACCAAATCTGCTGCTGTGTGAAGACATCAGTGACACAGAGCTGTCTCATTCACACAGCAGAGGCTTTGTCACAGAACAGATTACATCAGTGACTGCCATCCCCTGTGCAGATTAGAAGCTGCAGACCCCCATCACTGGCCATCACACAGTCTGTACTCACTGCTGCCAGCAGCCGAGCCCCATCACTGCCAGCCCGAGCCCCATCACTGCCAGCATCCTGGGACAGTGAGGGAAGGAATCACTGATAATTAGTGAATTATGTATTGTAATCATGGAGTGGCCCAGAATACAGGACGATGTTCCCTCCTCACTAGAGTTTCACTTTCCATAGATCACTGTTCAGTGTGTGTCTGGGGGAGGAGCAGCTGGGTGGTCCTGCTCTCTGCACTGAGGCTGCTAGAGGGGGAGGATTTGTTACTGTGTGAGGAGGGCTTCTTCATGTGGACGGGGAGGGCCTGTTCATGTGGACAGGGAGGGCCTGTTGCTATAGAGGGCAGGTTTTTAGTAGAGTAGGAGGAAACGACCAGTTCTCATTTCAATGCCATAACACCCCCCCCTTGGACGTTCTGATCAGAAGCAAGAGAATGATATCTAGAAAACCCTGCAAACTGGTGACAGAAGGTAAATTACTTATTGTCACCATTCGGCAGCCCAGATATGCACTGAGATTATGTGAAAAGCCCGGACAACCCCTTTAAATGCGTATGCTGGAAAACTTATTGTAGTATACAAGAAAAATGTTTCGGTCTTTGTGACCTTCTTCAGTTACTACAAAAGTAAGTGAAATTACAAGAAAACAGAAAAATATTTAAATAAAAGATAATAACAAAGGTATATACAAGGTATAATCAAAGGTCATATGCATTAAAAATAATTAAGCGCAGATAATAATGACCAGGTATCTCCTGCAATCGTAAATCAAGCCAGGTGGGTAGAGGAGCAGTAGGAGGAAGATGAAACACTCAGAGTGTGTGACATACCGTGCTGTTCTTAGTATGCAGCAAGCAGATAGTCATCTGACAAATGATTTTCAGTGTGCTTCTGACATCTGTTTGGACCAGATGCTACTGCCACAAGCTTATTCCTTTTTCATGTGGAATTTCCTAGTATGGTCACTCTTCTACAGACCTCCTCACGGCATATTAAGAATGGCTCAACTCACCAGCCACCACTGGCTCTCGATATTTCGCCTCCTTTTGATGTACTCGCATAAATCACTATAATAAAATTACTAAATGTCACTGAACCTTGTTCACATTGTCTATGTCACCTCCATTTCCGTCCCCAAACTTTAGGACTGGTATATGCTCACTCACACTTCCTTTATGCAAGTTTCACTGAATACCGTTTCAGTCATCTAGCAGTTAAACTGAGAACTCTTAGTTCCGTATCCCATCTTCCTACCCGCATCCCATATTATTCCCATACACAACCACTACCATTAATATACAATTTGACTCAAATCCAGCAGATATTTTTATTGCTTGGAACGCATGCGCTATGCTGTGTGGAACGCAGGGCCATGTTCCACCTGTGTGTCATTTCCGGAACTATTGATTTCATTGGCCGCCTTTCCCTTAGAAACGCCCCTGTTCCCTTTTTAACCCCATACGCTGACTATCGGTGGATTCCACGTCTAGAGGCACGTTTGCCCTACCTGCTTGCGCTATTAAGGTAATATACTATGCTACTTTGCTATATATTCAGCCCCTATGTGGTGGCACTATGCCTACCTTTTTTCTAAAGGTAGCGGCCATTCCCCTTATATGATTCACAGCTTATTTTTCCATGCTAAGAGACGGATCTCTCTAGTAGGTACACACTCAACTGAGAGAGGTAATCTCACAATTTTTATATATCTACCTCACTTCACTGCATCTTCCTCTATAGATGTCAGAAGCACACTGGAATCATTTGTCAGATGACTATCTGCTTGCTGCATACTAAGAACAGCACGGTATGTCACACACTCTTTGAGTGTTTCATCTTCCTCCTACTGCTCCTCTACCCACCTGGCTTGATTTACGATTGCAGGAGATACCTGGTCATTATTATCTGCACTTAATGATTTTTAATGCACATGACCTTTGATTATACCTTGTATATGCATCCACCCTTCCACTCATCCATCCATCCACCCACACTTCCATCCATCCATCCAAATCCATCCATCCACCCACACTTCCCTCCATCCATCTAAATCCATCCATCCATCCTCCCACCCATTCAACCTACCCATACATCCATCCACCTACCCGTCCATTCACCCACCCATCTACCCACACTTCCATCCATCCATATCCATCCACCCACACTTCCATCCATCCACCCACACTTCCATCCATCCACCCACCCTTCCATTCAACCACCCACCCATCCATCCACCCACCCATCCATCCACCCACCCACACTTCCATCCATCCACCCACACTTCCATCCATCCACCCACCCGTCCATCCATCCACCCACCCACACTTCCATCCATCCACTCACTCACCCACCCACCCATCCATCCACTCATCCATCCATCCACCTGGCACATCTGATTGTGGCGTCACATGTTATCAGTACTTTATTTAAAGGGGCAGTTCCATCAAAAGGGATAGTTCCATAGAGGAATACTGGTGAACTTCCTCTTCATCTTCAGCCTTTTAGCAAGGATTTATCACAAAATTGACTGATATTTGGATTTGTTCATAATTCCGTCCAACGTCACTAAAGTTCCAGCTGCCAAAAAACAGCCTCAAAGCACAATGCTGCCCCCACCATGTCTCACTGTGGGTATGGTGATCTTCTGGTGATGCGCAGTGCTGGCTTTACGCCTTTGGGAATTATGGCCAATAGTATTGTTATTTTCTTTTATTTATATATTTTTCTGTTGATTTGTTGTAATTTTACTTACTTTTGTAGTAACTGAAGAAGGTCACATAGACCGAAACGTTTTTTTTGTGTACTGCAATAAATGTTCCAGCATACGCATTAGAGTTGAGTGCTAGGTTTATAGTTGCTGTCTTTCTGGTAAAACTTCACTTTTATGATCGACATTAAGGCTGTGTGCCCACGATGCGATTTTTTTTAAGCGTTTTTGCCGTGATTTTCGGCGCGATAACGTTTAAAAATCGTGTACAGAACGCCCCCCATGCATTCCTATGGCATTCCGCACATGCTGTGCTAATGCTGCGCTTTTTTCCGCGGCAGAATTGCATCGCGGAAAAAATCGCAGCATGCTCATTCTTTTGTGCGGAATCGCAAAGAATTGCCGCGATTCTGCACCCATAGGAATGCATGAGAATCGCTTACTTCCCGCATGTAGCTATGCCCACCATGCAGGAAGTTAAGCGTCTCATGTGCAGTTGGTACCCACGGTGTGGAGGAGAGGAGACTGTCCTCCAAGCCCTGGGTACCATGCCCCTGTAAAAAAAAAGAATAAAAAAATCGGGGTATATTTACCTTCCGACGTCCCGCGCTGCCATCCCGGGCCTCAGCGTTCCCAGTAATGCCTTGCGGCAAGGTCCTGTGATGACGCAGTCTCGCGTGACTCTAGCAGTCTCGTTATATCGCTATAGCAACGCGAGACCAACGTCATCACAGGTCTCGCAAGGCATCGCTGGGAGCGTCACTGAGACTGCGCGGGACGTCAGAAGGTAAATATACCCCGATTTTTTTTTATTTTTTTTTTACATTCTTTCTTTTACTATTGATGCCGCATAGGCGGCCTCAATAGTAAAAAGCTGGTCACACTTGTCAAACACTATGTTTGACGAGTGTGACCAACCTGTCAATCACATTCCAAGCGATGCTTTAAATGTTGGGGATGTAACGTAATTTTTTACACTTTTATTTTTTTTTTCCCTGTTCATTCTGTATGATAGTTTGATTGCGGTGGGATCGGCCTGTCTCATTTATGTGAGTCTGTAACTCCCTGATAGAAAATGAAAAATAAAGTCAGCTCACCTTTGTATAAAGGCTCTTCCACATCCATATCCGCAAAGAAAAAGGCTGCGCAGCCAGTCCAGCGCAATCCACAAAGTATAATCCAGCGGGAGATCAGTGGTTAAAATCCA
Organism: Dendrobates tinctorius; assembly: GCF_039654945.1. NCBI lineage: Eukaryota > Metazoa > Chordata > Amphibia > Anura > Dendrobatidae > Dendrobates > Dendrobates tinctorius. The sequence continues at coordinate 12,699,730 of NW_027361794.1, forward strand.
AAACTTATTAATCCATAAAAATGTACACTTGGCGCACCAAAATGCTATAAATATATATAAGCACACATATGCTGCATCAGCCAACACATTTCGACAACATCTTAACCATGCCATGTCAAGCTTCACAATAGCCACAATATTATAGGCATTATCAACAATATTATCAATGCTATTATATGCATTATGTAAAAATGGGGGGCAGGTCACTGAGGGATCAGTAACCTGTCATAAGCCAATACAGATGCATATGTAATCGGAGCACCACATAAAGCCCTGCCCACAGCCCCGCCGCAGAGCACGAGAATCTCATTAACTGAAAACTACAAATACAGATAAAACAACCACAAGATGGATTTCATCAACCAAGGTATTATTGAAATCAGTATAACGGCGCTGACCTGACAGTGTCTGTAGGTTACTGTGCACAATCCTGCTGACAGGTTCACTTTAGGACATCTCAGCTCTGCGCTATTATGCACAGTTCTCTTTAAATGTGTAATATTTCTTCTTGAAGCTCATCTGACAGGAAATTTTGGAGCTTACGATAGTTTAGATTGTGAAGTCACCGAGCCCCATACGCTAACTACCCCAGAGCGGTTTCACCACTAGTTACTCATTTATTACTGATGAAGACTGCTGAGTTTGATCATTTCAGTAGTTGTGTTATTGTCTATACTCAGTTTTCGACTACAGTAGTGTCCAAAATACTCTGATTTAACCTCTTCTTGCAGCCAGTTTTGTGTTCCTAACCAGGCCCCATTTTTAAAATTAGCCGTGTGTCACTTTATATGGCGAAAATTTTGAATTATTCACAAAGGATAATGGAAAACAAATGGATCTCTTAAATTGTTTTCCAACTTCGCACAAAACACTACATACTATTGTACATTACTGTCTGGACACATGGCAGTGTTCAGAAGGGGAGGAGCACCATTTAGCTATTTGAATGCAGATCTAGCTGGAATAGTTTGCAGAGGGGGCATTCTCTTCATTTGGAGGAAAGACAATTTCTGCACCAGCATAGAAGAGGGTTCTTCACGGTAAGAGCAGTGAGACTCTGGAATTCTCTTCCTGAGGAAGTGGTGATGGCCAACTCACTGAATGAATTTAAGAAAGGAATGGATGCTTTTCTTGTGAGTTACAGTATAGAAGGTTACGAATAACATAATAATATAGGTAGATGGTTGACCCAGCTTAGGAGTCGGAAAGGAATTTCTTTCCTATGGAGAAAATTGGCTTCTACTCTGTGGGTTTTTTTTTTGCCTTCCCCAGGATCAACAATGCAGAACAGCTGCACTAAAAATAGGCTGAACTAGATGGACATAAGGTCTTCCTTCAGCCTTCAAAACTATGTTACTATGTTATGTTGACACAATGTATTGGGGGCACTGTTCATGGTCACCTGGCAGCTTAAAAGATGTCCACCATGAACATGCTTGGCACTATCTACTCTGCTTTCCATTTCCCAAGGATTGCCTTGCTCATCGCCCTTTAACACCCTTACATGGATCTGGACCTACACTGGGACCCCTAGGCTTGGACCTTGGTGTTAGTTGGCAAGAAGAATAGTCAGGTTACTTGGGTCAGAACCAGAAGGACAGAATCAGAAGACACAAGAGTAGTCAGTAAACCAGCTACAGTCACAACAGGAAACAAATACACAAGCCGCAAGCTGAGCACAGAGGACTGATCCAGAGACCAACCCAGTATCTGGCAGATTCCGGCCATATGCTTTGAGCTTTAGTAGGGTGTGGTGCTTTCCAATTGACTGAAGTAGGGAGCAGATTACTCCAGCTGGACAGCAGGAACAGATCCCAGATGGGAGTGGACACACCATATGCAGAAGCCCTAATATAACCAAATGACAGAAAACCAGAATAGTCAAAATCCCCATAAAGTGATTCCATTTTATAAATTAATTCACTGAGTGTTATAATCTCTAGGAGGAGTGAATATTTTGAAACCACAGCCACTTTCCAGAAATGAACATGCAGTGGATGTTGTAGAGTGAATATTACACATTTGCCATTTTATTACCCAATGCATAGTGCCCAGATTGTGCTCCAGGAGACACACAGCGCAAATTAAGTGGTTTCTTCTCACTGTAATATTGCTAAATACAGGGATCCTAAATGTTGTTTGAGCACACTGCAAGACTCAGAAGTGAGAGCGGATTTTGCTGGATTGGTTTATAGAAACCTTGTTGCTTTTCAATAGCCTTTGAGCCACTAATAGTGTGGGAACCTCTGTTTTTCCACTGACAGATGATGGACCTGAGTGGGGACTTCTTTTTTGTGAGATGAGAATTGGTATTATTTTCACCTACATAACATTGATTGGTTTCTTTTTATTCAATATTTGGGAGGCACAATGAACAAACAGTTGAACTCCACGCACTACTGGTTCATCCAGTAATAAGTTTTTTTGGTTTTTTTTACATAGCTTGCCATTTTTATGGACAGTTTTTAAGTACAAATGTTGAAATATATAAAACTCAAGGATATTTTATTAAAAATAATTGTTTTTTTATCTTAGTAGATAAGAGGGACAGGAGCTCAGAGGGACAGCTGACATCTTCAATTTTTAAATCTGATTATCTTGAGATCCTACAAGATTCAACTGAAGTGAATGCTTTTACTCCAGATATACCATCATCCATTCACAGCAAAGATCTGTCATCTGATCCTATGAAGCAGGTCCCATTTTCTGATTCATTACCAACTACTAAGGAAAATCAAAGTCACAAAAGAGGCATTCAGAAACGAACTGCTCCTAAAGCAAAGACGTCATTTTCATGTTTAGAATGTGGGAAATGTTTTATCCAGAAATGTGATCTTGTTCTACACCAAAGAAGTCACACAGGGGAGAAGCCTTTTTCATGTTTAAAATGTGGGAAATGTTTTAAACAGAAATCAGAGCTTGTTACTCACCAGAGAATTCACACAGGGGAGAAACCTTTTTCATGTTCAGAATGTGAGAAATGTTTTGCACAGAAATCACACTTTGTTAACCACCAGAGAACTCACACAGGGGAGAAGCCTTTTTCATGTTCAGAATGCGGGAAATGTTTTATCCAGAAAGGAAATCTTGTTAACCACCAGAGAACCCACACAGGGGAGAAGCCTTTTTCATGTTTAAAATGTGGGAAATGTTTTAAACATAAATCAAATTTTGTTACCCACCAGAGAACCCACACAGAGGAGAAGCCTTTTTCCTGTTCAGAATGTGAGAAATGTTTTAAACATAAATCAAATTTAGTTACCCACCAGAGAACTCACACAGGGGAGAAACCTTTTTCCTGTTCAGAATGTGGGAAATGTTTTAACTGGAAATCTATTCTTGATAGCCACCAGAGAACCCACACAGGGGAGAAACCTTTTTCATGTTCAGAATGTCGAAAATGTTTTGCACATAAAACACATTTTGTTAACCACCATAGAGTTCACACAGGGGAGAAGCCTTTTTCCTGTTCAGAATGTGGGAAATGTTTTAACTGGAAATCGGTTCTTGATAGACACCAGAGAACCCACACTGGGGAGAAACCCTTTTCCTGTTCAGAATGTGGGAAATGTTTCAACCGGAAATCGGTTCTTGAAAGGCACCAGAAAACCCACACAGGGGAGAAACTTTTTTCCTGTTCAGAATGTGGGAAATATTTTAACCAGAAATGGCATCTTGTTAGACATCAGAGCTCTCACACAGAGGAGAAGCCTTTTTCATTTTCTTAATGTGGTAAATATTTTACTTGGAAATCAACTTGTAATAAACATCAGAGATGTCACATAGGGTAGAAGCCTTTTTTATGTTCAGAATGTTGGAAACATTTTAACCAAAATTGGATATTCTTAAAAGGGTTGTCTCTTGCAGGATAGGAAATAAAGTGGTCAGGTAATCAGCGCTGCGAATCACTATGAACAATTATTATTACAGTGGTCTTTATTCAACGCGTTTTGAATCCTTCCTCAGGAGTTTTTTTTTTCCCCTGAGGAAGGAGTTCTGTGAAACTTCGAAACGCGTCGAATAAAGACCACTGTAATGATAATTGTTCATAGTGATTCGCAGCGTGGATTGAGTGACCACTTTTTTTCCTATCTTGCATCTTTTATGTCGGTCTCTCGTGGATCTGTGGTTTCTGCAGCAGCGAATCCTCCATGCTTATTTGTAATAAGTCCATCTGGTGAGTGTATTATTTTTAAATTGATATAACTACAATGGATAATGCACTATTGTGCTATTTCTCTTCAGTAGTATCCCTAGGGGTTGTCACTTGTCATTCCTCATGTTTGCTGACAAAAGGATAAAACTAAACTTTATTAACTCAAACTGTTAAACTATACCCATAATTCACCCCATGAAGGTCATGTTATCTGAAACAATCAGAAAATTAGCCATAAATAGTCAGATCCCAGACTTCAAATTGGGTGTGTATACGTCACTCACCCTATATATTGAGAGGTGGGGTATATGTTTTTTTTATTAGTCGCCTTCTAACTAACCTACAGGGGGTGAAGACTGGTGAGGCCCACCGAACCATGCTTCTTCCCGTGGTGTCCCATGAAAACGATAATACATATATTTAAACCAACAATTCATTTTACTGGGTGAAGGTCGGTCACAGCGATAGGGGCATGCACAGCACGTGAATATCAAAGATCACTGACAAGGCACCATTGGCCATAAGAACTGGTACGAATCGATATGCCAGCCGGACTTCCGGAGCAAGTCCGACTTCGTACACATCAAAACTCTTATAAAATAACAACTTGACCACTAAGGAGGAGCAAAGTAATTTATACTGTGCTCTGAACCCCACCCATTTGGTACAAGGCCTGTGCTATAACGTCCTGAAGGCCAGAGAGAAAAATGTCCAAACCAATTTCTATGAGATGAACACCAGCAAGGAACATGAAACCTAAATTGTCTCCTTCCAACTGACGATGCCTGATCCACTCCGGCTTTAAAACGTATAAAGCGAGACACACACCTAGAACACTCCACAGCCACCACATCCCTCGCACCTTGCCATGCAATGCCAGAAATGACCTCTGACCAGACCAGGGTTAGCTCCGGGAAGAAGCCGTGTAATTTATCAATGTCCAAATGCATCATGGTGAGTAATTTGGCTAGGAGTAAAGATCATTTCCTGTTGTGAGTTCATTTTTCCCTTCACCATTGAGGTCTGATGAACTCCCTCCTCTGGTGAAGGAAGGTAGTGAGGCTGATTACCAAACACATGGGCAGCTAGATGATGACTGGGTGACTGGAATTGAGGACTGGATATAGGGCTGCCGACGCCCTTCTTCCTGGCTGGTGATTTTCCTGCTGGATTCTTGGAGACCTGTCTGATTCCTGCATCTCAAAGCTAAGTTTTTCTGCTCTGCTTTGTACTCTTCAGTTTTGTTTTTGTTTTGCCTTGTTTTTTGGGAGTTCTGCCATCCCCGGCCGGGGGTGAGCTGAACTCCATTTTTGTCTCTGATCTGTTGATATTTTGCTCTGTCTTCAGAATATACCTGAGTGCTGATATAGTCTTTTGAAGCCTAGCGACTTCAGGGCCTGTTTTTCCTATCAGTCGGTTGGCTCATTTTGATAGGGTTTTTGCGGATGGCAGACAGCAGCTTTCCTATCCTGTCCTATGTAGTTAGCTTGGGCCCCATCATTTGCTCAACCTATCTTTCTATCTGTGTTAGTGTTTTCATCTTGCTTCACCGTCATTATATGTTGGGGGCTGCCTATTGCTTTGGGGTCTGCTCTGGGGCAGTTTAGTTTTTCCCCTTTCTGTCTTTAGGCTATGTAGTTCTCCGGCTGTGATCGAGGGGTCTAGGGCACCGTAGGAACCCCCCACGGCTACTGCTAGTTGTTGTGGATAGGTTCAGGGATCTGCAATCCGATAGCTGCCAACCTCTCTGGTTTTTCTGGACTTAGCTGGTATTTTGTTTTTTCCTCCTTCGGTGACTCATCATAACAATTTCCCCCCCCGCATGGACAACCAAACTCACGGAAGAGGAAGCAGCCTGAGCAATTTGTACAATTTGAGCCCAGGTCAAACCCCTGATTCCTCTCCAGAAAACATGAGTTCCTTGGAAACCAAGGCCTCTTCCACCAGGCAGGCGCTCCTCCCTTTGTGACACCCAGAAAATCTAGGAATGACCGAGAGTCTACACAACACGATTCACATTTCCTGAAAAAAACAAAACCAAAGTTAATGGAGTAATAAATCCGGACTAATATACTGAGCAAAATAAGAATGCCATCTACCAATGCGCTGAACATCAGGGTTCGACAAACTGGCCCGGGTCGCCTCTGTGGCTGCTCCAATCCTGAAAGAATGGGTGCCAATCTCACTGGGGGGGAGACACAGGTGAAGTAAAGATTTACAAAAAAGGGATTGAAACTGGAATACTGTCAGTGGGGAACCATCCTCATGACAGAAAAAAGCATCCGCAGAATGGCGAAGGGACAAATAATTGTGAACTAAACCTAAAGGACACATAAGACTGGGAAAAGAAGAAAGGAACACCCAGGAACCCACACCTGACTGGTCAGTCTTGGACTTACGAATACGAATCTGAAGATCCCCATCGCAAAAGGAGACATCATCATGCCGAAGGCCACCTAAAGTACGCTTTGATGAAGTGACTAATTTGCTAATTCTGAAAGCACTGAAAAAAACAATGCCAAAAGGGCAGATTTGAAAGAACAGATGATAGAGGTGGCATTAACCAAACACGTAAGCAAATTTAAAGAAACAGGCTGTCTGTTCTCCTGACGAATGTGCCCCTTTTCCAGCCCTTGATGGCTTGATGAGCAATAAAAAAACTTTGTAACATCCGCCCAACCATATAGCTGGAAATAAAAGGCCAAACCAGATATACAGTTCTGAGCAACAGCCCTCGATACTCCCAAAGATCGCAGATGAAGTAATCAATCGTTACTTCCAAATGAATATCCTGGGAGGAACAATTAGGTTTGTCACCCACTAAACTAGACCATTCCCTCCACACCTTACCGTAAGAACATCATGTTGACGGGGCAACCGAAGATCTCACCAGGTCCATTAAATGTCCTCCACCACTCGCCACATGAGGGACGGGTATGGGTGCCCCTCCTGATTGGCCGTGGGTAGACATTCCCGAAATTTCTGCCACTCAAAGCGAGAAAGAGAGCGATTACATTCTCCGCACCTGAAATGTGTCGAGCTCTAAACCAAATATTAAAATTCAAACATTGCAAAACCAAAAACCTGAGCAACTTGATAACTGGGTGGAAAGAGGATAACAGATAATTTTACCCGACATGTGAACGTGAGAAGTCCCAACAATGACTGCATCTGCCAAGGAGTAGCTTTACCCAAGGAAAAAACAATGTGTGCATATACTCTAATTAAAATAAGTAATAAAGTAAGTGCATTAAATAATTAACATAGGGTACTTAGTAAACACTGTTTTGATCAAAAAAGTATAAAGCTGTCCCACCACGGCAAGATGTACCTATTTGGGACAGTATCTACACTCTCTAACGTTAAAACCTACCTAGTGTGAATAGTGGCAGAGTCTCCGGATCCCAAATGGAAACCCAGCTTAAGAGGGACTATATATGATCTAAACAGCTCAGAAGAAAGGAGGTCAACACCCTATTTGTATTGTATTGCCTTTTATGGCCTGGGGGGACGCAATGGTGGGGGCACATTCCAGGAGTGGACGGAAATGTCCTCTAATCCCAAATGGCTTCTCCCTCGTCCCTCACAGTCACCTCCGGGAACTGAAAACACGTGACCATTGTAGGACAAGAGAATTTCTTTCCAAACCAGCAAATCAGCTTGCAAAGGTGGTTTTATACTAATTTTGTGATGCAGGAGCTTAATACCTCTGGCTGATAGAGACAACCATCTAGAAAAAATTCTTCCCATGGGCATTACCCGACATGCGAACGTGAGAAGTCCCAACAATGATTGCATCAGCCAAAGAGTAACTTTATGGACCAAGCAAAATCCCTCGATCAGTGACAGAAGTCTTGAAATTTTTTCAGAGAGAAGATGAAAAACCAACTTGAAATCAGCACTGAAATTTCCATTAATACTAACAGAGTTGAGCGACTTTGGTCGGATTGGGTTTCATGAAACAAAATTTGTTTCAGATGAAACTGGTCCGGCTAGAGCAAAAAAAGTCGGCGTTTTCTCTGAAACCCGACACCAATGCAAGTCAATGGGGAATAAAAGTCGGCATTGAGTGGATGAATGTTATCCGCTCAATGCCGACTTTTATTTCCCATTCAAAAACAGAAGCCGCGGAGACACCATCACATGTTTCTCAACGCAAGCAATGACTAGCCAGGTCTTTCACCGGGAAGGAACAACCACGGGAAGGGCAGTCTCCAATGAAGGAAACCACCTATGCCAAAACATGGTATCCATCCACAGACAGCTGTTTCGGGGTATTGCCCCTCATCAGTGTGGAGTAGGAAACTGGCTAGAAGGAGCAATGCCTAGTAAAAGACTATGAAAAAATGAGGATGATTGACCTCATGGAGATCAACATCTGACACTGCGGAGACACCATCACGTGTTTCTCAACGCAGTGATTCTAGTGCACTGCCCCCATCCCTTATGGGAAATATGTAAAACATGCAAAAACAGAAGCCGCGGAGACACCATCACATGTTTCTCAACGCAAGCAATGACTAGCCAGGTCTTTCACCGGGAAGGAACAACCACGGGAAGGGCAGTCTCCAATGAAGGAAACCACCTATGCCAAAACATGGTATCCATCCACAGACAGCTGTTTCGGGGTATTGCCTTTCATCAGTGTGGAGTAGGAAACTGGCTAGTAGGAGCAATGCCTAGTAAAAGACTATGAAAAAATGAGGATGATTGACCTCATGGAGATCAACATCCGACACTGCGGAGACACCATCACGTGTTTCTCAACGCAGTGATTCTAGAGCACTGCCCCCATCCCTTATGGGAAATATGTAAAACATGCAAAAACAGAAGCCGCGGAGACACCATCACATGTTTCTCAACGCAAGCAATGACTAGCCAGGTCTTTCACCGGGAAGGAACAACCACGGGAAGGGCAGTCTCCAATGAAGGAAACCACCTATGCCAAAACATGGTATCCATCCACAGACAGCTGTTTCGGGGTATTGCCCCTCATCAGTGTGGAGTAGGAAACTGGCTAGTAGGAGCAATGCCTAGTAAAAGACTATGAAAAAATGAGGATGATTGACCTCATGGAGATCAACATCCGACACTGCGGAGACACCATCACGTGTTTCTCAACGCAGTGATTCTAGAGCACTGCCCCCATCCCTTATGGGAAATATGTAAAACATGCAAAAACAGAAGCCGCGGAGACACCATCACATGTTTCTCAACGCAAGCAATGACTAGCCAGGTCTTTCACCGGGAAGGAACAACCACAGGAAGGGCAGTCTCCAATGAAGGAAACCACCTATGCCAAAACATGGTATCCATCCACAGACAGCTGTTTCGGGGTATTGCCCCTCATCAGTGTGGAGTAGGAAACTGGCTAGTAGGAGCAATGCCTAGTAAAAGACTATGAAAAAATGAGGATGATTGTCCTCATGGAGATCAACATCCGACACTGCGGAGACACCATCACGTGTTTCTCAACGCAGTGATTCTAGAGCACTGCCCCCATCCCTTATGGGAAATATGTAAAACATGCAAAAACCGAAGCCGCGGAAACACCATCACATGTTTCTCAACGCAAGCAATGACTAGCCAGGTCTTTCACCGGGAAGGAACAACCACGGGAAGGGCAGTCTCCAATGAAAGAAACCACCTATGCAAAAGCATGGTATCCATCCACAGACAGCTGTTTCGGGGTATTGCCCCTCATCAGTGTGGAGTAGGAAACTGGCTAGTAGGAGCAATGCCTAGTAAAAGACTATGAAAAAATGAGGATGATTGACCTCATGGAGATCAACATCCGACACTGCGGAGACACCATCACGTGTTTCTCAATGCAGTGATTCTAGAGCACTGCCCCCATCCCTTATGGGAAATATGTAAAACATGCAAAAACAGAAGCCGCGGAGACACCATCACATGTTTCTCAACGCAAGCAAGGACTAGCCAGGTCTTTCACCGGGAAGGAACAACCACGGGAAGGGCAGTCTCCAATGAAGGAAACCACCTATGCCAAAACATGGTATCCATCCACAGACAGCTGTTTCGGGGTATTGCCCCTCATCAGTGTGGAGTAGGAAACTGGCTAGTAGGAGCAATGCCTAGTAAAAGACTATGAAAAAATGAGGATGATTGACCTCATGGAGATCAACATCCGACACTGCGGAGACACCATCACGTGTTTCTCAACGCAGTGATTCTAGAGCACTGCCCCCATTCCCATTGACTTGCATTTGGGTCGGGTTTTGGACGAAACTCCGACTTTTTTTTGCTCTAGTCGGACCAATTTCATCTGAAACAAATTTTGTTTCATGAAACCCAGTCCGACCAAAGTCGCTCAACTCTATCTGTTAGTATTAATGGAAATTTCAGTGCTGATTTCAAGTTGTGAGAAAAAGACGGCTACCTAGTGAAAGGAAAAAGGGATGAAAAAACATAACTAAAACCGAAACGTAACTGAGCTCCTGCTTCCTTATTGGGGTAGAGGTCACGTCACGGCCCCATCGCGGTTGCACTCACTGGGGTCCCTAGTTTCTGGGTGGCTGTTGGGTTTTGCAGGCAATTTTGAGGAGTGGCGAGAGCATTTGATTATCGCATGGGAACCTCCACAAGCTGAACACTTGTGTTTATATTTGAAAATCAACGAACAAAGCTAAAAATATGCCCAAATAATAAATTTTATTTAGGGAAAGTACAGTTAAAGGATGGAAACCAATGCCATGGAAAGGGCATCATACAGGGGACACTAAAATATATTTATAAAAAGAAATGTAGACCACTTATTGAGTATTCATAAGCACATTATGTGCAGTACATGAGGTATAAATAAAGTGCAAGTGCGTGAAATACTATGTGCAAGAATATATATAGAGAATGTGCAAATAAATGGTACAGGGCCAGTAGGAAAACAGTAAGGTGCAAGTGCTTAAGGTGCAGTATCAGTGCGTCAACCAATCTTTCCACATGTAACAAGAGACCACAATAGGCCAAATAGACCATTATTATATAGAAAAAATTATATCACATAGTAACGCTAAAGTGAATAGGGCGGTGTAGTTTCCTCATGTGCTAGTAAGGTCCCCTGGATGCACCCACCCCAACACGCGTTTTGGCGTTGCCTTCGTCAGGGGGTGGCGTCATCCAGAACGGGGGAGGTATAAGAAGAACAGAGCAACCAATGGGAGAGGACCGGGTGTGGCGAGACGCACGCTGGCATAGGAGGTTGCCATGCAACCCCACACCGCCGGCTCACGTGTCCCCCCTACGTCACAATCAACTGATGAGGTGCCGAGGGATGCGAGCACGGCGGGTGGGAGTACCTGGAACGCAATGCCAGCATGCGTTCCACCCGGCCCGCTGCCATTGGAGGACTGTAGTCACATGGTATGAAGGTCCTGTCAAGTAGATATAAAAGAAAAAAATAATGACATAAAGTACAAAAACGGTGACAACACAGAAAAAGGACATAATGGAATGAAAAATGAAGAACAAAAATAGATGAAAGGTGAAAAAAGAGTGAATGAAAAAATAATAAGAAAAGAATAAATAGCGCTGACAATCAAACTTGCAGGTCCTGGAAGGTAACACATATCAATCAGGGATATAGTTTCTGACGGCTTAGATGGTAAAAAACAACATCTAGAAAAGAAAGAATACCTCTATATAAAATAGAGGAAAATATACAAATATAATAATAAAGTCCTTTATTAGATTACTAGCTGAAGAGCCCGGCGCTGCCTGGGCATAGTAACCAACTGTGGTTAGTTATAACAAATTATAATGATTATATTGCACATAAAAACATTTCACATCATATATTCAACACTACAGATTTGCAACACAAATTAACTAAACGATTACCCAAGTATTGATAGTATTTTATTTTCAAATCATTCAAGAGCCTTTTGATAAACAACATTTTTGGTTTTTCCTTTCGGTGCAAAGATGAACAGATTTTTGGCAGTTCCAACTCTTGAACAGACCACGTAAAGTTGACCATGAGAAAAGCATGGAGATTGCAAATCGATCCCTACTACTTTCATGGACTGTCCCTGAGCATTGACACTGACTGCTCAGCCGTGTATCTAATCCTATCCTGGGTGATACTGACTGCTGAGCCGTGTATCTAATCCTATCCTGTGTGATACTGACTGCTGAGCCATGTATCTATTCCTCTCCTGTGTGATACTGACTGCTGAGCTGTGTATCTAATCCTATCCTGTGTGATACTGACTGCTCAGCCGTGTATCTAATCCTATCCTGTGTGATACTGTCTGCTGAGCCGTATATCTGTTCCTCTCCTGTCTGATACTGACTGCTGAGCTGTGTATCTAATCCTATCCTGTGTGATACTGACTGCTGAGCCATGTGTCTAATCCTTTCCTGTGTGATACTGACTGCTGAGCCGTGTATCTAATCCTCTCCTGTGTGATACTGACTGCTGAGCCGTGTATCTAATCCTATCCTGTGTGATACTGGGCTCCCCCTGCAGTCTGTGTCAGAGGGTGGTCTGTGTTGGCACAGTAATAAATTGTGTTATTTCCAGCTTTATAGAAGGACGATAACACCATAGAAATGATAAGAATAATAGGCCTCAGTTACCACAACTGTCTACAAAGAAAACTGTTGCTGATAACAACCAATCACAGCTCATTTTTCATCTTTTAAACAGCTCTGGGACAGCGTGGCGAGTTTTGATTGGCGACTGTTGTGTTTCGACTTTTATGTGGCGAGGTTGGTGTATGTGTGGTGAAATGTGTGCTGAGGGTGGTATATGTGTTGAAGCACATGGTAGTGTGTGGCGCATTGTGTGTGTGTGTTCATATCCCAGTGTGTGGTGAGTATCCCATGTTAGGGCCCCACCTTAGCAACTATACGGTATATACTCTTTGGCGCCATCGCTCTCATTCTTTAAGTCCCCCTTGTTCACATCTGGCAGCTGTCAATTTGCCTCCAACACTTTTCCTTTCACTTTTTCCCCCATTATGTAGATAGGGGCAAAATTGTTTGGTGAATTGGAATGCGCGGGGTTACAATTTCACCTCACAACATAGCCTATGACGTTCTCGGGGTCCAGACGTGTGTCTGTGCAAAATTTTGTGGCTCTAGCTACGACGGTGCAGGTGCCAATCCCGGACATACATACATACTGTACATACACTTTTTCCCCATTATGTAGATAGGGGAAAAATTGTTTGGTGAATTGGAACGCGCAGGGTTAAAATTTCGCCACACAACATAGCCTATGACGCTCTCGGGGTCCAGACGTGTGACTGTGCAAAATTTTGTGGCTGTAGCTGCGACGGTGCAGATGCCAATCCTGGACATACACACATACATACATACACACCCACACACACACATTCAGCTTTATATATTAGATTATAACTGAGTCTCAAAGGTTGAGAGAAGCCTTATGCAAATCATGGCCAATTTTATTTGTTGACCAAACCCTATCAAAATACTTACCTGAGGAACCAAGTATTACTTTCTGGCGATCCATATGCTCTGCATTCCCTGTGTGAACATTGCCACATACGGATTGTTTTTTTTGCACTGGTGTGCCACATGGCCAATTCCTGATTGTAGGCTGGCTGTTTCATTAGGTATTATTGCACCTGTGCAGTTGCCATTATACTTGGGTCCGCTGCACCCTGATAGTGCATTTGTATTGAGGCCTGTCTATACAGGTAGGCATCTCTGCCTGTTTTGTTTTTTTCTCAAATATTGGAGGATTTTTTCCTCTTTTTGAGGTTTTCATGCTAGAGTAGGACTGGCAAGTGTAAGGAACTTTGACGCAGTTTGCCAGCTTACGTATTATGGCCATAATATCAACCAATACCTTACATATATTGATATGTTTTTGTGCACTTTATATTTCTTTCAGGGTGCAGTTGGGCCCAAATGGTTCTGTAAACTGTGGCCTCTGTTCACACGGGATGCATTCTAGTTGGCACTGGGCAGCCCCCTTATATAGTGTTACTAAGAGGTTGTGAGCCAGATGCCCTGCATTCCCTGTGTGAACACTGCCACATGCGGATTATTTCTTCTGCACTGGTGTACCACACGGCCAATCCCTGATTGTAGGCTGGCTGTTTCATTAGGTATTATTGCACCTGTGCAGTTGCCATTTTACTTGGGTCTGCTGCACCCTGTTAGTGCATTTGTATTGAGGCCTGTCTATACAGGTAAGCATCTCCTCCTGGTTTTTTTCTCAAATATTGGAGGATTCTTTCCTCTTTTCTGTGGTTTTCATTTTAGGATTAGATATACGGCTGAGCAGTCAGTAACACACAGGATAGAATTAGATACACGGCTCAGCACACAGTATCACACAGAATAGTATTAGATACACGGCTCAGCAGACAGTATCACACAGAATAGGATTAGAAACATGACTGAGCAGTCAGTAACACACGTTAGGATTAGGTACACGGCTCAGCAGTCAGTATCACACAGGATAGGATTAGATTCACTGCTCAGCAGTCAGTATCACACAGAATAGGATTAGATACACGGCTCGGCAGTTAGTATCACACCGGATAGGATTAGATACACAGCTCAGCAGTCAGTATCACACAGGATAGGATTAGATACACAGCTCAGCAGTCAGTATCACACAGAATAGGATTAGATACACGGCTCAGCAGTCAGTATCACACAGAATAGGATTAGATACACGGCTCAGCAGTCAGTATCACACAGGATAGGATTAGATACACGGCTCAGCAGACGGTATCACACAGGATAGGATTAGATACATGGCTCAGCACACAGTATCATACAGGATAGGATTAGATACACTGCTCAGCAGTCAGTATCACACAGGATATGATTAGATACACAGCTGAGCAGTCGGTAACACACAATAGGATTAGATACACAGCTCAGCAGAAAGTATCACAAAGGAGAGGATTAGGTACACAGCTCAGCAGACATTATCACACAGGATAGTGTTAAATACACAGCTCAGAAACAGAATGTGCCAAAGGAGAGGACATTTTCATTCCAAGAATTCCACTCATTCCATCTGATTTGTTTTTTTATTTTAAGCGCATCCAGTTCAACTGCTATTTGCAATGTCCATTAACAATGCTCAGGGACAGTCCTTGAAAGTAGTAGGGATTGATTTGCAATCTCCATGCTTTTCTCATGGCCAACGTTACGTGGCCTGTTCAAGAGTTGGAATTGCCAAAAATCTGTTCATCTTTGCACCGAAAGGAAAAACCAAAAATGTTGTTTATCAAAAGGCTCTTGAATGAGTAGAAAATAAAATACTATCAATACTTGAGTAATCGTTTAGTTAATTTGTGTTGCAAATCTGTAGTGTTGAATATATGATGTGAAATGTTTTTATGTGCAATATAATCATTATAAGTTGTTATAACTAACCACAGTTGGTTACTATGCCCAGGCAGCGCCGGGCTCTTCAGCTAGTTGGTAATAAAGCTAGTTGGCCTCTATCTATATCCATGTGTGCATAAACTATATGGGATTTTTATTTTAGTTTATATTGATTAGATGCACTATCCTTGATTTTGTTTAATTGTGTTTATATTTGCATAACCCAAAAAAAAGCAGTGTCCTTCATTAAACAGCCAGCAGGAGCCAGGTCTGTGTATGGCCACTGAGCCCGCTCCAGAGGTATGAGCAGCAGCTGCTGTGTGAAAGGTGGGTGAAAATTTTTGAGACTACATAAGACGAATCCACGTATCTGTGGCTTTAACGCCCCAATCAAAAAGGGGTTGAAGAGCTAAGCGCCTCCTGAATTCCTCATCATAGTGCCACCAAGTGCTACCCTGGTGAGCCTTGTAAGGATTATATGTGGTGTCCATGTAAATAAACCTCTCAGCGTTCTGGGTGCTGCTTGCCCATAACAGCCCATAATGAACATCGCCTGTAACCAATTGCTGATAGTTTTTGCAACTTTAGGTTTATGGTCGAATGGTCTATTCACAGGGCACCATTCTTTATCGATCGTGTGATGATCAGGAGGCACAAGGGCCCAAATATCAACATAATCATTAGCCCACATTTTGTTAACAGTCTCATCATCTAAGTGAGACCCAAGAGGAGGTATACTGCTGTAAAATGCACCTTTATGTATGCTGGACAGAGCAGGGGTATCTGTTCTCGGAATATTATCCAACGCATGAGGGTTAACCAGGATCTTCTGTCCTGGGGAAAAATTAGTATGATTCAATATTGTTTTTAAGGCTGGAAGCAAACCCTCACCCCCCAAGTCCCTGCATATTGGTACTTACCACCACCTTGCTGAACCGACTTCGGGGGGGGCGGAGCAACCTGCACAAGAGTAACAGCATCCCGGGAAAGATCCAGAACGTAGAGGCTCCAGGGCAGCAACGGTGACGCGTTGATCTATAACGCAAATCTCTTCTTGATCCACCAGATGATTCGTCGGAAGAGGAAGGTGATCACCAGAGTGATGATCTGGAACGGCGTCTCCACCTAGATGATCTTGAGTGATGTGATGAACGCCTGCTTCTCCTGGTATTAGAGTGTGCAGAATGACGGCACCAACCAATGGGAGCTATAAGACGAGGACGAGCATGAGGACCCAGAGGGGTGGTTACTGCGCCCATGACGGTGTGACGTCTGGGCCGGAGTTCCAGCACCCGCCGCTACAGGGACTAGAGATAAAGCCGGAAAAATGTGGGCACTAGTGGCACTGCACCCATAGAGGGTAACTATTGTGTTGGTATTTGCTCCTGCAAGAGGTTTAAATTGAGTTTGGGAATTGGTGGGGGTGGCATAGCAGCAGCGCTGTTTATTAGAAGAGCACTAGCTGCATCTGATTCTGCAGGGGCTGTGCAGAAAGTAGGGGCACTGAGGACTGTGCATTAAGGTACCTGCAAGGGGGAGGCAGATTCCTCAACAGAGGACGTGCTACTGATTGCCTGACCTACCATTGCAGTAATTGGCTGGCACAAGAGAGGTGGAGGGTGCAGGAGGGTATAAGATGGCAATGCGTTTTGTAGAGGGCTGAAAAATTGTGGCTCCACGTTGCCTCTATTAGGAGGAAGGTGTGCAGACCTTGCAGGAGTTGAAGGGGCATGGCCACAGTACATGTAAATGTAAGCTGCAGTCGCCGCACAGAGAAGGTGGCGTGACTGAAGGGTGTGTACATATCTGATGCATGCGCCCACCCCGTGATATCACGGGGCGGGGCTTAGGCACTTTTGTGGGCAGATGTGCCGAGCGGACCGCTGGCCACTTGGAGCGGACGCCTGAGCTGCAAGAGGGGGTTCTTCCTGCTCCACCAAGATGCTGGTAAGCCAGGACGCACCTTCCCTCCTGATTCTGTCTCACCGCCGACATCAAATCGTCAACCATCTCTCACCAGCAGGCAGCACAGCACACAGGACAACGCAGCCTCCGGTTCCCACAGTTGTGAGGAGAGAGACAAGAAGAGGATGAGACATTTATAAAGAGGGCATAAAGGGAGGAGAATACAGGGGAAGTTGTCTTTAATGGCCAACAGGAAGGGAGGGGATACGAATAATGCAAGTACATTGGGACACAAAACTTTAACCCCTTGTGAACGGGGCGCACCAGTCAGAGGGCATCCAATAAATGACTGAAGTGCCCTTCATTGTGGGTATAGTTTGGCATTTTGAATTAATACAGTTTAGCTTTAACCTTTTGAAGTGAATCTTCTAAACAAGGAATCATTTTATATAAAATTATATTCCTCATGTTTGGCCTCATTAAAATAAAACTCACACTCTGCTGGCATGTTGGCTCCACTTCAGCGTTGTCGAGACTCACTGTCCCGGGGCTTATGTGTTTGTCACATCACACGAACCCTGTGCCCAATCAGCGGCAGCTTCACTGTCTCCACCTTTGGACATATTGAACATCAACAGGAATTCAGGGCCGCGGCTGCTCTGACTGCCTCATGATGCTCAATTTGTCCAAAAATGGGGAAAGTGAAGCTGCCGCTGATTGGGCACAGGGCACACATGACATTAAAACCTCAAAGAACGCATGTACCGACACCGCTGAAACGGTGCCAGCATGGGAGGTTTGTGTGCTTTTATTTTAACAGGACCAAATATGAGGAATAAGAAGGGGTTGTCCAAGTAGTGGACAACCTTTTTAAATATCAAAAATCCCACACAGAGAGAAGTCATTATTATACCTAGAGTGTGAGAAATGAATAACCATTTGACCATTAAAAATAACTCAGACGAGGAGAAACAATATATGTTATTGACATATTGTACAAAAACGTGATGCGCGTGGCGTGCATTCAAAGATGGAATATTATATTCGAGTTTTAAAGAATAAATTTAAGATGAGAATATTATGAGAGTTTTATGGAATATACACTACCGTTCAAAAGTTTGGGGTCACCCAGACAATTTTGTGTTTTCCATGAAAACTCATACTTTTATTAATCAAATGAGTTGCCAAAGGAATTTAAAATCTAGTCCAGACATTGACAAGGTACGAAAAAAAGTTTTTTATTTGAAATAATAATTTTCTCCATCAAACTTTGCTTTCGTCAAAGAATGCTCCCTTTGCAGTGTGGCGCCCTGTGTCTTTGTTGCCACGAAATGGTCAAATATGTACTATTTTATATGTGTTTTGTAAATGATGGGAGTTATGCTTTCTTTGCTGGAGACAACTGCACACACAATTTTACCTCACTCCCTTACTTGCCTGAAGCTTAGAGCTTTGCAGAGGTACCCTAACTGGGAGGGGAGGAGTTTGTTAGTTGTTCTGTGAAGAAGATGGTGAGGAAAATGGAGAATGTTCTTGGATGCTGAAGGGAATCAGCCCCTAGGCCATCTATGCTTCTAGAGTCGGATGGTAAGCTGAGAGACTGCGTGGTTTGTACAACCAGCAGTAGAGTGTCTTCTCCCAGGAAAAACTACAGCAACCGAGAATCAGTGAGGGATTATGCGAGAACGAGCACGTGCTTCACAGAGGATTCAAGCTGCGTGTTGCTGGGGCAGAAAACACTGTGAGTACTGGTAATACTGGAAGTTTCAGACTCTGGGAAACCTTTGTCCCTGAAGAGATTAGAACAGCACGAAGTTTACACTGAATCACAACAGAGAGATAACTTTCATCGTGCAGAGCAGACTATAAACCTGGTGAGAGAGTTGTATTTTATCCTCTGAGCTGCATCTGGACTTCAGTAAATGATAAAGTGACTTTCCTTGTCTCCTGCCTTGTTACGCCGTACCATCTACTTCCATCACTATCTCTGGGGGCCAGCCCTAGTTGGAGAGGGTTAAACACCTGCACTGCCATTACATCTAACCCCCCCAGGGATCATCTGTAGTGCCGGCTATCTTACAGTTGAACACTCCAACTGGCGTCACAAACTCTTTTTCAGATTTCTTTTATTTTTTAACCCCCATTTCACTGTCACCGGAGCACAGGCACCGGGCACGGCTGCCACCCCCGTGACCCCCTGAATCCAATGCTGCCCAGCGACCAGAGTACCCCGCTCTGGATGATACAGCAGCAATTACAGCATTGCAGACCTTTGGCATTCTAGCAGTTAATTTGCTGAGGTATTCTGGAGACATTTCACCCCATGCTTCCAGAAGCCCGTCCCACAAGTTGGTTTGGCTTGATGGACACTTTTTGCGTACCATACGGTCAAGCTGCTCCCACAACAGCTCAATGGAGTTGAGATCTGGTGACTGCGCTGGCCACTCCATTACAGATAGAATACCAGCTGCCTGCTTATTCCCTAAATAGTTCTTGCATAAATTGGAGGTGTGCTTTGGGTCATTGTCCTGTTGTAGGATGAAATAGGCTCCAATCAAGCGCTGTCCACAGGGACAGGCGTTGCAAAATGGAGTGATAGCCTTCCTTATTCAAATCCCTTTTACCTTGTTCAAATCTCCCATTTTACCAGCACCAAAGCAACCCCAGACAATCACATTACCTCCACCATGCTTGACAGACGGCATCAGGCACTCTTCCAGCATCTTCTGTTGTTTTGCATCTCACAAATGTTCTTCTGTGTGATCCAAACACCTCAAACTTGGATTCGTCTGTCCATAACACTTTTTTCCCATCTTTCTCTGTTGAATGTCTGTTCTTTTGCCCATATTAATCTTTTCCTTTTATTAGCCAGTCTCAGATATGGCTTTTTCTTTGCCACTCTGCCCTGAAGGCCAGCATCCCGGAGTCGCCTCTTCACTGTAGACGTTGACACTGGCATTTTGCGTGTACTATTCAATGAAGCTGCCAGTTGAGGACCTGTCAGGCGTCGTTTTCTCAAACTACAGGCTTTAATGTACATGTCTTGTTGCTCAGTTGTGCAGTGGCTCCTCCCACTTATCTTTCTACTCTGGTTAGAGCCTGTTTGTGCTCTCCTCTGAAGGGAGTAGTACATACCATTGTAGAAAATCTTCAGTTTCTTGGAAATTTCTCGCATGGAATAGCATTGATTTCTAAGAACATGAATAGATTGTCGAGTTTCACATGAAAGTTCTTTTTTTCTGGCCATTTTGAGAGTTTAATGGAATCAACAAATGTAATGCTCCAGATTCTCAACTAGCTCAAAGGAGGATCACGTTTATAGCTTCTCTAATCAGCCAAACTGTTTTCAGCTGTGCTAACATACTTGCACAAGGGTTTTCAAGGGTATTCTAACCATCCATTAGCCTTCTTACACAGTTAGCAAGCACAAAGTACCATAAGAACACTGGAGTGATGGTTGTTGGAAATGGGCCTCTATACACCTATGAAGATATTGCATTACAAACCAGACGTTTGCAGCTAGAATAGTCATTTACCAAATTAACAATGTATAGAGTATATTTCTGAATCATTTAATGTTAGCTTCATTGGAAAAAACTGCTTTTCTTTCAAAAATAAGGAAATTTCTAAGTGACCCTAAACTTTTGAACGGTAGTGTACTAAATACCAACAGAAAATAAATGACCCAAACAAACATGTATTAGTAAAAATAACTCATCTTTATTAGGTAGAGTACAAAAGAATTGCACCATTTTCTGATACCCGTAGCATTTCCATTTTTCATGATCTGGGGTTGGGTGAGGGCTTATTTTTTGCTTGCCGAGCTGTCGTTTTTGATGAATACCATTTTGGTGCAGATACGATCTTATGATCGCCCGTTATTTCATTTTATTGCAATATTGGGGCAACCAGAAAAACATAATTTTGGCGTTTTCACTTTTTTCTCATTACCCCATTTAGCGATCGGGTTAATTTTGTCTTATAATGTTAGATCGGGCGATTTTGAACTCGGTGATACCAAATATGTGTATGTTTGATTTTTTTTTCTATTGTTTTATTTTGAATGGGGTGAAAAGGGAGTAATTTGAAGTTTTATATTTTTTATTTTTTTAATATTTTTAAAAACTTTTTTTAACTTTTGGCATTGTGAAGACATACAGCATTGTATCTTAATTAATCAGACGACTATTTTTAGCAAACGAAGAATAGAATGTTATCTGTATGTTGGCTTTCAAATTTAAGTGTTTGAAATCAAGAAAGCAGAATTTTGTTTCTTTAAGCCTGTAATATTGACTTTTATTGTGCTTTTATCCTTAATCATTACTGATGTTGACTGATATGCTAATTATGCATTGTATTAGGGAACCAGTTTGTTGACTTCTAAAGCAGAGTGGGAAAAACTATGCAAATAGCTGAAATAATCAAGTAATGCTACAGGATCTTGTCTCCATTCTTACCATGTATGTAAATACTTAATGGGGGACATTTGTCAAGTCTAAAAGTAGGTTACCTGCCTCTGTATAAAGAGACTGAGAGAGAAACAGCCAGAGAGATTCTGCCAAGACATCCATACATCCCAAAAGGACCAGAGACAAGACAGCAGCCATTTTACATCATGGTTCCATTACAAGGGACACGGATCTATCATTCTATAGGTAACAACCTAGGGGTTTTGAGCCTCGGTTGGAAGAATATAGATGTACTCTATTGACCATCGCTAAACCATGGATACATTTGGTGAAGCCAGGTTGTGATCCTTGGATCAACTGGTCTTGTACCTTGTATGGACTCAACGGACTGCATTTTCCTACACTTGTTGTTACCTCCTCTCTGCATGCGTGCCACAGGGGGAGTAGAAAACCCTAGAAGATGAAGCCAGGTTGTGATCCTCAGATCAACTAGCCTTGTACCTTGTATGGACTCAATGGACTGTCATCTTCCTAGACTTGTTGTTACCTCCTCTCTGTGTGCATGCTACAGGTGGAGTAGTCAACCCTGGAAGATGAAGCCAGGTTGTGATCCTCGGATCATCTGGCCTTGTACCTTTTATGGACTGTCATCTTCCTACAATTGTTGTTACCTCATCTCTGTGTGCTTGCCACAGGTGGAGTAACTGACCCGGAATATGAAGCCAGGTTGTGATCCTCGGATCAGTTGGCCTTGTATGGACTGAATGGACTGTCATTTTCGTACGCTTGTTGTTATTTCCTTTCTGTGTGCGTGCCAAAGGTGGGGCAGCGACCTTGGAAGATCTGAAGTCACGGCTATTTTCCAGGCCATTCAGCGGAAGGGTGAGATTCTGTAATGTGCACCATCTTGGCTATTTTGCTGGGACTGGTCTACGTGTTACCTGCCTGTTTTGCTGTTCATTAAAGCATTGCTCACTGTTTTACCCTCACCCTCTGTTGTCTGAGTTGCATTTTGCCCATGTTAAAAGGATAGCGGGAGGTCAGCGGAACGATCCCTGGTTCATGTGGTTTCAGCTAGCGGGCAGTGCTCATAGCAATCCGGCAATGACAACCATAGAGGTCTGCTGGAGACCTCTGGTTGTCATGCCAACCCATCGGTGACCCGCGATCATGTGACGGGGTCACCGATGTGCAGGATTTCTGGCGCGCTTGCCAGTAGTGCACGTTAAATGCTACTGTCAGAGGCTGTTAGGGGCACATGTCAGCTGTTCAAAACAGCTGACATGTGCTGGAAAAAAAGATGTGGGCTCAGCGCCAGAGCTCACATCAAAGGGAGGGAGTCCGAAATTGCCGTACATTGCCTCACATGGAAGGACATGCTGCCCAAGCTTTTTCCCGATAGGTGCCATTCCCCTGATGAATCATACCTTTGAAGAAATGCGTCGGGAGGCACCCAGGGTCAGTCCAGGGCTGGCTAGACATCAGGGTCAGCTGTGGACAGCCCTTGTAAGGGCAGGAGTCTTTGGGGACCAGGGTCAGCCAAGATAACAGGGACTGACAGGGATACAAACTGGACTCCAGACTCTGTTCTGTTTATGGGAGAAATGACCCTTAAGAAAGTTAACATCGACAAATGGTGAGACTGTTCCTTTTTTTTCTCTCCATAGTATTATATATTTGTAAAATTCCCCTCCTGAACAGGAGCCTTTGGGTAAATATTTGTGTCTATTTTAAGAATTCTCCTGAAATTATAACATGAATTCTCTAACTGAGGAGTCTTTTTGAAATTGTTTAAGGGTTAGGTTTCCCAAACAGGGAACCTCCTGTGTTCATTGGCTTATTCTATATGGTGTTTTTTGGATATTTGCACTAGTTTTCATAGAGGTTTTTGCCTCTTTTTAGAACTAAACAGCAAAGGTTAAGTTTTAAAACCACTTTTTTTTGGCTACTTTTCTGGCGTACATTTACGCCTGATGTCGGAAAGGGGTTAAAGGTGATTGTTTTTACAGCGACAGAAGTGATAATCAATCATGTATACATACAAATACTTACAAAAATACACGGCTTATAATGTGAAAGAGTATATAGTTAAGAGAAGAAAATATAAGTTGTGTAAGCCATGTGTAGATATAAAAATTCAGGCAAATGGCAAATGTTGTAGCTCGATCTAGTGGCTATATGTATAAGTGCCATCATAGAGTAAAATGTATCATATGGGTCCCGTTTCACATAGCGACGCACCTGCGATCCCGACAACGATACGACCTGGTGGGGATCGCTAGTGCGTTGTCACACAGCAGCTACTCTGAACAATTCCAGCCTGCGTCCCTGAGTTCTGCGTCACCAACGAGGACGCTGGTCGGCATCAAACACAGCGATGCATGCTGGCCAGTGGGACACCAACGATCAAAAAATGGTCTAGGACTTTCAAGCACGATCAGCGATATCACAGCGGGGAGGCCGGTCGCCGATATGTGTCACATGTAGCGAGATCTCTGGCGAGATCGCTGTTACGTCACAAAATCGGTGACGCTTCAGCGATCTCGCTAGCGATCTCGTTATGTGAGATGGGGCCTTAAGAGAGTGTCACTATCAAGGTGGAAATGAGATTAAGTGCACCGTATTTATTGAGTATAAGAAAAATACATAGATATATATATACGGATTGTAGATATATCACTTGATATCAGTTTATAAGGTGAATAAATACTGTGCACTTATAAATGAATAGCTTATATAATGAGAGGACACAGAGCAGAGGGAATAAATAGTAAGAAAATAAGAGCTAACAGTGCATTACATTCCTGGAATACAAATAGGAGATATAAAGTGCAGCAAGTGCTATATGGAATATTCCATGAATATATTACAGCCCATATAAAGGAGGAAACATCCTAACAAGAGATGGAGATTACAAATCCTATAGATGACATGCCAGTAGTATACAGATAAAGATGAGATATTTACCAATATTCCCTCTTACATGTGTTTCACCACCTCAGCTTCCTCAGAGAGGGTATGGATCAGTGTTTCCAAAGGGGTTTTTATAGGGTTTCCAACAAGCCCAGGTCCTGCACTAATCCAGCCAAGGAGAGTAACTCTGGGATACAGTGGGAGTGTTTCTAAAGGAATTGTGGCTGTTCCCCGGTCCTATCTATGGAACACATGACTGAGTCTGCCAATGTAAGCCAATCACATTGGTGGTTATTGTTTATACCAGCCCTTTCCTATCCAGGTTCATGTTATTGGCATGACACCTAAAAGTGGTTGGGACATACCCCTGATGGATTATTGGTGTAAACCGAATGACCTGGGGCAAATGCCAATCAGAGCTCACAGGAGTGAGTATACCCCAAGAGGGAAACTGCATCTGTGATGCTCCCGAGTGATGTGTCACATGCGGGATCCAGGAAACGGTGTCACACGCCATCACAGGTAACTCGCCTCCAGGCCAGTGGCAGATCTTAATAGGGGCGGATAGGGCGGTCGCCCCGGGCCCAAGGTTTTTTGGGGGCCCAGGGGCAGGGGCGGGCTGGGCCGGGTGTCAGAGAGGCAAATGCCCCCCGGGCCGCTCCCCCAGCACCTGTACAGTGCCGGCCGTGCCCTGTGCTGTGACGCCGCCGGCAGCAGACAGCCGCCCGTATCACATTCTATGAGGCCGGGGCCGGGAGCTGTGCCTGGCCGTGACCTTGATGGCTGCTCAGCTCCAGCTCCCTCCGGCTGTACTTCCGGGTCAGATGTCGGGCGTGCGCGATGACGTCATCTTGCACGCGCCAACATGTCCCGGAGGATGCTGAAAGCAGAGGCGCTGCTGGGGAGCGAGCCGGCTGTGAGGTAAGTATGGGGAACTTTATTTATTTTTTTTTATTTATAAAATGAATTAAATGGGGGAGGGGGTGAGTGGGGGCTGTACACAATGAAGGGGGGGTGACTGGGGGCTGTATATGATGAAGGGGGGTGAGTGGGGCTACACAGGATGAAGGGGGTTGAGTGGGGTTGTACAGGATGAATGGGGGTGACTGTGGTTGTACAGGATGAAGGGGGGTGACTGGGGTTGTACAGGATGAAGGGGGGATGAGTGGGGGCTTCACATGATGAAGGGGGGATGAGTGGGGGCTTCACATGATGAAGGGGGGTGAGTGGGGCTACACAGGATGAAGGGGGTTGAGTGGGGTTGTACAGGATGAAGGGGGGTGACTGGGGTTGTACAGGATGAAGGGGGGTGACTGGAGTTGTACAGGATG
The DNA here is from genome assembly GCF_039654945.1 of Dendrobates tinctorius. Taxonomy (NCBI): domain Eukaryota; kingdom Metazoa; phylum Chordata; class Amphibia; order Anura; family Dendrobatidae; genus Dendrobates; species Dendrobates tinctorius. Next base: position 12,725,781 of record NW_027361794.1, read on the forward strand.
AAGGGGGGATGAGTGGGGGCTTCACAGGATGAAGGGGGGATGAGTGGGGGCTGCACATGAAGGGGGGATGAGTGGGGCTGCACATGATGAAGGGGGGTGAGTGGGGCTGCATATGATGAAGGGGGGGTGAGTGGGGCTGAACATGATGAAGTGGGGGATAAGGGGGACTGCACATGATGAATTAAGGGATAAGTGGGACTGCACATGATGAATTGGGGGTAAGGGGGACTGCACATGATGAATTGGGGGTAAGGGGGACTGCACATGATGAATTGGGGGTAAGGGGGACTGCACATGATGAATTGGGGGTAAGGGGCACTGCACATGAAGTGGGGGTAAGGGGGACTGCACATGATGTGGGGGTAAAATTAACTGCACATGATGATGGGGGAGTGGGGCTGCACATGAAGTTGGGGGGGAAGGGGACTGCACATGATGAAATGGAAGGGGGGATAAGGGGCTGCAAATGATGAAGCGGCACTGCAGATGAAGTGAGTGGGTGATAGGGGACTGCAATGGATGAAGTAAGGGGACTTCAAATTAAAGTGGGGACATTAAAGTGGATCCCCTATGGCCAGGATCACGTTGGGCGATTTTGTGCGTATTGGCCGTAGGCCTACAGCTTATGTGCAACGTCTTTGTAGGCCATGTCCACACGTGGTGGAATGGTGGCGGGTTTTCCGTATGGACCCGCAGCAAACCAAGTGCTGCGGTCCGTACGGCTGTCAATTCCCGCACGGGGACCGCAGCGCTCAGGTGGGAAGGGGGGTACAGGGACCCAGGTTTTATGAACAGCCCCGGGCCCATAGTTCACTTAATCCGCCACTGCTCCAGGCACCTCCGATTGGACAGCAAGGGGAAGTGACCGGAATGACGCTGGATGGAGACTGGACGGGCCCACACCACGTGAGTGTTCAGCATCCCCAGTGAAGCAGGAGGTCCAGGATGAAAACCTGTTGGTAAGACCAAGATGAATAATGCTGCATAGAGCTATCTGGTAGTGATCAATCAGGTAAAGTGACAGTGAGGGGTGTCAGGAAGCAACAGTGTATGTGAAAAGTGCCAAATGTGACACCACCAAGTGACCAGTGAAAGTGCAAATGTGCAACAGATGAGAAATGCAGAATAAAAAGTGATAAGTTAAAGTTATAAAGATAAAAGCAGTTTAAAAAACGGTGATGGATAATTTGAGAAAAAAATTATAAAATATGTGTAAAAGTGTATGAAGTGCATACAGTTATAAAATATGTTTTCGTTAAAATATAGAAATATAAAAAAATCAGCATTAGGATGTTTAAAAAAGAGAAATGTTATTTTGTTAAGAAAATGTAATGAACAATAAATTAAGTGAATAATCGTGAATGAAATTATTAAAAAATGTAAGTAAATCCCAGAACCTGATATACTTAGCGGTGTATATGGGCTTATATTAGAATCCCTTATAATCCACTGGAAAGATAAAAACAAAGGAAAAAGGGTGGAACAAAAAACAAGCACCAAACAACTCATATCCAACAATTTAAAGTCAGAATAAATATGGAAAAAATCTAAGCTTATATTCAAACTGCAATATTAACCCCTTCACTACCAAGGGTGGTTTGCACGTTAACTCCCGGGTCAATTTTTACAATTCTGACCACTGTCCCTTTATGAGGTAATAACTCTGGAACGCTTCCATGGATCCCAGTGATTCTGACATTGTTTTCTCGTGACATATTGTACTTCATGTTAGTGGTAAAATTTCTTTCAAATAACTTGCGTTTATTTGTAAAAAAAACAAATTTGGCGAAAATTTTGAAAATTTTGCAATTTTCCAACTTTGAATTTTTATGCCCTTAAATCACAGAGATACGGCACACAAAAAACTTAATAAGTAACATTTCCCACATGTTTACTTTACATCAGCACAATTTTGGAACCAAAATTTTTTTTTGTTAGGAAGTTATAAGGGTTAAAATTTGACCAGCGATTTCTCATTTTTGCAACACCATTTTATTTTTACGGACCACATCACATTTGAAGCCACTTTGAGGGTTCTATATGATAGAAAATACCCAAAAGTGACACCATTCTAAAAACTGCACCCCTTAAGGTGCTCAAAATCACATTCAAGAAGTTTATTAACCCTTCAGGTGCTTCACCGGAATTTTTTGAATATTTAAAAAAAAAATGAACATTTAACTTTTTTTCACAAAAAAAATACTTCAGGTTCAATTTTTTTTATTTTACCAAGGGTAACAGGAGAAATTGTACTGCAAAAGATATTGTGCAGTTTGTCCTGAGTACGCTGATACCTGATATGTGGGGGGAACCACTGTTTCGGTGCATGGCAGAGCTCAGAAGGGAAGGAGCGCCGTTTGACTTTTTCAATGCAAAATTGGCTGGAATTCAGAACGGACGCCATGTCACGTTTGGAGAGCCACTGATGTACCTAAACAGTGGAAACCCCCCACAAGTGACCCCATTTTGGAAACTAGACCCCCCAAGGAACTTATCTAGATGTGTGGTGAGAACTTTGAACACACAAGAGCTTCACAGAAGTTTATAACGTACAGCAGTGCAATTAAAAAATCATTTTTTCCACAAAAATGATCTTTTCACCTCTAATTTTTATTTTTCCAAAGGTAACAGGACCCTAAAAGTTATTGTGCAATGTGTCCTGAGTACGCTGATACCCCATATGTGGGTGTAAACGACTATTTGGGCGCGTGGCAGAGCTCAGAAGGAAGCAGCGCCATTTGACGTTTTTGGCTGGAATTGAGATCGGACACCATGTCGCGTTTGGAAAGTCCCTGATGTACCAAAACAGTGGAAACCCCCCACAAATGACACCATTTTGGAAACTAGACTCCCCAAGGAACTTATCTAGATGTGTGGTGAGCACTATGAACCCCCTAGTGCTTCACAGAAGTTTATAACGCCTGGGCGTGAAAATAAGAAAATCGTATTTTTTCAACAGCACCACCCCTGTTATTTCATCATGTACAGAGACAATACTATAATATGTCTCATCTAGGTCTGCTGCTTATCCCCATTGTTACTCCTGATGCCTAGAATGTTAAAATTGACTTGTGGCCAATAGTCTCTCTAGCACTTGCTTAATTTAATTTTTTTACTCTCTATATGACATTTTCCTAGTTGCCTTAGGGACCTTTATGTTGTCGTGCTTAAATTTGTATAGATATATGTTTCGCCTTTAGGGCTTTTTTGTACTACTTTTCTGTTTTTTTTGCTTTGTTGTTTTTTTGTTAATATTTTAAAAAAAAAATTATTTTTTTTTTCACATTTTTTTCATGTTTATTATTTATTTTCCAGCTTTCCGTGAGTTTGTTGTCCATATTCATTGTTGTAATTGCTTTTTATTTTATTTTGCAGTATGGTTTGAGAAAGGCCTCTTAGTAGGTCGAAACGTAACCATAGTATACTCATATCCTGGATTACGATATTATACCCACATTTTGGATACTTCTTTTGTCTGTGGTGTTACACTATTTGATGTATTTGAAATAAAATAAAAATCCAAAAATTTCACAAAATCTTCAAGATTTTTTGGCAAGATTAATTCACACTTGAGTGCGACTGTTTATCTACTGACTAGTATTTTTTCAACAAACATGATCATTTAGTCTCCAATTTTTTTATTTTCCCAAGGGTACCAGGAGAAACTGGACCCCAAAAGTTGTTGTCCAATTTGTCCTGAGTACACTGATGCCCCATATGTGGGAGAAAACTACTGTATGGGCACACCTCAGGGCTCGGAAGGGAAGGGCTGAAGGCACAGCAGCAGACCAGAGCCTGAAGTCGCCCCAAAGGAGTGATACCTGCAACAGGCTCAAGCAGCCTGCCATAAGGGCAAGTACATCAGAACAATAAGGAACAGAAGACTGAGCATAGCTTTAGGCAGCAAGTACCTCAGAGGACAGTGCAGTAAAGAGGCCTCAAAACCCATCTGGCTTAGTGGATCCCAAGATGATTCCAGGCTCCCCGGACCACCATTGTCATCTGTAACGAGTGCTCCGACCTGCACTTCAAACGAGCGCCAACAGATCAGATGACACAGTGTCAAAGTTCATAGTCATCTTTACACCAGATTCTTGTATCCTAGAAATGTAAAACACTATTAATGTCACCAATTAGTAACTGTTTTATTATACATTTCTCTGTGTTATAATCTATTTGAACGGTTAAGTCTGTGATGACTATGAACTTTGACACTGTGTCATATGATCTGTTTGCGCTTGTTTTTTGAAACCTAGCGTCCTGTCTTAACTATATATTCTTGTGATGCCTGTACATACTGTGTGGTATTTCCTGATGAAGGGGGCATGAGACCCCCAAAACGCATTGAATAAACCACTGTGAATCTTTGACATCTCTCTCCTGGAATCCATTCTTGCGGCAGCGTAGAATATAACTACAAATTCCCTTGAATGCATCATGAGATGTCCCCTATGATGTGTAGACGGCTGTGAAGGTCTTGTGCTCAGTCTTGTTTTATCCCCCAGTATTATATGTTTTATACTTGTGTAATGAGAACGGTGGAGATGGCAGGATTAGAGCTGATCATAGATGGGACTTCTCCATCTGTCTGTGATTTTTACAGTGTTTATTTCAGGGTGAAGATCTGACCCATATTAATACTACAGAGACATATGTGAGGGGTGATGAGCGGTGTAAGGAGGAAATTCCTACATATGACTACCCATTTGAGTAGTAACCACTAAATACTGAGGAGTCACAGATTCTTCTCATTCACCGGCTGTGGCTGCTCTATCGGTAGTGTAGTCCAGCTATATCACAATCGTATGATCACCATTTTGCCTCTTGAACACAATATTCTACTCTACCCAAAACTGTTCAAATGACTTTGGGCATTGAAAGCCCTTTTCTATAGAACTTACCACCTGTAGGATTCACCAAGCCCCTGGGATTAGAAGACGCTGACTGTTACCTGCCCAGGTCTGTAAACTACAAGTAAAATGACAGCGTACTTAGAATGTGTGGACAAGTTAGAAAATTACTTGAAGAAAATTATTTTCATGGGCCTGTAAGACAAAGAGGAGGGTAATGATGCTGTTGGTTTCTTAGAATCCTAATATCTTATTGGATGAATCTATCTTCTCTCCGTTCTGTGCTGCTAAATGTACTCATATGATCCCTACAAGACCAGGTCCAGTCTTTCTGACCAAACTTAGCTTTTATGATCCATAACATAAAATGTGCAGTGAGGCCAAGTGTGAATTTCTGTACAATAGCAACAAATCCTGGTTTTATGGATTCACTTTGCATCATAAATTTCATTATGTTTTCGATCATAAGGAATTCAGATTCACAATCTCTCCTGAAATGGGGAGCAATATTATTTTCTCTTCTAGGGGGAGTCATACTGTCTCCAATGGACCACAAGAAATGAGTGCAATTCCGGTTTTGTATGGGAGTTCTCCCCTCATACATATGTTCTTGTTGGAGATCTAACTTGTATTTTTATTCTACCTCTTTTTTTTACAGGTTCATTCTCTATGATGGTTTGATTGTGGTGGGATCGGCCTGCCTCACTTATGTGAGTCTGTAACTCCCTGATAGTCTTTAACCCCTTCACCCCGAAGACTGTTTTCACCTTCAAGACCAGGTCAATTTTTACAATTCTGACAACTGTCTCTTTATGAGGTCTTAACTCTAGAACGCTTCAACGGATCCCACCAATTCTGAGATTGTTTTCTATTGTACTTTATGATAGTGGTAAAATTTCTATGATATGACTTGCATTTATTTGTTAAAAAAATGGAAATTTGGTGAAAATTTTGCAATTTTCAAACTTTTTACTTTTATGCCCTTAAATCAGAGAGTCATATCGCACAAAATGGTTAATACCTAACATTTCTCACGTGTCTACTTTACATCAGCACAATTTTGGAAACATAATTTTCTTGGTAGGAAGTTATAAGGGTTAAAAGCTGACCAGCGACTTCTCATTTTTGCAACAAAATTTGCAAAACCATTTTTTTAGGGACCACATCACATTTGAAGTGACTTTGAGGGGCTTATATGACAGAAAATACCCAAAAGTGACACCATTCTAAAAACTGCACCCCTCAAGGTACTCAAAACCACATTCAAGAAGTTTATTAACTCTTCAGGTGCTTCACAGGAATTTTTGGAATGTGGAAGAAAAACATAAACATTTACTTTTCTTTCACAAAAATTTTCCATTAGAGTTTAGACCTAATTTTTTTTTACTTTCACAAACATAACAGGAGAATTTCTCCTGAGCATGCAGATACCCCATATGTGGGGGAAATCTAATGTTTGAGCGCACGACAGGGCTCGGAAGGGAAGGAGCGCCATTTCACTTTTTGAATGTAAAATAAGCTGGAATAATTAGCGGTTGCCATGTTGCGTTTGGAGAGTCCCTGATGTGCCTAAACAGTGGAAATCCCTCCACAATTGACACCATTTTGGAAACTAAACCCCTTAGGGAACTTATCTAGGTATGCATTGAGCACCTTGAACCCCCAGGTGCTTCACAGAAGTCTATAACTTTAAGCCATGGAAAAAAAAAAATCACATTTTTCCAAGATAAATCTTTTCTCGCTCCAAATTTTGCATTTTCATAAGGGTAACAAGAGAAATTGCTCCATACAATTTGTTGTGCAATTTCTCCTGAGTACACCGATATCCCATATATGGAGGAATACAACTGTTTGGGCACACGGCAGAGCTTGGAAGGGAAGGAGCGCCATTTGACTTTTTGAATGTAAAATTTACTGGAATAATTAGCGAATGCCATGTTGCATTAGGAAAGCCCCTGATGTGCCTAAACAGTGGAAACCCCCCACAAGTGACACCATTTTGGAAACTAGACCCCAGATTCAGCTTGTGATTTGGGCGACAGAGTGTAACTGGTCACTCTGCTCTCCCCCCCAGAGACCGGGAGCGCAGTGAATACGTCACTACTGTACTGGATCGCCCGCCAGGGCAGTGGGGATACTCGGTACCATGCTGGTTCTTGAAGGGGATGTGTCATGGCAGTGGTGACCCATCCGTGGCCCTGGGCATCGAATTAAAGGGATATTTACAAGGGATAAAGTTTGTAAAGTTTGTAATGAAGTGTTCGTGACGCCACCTGTGGTATTCAGTCAGGGGACCAATGCTGCAATGCAGATCCTCTGGGATGGTGACAGGGCAGCAGAGATAGTATAGCTCTCCACAGGTAGAGCTGTATCCCAGGGCAGTTTGGATGTAGATGTTAAAGGTGATGTTGGTAAATGTGATGCAGGGCAGGTGAAGCAGGAATGATCAGAGGACACATGTGAGGTGCAGTTCCAAAGCTTTACTCACTGTTCTGGTGCTGTGTCCTGCAGGTCAGGGATCCAGCAAACTCCCAGGTAGATCAGGATTCACCTCCCCAGGATTCCACTCAGTATATGCCTATTCTGGCCATCTCACTGTGCTTGCTTTCCACTTCTCCTGCCCAACACCTCACAGTCAGTGTCCCAGGCCAGCAGACGCGGACCTTGTTTGGTGATGTCCTCTCTGCGTCCCCTTGCTCCCTTATGGCTGCCTTTCTGGCCAAGATACTGCAACTGTGGCTTGAGGCCGGAGCACCTACAGGTGCCCCTGCCTCCAGCTTGCTAGTTTAGTCAGGTAATTTCTCCACTAGGCTCAGTGGCTGGTACCCCCATGCAACCTGGTCTCTCCAATACTGGATCGGGCCCCATGGGTGGCATCCACACTTCCCATGCCCCTAAGACCCCTTCTGCTCTCTGGGAGCTTCTTTCTGTCTCTTTCCCTCCTTCTGCAGCTCCTCCTGACAGGAAGCTGCTCCACCACCCGTCTGCTCACTTTCCTTCCACTCACTGAACTGAACTGTTCTCTCCTCCTCTCTTCCTACCAACTCCACCCACCTCCCAACACCCTTTACTATCCAGCCAGGGATGAGAACATCCTCCCCTAGGGTACATCCAGGGTGCCCTGATGCTATTGTGTTTGTTGGGTGCAGGTGTTTGAGTCCACGGTGGTGCTCCCTCCTTACCTGAGAATGGGGTACCACACCTCTGGATGAGGTGCAGTACCTCTGTGGAGACTGGACCCTCAGGGGCGCCACAGTATCCTCTCGTGTCTGGCAGGCAGGACCCCATGCCTCCAAACACTTCAATCGTGTTTGGGGTGTCCACAAGACGGAAGATGCAGACTGGTCCTTGCCACTACTCCCCTACACTGCCCGCCCTCCATAGCCGGTCGATCAGTGGAGGAAGACAGAATTGTACCCCACGGCTACCGGTGATGTCCAGTGACCCTGAGGTCTGCAAGTAATCGTACCCTACGGCTACCGGTGATGTCAAGTGGCCCAGAGGTCTGCACGCAAGTCCGTCTTCAAGCGTTTTTTCTGTGAAGAAGGATGCGGGGTCTCCAGGACAGGTATGTCCATGCGGCAGTGCGGGGGCTCCTCTTTAAAAAAATAATTAATTTTATATATATATATATATATATATATATATATATATATAAAATTAATTATATATATTATATTATATATTAATATTATATAATTAATATATTATATATTAATTATTATATATATATAATCACAATCCCTAGTGTCTGTCCAGGGTAATAGTCGCCTCCAGCCCTGTAACGGCCCTTTCTGGCTCCCCCGCAGTCCGCAGCACCTACCACGCTCCCCGCGCTCCCCTCACTCCCCCTGCAACTTCCCGGTCAAAATTTAGTCAGCTCAGGCCTACTACAGGGCTAGGCCATGCCTCCCCACTAGCCGCTCTTTCAGATGCGCTGACGCTCCGGCTAGCTCTGCTCACCTCCTGCTGGTTTATCAGCACGGCTCTTTCTCTTGGATCTGGCTTCTCCGTGCGCCCCCCTCCTTCCCTTCATGCCTTACAGAGAGGGAAATCCGCGCTTGCAACAGGCTCCACCCACAAACCGGCGCCATCTTCGCGCTGTCTGTAGCCCCACAATCAGAGTTTGTGGTTCAGCAGCTTAAAACGCCTTTCTGACATACTTTAAGGATGCGGGGACCAGGGAGAATACAAAAGTTCCTCCCGCAGCTCCTGCTACCCTGCGGCTCTGCCTACGGTTTTCCAGACAGTTTTTCAGATCTCTAACTTAACTGTCTATGGGGGGTCAGCTCTCATCTCCAGCAGCGCTCCCCTGGCTCAGTCTCTTCCTATATCTCATCTATTCAGGTCTGTAACTTAACTGTCTCTGGGGGGTCAACTCTCATCTCCAGCAGCGCTCCTCTGGCTCAGTTTCTTCCTATATCTCTCTTTGTCTATGGGGCAGCATGGTGGCTCAGTAGTTATCACTGCTGCTTTTTAGAGCAGGGGTCCTGGGTTCAGATCCCATTAAGGAAAGAAATTTGTATATAAACAATGTATAATTTAACCCAGGGAGTCTCCATCCTTCCATAATAAGAAGTTGCCCACTGGTCAGACCCCATCTCTCTGCCATAATTACTGGCCGCCTAATATGTCTACCCCGGAGCACCCCCATTGCTCGCAACAAGACTTCTCCTCCTCCTCAGTGGGTGACATCTCTATCTCAGTCGACAGCTGACCTAACCAAAGTCTCCTACACTTTGGTCTCTGTTTTAGAATGGCTTCCTAATCCTACCCCTGTCAGCAGGTCACAATTGCCTCCCTTGGAAGCGTCAGCTGTTAACACCTCTCATATCAAGAGGTAATCCCCCTCACAGGAAGGGCAGAAGTTCCAAAAGGCACGCCTGCATTAGTTCACAGCATCATCTCCGTCAGACGCTCTTGAGGCGCTGGAGTCAGATCAACGCTCTGAACTAGATTCAGATCTGAACTCAGCACAGCTCTCCAAACTGCGTGACACAGTGGTTTGTTTATCGACACCATTAATGAGACTCTTAACATAAAGGATTCAGAGATCTATAACTGAGCAGACTGTGTTTTTCAGTGAAAAGAAGTGCCCTTCTCGTGCGTTTGCCAACCACGACAAGTTCAACAGGATCTTCGCGGTGGAATTGCAGCACCCAGACATGCGTTTCCAGAGAAGAAATCGCAGGAGCATCCTGTATCCTTTAGAACCTGACCTGCTCAACATGTAGGCAGTGTCTTCCTCATTGGACCTCCAGTCTCCCGGCTGGCCACAAATACTATACCCCCTCTGTCTGACAGTTCCTCCTTAAAGGAACCCTCTGACGGACACATTAATCCTCGGGCCAAGTTCGCCTTTGAGGCCGCAGTTCTACCCTCTGCCCGCCCTTCCAGGCTTCCTGGGTAGCCAAGGAAGGCAGTCTCTGTCTAGGCAAAACATCTCCGCCAGGGTATCTTCTCTGGTGCCCCTGCGGATGAGCTGGAAGACCTAGCGGACTGGATCAGCTACAAAACAAGATACCTTTTGTCCGCTTGCCTTGATGCAGCCGTCTGTTCAGCCGTAGCAGACGGTAACATCAGCACTATCCACAGGGTCCTTTGGCTCACGGCTTGGAATGCGGACCCCGCTTCAAGAGGTCCCTCACAGGTCTATTTTTCCACAGTTCTCGACTCTTTGGAGAGGAGCAGGACCAGATTATCTCCAACGCCATGGGAGGAAGGAGTACATCTTCCGCAACAGAGAGCCAAACGTCCGCCACGGCATACTGCTTTCCTCTCGCTCCTTTCGGAGGTTCCCATCACAGACGTTACTTCTGACAGGACAAATCCCAGGTGCATCAACAAAGGAATAGGCCCTCTATTAAATCAGCCCTGAGCTGGCACTCAAGACATGCTCAAACCAGGTCAAGCTCCAACAACGGGTCGCCCCCACTCAGAAGGTCTCTCGGGGTGGGCGGTCATCTCTTTCAGTTCCAGGTCAAACGGCTGTCCATAGTTGATGATGACTTAGGTCCAAGGCATCGTCTCCTAGGGGTATAGGACAGCATTTTCCACTATCCCTCAATTTCATTCCGGGGTTTTTTCTAGGCAGTTGACTCCTTCCACAAGGCGGCGTTATTGTCTCCGTTCCCACATGATAGCATTTCTCAAGTTTTTATTCAAACCTGTTTGCGGTCCCCAAGATGGTCGGTTCAGTTCACAAATCGGGACCTCAGATTACTAACCAAATATGTGTGCCCGAGTCACTTCAAGATGGAGTCCCTTTGATCCGTGATAACTTCCATGGAGACAGAAGACTTCTTCTGCTCGATGGACATTCAACAAGGACTTCACTTTCAATTCACAGCGCAGCCGTTGGGCCTAGCCAATGCTTTCAGAGTGTTTAGAAGACATACTCTTCAAGGTCGCAACACCGTTGGCGTACCAGGATAGTGTACGGATCACTCTACACATTCTTTCCCATCTGGGCTGAATCATCTATATTGCAAGGTCGTTTCTGATTCCGGGACAGAGTCTTGTGTTCCTGGGAATGTTTTTCGACACCGCCCAGACAAAGATTTTCCTACCCAAAAAAGTCTCTAGCACTTATGCGTGGGGTTTGGTCTCTCAGAGGTCGCCCTCCCCGCTCCCTCTGCTTCTGCATGAATGACCTAGGCGGGATGGTTGCTTCAATGGAAGAGGTCCCGTTTGCACAATTCTTCATGTGTCCTCATCAACTCTTCCTTCTAGCTAGATGGGACAGGTCGTACTGTTTCCTGGATCGGTGTCTCAATCCCCTTTATGGTAAAGCTGTCCTTGAAATGGCGGGAGTGTTCCCAATCAGTCCATCTCAGGTAGTCCTTTCTGCCCATTTGTCGGAAAACAGTAACAACAGACGCCACTTTTCTCAACTGGGGAGCAGTGTTCCAAGATTGGATGGTCCAGGGTTGATGGTCAGCTCAAGAGAAATCCTGGAACTTTTTCACGGATGTCCAACTAGAGTACAGTTCGACAATGCCAGTGCTGTGGCCTATGGCAATCATCTAGGGGGAAAATTCAGTCGGGCAGTGATGTCAGAGGTCGCTTGGATCCTGTCTTGGGCCGAACAGAATGTCCCAGCAATTTCCGCGGTGCACATCCTAGGAGTCGAAAATTGAGCTGCAGACTTCTCAACCCAGAGGGTCTTGCCACAAGCGAATGGTCGCTGAATCTGTCAGTTTTTCAGAAGATCTGTCTCAGATGGGGACCACGGATGTCGACATCATAGTGTCCAGACTCAACCACAAGTTTCCTCAGTTTGTTCCCAATCTCGCGACCTTCTAGCATTTGGATTCGATGCACTAGCAATAACCTGGACACAGGCCTCCCTTCCATACCTGTTTCAACCCCTACTGGTGACTTCCAAAGTAATCATAAGGATAAAGGTGGAAGGATTATCCGTCATACTCATTGCTACGGATTGACCATGAAGTCCCTGGTGCGCAGAGTTGATCGACCTTCTGGTGGATACAACATGGAGACTTCTGGATCTCCCGAACCTTCTGTTGCAGGGACCCCTATTTCAACAGTTTCTCGGTCGCTCAATTTAATGGGCATGGCTGTTGAAGCCGCAGTTTTGAAGTCGGCTCAGTTCTCAGATCAGAGTGTACAGACCATGATCAAAGTAAGCCTTCATCTTTTCACATGTACTATCGTACATAGAAGGCATTTTTTTTGCTGGTGTGAGACTCACTGGGTGGCTCCAATGGTTTTTTTCAATTCACATCCATTTTGTCTTTTCGACAGTTGGCTCTGAATTCAGGACGGTCCCTTGCTTCTATTAGGAGACAAGTTTTTGCCCTTTCTATTCTTTTTCAAGGGAATCTGGCTGTTCAACGACAGCTTAAGGCATTAATCAAGGAATCTCTCACGCCGTTTTCCCCCTATCGACTCTCCTGGGATAATAATCTAGTGCTCGAGGTCCTACAAGAGTCTCTGTTTGAGCTTTTCAAGTTACTCTCCTGGACGGTCATCTTCCTGGTCTCTGTCTCCTCAATAGTTGGGTCCCAGAGCTAGCAGCGCTTTCCTTTGGCTCTCCTTACCTGTTTTTTTACCAGGACATGGGGGTCCTACGTCCAGTTCCGTCCTTCCTTCCTACAGTGGTTTCCCGTTTTCAGGGACATCTTACTTACATCCATTTGTGCATCTCACTCTCACCGAAAGTGGTCTCTAGAAAAACTAGACCTTGTGAGAGCCCTACGAGAAGATCTCCCTATGTCCAGGTCCACCATTGTTCAATGAATCCTTTCCACTGTTCTGGAAGCTTACGGTCTCAGATGTAAAGCATACCCACGGGGGATCATGGCACACTCCTCTTGTTCAGTGAGGGCCTCTTGGGCAGTACGCCATCAGGCGTAGGCCTCGCAGCTCTGAAAGCTACTACATGGACCTCCATTCATATATTTACCGAGTTCTACATTGTTCACACTCATGCTTCATCAGATGCTATCCTGGGTAAAATAGTCCTGCAACCTACAGCGACCTGAGCTAGGCCTTGAGGATATGATACTTATTGCCACCCTTGGGACTGCTTTGGGACATCCCATGGTTTCCTGTGTCCCTCAATGAAGTGAGAGAGAAAACAAGATTTTGGGTACTCACCATAAAATCTGTTTCTCGGAGCCTTCATTGGGGGACACAGCACCTGCCCTTGTTTTCTGTTTTATGTTAAATTCATGATGTTATGTTCTCTGCTTCTCCTACTGCTTTTTCACTAACTGAATAGCCTTTTCCCAGTTGATGAGTATATGTGATGCTCAGGGAATGACAGGCATCCAAGAGTGGACCCTCTGGGTCACGGTACTGGAGCTCCCAAGATCGAGTGGACCAGATGGAGCCAACCCCTATACAGGGATCGTTAGGGGCAGGCTCGTGGGAGTCAGACACCGTGACAGCTGGAACCAAGAGGGACTGCTCGAGGGACTAGGGAAACGCTTCAGGCCGGACTAGGAAATAGATAATAATTTACCAGAGAGAAGCAGAAGAGGTCAGGGTCACAGGACAGGACAGAGCGGGAGGTACTGGACGGGACACAGAGTTCTGGATACAGGACCGGAAGTACTAGACGGAGTACCGGGTACTGGGTGCAGAGCAGGAGGTACGGGACGGAGCACAGGACACAGGATACACGGCAGGAGGTACAAGACGGAGCACAGGACACAGGATACACGGCAGGAGGTACAGGACGTAGCACAGGACACAAGATAAAAGGCAGAAGGTACAGGACGGAGCACAGGGCACAAGATGCATGGGCAAAAGGTCCAGGATGAGGCACAGGGCCCAGGATACAGGCAAAAGATATAGGTATACAGGAAAAATAAACCCTATAACGCGGCCAGGATTAGTGCACAATATGCACAAGATAATCAGGCGCCTCCAACAAGGAGGAGCTGCCTGATATACCCTGTGCCAGCAGGTGATTGGACGGTAGGGGTTTCTGGGCAGGCACTAAAGGGTTAAGAAACCTACAGAGTGCGCACCCGCGGCCTAAGGCACATGCTTGGGTCCACAGCTGGCCGGGAGGAAGAGAATGAGGAGGAGACAGGCGGGACCCTCCGGGCACGGCGTGACGCGGGTAGGTGAGTAGGAGCGGCGGCGGCCCCTGCTGCTGATGGAACGGCGGCGGACACAGCCGCCGATGTGACAGTATATACTTCTGGGGAGGAGCTAACTCTTTTTTTGCATAGTGTCAACCTCCTAGTGGCAGCAGTATACACCCATGGTTTCCTGTGTCCCTCAATGCAGGCTCTGAGAAACAGAATTTACGGTGAGTACCCAAAATCTTGTTTTTTCCAAAATAAATCTTTTCTAGCTCCAAATTTTGCATTTTCATAAGGGTAACAAGAGAAATTGCTCCATATAATTTGTTGAGCAGATTCTCCTGAGTACACCGATACCCCATATGTGGGGGTATACTACTGTTTGGACGCATGGCAGAGCTTGGAAAGGAAGAAGCGCCATTTGACTTTTTGAATGTAACATTTGCTGGAATAATTAGCGGATGCCATGTTGCGTTTGGAGAGTCCCTGATGTGCCTAATCAGTGGAAACCCCCCTCAAGTGACCCCATATTGGAAATTATAACCCTTTGGGAATTTATCTACAGATGTAGTGCTGATTTTGACACCATAGGTGTTTTCCAGAAACAAGCAGCAGTAGATGTTGCCGAGTGAAAATTGCAAACTGCCGTTGTAGTGACCAGTACACTATGCCAGCTCGTGCTTCTGGAGACAAGTACCGGTAATTTAGGCGGGCTCTTTTCACTACAGAAATGCCGAACATGTGGGAGGTAAATGTTGTTTAGGCACACTGGGGCTCAGAAGGGAGGGGGCATTTGGATTTGGGAGCGCAAAATTTTCTGAAGTTCTTTTGGGGATTGTGAAGCCAATTCGCTGTTCCAGAGCCTTTGTGCTACCAGTAACATTGAAGCCCCCTATATTTCCATTACAAGATGACGGACCTGAGTGGGGACTTGCTTTTTTTGTGGATTGAGTGGAAGCTTTTATTGGGAACATTTTCCATAACTTTTGGGATCAGTTATCCGACGCTCTACGCTGAGCACTTACCTTGGGGTTTACATCTAAATCTCTGAGTGACATGACATATGAAACCCCTGAGGGATCCATTCACTACAATGAGGCGCAGATTTACTCTGGACTCCGTCTGGCTTCTTTTCAGCAGTGTCCTTTTCAGAAGTGCACAAAACTGTGGCCTTTTATGCAATCCTTAATAGATGGATACTGCCAGAACACAAATCCTATGATGCCCACAGTGCCGACAACAGCCTCATTATAGGGAATTTTCTGCCGGGGGTTCTGTCTGAATTGCATATTTCAGAGATTTACACGGAAACCCTGGTGTAAGCGCTCAGCGTACAGCGCAGGATAAATGTGCGCCGAGCCTTACTGTGATCTTTGGGAGGCAGAATTTAAAAAAAAATCAACAGCATGTGAAGAATTGGTTTTATTTATTTTTTATGCCTTTCCTCGTGTGGTATAAGTGATTAGGCGACTTTATTCTTCGGGTCGGTGCGATTACAGCGATACCAGATTTACATCTGGTTTTTATGTTTGACAGCTGTCAAACACTAAAAGACGCATTTTTTGCTTTTGAATCACCATATTTTGAGAGCTATAATTTTTTCATATTTCGGCCAACTTAGTCATATTATGGCTTGTTTTTTTGCGGGATGAGCTGACGTTTTTATTGGTATCATTTTCGAGCACATGACATTTTTTGATCGCTTTCTATTCTGATTATTGGGGGACAGAACAAGACCCAGCAATTCAGGAATTGCTTTCTTTTTTTTTTTTTTTTTTTGTACCGTTCCATGTGTGGTAAAATAACTTTATTCTTCGGGTCAGTACAATTACAGCGATACCTCATTTATAATGTTTTGTTATGTTTTGGCGCTTTTACAGAATAATAACTAATTTATAGAAAAAATAATTATTTTTATATCACTTTATTCGCTCATTTTTTATTTTTTACGGTGTTCACTGATGGGGTTAACTAGTGGGATAGTTTTATAAAGCGGATCGTTACAGATGCGGCAATGTACTTTTATTTTTTATGTATTTTTATTTTTTTTATTTACATAAAGAAATGTATTTATTGGAAAAATATTTTTTTTTCTTTCTTTAGGAATTTAAAAAAAAATATTTTTACACATGCTAATACATATATTAATATATATATATTTTAACTTTTTTACATTGTCTCAGTATGGGACATCACTATATAAAGTCAGATCACTGATCTGACACTTTGCACTGCACTGTATCAGAGCAGCGATCTGACAGGCAGTGAAGGAGGCTGGCCGGTGCCTGCTCTCAGCAGCCACTGAGAAGCCACCTCCCTGCAGGACCAGGAAGGACCCCGTGGCTATCTTGGAGCCTGGGGTCTGAAAGGAGAACATCAGAACAACGTAATCACATCGCATTGTTATAGTGGTTTGAAAAAACCACTATATTGTAATCCGAACGCTGCTAACTTATTCTTCTTCTTCTTATTATTAAGTTGATTTCCGCAATTAATGCGGCCCGAACCGCTACACGCACAGACTCCGTTAATGCGGCCCGAACCGCTACACGCACAGACTCCGTTAATGCGGCCCGAACCGCTACACGCACAGACTCCGTTAATGCGGCCCGAACCGCTACACGCACAGACTCCGTTGAGGTGTCGTTTCGAAGCCAGCGTCCATGAGAGGTGTGCTAAGTATTTTTCGTGTCGATCAGATTTGTAGCTTTTGCACAATTTGCGTTTGAAAATTTTTTTTCCCGTCATTGGAATGCACTGTCTCAATGCATTTGAATGGGGAAATTTTGCTATAGACAAAACATGCCCTGAGGCGATTGAAATGGCAGTTAAGCTCATTGATATGCGCAGGCAGACCCAGTTACTATGCCAACGCCTACGAACGTCACATGACCTCTCCAAGACAGAGCTTCTGCCACGTAATATCAGCTCTTAAAGCAAAACCCACAGCACAAATGCAAATCTAGCTTCATCACATGACACATGCCCCTGAGAGAGAATGTGTGCGCCAAAGTGGATTTAGAAGCCCAGTGAGCCACCCTGGCTCTTAAAGGGCCGACGCACCAAAATGAGTCTTAAAGGGCCGGCGCGCCAAATCGAAAGCTGAGTGACCCAATGCTCCAAATCGGAGGCTGATAGACCCTGGCCTACAAAAAGGAGGCTGAGCCACCCTGGCATCCAAATCAGACCCAGAGTGGCCCCGCCCACCAAATCGGACCCAGAGTGGCCCCGCCCACCAAATCAGACTCAGAGTGGCCCCACCCACCAAATCAGACTCAGAGTGGCCCCACCCACAAAATCGGACCCTGAGGGGCCCCACCCACAAAATCGGACCCTGAGGGGCCCCGGCCACAAAATCGGACCCTGAGGGGCCCCGGCCACAAAATCGGACCCTGAGGGGCCCCACCCACAAAATCGGACCCTGAGGGGATGCGGCCACAAAATCAGACCGAGGGGCCCCGGCCACAACATCGGACCCTCACGGGCCCCGGCCACAAAATCGGACCCGGAGGGGCCCCAACCACAAAATCGGATCCTGAGGGGGCCCCAACCACAAAATCGTATCCTGAGGGGGCCCCAACCACAAAATCGGATCCTGAGGGGCCCCAACCACAAAATCGGACCCTGAGGGGCCCCACCCACAAAATCAGACCCTGAGGGCCCCGGTCACAAAATAGGGTCCTGAGGGGCCCCAACCACAAAATCGAACCCTGAGGGGTCCCAACCACAAAATTGGACCCTGAGGGGCCCCACCCACAAAATTGGACCCTGAGGGGCCCCACCCACAAAATTGGACCCTGAGGGGCCCCACCCACAAAATTGGACCCTGAGGGGCCCCACCCACAAAATCGGACCCTGAGGGACCCCGGCCACAAAATCGCACCCTGAGGGGCCCCACCCACAAAATTGGACCCTGAGGGGCCCCACCCACAAAATCGGACCCTGAGGGGCCCCACCCACCAAATCAGACCCTGAGGGGCCCCGCCCACAAAATTGGACCCTGAGGGGCCCCACCCACAAAATTGGACCCTGAGGGGCCCCACCCACAAAATTGGACCCTGAGGGGCCCCACCCACAAAATTGGACCCTGAGGGGCCCCACTCACCAAATCGGACCCTGAGGGGCCCCACCCACCAAATCAGACCCTGAGGGGCCCCGCCCTCAAAATAGGACCCCGAGGGTCCCCGCCCACCAATTCAGACCCTGAGGGGCACCGCCCACCAAATTTGACCCTGAGGGGCCCCGCTCACCAAATCGGACCCTGAGAGACCCCGGCCACAAAATCGCACCCTGAGGGGCCCCACCCACAAAATTGGACCCTGAGGGGCCCCACCCACAAAATTGGACCCTGAGGGGCCCCACCCACCAAATCAGACCCTGAGGGGCCCCGCCCTCAAAATAGGACCCCGAGGGTCCCCGCCCACCAATTCAGACCCTGAGGGGCCCCGCCCACCAAATTGGACCCTGAGGGGCCCTGCTCACCAAATTGAACTCTGAGGGGCCCCGCTCACCAAATCGCACCCCGAGGGTCCCCGCCCACCAATTCAGACCCTGAGGGGCACCGCCCACCAAATTTGACCCTGAGGGGCCCCGCTCACCAAATCGGACCCTGAGGGGCCCTGCTCACTAAATTGAACTCTGAGGGGACCAGCTCACCAAATCGGACCTTGAGGGGCCCCGCCCACCAAATCGCACCCCGAGGGTCCCCGCCCACCAATTCAGACCCTGAGGGGCCCCGCTCACCAATCGGACCCTGAGCGGCCCCGCCCACCAAATCGGATTCTGAAAGGCCCCAACCACAAAATCGGACCCTGAGGGGCCCCGGACACAAAATCGGACCCTGAGGGGCCCCACCCACCAAATCGGACCCTAAGGGGACCCGGCCACTAAATCGGACCCTGAGAGGCCCCACCCACCAAATCGGACCCTGAGGGGCCCCGGCCACAAAATCAGACCCTGAGGGGCCCCGCCCACAAAATCGGGCCTTGAGGGGCCCCACCCACAAAATCGGACCCTGGGGCCAAAGTGGCCCCTGAGAGGCACCCACAGTTAAAACGGATCCTGAGTTGAAAGTCTTGCAGGTGCAGCAGGCAAGTCAATCTTAAAGGGGCAGCATGGGCAGCATTTCAAACCACTATCTGTAGTTCCTTCAGGAAATACACATCTAGTTCTTCTTATTATTATTAAGTTGATTTCCGCAATTAATGCGTCCCGAACCGCTACACGCACAGACTCCGTTGAGGTGTCGTTTCGAAGCCAGCGTCCATGAGAGGTGTGCTAAGTATTTTTCGTGTCGATCGGATTTGTAGTTTTTGCGCAATTTGCGTTTGAAAATTTTTTTTCCCATCATTGGAATGCACTGTCTCCAATGCTTTTCAATAGGAAATGGCAAAACGTGCCCTGAGGCGATTGAAATGACAGTTGAGCTCATTGATATGCGCAGGCACACCCAGTTACTATGCCAACGCCTACGAACTTCACTTGAACCCCAGCACAGAGCCTCTGCCACATAATATCAGCTCTTAAAGCGAAACCCACAGCACAAATGCAAATCTAGCTTCATCACATGACACATGCCCCTGAGAGAGAATGTGTGCGCCAAAGTGGATTTAAAAGAAGCCCAGTGAGCCAAACTAGCTCTTAAAGGGCCAATGCGCCAAAGTGATTGTTAAAGGCCCAGCGCACCCAAATGAGTCTTAAAGGGCCGACACACCAAATTGGAGGCTGAGCCACCCCGGCCTCCAAATCGGAGGCTGAGCCACCCCGGCCTCCAAATCGGAGGCTGAGCCACCCCGGCCTCCAAATCGGAGGCTGAGCCACCCCGGCCTCCAAATCGGAGGCTGAGCCACCCCGGCCTCCAAATCGGAGGCTGAGCCACCCCGGCCTCCAAATCGGAGGCTGAGCCACCCCGGCCTCCAAATCGGAGGCTGAGCCACCCCGGCCTCCAAATCGGAGGCTGAGCCACCCCGGCCTCCAAATCGGAGGCTGAGCCACCCCGGCCTCCAAATCGGAGGCTGAGCCACCCCGGCCTCCAAATCGGAGGCTGAGCCACCCCGGCCTCCAATTCGGAGGCTGAGCCACCCCGGCCTCTAAATCGGAGGCTCATCGACCCCGGCCTCCAAATCGGAAGCTCATCGACCCCTGCCTCCAAATCGGAGGCTCTTTGACCTCGGCCTCCAAATCGGAAGCTCAACGACCCCGGCCTCCAAATTGGAGTCTGAGCGACCCCAGCCTCCAAATCTTACCCAGAGTGGCCCCACCCACCAAATCAGACCCAGAGAGGCCCTGCCCACCAAATCGGTCCCTGAGGGGCCCCGCCCACCAAATCGGACCCTGTGGGGCCCCGCCCACCAAATCGGACCCTGAGAGGCCCCGCCCACCAAATCGGACCCAGAGTGGTCCCGCCCACTAAATTGGACCCAGAGTGGTCCCGCCCACCAAATCGGAACCTGAGAGGCCCCGCCCACCAAATCGGACCCTGAGGGGCCCTGGCCACAAAATTGGACTCTGAGGGGCCCACCCACAAAATCAGACTCTGAGGGGTTCCGGCCACCAAATCGGACCCTGAGGTGCCCCGGCCACAAAATCGGACCCTGTGGGGCCCCACCCACAAAATCGGGCCTTGAGGGGCCCCACCCACAAAATCGGACCCTGGGGCCAAAGTGGCCCCTGAGAGGCACCCACAGTTAAAACGGATCCTGAGTTGAAAGTCTTGCAGGGGCATCAGGCAAGTCTCTCTTAAAGGGGCAGCCTGGGCACCATTTCAAACCACTATCTGTACTTCCTTCAGGAAATACACATCTAGTTATAGTGGTTTGAAAAAACCACTATATTGTAATCCGAACGCTGCTAACTTATTCTTCTTCTTCTTATTATTATTATTATTAAGTTGATTTCCGCAATTAATGCGGCCCGAACCGCTACACGCACAGACTCCGTTGAGGTGTCGTTTTGAAGCCAGCGTCCATGAGAGGTGTGCTAAGTATTTTTCGTGTCGATCGGATTTGTAGTTTTTGCGCAATTTGCGTTTGAAAATTTTTTTTCCCGTCATTGGAATGCACTGTGTCAATGCTTTTCAATGGGAAGCTTAAAACGTGCCCTGAGGCGATTGAAATGGCAGTTGAGCTCATTGATATGCGCAGGCAGACCCAGTTACTATGCCAACGCCTACGAACGTCACATGACATCTCCAGAACAGAGCTTCTACCACATAATATCAGCTCTTAAAGCTAAACCCACGGCACAAATGCAAATCTAGCTTCATCACATGACGCATGCCCCTGAGAGAGAATGTGTGCGCCAAAGTGGATTTAGAAGGCCAGTGAGCCACCCTGACTCTTAAAGGGCCGACGCGCCAAAGTGATTCTTAAAGAGCCGGCGCACCAAAATGAGTCTTAAAGGGCCGGCGTGCCAAATCGAAAGCTGAGTGACCCAAGGCTCCAAATCGGAGGCTGATAGACCCTGGCCTACAAAAAGGAGGCTGAGCAACCCTGGCATCCAAATCGGACCCAGAGTTGCCCCGCCCACGAAATCGGACCCAGAGTGGCCTCGCCCACCAAATCAGACCCAGAGTGGCCCCGCCCACCAAATTGGACCCTGAGGAGCCCCACCCACAAAATCGGACCCTGAAGGCCCCACCCACAAAATCGGACCCTGAGGGGCCCCACCCACAAAATTGGACCCTGAGGGGCCCCGGCCACAAAATCGAACCCAGAGGGGCCCCACCCACAAAATTGGACCCTGAGCGCCCCCAACCACAAAATCGGACCCTGAGGGGCCCCAACCCCAAAATCGGACCCTGAGGGGCCCCGGCCACAAAATCGGACCCTCAGGGGCCCCGCCTCAAAATCGGACCCTGAGGGGACCCTCCCTCAAAAATCGGACCCTGAGAGGCCCCGCCCACCAAATCAGACCCTGAGGGGCTCCGCCAACCAAATCGGACTCTAAAGGGCCCCACCCACAAAATCAGACCCTGAGGGCCCCCAACCACAAAATAGGACCCTAAGGGGCCCCACCCTCAAAATCGGACCCTGAGTAGACCCGGCCACAAAATCGGACCCTGAGGGGCCCCAACCACAAAATCGGACCCTGAGGGGCCCAGGCCACAAAATCGAACCCTGAGGGGCCCCACCCTCAAAATCGGATCCTGAGGGGCCCAACCAACAAAATCGGACCCTGAGGGGCCCCAGCCACAAAATCGGACCCTGAGGGGCCCCACCCACAAAATCGGACCCTGAGGGGCCCCGGCCACAAAATTGGAACCTGAGGGGCCCCGGCCACAAAATCGGACCCTGAGGGGTCCCAACCACGAAATCAGACCCTGAGGGGCCCCGGACTCAAAATCGGACCGTGAGGGCCCCCAACCACAAAATCGGACCCTGAGGGGCCCCAACCACAAAATCGGACCCTGAGAGACCCCGGCCACAAAATCGGACCCAGAGGGGCCACACCCACAAAATCAGACCATGAGGGGCCACAACCACAAAATCGGACCCTGAGGGGCCACACCCACAAAATCGGACCCTGAGGGGCCACACCCACAAAATCGGACCCTGAGGGGCCACACCCACAAAATAGGAGCCTGAGGGATCCCGGACAACAAATCAGACCCTGAGGCCAAAGTGGCCCCTGAGAGGCACATACAGTTAAAACGGATCCTGAGTTAAAAGTCTTGCAGGGGCAGCCCAGGCACCATTTCAAACCACTATCTGTACTTCCTTCAGGAAATACACATCTAGTATTGTTATTATTATTCAGTTGATTTTCCGCAATTAATGCTGCCCGAACCACTACACGCACAGACTCCGCTGAGGTGTCGTTTCGAAGCCAGTGTCCACGAGTGGTGTGCTAAGTATTTTTCGTGTCGATCGCATTTGTAGTTTTTGCGCAATTTGCGTTTGAAAATTTTTTTCCCCATCATTGGAATGCATTGTCTCAATGTATTTCAATAGGAAAATTTTGCCATAGGAAGACATGGGGCAGCTTCATCACATGACGTATGCCCCTGAGAGAGAATGTGCACCAAAGTGGATTTAGAAGCCCAGTGCGCCAAACTGGCTCTTAAAGGGCCGACGCGCCAAAGTGATTCTTAAAGGGCCGGCGCACCAAATCGAAAGCTGAGTGACCCCAGGCTCCAAATCGGAGGCTGATTGAACCCGGCATCAAAATCGGAGGCTGAGCCATCCTGGCCTCCAAATCGGAGGCTGAGCCACCCCGGCCTCCAAATCGGAGGCTGAGCCACCCCGGCCTCCAAATCGGAGGCTGAGCCACCCCGGCCTCCAAATCGGAGGCTGAGCCAATCTGTCCTCCAAATCAGAGGCTGATCGACCCCGGCCTCCAAAACGGAGGCTGAGCCACCCAGGCCTCCAAATTTTACCCAGAGTGGCCCCGCCCACCAAATCGGACCCAGACTGGCCCCGCCCACCAAACCAGACCCTGCGGGACCCCGCCCACCAAATCGGACACTGCGGGGCCCCGCCCACCAAATCGGACCCTGAGGGGCCCAACCCACAAAATCGGGCCCTGAGGGGCCCCAAGCACAAAATCAGACCCTGATGAGCCCCGGCTACAAAATCAGGCCCTGAGGGTCCCCAACCACAAAATCGGACCCTTAGGGTCCCAACCAGAAAATCGGACCCTGAGGGGCCCCTGACACAAAATCAGACCCTGAGGGGCCCCGGCCAGTATATGAGACCCTGAGGGGCCCCACCCACCAAATCAGACCCAGAGTGGCCCCGCCCAACCAAATTGGACCCAGAGTGACCCCACCCACCAAATTGGACCCAGAGTGACCCCACCCACCAAATCGGACCCAGAGTGGCCCCA
The DNA here is from genome assembly GCF_039654945.1 of Dendrobates tinctorius. Lineage (NCBI taxonomy): Eukaryota > Metazoa > Chordata > Amphibia > Anura > Dendrobatidae > Dendrobates > Dendrobates tinctorius. The sequence continues at coordinate 12,750,016 of NW_027361794.1, forward strand.
CCCACAAAATCGGCCCCTGAGGGGCCCCAACCACGAAATTGGACCCTGATGAACCCCGGCTACAAAATCGGGCCCTTAAGGGCCCCACCCACAAAATTGGACCCTGAGGGGCCCTGGCCACAAAATCGGACCCTGAGAGGCCCCACCCACAAAATCAGACCCTGAGGCTAAAGTGGACCCTGAGAGGCACTCACAGTTAAAACAGATCCTGAGTTGAAAGTCTTGCAGGGGCAGCAGGCAAGTCTCTCTTAAAGGGGCAGCCCGGGGACCATTTCAAACCACTATCTGTACTTCCTTCAGGAAATACACATCTAGTTATAGTGGTTTGAAAAAACCACTATATTGTAATCCGAACGCTGCTAACTTATTCTTCTTCTTCTTCTTATTATTATTAAGTTGATTTCCGCAATTAATGCGGCCCGAACCACTACACGCACAGACTCCGTTGAGGTGTCGTTTCGAAGCCAGCGTCCATGAGAGGTGTGCTAAGTATTTTTCGTGTTGATCGGATTTGTAGTTTTTGCGCAATTTGCGTTTGAAAATTTTTTTTCCCGTCATTGGAATGCACTGTCTCAATGCATTTGAATGGGAAATGGCAAAACATGCCCTGAGGCGATTGAAATGGCAGTTGAGCTCATTGATATGCGCAGGCAGACCCAGTTACTATGCCAACGCCTACGAACGTCACATGACCTCTCCAAGACAGAGCTTCTGACACATAATATCAGCTCTTAAAGCAAAACCCACACCACAAATGCAAATCTAGCTTCATCACACGACACTTGCCCCTGAGAGAGAATGTGTGCCAAAGTGGATTTAGAAGCCCAGTGAGCCACCCTGGCTCTTAAAGGGCCGACACGCCAAAGTGATTCTTAAAGAGCCGGCGCACCAAAATGAGTCTTAAAGGGCCGGCGCGCTAAATCGAAAGCTGAGTGACCCAAGGCTCCAAATCGGAGGCTGATAGACCCTGGCCTACAAAAAGGAGGCTGAGCCACCCTGGCATCCAAATTGGACCCAGAGTGGCCCCTCCCACCAAATCAGACCCAGAGTGGCCCCACCCACCAAATTGGACCCTGAGGGGCCCCACCCACAAAATCGGACCCTGAGGGGCCCCGGCCACAAAATCGGACCCTGAGGGGCCCCGCCTACAAAATTGAACCCTGAGGGGCCCCAACCACAAAATCAGATCCTGAGGGGCCCCACCCACAAAATCGGATCCTGAGGGGCCCCACCCACAATATTGGACGCTGAGGGGGCCCACCCACAAAATCAGACCCTGAGGGCCCGGTCACAAAATTGGATCCTGAGGGGCCCCAACCACAAAATCGATCCATGAGGGGCCCCAACCACAAAATCGGACCCTGAGGGGCCCCACCCACAAAATTGGACCCTGAGGGGCCCCGCCTACAAAATTGAACCCTGAGGGGCCCCAACCACAAAATCAGATCCTGAGGGGCCCCAACCACAAAATCGGATCCTGAGGGGCCCCACCCAAAAAATTGAACCCTGAGGGGACCCAACCACAAAATCAGATACTGAGGGGCCACACCCACAAAATCGGATCCTGAGGGGCCCCACCCACAATATCGGACCCTGAGGGTCCCCACCCACAAAATCAGACCCTGAGGGCCCCGGTCACAAAATTGGATCCTGAGGGGCTCCAACCACAAAATCGATCCCTGAGGGGCCCCAACCACAAAATCGGACCCTGAGGGGCCCCACCCACAAAACTGGACCCTGAGGGGCCCCACCCACAAAATTGGACCCTGAGGGGCCCCGGCCAAAAAATTGGACCCTGAGGGGCCCCACCCACAAAATTGGACCCTGAGGGGCCCCGGCCACAAAATCAGACCCTGAGGGACCCCGGCCACAAAATCGGACACTGAGGGGCCCCTCCCACAAAATCGGACCCTGAGGGGATCCGGCCACAAAATCAGACCCTGAGGGGCCCCGGCCACAACATCGGACCCTGAGGGGCCCCACTCACAAAATCGGACCCTGAGGGGCCCCAACCACAAAATCGGACCCTGAGGGGCCCCAACCACAAAATCGGACCCTGAGGGGCCCCAACCACAAAATCGGACCCTGAGGGGCCCCGACCACAAAATCGGACCCTCACGGGCTCCGGCCACAAAATCGGACCCTGAGGGGCCCCGGCCACAAAATCGGACCCTGAGGGGCCCCGCCTACAAAATTGAACCCTGAGGGGCCCCAACCACAAAATCGGATCCTGAGGGGCCCCACCCACAAAATCGGATCCTGAGGGGCCCCACCCACAAAATCGGACCCTGAGGGGCCCCACCCACAAAATCGGACCCTGAGGGCCCCGGTCACAAAATTGGATCCTGAGGGGACCCAACCACAAAATCGATCCCTGAGGGGCCCCAACCACAAAATCGGACCCTGAGGGGCCCCACCCACAAAATTGGACCCTGAGGGGCCCCACCCACAAAATTGGACCCTGAGGGGCCCCACCCACAGAATTGGACCCTGAGGGGCCCCACCCACAAAATTAGACCCTGAGGGACCCCGGCCACAAAATCAGACCCTGAGGGGACCCACCCACAAAATCGGACCCTGAGGGGATCCGGCCACAAAATCAGACCCTGAGGGGCCCCGGCCACAAAATCAGACCCTGAGGGGCCCCGGCCACAACATCGGACCCTGAGGGGCCCCAATCACAAAATCGGACCCTGAGGGGCCCCACTCACAAAATCGGACCCTGAGGGGCCCCACCCACAAAATCGGACCCTGAGGGGCCCCGCCTACAAAATCGGACCCTGAGGGGCCCCGGCCACAAAATCGGACCCTGAGGGGCCCCGACCACAAAATCGGACCCTCACGGGCTCCGGCCACAAAATCGGACCCTGAGGGGCCCCGGCCACAAAATCGGACCCTGAGGGGCCCCGCCTACAAAATTGAACCCTGAGGGGCCCCAACCACAAAATCGGATCCTGAGGTGCCCCACCCACAAAATCGGATCCTGAGGGGCCCCACCCACAAAATCGGACCCTGAGGGGCCCCACCCACAAAATCGGACCCTGAGGGCCCCGGTCACAAAATTGGATCCTGAGGGGACCCAACCACAAAATCGATCCCTGAGGGGCCCCAACCACAAAATCGGACCCTGAGGGGCCCCACCCACAAAATTGGACCCTGAGGGGCCCCACCCACAGAATTGGACCCTGAGGGGCCCCGGCCAAAAAATTGGACCCTGAGGGGCCCCACCCACAAAATTGGACCCTGAGGGGCCCTGGCCACAAAATCGGACCCTGAGGGACCCCGGCCACAAAATCGGACCCTGAGGGGGCCCACCCACAAAATCGGACCCTGAGGGGCCCCGCCTACAAAATTGAACCCTGAGGGGCCCCAACCACAAAATCAGATCCTGAGGGGCCCCACCCACAAAATCGGATCCTGAGGGGCCCCACCCACAATATCGGACCCTGAGGGGGCCCACCCACAAAATCAGACCCTGAGGGGCCCCGCCTACAAAATTGAACCCTGAGGGGCCCCAACCACAAAATTGAACCCTGAGGGGCCCCAACCACAAAATCAGATCCTAACGTGCCCCACCCACAAAATCGGATCCTGAGGGGCCCCACCCACAATATCGGACCCTGAGGGGCCCCACCCACAAAATCAGACCCTGAGGGCCCCGGTCACAAAATTGGATCCTGAGGGGCCCCAACCACAAAATCGATCCCTGAAGGGCCCCAACCACAAAATTGGACCCTGAGGGGCCCCACCCACAAAATTGGACCCTGAGGGGCCCCACCCACAAAAATGGACCCTGAGGGGCCCCGGCCACAAAATCGGACGCTGAGGGGGCCCAACCACAAAATCGGATCCTGAGAGGCACCGGCCACAAAATTGGACCCTGAGGGGCCCCGGACACAAAATCGGACCCTGAGGGGCCCAACCCACAAAATCGGACCCTGAGGGGCCCAACCCACCAAATCGGACCCTGAGGGGCCCCGCCCACCAAATCGGACACTGAGGAGCCCCGCCCACCAATTCAGACCCGGAGGGGCCCCGCCCACTAAATCAGATTCTAAAAGGCCCCAACCACAAAATCGGACCCTGAGGGGCCCCACCCACAAAATCGGACCCTGAGGGGCCCCGCTGACCAAATTGAACTCTAAGGGGCCCCACTCACCAAATCGGACCCTGAGTGGCCCCGCCCACGAAATCGGACCCTGAGTGGCCCCGTCCACCAAATCGGACCCTAAGGGGCCCCACCCACAAAATCGGACCCTGAGGGGCCCCGGCCACAAAATCAGACCCTGCGGGGCCCCGCCTACAAAATTGAACCCTGAGGGGCCCCAACCACAAAATCAGATCCTGAGGGGCCCCGGCCACAAAATCGGACCCTGAGGGGCCCCACCCACAATATCGGATCCTGAGGGGCCCCACCCACAAAATCGGATCCTGAGGGGCCCCACCCACAAAATTGGATCCTGAGGGGCCCCAACCACAAAATCGATCCCTGAGGAGCCCCAACCACAAAATCGGACCCTGAGGGGCCCCACTGACAAAATTGGACCCTGAGGGGCCCCACCCACAAAATTGGACCCTGAGGGGCCCCATCCACAAAATTGGACCCTGAGGGGCCCCGGCCCAAAAATTGAACCCTGATGGGCCCCACCCATAAAATTGGACCCTGAGGGGCCCTGGCCACAAAATCGGACCCTGAGGGACCCCGGCCACAAAATCAGACCCTGAGGGGACCCACCCACAAAATCGGACCCTGAGGGGATCCGGCCACAAAATCAGACCCTGAGGGGCCCCGGCCACAACATCGGACCCTGAGGGGCCCCACTCACAAAATCTGACCCTGAGGGGCCCCAATCACAAAATCGGACCCTGAGGGGCCCCAACCACAAAATCGGACCCTGAGGGGCCCCGGCCACAAAATCGGACCCTCACGGGCCCCGGCCACAAAATCGGACCCTGAGGGGCCCCTGCCACAAAATCGGACCCTGAGGGGCCCCGCCTACAAAATTGAACCCTGAGGGGCCCCAACCACAAAATCAGATTCTGAGGGGCCCCACCCACAAAATCGGATCCTGAGGGGCCCCACCCACAATATCGGACCCTGAGGGGCCCCACCCACAAAATCAGACCCTGAGGGGCCCAACCCACCAAATCGGACCCTGAGGGGCCCCGCCCACCAAATCGGACCCTGAGGGGCCCAACCCACCAAATCGGACCCTGAGGGGCCCCGCCCACCAATTCAGACCCGGAGGGGCCCCGCCCACTAAATCAGATTCTGAAAGGCCCCAACCACAAAATCGGACCCTGCGGGGCCCCGCCTACAAAATTGAACCCTGAGGGGCCCCAACCACAAAATCAGATCCTGAGGGGGCCCACCCACAAAATCGGATCCTGAGGGGCCCCACCCACAATATCGGACCCTGAGGGGCCCCACCCACAAAATCAGACCCTGAGGGCCCCGGTCACAAAATTGGATCCTGAGGGGCCCCAACCACAAAATCGATCCCTGAGGGGCCCCACCCACAAAATTGGACCCTGAGGGGCCCCACCCACAAAATTGGACCCTGAGGGGCCCCACCCACAAAATTGGACCCTGAGGGGCCCCGGCCAAAAAATTGGACCCTGAGGGGCCCCACCCACAAAATTGGACCCTGAGGGGCCCCTGCCACAAAATCGGACCCTGAGGGACCCCGGCCACAAAATCGAATCCTGAGGGGCCCCAACCACAAAATCGGACCCTGAGAGGCTCCGGACACAAAATCGGACCCTGAGGGGGCCCAACCACAAAATCGGACCCTGAGAGGCACCGGCCACAAAATCGGACCCTGAGGGGCCCCGCTCACCAAATTGAACTCTGAGGGGCCCCGGACACAAAATCGGACCCTGAGGGGGCCCAACCCACAAAATCGGACCCTGAGGGGCCCAACCCACCAAATCGGACCCTGAGGGGCCCCGCCCACCAAATCGGACACTGAGGGGCCCCGCCCACCAATTCAGACCCGGAGGGGCCCCGCCCACTAAATCAGATTCTGAAAGGCCCCAACCACAAAATCGTACCCTGAGGGGCCCACCCACAAAATCGGACCCTGAGGGGCCCCGCTGATCAAATTGAACTCTGAGGGGCTCCACTCACCAAATCGGACCCTGAGTGGCCCCACCCACCAAATCGGACCCTGAGTGGCCCCGTCCACCAAATTGGACCCATGAGGGGCCCCACCCACAAAATCGGACCATGAGGGGCCCCGGCCACAAAATCAGACCCTGAGGGGCCCCGCCTACAAAATTGAACCATGAGGGGCCCAAACCACAAAATCAGATCCTGAGGGGCCCCACCCACAAAATCGGATCCTGAGGGGCCCCACCCACAATATCGGACCCTGAGGGGACCCACCCACAAAATCAGACCCTGAGGGCCCCGGTCACAAAATTGGATCCTGAGGGGCCCCAACCACAAAATCGATCCCTGAGTGGCCCCAACCACAAAATTGGACCCTGAGGGGCCCCACCCACAAAATTGGACCCTGAGGGGCCCCACCCACAAAATTGGACCCTGAGGGGCCCCACCCACAAAATTGGACCCTGAGGCGCCCCGGCCAAAAAATTGGACCCTGAGGGGCCCCACCCACAAAATCGGACCCTGAGGGGCCCCGGCCACAAAATCGGACCCTGAGGGACCCCGGCCACAAAATCGGATCCTGAGAGGCCCCAACCACAAAATCGGACCCTGAGAGGCTCCGGACACAAAATCGGACCCTGAGGGGCCCCAACCACAAAATCGGACCCTGAGAGGCACCGGCCACAAAATCGGACCCTGAGGGGCCCCGGACACAAAATCAGACCCTGAGGGGCCCAACCCACAAAATCGAACCCTGAGGGGCCCAACCCACCAAATCGGACCCTGAGGGGCCCCACCCACCAAATCGGACACTGAGGGGCCCCGCCCACCAATTCAGACCCGGAGGGGCCCCGCCCACTAAATCAGATTCTGAAAGGCCCCAACCACAAAATCGGACCCTGAGGGGCCCCGCTGACCAAATTGAACTCTGAGGGGCCCCACTCACCAAATCGGACCCTGAGTGGCCCCGCCCACCAAATCGGACCCTGAGTGGCCCCGTCCACCAAATCGGACCCTAAGGGGCCCCACCCACAAAATTGGACCCTGAGGTTCCCCGGCCACAAAATCGGACCCAGAGGGGCCCCACCCACAAAATCGGGCCCTGAGGGGTCCCACCCACAAAATCGGACCCTGAGGCCAAAAGTGGCCCCTGAGAGGCACCCACAGTTAAAACGGATCCTGAGTTGAAAGTCTTGCAGGGGCAGCAGGCAAGTCTCTCTTAAAGGGGCAGCCCGGGCACCATTTCAAACCACTATCTGTACTTCCTTCAGGAAATACACATCTAGTTCTTCTTCTTCTTATTAAGTTGATTTCCGCAATTAATGCGGCCCGAACCGCTACACGCACAGACTCCGTTGAGGTGTCGTTTCGAAGCCAGCGTCCATGAGAGGTGTGCTAAGTATTTTTCGTGTCGATCAGATTTGTAGCTTTTGCGCAATTTGCGTTTGAAAATTTTTTTCCCGTCATTGGAATGCACTGTCTCAATGCATTTGAATGGGGAAATTTTGCTATAGACAAAACATGCCCTGAGGCGATTGAAATGGCAGTTAAGCTCATTGATATGCGCAGGCAGACCCAGTTACTATGCCACCGCCTACGAACGTCACATGACCTCTCCAAGACAGAGCTTCTGCCACGTAATATCAGCTCTTAAAGCAAAACCCACAGCACAAATGCAAATCTAGCTTCATCACATGACACATGCCCCTGAGATGTGCGCCAAAGTGGATTTAGAAGCCCAGTGAGCCACCCTGGCTCTTAAAGGGCTGACGCACCAAAATGAGTCTTAAAGGGCCGGCGCGCCAAATCGAAAGCTGAGTGACCCAATGCTCCAAATCGGAGGCTGGCCTACAAAAAGGAGGCTGAGCCACCCTGGCATCCAAATCAGACCCAGAGTGGCCCCGCCCACCAAATCGGACCCAGAGTGGCCCCGCCCACCAAATCAGACTCAGAGTGGCCCCACCCACAAAATCGGACCCTGAGGGGCCCCACCCACAAAATCGGACCCTGAGGGGCCCCGGCCACAAAATCGGACCCTGAGGGGCCCCGGCCACAAAATCGGACCCTGAGGGGCCCCACCCACAAAATCAGACCGAGGGGCCCCGGCCACAACATCGGACCCTCACGGGCCCCGGCCACAAAATCGGACCCGGAGGGGCCCCAACCACAAAATCGGATCCTGAGGGGGCCCCAACCACAAAATCGGACCCTGAGGGGCCCCACCCACAAAATCAGACCCTGAGGGCCCCGGTCACAAAATAGGGTCCTGAGGGGCCCCAACCACAAAATCGAACCCTGAGGGGTCCCAACCACAAAATTGGACCCTGAGGGGCCCCACCCACAAAATTGGACCCTGAGGGGCCCCACCCACAAAATTGGACCCTGAGGGGCCCCACCCACAAAATTGGACCCTGAGGGGCCCCACCCACAAAATTGGACCCTGAGGGACCCCGGCCACAAAATCGCACCCTGAGGGGCCCCACCCACAAAATTGGACCCTGAGGGGCCCCACCCACAAAATCGGACCCTGAGGGGCCCCACCCACCAAATCAGACCCTGAGGGGACCCGCCCACAAAATTGGACCCTGAGGGGCCCCACCCACAAAATTGGACCCTGAGGGGCCCCACCCACAAAATTGGACCCTGAGGGGCCCCACCCACAAAATTGGACCCTGAGGGGCCCCACCCACCAAATCGGACCCTGAGGGGCCCCACCCACCAAATCAGACCCTGAGGGGCCCCGCCCTCAAAATAGGACCCCGAGGGTCCCCGCCCACCAATTCAGACCCTGAGGGGCCCCGCCCACCAAATTGGACCCTGAGGGGCCCCGCTCACCAAATTGAACTCTGAGGGGCCCCGCTCACCAAATCGCACCCCGAGGGTCCCCGCCCACCAATTCAGACCCTGAGGGGCACCGCCCACCAAATTTGACCCTGAGGGGCCCCGCTCACCAAATCGGACCCTGAGAGACCCCGGCCACAAAATCGCACCCTGAGGGGCCCCACCCACAAAATTGGACCCTGAGGGGCCCCACCCACAAAATTGGACCCTGAGGGGCCCCACCCACAAAATCAGACCCTGAGGGGCCCCACCCACCAAATCAGACCCTGAGGGGCCCCACCCACCAAATCAGACCCTGAGGGGCCCCACCCTCAAAATAGGACCCCGAGGGTCCCCGCCCACCAATTCAGACCCTGAGGGGCCCCGCCCACCAAATTGGACCCTGAGGGGCCCCGCTCACCAAATCGCACCCCGAGGGTCCCCGCCCACCAATTCAGACCCTGAGGGGCACCGCCCACCAAATTTGACCCTGAGGGGCCCCGCTCACCAAATCGGACCCTGAGGGGCCCTGCTCACTAAATTGAACTCTGAGGGGACCAGCTCACCAAATCGGACCTTGAGGGGCCCCGCCCACCAAATCGCACCCCGAGGGTCCCCGCCCACCAATTCAGACCCTGAGGGGCCCCGCTCACCAATCGGACCCTGAGGGGCCCCGCTCACCAAATCGGACCCTGAGCGGCCCCGCCCACCAAATCGGATTCTGAAAGGCCCCAACCACAAAATCGGACCCTGAGGGGCCCCGGACACAAAATCGGACCCTGAGGGGCCCCACCCACCAAATCGGACCCTAAGGGGACCCGGCCACCAAATCGGACCCTGAGAGGCCCCACCCACCAAATCGGACCCTGAGGGTCCCCGGCCACAAAATCAGACCCTGAGGGGCCCCACCCACAAAATCGGGCCTTGAGGGGCCCCACCCACAAAATCGGACCCTGGGGCCAAAGTGGCCCCTGAGAGGCACCCACAGTTAAAACGGATCCTGAGTTGAAAGTCTTGCAGGTGCAGCAGGCAAGTCTCTCTTAAAGGGGCAGCCTGGGCAGCATTTCAAACCACTATCTGTAGTTCCTTCAGGAAATACACATCTAGTTCTTCTTCTTATTATTATTAAGTTGATTTCCGCAATTAATGCGGCCCGAACCGCTACACGCACAGACTCCGTTGAGGTGTCGTTTCGAAGCCAGCGTCCATGAGAGGTGTGCTAAGTATTTTTCGTGTCGATCGGATTTGTAGTTTTTGCGCAATTTGCGTTTGAAAAATTTTTTTCCCATCATTGGAATGCACTGTCTCCAATGCTTTTCAATAGGAAATGGCAAAACGTGCCCTGAGGCGATTGAAATGACAGTTGAGCTCATTGATATGCGCAGGCACACCCAGTTACTATGCCAACGCCTACGAACTTCACTTGAACCCCAGCACAGAGCCTCTGCCACATAATATCAGCTCTTAAAGCGAAACCCACAGCACAAATGCAAATCTAGCTTCATCACATGACACATGCCCCTGAGAGAGAATGTGTGCGCCAAAGTGGATTTAAAAGAAGCCCAGTGAGCCAAACTAGCTCTTAAAGGGCCAATGCGCCAAAGTGATTGTTAAAGGCCCAGCGCACCCAAATGAGTCTTAAAGGGCCGACACACCAAATCGGAGGCTGAGCCACCCCGGCCTCCAAATCGGAGGCTGAGCCACCCCGGCCTCCAAATCGGAGGCTGAGCCACCCCGGCCTCCAAATCGGAGGCTGAGCCACCCCGGCCTCCAAATCGGAGGCTGAGCCACCCCGGCCTCCAATTCGGAGGCTGAGCCACCCCGGCCTCCAATTCGGAGGCTGAGCCACCCCGGCCTCCAAATCGGAGGCTCATCGACCCCGGCCTCCAAATCGGAAGCTCATCGACCCCGGCCTCCAAATCGGAAGCTCAACGACCCCGGCCTCCAAATTGGAGTCTGAGCGACCCCAGCCTCCAAATCTTACCCAGAGTGGCCCCACCCACCAAATCAGACCCAGAGAGGCCCTGCCCACCAAATCGGTCCCTGAGGGGCCCCGCCCACCAAATCGGACCCTGTGGGGCCCCGCCCACCAAATCGGACCCTGAGAGGCCCCGCCCACCAAATTGGACCCAGAGTGGTCCCGCCCACTAAATTGGACCCAGAGTGGTCCCGCCCACCAAATTGGACCCAGTGGGGCTCCGCCCACAAAATCAGACCCTGAGGGGCCGCGGCCACAAAATCGGACCCTGATGGGCCCCGGTCACAAAATTGGACCCTGATGGGCCCCGGCCACAAAATCGGACCCTGAGGGGCCCCAACCACAAAATCGGACCCTGAGGGGACCCAACCACAAAATCGGACCCTGAGAGGCCCCGCCCACAAAATCGGACCCTGAGGGGCCCCACCCACAAAATTGGACCCAGAGGGGCCCCAACCACAAAATCGGACCCTGAGGGGACCCAACCACAAAATCGGACCCTGAGGGGCCCAGCCCACAAAATCGGACCCTGAGGGGCCCTGCCCACCAAATTGGACCCTGAGGGGCCCTGCCCACCAAATCGGACCCTGAGAGGCCCCGCCCACCAAATCGGACCCTGAGGGGCCCTGGCCACAAAATTGGACCCTGAGGGGCCCCACCCACCAAATCGGACCCTGAGGGGCCCCGGCCACAAAATCGGACCCTGAGGGGCCCCAGCCACCAAATCGGACCCTGAGGGGCCCCAGCCACCAAATCGGACCCTGAGGGGCCCCGGCCACAAAATCGGACCCTGAGGTGCCCCGGCCACAAAATCGGGCCTTGAGGGGCCCCACCCACAAAATCGGACCCTGGGGCCAAAGTGGCCCCTGAGAGGCACCCACAGTTAAAACGGATCCTGAGTAGAAAGTCTTGCAGGGGCATCAGGCAAGTCTCTCTTAAAGGGGCAGCCTGGGCACCATTTCAAACCACTATCTGTACTTCCTTCAGGAAATACACATCTAGTTATAGTGGTTTGAAAAAACCACTATATTGTAATCCGAACGCTGCTAACTTATTCTTCTTATTATTATTATTAAGTTGATTTCCGCAATTAATGCGGCCCGAACCGCTACACGCACAGACTCCGTTGAGGTGTCGTTTCGAAGCCAGCGTCCATGAGAGGTGTGCTAAGTATTTTTCGTGTCGATCGGATTTGTAGTTTTTGTGCAATTTGCGTTTGAAAATTTTTTTTCCCGTCATTGGAATGCATTGTCTCCAATGCTTTTCAATAGGAAATGGCAAAACGTGCCCTGAGGCGATTGAAATGACAGTTGAGCTCATTGATATGCGCAGGCAGACCCAGTTACTATGCCAACGCCTACGAACTTCACTTGAACCCCAGCACAGAGCCTCTGCCACATAATATCAGCTCTTAAAGCGAAACCCACAGCACAAATGCAAATCTAGCTTCAGCACATGACACATGCCCCTGAGAGAGAATGTGTGCGCCAAAGTGGATTTAAAAGAAGCCCAGTCAGCCAAACTAGCTCTTAAAGGGCCAACGCGCCAAAGTGATTGTTAAAGGGCCAGCGCACCCAAATGAGTCTTAAAGGGCCGACACACCAAATCGGAGACTGAGCCACCCCGGCCTCCAAATCGGAGGCTGAGCCACCCCGGCCTCCAAATCGGACAATGAGCCACCCCGGCCTCCAAATGGGAGGCTGATCCACCCCGGCCTCCAAATCGGAGCCTGATCCACCCCGGCCTCCAAATCGGAGGCTGATCGACCCAGGCCTCCAAATCGGAGGCTGATCGACCCAGGCCTCCAAATCGGAGGCTGATCCACCCCGGCCTCCAAATCGGAGGCTGATCCACCCCGGCCTCCAAATCGGAGGCTGATCCACCCCGGCCTCCAAATCGGAGGCTGATCCACCCCGGCCTCCAAATCGGAGGCTGATCCACCCCGGCCTCCAAATCGGAGGCTGATCCACCCCGGCCTCCAAATCGGAGGCTGATCCACCCCGGCCTCCAAATCGGAGGCTGATCCACCCCGGCCTCCAAATCGGAGGCTGATCCACCCCGGCCTCCAAATCGGAGGCTGATCCACCCTGGCCTCCAAATCGGAGGCTGATCCACCCTGGCCTCCAAATCGGAGGCTGAGCCACCCCGGCCTCCAAATCGGAGGCTGAGCCACCCCGGCCTCCAAATCGGAGGCTGAGCCACCCCGGCCTCCAAATCGGAGGCTGATCGACCCAGGCCTTCAAATCGGAGGCTGAGCCACCCCGGCCTCCAAATCGGAGGCTGATCGACCCCGGCCTCCAAATCGGAGGCTGATCGACCCCGGCCTCCAAATCGGAGGCTGATCCACCCCGGCCTCCAAATCGGAGGCTGATCGACCCCGGCCTCCAAATCGGAGGCTGAGCCACCCCGGCCTCCAAATCGGAGGCTGAGCCACCCCGGCCTCCAAATCGGAGGCTGATCCACCCCGGCCTCCAAATCGGAGGCTGATCCACCCCGGCCTCCAAATCGGAGGCTGATCGACCCAGGCCTTCAAATCGGAGGCTGAGCCACCCCGGCCTCCAAATAGGAGGCTGAGCCACCCCGGCCTCCAAATAGGAGGCTGAGCCACCCCGGCCTCCAAATAGGAGGCTGAGCCACCCCGGCCTCCAAATAGGAGGCTGAGCCACCCCGGCCTCCAAATAGGAGGCTGAGCCACCCCGGCCTCCAAATAGGAGCGATACGGCACACAAAAAACTTAATACATAACATTTCCCACATGTTTACTTTACATCAGCACAGTTTTGGAACCAAAATTTTTTTTTGTTAGGAAGTTATAAGGGTTAAAAATTGACCAGCGATTTCTCATTTTTGCAACACCATTTTATTTTTAGGGACCACTTCACATTTGAAGCCACTTTGAGGGGTCTATATGATAGAAAATACCCAAAAGTGACACCATTCTAAAAACTGCACCCCTTAAGGTGCTTAAAACCACATTCAAGAAGTTTATTAACCCTTTAGGTGCGTCACAGGAATTTTTTGAATATTAAAAAAAAATGAACATTTAACTTTTTTTCACAAAAAAAATACTTCAGGTTCAATTTTCTTTATTTTACCAAGGGTAACAGGAGAAATTGGACTGCAAGACTTATTGTGCAATTTGTCCTGAGTACGCTGATACCTGATATGTGGGGGGGAACCACTGTTTCGGCGCATGGCAGAGCTCAGAATGGAAGGAGCGCCGTTTGACTTTTTCAATGCAAAATTGGCTGGAATTCAGATCGGACGCCATGTCACGTTTGGCGAGCCCCTGATGTACCTAAACAGTGGAAACCCCCCCAAGTGACCCCATTTTGGAAACTAGACCCCCCAAGGAACTTATCTAGATATGTGGTGAGAACTTTGAACCCACAAGGGCTTCACAGAAGTTTATAACGTACAGCGGTACAATTAAAAAATCATATTTTTTCCACAAAAATGATCTTTTCACCCTCAATTCTTATTTTTCCAAAAGTAACAGGACCCTAAAAGATATTGTGCAATTTATCCTGAGTACGCTGATACCCCACATGTGGGGGTAAACCACTATTTGGGCGTATGGCAGAGCTCGGAAGGGAAGCAGCGCCATTTGACGTTTTTGGCTGGAATTGAGATCGGACACCATGTCGCGTTAGGAAAGCCCCTGATGTACCAAAACAGTAGAAAACCCCCACAAATGACACCATTTTGGAAACTAGACCCCCCAAGGAACTTATCTAGATGTGTGGTGAGCACTTTGAACCCCCCAGTGCTTCACTGAAGTTTATAACGTCCGGGCGTGAAAATAAAAAAATCGTATTTTTTCCACAAACATGATCTTTTAGTCCCCATTTTTTTATTTTCCCAAGGGTAACAGGAGAAATTGGACCCCAAAAGTTGTTGTCCAATTTGTCCTGAGTACGCTGATACCTCATATGTGGGAGAAAACTACTGTATGGGCACACGTCGGGGCTCGGAAGGGAAGTAGTGACGTTTTGGAATGCAGACTTTGATGGAATGGTCTGCGGGTGTCATGTTGCGTTTGGAGAGCCCCTGATGTACCTAAACAGTGGAAACCCCCCACAAGTGACCCCATTTTGGAAACTAGACCCCCTAATGAACTTATCTAGATGTGTGGTGAGCACTTTGAACCCCCCAGTGCTTCATAGAAGTTTATAACGACCGGGCGTGAAAATAAAAATATCGTATTTTTTCAACAAACATCATCTTTTAGTCCCCATTTTTTTTAATTTCCCAAGGGTAACAGGAGAAATTGGACCCCAAAAGTTGTTGTCCAATTTGTCCTGAGTACGCTGATACCTTATATGTGGGAGAAAACTACTGTATGGGCACACGTCGGGGCTCGGAAGGGAAGTAGTGACGTTTTGGAATGCAGACTTTGATGAATTGGTATGCGGGTGTCATATGCGTTTGGAGAGCCCCTAATGTACCTAAACTATTGAAACTCCCCACAAGTGACCCCATTTTGGAAACTAGACCCCCCACGAGCTTATCTAGATGTGTGGAGAGCACTTTGAACCCCCAAGTGCTTCACAGAAGTTTATAACGCCTGGTCGTGAAAATAAAAAAAACATTTTTTTCCGCAAAATTATATTTTTGCCCCCAATTTTTTATTTTCCTAAGGGTAACAGGAGAAATTGGACCCCAAAAGTTGTTTTGTAATTTGTCCTGAGTAGGCTGATACCCTACATGTGGGGGTAAAACACTGTTTGGGCACATGGCAGAGCTTGGAAGGGAAGGAGCACCATTTGACTTTTTCAACGCAGAATTGGCTGGAATTGAGATCAGACGCCATGTTGCCTTTGGAGAGCACCTGATGTGCCCAAACAGTGGAAACCCCCAATTATAACTCCAACCCGAACCTCAACACACCCCTAACCCTAATCTGAGCCCTAGCCCTAACCCTAACCCTAACCCTAGCCCTAACCCTAACCCTAACCCTAACCCTAACCCTAACCCTAGCCCTAACCCTAGCCCTAACCCTAGCCCTACCCTAACCCTAACCCTAGCGGGAAAATGGAAATAAATACATTTTCTTTTAGTTTTATTATTTTTCCCTAACTAAGGGGGTGATAACGGGGGGTTTGATTTACGATTTATGGCGGTTTTTATGTTTGGCGGCTGTCGCACGCTAAAAGACGCTTTTTATTGTAAAAATAGTTTTTGCATCACCACATATTGTGAGCTATAATTTTTCCGTATTTTGACCCACCGAGTCATGTGAGGTCTTATTTTTTGCGGGACGAGTTGACGTTTTTATTGGTACCATTTTCGGGCACGTGACATTTTTTGATCACTTTTTATTCCGATTTTTGGGACGCAGAATGAACAAAAACCAGCGTTTCATGAATTTCTTTTGGGGGGGTGCGTTTACACCGTTCCGCATGCGGTAAAATTGATAAAGCGGTTTTATTCTTCGGGTCAGTACGGTTACAGCGATACCTCATTTAGGTAGTTTTTTTATGTTTTGTCGGTGTTTTGCAATGAAAACTATTTTATATAAAAAATAATTATTTTTGTATCGCTTTATTCTGCGAGCTATAACTTTTTTATTTTTTTGCGGATGATGCTGTATGGTGGATCGTTTTTTGCGGGACAAGATGACGTTTTCAGCGGTACCATGCATATTTATATGCGTCTTTTTGATCGCGCGTTATTGCACTTTTTGTTCGGTGGTATGATAATAAATCATTATTTTTTGCTTCGTTTTTTATTTTTATTTTTTAAGGGGTTCGCTAAAGGGGTTAACTAATGGGACAGTTTTATAGGGCAGGTCATTACGGACGCGGCGATACCAAATATGTGTACTTTTATTGTTTTTGTTTTTTTTTATTTTGAAAAAATGGATTTATTGGGGAATATTTTTTTTTTTTTTTTACTGATTTATTTAGCGATTTTTTTTTAATTATTTTTAACACTTTTTTTTTTTTTTTTTACTTTATTACCTTGTCCCAGGTGGGACATCACTGTCCTGTGACAGATCGCTGATCACTGTGACAGATCAGCGATCTGTCACAGGCACTGCTGCAGACTTCCTCATGCCTGCGCTTTGCAGGCAGTGAGGAAGTCAGCTCCCTGCAGGCCCCCGTCGCCATCTTGGATCCGGGGGCCTGTAGGGAAAGAGCCCCCCGCAGCAGCGCTGCACATTGCGCTGCCGTGGGGGGCTCAGGGAAGCACGGAGGGAGCCCCCTCCCTGCCGATGCTTCCCTTTAACCCCCGGTACACCGCGATCGCGTTTGATCGCGGTGTGCAAGGGGTTAACGTGTCGGGGGCGGTCCGTGACCGCCCCTGACACATTGTGCCGGGTGTCAGCTATGATAATTAGCTGACACTCGGCCGCGATCAGCGGCGCTCACCACGTGGGCGCCGCTGATCGCGATGACGTAATATTCCGTCCATGGTAATTAGGTCCATGGTCACATGGACGGAATATTACGTCAATTGTAGGTAAGGGGTTAAAGGGGCAGCCCGGGGACCATTTCAAACCACTATCTGTACTTCCTTCAGGAAATACACATCTAGTTCTTCTTCTTCTTATTATAGTGGTTTGCAAAAACCACTATATTGTAATCCGAACGCTGCTAACTTCTTCTTCTTATTATTATTATTATTAAGTTGATTTCCGCAATTAATGCGGCCCGAACCGCTACACGCACAGACTCCGTTGAGGTGTCGTTTCGAAGCCAGCGTCCATGAGAGGTGTGCTAAGTATTTTTCGTGTCGATCGGATTTGTAGTTTTTGCACAATTTGCGTTTGAAAATTTTTTTTCCCGTCATTGGAATGCACTGGCTCCAATGCTTTTCAATAGGAAATGGCAAAACGTGCCCTGAGGCGATTGAAATGACAGTTGAGCTCATTGATATGCGCAGGCAGACCCAGTTACTATGCCAACGCCTACGAACGTCACATGACATCCCAAGGACAGAGATTCTGCCACATAATATCAGCTCTTAAAGTGAAACCCACAGCACAAATGCAAATCTAGCTTCATCACATGACACATGCCCCTGAGAGAGAATGTGCGCGCCAAAGTGGATTTAAAAGAAGCCCAGTGAGCCAAACTAGCTCTTAAAGGGCCAATGCGCCAAACTAATTGTTAAAGGCCCAGCGCACCCAAATGAGTCTTAAAGGGCCGACACACCAAATCGGAGACTGAGCCACCCCGGCCTCCAAATCGGACGCTGAGCCACCCCGGCCTCCAAATCGGACGCTGAGCCACCCCGGCCTCCAAATCGGAGGCTGATCCACCCCGTCCTCCAAATCGGAGGCTGATCGACCCAGGCCTCCAAATCGGAGGCTGAGCCACCCCGGCCTCCAAATCGGAGGCTGAGCCACCCCGGCCTCCAAATCGGAGGCTGAGCCACCCCGGCCTCCAAATCGGAGGCTGAGCCACCCCGGCCTCCAAATCGGAGGCTGAGCCACCCCGGCCTCCAAATCGGAGGCTGAGCCACCCCGGCCTCCAAATCGGAGGCTGAGCCACCCCGGCCTCCAAATAGGAGGCTGAGCCACCCCGGCCTCCAAATCGGAGGCTGAGCCACCCCGGCCTCCAAATCGGAGGCTGAGCCACCCCGGCCTCCAAATCGGAGGCTGAGCCACCCGGCCTCCAAATCGGAAGCTCATCGACCCCGGCCTCCAAATCGGAGGCTCTTTGACCTCGGCCTCCAAATCGGAAGCTCAACGACCCCGGCCTCCAAATTGGAGGCTGAGCGACCCCAGCCTCCAAATCTTACCCAGAGTGGCCCCACCCACCAAATCGGACCCTGTGGGGCCCCGCTCACCAAATCGGACCCTGAGGCCCCGCCCACCAAATTGGACCCAGAGTGGTTCCGCCCACCAAATTGGACCCAGAGTGGTCCCGCCCACTAAATTGGACCCAGAGTGGTCCCGCCCACTAAATCGGACCCAGAGGGGCTCCGCCCACAAAATCAGACCCAGAGGGGCCCCTGCCACAAAATCAGACCCTGAGGGGCCGCGGCCACAAAATTGGACCCTGATAGGCCCCGGACACAAAATCGGACCCTGATAGGCCCCGGACACAAAATCGGACCCTGAGGGGACCCAACCACAAAATCGGACCCTGAGGGGACCCAACCACAAAATCGGACCCTGAGGGGCCCCTGACACAAAATCGGACCCTGAGGGGCCCCGGCCACAAAATCGGACCCTGAGGGGCCCCGGCCACAAAATCGGACCCTGAGGGGCCCAATCCACAAAATCGGACCCTGAGGGGCCCCACCCACAAAATCAGACCCTGAAGCCAAAGTGGCCCCTGAGAGGCACCCACAGTTAAATCGTATCCTGAGTTGAAAGTCTTGCAGGGGCAGCAGGCAAGTCTCTCTTAAAGGGGCAGCCCGGGCACCATTTCAAACCACTATCTGTACTTCCTTCAGGAAATACACATCTAGTATTAATGTTGTAATCCAAACGCTGCTAACTTTTTCTTTTTATTCAGTTGATTTCCGCAATTAATGCGGCCCGAACCGCTACACGCACAGACTCCGTTGAGGTGTTGTTTCGAAGCCAGCGTCCACGAGAGGTGTGCTAAGTATTTTTCGTGTTGATCGGATTTGTAGTTTTTGCGCAATTTGCGTTTGAAAATTTTTTTTCCCGTCATTGGAATACATGTCTCAATGCTTTTCAATGGGCAACTTAAAACGTGCCCTGAGGCAATTCAAATGGCAGTAAAGCTCATTGATATGCGCAGGCACACCCATTTACTATGCCAACGCCTATGAACGTCACATGACACCCCCAGGACAGAGCTTCTGGCACATAATATCAGCTCTTAAAGCGAAACCCACAGCACAAATGCAAATCTAGCCTCATCACATGAAGCATGCCCCTGAGAGAGACCCTGAGGGGATTCGGCCACAAAATCGGACCCTGAGGGGCCCCGGCCACAAAATTGGACCCTGAGGGGCCCACCCCCAAAATCGGACCCAGAGGGGCCACACCCACAAAATCAGACCCTGAGGGGCCACACCCACAAAATCGGACCCCGAGGGGCCACACCCACAAAATCGGACCCTGAGGGGCCCCGCCCACAAAATCGGACCCTGAGGGGCTCCAGCCACCAAATCAATCGGACCCTGAGGGGCTTCGACCACAAAATTGGACCCTAAGGGGCCCCGGCCACAAAATCGAACCCTGAGGGGATCCGGCCACAAAATCAGAATCTGAGGGGCCCCGGCCACAAAATCGCAACCTGAGGGGCCCCACTCACAAAATCGGACCATGAGGGGCCCACCCACAAAATCGGACCCAGAAGGGCCACACCCACAAAATCAGACCCTGAGGGGCCCCACCCACAAAATCGGACTCTGAGGGGCCACACCCACAAAATCGGACCCTGAGGGTCCACACCCACAAAATAGGAGCCTGAGGGATCCCGGCCAACAATTCAAGCCCTGAGGAGCCCAGGCCAAGGAATCAGATCCTGAGGGGCCCCACCCACCAAATCAGACCCTGAGGCCAAAGTGGCCCCTGAGAGGCACATACAGTTAAAACGGATCCTGAGTTGAAAGTCTTGCAGGGGCAGCAGGCAAGTCTCTCTTAAAGGGGCAGCCCGGGCACCATTTCAAACCACTATCTGTACTTCCTTCAGGAAATACACATCTAGTTATTATTATTAAGTTGATTTCCGCAATTAATGCGGCCCGAACCGCTACACGCACAGACTCCGTTGAGGTGTCGTTTCGAAGCCAGCGTCCATGAGAGGTGTGCTAAGTATTTTTCGTGTCGATCGGATTTGTAGTTTTTGCGCAATTTGCGTTTGAAATTTTTTTTTCCCGTCATTGGAATGCACTGTCTCCAATGCTTTTCAATGGGTAATGGCAAAACGTGCCCTGAGGCGATTGAAATGGCAGTTGAGCTCATTATTATGCGCAGGCAGACCCAGTTACTATGCCAACGCCTACGAACGTCACATGACAACCCCAGGAGAGAGCTTCAGCCACATAATATCAGCTCTTAAAGCGAAACCCACAGCACAAATGCAAATATAGCTTCATCACATGACACATGCCCCTGAGAGAGAATGTGCGCCAAAGTGGATTTAGAAGCCCAGTGAGCCACCCTGGCTCTTAAAGGGCCGACGCGCCAAAGTGATTCTTAAAGAGCCGGCGCACCAAAATGAGTCTTAAAGGGTCGGCGCGCCAAATCGAAAGCTGAGTGACCCAAGGCTCCAAATCGGAGGCTGAGCCACCCCGGCCTCCAAATTGGACCCAGAGTGGCCCCGCCCACCAAATCGGACCCAGAGTGGCCCCGCCCACCAAATCAGACCCAGAGTGGCCCCACCCACAAAATTGGACCCTGATGGGATCCGGCCACAAAATCAGACCCTGAGGGGCCCCGGCCACAACAACGGACCCTGAGGGGCCCCACTCACAAAATCGGACCCTGAGGGGCCCCACCCACAAAATCGGACCCTGAGGGGCCCGAACCACAAAATCGGACCCTGAAGGGCCCCGGCCACAAAATCGGACCCTCACGGGCCCCGGCCACAAAATCGGACCCTGAGGGGCCTCGGCCACAAAATTGAACCCTGAGGGGCCCCGCCTACAAAATTGAACCCTGAGGGGCCCCAACCACAAAATCGGATCCTGAGGGGCCCCACCCACAAAATCGGATCCTGAGGGGCCCCAACCACAATATCGGACCCTGAGGGGCCCCACCCACAAAATCAGACCCTGAGGGACCCGGTCACAAAATTGGATCCTGAGGGGCCCCAACCACAAAATCGAACCCTGAGGGGCCCCAACCACAAAATTGGTCCCTGAGGGGCCCCACCCACAAAATTGGTCCCTGAGGGGCCCCACCCACAAAATTGGACCCTGAGGGGCCCCGGCCAAAAAACTGGACCCTGAGGGGCCCCACTCACAAAATTGGACCCTGAGGGGCCCCGGCCACAAAATCGGACCCTGAGGGGCCCTGGCCACAAAATCGGATCCTGAGGGGCCCCAACCACAAAATCGGACCGTGAGAGGCTCCGGACACAAAATTGGACCCTGTGGGGCCCCAACCACAAAATCAGACCCTGAGAGGCACCAGCCATAAAATCAGACTCTGAGGGGCCCCGGACACAAAATCGGACCCTGAGGGGCCCCGGCCACAAAATCAGACTCAGTGTCCCCGCCCACCAAATCGGACCCTGAAGTGCCCTGCCCACCAAATCGGACCCAGAGTGGCCCCACCCACCAAATCAGACCCAGAGTGGCCCCGCCCACCAAATCGGACCCTGAGGGGCCCCGCCCACCAAATCGGACCCTGAGGGGCCCCGCCCACCAAATCGGACCCTGAGGGGCCCCGCCGACGAAATCGGACCCTGAGGGGCCCCGCCCACCAAATCGGACCCAGAGAGGCCCTGCCCACCAAACCGGATCCTGAGGGGCCCCGCCAACCAAATCGGACCCTGTGGGGC
Source organism: Dendrobates tinctorius (assembly GCF_039654945.1). Lineage (NCBI taxonomy): Eukaryota > Metazoa > Chordata > Amphibia > Anura > Dendrobatidae > Dendrobates > Dendrobates tinctorius. Next base: position 12,772,364 of record NW_027361794.1, read on the forward strand.
CCCGCCCACTAAATTGGACCCAGAGTGGTCCCGCCAACCAAATCGGACCCAGAGTGGTCCCGCCCACCAAATCGGACCCAGAGGGTCTCAGCCCACAAAATCAGACCCTAAGGGGCCCAACCCACAAAATCTGACCCTGAGGGGCCCCAACCACAAAATCAGACCCTGAGGGGTCCTGGCCACAAAATCGGACCCTGAGGGGCCCTGGTCACAAAATCGAACCCTGAGGGGCCCCGGCCACAAAATCGGACCCTGAGGGGCCCAACCCACATAATCGGACCCTGAGGGGCCACGGCCAGAAAATCGGACCCTGTGGGGATCCGGCCACAAAATCAGACCCTGAGGGGCCCCGGCCACAAAATCGGACCCTGAGGGGCCCCACTCACAAAATCGGAACCTGAGGGGCCCCACCCACAAAATCGGACCCTGAGGGGCCACACCCACAAAATCGGAGCCTGAGAGATCCCCGCCAACAATTCAAGCCCTGAGGCGCCCAGGCCAAGGAATCGGATCCTGAGGGGCCCCACCCACCAAATCAGACCCTGAGGCCAAAGTGGCCTCTGAGAGGCACTCACAGTTAAAACGGATCCTGAGTTGAAAGTCTTGCAGGGGCAGCAGGCAAGTCTCTCTTAAAGGGGCAGCCCGGGCACCATTTCAAACCACTATCTGTACTTCCTTCAGGAAATACACATCTAGTTATTATTATTATTCATTTTTATAGCGCCATTTATTCCATGGCGCTTTACATGTGAAAAGGGGCAAATATAGACAAGTACAATAAACATGAGCAATACAAGACACACACAAGTATAGAAGGAGAGAGGACCCTGCCCGCAAGGGCTTACAGTCTACAGGGGATGGGCGAGGATACACTAGGAAAGGGTAGAGCTGGTCGTGCTGTGGTTCAGTAGACTGAGGATCACTGCAGGTTGTAGGCTTGTCGGAAGAGGTGGGTCTTCAGGTTCTTTTTGAAGGTTTCCATGGTAGGAGAAAGTCTGATGTGTTGGGGTAGAGAGTTCCAGAGTTTGGGAGAAGCACGGGAGAAGTCTTGTATGCGGTTGTGGGAAGAAGAGATAAGAGGGGAGTAGAGAAGGAGATCTTGAGAGGATCGAAGGTTGCATGTGGGTAAGTACCAGAGACCATGTCACAGATGTATGGAGACAGGTTATGGGTGGCTTTGTATGTCATGGTTAGGGTTTTGAACTGGAGCCTTTGGAAGATAGGAAGCCAATGAAGGGCTTGGCAGAGAGGAGAGGCTGGGGAATAATGGGGAGACAGGTGTATTATTCGGGCAGCAGAGTGCAGGATGGATTGGAGTGGTGCCAGAGTGCTAGAGGGGAGACCAGAGAGTAGGAGGTTGCAGTAGTCGAGGCGGGAGATAAGGGTGTGCACTAGTGTTTTTGTGGTTTCATGGTCAAGGAATGCATGGATCCGGGAAATATTTTTGAGTTTGAGACGGCAGGAGGAGGCAAGGGTTTGGATATGTGGCTTGAAAGAGAGGGCAGAGTCAAGGATCACCCCAAGGCACTGAGCATGCGGGACTGGGGAAAGTGAGCAGCCATTCACATTTATAGATAGGTCTGGTGGAGGGGTAGAGTGAGATGGGGGAAAGATTATGAATTCTGTTTTATCCATGTTCAGCTTTAGAAAGCGAGCAGAGAAGAAAGCTGAAATAGCAGACAGACATTGTGGGATTTTGGTAAGTAAGGAGGTGAGGTCAGGTCCAGATAGGTAGATCTGTGTGTCATCGGCATAGAGATGATACTGTAACCCGTGGCATTCTATGAGCTGTCCCAGGCGAAAGGTGTTGTTGGAGAAGAGTAGGGGTCCTAGAATTGAGCCTTGAGGAACACTGACAGACAGTGTTAGGAACGGCGGAACGCACTAAATAAAAATAATAATAAAGTGCGTTCGCCGCTCGGGGTCCACCGTGCAGTAGATGATATGACTGCTGGTAGGTAATGACAGAGGAGCAATATGGCGGTATAACGCGCACAGGTTCAACTTCACCCAAAGTGCGCAGAGTGGGCTCTGTTCACATACAGAGACACCGCAACAAAAACATACAAAAACGCTTAGCCTGTTAGTGTCACAGGCCTCAGGTAAATGCACACACGATATCTGGTCACAGGAGCAGGACCTAAGACAGAGGAGCTGCATCCGTCTAGACCTACCGTGTGCGCGACGTCGCTACTGCGAGCGCCAAGAATGGCTGCAACTGTAGCGTGGCATAGGACACTGCCACTCGACGACAAAGCTAGAAAGCAAGCGCAATGTCAGACGCTAGAGTAGAGGTGCGGTGTGCACAGTGGCCTAAAGCTTGCCACTGACTGGCGCTGACTGCTAAACTAATTCCCTATCCACATGCGTAATATCAGAGGGAAGGGGTTTTATAATGAGTCAGTCACCAGAAACATACATCCGTCACCATTCACACATACAGTTGTGGCCAAAAGTATTGACACCCCTGCAATTTTGTCAGATAATACTCAGTTTCTTCCTGAAAATGATTGCAAACACAAATTCTTTGGCATTATTATCTTCATTTAATTTGTCTTAAATGAAAAAACACAAAAAGAATTGTCCTAAAGCCAAATTGGATATAATTCCAAACCAAACATAAAAAAGAGGGTGGACAAAAGTATTGGCACTGTTCGAAAAATCATGTGATGCTTCTCTAATTTGTGTAATTAACAGCACCTGTAACTTACCTGTGGCACCTAACAGGTGTTGGCAATAACTAAATCACACTTGCAGCCAGTTGACATGGATTAAAGTTGACTCAACCTCTGTCCTGTGTCCTTGTGTGTACCACATTGAGCATGGAGAAAAGAAAGAAGACCAAAGAACTGTCTGAGGACTTGAGAAACCAAATTGTGAGGAAGCATGAGCAATTTCAAGGCTACAAGTCCATCTCCAAAGACTTGAATGTTCCTGTGTCTACCGTGCACAGTGTCATCAAGAAGTTTAAAGCCCATGGCACTGTGGCTAACCTCCCTAGATGTGGACGGAAAAGAAAAATTGACAAGAGATTTCAACGCAAGATTGTGCGGATGTTGGATAAAGAACCTCGACCAACATCCAAACAAGTTCAAGCTGCCCTGCAGTCCGAGGGTACAACAGTGTCAACCCGTACTATCCGTCGGCGTCTGAATGAAAAGGGACTGTATGGTAGGAGACCCAGGCCCAGGAAGACCCCACTTCTTACCCCGAGACATAAAAAAGCCAGGCTGGAGTTTGACAAAACTTACCTGAAAAAGCCTAAAACGTTTTGGAAGAATGTTTTCTGGTCAGATGAGACAAAAGTAGAGCTTTTTGGGCAAAGGCATCAACATAGAGTTTACAGAAGAAAAAAAAGAGGCATTCAAAGAAAAAAACACGGTCCCTACAGTCAAACATGGCGGAGGTTCCCAGATGTTTTGGGGTTGCTTTGCTGCCTCTGGCACTGGACTGCTTGACCGTGTGCATGGCATATTAAGTCTGAAGACTACCAACAAATTTTGCAGCATAATGTAGGACCCAGTGTGAGAAAGCTGGGTCTCCCTCAGAGGTCATGGGTCTTCCAGCAGGACAATGACCCAAAACACACTTCAAAAAGCACTAGAAAATGGTTTGAGAGAAACCACTGGAGACTTCTAAGATGGCCAGCAATGAGTCCAGACCTGAATCCTATAGAACACCTGTGGAGAGATCTAAAAATGGCAGTTTGGAGAAGGCACCCTTCTAATATCAGGGACCTGGAGCAGTTTGCCAAAGAAGAATGGTCTAAAATTCCAGCAGAGCATTGTAAGAAACTCATTGATGGTTACTGGAAGAGGTTGGTCGCAGTTATTTTGGCTAAAAGTTGTGCAACCAAGTATTAGGCTGAGGGTGCCAATACTTTTGCTTTATTCTCTTTTGTGTTTTTTCATTTAAGACAAATTAAATGAAGATAATAATACCAAAGAATTTGTATTTGAAATCATTTTCAGGAAGAAACTGAGTATTATCTGACAAAATTGCAGGGGTGTCAATACTTTTGGCCACAACTGTAGCAAGTATAGTCTATACGAGCGCATGGCGGAATGGCCATGCGCACTTTTTATAGCTGTGCGGGTCCTTCCAGATCTCCAAGATGGACCAATGAGATCTGGAACAGGACCTGGGCACATGACTCCCGATCTCCAATGGGAGATCGTCTCGTGAACATGCCCAGTAGGAGCACAGAGGAACTTAGTCTCTGGAGCGGTCTGCTGCAAAGTAATCTCCTCTGCGGTAGAATGACAGCAGGAGATGGCAGAATGTGAGGCTCTGGATTCCTGCAGAGCAGACGCAGAAACCTGACGCCTAACAGACAGGGGGCGAGGTGAGGAGGTGGTGTGGGAGAGGGAGACACTGAATGTTCGGTCTTTTAGATATGATGAGATCCAGGATAGGGCCAAACCTGTGATCAGGGCCGGACTGGCAATCTGGCAATTCTGGCAAATGCCAGAAGGGCCTCTCTGGTCATGGGCTGCCTTGTCTGCTATGTTGTTAACAGAATTGGTTTTCTCAATATACCCATACTGTTAAGAGTTGTGATGGAGCACCAAGTTGCTGGCTCTGTCACTTCCCCAGCAGGCCACGGGTATCATTAGAAATATTGGTCTTGTAAGTAAATCTTGCTTTTCTCCATCCAGGGCAATATTAGTAATATATCCCATCTGGTTCATGGGGACGGGGACAATATGGGCCTGTGTGATTTCAAATGCCAGACTGAATTTCAGCCCCAGTCCATACCTGCCTGTGATGCCAAGAGATGAGAGAGTCTATAGCAGGAGGGAATGGCGTTGTTCTGAGGGAAGTGTGCAAGGAGCCCCCTCTCTGTGCCATGCTTCTATATGCCGCTGTCAATACTGACAGTGGCATCAGAGGGGTTAAATGCCCATGATTGGTGATTGACTACAGTAGTTAATGCCCCAAATTCTCTGGTTTAACCATTTCCCGCAGCCAGTTTTGTTTTTCTAATCAGGCCAAATTTTCTTTTCAAATAATTTTATTGGTTTTCAGTCATTAAACAGGGTAAGGGAAGGAAGGTAGGAAGGGAGGAAAGGGAATGGGAAGTAAAGAACCTTGTACAGGTACGGAAAAAATTTAAAACTAGAGAACTCACAAATAGGCATTAAATAGCATATAGCAAATAACAACAAAAAAGGAAAAGAAAATCGACAATCCTTATTATGGGGTAACATTCTTGGAAGGAGATACGACATCCCGGTACTACAACGGCCATGTTTAGGCCTCAAAATATAATACCTCTTAATAGGTCTATTTGATATGGAATTTGTTGTTCCAAGTCTTCCATTTTTTTGTATATTTGTGGATGTGATTGTTGTTAATCGCAAATCTGAGTTCTAAATCACTATGTTGGCCTATCTTATCAAGTATGTCCGAAAACTTAGGAACCTCTACTTTTTTCCACCATTGTGCTAACATGGTCTTAGTCACTAAGAGGATGTGTATGATAATGTATCTTACCGAATCATCAAATTGTTCCATGTCTAATGAAAGAAGTGCTCTTTCAGGCGTAATTGTGAAGTCCTTAGCAATGAGGTTAATGTGCTGTGTGACCTGGAACCAGAGGTTTTTGATCTTTGAACAACCCCAAAATATATGGTAGAGGTTCCCTTGATGTCCACAACCTCTCCAGCACAAGGAAGATAATTCTGTGTTAAAATGTCATAACCTTTTCGGGGTATAGTACCACCTATTTAACAGTTTAAAATAACCCTCTTGAAGACCCATTGATATGTTGGAATTGTAAGTGAATTTGATGGCATTGTTCCAATTCTCGAGACGGATATCAGCACCAAAATCGGACTCCCATCTCTTCATGTATATGTTTTTGTGGTTCGTTAGGTCTTTGACGACAGATCTATACATATTACGCAGACTCCAGAGGTTTTTATTTTTAAGGTTGCACAACAGTGAAGTTAGCATTTCATAATTTAAAGTCTTCCCTTTTATGATTTTCAAAATTCTGTCTTTCAACATGGTGTAAAAGACCAGCTCAGGTGATGGTAGATTATATTTAGCCTTGATCTCACTGAATTTCAAGAACTCCACTCCACTAAAAACATCCCCCACCTTTTTGATTCCAGATTTCCCCCATACCTCCGGCATCGGGAGATCATCCATCAGTGCCAATGAAGATAGGGGTAGTTTTAAGATTTGCCCTGCTTTTTTGATATTTTTAGTCGGCTTAATGAGTTCCCTCCAGTCTGAGATTATCGACTGAAATATAGGATGCGATGAGTTTGCACTGTGCTTTTGCAGAAGGAAGTAAAAGAAAAGCTTTCGCGTGGAACCTCTATCACTAGCATCTCTCTCCAAGCCATACCAAGCCGGATGTGTCATGTTTTCCATAAACCAGTGCCAGCTCTGTTTAATAAGTGAGGCCTGATAATAAGCGTATATGTTGGGCAGTCCTGCGCCCCCATGTTTTTTATTTTTATAAAGTAAGTCTGCAGATATTCTTGCTTTCTTACCTTTCCAAATAAATAGTCGGATGAGCTCTTGAATTCTATCAATGTATTGGTGTGAAAGCTAACTGGCAAAGTCCTAAATATGTATAAAATTTTGGGAAGGATAAAGGCTTTGACTGCCAGTATCTTCCCAAAAATGGAAGTCTCTAACTGAGCCAAAAAGGATAGATCGCCTGTAATAGTTCTAAAGGGGGTTTTACACTAAGCGATATCGCTAGCAATATCGCTAAAACGTCACTGGTTTTGTGACGTTATAGCGATATTGCTAGCGATATCGCTATGTGTGATACTTACCAGCGACCGGCTCCCCCGCTGTCCATCGCTGATCGCGCGAGAATGTCCGGCTCCATTTCTCGTCGGGCGCTTCCTGCTGAGACTTCCTGCTGTGACGACGAGCGACGCTGGACGCGGGCGGGAGGACGCAGGATCGCTGTGTGTGAATGGTAAGTATCGTGCGCTGCGTCGCTGCTGCATCGCTGTGAGATCTTTCTGTATGAAAGCTCACTAGCGATCATTTAGCGATGCACCAGCGATCCTGACCGGGTCGGATCGCTGGTTGGATCGCTGGTGCATCGCTAAATGTAAAAGGGCCTTTATAATGCTGTCTAAATTGGCCCTAACTGTGGCTTAGATTGATCCTGCTATTCTAATCCCTAGATAGACAATCTCTTTTTCCTCCCAAATGAACTGGGTTTGAGTCTTTATCTCGTTAATTTCGGATTGTTTCATGTTTAGAGTTATAAATTTGGATTTGTGTGGGTTTATCTTAAAATAGGATGCTCTAGAGAATTTTTCTAGTTCATCTGAAAGGGCTTTAATGGAGTTTGCGGGATCAAGAAGTGTGAGGAAGAGATCATCTGCGAATAACCCGATTTTAAAATTTCGTGATGGCATTTCAAAGCCTTTAATATCATTGTTTAATCTAATTTTTTCGGCTAGGGGCTCTATGCAAGCACAAATAGAAGGTGAGACAGGGGGCACCCCTGTCTTGTGCCATTAGTAATGTCGAATGAGTCAGAAAGGAAGTTGTTTGCATAGATCCTGGCACTAGGACCCGAGTATAGGGCGAAGACTGTTGATAGAAACTTCTCGTCAAAGCCAAATCTAGCGAGAGTTGTTTTTAAATATAGCCAGTTTAGTCTATCGAACGCCTTCTCGGCGTCCAGTGCCAGAAATGCAGTTTCGGTTCTCGAATTGTTAGCTAAATTTATCAGGTTCAACACCCTTCTAGTCCCATCTGAGGCCTGGCGGCCCTCTGTAAAGCCTATTTGATCATCCACCAACAGACGTGGAAGGATGTTTTTTAGTCGGTTTGCGATGATCTTTGAATAGATTTTAATATCGCTGTTTATGAGAGAGATTGGCCAATAGTTCTGTATCCTCTCGGGGTCTCCCCCCTCCTTTGGAATCATGACAATTGTTGCCTCTAACATCTCCTTTGGGAAGGAACCCCGAGAGGATGCCAGACCAAAGCCGAAACCCAACTGTAGAGCCAAAATTTTTGAAAAGGATTTATAGTATTCCCCAGAGAAGCCATCCGGCCCTGGTGATTTTTGGGACTGCAGTTTCTTGATAACGTCAACTATTTCACTCTCTGTAAAAGGGCTATTGACATAATTCAAGTCCAGCTCATCAACTCTTGGTAAATCGATACTCTGTAGAAAAGAATCCACAAAATTCGAGTTAACCACCGGTGTTTGGGGGTCATCATTCAGGTTATAAAGATTTTTAAAGAAATCTGCAAACGAGTTGACAATGTCCCTAGGGTAAATTTTGGGATCACCCGAGGGAGATACAATCTTAATCATCCTTTTTTTGATTCTTTCTCTTTTTAATTTCCTCATCATAAAATTGGTAGGCTTGTTGAGAGATGTATACGATTTATACCTAGATGCTTTGATGGCTGCATCGTATTCCTGGTAGATTTCAGATCTCAGACTCTGTCTAAGTCTCAAAATCTCAGCTTGGATGGTTTGGGAAGGAACTTTCAAGTTGGTTTGTTTTTTTTCTAGATCATTAATTTGGGCCTGTAGGTTTGTAATTTTTTCCCTATTTCTCTTCTTATGTTTAGAGAGGATCTGCATAAGGCATCCCCTCAGGACCGCCTTATGGGCATTCCAGACCGTGAACTGATTTACTTCACCAGATACATTTTCCTTGAAGTAATTTAAGAGAACGTTTTCTATCTCTTGCTTGTACTCTGGTATATATAACAAGGCTGGGTTAAGTCTCCAGCGGAATGGCTTGTCAGAGGGAGGACCCACGAGGAACTCAGCGAGAACCGGGGTATGATCCGAGATGGTATTTTGCATGAACTGTATATCTTTAATTTTGGTTAAAGTAAATATATTAGTAAGTAGTAGATCGATTCTAGATGCTGTCTTATGTACATCTGAAAAGTGAGAATACTCACGAGACGATGTGTTCAAGCAACGAAAAGCATCATAAAGCTCATTTTGAGTTAACCAGTTTTTCAAAGCTGGAACCTTGTGGCGAACTAATGAGGACGAATCCATGCTACTATCTGGGACAATATTAAAATCGCCTAGTAAGATCAGATCACCTGTTTTGACTTTGTCTATTTTTTTGATTAGCTTGTTCAAGAAACGAATGTGTCCCTTGTTAGGTGCGTATACATTCACTATTGTGCATGGCCTTTCATGGAGTAAGCATATGAGTATATGAAACCTGCCCAACGAGTCTGGTATCTCTTTGATGAGCTGAAAAGGAACGGTGCCACCTACCAGTGTAATGACCCCAGCCTTTTTCTTTGTGGACAGTGACTTGTACATGTGTGGAAAGTTCTTGTGCTGGAAGATCGGGTGTTGATCGGAGGCCAGTTTAACCTCCTGGAGGCATACCAATTCGGCACGGGTTCGGTTGATTTCCTTCCATACCACATACCTCTTATTCGGACTGTTGAGCCCCCTAACATTGTATGATAAGATTTTCATCGTTAGAGTGCAATATCAAAACAGAAAAATGGAAACAAGCAAAACAGTGACATACAGAAAAAAAAATTAGGAACTTGAGCGTTCTCCTTGAGGACTCCAAACCGGTTGGTGTCTCACCTTAGTGTGGGGGAAAAAGTGAGAAAAAATTAAGTGGCAAGTTCCCACAGTGACATCAATAAACCGTAAATATGGGTCATAAGATATTCATATTCATGAAAAGGAAATTAATAGTATACACCATGGAAATTCGAACATAAGATAAAAATCAGTCCTAATCCCTATCCCTAAATGCTGGGTCATCCATCAGAAATTTAATGAACTTCTGACCCTCGTGTGGAGTGTAAATGGGGTAATTTTTGTCATTATACCAGACTAATAGATTGGTAGGAAAACCCCATCTATAGGACACTCTGAGCTCTCTAAGTTTAGAGGTCAAATCTCTGAAGGAGCTTCTTGCGTCCATTGTCTCTTTGGAGAAGTCTTGGAAAATCTTTAAATCTTTATATGGCTCTGGAGGTGAACCTCTCTCTCTCAGAGATTTTAGAACCTTCTCCTTTGTTTCAAAAAAATGGACTCCGAGGATAGTGTCCCTAGGCTTTTCCTGTGGGACCCCTTTTGGACGTGGGAGGCGGTGTATACGATCAATATTTACTTCTAATTCTGTCAATTTTGGCGATAATTTTTTGAATATATTTTTAGTGTAATCTGAAAGATCTGCCTGGGAGACTGACTCAGGAATACCTCGTATTTTTAAGTTATTTCTCCTGCTTCGGTCCTCCAGATCCGTTAATTTGTTTTTAAGGGAAATAACCTCAGTTTTGAGGAGAGAATTTTCCTTTGAGAGGTAGACTATGTCCCTCTCCGCCTGTACAATCTTTACCTCATATTTCTCAACCTTTTGGCTAAGATTTCTGCAAGTTTCCTGTAGGGCCTTAGCCTGAGTCTCAAACCCTATTTTTAGGGCATCACTGAAGGACTGGAAGAGATCCGCCATGAATCCTTCAGTGGCTTGTTTGTTGGACCCCTTGTATTCCCCCAGGTTGATGGATGGAGGGGGAACCTCAAACGAAGGAAATGAACCTCCAGTGTCCCTTCTAGGCCTCTGCCTTTCAGGGCTTGTGTTTAGGGTATAGTCAGCTGAGACACTGACGGAGTCCTCAGAAGAAAGACTCTCAGAGTTTTCCTGATCGTCTGGGCCCTTCCTTTTGTTTGATTTGGAAGTGTCCATTTCCTCCGTGAGGAGCTGATTTGGAGGAGGAGTTTTAATGTGTCCCCCCAAATTTTTCTTTTTTTGAAGTGTTTCAGGTTGTGTTTTAGGAAGTGTTTTGGTCAATGGGTTATTGATACCTGATCCCCTTTTGCAGCTTTGACAGGTGCAGGGTTATGGGATTGTTTTATATAAGGCGTTTTGGGCTCACCTCTTTTCAAAGGTGACCTAGATTTTGTGGGGCTTAACACATTAGCGATATCCTCATAGGATTTTGAATATGCCCCCAAATTGTGCCTCATCACCCTGTGTGAGCTATTATTAATTCTGCCCCTGCTTGACTGCATCTTAATTTGCTACGCAGCCTTCCCTGGCCTCAGATCTATGACCCTTTTAGCTTGATCAATCAGACAAGTTAAGTAAAATGGTCTAAAAACAAGTTTCAGAAAAGGAGTCAACTGAGAACCCTCAGTAAGAGCGCCAAAAGTCACACAATTCCTCAATAATAATGCAAGCAGTCCACTGTAGCTCTGATCCTTGCTTGAAGAGTGGATAATCCTCTATTATGGTGCACTGCACAGATGAGTATAGGGCACCGGGGCCACCAGCCAGAAACTGCAGTCACTATTGTGTTATAAGTCTTCACCGCTGGTAAGTGCAAAATAGTCAGTATTCCTTTATTGTGTGGGGAGAGTGAGGGCCCTCCCCGCAATCTATATCCTTCTCCTCAGCACTCTTGGGGATGACTACCTGCTGCGCCGCACAGTTCTGGGGTATAGCTGAGCCTGTAGTACCGGGGGCCGCTTGTTGTGTGCTGGGGGGCCTGTGATGTCAGGTTTCTGCAATGCTGACAGGCTGGACACAGCCGGAACTACTTCCCATTGAGTTCTATTGCGGCTGTGATCAGTGTGCAGCGTCCGGATCTAGTGACTGGATTTCAGTTGTGCCTCACCTCAGCAGATTTTAGTGGCTCCCCCGGTGCTAGTCGCCTCTGATCCGGTCCTTTATGGGTCTATATAGCGCTGTTCTTGGCCGATTCCGGGGTCTGGTCCTAGAAGTCCGGTAGTATACCTCCGCCCTTCAGCTCCTTGGCAAAGAAAGAGTCCCCGCCAGTGTCTTTGCTTTCCTCTTCAGCGTGCCACGCTAGAATATGTCAAGGGAAGCTCCTCTGTCCCCATTAACCTCACCCTGATGTTACAGCAGTCAGAATTCAGCAGCACTCAGGTGTAATCAGCAGGGATGAACATGCAGGAGTCTGTATCCCTCCGCCACAGCCACACTGTTATTCTCCACACACCACAGACAGCTGGAATTACGTTGTACCTTACTGGGGGTCCAAATAAAGTCCTCAGTACCAATAATGATCCTCCAGATCAATCCTGGCTTCAGTAAAGCCTGTGCTGGCACTCCGGTCTCTTCACAGGAGGGCAGATGATGTGGGGTGATGTCCCTCAGCTTCTGCTGCACCGCAGCCGTTCAAAGGCCGGGATCACACTTGCGATTTAAACGGCCGAGTCTCGCATGGTAATACACGGCGCTGCCGCCGGGACTCAGGAGCGGGGCGTGCGGCCGCATAGCAATACATGGAGCTGCACGCCCCGCTCCTGAGTCCCGGCGGCAGCGCCGTGTATTACCATGCGAGACTTGGCCGTTTAAATCGCCAGTGTGACTCCGGCCAGACTTGTAAAAGCTTATTTCTTCAGTCCTCTCTGGACCAGAGTCCTGCTTTTTGTCTCAAAATGGGCACCCAAACTTCATAAATAAAATAGGGTCCAGCAAGGTTATTTTAGTTAACCCTATGCACGCTTATTTTGTAGCTTTAGAATGTGACTGTGGGAGCTTAGAGCTCTTGCTGCCTACATGCTCAGAGCCCAGGCCACGCCCCCCAATCAGGCCAAATTTTAACCTCTTAACGACCAGGGGTATTTTCGGTTTTGCATTTTCATTTTTTTGCTCCATTTCTTCCCAGAGCCATAACTTTTTTATTTTTTGGTCAAAATGGCCATGTGAGGGCTTGTTTATTGCAGGACGAGTTGTACTTTGAACGACACCATTGGTTTTACCATGTCATGTAACAGAAAACGGGAAAAAAATTCCAAGTGCGGTGAAATGGCAAAAAAGTGCAATCCCACACTTGTTTCTTGTTTGGCTTTTTTTTTTCGTTTTTTTGTTCACTAAATACTAAAACTGACCTGTCATTATGATTCTCCACATCATTACAAGTTCAGAGACACCAAACATGTCTAGGTTCTTTTTTATCTAAGTGGTGAAAAAAAATCCAAACTTTGTTAAAAAAAGGCGCCATTTTCCGATACCCGTAGCGTCTCCATTTTTGTGATCTCGGGTTGGGTGAGGGCTTATTTTTTGCATGCCGAGCTGATGTTTTTAATGGTACCATGTTGATGCAGATATGATCTTTTGATCTCCCGCTATTGCTTTTTAATGTAACATCGCATCGACAAAAAAGAAAACATAATTATGGCATTTTGACTTCCTTTTAATCGATGCACCGTTTAACGATCATGTTAATCCTTTTTTTATTGATAGATCAGGCGATTTTGAACGCGGTGATACCAAATATGTGTATGTTTAATTTTTTTTATTGTTTTATCTTGAACTAGATGGTGGCCCGATTCTAACGCATCGGGTATTCTAGAATATACAGTTGTGGCCAAAACTATTGACACCCCTGCAATTTTGTCAGATAATACTCAGTTTCTTCCTGAAAATGATTGCAAACACAAATTCTTTGTTATTATTATCTTCAATTCATTTGTCAAAAACACAAAAAGCATTGTCCTAAAGCCAAATTGGATATAATTCCACACCAAGCATAAAAAAGAGGGGGGACAAAAGTATTGGCACTGTTCGAAAAATCATGTGATGCTTCTCTAATTTGTGTAATTAACAACACCTGTAACTTACCTGTGGCACCTAACAGGTGTTGGCAATAACTAAATCACACTTGCAGCCAGTTGACATGGATTAAAGTTGACTCAACCTCTGTCCTGTGTCCTTGTGTGTACCACATTGAGCATAGAGAAAAGAAAGAAGACCAAAGAACTGTCTGAGGACTTGAGAAACCAAATTGTGAGGAAGCATGAGCAATCTCAAGGCTACAAGTCCATCTCCAAAGACCTGAATGTTCCTGTGTCTACCATGCGCAGTGTCATCAAGAAGTTTAAAGCCCATGGTACTGTGGCTAACCTCCCTAGATGTGGACGTAAAAGAAAAATTGACAAGAGATTTCAACGCAAGATTGTGCGGATGTTGGATAAAGAACCTCGACTAACTTCCAAACAAGTTCAAGCTGCCCTGCAGCCCGAGGGTACAATAGTGTCAACCCATACTATCCGTCGGCGTCTGAATGAAAAGGGACTGTATGGTAGGAGACCCAGGAAAACCCCACTTCTTACCCCGAGACATAAAAAAGCCAGGCTGGAGTTTGCCAAAACTTACCTGAAAAAGCCTAAAACGTTTTGGAAGAATGTTCTCTGGTCAGATGAGACAAAAGTAGAGCTTTTTGGGCAAAGGCATCAACATAGAGTTTACAGGAGAAAAAAGAGGCATTCAAAGAAAAAAACACGGTCCCTACAGTCAAGCATGGCGGAAGTTCCCTGATGTTTTGGGGTTGCTTTGCTGCCTCTCGCACTGGACTGCTTGACTGTGTGCATGGCACTATGAAGTCTGAAGACTACCAACAAATTTTGCAGCATAATGTAGGGCCCAGTGCGAGAAAGCTGGGTCTCCCTCAGAGGTCATGGGTCTTCCAGCAGGACAATGACCCAAAACACACTTCAAAAAGCACTAGAAAATGGTTTGAGAGAAAGCACTGGAGACTTCTAAGATGGCCAGCAATGAGTCCAGACCTGAATCCCATAGAACACCTGTGGAGAGATCTAAAAATGGCAGTTTGGAGAAGGCACCCTTCAAATATCAGGGACCTGGAGCAGTTTGCCAAAGAAGAATGGTCTAAATTTCCAGCAGAGCATTGTAAGAAACTCATTGATGGTTACCGGAAGCGGTTGGTCGCAGTTATTTTGGCTAAAAGTTGTGCAACCAAGTATTAGGCTGAGGGTGTCAATACTTTTGTCTGGCCCATTTTTGGAGTTTTGTGTGAAATGGTTAATGTTTTGCTTCATTCTCTTTTAGTTTTTTCATTTAAGACAAATTAAATGAAGATAATAATACAAAAGAATTTGTGATTGCAATCATTTTCAGGAAGAAACTGAGTATTATCTGACAGAATTGCAGGGGTGTCAATACTTTTGGCCACAACTGTATATGCAGTTTATTTTTGAAGATTTAATAATAATGCACCCCCCAATCCTGATATGTATGGTCCTCTCACCCCCAATCCTGATATGTATGGTTCTCTCATCCCCAATCCTGATATGCATGCTACCCCTCAACCCCCTATCCTGGTATGCATGGTCCCCTGACCCCCCCAATCCTGGCATGCATGGTCCTCTCACCTCCCAATCCTGGTATGCATGGTCCTCTCACCTCTCTTTCCTGGTATGCATGGTCCTCTTACCCCCCTTTCGGGGTATGCATGGTTCCCTCACCCCCAATCCTGGTATGCATGGTCCTCTCACCCCCCAATCCTGGTATGCATGGTCCCCTCACCCCCCCCCTATCCTGGTATGCATGGTCCCCTCACCCCCCCTTTCTTGGTATGCATGGTCCCCTCACCCCCCTTTCTTGGTATGCATGGTCCCCTCACCCCCCTTTGCTGGTATGCATGGTCCTCTCACACCCCAATCCTGGTATGTATGCTCACGTCACCCCCCTTTCCTGGTATGTATGGTCCCCTCACCCCTCAATCCTTGTATGCATGGTCCCCTCACCCCCCTTTCTTGGTATGCATGGTCCTCTTACCCCCCTTTTGGGGTATGCATGGTCCCCTCACCCCCCAATCCTGGTATGCATGGTCCTCTCACCCCCCAATCCTGGTATGCATGGTCCCCTCACCCCCCCTTTGGTGGTATGCATGGTCCCCTCACCCCCCTTTCTTGGTATGAATGGTCCCCTCACCCCCCAATCCTGGTATGCATGGTCCTCTCACCCCCCTATACTGGTATGCATGGTCCCCTCACCCCCCTATACTGGTATGCATGGTCCCCTCACCCCCCAATCCTGGTATACATGGTCCCCTCACCCCCCAATCCTGGTATGCATGGTCCCTCACCCCCCAATCCTGGTATGCATGGTCCCCTCACCCCCCCAATCCTGGTATGCATGGTTCCCTCACCCCCCTTTCCTGGTATGCATGGTCCCCTCAACCCCCTTTCCTGGTATGCATGGTCCCCTCACCCCCCTTTCCGTGTAGCCGCGGCCCTGTACAAAAATAATATTAAAAAATAAAAAAAAAAAAAGTTATTCTCACCTTCCGACGGCCTCCTGTCTTCTTTCCACGCACCCGGCTTCGCGTTCCCAGTAATGCTTTGCGGTTTAGACCGCTGATGACGTCGCGAGTGACGTCGGTCTTCTTTTTCGCTCTCGCGAGAGTGACGTCATCAGCGGTCTAAGCCGCAAAGCATTACTGGGAACATGAGGCCGGGCGCATGGAAAGAAGACAGGAGGCCGTCGGAAGGTGAGAATAACTTTTTTTATTTTAATTCTCTTTTTTACAGATTAAGGCCTGCGCCTGCCGCTGATTGGTCACCCTATTTGCCTGGGATAGATTGTGAATGCCATGTCGCATTTGAAAAGCGCTTGACATGTGAAAACAGCAAAAAAAACAAAAAAAAACAAAAGTGACGCCATTTTGGAAACTAGACCCCTAAAGGACGTCATCTAGGTGTGTAGTGAGTATTTTGAACTCATAGGTTTTTATAAAATTGAGACATGGAAATATGACATTTTAGCAATAAAAATGTAACTTTTTTTTACATGCTTTATTTTACTTTTTATTAACTTTTTTTACTTCGTCACTCTGTGGGACATGTATCATTTTTATTTTGATTATTTGTCTCATACACTGCTATATTCATGTACAGCAGTGTATGAGACTGTCAGTGACTCACTGACTGTGCCTTTGAGACTCAGCTTATGGGCAGAGACAGACTGCCGTATTTCTCATGCGAGACTACCATCTTAAAATTCGTACTAGCTTTCGGCTCTCCTGACCTGAGCTTGACAGCTGCATCGTAATCTATCATGCTGCTCAGTTCAGGAGAGGTGTCAGCCAGTCTGTGCAGTGCGATGCGACTATCGCACGAGAAATACGGCAGTGTGACTCCAGCCTAAAGGCCCCGTCTCACATAGCGAGATCGCTGGTGCGTCACTGATTTGTGACGCAACAGCGATCTCGCTACATGTGACACATAGCGGTGGGCGGCCCCCCTGCTGGATATCGCTGATCATGCTGGAATGTCCAGGGCCATTTTTTCATTGTTGGCATCCCGCTGGCCAGCATGCATCGCTGTGTTTGACTCTGACGAGCGACCTCGTTGGCAACGCAGAACTCAGGGACGCAGGCTGGAATCGTTCAGAATAGCTGCTGTGTGACAACGCACCAGTGAGTGATCCTTACCACGTCACATCGTTGTCGGGATCGCTGGTGCGTCGTTGAAAAGATCTGCCTGTTTGGCAGCTTACTAGCGACTAGTGTTGAGCGATACCATCCGATATTGAGAAATATCGGATCAGCCGATACCCAAAAAGTATCGGCAGGCCCGCACAGACCCCTGGCAGTCCGCACAGACCCCCGGCAGCCGGCACAGACCCCCGGCAGGCCCGTACAGATCCCCGGCAGATCATGACAAAACTCAGTTGCCAAATGCAGCATCTTTATGCAGTATGCAGACTGGCAAGGAGGGCGAGGTTGAGGAGTCGGTGGAAGATGATGCAGGGGATAAAGAGGTCCTAGACCACACATGGATTAAATTAACGTCATAATATATGATATAGTTGTCTCCTTTCTCTCTTTATAATGAGTCTGTTCTCCATTGTTTTTATTCTTTTACTTTGGTATTTTGTCTTTTAGTAGATTTTTTTCAGTTTTTTGCCTTACTTTTGTCAAGTGGCCACGGTTTCTGATGCCATATGAGTAGTGATGGATCCATTCTTTTCCATTTTTGATGTTTTAAGGAAAGAAGAAGACCCCTCCTTTATGTCTTCACTTCTCTACCTATGTGTTTCACATATATTTATTCATATATCAGTTTTTCTATGTATAGTTTTCTTAACATTTATTGCACTATTGTCACTCTAAATATTGCTTATTGTAATATATTGCATTATTATTCATTGTTTCTCTTGCACTTGTCACTTTATAATATCTTTTTGCTATATAGTAACATTCACTTTTGTTGTCAGCATATATTGGCTTTATGGGGTCAATAATTAGGATAAGATGTTTTTAACATCTTTTTATGGGGTTAATAATTAGAGTTAGGTGCTTTTAGCATATAATATCTTCTTCTTATATATGGCCGCTTCCATGATCTTCTTAAATATGGCTGCCGATGGTGCGCATGCGCGCTTGTTGCCCTTTAGCATTGGTCTTCCCTGCAGCTATCAGTAAATGTGGAGTGCGCATGTCACATGACGTCACTCGGTGGACTTCCGCCCACATGTGCACTCCACTTTGACGGCTGTGGTGGTGACGTATCTTGGGTACTGGGGCGCGTGCGCCACTTGTCGACTATATTTCCTGTTTTCTTTCTCTTTAAACACAAGAGACAGACAATGTGTTAACTCCTTTCGAAAAAGCTAACCGCGAAATGTGTGTCACGGGGCTGCTGGGTGCGGTGGGAGAGCTACCCTGATGACTTATGGGTAAGCATGTATTTATGAATTATATCTGAGGTCCTTTTGTCTAACACCACATTGGTATAGCGATAATTTATTTGACTCTGTAATGCCATTGTGCTATTTCATGAAATGTTCATTATCTACTTACTTCCCTGGGATGAATTTTGTTCTCCTCCCTGATCCTAGCATACCTTCATGTCTCCTCCATCTTACCTCTTGATTGATATACATTGTATACAGCATGTATATTTGATTACCTTTCATGTGATTTTTTTATGTGATTTTTCAATAAATAAAATTTTGGATTATTTATTTCTATTATGTTGTTTGGGACATTTTTGCTCCATCTTTTTGTGTGTTTTTTTTCCCACACATGGAGCAGAGGCTATCCTAGTGATGTGCGCAGTTTGGATGAAGATGAGGTGGCCATGCTGCCACAACAGCACAGCAGAAGAGGAAGAAGGGTGTAAAGCCACGGCGGGCAACCCCTATCCAGCACATTGACTCCTACATCCACCGCGCCGCTGATAAAAACACACCAGACAGCTCAAAATAGCTCCTTGTCGTGGCATTTCTTCAGGAAATGTGCTGCCAACAAGTGACCCATGGTTTGCACATTGTGCCATCAGACCCTGAAGAGAGGCATAAATGTTCTGAACTTGATCACAACCTGTATGGCGAGGCAGCTGAATTCCAAGCACGAGGTGCAGTGGAGTACACACCTTGAAAGTCATGACAAATCTTAGCCTCCTGCACCTTCT
The DNA here is from genome assembly GCF_039654945.1 of Dendrobates tinctorius. NCBI lineage: Eukaryota > Metazoa > Chordata > Amphibia > Anura > Dendrobatidae > Dendrobates > Dendrobates tinctorius. The sequence goes on from NW_027361794.1 coordinate 12,791,550, forward strand.
TTCTGCTGCGGTCTCAGCCTCTTCCTCCTGCTCACAATCAACAGGGCCACCTGCCTTTCCGCAATGAGAGGATGTGACAGCATCACTACCCTCGCCACCAGGGTCTCTGAGCATCTCCACACCGTCCCATGAAAGTGTTCAGCTTTCCATCCCCCAAATCCTCAAGAGAAAGAGGAGATACCAACTTATCCACCCACAAGTCATGGTCCTTAATGACAGCATTTACAAATTACTGACCCTTGAAATGCTGCCATTCTGGCTGGTGGAGATGGATAGTTTAAGAAAAAAAATTATGGCGGTGGCTATCGGGCAGCACATTGTTCCCAGCCGCTACTACTTTTCCAGGTGAGCTATTCCTGCCCTGCACAAACATGTTACGGACCAAAACAAGGTTGCACTGTGCAAAGCCATCAGTTGAAAGCCCCACATAACCACCGATAGTGGACCAGTAAGCATGGCCAGGGATGTTACAACTCCTTAACTGCCTACTGGGTAAATGTAGTGGCAGCTGGGGCAGAGGCGGAAGCATTCTAGATCATGTCCTACCACCATCTAGTATTGCTGGATGTTTATCTACCCAGGTTACCTCCCCAACCTACTCTTCTTCCTCCACTGCCTCCTTCAGTCACCTGGAAGACCTGCACCACCAAATTGAGCACAGCCAGGAGGGAAACGACAGCAGGCTGTTCTTAAACCCTTCATTTGGGGGACAAATCCCACAACAAGTAGGAGCTGTGGTCTGGGATAGAACAGCAGACAGATGAGTGATTGGTGCTGATGAACCTCAAGCCCGGCTGGTGGTGCGCGATAACGCACGCAATCTCATACCAGCTCTGGGCATAGCTAATTTGGTGCATATCCCTTGCCTTGCGCATGTACTAAACCTGGGGCAGAGCTTCCTGATAAATTACCCACATGTCAGAGCTGCTACTGAAAGTCCGTGCACTATGTGCGCACTTCCGGCTTTCTCACCCTTCTGCTGCTCGCCTGTTAGCACTACAGCATCATTTCTGCCTTACCGGTTACCATGTGATATGTATCGTACCAACAAGGTGGAACTCCACCTCGCATATGCAGGAGAGACTATGCGGGTAGAAGTAGGCAATAGCGAAGTTTCAGCTGCAGCATGCATGGCTGAGTTACACTGCAGAACAACACCAGCGTTGACTGGGCCTGCATGCGGGCTTCCACTGCTTTGAATATTCCAGCAATATGGCCAGCGCTGATGATGGAGTCATCAGCATTACAATACCACTTATATGCCTGCTGGAAGAAACAATTCAGGCCATGATGGATGAGGTGGTGGCACAGGAGGAAGAGGAGCAGCGCCTATTCACACCGTTATCAGGACGGTCGTCCAAACCTCGCTTCGCAGGTAAGTTACTGTCTCCACATCAGCCAGGCAACAAACTGTACAGCCAGGGGACAGTTAGTGAGGATGATGAGACGGCTGGGGGGGAATAATCATGTTCACAGCAAGGGGGGGGCACTCAGATCAGCTCACGGGCATCACTGGAGCGTGGCTGGGGGGGGGGGGGAGAGATACAGAGTACCCTGACAATATACCTCCCACCAAGGACAGCTTATCGTTGTCTTTGGGCAGCCTGGCGCACACAAGCCAATACATGCTGTAGTGCCTGCAGAATGCCTTCTATGGGCATTGACTTCTTGTTTCATCTGCACAGGCGACAGGCAAAAAGAAAACCGGAGGCAGGAGTTTTCTTCCAGGCCCCGCACTCCCCAGAGTCTGGAAGAACGCTTTAACATGAAAGGTTTAATAGATGATTTCTGAAGAACAAGACAACAGATTTAAGGCATACAGGGATGACTATTTTAAGTATTCTAGGACGTAATGACCGTATTAATAGCTTAAGTACGTTAACTATAACATGACCTAAAGTACAGATGTGGTGGCAGGAGTACGATTCAGAAATAGGAGATATGGTCGCCAAAAGGAGGACTAAGGCTGGTTTCACATTTGCGTTTTTTAGCGCTGGAAAAAAACGCATACCTGCGCATGCGTTTTTTCCCCTATATTTAACATGGGTGCGCATACCTGCGCGCTTGTAAGCGCATGTATGCGATTTTCATGCGCTGCGTTTTTTTGGGGTGTGCGTTGGTATTTTCCAGACGCAGCATGTTGCATTTTTTGGCCCTGCAAAAAAGCGCATGCGCACATATGCGCACGTTTTGCGCTAAAAATGGCCATTATAGCCTATGGATGCGCATATGTGCGCACTGGCATGCTCATGTATGCGTTTTTTTGCATATGCGTTTTTTTTTTTTAACCATGGAATTTAGGGGTTTGGGTTAGAGTTAGGGTTAGTTAAGGGGGTTTAGGGTTAGGGTCAGGGTCAGGGTTAGGGTTAAGTATGGTTTGGTTAAGGGTTAGGGTCAGGGTTAGGGTTAAGTATGGTTTTGTTAAGGGTTAGGGTTAGGGTCAGGGTTAGGGGTCAGGGTTAGGGTTAGGGGTCAGGGTTAAGTATGGTTTTGTTAAGGGTCAGGGTTAGGGTCAGGGTTAGGGTTAAGTATGGTTTTGTTAAGGGTTAGGGTCAGGGTTAGGGTCAGGGTTAAGTATGGTTTTGTTAAGGGTTAGGGTCAGGGTTAGGGTTAAGTATGGTTTTGTTAAGGATTAGGGTCAGGGTTAGGGTTAGTTAGGGTTTAGGGTTTGGGTTAGGGTTAAGTATGATTTGGTTAAGGGTTAGGGTCAGGGTCAGGGTTAGGGTCAGGGTTAGTAAAGTCATGGTTTGGGTAGTGTGAGGGGCCACCTAAAAATGTTGGAAAAAAACGCAAACGCGGTAAAAACGCACTAAAAACACATACAAACACATAAAAACGCTGCGTTTTTTTCATGCATGCTCATAAAAATGCTTGAAAAAAACGCAGCAGTTGTATGCTTATGTATGCGTTTTTTCAATGCGTTTTTTTGCGGGAAAAACGCGCTGCAAAAAAAAGCAAGTGTGAAACTAGCCTGAGATCCCTCATTCAGGCCCCATTCCCAATGATGGATTACGGTTCAGTCTTCAGCACACTGGAGCAAACACCTGTGGTGAGGACAAGAATTCCTTCTGTATATACACTCATGATCGGACCCAGGTTAATGCAACAGTGTACCAACATGGTGTTGAGGGCTGTAAAACATCATCTATCGGTAAAATAATGAGGAATTAAAAAGGGTAATGTACATTTGGAATAGACGGAAAACAAATGAATAATACTTGGTGTGCTCATAAAGCCATGTTGAGACGTTTAAATTTATATCAATGTATACAGACCCCTGCTCGCATTTGTGTTCTCCCAGAAGGAGTATTTTTAGGTTGCAAATATCGCGCCTACAGGTGGGTGAGCCCAGACATAAGAGAATTTGAACTCTTGCCAACTAACACCAGCCACTTTCATAGTCCTTCGTAGTGAAATAGACACAGCAATGGTCCCAATTCACACCTTGTATAAAAGGGCACCAGACAATAAGGCCCGTCCAAATGGTGGGCTTCATTTAGTAGAAATGGGGATACCAAATACAATATTCCGTTAGTGAACGCTACAGCCTACCTGAATGATCACATTTTCCAGGTTCTTAATGAGACTAATACAATACAGAGACAATTAATCATAGTTACTAACCAACATACTATAGTACTAGATTACCTGACAGCAAAAGAAGGAGGAATGTGTCAGATAATTGGTCCCACCTGTTGCCTTTATATTGACCCTGCTGGCAATCTCCAGATCAGGGCCAGTATAGGTAAAATAGGTGAACTCCGACAAATGGTTAAAGCAACACAGTGCAAACAGAGACTCCAGGTGGGGTAACACATTCTCTTTTGCAAATCCAGCCAACTGGATTAGTGGCCTAGCGGGTTAGATTTCTGGCATTGGTCAGACTTCCATGCAGCTTTTATTGTTTTGTTTATTGCTATGTAGCTGTGAAAGCGCTGATATATGCGTTACCCAAGCTATTGAATAGTGTATGTCTCAAGAGATGTTATGCTGAACCATCCGTAGTATATTATAGGCCCCAGATAATCACAGTTGATGGGGGAGTGGGTGTCCACACTGAGGGTGGATGGGCGAAGCCCCCTTATGGGTACTAGACCCATCAGACAGTAGCTCCTGTGTGGAGACCAAATAACCCTGTAGGAAATGTTATAAAATGTACAATAGGGGAAATTGATATAGAAGGGTTAATGTTTCTTGTCTCTGTTCTACATTTTGTTTAGTATTACTCAGCCTTATATCCTCACAGTTAAGAATTTCATACTTTCTTATCTCATATGCAATGTTTTGCAAGAATCTGTGTTATGGGTACATGATAAATAAAGTCATCAGGACCCGGGTAATGGGGGGGGGGGGGAATACATGAGTTACATTGTTTGCAAATGTTCTAAGAAATATTCTCATACGAATTGTTTTGCTCACAAGTGTGCATTCTTTTCTCCTTGTTATTTCGGAGGGCCTCATCTCTTAATTTGGCCTCACTGGTGATTTGGCATTTCTGACAAGCAGCCAACAAAAGCTTCTAAGGTAATTGTCTAATTACTTTTGTCCCTTGAAAAAGTGGCAGCTCCATAGTAAAGAGCTGTAATTCCTAACCCCTTACTCCAATTAAGATGTGAATATTTCAATGTTCGGTTCACGATTGCCGAATTTGCCATATTCGCTGATTTAATAGTCGATTAAATTGCCCAATATAGTCGAACATACACAACACAAAAGCTGGCGTTTCCCAGCTCTGCAACATATGCACATTTTTATACACACACAGCTTTATTATATATGCACATTTACATACATACAGAGCTCTGCTGCATACGCACATTTACATATAGAGTTCTGCTACATACGCATTTTTTACACACAGAGCTCTGCTACATACGCACATTTAAGCTGCGTTCACACGTCGTGTTTTTTTCGCGGCGGTTTTTAAAGCGCATTTTTGCAGCGAAAGCACAAAAAAAGCATCCCATGCATTCCCATGGGATTCCGCAATGCTTTGCTAATGCTGCGGTTTTTCCCGTGGCGGAATTGCGTCACGGAAAAATACGCAGCATGCTCATTAATTTTGCGGAATCGCGGGGATTCCGCCCACATAGGAATGCGTTGTTCTGCTTACTTTCCGCATGTGATTGTGGCCCACCATGCGAAAAGTAAGCAAAACATTTGCGGATGGTACCCAGGGGGTGGAGGAGATGAGACTCTCCTCCAGGCTGTGGGTACCATATCCCTGAAGAAAAAAAAAAACAAAAAAAAAAAACAAAAAAACACGGGTTATATTCACCTTCAGACGTCCCGCGCAGCCTTACCGATGCTCCTGCCAACTCCCGTTCCCAGTAATGCCTTGCGGCAAGGACCTGTGATGACGTAGCGGTCTCGCGAGTCCGCTACAGTATCAATGGTCTCGCAAGGCATTACTGGGAACGGGAGCATCGCGAGGATCGGGAAGGCTGCGCGGGACGTTGGAAGTTGAGAAAAACACAATTTTTAATTTTTTTAAAATTATTTTTAACATTAGATCTTTTTACTATTGATGCCTCATAGGCAGCCTCAATAGTAAAAAGTTGGTCACATTCGTCAAACACTGTTTGACGAGTGTGACCAACCTGTCAATCAGTTCTCCAAGCGATGCTACAGATCGCTTGGAAAATGCTAGCATTCTGCAAGCTAATTACGCTTGCAAATCGCTAGTTTTTCAGCGGGAATTTAAAATGCGGTTTTCCCGCGGAATGGAGTTCCGGAATTCCCGTGGTAACTTCCGCGGGAGTTCTGTAACGTGTGCACATAGCCTTACATACACACAGTTCTGCTACATACGCATTTTTACATACACAGCTCTGCTACATGCATTTGCATACACATACTGTACAATGTATATATTCTCATTTTGCAGTTCCTTACAGATCATGTGATTGATTACACGATCTGAAAGCTCCTTGAGCTATTCGGGTAGAAGGTCCTTGAGCTGCTCATTCAAGACAGGCAGCCTCTGTTCAAGTCCCAGTTCCTTCCTTCCTTCCTCTCCTCCTCCGCTCCAGTTAGGTAAGTGTGGGACTGGAGGAGAGAACAGTTCTCAGGAAAGACAATGTCTTAACATTCTCCTATGTCACAAAAATGCTGCCTCCGGTCATTAAGACGCACTCACTAAAGTAACTTCCCTTACTCATTTAATTATTTGACCGCGATATGTTTTTATACAGTTTATCAAATACAGTTTCTCCCTATAGTTCATTTTGATGGTCAAGAAAGTAAGATTTTCCAGTAATTCATTTTTCATACTCTAGGTATGATAATCACTTCTTGTGTGGGATTTTTGGTGTTTAAAGGGGTTGTCCTCTAATTGGATAACGTCTTCTCATTCCTCATGTTTAGTCCTGTTAAAATAAAACTAATCATTCAAATCTACCATGCCGGTGCCATTCTAGGGATGTCAGCACTTGAGTTCCCAGAGCTCATGGGAAGTTGTTACGATACTTTAGCCTTGTGCCCATTCAGCGCTGGCGTGACTGTCCCCACCTTCTGACAAATTTATTTAACATCAAGAGGAAGGCAGTCACAGCCCTGGCTTACTGTTGATGGTTAATACGTCCGTACACGGGAACAGTAAAACCAGAACTGATTTTTTTGTAGGGCTCGTGCGATATATCAACCTCATGTGAGCCCTGGTAATGTGGGTCCTGACACCGCTGGAACAGCACCGGCACGGAAGGGGAGTATGAATGTTTTAATTTTAAATTAGTCCAAACAAGATGAATGACAAGGGGTGGTCCTAGGACTGGACAACAACTTTAACAAGATACAATTTACGATTAAAACAATTCCAACATTCTGAACATGAAAAAGACTTCTCCCCTGTGTGACATCTCTGATGTTTATTAAGAGTTGATTTCCGTGTAAAACATTTCCCAAGTTAAAAACATGAAAAAGGCTTCTCACTTGCATGGACTCTATGGTGACCAAGTAGAGATGATTTCTGTGCAAAACATTTTCCACATTCTGAACATGAAAAAGGCTTCTCCCCTGTGTGGGTTCTCTGGTGGTTATCAAGATGCTCTTTCCGGTTAAAACATTTCCCACAATCTGAACATAAAAAAGGCTTCTCCCCTGTGTGAATTCTTTGGTGATTACGAAGGGTTGATTTCTGTACAAAACATTTCCCACATTCTGAACATGAAAAAGGCTTCTCCCCTGTGTGAGTTCTCTGGTGGATATCAAGATGCGCTTTATGGTAAAAACATTTCTCACATTCTGAACATGAAAAAGGCTTCTCTCCTGTGTGAATTCTCTGGTGATTAAAAAAAGCAGATTTATGCTTAAAACATTTCCCACATTCTGAACATGTAAAAGGCTTCTTTCCTGTGTGGGTTCTTTGGTGCTTAACAAGATCTGACTTATGGTTAAAACAGTTCCCACACTTGGAACAAGAAAATCTTTTCTCTGCTGTATGAATGTTTTCATGTTTAAGAAAAGACTTTTCCAGAGGAAAACTATTTCCATATTCTGAACATGAAATTGGTTTCTTAGAATTAAGAGCAGTTAGTTTTTTAATGTTAATATTGTATCTTTGATTTTCCTTAGTAGTCGGTACTGAATCATAAGGCAGAACCTGTTTCAAAGGATCAGATGACAGATCTTTGCTGTGAAGGGATGATGGTATATCTGGAGTAATAGCATTTACTCCAATTGTATCCTGTGGGATATCAAGATCATCTGATTTAAAAACGGCAGATGTCAGCTGTCCCTCTGATCTCCTGGCACAGTCATCTGATAAGCAAAAAAAAAACAATTATTAATTTAGAACAAAATATCCTTTAGCTTTATATTTTTGAACATTTCTGCTTAAAGAGTCCGTTAATTCAATTTTTTTTTTTACATAAAATGTCAAGTTATTATACAGCGGGTATGGAAAGTATTGAGACCCCTTTAAATTTTTTACTCTGTTTCATTGCAGCCATTTGGTAATTTCAAAAAAGTTCATTTTTTTTCTCATTAATGTACACTCTGCACCCCATCTTGACAGAAAAAAAACAGAAATTGAAATATCACATGGTCATAAGTATTCAGACCCTTTGCTCAGACACTCATATTTAAGTCACATGCTGTCTATTTCCTTGTGATCCGCCTTGAGATGGTTCTACTCCTTCACTGGAGTCCAGCTGTGTTTAATTAAACTGATAGGTGTGTGCTTTTCCAAATCATGTCCTGTCTATACAAGACCTCACAGCTCACAGTGCATATCAGACCAAATGAGAATCATGAGGCCAAAGGAACTGGCCAAGGAGCTCAGAGACAGAATTGTGGCAAGGCACAGATCTGGCCACGGTTACAAAAGAATTTCTGCAGTACTCAAGGTTTCTAAGAGCACAATGTTCTCCATAATCCTTAAATGGAAGAAGTTTGGGACCACCAGAAGTCTTCCTAGACCTGGCTGTACAGCCAAACTAAGCAATCGTGGGACAAAAGCATTGGTGAGAGAGTTAAAGAAGAACCACAAGATCACTCTGGCTGAGCTCCAGAGATGCAGTAGGGAAGAAAGTTCCACAAAGTCAGCTATCAAATCAGCCCTCCACGGTCCACCAGTCAGGCCTTTATGGCAGAGTGGCCAGATGGAAGCCTCTCCTCAGTGCAAGACATATGAAAGCCTGCATAGGAGTATTAAAAAAAAAAAAAAAAAAAAAAAAACACCACACAACACATAAAGGACTCCCAGACTATGAGCAATAAGATTCTCTGGTCTGATGAGACAAAGAGAGACCTTTTTGGTGATAATTCTAAGCGGTATGTGTGGAGAAACGCAGGCACTGCTCATCACCTGCCAATACAATCCCAACAGTGAAACATGGTGGTGGCAGCATCATGCTATGGGGGTGTTTTTCAGCTCAGGGACAGGACAACAGGTTGCCATTGAAGGAAACATGAATGCGGCCAAGTAAAGAGATATCCTGGATGAAAACCTCTTCCAGAGTGCTCTAGACCTCAGACTTGGCCGAAGGTTCACCTTCCAACAAGACAATGACCTTAAGTACACAGCTAAAATAACAGAGGTTTCTGAACAACTCTGACCATATTTGACTGGCCCAGCCAGAGCCCTGACCTGAACCCAATTGAGCATCTCTGGAGAGACAAGAAAGAAAATGGCAGTCAACCAACGTTCACCATCCAGCCTGATGGAACTGGAGAGGGTCTGCAAGGAAGAATGGCAGAGGATCCCCAAATCCATATGTGAAAAACGTCATTATCCTCATTCCCAAGAAGACTCATGGCTGTACTAGCTCAAGAGCAAAGGGTCTGAATATTTATGACCATGTGATATTTAAGTTTTTCTTTTTTAATAAATTTGCAAAAAATTCTACATTTGTTTTTTTCAGTCAAGATGGGGTGCAGAGTGTACATTAATGAGAAATAAAAAGGAACGTTTTTGAATTTACCAAATGGCTGCAATGAAATAAAGTGAAAAGTTGAAAGGGGGCCTGAATATTTTCCATACCCACTGTAATTGAACCAGTGGAGCATGGTGTTCAACTGTTCATTCTGCCTCCCAAATATAGAATAAAAAGCCAGCAAGCAATGTTATGTAGGCAAAGATACCAATAAAAACTTCTAGTCATCTCATAAAAACAAGTCCCCAATAAGGACATCATCTCTCAGTGGATAAACATATATTTATATATTATTAGTGGCTCAAAGACTCTGGAAAAGCAACATGGCTTCCATAAACCTATCCAACAATATCCGCTCTCCAAAAATCAAATCTCCCCCTCGCTTCTGAGCCTTGCAGTGCGCCCAAACCACATTTAGCATCCATGTATTTGACATTTCTATAGTGAGAAAAAAGTCTTAGTTACTCACCGGTTAACGGTGTTTTTCGGAGTCCATGACAGCACCCGTATATTCCCTCCCTTTAGTTTAAATTTGGGTGTGCACTTCTTCCTCTTGTATGTACACTGGTAAGGAATAGTTGTGTAAAAGTACTGTATATAAATTTTGCTATTAACCATTGTGGTCCTCTTGTGCTCTGTAATCCAACTGATGCGTGGGAGAGGTGCCGCCCTTTTGTATCTGTAGGTTTCCGGTTCCTGAAAGGCGGATCCCCTCTCTCAGGTGGTGCTGTCATCTGAGACTTTATCGGTCGTCCATGACAGAACCACCACCTGAGAGAATTACAGAGAGTAAAACTATTTAGGGAGGGACTACAGCCTGCAGTACCCTTATACCAAAAGAGAGGTCTGTGGAAGCACCCAAGTCTAGCCTATAATGACTATAAAAGGTGCTCGGAGAGGACCAAGTAGCCGCCTTACATATCTGGTCAATGGACACTTCTGATCTTTCGGCCCACGAGGTCGCCATGGCTCTGGTGGAATGCGCCCTCAGCTTCCGGGGTGGCGACCTGCCTTTTGAGGTGTATGCTATTGAGATCGCTTCTCTAACCCACCTGGCTAGTGTACTTTGACGCTCTACAACCTTTCCTAGGGCCTTGATGGGAGACAAACAGGGCATTATCTTTTTTCCAGGGATCGGTAACTGCCAGATATTCTATGAGGCATTTCCCAACATCCAAGGTGTGAAGTTTCTCTTCCTTCTCATTAGCTGGATTAGGGAGGAAAGATGGAAGGACCATCTCCTGTGTCCTATGAAAGCTGGAAACTACCTTAGGTAGATCAGGTCTGAGTATTACCCTATCGTCCTTGAACTGTATATAAGGAGGACGTCTAGATAATGCCTGGATGTCGCTTACCCTACGATCTGAGGTTAGAGCTACCAGGAAGGCTACTTTGAGGGACAGGTTCTTTATGGAAGCTGATGAGATAGGTTCGAATGGGGCTTCTGTCATAGCCGTGAGGACTAGGTTCAAGTCCCACGGCATGAATCTATCTTTCGCTATTGGCCTGGATCTACCTGCTGCCTTAATGAATCTACTGATCCAGTAATTACCCGCGATGTTGCAGCTAAAGAGGGCCCCCAAGGCTGATACTTGTACTTTAAGGGTACTAGTGGAGAGCCCCATATCCAGACCTTTCTGAAGAAACTCTAAGATTTGGTTTACAGGTGCTGAAGCGCCAGCGACCACTCCAGAGTTCTGCAGGAATTTTTTCCAAATTCTGACATAGATTTTGGTAGTGATGACTTTTCTACTTTTAAGTAGGGTGTTAATCAGGTCTGGGGAGAAGCCTTTTTCTCTCAGCAGTGTCCGTTCCACGCCGTCAGATGTAGGCCAGCCACCTGGAGGATGGAACACTGGGCCCTGGGATAGGAGATCCGGGATGTCCGGAAGGACCCAAGGGTCGGACACCGACATGGTCCTGAGGCAAGAAAACCAAGCCCTCCTGGGCCAAAATGGAGCGATAACTATCACCCTTGCTCTGTCTCTCCTGATTTTCTTCATCACCAGGGTTAGTAGCGATAGGGGAGGGAAGGCGTAGGCTAGCCCAAAGTCCCACTTTATCAGAAAGGCATCTACCACGAGGGGGTTCCCTCTGGGATTTAGGGAGCAAAATTGTTTTAATTTTCTGTTTTCCCTGGTAGCGAAGAGGTCTACCTCTGGTTGTCCCCATTTTTGTACAATCAGGTCGAAGATGGAGGTGCTTAGGGACCATTCTCCTTGTTTTAGTGGATTGCGGCTTAGGAAATCTGCTGTGATATTTTCCTTCCCTTTTATATGTAGAGCTGTTAAAGATTGAAAATGCTGCTCTGCTAGTCGGAACAGCCGTTCTGCCACATTCATCAGGGGTTTGGAACGAGTCCTGCCTTGGTGGATGATATAAGCCACGGTGACCTGATTGTCGGAGAACACTCGCACATGATGGCCCTGTAGATACACAAGTAGCTCCTTAGCTGCCTGCTCTACCGCTGTCAACTCTTTCAGATTAGATGACATTTCTATCTGATGATGCTCCCATAGGCCCTGTACCAGAATCTCACCCATATGAGCCCCCCAACCGGAAGGGCTAGCATCCGTGGTGATTATGCGGGATATGTCATACTCCCAGGGGACCCCTTTGGATAAATTATCCTTGACTAGGCACCACTCTAGGGACTCCCTTGTGTTTCGGGACAAGGTTAGCTGGCCCTCTAAGTAACCCTCAAGGATTCTCTGATGCCTTAAGACCTCGCCCTGCAGTTTTCTTGTATGAAACTGTGCCCACTGGACTGCCGGGATACAGGACGAGAGGGAACCCAGAAGGGACATGGCTTTCCTGAGGGACATGGTAGGGTTATTGGAAGCGTTCAGGACCTGATAGTGTAGGCGAACAAGCTTCCCCGGGGGCAGACGGCATTCCTGTTTCTCAGAGTCTAGGATCAGGCCCAAGAATTGTTGGACTCTCACCGGCTGTAACCGAGACATTTTAATGTTAAGCAGCCATCCTAACCCCTCTAGGGCAGACATTGCCCTTTGTAGTTGTTCCAGACAATGTTTTGCTGTTTTCCCTATGATCAGGAAGTCATCTAAGTAGAGGATCACAAGAATGTCCGATTCACGTAGATGGGCCATAACTTCCGCTACTACTTTGGTAAACACACGGGGAGCGACTGCCACCCCAAAGGGGAGGGCCGTATATTGGAAATGTTGGACTGACCCATCCAGCTGAACCGCCACTCTGAGAAACCGCTGATGAGCTGCATGAATGGGAATATGGTAGTAAGCGTCTTTTAAATCTAACACCACCATAAAACAGTTTTGAAACAGTAATTTTATTGTTGATTTAATTGTCTCCATCTTAAACGGGCGTATGACCAGGAATTCGTTGAGGGATTTAAAATTTATTATAGTCCTGAAGGACCCGTCTGGTTTGCGGACCAGGAACAGGGGGGAGTAAAACCCTTTCCCCGTTTCTCCCTCTGGGACCACCGTTAGGACCCTCTTACGGCAGAGATCATGCACCTCGGCCTCCAGGGCAGCTTGTTCTGGTGTGGAAGACCTGAGCAGGGTGACTTTAAATCGATCTTGGGGGGACCCGGGCGAATTCTAGGCGTAGACCCGCAGCTATCACCCCCAGTATCCATTTACTATTGGAAATCAAGGACCAGGCTGGGTAGAAGGCAGCTAGTCTCCCCCCTACCGGAGCAACTAGTCATTGGGGCGGTTTTTTAGTGTCACGTGCTGGACCTTCTTGACGCCCCCCTCCTCCGAACATGAAACCTGTACCTCTCCTTCTTTTGTCCTCCCATCTGCCCTGATCTCTGGACGGCCTTCTATGGAAATAGCCTTTCCTGGTAAAGGGACGTCTGTAAGAAGGATTCGGTAGACTGGGGAACTTCTTTTTATCATCCCCGGCTTTCTCTAAGAGTTCATCCAAGACTTGGCCAAACAGATATTCACCCTCACATGGAATGGAGCAGAGTCGTGATCTGGCCTGGATATCTCCCGGGCATGCATTTTAACCAAAGGGCCCTTCGAGCTGCGTTAGATAAACTCGCAGTTCTGGCTGCCATCCTCGCAGAGTCCGCTGAAGAATCAGCTAAAAAAGCTGCCGCACTTTGGATGATTGGCAGCGTTTTCCGGATAGAAGCTCTTGAGACTCCGTCCTTTAGTTGGGAATCCAATTGGTCTAGCCAGACCATCATGGATCTGGCCGTACATGTGGCAGCTATCGCTGGTCTTAGAGCACCTGCTGACATGTCCCAAGTTCCCTTCAAAAAGGAGTCTGCTTTCTTATCTAGCGGATCTTTTAAGGAGGCCATGTCGTCGAAGGGAATGGAGAATTTTTTGGAGGCTTTGGCTACTGCCGCGTCCAGTTTAGGGGCCTTATCCCATCTGTTTACCACTGGGTCGTCAAACGGGTACCTCCGCTTGAAGGCCGGAGGTAAGGAGCCTCTTTTTTCAGGTCTCTTCCATTCCCTATCTATTAGGCTCTGGACCTTATTTAATGGAAAGGCCTTCCGCTTCCTGGGATCTAGACCCCCAAACATCACGTACTGAGCTGAAAGTTCCGGTTTTGTGTCTGCTACCCCTATGGTGGACCTTATTGCTTTAACTAGCTTATCCATCTGGTCTAAGGGGAAGCAGAATCGACTCGAGTCTTCCTCCGAAGAAGACGAAGTGGAGGCCGGGGAATCTGAAGAGTCATAGATCCTTAGGGCGGTCGAGGACTCTGAACCTGAGAAACTACATTCTCTTCCCCTAGAGGAATCCTTTTTAGATAGGGCCTTTATCTCTGTCCTGATTATGTCCCTCAGGCTTGTGGTGAAGTCCGGCGTTTCTTCCGCTACCTGTATGGACGGGGGAGAGTGTAAGGGCCTGTCAATCTACCCCAGGGCCAACGTCCCCTTCCACCCCTACCGTTTGTCTCACGCATGGCTGACACAATTTTTTAGGGTGGCCGTCCGGCAAGGGGCAACTACAGAGAGCACATTCCCTGTGCTTCTGTTTTCCCGTAGCTTTCCTCCCCTGCGAATAAAACATAAGGGAACACTGCATCAGGGTACATTTACGGAGATCTCTTACCCATGCAGATGAGGCAGGTACCGGATCTCGTAGGGAGGCAGGAGGGTCCTTTATCCTGGAGGAACTTCTGTGGCTTTGTTCACCCGTCCGTTTCTTCTTCTGCTGGCCACTCGCATGTGGTTTCACTGTGGCCTGTTTCTGTGGGTGCTCCTGCACCTCGTCCAGCTGCTCTATGGGGGCTTCTGTCGTATCCATCGCTGGGCCTTCAGAAGCACCCCAGCAGCGTCACCTCCTGCCTTTTAAGGTCTCCTTGTCCGGGTCAGCAGGGTTCTGGTGCGCACCTCCCACCCGGGACCCCCCCCCGCAAGCTCCGGTCATCCCCCCCCCCGCCCCGGCCACCGCGCGCCGCCCAGTACCGCCGTGCACACGCGGCGCGCGTCGGAAGCCGTCCGGCACCCGACTTCCGGTTTCGGCGTCCCCGGCCCCGCCCCCTCTGCCGCCCGTCTGAGGCCTGCGGGGGACGCGCAGAAGGAGCCGGCACGGCGCTCCCCGGCTCAGGCAAGGCCACAGCCCCCCTCACTACCTGGGTCGGTCAGCCGGCCTGGGAATCCCTCGGCGACTCCTCTGAAGGAAGTCCCGTCCTCTAGGAACAGGAAACCAACTGATGCGTGGGAGAGGTGCCGCCCTTTTGTATCTGTAGGTTTCCTGTTCCTGAAGGGCGGATCCCCTCTCTCAGGTGGTGCTGTCATGGACGACCGATAAATCCCACTTATTTTACAGTGTGTGTCTCCTGGAGCACAATCTGGGCACTAATAATAATAATTTTTATTTATATAGCACCAACATATTATGCAGCACTTTACAATTAAGCGGGGACATGTACAGACAATAAATTCAATACACGTTAAGACAATTTAAACAGTGACATTAGGAGTGAGGTCCCTGCTCGCAAGCTTACAATCTACAAGGAAATAGGGGGGGGGGGGGGGGGACACAGTAGGTGAAAAGTGCTTGTTATTTCAGGTCTGGCAATTATAATAAATAGGGATTTTCATATAAGGCTGCATGATCCGGTCATCAGCCCGTGTGTTTAAGTGCAATAGTCAAGTATCAAGTGCAGTTATCGTGTGGAGACAGATGAATAGTAGGGTGCAGATTCAGAGTAATATTTGGAAGGAGGGAACAGGGCAAAGTTAGTTTGCCGAGTAGTTGATGTGGAAGGCTTGTTTGAAGAGATGGGTTTTCAAAGCGCGCTTGGATAGGTCGGGGCTAGGCATCAGTCTGATCGTCTGGGGAAGTGCATTCCAGAGAGCTGGCGCAGCACGAGAGAAGTCTTGGAGACGGAGGCGCGAGATTCGGATTACGGGGGATGTTAGTCTTAGGTCATTTGTAGAACGGCGGGCACGTGTAGGGCGATAGACAGAGATAAGAGAGGAGATATAAGGCGGTGCAGAACTGTGGAGAGCTTTGTGGGTGAGAGAGATGAGTTTATACTGGACCCTGTAGTGAATAGGTAGCCAGTGTAATGACTGGCACTATGTGATGGGTAGTAAAATGGCATATTTGCAGTTTTCATTTTTCCAACATCCACTACGTGCTAACTTCCGGAAAGTGGCTATGAAATCAAAATAGTCACTACTTCTATAGATTAATTCACTAAGGGTTAAAATCTCCAAAATTGAGTCACTTTATGGGGATTCCTACAGCTTTTTTTTTTTTTTTTTAACCATTTTGTCATAAAAGGCTTCTGCAAATGGTGTGTCCTTTCTCTTCTGGGATCTGCCCGTGCGACATCTGCTTCTGTCACCAAGCACCAACTTAATCATTCTGCCAGTGGCGCTGGTGATGGAGGAGAAATCTGACCCAGATGCGCTCGGCGGCGCAGGCTCAGTCCAGCCACTAAGATTAGTGTGCCTGGGACCAGTAGTGCCACCCAGTCTGGCAGTATGGGTGTGTGTGCTGTCCAGCTGCAGTAATCTGCTCCCTAATTCAGCCAAATGGAAAGTACCGCACCCTACTAAAGTTCCAGGCATATTGCTGGAAGCTGCTAGTTACAGCCTTGTTCTCCCTCTGGTTCAGTCCTCTGTGCTCAGATCCTGGCTTGTGCATTTGTTTTATGTTGTGACCCCGGCCCATTTACTGACTACTCTTCTGATTTTGTATTTTCTTTGCCCTCCTTGTTGTGACCCGGCAACGTGACTATTTTTCTTGTCATCTCACACCACAGTACAGCAGGTAACACTGTGGCACAAGCCTAGGGGTGTTAGGGTTTGCGGAATGCACAAAATACAGTGGCATGCAAAAGTTTAGGCACCCCTGGTCAAAATTACTGTTATTGTGAACAGTTAAGCACGTTGAAGATGAAATGATCTCTAAAAGGCCTAAAGTTAAAGATGACACATTTGTTTTGTATTTTAGGCTACAAAGTAATACACATTGTAATTTTTTCACATTTTAAAAAAATTACAAAAAGAAAAATGGTCTGATGCTAAAGTTTGGGCACCTTTGGAGATTTGTGTGCTCAGATAACTTTGACCAAGGTTTCAGACCTTAATTAGCCTGTAAGGGATATGGCTTGTTCACCCTCAATGTTAGGAAAGGCCAGCTGATGCAGATTCCACAGGTTTAGAAACACATAGCCACCTCTAACCTTGTGCGAAAAAACAGCCACCATGGGTTCTTTTAAGCAGCTGCCTAGCACTCTGAAAATGAAAATGGTGGAGGCCCACAAAGCAGGAGAAGGCTATAGGAAGATAGCAAAGTGTTTTTAAGTTGTCCTTTCCTCAGTTCAATATGTAATTCAGAAATAGCAGTTTACAGGAACAGTGGAGGTCAAGATAAGGTCTGAAGGCCAAGCAAAATTTCAGAGAGAGCTGCTTGTAGGATTGCTAGAAAGGCATATCAGAACCCCCACTTGACTGCAAAAGACCTTCAGAAAGATTTAGCAGATTCTGGAGTTGTGGTAATTGTTCTACTGTTCAGAGACACCTTATCAAATATGGCCTTCATGGAAGAGTCATCAGAAGAAAACCTCTCCTGCACCCTCACCATAAAATTTAGCATCAGAGGTATGCAAAAGAACATCTAAACAAGCCCAATGCAATTTAGAAACAAGTCCTGTGAATCGTTGAAGTTAAAATAAAAACCTTTGGTCGCAATGATCAAAGGTATGTGCAGAGAAAAAATTGCATAGAATTTCAGGAAAAGAACATCTCTCCAACCATTAAGCATGGGGATGGATCAATCATGCTTTGGAGTTGTGTTGCAGACAATGGCACAGGGAACATTTCACAGGTAGAGGGAAGAATGGAGTCAATGAAATTTCAACAAATTCTTGATGCAAACATAACACCATGTGTAAAAAAGCTGAATTTGAAAACAGGATGGCTTCTACAAATGAATAATGATCACACACATCAAAATCCACAATAGACTACCTCAAAAGGCGATAGCTAGAGGTTTTTCCAATGGCCCTCACAGTCCCCCGATTCGATCATCATTGAAAATCTGTGGCTAGTCCTCAAAATAGCAGTGCATGCAAGACGACCCAGGAATCTCACAGAAATGGAAGAATTTTCCAAGGAAGAATGGATGAAAATCCATCAAACAAGAATTGAAAGACTCTTGGCTGGCTACTAAAAGCGTTTACAAGCTGTGATATTTTTAAAAGGGAGTGCTACTAGGTACTAACTATGCAGGGTGCCCAAACTTTTTCATTGGCCTATTTTCCTTATTGTAATTTTTAAAATGTAAAAATGAAGCATCACTTGGAAAAGTGATTGATAGTGCTTGACAAGTGTGACCAACTTTTTACTATTGATGCTGCCTATGCAACATCATTAGTAAAAGATTAAATAACAAGATATCCCCTATCAATGGGAAAGGAGTAATAGCACAACTCAGCAAGCAATATATATCATCAAAATTCCCTATCTTAACTATTAAGTAAGATTTAGGGACCAAAAGAGTTTTAGCAAAAATAATAAATTTTATTATACAGTAATTAAAAACAGAGACAGAGTATCAATGCTAACGCAGGCAGTGGTAGATATAGACCATAAATAACATCAACAATAAATAATAGTGAAGGGTTTTTGTTCCTCCCTTTCACAATATTCAGTGATAGATTTTGCATGTAATGGATGTGACCTATCTAGCGTGTTACTAAATCGTAAGAGGTAATATACATTTCTTTCACCCAATTGAGATAACACTCCCACATTGAATATAGATAGACTCAGCTAAAACAGGCAGAAAAAGCGTTGCTGCATAATATGCATTGCAACAGGAAGCGGTTTTCACCGCATAAATAACCAGTTTCAAAATGCTGCACTGAAAGAGCTAGACAAGTACAAGGGCTAATAGCTGTACGAGTAATAACCAACTAGTACTACGCACTACCGCCTTCCATAACGTGGCAAAGGTTAAGAATAAGCACACATGTAAATTGCCATAACGTTAAGTAAGCGAGGATTAACTCGCTATAAAGAATACAAAGGCGAGTGCAGACTGTTGTATATTAAGCAAGGTGGAGTGCGGATTAATGCAAATTGAGCTAAACAATGAAGTGACACTTACAATGTGGTGACTAACTGCTGCCGCTGCCTGCCATCTCTACGCGCGTTACGCCTTGGCTTCCTCAGGAGACGCAATTCATAGAAGCCCCGGAATTGGTATATATAAGGTCACTGAACAATGAGCAATGACAAATCAGGTGTGATCCTGATTTAACGCATGCGCAATATCTAAATCACCGGACTCCTCATTCAATGGTCTGAAAGTGTATGACGCATGCGCTGAAATCTCCCGACTAGGTAAATTGAAGATTCTCCTTCCACGCTCAAAGGGAGCGAATGGGTCCCGCTGCGTAGCAGCAGGATACCACCCGCGCACCTGGTGAGCATATCTGGGGATCTCAAGTAGGGAGAATCCTGGGCATGCGTACCGATCAGACTAAAAAAATTAACTGCAAGTGAGATGATGCTAGATGTGAACAATGTGTATATAAGTGCACATATAACCTAACAAATAAAATAAATAACTAGTGAACCAAGTGTGTTTGAATCAAAACGGTATAAAGCTGAAATTTACAAACACTGATAACACTGTTGCAGCAGTTAGTCACCACATTGTAAGTGTCACTTCATTGTTTAGCTCAATTTGCATTAATCCGCACTCCACCTTGCTTAATATACAACAGTCTGCACTCGCCTTTGTATTCTTTATAGCGAGTTAATCCTCGCTTACTTAACGTTATGGCAATTTACATGTGTGCTTATTCTTAACCTTTGCCACGTTATGGAAGGCGGTAGTGCGTAGTACTAGTTGGTTATTACTCGTACAACTATTAGCCCTTGTACTTGTCTAGCTCTTTCAGTGCAGCATTTTGAAACTGGTTATTTATGCGGTGAAAACCGCTTCCTGTTGCAATGCATATTATGCAGCAACTAGAGTTGAGCGAAACGGGTCGAAAAAATTCAAAAGTCGCCGACTTTTGGCAAAGTCGGGTTTCATGAAACGAGACCCGACCCTAGGATGAGGTCGGCCACGAGGTCGGCGACTTACGCGCCAAAGTCGCGTTTCAAAAGTTTGTTTTGCGCTCTTTCAGCCAATCAGGATCCACGGACACTGTGGGCAACGTGATGACATAGGCACGGGTCACCACCATCTTTCAGAAGGGCATGCAAGTGATTGGCTTGCTTTGGTGGGCGTCACAGGGGGTATAAAAGGGCGTGCACGCCGACCGCCATCTTACTTCTGCCGATCTTAGTATAGGGAGAGGTTGCTGCTGATTCTGTAGGGAGAGCGTTAGGCAGGGAAGAAGACAAAAAAACTGCTTCTGCTGCTAGCGATTTGGCCTGCACAACACACCAGTCACTGTGTGTGCAGTGCAAGGGGAGGCTATATTGTGGTGTATCAGTGGTGTTGGTTGTTGGGCTGCCTTCTAAGGCTTCCTGACACGCTGGCATTGCTGTTTACCCACTGCTCCGCAAACTGCTTTTTTAAAAGCAATCCAATCTCCATTATCCTCTCGTCACTTTGGTCACAGGCAGCTGTGCCATCGAGCGTGTCACATAGCGCTCAGATATCAGTGGGCCGCACACAATCCACAAGTGTCCACAAGTGTACGCAGAGATTCAAAATCTCCATTATCCTCTCGTCACTTTGGTCACAGGCA
This sequence comes from Dendrobates tinctorius, assembly GCF_039654945.1. NCBI lineage: Eukaryota > Metazoa > Chordata > Amphibia > Anura > Dendrobatidae > Dendrobates > Dendrobates tinctorius. The sequence continues at coordinate 12,812,105 of NW_027361794.1, forward strand.
GCTGTGCCATCGAGCGTGTCACATAGCGCTCAGATATCAGTGGGCCGCACACAATCCACAAGTGTCCAGTGTCCAAAAGTGTACGCAGAGATTCAAAATCTCCATTATCCTCTCGTCACAGGCAGCTGTGCCATCGAGCGTGTCACATAGCGCTCAGATATCAGTGGGCCTCACACAATCCACAAGTGTCCACTGTCCACAAGTGTGTGCAGAAATTCTAAAACTCCCCTGTCCTATAGACACCTTGTACCTTGTTTTACATTACTATATAGTTTGTTGGATTTTGTCTACATTTCTACCAAAAATGAGGAAGGCTGGTGGAAGAGGCCGTGGAATTGGGCGGGGGTTGGCAGCTGGTAATGATGGTGTTGGTGGTGGATCTGATGGTAGTGGCAAGAGCAAAATAGGACCGAATGCAGGAGGTGCTGACCATGCGTCATCGTCTGGCTACATAAGGACTCGAACGCTTAGTTTTCTAGGAGTTGGCAAACTGCTTTTAAAGGCAGAGCATCAGGAAAAAGTTTTGTCTTACATTGCTGACTCAGCCTCCAGCTCTATCGCCTCCTCTTCTTCAGTTGTAAAAAGTAAAAGCACTGAGTCGTCATTGGAGGCTCATGTTCATGAACCACACCTTTCCTTGTGTCCTTCACCCCAACCAAGATTGAAGGATGACGCAGGCCATACTACTGATTACTCCATGGAGCTGTTTTCACATACCATGCCTGGATTATCAAGTCAAATGGTGAATTACCCAGGCCAAGATGAATCTGACATGGAGTGCACTGATGCACAGCCGCTGATAGATGATTCTGCTGGTACATTCACTCAGAGCACTACATTGTCCTCGCAGTGTACAGAGCCAGATTCTGACCCTGATGAGACTCAGGTGCCCCTTCCCGCACACTATACCACCATACACGGTGACACAGAGAAAGGTGCACATGACATAGAAGAGGAGGTGATGGATGACCCAGTTGTTGACCCAGATTGGCATCCATTGGGGGAAGAGGGTGCTGCTTCCAATAGCTCAGATGAGGAGCATCCACAGCAGACATCGACATCGCAACAGCTGTTATCTGGCAGGCCCGGAGCACTCCAAAGACAGGTTCCAAACATCAAAAGAGTTGCTGGACAGCTTGTCCAGAGGGTCAAAAGATCACAGCGTGCTAGGCCGCAAAATGTCTGCCAAAGTAGGAAGAGTGCAGTGTGGCAGTTTTTTGAACAAAATCGTCATGATCAGGCCAAGGTTATCTGTAAGAAGTGCGCAAAGACCTTTAGCCGAGGGAAAAATCTGAAAAATTTGAATACCAGTTGCATGCTTAGACATTTAACCAGCATGCACTTGCAAGCGTGGACACAACACCAAACCTCAAGTGCCACATGTGCAACTGATCACAACGAAGGTAGTCAGCAACGCTACATTGTTTCCCCCACTGTAAGCCCACCGGTTAGCACAGCAGCAAATGTTGAGGTGTCGTTGCAAGGCCACAGCAGTCAGGGAATCCCACTGTTATATCAACGAAAGACTGATTCTAGGCCATCAGAAAGAACAACAACTCCATCACCATCATCAACCCTCTCTCAGTCCGCCCTGTCCACCGCTACTTCCACCATATGCAGCTCTCAAGTCCAGCTCACCCTCCCAGACACTATGAGTAGGTCAAGAAAGTACTCAGTCTCTCATCCGCGTACACTGGGTTTGAACGCCCACATTGCCAAACTAATCTCGTTTGAGATGATGCCCTTTCGGTTGGTGGAAAGCACAGCTTTCCGCGAACTCATGGCCTATGCAGTACCACGCTATGACCTACCCAGTCGCCACTTCTTCTCTCGCAAAGCCATCCCAGCCCTCCACCATCATGTGAAAGACCGCATTGTCCATGCACTCAAGCAGTCAGTGAGCGGAAAGGTGCACCTCACAACTGATGCATGGTCCAGTCGGCATGGCCAGGGCCGTTACGTGTCCATCACTGCGCACTGGGTTAATGTGGTGGATGCAGGGTCCACAGGGGACAGCGGTGGTGGGACAGTGCTGCCTAGCCCACGGTATAGGAAACAGTTGGCTGTAGGCATTCGACCCTCCTCCTCCTCCAGAAGCGACAGCTCGTCCACAGAGCGCAGTCGTACGAGCACTCCATCTGCAGCTGCCACTGTTGCACACGATGTGTCCCCCTATCGAGCAGCTAGTGGAAAGCGTCAGCAGGCTGTGTTGCAGATGATGTGTTTGGGCGACAGACACACCGCCGAGGTGCTGGCCGAGTACTTGAAGCGACAAACTGAGTCATGGCTGGGCAGTGTACATCTTGAGGCAGGCAAGGCAGTTAGTGATAACGGCCGTAATTTTGTGGCAGCCATAGCCCTTTCAAAACTCAGCCACATACCTTGCTTGGCTCACACCTTGAACCTGGTGGTGCAGTGCTTCCTCAAAAATTATCCGGAGTTAACAGCCCTGCTCCAGAAGGTGCGAAGACTGTGCGCGCACATCCGCCGGTCGCCTGTACACTCCGTTCGTATGCAGAAGCTGCAGCGATTGCTCCACCTTCCCAACCACCGCCTCATTATCGACATTGCAACAAGGTGGAACTCCACCCTGCACATGGTGGAGCGGCTGTGCGAGCAGAGGCAGGCCATAATGCATTTGTGGGAGGATACACGGCCAGGCACTTTGAGAGCAGACATGGAGTTGACAGGTGTGCAGTGGTCGAAGCTGAAAGACCTCTGTAAAGTCCTTCAGTGTTTTGAGGAATGCACACGGCTGGTAAGCGCAGACGCTGCCATCCTAAGCATGAGCATCCCACTTATGCGTCTGCTCATGCAAACTTTGACGCACCTTAAGGAGCAGGCGTCTGCAGCCAATGTTGATGAGGAGGAAGAGGAGGAGGGAATCCTTGATGACATTCAGCCATTGTCTGCTCAAGGATCTCTCCTGGACGAGGTGGAGGAAGAAGAGGAGGAGGATGATGATGAGGAGGATTACTTAGGGGAGGAGGATGCATCTCGTGGGGCAAGTGAAAATGTTGGCATGGCAAGGTCTGGTACAGGGTTTGTGCGTGACTGGAGGGATGTGGATTTGCCAGAAAGTGCTCCTCCACCCAGCACTCGCAGTGCATCATTGACACCGGGAACATTGGCCCACATGTCAGATTATGCCTTGCGGATCCTAAAAAGGGACCCCGGCATTGCCAAAATGATGAACGATGACGACTACTGGTTGGCCAGCATCCTGGATCCACGCTATAAAGGCAAATTACAAAACATCATGCCACAGGAGAACCTTGACCTAATATTGGCTAATAAACAAGCAACTCTGGTAAATCGGTTGCTTGAGGCATACCCAGCACACAGCAGCGGTGATGGTTCTCACACGAGCTGTACGGGCCGGGGGCAGCTTGGCAGAGGTGTTCGTGGTGCACACAGCAGAAGTGGCGTTGGAGACAGGGGTTTCATGACAATGTTGTGGACTGATTTTTCAAATACCGCTCACACAACTGGTAATACTGCATCGATGGAAAGTGACAGGAGACAGCAGTTGTCAACTATGGTTACAAACTACTTTTCCTCCCATATCGATGTTCTCCCACACAGGTCATTCCCCTTTGACTATTGGGCCGCTAAACTGGACACCTGGCCTGAATTGGCCCAATATGCCTTACAGGAGCTCGCTTGCCCAGCTGCAAGTGTGCTATCGGAAAGAGTCTTCAGTGCAGCTGGATCAATCCTGACAGAAAAAAGGACCCGTCTGTCAACCCAAAATGTGGATGATCTAACCTTCATTAAAATGAACCACGCATGGGTTTCCAAGGATTTTGTCCCACCTTCCCCTGATGACACATAGGGTGACAGAAAAATGGCTTGCTTTGGTCCACCTCTTCCTGGTACTTCACCTATTTCGCCTTTTGCATCAGTTGAATGTCCAACATCAACATATGCCACTTTCTAAAACTCCCTAACTGTGCTGCCCCCCCCCCCCCATGGCCGGGGTCACCACCTAGCGCACGACACCGTGCGAGTGCCGTTGCCCTGGACAGGTGGGTAGGCCGACTCTTGGGCGCGGGCACTGGTACAGGGTCCCTCATAGTGCAATCAAGTGTCTCTGACGGTGGTGGTGCACACCCGCCGTCAGACACACCGCTGTACTATGAGGGGCCCAGTGCCAGTACCGACGCCCACGAGTAGGCCCCCCTTGCTTGGCCAGGGCCCCAGCATTTGCAATCTTTACCTCTCCCTGCTCCTCCGCTGTGTAATCTGGGCCGTCAAATCCATACTGTGCCTGACACCGTCTGAGCCTGCCTCCTGAGACATATATTTTGAATGTGTACGCTATCCATACATGTTATCCGGGGATACGGTACCCCTTCTAACCTTTGTGCAATGACGTGCAATCCATACTGGGCCTAACACCGTCTGAGCCTGCCTCATGCTGTATAGACATATATTTTGAATGTGTACGCTATCCATACATGTTATCCGGGGATACGGTACCCCTTCTAACCTTTGTGCAATGACGTGCAATCCATACTGGGCCTAACACCGTCTGAGCCTGCCTCATGCTGTATAGACATATATTTTGAATGTGTACGCTATCCATACATGTTATCCGGGGATACGGTACCCCTTCTAACCTTTGTGCAATCACGTGCAATCCATACTGGGCGTGAGAACGGCTGGTGAGCTGTTAAGCAAGCTACAGCACCTGTCCAGACAAGTACAGGGATTCCCTAGCGAGGAGACTTATTTGATTGTTTTCTATGTTGGGACAGCAATTTTTGGGGAGCACTATACTCTGGAGAATGATAGATGGGGCCCACCATACACTGGAACATTCCAAAGGTGGACATCAGACACTGGAGCAGCATTTACAGGGCCCATTATACACTAGAGCATTAGAAATGGGGCCCATTATGTTTGGAGCATTATTTGGGCCCATAAGACAGTGGAGCTTCATCCATGGGGACCAACATATACTGTAGCATTATGTGGAGCTCATCATATACTGTTTCAAACATTATATGGGACCAATGATTTTGTATGGAGAAATAGATGGGCCTCGTCATGAGATGTAAAAAGTGAGGTATTTTTCATTGTACTATACCGCTATTTCTCTGCCGTATCGGAGCATGATGAGTTGTGGTATGTGTTAAAGGGGAGCTCTTTCGCCCAGGGCACATGAAAACCTGCAGCCAGCCCTCCCCCCCCACAAATTTAGCCAAATAACCCCCATTTTTCAGTGCGTAACTTGTATTATGAAGTTAATTAAGGTTGACAAGCTTAAGTAAGAAGAATTGATGCTTTTGGCATTCAAATGGGCACTGTAGGTGTGTTTCCTGTCCTCCTCTCACTGCCGACTTTTATTCCCCATTGACTTACATTGGGTTTCGTGTTTCGGGACGACCCCGACTTTTCCCTATAATCGGACGATCTTGCTCGACCCGACTTTTGGAAAAGTCGGGTTTCACGAAACGAAACGCGACCCTAAAAAACCAAAAGTCGCTCAACTCTAGCAGCAACGCTTTTTCTGCCTGTTTTAGCTGAGTATCTATATTCAATGTGGGAGTGTTATCTCAATTGGGTGAAAGAAATGTATATTACCTCTTACGATTTAGTAACACGCTAGATAGATTTTGCATGTAATGGATGTGACCTATCACTGAATATTGTGAAAGGGAGGAACAAAAACCCTTCACTATTATTTATTGTTGATGTTATTTATGGTCTATATCTACCACTGCCTGCGTTAGCATTGATACTCTGTTTCTGTTTTTAATTACTGTATAATAAAATTTATTATTTTTGCCAAAACTCTTTTGGTCCCTAAATCTTACTTAATAGTTAAGATAGGGAATTTTGATGATATATCATTAGTAAAAGATAGTTAAAAATAGTAAAAAAAAAAAAAAAAAAAAATATAATTATATAATAATAATAATAATAATAATAATAATAATAAGGATATACTTACCCTCCGTCGGCCCCTAGAGTCATCCCACCCCTCACTGGCACTGCCAGCAACTTCCGTTCCCAGGGATGTATTGCGCGAATGACCTTTGATGACGTAGCATCACGCGAGACCGCTACGTTATCAGAGGTCATTCGCGGGAAGGACTCCGGGGGCCGCCAGAAGGCGAGTATATTCTAAAATTTTTATTTTTATTCTATTTTTTACAGGAATATGGTACCCAGGGCATGGAGGAGAGTCTCCTCTCCTCCAGACCCTGGGTACCATTCGCACATGAAGCATTCACTTCAATCGCCGCGATTCGGCAGAAATAATGAACATGCTGCGGATTTTACTGCTATGCGATTCCACAGCGGTAAAATCTGCAGCATGGGCGCAGCAACTGCGGAATCGCATAGGATTGCATGGGGATGCGTTTTAGTAGCTTTTTTTAAGCATTTCCGCTGCGGCGGAAACGCATAAAAAAACGCAACGTGGGCACATAGCCTAATAGTGCGTTCGCAACCCGGGGTCCACAGTGCTGGGATGGTAAACTGCAGCTAGTGTGGACAATGGCGGCGCTGCACTGTAAGAGCACACTGGGTTAACTGCATACAGTGCTTACGGAACGCAAAGGTACTGCGCTCCATAGAGCGGTATAAGTCTACAGAGCACCTAAGGCTAAGCACACCGCGTTAAACGTCACGCAGTGTGCACAGAACATAAAGTACCTGCCCTGTTACTCCACAGAGCGGTAATAAATAACGTGTCTAAGCACGTGGAGAACTGTGTGCCAAGTAACACACGTGCTAACAGGTGCGTGCCACAGCGTGTGGTCTGGCTGTGCCCCAAGTACAACTCATGCGTGCCATGGCCAGACTGTGCTCTGTGTAGAGGATAACTAGGGTCAACTAACGCATCCACCCAGCACTCACTCACAGACACAGGCCATTAAGGCAGAGCCGAAGCCCCAAACACACATGACGTAAGAAGAATGTAATCATAGCGTGCCGACGGGCGCCTCAGAGATCCTTTTATAGACAATCCGGACTCGCCACGGGACCTGAATAGCTGACGATCGGCCACCAATGGGAGGTCGCCACCTCACGAGCATGCTCAGTAGAGTGAATCCTGGACTTAGCCTCAGGAGTGACTGCTCGCCACTGCTATAGCTGAACCTGGAGAGGCAGCACTAACCAAGCGCACAGCCCGTGTCTGAGCAAGACGCTGAGACTGACGTCCTTGCTGAGCAGCATTCACTGCGGTCGAGACCGAATGGAGGACCGCAGGAGAAGATAAGGCTTGGGATCCATCCTGTGCAGAGGGAGAATCCCAGCGCCTGACAAGGGGTCTCTATGCAAGTTCAGATCCATGTAGCAGGGTTAAAGGTTGATGAGCAAGTCAATCCCTGGGATCTGTAAAGTGAGTAGATAGCAATCACGAACACGCTTGGCACTATTTTTTGAGCTGCCAGGTGACCATGAACAGTGCCCCCAATGCATTGTGTCTGCAAACAATTCCAGCAAGATCTGCATTCAAATAGGTAAATGGCGCTCCTTCCCTTCTTAACCCTGACATGTGCCCAGACCATACTACACAACCGTATACAAGATAGTCGGATTCAAGATTAATTGGAAAATAATTTGTAAGATCCATTTGCTTCCTATTATCACTTGAGAAGAATTCCAAAGTTATCATCATATAAAGTGACATCAGATTTGAAAAATGGGGCCAGATTAGGAACACAAAACTGGCTGCGGGAAGAGGTTAAATCGAGTATTTTGTACACTAATTACTGTAGTCAAGAGCTGTGACTATAGACAATAACACATCTACTGAAATAATCAAACTCAACAGTCTTCATTAGTCAATAACGAGCAACTAGTGGTGAAACCTCTCTGGGGTAATTAGAGTATGGGGCTCGGTGGCTCCTGGCAATCTAAATTATCGTAAGAGCCAATATTTTCTAACAGATGAGTTTATTGATGAAATATTAGACATGTAAAGAGAACTTTTTATAGTAGAGCAGAGCTGAGATATCTTAAATTTAGCTCAGAGATATATTATGGCACAGGTGTAATTTTTTTTATGCAGTTTATCATAATCCTGCTTGAAGTTAGTTGGTTTCGAAAGAAATTGAAAAGTCAGGATAAAGGGAAACTCTGTTGTTATTGTACAGAAATTCACACTTGGCCTCACTGCACATTTAATGATGTCAATCATAAAACTGAAGTTTGGCCAGAAAGACTGGACCTGGTCTTGTAGGGACCATATGAGACATTCAGCAGCAGAGAAGGGAGAGAAGGTAGATTCATCCAATAAGATCTCAGGGATCTAGGAAGCCAACAGCATCATTACCCTCCGCTTTCTCTTATAGGCCCATCATAATTTTTTTCAAGTGATTTTCTAACTTATCAGCACATTCTACATACTCTGTCATTTTGGTTTGTAATTTACAGTTCTGGGCAGGTAACAGTCAGGGTCCTTTAATCCCAGGGAGTAGGTGGATCCTCCAGGTGGTAAGTGCTATTGAAAAGGATTTCACAGTTTCACAAAGCAATTTCAACATTTCCAAATGAAGGAAAATGTTGTGGTCTAGAGGCAAAATAGTGATAATACGATTGTGATTATGGCCGGGCTACAACACAGATAAAGCAGCCACAGCCGGTGACTAAGAAGAATCTGTGACCTCTCCGTATTTAGTGGTTACTACTCACCTGGGTAGTCATATGTAGGAATCTCCTCTTTACACCGCTCATCATCCCTCACATATGTCTCTGTAGTATTAATATGGGTCAGATCTTCACCCTGAAACAAATATTGTAAAAGTCTCAGACAGATGGAGAAGTCACATTTATGATCAGCTCTAATCCTGCCATCTCCACCGTTCTCATTACACAAGTATAAAACATATAATACTGGTGGATAAAACAAGACTGAGCACAAGACCTTCACATCCGTCTACACATCATAGGGGAGATCTCATGACACCTTCTCTCCATCTACCTGATGATCCTGAGGAACATTGGGATCTTCTTGTTTACAGTCCTGTGGAAGAAGAGGACGGGGACATCTCTCTGGTGTTGTCTTCTTACTGGATAGATCTGGAGGAAACACATACAGGGACTGAATTCATTCTTTACATACAGATAATTATAGGCCGTGTGTATTTAGTCCTGTCTATTACCTGGTGATGTGAGGGGCTGGGGAACCTCCATCATGACATCCTTGTACAGATCTTTGTGTCCTTCTAAATACTCCCACTCCTCCATGGAGAAATAGACGGCGACATCCTGACGCCTTAAAGGAACCTGACACATACAATGATACCGTCATCCCCCGATCCCTTCATAGCGTTACTGTATAATGTCCCAGCATTCCCAGCAGTGTCACCTCTCCAGTCAGAAGCTCAATCATCTTGTAGAGGAGTTCTAGGATCTTCTGGTCATTGATGTCCTCATGTATCAGGGGGTGAGGTGGAGGCCCCATGATTGGGCTCAGGGGTCTTCCCCATCCCTCAGACACAGGGTCCTGACAGCGCTCACTAGAGGTCTTCTTCACTACTGTGTAATCCTGGTTATGGAGAGACACATTAATAAATCTCACTACAGACATTTCCAGAGTCCTCACCTCTCCAGTTCTGTCCATCTGTTATTCCCATAGATAAGAATGATGTAATGTGACGTCATCAGAATCTCTCACCTCTCCAGTAAGCCGGAAGAGGATCTCTAGGGTGAGGTGTAATATCCTCTCCGCCATCTTGTCTCTGTCCATATCCATCCTTGATGGGTAAATCAGGAAAACTCTTTTATATAGAAGATCGTCACTGAGAGGATCCGATATTGTAGAGACCTGAATGAGAAGATGAGCCGATGTAACATCATAAAAATCCTGTGTAATAATACAATTACTGGAGATAATAAGGGAAACATATGAGGAGATTTATTATTTTACAGTATTTAGTTTTCTTCTTTACATCTACTAATAAAACCTATATATTTAGGCCACAGACAACAAGCAGTTTCTCCCTCGGAGTCGGCAGCTGAATACGTTTCTCATAGACTCATCTTCCATAACGCTAATTCTCGTCTCATTTCATGTACCTTATATGGTCCATAACCACACCCACAGGTGATCACATAGCTATGACCTCACTAAAGGTCCTATTACACACAGCTACACATATACTTTATTATGACACTCTTAAACACACCCCTGGGGGGGGTTTGTAGGTAACCAGGCTCGCCCATCTCTCTAGTTACCTGGAGACTTCTCCCTTATACATTGAAGCAACACCTCAGCAATATCATTGCTGAACAACACATAAGTCTCCATCCCAAAGCCACCCACTTTGGGATACATAACGGCCATTCCGTATTCTGCCATTCATCCTTTCTCCTGGGACATCCACACAGTGCCCCCTAGTGGTTACTACACCACTATATATATCATAGAGATATAGATAGAAGAAAAGCCGGTAATTCATCTGCCGTGTTCTGTGAAATCACAGCAGGAGCAGACAGGATAGAAGAGATGGATTACATACAGTAAATACAAATAGAATAGGTAGATACAGTGGGGCAAAAAAGTATTTAGTCAGTCAGCAATAGTGCAAGTTCCACCACTTAAAAAGATGAGAGGCGTCTGTAATTTACATCATAGGTAGACCTCAACTATGGGAGACAAACTGAGAAAAAAAAAAATCCAGAAAATCACATTGTCTGTTTTTTTTTCATTTTATTTGCATATTATGGTGGAAAATAAGTATTTGGTCAGAAACAAAATTTCATCTCAATACTTTGTGATATATCCTTTGTTGGCAATGACAGAGGTCAAACGTTTTCTGTAAGTCTTCACAAGGTTGCCACACACTGTTGTTGGTATGTTGGCCCATTCCTCCACGCAGATCTCCTCTAGAGCAGTGATGTTTTTGGCTTTTCGCTTGGCAACACGGACTTTCAACTCCCTCCAAAGGTTTTCTATAGGGTTGAGATCTGGAGACTGGCTAGGCCACTCCAGGACCTTGAAATGCTTCTTACGAAGCCACTCCTTCGTTGCCCTGGCTGTGTGCTTTGGATCATTGTCATGTTGAAAGACCCAGCCACGTTTCATCTTCAATGCCCTTGCTGATGGAAGGAGGTTTGCACTCAAAATCTCACGATACATGGCCCCATTCATTCTTTCATGTACCCGGATCAGTCGTCCTGGCCCCTTTGCAGAGAAACAGCCCCAAAGCATGATGTTTCCACCACCATGCTTTGCAGTAGGTATGGTGTTTGATGGATGCAACTCAGTATTCTTTTTCCTCCAAACACGACAAGTTGTGTTTCTACCAAACAGTTCCAGTTTGGTTTCATCAGACCATAGGACATTCTCCCAAAACTCCTCTGGATCATCCAAATGTTCTCTAGCAAACTTCAGACGGGCCCAGACATGTACAGGCTTAAGCAGTGGGACACGTCTGGCACTGCAGGATCTGAGTCCATGGTGGCGTAGTGTGTTACTTATGGTAGGCCTTGTTACATTGGTCCCAGCTCTCTGCAGTTCATTCACTAGGTCCCCCCGCGTGGTTCTGGGATTTTTGCTCACCGTTCTTGTGATCATTCTGACCCCACGGGGTGGGATTTTGCGTGGAGCACCAGATCGAGGGAGATTATCAGTGGTCTTGTATGTCTTCCATTTTCTAATTATTGCTCCTACAGTTGATTTCTTCACTCCAAGCTGGTTGGCTATTGCAGATTCAGTCTTCCCAGCCTGGTGCAGGGCTACAATTTTGTTTCTGGTGTCCTTTGACAGCTCTTTGGTCTTCACCATAGTGGAGTTTGGAGTCAGACTGTTTGAGGGTGTGCACAGGTGTCTTTTTATACTGATAACAAGTTTAAACAGGTGCCATTACTACAGGTAATGAGTGGAGGAAAGAGGAGACTCTTAAAGAAGAAGTTACAGGTCTGTGAGAGCCAAAAATCTTGATTGCTTATTTCTGACCAAATACTTATTTTCCACCATAATATGCAAATAAAATGAAAAAAAAAAAAAACAGACAATGTGATTTTCTGGATTTTTTTTTCTCAGTTTGTCTCCCATAGTTGAGGTCTACCTATGATGTAAATTACAGACGCCTCTCATCTTTTTAAGTGGTGGAACTTGCACTATTGCTGACTGACTAAATACTTTTTTTCCCCACTGTATATAGATGTCAGTGACAAATACAATTAGTACAGTGTGTGCAAATTACTATACATGTATTTAATTAATAAAAGATTTTTCAAAAAAAAAATTGTGTAGGCTCCTACGCAATTTCCATAACCAGCAGAGGGAAAGCCGATGGTTGGGGGCTGATGTTTATAGCCTGGGAAGGGGGTAATACCCATGGAGCTTCCCAGGCTGTTATCAGCTCACAACTGTATACTTAGACTTTACTGGCTATTAAAATAAGTGGCACCCCAAAAAAAGTGATGTGGTGTCCTCCTATAATTAATAACCAGCAAAGGCTATGCTGACAGCTGCGGGCTGATATTAATAGCCTAGGAAGGAGCTATTGATACTGCCCCCTCTCCTTGGCTAAAAACATCAGCTCTATACTGCCTGAAAAAAATACGGTGATGTGAGCTGCCCCATAGATTAACAGTGGTCCGAGTGCTATGTGATATTTTCTCGTACAGCACACGTCCATATTCCATGCTACGATTGTGTATTAGGCTGGGATCACAATATTCCTCGGTTCCCGTCTTTCATAGTTGGGTCGTTCGTACACTACTGTTCAAAAGTTTAGGTTCACTTAAAATTTTGTTATTTTGAAAAGAAGTACATTAGAGTCTGTAGTTTGAGAAATAGATGCCTCACAGGTCCTCAACTGGCAGCTTCATTATATAGTACACATGCAAAACGCCAGTGTCATTGTCTACAATGTAGAGGCGACTCCGGGATGCTGGCCTTCAGGGAAGAGTGGCAAAGAAATAGCCATATCTGAGACTGGCTAATAAAAAGGAAAAGATTAATATGGGCAAAAGAACACAGACATTGGACAGAGGAAGATTGGAAAAAAGTGTTATGGACAGACGAATCCAAGTTTGAGGTGTTTGGATCACACAGAAGAACATTTGTGAGATGAAAAACAACTGAAAACATGCTGGAAGAGTTTATGACGCCATCTGCCAAGCATGGTGGAGGTAATGTGATGGTCTGGGGTTGCTTTGGTGCTGGTAAAGTGGGAGATTTTAACAAGGTAAAAGGGATATTGAATAAGGAAGGCTATCACTCCATTTTGCAACGCCATGCCATACCCTGTGGACAGTGCTTGACAGGAGCCAATTTCATCCTACAACAGGACAATGACTCAAAGAACACCTCCAAATTATGCAAGAACTACCGTATTTTCCGGCGTATAAGACGACCCCCCAACTTTTCCAGCTAAAATAGAAAATTTTCTTAAAAGTCGGGGGTCTTCTTATATGCCATGTGTCATCTTATATGCCCGGTGCGGGGGGAGTGATCCCGATGACAAAGGGTGGGTGTACGTGGAGTTATCATCCCCCTTGTACCTCATTGGTGGTAGAGGTGCTGTCTAAGGGGGTCTCTGTGCTGGGGGTTGGCGGCGGCTCCTCTTTGTCCAGCGTGGGGTCGCTGTGCTGAGGCTTTCTGTCCAGCGTCAGGGCTCCTCCAGCATTTCCCCAATGCCCGGAGGCAAAGGTAGCTTGATTGCTGCGATACGGTGTCCTCCCTGAAAATTGCCGCCGGAGCCCATGTATGCTCAGATTCAGATCTCGTTTCCCGAGATCTTGGGACTAGATCTGAATCTGAGCTCGCGCGGGCTCCGGCGGCCATTTTCCCGGAGGCCACCACATCACAGCAATGGAGCTGCCTGGGCCTCCGGGCTTTGGGGAAATGCCGGAGGAACCCCGACGCTGGACAAAGAGCCGCCGCAGCCGCCCTCCAGCACAGCATCCCCACTCTGGACAAAGAGGAGCCGCAGCCACACTGCTGAAGGAGGAGCCGCCACACCGCTGCCAACAATGAGGTAAAAGGGGGATGATAACACCACTTACACCCTCCCTTGTTCATCGGGACCACTCCTCCCATATGCACTCGGCGTATAAGACGACCCCCAACTTTTAAGCAGATTTTCAGGGGTTAAAAAGTCGTCTTATAGGCCGGAAAATACGGTATTTAGAATACCAGCTGCCTGCTTCTTCCCAATCAGTAATGGAGTGGGCAGCGCAGTCACCAGATCTCAACCCCATTGAGCTGTTGTGGGAGCAGCTTGACCGTATGGTACACAAAAAGTTCCCATCAAGCCAAACCAACTTGTGGGAGGGGCTTCTGGAAGCATGGGGTGAAATGTCTCCAGATTACCTCCGCAAATTAACTGCTAGAATGCCAAAGGTCTGCAATGCTGGAATTGCTGCAAAGGGAGCATTCTGTGACGAAAGCAAAGTTTGAAGGCGACAATTATTATTTCAAATAAAAATCTTTTTTTCTAACCTTGTCAATGTTTGGACTAGATTGTAAATTCATTCTGCAGCTCATTTGATTAATAAAAGTATGAGCTTTCATGGAAAAGACAAAATTGTCTGGGTGGCCCCAAACTTTTAAACGGTAGTGTATCTATTACCGGAAAAGGAGCAAAACCATTGTGATTCTTATAAGGAGACAACACAGAACCCCCTAAATATAACATTTTATACCAACCCCACAATCTGTGACTCTTCAGGGCAAATCGCTCTCTCACCATTGGATTAGAGCTGATACTATGAAGCTAAAGAGACTAAAAAGATGTGGAGAATCCCCACCGACCTCCACCCGCAGAGCCGCACTCCACATAGAGAATAATGGAGCCTCCAGCACCGACCTCCACCCGCAGAGCCACACTCCACATAAAGAATAATGGAGCCTCCGGCACCGACCTCCACCCGCAGAGCCGCACTCCACATAGAGAATAATGGAGCCGCCAGCACCGACCTCCACCCGCACTCCACATAGAGAATAATGGAGCCTCCAGCACCGACCTCCACCCGCAGAGCCGCACTCCACATAGAGAATAATGGAGCCTCCAGCACCGACCTCCACCCGCAGAGCCGCTCTCCACATAGAGAATAATGGAGCCTCCAGCACCGACCTCCACCCACAGAGCCGCACTCCACATAGAGAATAATGGAGCCTCCAGCACCGACCTCCACCCGCAGAGCCGCTCTCCACATAGAGAATAATGGAGCCTCCAGCACCGACCTCCACCCGCAGAGCCGCACTCCACATAGAGAATAATGGAGCCTCCAGCACCGACCTCCACCCGCAGAGCCGCACTCCACATAGAGAATAATGGAGCCGCCAGCACCGACCTCCACCCGCACTCCACATAGAGAATAATGGAGCCTCCAGCACCGACCTCCACCCGCAGAGCCGCACTCCACATAGAGAATAATGGAGCCGCCAGCACCGACCTCCACCCGCACTCCACATAGAGAATAATGGAGCCTCCAGCACCGACCTCCACCCGCAGAGCCGCACTCCACATAGAGAATAATGGAGCCGCCAGCACCGACCTCCACCCGCACTCCACATAGAGAATAATGGAGCCTCCAGCACCGACCTCCACCCGCAGAGCCACACTACACATAGAGAATAATGGAGCCTCCAGCACCGACCTCCACCCGCAGAGCCGCACTCCACATAGAGAATAATGGAGCCTCCAGCACCGACCTCCACCCGCAGAGCCGCACTCCACATAGAGAATAATGGAGCCGCCAGCACCGACCTCCACCCGCACTCCACATAGAGAATAATGGAGCCTCCAGCACCGACCTCCACCCGCAGAGCCGCACTCCACATAGAGAATAATGGAGCCTCCAGCACCGACCTCCACCCGCACTCCACATAGAGAATAATGGAGCCTCCAGCACCGACCTCCACCCGCAGAGCCGCACTCCACATAGAGAATAATGGAGCCTCCAGCACCGACCTCCACCCGCAGAGCCGCACTCCACATAGAGAATAATGGAGCCGCCAGCACCGACCTCCACCCGCACTCCACATAGAGAATAATGGAGCCTCCAGCACCGACCTCCACCCGCAGAGCCGCACTCCACATAGAGAATAATGGAGCCTCCAGCACCGACCTCCACCCGCAGAGCCGCACTCCACATAGAGAATAATGGAGCCGCCAGCACCGACCTCCACCCGCACTCCACATAGAGAATAATGGAGCCTCCAGCACCTACCTCCACCCGCAGAGCCGCACTCCACATAAAGAATAATGGAGCCTCCGGCACCGACCTCCACCCGCAGAGCCGCACTCCACATAGAGAATAATGGAGCCGCCAGCACCGACCTCCACCCGCACTCCACATAGAGAATAATGGAGCCTCCAGCACCGACCTCCACCCGCAGAGCCGCACTCCACATAGAGAATAATGGAGCCTCCAGCACCGACCTCCACCCGCAGAGCCGCTCTCCACATAGAGAATAATGGAGCCTCCAGCACCGACCTCCACCCACAGAGCCGCACTCCACATAGAGAATAATGGAGCCTCCAGCACCGACCTCCACCCGCAGAGCCGCTCTCCACATAGAGAATAATGGAGCCTCCAGCACCGACCTCCACCCGCAGAGCCGCACTCCACATAGAGAATAATGGAGCCTCCAGCACCGACCTCCACCCGCAGAGCCGCACTCCACATAGAGAATAATGGAGCCGCCAGCACCGACCTCCACCCGCACTCCACATAGAGAATAATGGAGCCTCCAGCACCGACCTCCACCCGCAGAGCCGCACTCCACATAGAGAATAATGGAGCCGCCAGCACCGACCTCCACCCGCACTCCACATAGAGAATAATGGAGCCTCCAGCACCGACCTCCACCCGCAGAGCCGCACTCCACATAGAGAATAATGGAGCCGCCAGCACCGACCTCCACCCGCACTCCACATAGAGAATAATGGAGCCTCCAGCACCGACCTCCACCCGCAGAGCCACACTACACATAGAGAATAATGGAGCCTCCAGCACCGACCTCCACCCGCAGAGCCGCACTCCACATAGAGAATAATGGAGCCTCCAGCACCGACCTCCACCCGCAGAGCCGCACTCCACATAGAGAATAATGGAGCCGCCAGCACCGACCTCCACCCGCACTCCACATAGAGAATAATGGAGCCTCCAGCACCGACCTCCACCCGCAGAGCCGCACTCCACATAGAGAATAATGGAGCCTCCAGCACCGACCTCCACCCGCACTCCACATAGAGAATAATGGAGCCTCCAGCACCGACCTCCACCCGCAGAGCCGCACTCCACATAGAGAATAATGGAGCCTCCAGCACCGACCTCCACCCGCAGAGCCGCACTCCACATAGAGAATAATGGAGCCGCCAGCACCGACCTCCACCCGCACTCCACATAGAGAATAATGGAGCCTCCAGCACCGACCTCCACCCGCAGAGCCGCACTCCACATAGAGAATAATGGAGCCTCCAGCACCGACCTCCACCCGCAGAGCCGCACTCCACATAGAGAATAATGGAGCCGCCAGCACCGACCTCCACCCGCACTCCACATAGAGAATAATGGAGCCTCCAGCACCGACCTCCACCCGCAGAGCCGCACTCCACATAGAGAATAATGGAGCCGCCAGCACCGACCTCCACCCGCACTCCACATAGAGAATAATGGAGCCTCCAGCACCGACCTCCACCCGCAGAGCCGCACTCCACATAGAGAATAATGGAGCCGCCAGCACCGACCTCCACCCGCACTCCACATAGAGAATAATGGAGCCTCCAGCACCGACCTCCACCCGCAGAGCCACACTACACATAGAGAATAATGGAGCCTCCAGCACCGACCTCCACCCGCAGAGCCGCACTCCACATAGAGAATAATGGAGCCTCCAGCACCGACCTCCACATAGAGAATAATGGAGCCGCCAGCACCGACCTCCACCCGCAGAGCCGCACTCCACATAGAGAATAATGGAGCCTCCAGCACCGACCTCCACCCGCAGAGCCGCTCTCCACATAGAGAATAATGGAGCCTCCAGCACTGACCTCCACCCACAGAGCCGCACTCCACATAGAGAATAATGGAGCCTCCAGCACCGACCTCCACCCGCAGAGCCGCTCTCCACATAGAGAATAATGGAGCCTCCAGCACCGACCTCCACCCGCAGAGCCGCACTCCACATAGAGAATAATGGAGCCTCCAGCACCGACCTCCACCCGCAGAGCCGCACTCCACATAGAGAATAATGGAGCCTCCAGCACCGACCTCCACCCGCAGAGCCGCACTCCACATAGAGAATAATGGAGCCTCCAGCACCGACCTCCACCCGCAGAGCCGCTCTCCACAAAGAGAATAATGGAGCCTCCAGCACCGACCTCCACCCGCAGAGCCGCACTCCACATAGAGAATAATGGAGCCTCCAGCACCGACCTTCACCCGCAGAGCCGCACTCCACATAGAGAATAATGGAGCCTCCAGCACCGACCTCCACCCGCAGAGCCGCACTCCACATAGAGAATAATGGAGCCTCCAGCACCGACCTCCACCCGCAGAGCCGCACTCCACATAGAGAATAATGGAGCCTCCAGCACCGACCTCCACCCGCAGAGCCGCACTCCACATAGAGAATAATGGAGCCTCCAGCACCGACCTCCACCCGCAGAGCCGCACTCCACATAGAGAATAATGGAGCCGCCAGCACCGACCTCCACCCGCACTCCACATAGAGAATAATGGAGCCTCCAGCACCGACCTCCACCCGCAGAGCCACACTCCACATAGAGAATAATGGAGCCTCCAGCACCGACCTCCACCCGCAGAGCCACACTCCACATAGAGAATAATGGAGCCTCCAGCACCGACCTCCACCCGCAGAGCCACACTCCACATAGAGAATAATTGAGCCTTCGGCACCGACCTCCACAATAATGGAGCCTCCAGCACCGACCTCCACCCGCAGAGCCGCACTCCACATAGAGAATAATGGAGCCTCCAGCACCGACCTCCACCCGCAGAGCCGCACTCCACATAGAGAATAATGGAGCCTCCAGCACCGACCTCCACCCGCAGAGCCGCACTCCACATAGAGAATAATGGAGCCTCCAGCACCGACCTCCACCCGCAGAGCCGCTCTCCACATAGAGAATAATGGAGCCTCCAGCACCGACCTCCACCCGCAGAGCCGCACTCCACATAGAGAATAATGGAGCCTCCAGCACCGACCTTCACCCGCAGAGCCGCACTCCACATAGAGAATAATGGAGCCTCCAGCACCGACCTCCACCCGCAGAGCCGCACTCCACATAGAGAATAATGGAGCCTCCAGCACCGACCTCCACCCGCAGAGCCGCACTCCACATAGAGAATAATGGAGCCTCCAGCACCGACCTCCACCCGCAGAGCCGCACTCCACATAGAGAATAATGGAGCCTCCAGCACCGACCTCCACCCGCAGAGCCGCACTCCACATAGAGAATAATGGAGCCGCCAGCACCGACCTCCACCCGCACTCCACATAGAGAATAATGGAGCCTCCAGCACCGACCTCCACCCGCAGAGCCACACTCCACATAGAGAATAATGGAGCCTCCAGAAAGGACACCTGTGGATATTGGGGTATTTACCTGCTACAGTCCTGGTGTGGAGTCTCCACCTGCAGAGCCGCGCTGCAGTTGAGCCTAGCCTGTATGGGCTCCTTCCAGGTATATATTCTTGAAAATAGCAGACTTTATGGGCTGGCTGCTCTGTGTGCACAGGACCTGTGATGAGGTCACAGGAGGGGAGGAGTCAGGGGTCACATGATCAGTGGCCTCAGTGTATGCAGGACTCTGCTGTGCTGGTTGTCATGGTGCTGGATGAGGGGAAGTTTCTGTGTGGGGTCAGGAGGGTTTTACAGTGTGGATGTAGCAGTGCCGTGTGTGTACGAGGTGTACGGAGCGGAGCCGTGTGTGTACGAGGTGTACGGAGAGGAGCCGTGTGTGTACATGGTGTACGGAGCGGAGCCGTGTGTGTACGAGGTGTACGGAGCGGAGCCGTGTGTGTACGAGGTGTACGGAGTGGAGCTGTGTGTGTGTATGAGGTGTATGGAGCAGAGCCGTGTGTGTACGAGGTGTACGGAGTGGAGCAGTGTGTGTACGAGGTGTGCGGAGCGGAGCCGTGTGTGTACATGTGTACGGTGCGGAGCCGTGTGTGTACATGGTGTACGGAGAGGAGCCGTGTGTGTACGAGGTGTACGGAATGGAGCTGTGTGTGTGTATGAGGTGTATGGAGCAGAGCCGTGTGTGTACGAGGTGTACGGAGTGGAGCAGTGTGTGTACGAGGTGTGCGGAGCGGAGCCGTGTGTGTACATGTGTACGGTGCGGAGCCGTGTGTGTACGAGGTGTACGGAGTGGAGCCGTGTGTGTACATGGTGTACGGTGCGGAGCCGTGTGTGTACGAGGTGTACGGAGCGGAGCCGTGTGTGTACGAGGTGTGCGGAGCGGAGCCGTGTGTGTACATGGTGTACGGTGCGGAGCCGTGTGTGTACGAGGTGTACGGAGCGGAGCCGTGTGTGTACGAGGTGTACGGAGCGGAGCCGTGTGTACGAGGTGTACGGAGCGGAGCAGTGTGTGTACGAGGTGTACGGTGCGGAGCCGTGTGTGTGCGAGGTGTGCAGAGCAGAGCCGTGTGTGTACATGGTGTACGGTGCAGAGCCGTGTGTGTGCGAGGTGTACGAAGCGGAGCCGTGTGTGTACGAGGTGTACGGAGCGGAGCCGTGTGTGTAAGAGGTGTACGGAGAGGAGCCGTGTGTGTATGAGGTGTACGGAGCAGAGCCGTGTGTGTACTAGGTGTACAGAGCGGAGCCGTGTGTGAGGTGTACGGAGCGGAGCCGTGTGTGTACATGTGTACGGTGCGGAGCCGTGTGTGTACGAGGTGTACGGAGTGGAGCAGTGTGTGTACGAGGTGTGCGGAGCGGAGCCGTGTGTGTACATGGTGTACGGTGCGGAGCCGTGTGTGTACGAGGTGTACGGAGCGGAGCCGTGTGTGTACGAGGTGTACGGAGCGGAGCCGTGTGTGTATTAGGTGTATGGAGCGGAGCCGTGTGTGTACGAGGTGTACGGAGCGGAGCCGTGTGTACGAGGTGTACGGAGCGGAGCAGTGTGTGTACGAGGTGTACGGTGCGGAGCCGTGTGTGTGCGAGGTGTGCAGAGCGGAGCCGTGTGTGTACATGGTGTACGGTGCGGAGCCGTGTGTGTGCGAGGTGTACGAAGCGGAGCCGTGTGTGTACGAGGTGTACGGAGCGGAGCCGTGTGTGTACGAGGTGTACGGAGAGGAGCCGTGTGTGTATGAGGTGTACGGAGCAGAGCCGTGTGTGTACTAGGTGTACAGAGCGGAGCCGTGTGTGTGTGAGGTGTACGGAGCGGAGCCGTGTGTGTACGAGGTGTATGGAGCGGAGCCATGTGTGTGTGAGGTGTACGGAGCGGAGTCGTGTGTGTACTAGGTGTACGGAGCTGAGCCGTGTGTACGAGGTGTACGGAGCGGAGCCGCGTGTGTACGAGGTGTACGGAGCGGAGCAGTGTATGTACGAGGTGTGCAGAGAGGAGCCATGTGTGTACATGGTGTACGGTGAGGAGCCGTGTGTGTGCGAGGTGTGCAGAGCGGAGCCGTGTGTGTACATGGTGTACGGTGCGGAGCCGTGTGTGTGCGAGGTGTACGAAGCGGAGCCGTGTGTGTACGAGGTGTACGGAGCGGAGCCGTGTGTGTACGAGGTGTACGGAGAGGAGCCGTGTGTGTATGAGGTGTATGGAGCAGAGCCGTGTGTGTACTAGGTGTACAGAGCGGAGCCATGTGTGTGTGAGGTGTACGGAGCGGAGCCGTGTGTGTACGAGGTGTATGGAGCGGAGCCATGTGTGTGTGAGGTGTACGGAGCGGAGCCGTGTATGTACTAGGTGTACGGAGCTGAGCCGTGTGTACGAGGTGTACGGAGCGGAGCCGCGTGTGTACGAGGTGTACGGAGCGGAGCAGTGTATGTACGAGGTGTGCAGAGCGGAGCCGTGTGTGTACATGGTGTACGGTGCGGAGCCGTGTGTGTGCGAGGTGTACGAAGCGGAGCCGTGTGTGTACGAGGTGTACGGAGCAGAGCAGTGTGTGTACGAGGTGTGCAGAGCGGAGCCGTGTGTGTACATGGTGTACGGTGCGGAGCCGTGTGTGTACGAGGTGTACGAAGCGGAGCCGTGTGTGTACGAGGTGTACGGAGCGGAGCAGTGTGTGTACGAGGTGTGCAGAGCGAAGCCGTGTGTATACATGGTGTACGGTGCGGAGCCGTGTGTGTGCGAGGTGTACGAAGCGGAGCCGTGTGTGTACGAGGTGTACGGAGCGGAGCCGTGTGTGTACGAGGTGTACGGAGAGGAGCCGTGTGTGTATGAGGTGTACGGAGCAGAGCCGTGTGTGTACTAGGTGTACAGAGCGGAGCCGTGTGTGTGTGAGGTGTACGGAGCGGAGCCGTGTGTACGAGGTGTATGGAGCAGAGCCATGTGTGTACGAGGTGTACAGAGCGGAGCCGTGTGTGTGTGTGAGGTGTACGGAGCGGAGCCGTGTGTGTACTAGGTGTACGGAGCTGAGCCGTGTGTACGAGGTGTACGGAGCGGAGCCGTGTGTGTATGAGGTGTTCGGAGCGGAGCCGTGTGTGTACAGAGCGGAGCCGCATGTGTATGAGGTGTCCCCTGTTCTGATTTTCGTTGAAAATCTGTGGCTAGACCTCAAAATAGCAGTGCATGTAAGACGACCCTGGAATCTCACAGAACTGGAAGAACTTTCCTAGGAAGAATGTCTGGATACAAAAAAGCGTTTACATGCTGTGATACCTTGAAAAGGGGGTGCTACTAGGTACTAACCATGCAGGGTGCCCAAACTTTTGCATCAGCCCATTTTCCTTTTTGTAATTTTTAAAATGTAAATATACAGGTACTTCTCATACGATTAGAATATAATCAAAAAGTTAATTTATTTCAGTTCTTCAATGCAAAAAAGTGAAACTCATAATTTATATGGAGTCATTACAAACAGAGTGATCTATTTCACGTTTATTTCTGTTAATGTTGATGATAATAGTTTATGTAACAGGCTGGGTGGTGGAACCACTGTGCCAAAGCCCAAGGAAGACCTAGGGGGGCGTGACTAGGAGCCTCACCTAATCCGACCATGGACACGCAGCAGCTAAGGACACCACAGTCCGTGAAGAGACAAGGGAGGTGGTCCAGGTGCTACTCTAGGACTGACCTTGGGTAGATGGTGGCTGACCCCTAGGAGCTGATATCTAGAAAGGCCTAGGGGAATTTCCAACAGATGCAGGCAGGTAAACAAGATTACAGGAACCGCAGGTGTAGACAGGAGAGTCTGATGGAGAGATGAGCACTGGTGGGTGCAGCTGGCTCTGATGCCATTGAGGTGAGCACTGGTGGGTGCAGCTGGCTCTGCTGCCATTGAGGTGAGCACTAGCGGGTGCAGCTGGCTCTGCTGCCATTGAGGTGAGCACTGGTGGGTGCAGCTGGCTCTGCTGCCATTGAGGTGAGCACTGGTGGGTGCAGCTGGCTCTGCTGCCATTGAGGTGAGCACTGGTGGGTGCAGCTGGCTCTGCTGCCATTGAGGTGAGCAGTGGTGGGTGCATCTGGCTCTGCTGCCATTGAGGTGAGCACTGGTGGGTGCAGCTGGCTCTGCTGCCATTGAGGTGAGCACTGGTGGGTGCAGCTGGATCTGCTGCCATTGAGGTGAGCACTGGTGGGTGCAGCTGGCTCTGCTGCCATTGAGGTGAGCACTAGCAGGTGCAGCTGGCTCTGCTGCCATTAGGGTGAGCACTAGCGGGTGCAGCTGGCTCTGCTGCCATTAGGGTGAGCACTAGCGGGTGCAGCTGGCTCTGCTGCCATTAGGGTGAGCACTAGCGGGTGCAGCTGGCTCTGCTGCCATTGAGGTGAGCACTGGTGGGTGCAGCTGGCTCTGCTGCCATTGAGGTGAGCACTGGTGGGTGCAGCTGGATCTGCTGCCATTGAGGTGAGCACTGGTGGGTGCAGCTGGCTCTGCTGCCATTGAGGTGAGCACTGGTGGGTGCAGCTGGCTCTGCTGCCATTGAGGTGAGCACTGGTGGGTGCAGCTGGCTCTGCTGCCTTTGAGGTGAGCACTGGTGGGTGCAGCTGGCTCTGCTGCCATTGAGGTGAGCATTGGCGGGTGCAGCTGGCTCTGCTGCCATTAGGGTGAGCACTGGTGGGTGCAGCTGGCTCTGCTGCCATTGAGCTGAGCACTGGTGGGTGCAGCTGGCTCTGCTGCCATTGAGCTGAGCACTGGTGGGTGCAGCTGGCTCTGCTGCCATTGAGATGAGCACTGGTGGGTGCAGCTGGCTCTGCTGCCATTGAGATGAGCACTGGTGGGTGCAGCTGGCTCTCCTGCCATTGAGGTGAGCACTGGTGGGTGCAGCTGGCTCTCCTGCCATTGAGGTGAGCACTGGTGGGTGCAGCTGGCTCTCCTGCCATTGAGATGAGCACTGGTGGGTGCAGCTGGCTCTGCTGCCATTGAGATGAGCACTGGTGGGTGCAGCTGGCTCTCCTGCCATTGAGGTGAGCACTGGTGGGTGCATCTGGCTCTGCTGCCATTGAGGTGAGCACTGGTGGGTGCAGCTGGCTCTGCTGCCATTGAGGTGAGCACTAGCGGGTGCAGCTGGCTGACATGCTAGTACAAGGACCTGAGAACTGACAAGCGTGTTAGAAACTGTTAAGGATATGAAATTGATATTTAGTTATGAAGATATACAAAATATATACAGTATATATAGATGTATAGACCGCAACAGTTCAGATACAATATGGATGTTTTTAGTATATACTGAAATAGAATGATGATGTGGCGTTTAAACTATGTCTGCCAACACATTACAACACAGTAATCTTTTGGTGTATTGTTCGCTATGCTTGTCAAATGCATTGACCTTTGGTAGACATTGAAACAACTGGTCAGATGTTGATCGAGAACAAAGGAGAAATGTTTCTGTGTCCAGGAGCCATTGTTCTTATACCAATATCAGCACCCAAAGAATCAACAATCTTTAGCAATAAGCCAATGAGGTAATGCATTGGAAAGTACTTTGCTTTTTCCATAAATACCCTGTATTTCAGCCAATAAAATCAGGAATCATTTGAGACACGACGCACTGTGTACTGTGATTTCTCCGGCCGTAAGCTTCTCACATATAATTGGGCAGTAGTCAATTAAGATGAGAACACACGCATTTCGTATGCCCCAACATTTGGTGCCCAACGTGGGGCTAGGACGAGAGTTTGGAGATGACCAGCCGCGAAGAAGACCTCCAATCCTAGACCGGACCCCTTAAGGGTGGAGAGTGCACCTCCTACTAGGTAAGAAAATCATTCATCTTACCTATAACCCTCCAGTGTTTACGTACTGAGATAAAGGTCAGTCGGCCTTCAGACTCGGACATAGTGACCGATCTCATAAGTCCTAGCACCAAATACCCACCCCAGTCATGATTTCCTTAATTGTCTGCCTTATCTGCTTTGTCTCTTGCCTCTCTGCTGTTTTGTCTGTTTGCATATGTGATTGTTAACTCTGCCAGCCTGAAAAAAAGATAGGGAACCGTACTGAGCAAATTCACTGTCACTCTGGTTCCGGTCCTGCTCTTGGCTTGACCTATGGTCGCAGAAGTCTGAACTGTGTCTCTTCTAGTGGGCAAGTGGGAGTAGGGGCTTGGATACTCTAAATAATTTTCCAACCTCTAAGTGGTTGGTGACTTCTTGCGGGGTTCCCACCAGAAATCACCTGGGTAAGGTGATTATGTTCTAGCTGCAGCATATCATATTAATGTGACTGAGTAATTGCTGTCTCCGTCGACTTGGTGTGTTTTGCCCAGGTGTAGACCTTTCATCTCTACAAAACAGGCTGGCATACAGATAGATACATTGTGAAGTGTTCTGGTGTTGAGAATTCACAGTTGAATAGTATTGCAAAGTCTTGTATCAGTGTTATCATAAATGGTCTTTTGTCTTTATCCATTTTGTGTATGATTTGCCAGTAGGAGGTGTACTAGCATATAGTATATATGCCTTGTGAGATTACAGAGTTAGTTATAAACTGGTTTTGTTTTTCCATGTTTTAGAATTGTTGGTTAGAAGTATTCATGTAAAGATAATTTGTTAAATGGCAATAGCTTTCATTTGTACAGACATGGTTTGATAGCGAGAGACTTTTTTCAGCTGCTGCAGCATTGACGTGGCTGCACTTTCCGTGTGACATTTACAAGTTGATTTTGTCAAAGGAAAAGTGTTGTGAAAGCAGATGTTCTAACAATTTATCTGGTGCTTTAAATTACGTAGTTTCTGGGACCACAAGATTTGATAAATTCCCTGGTGGTTATTGTTAGCTAACGTCTTATATCACTTTTCAAGGTAACTAGAGGTCACTATATCACTGAGGCCCCTTTCCCTGGACATAAAGAGTACACATAGCTTTTCCAGTGACATTCACAGAATTTGCAAGTACTTACATTAAGTATATACACTGACAGTGAACAGCTTAGCCACTGTGGCATACCGAGGTATTGTGGCCTCCTCCTCCCCACAATTTAAGATGCGTACAGGTACCCTGCCCTTGCGGACGTCAACTACCCCTGTCAGGACAGTGGGCCTGCTATCAGAGTACACTGCAGGGCTTGGTAATCCATCCCTCTGAGGCCTATGACTGCCCGACACCAAATTAACATTTCACCCCTGGGGGTATTGCAATGGGGAAGGAATCACTCACTCCAATGCTGCCAATTTCTCCGCCAGACAGTTCTACCTGCTGTCTTTGCATCAGGACCTTGATATCCTTCTGCAGGACTCATTGTTCACTGGAACCAGAAGTTTCGGCTACCTGTTACAACAAAACAATAGCCTCAGCAAGACAATTTTCAATCACATTAGTACCTAAGGTCATCATTGGGTTACATTCCCATCGATCAATGTCTACAACTATCAGACCTTGAGATTTTATCTCTACTTGCCCCACCTTAATGGTAATTTCTTTACATTCTACTTGTGGCAAAGACTGACCATTGCTGGCAACTAATGTCAGTTCATCACTTGGGCCGCGAGTAAGTTCAGAATCAACCCAATACCGTTTGTAAAGGATATATGGCATAGTTGTCACCTGAGAGCCAGTGTCCAGCAAAGCGTTCATGGGGATGCCGTCAATCACCACTGGGAGGACCAGTCACCCTCCAACATACTTGGCTCACCAGTTCTTTGGGTCTGGTTATCCTACCCCTGGGGGTTGCTCTTCTGCCCCAGGGGTTGCTCATTTAAATAACAGAATCTTGCAATATGGCCTGCCTTGCTGCAGCGGTGACAGATGGGACGTCCATTCTGGTCATAGCGATCGTTGTCTCTCCCTCAGAGTTTCAGAATCCTCTTCTTCCATAGCCACGGGACATCCTCTGGACTGGAGGCCAGCTGGATCTTTTCCTTTGAGGACACTTGCATGGACTGCACAGTTTTGGCGAGTGCAGCCATATTTTTTGTCAGCACTTGGACCTGAAGGCGTACCTCTGCAGATGGATCACTATCTAGAGTCTGTGCGTCAGCCTCCACAGAGCTCTGAGGGAAAGATGCTGCCTCTTGGTGGTATGTAATTGCTGGGCACCTAGGGGGCGCTGGGCAGCTGACATTTGGTTCATGCAGCACCCGAATAGCCCTGTCTTTAAAGTCTGCAAAGCCCAGATAAGGGTTTTGGAGGGCCATGAAACGCAGCTGTGTCCTGTGGGTGCTAGATAGAAGTCCCTCAATAAATTGTTCCTTTAGCAGTCTGTCTCCATCTTTCACACTGTCTGGATCAATCTGCTTGATGGCCCACAGCACCTCCTGCAGGTTAAGAGCATAGTCCCGTATACTGTCCTGCACTCTTTGTTTGCACCCAAAGAATCTCATTTTTATTTCTGCCGCAGGGCGGGTGTCAAAGGTGCTCCTCAGCTTAGCCAGAACTTGCTTAACAGTCTCTTTATCAGTGGCCTGCAAGGACTTTACTTCTCTTTGCGCTGCACCAGTTAGATGCCCAACAAGGATGTTTACCTTTTGGCTTTCAGACAGAGTATATGTCAAATAAACTGCACAGTCTCTCTTTAAAATCGCTCAGGGTATGTGACTCCCCTGAGTACTGCGGTAACCAGGCCGCTCCCGGTATATAGGGCATGGATAGCGGCATTATGGGGACTGCGGCGGCGGTCGCTTGATCTTGCTGCGCTCTGGGGGCGGCGCTGACCGCTGGATTCTGCGGTGCTATTGAAGCCGCAGCTGCACTTGCCCCTGCATCTTGCGGTGCTGTGGGAGGTACGGTGGCATCCACCTCTGCATCTTCTTCTGCCTCAGACATTCTTTTCCCACCAGTTAACATTAGCCAGGCTCCGTGTTCCACTGGCTTACCAGGTCGCAGCTCCACAGGCTGAATGATCGGGGCACGCTGGGACTGCAGGCCTCAGCTCCTCATTTCCCGCCCGCTGATATCTTCACACGCAGCACTTCACTTTTCGCGCTCTGTCGGAGGCTCCGCCCATGACGGCACAACCCTACGGCTTCCCGCGTGTGCCAGGTGGTGGGGTAATGGCAGCAATTGCACAATCAGTATATGGTACACAACACAGTCTCTGGCACACAGGACCCAGTGGCACCGGGCTTCAGAATCCTGTTCATGATGCCAAAACGGATCACCCTCAGGGCAGGTGTGGGGTTACTCGGTACCGGGTTATGTTCAAGAAACATAAGATAAATCGTCAAGACTGGGCCAAGAAAATTTTCTAAGGTTTTATGGACTGATGAAATGAGAGTGACCCTTGATGGGCCAGATGGATGGGCCCGAGGCTGGATCAGTAAAGGGCAGAGAGCTCCACTCTGACTCAGACGCCAGCAAGGTGGAGGTGGGGTACTGGTATGGGCTGGTATCATCAAAGATGAACTTGTGGGACCTTTTCGGGTTGAGGATGGAGTGAAGCTCAACTTCCAGACCTACTGCCAGTTTCTGGAAGACACCTTCTTCAAGCAGTGGTACAGGAAGAAGTCAGTATCGTTCAAGAAAAACATGATTTTCATGCAGGACAATGCTCCATCACATGCATCCAAATACTCCAGTGTGGCTGGCCAGTAAAAGTCTAAAATAAGAAAAAATAATGACATGGCCCCCTTCTTCACCTGATCTGAACCCCATAGAGAACCTGTGGTCCCTCCTAAAATGTGAGATCTAGAGTTGAGCGACTTTTGTTTTTTTAGGGTCGAGTTTCGTTTCGTGAAACCAGACTTTTCCAAAAGTCGGGTCGAGCAAGGTCGGCCGATTATAGGGAAAAGTCGGGGTCGTCCCGAAACACGAAACCCAATGTAAGTCAATGGGGAATAAAAGTCGGCAGTGAGAGGAGGACAGGAAACACACCTACAGTGCCCATTTGAATGCCAAAAGCATCAATTCTTCTTACTTAAGCTTGTCAACCTTAATTAACTTCATAATACAAGTTACGCACTGAAAAATGGGGGTTATTTGGCTAAAGTTGTGGGGGGGTAGGGCTGGCTCCAGGTTTTCATGTGCCCTGGGCGAAAGAGCACCCCTTTAACACATACCACAACTCATCATGCTCCGATACGGCAGAGAAATAGCGGTATAGTACAATGAAAAATACTTCACTTTTTACATCTCATGATGAGGCCCATCTATTTCTCCATACAGAATCATTGGTCCCATATAATGTTTGAAACAGTATATGATGAGCTCCACATAATGCTACAGTATATGTTGGTCCCCATGGATGAAGCTCCACTGTCTTATGGGCCCAAATAATGCTCCAAACATAATGGGCCCCATTTCTAATGCTCTAGTGTATAATGGGCCCTGTAAATGCTGCTCCAGTGTCTGATGTCCACCTTTGGAATGTTCCAGTGTATGGTGGGCCCCATCTATCATTCTCCAGAGTATAGTGCTCCCCAAAAATTGCTGTCCCAACATTGAAAACAATCAAATAAGTCTCCTCGCTAGGGAATGCCTGTACTAGTCTGGACTCCTCGTCGTCCCCATCTTCCATCTCACTGCACAGTATTTCAACCTTGCAAGTGCTGCGATCCTGAGCAAGCAGGGGGGGCCCACTCGTTGGCGACGGCACTGGCACAGGGCCCCTGATAGTACGGTGGTGTGTCTGATGGCGGGTGGGCCGAACCTGCACTTTCATCTGCAGCTTCCTCTTTGTCACCGTGTAAGATGGAACTGTATATGGGAAGGGTAACCTGAGTTTCATCAGGGTCAGATTCAGGCCGTGTAGCGTGCGAGGGGAATGTAGTGGTCTGGGTCAATGTACCAGCAGATTCATCGAGCAGTGGCTGGGCATCAGTGCACTTGTGTCGCCCCCAGGAGTACGGTCGCCACAGTGGCATTACCTTCCTCCTAGGGAGTGTGATGTCATGCTTGGGAGCAACGAAGGATCTCTCTAGCAGGTTAACTGATTGGGCGGCGTTATTCCCACGAGTCATGACCCTCCAAACAGCGTTCATGAAGGCAAAGTGTTTGTTTTACGTGGGCACTATGGTTGCAAAGCTGAACCTTAAAGGAATGTCCAGAAGGGCACCACCAGGAGTGGAGCCTATGGGTAAATTCGACTCCACCTGGGAAACCTCAACCATGCCAGCTACAGAAAAGATGCACACATTGCAAGCTTAATTCCGTTAACGAACGAGACTCCGTCATGCCCCGCGGTCCGAGTCCGGCTTACTAGAGGGACATGTGAGGCTCTGGCACATGAGATTGGCCAATAACTGGTGTGTCATGCCCTTACATGTCCGTGGCTGCATGTGCGCTACACTGAAAAGGCCAGCGTTTGTCGCTTACAGGTGCAGATAACCCGCTGAACAACGTTAGTGATGGGGACCACTGATTACAATTATTACCCGCGAACGATGATTTCCCAGTAAGTGCAGGTCAACCGCAGTTCCGGAATTAGGCCTAACCGTCATTCCTGAAAAAATGAAAAACTTACGTGTGCAAACCACAGGTGCTGTAGCTTGCTTAACAGCTCGCCAGCCGTTCTCACGCCCAGTATGGATTAAACGTGATTGCACAAAGGTGAGAAAGGGTACCGTATCCCCGGATAACATGTATGGATAGCGTACACATTCAAAATATATGTCAATACATCAGGAGGCAGGCTCAGACGGTGTTAGGCCCAGTATGGCTTGCACGTGATTGCACAAAGGTGAGAAAGGGTACCGTATCCCCGGATAACATGTATGGATAGCGTACACATTCAAAATATATGTCTATACATCAGGAGGCAGGCTCAGACGGTGTCAGGCACAGTATGGATTTGACGGCCCAGACTACACAGCGGAGGAGCAGGGAGAGGTAAAGATTGCAAATGCTGGGGCCCTGCCCAAGCAAGGGGGGCCCACTCGTGGGCGTCGGTACTGGCACTGGGACCCTCATAGTACGGCGGTGTGTCTGACGGCGGGTGTGCACCACCACCGTCAGAAACACTTGATTGCACTATGAGGGACCATGTGCCAGTACCCGCGCCCAAGAGTCGGCCTACCCACCTGTCCAGGGCAACGGCACTTGCACGGTGTCGTGCGCTAGGTGGTGACCCCGGCCATGGGGGGGAGAGGCAGCACAGTTAGGGAGTTTTAGAAAGTGGCATATGTTGATGTTGGACATTCAGCTGATGCAAAAGGCGAAATAGGTCAAGTCCCAGGAAGAGGTGGACCAAAGCAAGCCATTTTTCTGTCACCCTATTTGTCATCAGGGGAAGGTGGGACAAAATCCTTGGAAACCCATGCATGGTTCATTTTAATGAAGGTTAGATCATCCACATTTTGGGTTGACAGACGGGTCCTTTTTTCTGTCAGGATTGATGCAGCTGCACTGAAGACTCTTTCTGATAGCACACTTGCAGCTGGGCAAGCGAGCTCCTGTAAGGCATATTGTGCCAATTCAGGCCAGGTGTCCAGTTTAGTGGCTCGATAGTCAAAGGGGAATGACCTGTGTGGGAGAACATCGATATGGGAGGAAAAGTAGTTTGTAACCATAGTTGACAACTGCTATCTCCTGTCACTTTCCATCGATGCAGTATTACCAGTTGTGTGAGCGGTACTTGAAAAATCAGTCCACAACATTGTCATGAAACCCCTGTCTCCAACGCCACTTCTGCTGTGTGCACCATGAACACCTCTGCCAAGCTGCCCCCGGCCCGTACGGCTCGTGTGAGAACCATCACCGCTGCTGTGTGCTGGGAATGCCTCAAGCAACCGATTTACCAGAGTTGCTTGTTTATTAGCCAATATTAGGTCAAGGGTCTCCTGTGGCATGATGTTTTGTAATTTGCCTTTATAGCGTGGATCCAGGATGCTGGCCAACCAGTAGTCGTCATCGTTCATCATTTTGGCAATGCGGGGGTCCCTTTTTAGGATCTGCAAGGCATAATCTGACATGTGGGCCAATGTTCCCGGTGTCAATGATGCACTGCGAGTGCTGATTGGAGGAGCACTTTCTGGCAAATCCACATCCCTCCAGTCACGCACAAACCCTGTACCAGACCTTGCCACGCCAACATTTTCACTTGCCCCACGAGATGCATCCTCCTCCCCTAAGTAATCATCCTCATCATCATCCTCCTCCTCTTCTTCCTCCACCTCGTCCAGGAGAGATCCTTGAGCAGACAATGGCTGAATGTCATCAAGGATTCCCTCCTCCTCTTCCTCCTCATCAACATTGGCTGCAGACGCCTGCTCCTTAAGGTGCGTCAAAGTTTGCATGAGCAGACGCATAAGTGGGATGCTCATGCTTAGGATGGCAGCGTCTGCGCTTACCAGCCGTGTGCATTCCTCAAAACACTGAAGGACTTTACATAGGTCTTTCAGCTTCGACCACTGCACACCTGTCAACTCCATGTCTGCTCTCAAAGTGCCTGGCCGTGTATCCTCCCACAAATGCATTATGGCCTGCCTCTGCTCGCACAGCCGCTCCACCATGTGCAGGGTGGAGTTCCACCTTGTTGCAATGTCGATAATGAGGCGGTGGTTGGGAAGGTGGAGCAATCGCTGCAGCTTCTGCATACGAACGGAGTGTACAGGCGACCGGCGGATGTGCGCGCACAGTCTTCGCACCTTCTGGAGCAGGGCTGTTAACTCCGGATAATTTTTGAGGAAGCACTGCACCACCAGGTTCAAGGTGTGAGCCAAGCAAGGTATGTGGCTGAGTTTTGAAAGGGCTATGGCTGCCACAAAATTACGGCCGTTATCACTAACTACCTTGCCTGCCTCAAGATGTACACTGCCCAGCCATGACTCAGTTTGTCGCTTCAAGTACTCGGCCAGCACCTCGGCGGTGTGTCTGTCGCCCAAACACATCATCTGCAACACAGCCTGCTGACGCTTTCCACTAGCTGCTCGATAGGGGGACACCTCGTGTGCAACAGTGGCAGCTGCAGATGGAGTGCTTGTACGACTGCGCTCTGTGGACGAGCTTTCGCTTCTGGAGGAGGAGAAGGGTCGAACGCCTACAGCCAACTGTTTCCTATACCGTGGGCTAGGCAGCACTGTCCCACCACCGCTGTCCCCTGTGGACCCTGCATCCACCACATTAACCCAGTGTGCAGTGATGGACACGTAACGGCCCTGGCCATGCCGACTGGACCATGCATCAGTTGTGAGGTGCACCTTTCCACTCACTGACTGCTTGAGTGCATGGACAATGCGGTCTTTTACATGATGGTGGAGGGCTGGGATGGCTTTGCGAGAGAAGAAGTGGCGACTGGGTAGGTCATAGCGTGGTACTGCATAGGCCATGAGTTCGCGGAAAGCTGCGCTTTCCACCAACCAATAGGGCATCATCTCAAACGAGATTAGTTTGGCAATGTGGGCGTTCAAACCCAGTGTACGCGGATGAGAGACTGAGTACTTTCTTGACCTACTCATAGTGTCTGGGAGGGTGAGCTGGACTTGAGAGCTGCATATGGTGGAAGTAGTGGTGGACAGGGCGGACTGAGAGAGGGTTGATGATGGTGATGGAGTTGGTGTTCTTTCTGATGGCCTAGATTCAGTATTTCGTTGATATAACAGTGGGATTCCCTGACTGCTGTGGCCTTGCAACGACACCTCAACATTTGCTGCTGTGCTAACCGGTGGGCTTACAGTGGGGGAAACAATGTAGCGTTGCTGACTACCTTCTTTGTGATCAGTTGCACATGTGGCACTTGAGGTTTGGTGTTGTGTCCACGCTTGCAAGTGCATGGTGGTTAAATGTCTAAGCATGCAACTGGTATTCAAATTTTTCAGATTTTTCCCTCGGCTAAAGGTCTTTGCGCACTTCTTACAGATAACCTTGGCCTGATCATGAGGATTTTGTTCAAAAAAGTGCCACACTGCACTCTTCCTACTTTGGCAGACATTTTGCGGCCTAGCACGCTGTGATCTTTTGACCCTCTGGACAAGCTGTCCAGCAACTCTTTTGATTTTTGGAACCTGTCTTTGGAGTGCTCCGGGCCTGCCAGATAACAGCTGTTGCGATGTCGATGTCTGCTGTGGATGCTCCTCATCTGAGCTATTGGAAGAAGCACCCTCTTCCCCCAATGGATGCCAATCTGGGTCAACAACTGGGTCATCCATCACCTCCTCTTCAATGTCATGTGCACCTTCCTCTGTGTCACCGTGTATGGTGGTATAGTGTGCGGGAAGGGGCACCTGAGTCTCATCAGGGTCAGAATCTGGCTCTGTACACTGCGAGGACAATGTAGTGCTCTGAGTGAATGTACCAGCAGAATCATCTATCAGCGGCTGTGCATCAGTGCACTCCATGTCAGATTCATCTTGGCCTGGGTAATTCACCATTTCACTTGATAATCCAGGCATGGTATGTGAAAACAGCTCCATGGAGTAATCAGTAGTATGGCCTGCGTCATCCTTCAATCTTGGTTGGGGTGAAGGACACAAGGAAAGGTGTGGTTCATGAACATGAGCCTCCAATGACGACTCAGTGCTTTTACTTTTTACAACTGAAGAAGAGGAGGCGATAGAGCTGGAGGCTGAGTCAGCAATGTAAGACAAAACTTTTTCCTGATGCTCTGGCTTTAAAAGCGGTTTGCCAACTCCTAGAAAACTAAGCCTTCGAAGCCTTATGGAGTCAGACGATGACGCAGGCTCAACACCTCCTGCATTCGGTCCTATTTTGCTCTTGCCACTACCATCAGATCCACCACCAACACCATCATTACCAGCTGCCAACCCCCGCCCAATTCCACGGCCTCTTCCACCAGCCTTCCTCATTTTTTGTAGAAATGTAGACAAAATCCAACAAACTATATAGTAATGTAAAACAAGGTACAAGGTGTCTATAGGACAGGGGAGATTTTGAATTTCTGCACACACTTGTGGACACTGGACACTTTTGGATTGTGTGAGGCCCACTGAATATCACAGCGCTATGTCACAGGCTCGATGGCACAGGTGTGAAAAAAGTGACTACAGGATAAGGGAGATTTTGAATTTCTGCACACACTAGTGGACACTGGACACTTTTGGATTTTGTGAGGCCCACTGAATATCAGAGCGCTATGTCACAGGCTCGATGGCACAGGTGTGAAAAAAGTGACTACAGGATAAGGGAGATTTTGAATTTCTGCACACACTAGTGGACACTGGACACTTTTGGATTGTGTGAGGCCCACTGAATATCAGAGCGCTATGTCACAGGCAGAAATTGGCTAGTGTATCACAAACTACAAGGTGTATGTAGAATTGGGCAGAATAGGAATCTCCCTAGAGTGTAGGTCTGTAAGAACGGAACAAGTCCTCCACTTATCCTTCCATAGTGACACACAGCTTCACTGTGGCCGTGATAACAGCCGTTACACGCTCTCCCTACAGAATCAGCAGCAGCAACCTCTCCCTATGCTAAGATCGGCAGAAGTAAGATGGCGGTCAGCGTGCACGCCCTTTTATAACCCCTGTGACGCCCACCAAAGCAAGCCAATCACTTGCATGCCCTTCTGAAAGATGGTGGTGACCCCTGCCTATGTCATCACGTTGCCCACAGTGTCCGTGGATCCTGATTGGCTGAAAAAGAGCGCAAAACAAACTTTTGGAACGCGACTTTGGCGCGTAAGTCGCCGACCTCGTGGCCGACCTCATCCTAGGGTCAGGTTTCGTTTCATGAAACCCAACTTTGCCAAAAGTCGGCGACTTTTGAAATTTTTCAACCCGTTTCGCTCAACTCTAGTGAGATCTACAGGTAGGGAAAACAGTACACCTCTCGGAACAGTGTCTGGAAGGCTGTGATGGCTGCTGCATGCAATGTCGATCATAAACAGATCAAGCAACTGACAGAATCTATGGATGGAAGGCTTTTGAGTGTCATCGTAAAGAAAGGTGGCTATATTGGTCACTGATTTTTTTTGTTTGTTTTTGAATGTCAGAAATGTTTATTTCTAAATTTTGTGTTGTTATATTGGTTTACCTAGTGAAAATAAACAAGTGAGAGGGGTATATATTTGGTTTTTATTAAGTTGCCTAATAAATCTGCACAGTAATAGTTACCTGCACAAACAGATATCCTCCTAAGATAGCCAAATCTAAAAAAAAAAAAACACTCCAAATTTCTAAAAAATTAAGCTTTGATATTTATGAGTCTTTTGGGTTGATTGAGAACATAGTTGTTGTTCAGTAATAAAAAGAATCCTCTCAAATACAACTTGCCTAATAATTCTGCACAGAGTGTAGAAAGGTACCTCACCATTGACAAACCCTCAGAGAATGATCAAGGGTTATATGTACTAGGCTCAAGTACTAAACTTGGGAGGGAGGGAAATGGTGACAAAATGTGTAAATTTTGGTTAGGAAACAGAAACCATTGGGGTCTCACAGTGAGAACCTGATGAGGTCAAAGTCAGCAATTACACAGCTGCTGGATCTGAACCCATCTTCCCCATGATTAGATAGGCAAGAATGTAAAGTTGATAAACTATCTGTACTATAATCAACAACGGTTTACAAAATACACTGGAGATGCCATAAAGGGACTTATTGACCCATTAAATTTGAAATAGCTATCTTATGTGTTTTAATTATATTAGCCTTAATTCTATACTACATAGGTCCATGCTTCAAGAAGATGATGATGGAAACCATGAAAACCACAGCAATAGCTGTACATGCTGACTTTGACCTACTCGGTGATCCATGCTGCAGTGAAACCATGGAAGAAACGCCATATCCACCTCCCCCGTCGAAATATGCCTGCCTGAAACACACCAATGAGGGAGAGAGTAGGGTCTGACTTCCTCCTGCACTAGTCCATTAAGAGGGGGCCCGTCTACTTGAGATGGGTAATCTCATACACGGCGAAGATTAGTTCAGTTAGTTGCTTCAAGATTGTTTTTAGTTAGGTGTGGGAGGACAGATCGATAGGCTCGACGAGATTAGGGTTTAGATTTCGTATATCTCCAAAGGGGGGACTGATAAGGATATGTAATCGATATTTAGTTATGAAGATATGAAGATATATACAGTAAAGACCAATGTTTGGACACACCTTCTTATTCAAAGAGTTTTCTTTATTTTCATGACTATGAAAATTGTAGATTCACTCTGAAGGCATCAAAACTATGAACTAACACATGTGGAATTATATAATTAACAAAAAAGTGTGAAACAACTGAAAATATGTCTTATATTCTAGGTTCTTCAAAGTAGCCACCTTTTGCTTTGATTACTGCTTTGCACACTCTTGGCATTCTCTTTATGAGTGGCTTATAAACTTACGAAGTATATGGTTTGAAGTCTGGGATCTGCCAATATGTGGCTAGCTTTCTGACTGTTTCGGATAGCATGATACATGATTTTAGTTTTTTTTTGTCTAGTCTCGCTTGAATATAGGTCAATATTAAATGAAGTCTCCTGATGAGTTGCCTTTGGTGAGGACTAGTGTTGAGCGACTTTTGTTTTTTTAGGGTCGAGTTTCGTCTCATGAAACCCGACTTTTGGGTCGAGCAAAATCGGCCGACTATAGGGAAAAGTCGGGGTCGTCCCGAAACACGAAACCCAATGTAAGTCAATGGAGAATTAAAGTCGGCAGTGAGAGGAGGACAGGAAATACACCAACAGTGCCCATTTGAATGCCAAAAGCATAAATTCTTGTTACTGAAGCTTGTCAACCTTAATTAACTTCATAATACTAGTTACGCACTGAAAAATGGGGGTTATTTGGCTACAGTTGTGGGGGGAGGGCTGGCTCCAGGTTTTCGTGGGCCCAGGGCCAAAGAGCGCCACTTTAACACATACCACAACTCATGATGCTCCGATACGGCAGAGAAATAGCAGTATAGTACAATGAAAAATACTTCACTTTTTACATCTCATGACGAGGCCCATCTATTTCTCCATAACAGAATCATTGGTCCCATATAATGTTTGAAACAGTATATGATGAGCTCCACATAATGCTACATCTCATGACTGATATCCATTTTAAATTCTCCAATACCTCCAAAAACGGACAGTATATAACTCCATACAGTATAATGGCCAGCGCTTAGTGCGCTATACAGAGTAATGAGGCCCATATATTTCTCCATACGGAATCATTATTCCCATATAATGTTTCAAACCGTATATGATGAGCTCCACATAATGCTACAGTATATGTTGATCTCAATGGATGAAGCTCCACTGTCCATTGGGCCCAAATAATGCTCCATATATAATGGGCCCCATTTCTACTGCTCTAGTGTATAATGGGCCCTGTAAATGCTGCTCCAGTGTCTGATGTCCACCTTTGGAATGGTCCAGTGTATGGTGGGCCCCATATATCATTCACCAGAGTATAGTGCTCCCCAAATATTGCTGTCCCAACATTGAAAACAATTACATAAGTCTCCTTGCTAGGGAATCCCTGCACTACTCTGAACTCCTTGTCGTCCCCATTTCCATCTCACTGCACTTGGCTGTTTAGGCCCTCCCACCGGCAGAGACACTTTTGCGTACTGTGCGGTGCCCTGTGCCAGTGCCATCGCCCATGAGTATGCCCCCCCACCTGCTCAAGGAACCTGCACTTTCATCTGCACCTTCCTCTTTGTCACCATGTAAGGTGGTATAGTATGCGGGAAGGGGAACCTGAGTTTCCTCTGGGTCAGATTCTGGCTGTGTAGAGTGCGAGGGGAATGTAGTGGTCTGGGTCAATGTACCAGCAGCATCATCCAGCAGTGGCTGGGCCTCAGTGCACTTGTGGCGTCCCCAAGAGTACGGTCGCCACTGTGGCATTGCCTTCCTCCTAGGGAGTGTGTTGTCAAGCTTGGGAGCAACGAAGGATCTCTCTAGCAGTGAAACCAACACACAACACATTTCCCACTCCAGGCCAGCAGGGAGACCTCTGAACCTGACTGCTGAGGAGCTGCTCTCTGTGGTCGGGAGGAGGTAAGTTAGGGCACTCTGTGCAGGGAAGGGGAAGTGTGTAGACGTGAGAAGGGGAGCTGGAGGATGAGCAGAGTTAAGGCTCACTCCTAGCTGGAGCGCATGGTCCAGATTCCGGTCTCCGAGTTTGTAGGGACACTGACGTTCCTGCAACAGAAACCGGGGGAAGTAGCAGCTATAAATGCTCTGTATATAACAAAAATGGGGCGCACCAACTGTACCAATCACAAATATATAAATGAAGGTTTAGGTGCAGCAACAGTGGAATAATAAACATGAGAAGAGAAGAAAAAGAACCACTGCAAATAGCGCACACTGAACCAGTACAAAAACAATGTTTTATTGATGCAGCAATACAATTAAAAACATAATAAAAACATATGAAGCATCCAACAATATATTACAGTGAAGTATGGCATATCACAATTATAGATTATGCTGTAATAACCTGTATATCAACCATGTGGTCCAACCTCACTGCAATTAATCACAACAACCACCCCATAAACCTGCTCATGGAGACCAAGGGCCCTAATATTGCACAATCACTGCATGAAATAATTCCATGCATGTGTCCCTAAATATTCACTGGTTAGGGCACACAGGCCATAATATGCCAACAGCAATATGGCCAATGCCCACAATCCAATATTCAATTGTACCACACAAAAATTACTCCAGAGCAACCAATAATAAGGTCGCAGTGAAAATACAGCTATAACCAAGTGGGTGCTACACCCAGGATCATACCCCACGCGTATCGCCGCAACCCATGCTCTGTACCCAACTAAGGCTCAGAGGCCCCAGCATCGACGTGTGTGAGGCAGAAGGAAAAGGCTACAGCTGTCTGCCATACAAGTAAAGTCTGAGGAACATCTGTTAGACAGGAGGCGTTTCAGTGAACCAAGGTCCTGTGAGTGCTTCCCCCACAAGCGCTAGAAAGGAGACTTTCAGGAAGGTACATGTTGGCGGAGTGTTGGAAGGGAGCTTTCCATTCTGGTCCCGGAGGTTGGCAGAGGTCCTGACCCGGAGGACACAGCACGGAGGCAGGCATATGTGTAACCTGCAGACTGTGAGTAAAGCTTTGGAACTGCACGCTCTGGTGTCCTACAGTTATTCTAGCACCGCTACATCTGGGTACCAGCACCTACACCGCCTGTGCCTTTCCCCATCACTACATCTACACTTCCCTGGGACTCCAGCTCCACCTGTGGGGAGCTTCACCATCTTTGCTGCACAACACCATCAGTCCCAGAGGATCTGCATGCAGCGTCGGCCTAACATCTATGTTGCCGAACACCACAGGTGGCGTCAAACTATCTATGTAAACTCTTTACCATTATACCACGCCATTTACATGGGTGCCCAGGGCCACCGTCCAGGTCACCGCTGCTGTGACACATCCCACTGACACCGGCCCGGTACCGAGTACCCTACAGCCCTGGGAGGGTGACCCATATGCTGACTGCTGATCGGGCGGCGTTATTCCCACGAACCTCCAAACAGCGTCCCTGAAGGCAAAGTTTTTGGTTTCCGGGGGCAGTATGATTGCAAAGCTGAACCTTAAAGGAATGTCCAAAAGGGCACCACCAGGAGTGGAAAAGTAGAAAAGATGGACAGATTGCAAGCTTTGTCGATTCTGTGTGTGGTGTGGTATGTCCGTTTGTAGTTGTGCTAGCGATTTCTCAGCTTTATTCTGTTAACGACCGAGACTCCGGCATGGCCCCGCGGTACGCGTCAAGCTTACTAGAGGGATACGCGAGGCTGTGGCACGTGAGATCGAGCAATAACAGGTCTAGCATTACAGTACATGTCCGGGGCTGCATGCACGCTACACTGAAAGGACCAGCTTTTGTCGCTTACAGGTGCAGATAACCTGCTGAACTCCGTTAGTGATGGGGATCTGGGATTCAGATTATTCCCCGCGAACGATGATTTCCCAGTAAGTTCAGGTCAACCGCAATTCCGGAGTTAAGCCTAACCGTCATTCCTGAAAAAAATACGTGTCCAAACCACAGGTGCTGTAGCTTGCTTAACAGCTCGGCAGCCGTTCTCAGGCCTAGTATGGATTCAACAACATTGTAGAAAGTTGATAAAGGGTACAGTTTCACCGGATAACACGTATATATGTAGCCTAGTTTACACATTAAAAATATATGCCTATAGATCAGGAGGCAGACTCAGATGTTCTCAGGCCCAGTATGGATTTGACCAGATTGTACAAAGTTGAGAAAGGGTACTTTATCACTGGATAGCAGGTATATATATAGCATAGTTTAAACATGTAAAATCTCCGTGTTCTCAGTATGGATTACACAGCAATCTAAAAAGTGGAAAAAAGGAAATGCATTTGAGGCGTACACAACTATATACTTTTGGTGTTATTTTTAAATCTTCATATATATTTCTGTCTCAGTAATACAGTCCAGCCTCTCCGCAATAGGAAATGAGATGCATACAATTAGTGACATAAAGGCTATTGATTGCAGAAATCTAGGAATTATTATTCACGGGAAAAACTTCCGTCACAATTCTCATAGGCGATGCTGACCCTCAATTAATTTGTGTGTTGAGATAGTGAAAACTTTTTTTGTGAATAAAATCTTGCTGTATCACACTTCCGTTGATTCCATCACTGTTACTCATCTCAATCCAATTTTTATCACAGGGAGCGATGTAAACATGGTGCTCACTGGCTATCATGATCTGTCACGTAACTTTGGAGTGCAAAAGACAGAAGCCACAGGCCGTAGGCGATTCTATTTGATTGGCATGAGAGAGCACATTTTGAAATGTGCGCCGGAATGTCACACGTTTGTGAGTAGGAAAACTGTGAAAACTGATGATAAACACCACTGCATGTAATTGTGAGTCGACGTCTATAAGAAATGGAAGCCACTGATCATCTGGAGCTAGAGCCCAGCCAGCAGGACAGGGCATAGCTACATCTTAACCATCATCTTTCAGTTCAATCAATTTGTAGTGGCAGTCCCAGTGAAGGATTTGACAGCCCAGACTACACAGCAGGGAGAGGTAAACATTGCAAATGCTGGGGCCCTGCCCAAGCAAGGGGGGCACACTCGGGGGCGTTGGTACTGGCACTGGGCCCCTCATAGTACGGTGGTGTGTCTGACGGCGGGTGTGCACCACCACTGTCAGAGACACTTGATTGCACTATGAGGGACCCTATGCCAGTGCCCGCGCCCAAGAGTTGGCCACCCACCTGTCCAGGGCAACGGCACTCGCACGGTTTTGTGCGCTAGGTGGTGACCCTGGCCATGGGGGGGCGCCCACTTAGGGAGGTTTACAAAGTGGCATATGTAGATGTGGGTCATTCAGCTGCTGCAAAAGGCGAAATAGGTCAAGTTCGCGGAATAGGAGGAGGACCAAAGCAAGCCATTTTTCTGGCAACCTATGTGTCATCAAGGGAAGGTGGGACAAAATCCTTTGAAACCCATGCATGGTTCATTTTAATGAAGGTTAGATCATCCACATTTTGGGTTGACAGACGGGTCCTTTTTTCTGTCAGGATTGAT
The DNA here is from genome assembly GCF_039654945.1 of Dendrobates tinctorius. Classification (NCBI taxonomy): domain Eukaryota; kingdom Metazoa; phylum Chordata; class Amphibia; order Anura; family Dendrobatidae; genus Dendrobates; species Dendrobates tinctorius. The sequence continues at coordinate 12,855,012 of NW_027361794.1, forward strand.
GCAGCTGCACTGAAGACTCTTTCCGATAGCACACTTGCAGCTGGGCAAGCGAGCTCCTGTAAGGCATATTGTGCCAATTCAGGCCAGGTGTCCAGTTTAGCAGCCCAATAGTCAAAGGGGAATGTCCTGTGCGGGAGAACATCGATATGGGAGGAAAAGTAGTTGTTAACCATAGTTGACAACTGCTGTCTCCTGTCACTTTCCATTGATGCAGTATTACCAGTTGTGTGAGCGGTCCGTGAAAAATCAGTCCACAACATTGTCATGAAACCCCTGTCTCCAACGCCACTTCTGCTGTGTGCACCACGAACACCTCTGCCAAGCTGCCCCCGGCCAGTACGGCTCGTGTGAGAACCATCACCGCTGCTGTGTGCTGGGAATGCCTCAACCAACCGGTTAACCAGAGTTGCTTGTTTAGTAGCCAATATTAGGTCAAGGTTCTCCTGTGGCATGATGTTTTGTAATTTGCCTTTATAGCGTGGATCCAGGATGCTGGCCAACCAGTAGTCATCATCGTTCATCATTTTGGCAATGCGGGGGTCCCTTTTTAGGATCTGCAAGGCATAATCTGACATGTGGGCCAATGTTCCCGGTGTCAATGATGCACTGCGAGCGCTGGGTGGAGGAGCACTTTCTGGCAAATCCACATCCCTCCAGTCACGCACAAACCCTGTACCAGACCTTGCCACGCCAACATTTTCACTTGCCCCACGAGATGCATCCTCCTCCCCTAAGTAATCATCCCCATCATCATCCTCCTTCTCCTCTTCTTCCTCCACCTCGTCCAGGAGAGGTCCCTGAGCAGACAATAATAATAATAATCTTTATTTTTATATAGCGCTAACATATTCCGCAGCACTTTACAGTTTTTCAGACAATGGCTGAATGTCATCAGGTGGTGTGTGTATGTATGTCTGCCTGTGTGTGTACATGTATGTCTGTGTGTGTGTGTGTTTGTCTGTGTTTGTGTAGGTGGAGCCTGGCCCTGGAGGAGATGGGGACATGAGGAGAAGACCGTGATGGGGAGAGAAGACCGTGATGGGGAGAGAAGGCCATGATGCCTGGGGTGATGGGAGAAGGCCATGAGGGGGTAATGGGAGAAGGCCATGAGGGGGTAATGGGAGAAGGCCATGATGGGGGTGATGGAGAGAAGGCATTGATGGGAGTGATGGAGAGACGTCAGTGATGGGGTGAAGGCAATGATGGAGAGACGGCAGTGATGGGGTGAAGGCAATGATGGAGAGATGGCAGTGATGGGGAGAAGGGAGTGATGGGGTGAAGGCAATGATAGAGATGGCAGTGATGGGGAGAAGGGAGTGATGGGGTGATGGAGCAGGCAAGAATGGGGTGATGGAGCAGGCAAGGATGGGGGTGATGGAGCACTCATTCAAAACCTATGGTGAGTTGAGTCACATTATAAATGTTATTTAATTATAAGTATGCACTGCTACACTACAACCGCGTCCATAGCCACGCCCCCTTATGACCAGAGCCCCGCCGCTGCCACACCTCCATCCCCGCCCTGCCGGGCCATGGAAGAATGGTCTTGCTTGAAACCGGTCCCTGGTGCAAAAAAGGTTGGGGACCACTGCCCTAGAGTGTAGGTCTGTAAGAACGGAACAAGTCCTCGACTTATCCTTACAGAGCGACACACAGCTTCACTGTGGCCGTGATAACAACCGCTACACGGTACTGAGAGAGGAGCGTGCACGTACACGGCTGTCCGGTGTACGTAAAATTGTCAAGCTCCGTGTTTTTTAAGTATACGGACTGACACACGCTGTCTCTATAGTTTTGAATGTGATCAAACAGCAAATATATTTAACTGTTTGAAAACTAGACAAAACTAGAAGGTGCAGGTCTGTAAGAACGGAACATGTCCTCGACTTATCCTTACAGAGTGACACACAGATAGCTTCACTGTGGCTGGGATAACAGCCGTTACACGGTACTGTGTGAGGAGTGTGCACCGCTGTATGGTGTGAAAAAATGCACGCTCAGTACCTCACCAGGACAAAAAAAAAATTGGGATTGCTTTTAAAAAAGCAGTTTGCAGAGCAGTGGGTAAACAGCAATGCAGCCATCAGGAAGCCTTAGAAGGCAGCTTAACAACCTACACCGCTGATCCAGCAAAATATAGCCTCCACTTGCACTGCACACACAGTGACTGGTGTATTGTACAGGCAAAATCGCTAGCAGCAGAAGCAGTTTTTGGTGTCTTCTTCCCTGCCTAACGCTCTCCCTACAAAATCATCATCAGCAGCAGCTCTCCCTATTCTGAGATCAGCATGAGTAACATGGCGGTCGGCGTGCACGCCCTTTTATAACCCCTGTGACGCCCACCAAAGCAAGCCAATCACTTGCATGCCTTCTGAAAGATGGTGGTGACCCCTGCCTATGTCATCACGTTGCCCACAGTGTTCGTGGATCCCGATTGGCTGAAAAAGAGCGCAAAACAAACTTTTGAAACCCGACGTTGGCTCTTAAGTCGCAGACCTCGTGGCCGACCTCATCCTAGGGTCGGGTTTCTTTTCATGAAACCCGACTTTGCCAAAAGTCGGCGACTTTTGAAATTTTTCAACCCGTTTCGCTCAACTCTAGTGAGGACGATGAAACCCGTAGAAATGAGAGGCTTGGAGACTGAGTGTGCATACGTCACCTCACCCTATATACTGAGATGTGGGATATATGTTTTTTCTACTAGTCACCTTCTGACTAACCTTCAGGGTGTGAATTCTGGGTATAATTTTACATTTGGAATTAATAAAGTTTAGTTTTATCCTTTTGTCAGCAAACATGAGGAATGACAAGAGACAACCCCTTTAAGAAGATCCAATTTTGGTTAAAACTATTCCAACATTATGAACATAAAAAAGGCTTCTACCCTATGTGACATCTCTGATGTTTATTAACAGTTGGTTTCCAAGTAAAATATTCCCCATATTAAGAAAATGAAAAAGGCTTCTCCTCTGTGTGATTGCTCTGATGTCTAACAAGACGCTCTTTCCGGTTAAAACATTTCCCACATTCTGAACAGGAAAAAGGCTTCTCCCCTGTGTGACTGCTCTGATGTCTAACAAGATGCGCTTTCCGGTTAAAATATTTCCCACATTCTATACAGGGAAAAGGCTTCTCCCCTGTGTGATTTCTCTGGTGACTAAAAAGATATGATTTATGTGCAAAACATTTCCCACATTCTGAACATGAAAAAGGCTTCTCCCCTTTGTGAGTTCTCTGGTGACTTACAAGCTCTGATTTCTGTTTAAAACCTTTCTCACATTCTAAACATGAAAAAGGTTTCTCCCCTGTGTGGATTCTTTGGTGCTTAACATAATCTGATTTATTGATAAAACATCTCCCACATTCTGAACAGGAAAAAGGTTTTTCCCCTGTGTGAGTTCTCCGGTGACTAAAAAGATATGATTTATGTGCAAAACATTTCCCACATTCTGAACATGAAAAAGGCTTCTCCCCTGTGTGAGTTCTCTGGTGACTTACAAGCTCTGATTTCTGTTTAAAACATTTCTCACATTCTGAACATGAAAAAGGTTTCTCCCCTGTGTGGATTCTCTGGTGCTTAACACAATGTGACTTATTGTTAAAACATCTCCCACATTCTGAACAGGAAAATGGCTTCTCCCCTGTGTGAGTTCTTTGGTGATTAACAAGATCTGATTTCTGTTTAAAACATTTCTCACATTCTGAACATGAAAAAGGTTTCTCCCCTGTGTGAATTCTCTGGTGCTTAACCAAAGTTGTTTTCTCGTTAAAACATTTCCCACATTCTGAACATGAAAAAGGCTTCTCCCCTTTGTGAGTTCTCTGGTGCTTAACACAATCTGATTTATTGTTAAAACATTTTCCACATTCTGAACAGGAAAAAGGCTTCTCCCCTGTGTGAGTCCTCTGATGCTTAACAAAATTTGATTTATGTGCAAAATATTTCCCACATTCTGAACAGGAAAAAGGCTTCTCCCCTGAGTGAATTCTTTGGTGAATAACAAGATTCCCTTTCCGGCTAAAATATTTTCCACATTCTGAACATGAAAATGGCTTCTTTGCTTTAGGAGCAGTTTGTTTTTTAATGCCTCTTTTGTGACTTTGATTTTCCTTAGTAGATGGTAATGAATCAGATGTTGGGACCTGTTTCATAGGATCAGATGTCAGATCTTTGCTGTGAATGCATGATGGTATATCTGGAGTAACAGTAATCACTTCAATTGTATCCTGTGAGATCTGAAGATCATCAGATTTAAAAACTGAAGATGTCAGCTGTCCCTCTGATTTCCTGGTACAGTCATCTGCTAAGATAAAAAACTATTAGTTTTAATAAAATGTCCTTGAGTTTTATACTTTTGAACATTTCTACTTATCTGTCCACAAAAATGGCAAGCTATGTAAAAAACTTTAATTATTTACCAAGACAATGACAGTTCACAGTCTAATAGAAAACCTTGTTGGATGAACCAGTAGTGTGTGGTGTTCAACTGTTCATTCTGCCTCCCAAATATCGAATAAAAAGAAACCAATCAATGTTATGTAGGCGAAAATAATACCAATTCTCATCTCACAGAAAGCAAGTTCCCACTTAGGTCCATCATCTGTCAATGGAAAAACAGAGGTTCACACACTATTAGTGGCTCAAAGGCTGTTGAAAAGCAACAGGGTTTCTACAAACCAATCCAGCAAAATCCGCTCTCACTTCTGAATCTTGCAGTGTGCGCAAACAACATTTAGGATCCCTGTATTTAGCAATATTATAGTGAGAAGAATCCACTTAATTTGCGGTGTGTGTGTCTCCTGGAGCACAATCTGGGCACTATGTGTTGGGTAATAAAATGGCAAATGTGTAATTTTCACTCTCCAACATCCACTGCGTGTTAATTTCTGGAAAGTGGCTGTGGAATGAAAATATTCACTCCACCTACACACTTGGTCAAAATTGTTGGTACCCCTCGTTTAATGAAAGAAAATCACACAATAGTCACAGAAATAACTTGAATCTGACAAAAGTAATAATATATAAAGGACAAGTGTGCTAGGCGTCAGGTTCCTGCCACTGCACAGCAGGAATCCAGAGCCTTGCACCCAGCGGTCTCCCATTCTTATTCGGCCGCAGTGGAGCCTGCTCAGCAGATTCGTCGGTCCCGGCGCTCTGCCCAGGCCAACTCCGTGGGTTTGCTTGCTGCTGCCACCTCTGGCACAGCTATGACAATGCATGCTGCTCAGCAGCGAGATTCTCCAGGGACTACGTCCTCATGTTGGGCCACTGAGCATACCCGTGGAGTGATCTCCCATTGGAGATCGAGGGTCACATGCTCAGGTCCTGCTCGTGTTCGGATTGGCCCATTCGAGAAGCCAGGAAGGTCCCGGACGCCCGTGGCTATGAAAGGTTCACATGGCCGCTCGCCCATGCGCTAGGATCAGACTGTATTTACAGACTATAAGGTGTGAGAGATGTATGCACGTATGAATGTATCTGGTGACTGACTCATTATGAAACCCCTACCCTTGGTACGCATGTGTTGTGCAGCCTAGCCTGCTAGCGCCCAGGCTTAGGTGTAGGTAGGTCAGGGTTTGAGTCAGACATTGGTCCTCACCAGTGATCCAGCACGCCTCAGTGCACGTGCTCCACACTCCACTGCCAGCGTCTTTAGCGGCGCTTGTGGCAGCAACGCCGCTCTCTCAGTGGGCCTAGAGGGACTCTAACCCCGTGTCCTTGGGGTAGCGTTCTGTGGCCGTACACTGTGCGCTCTTTTAGCCAAGCTCTGTGAGCACAAACAGACTCCGGTGTTTATGTTCAGCGGTAGTGCGGCTCTGTGAAGCAACAGAGTCCGCCCCCGTACACACCGGGTGATAATAACCCGCATGTGTTTTTATAGTATACCACCTTATAGCATCCGCAATTACTGAGCAGCAGGTTACCACCCCTGCACGGTGGACCCCGGGCTGCGAACGCACCTTATTACCATCTTTATTATTTGGTGCCTTCCGCCAGCCCTAACAAAGTGTATATTTTCAAACAGTGCTCAGAAATAGGAAATGGGAGAATAGAATATAAAGCAGCCCCTCACAGAATACAATGTAGCCCCCTCAAAGAGTATGATGCAATAACCCCCATAGAATATAATAAATATAATACAGCCCCCATAGAATATAATGTAACCCCCCATAGAATATAATACAGCCCACCTCCCCATAGAATATAATGTAGCCCCCCATAGAATATAATACAGTCCTCCTCCTTAAAGAATACCTTTAGTGGGACAACCTCAACAAATGATGAGAAAAAAAAATAACTCACAACCAAGTAACAATATATTATCACAGGAGGTGCGAACATGAGACCCTTGTAAGGTGGAGGGCCACACAGGGGCAGTGAGAAAGACACAGGCAAATGGTGACTAGGGGGCAGGGGAGAAGGACACAAGGGGGCTAGGGGAGACAGGCACAAGGTTGGCACAGGGGGGCTAGGGAGCAAGGGAGACAGGCACAAGGGGACACATGGGGGCTAGGAGGCAGGGGAACCCGGCACAAGGGGACAAGCATAAGGGGACAAGGGAGACAGGCATAAGGGGACACACGGGGACTAGGAGGAAGGGGAGACTGGCACTAGGGGACACAAGGAGACAAGGGAGACAGGCACAAGAGGACACAAGGAGACAAGGGAGACAGGCACAAGGGGACACAAGGGGACACACGGGGACTAGGGGTCAAGGGAGACAGGCACAAGAGGACACAAGGAGACTCAGATGGCAGAGTAGATAGGGACGCACTGGGAGACGGGGCTGCAAGGGGACAGGGGAAGATGGGGAGATTAGGGAGCAAGGATGAAGGGAGCACAGGGATTACGAGGACAGGGTAGATGGCGGACACATGGTAAGAAAGGTTCGCAAGGGGACAAGAGAGACGGAGGGAACAAGGGGATGCATGGGGGGTGCAGGAGGACTCAGGACTTGGGAGATGGTGAGCATTGGGTGATCAGGGGAGGATGGACAAGGCACGTACAGGGGCCCGGAAGAGAACAATGTCCTGGGGACCTATGAGGACATGGGGCATAGGAAAGCAGAGAGCAAGGGCAGAGCATGGAGGAAACAAGGCAGGTGTCACAGGGAGGCCGGGAACGCTGGGGGCCGAGGACGGCGACACCCAGGCAGCAGACACAACTCACTGCCGCCGGTTCCGTACACCTTCATGTTCATCCCAGGGTTCCTCCAGATGGCTGAGCCACTGCGGCATCCCTCTCCCAGATGGCTCGGTCCACGTGCCCCCCGCCAGCTCCTAAAGGGGGAGCGGAGAGGTGAGAATACCCCCCTCCGGACCCTGCTGCTGCCACAGACTCAGCCAATATGGTGGCTGCAACAGGCTCTGCCAATATGGCGGCCACCACAGGCTCCGCCATTATGGCAGCAGTCATCTGTGCAGATGTTGCACAGCGGGTGCGCGATGAAGTGACGTCATCGTGCAACCGCAGTGTCAGAGGCAGAGGGGAATGATAGGAGAGGGAGTGTCTTCTGACGCTCTCTCCCCCATCATTGCTTTGATCTGTACTGGCGTCATAATGATGCCGTTATAGTTCAATGCGGGGGTGGTCGGCGCTGGCAGCAGGAGAGCCCCCCTGACCCACAGGTCCCATAGCAGCTGCATGATGTGCCGCTATTAACGGAATGCGACTGGCTGGGGGCCCCTGGGGGAGCGGGGCCCCTGGGCAGCTGCCTGGCCTGCCTGCCGCCGGCCCTGGCGGTAAGTATACAACAATATTAACGCTAGAAGTAAATCCCCACTGCGAGAGGGTGTCCTTAATTTCACAAAAGTAGCAGTGTACTTGTGAAATAAATATGTCAAAATACCACCACACATATAAAGATGTTAATAATGTATGTATGTGTGTAGTTGTAAACAGGAAACCACAAGCTCCCGAAACGCGTAGGATTAGGACCCTATCTATATTGCTATATACCTGTTTACAGGTAGGGGTGTGATGTCACTAACCTATTATACGTGGTCACACCGCTTGGGTCGCTTGGCAATAATATTCCATAGACTTTCCACCGGCCAGGACAGCACCTGGTGTACACTATTATTGCACATACTTAGCCCCATGAAGCCTCCGGAATCCCTAGATCAACAGCTACGTGCTGCTACAGAGGGACTTATGGAGGTCAGCGCTAGGAGCTCACAGAACCTAGTAACTTTATATCAGCTTCCTGATACATTATAAACTCCCCCACTCCCTTCAGGCCGCAAGGGTTCTACAGCATCGCCGCGTGTCTCTGGCAGCTTCTAGTGGCGGTCTCCGCGTGCCGACACATCGGACTCCTCCCACCAGCGCCGCGTGTCTCAACGCTGACATGGACGGACACCTCCGTGCCCACTACAGACAAATAGCGCCGCCCTTCCACGACACAGGCTGGACACAGTCCACCCAGCTTTCCTAACGACAGCAAGATTAGTGCACCCAGCTCTTCTAGCTACCCGCAACCAAAACCCAAGGTAATAGTTTGAGCCTCTATGTTTAAGTATATGCACTAGCATTAATACACATGTGGCGGCAGACTGGTACATGTACTGTGTAAGTACACCGCGGCTCTGGACACAGTGCACCCAGCTTTCCTGACATTAGCAGGATCAGTGCACCTAGCTTTCCTAGCAACCTATACCCAAAGTAGTAGTTGTAGCTTCTGTGTATAACTACATGCATACACATTAACATCTTTATCCGTGTGGTTTTATTTTGACATTTATTTCACAAGTAAACTGCTACTTTTGTGAAATTAAGGACACCCTCTTGCAGTGGGGTTTTACTTCTAGCGTTAGTATTGTTGTATACTTACCAAAAAATCCTGCAGGAGGACATCTTCCCTCCTATTTCTGAGCGCTGTTTGGAATATACACTTGTCCTTTTTCAACATTATTTGAGAAGAGGTGGTTACTGTCACCCAACCTTAGCAGCCAGAAGCTTCGGAGTGTGTCAAGCACCAGTGGTCTGTATATATTTAATAATAAATAAAAAATCTATGAAAATGAAGAAATGAAAGTCAGACATTGCTTTTCAACCATGCTTCCACAGAATTTTTAAATAATAAAACTCATGAAATAGGCCTGGACAGAAATGATGGTATCCTTAACTTAATATTTTGTTGCACGACCTTTTGAGGCAATCACTGCAATGAAACAATTCCTGTAAGTGTCAATGAGACTTCTGCGCCTCTCGACAGGTATTTTGGCCCACTCCTCAAGAGCAAACTACTCCAGCTGTCTCCTGTTTGAAGGTTGCCTTTTCAAGACGAAATGCTTCAGCTCTTTCTAAAGCTGCTCAATAGGATTTAGGTCAGGGCTCATAGAAGGTAACTTCAGAATCATCCAATATTTTCCTCTTAGCCATTCTTAAGTGTTTTTACCACTGTGTTTTGGGTCATTATCCTGTTGCAAGACCCATGACCTGCGACTGTGACCAAACTTTCTGACACTGGGCAGAACATTTCTCTCTAGAATCCCTTGATAGTCATGAGATTTCATTGTACCCTGCACAGATTTTAGACACCCTGTGCCAGATGCAGCAAAGCAGCCCCAGAACATAACAGAGCCTCCTCCATGTTTCACATTAGGGACAATGTTCTTTTCTTGATAGGCTTCATTTTTCCGACTGTGAACATAGAGCTGATGTGTCTTGCCAAAAAGTTCCATTTTGTCTCATCTGTCCATAGGATATTCTCCCAGAAGCTTTGTTGCTTGTCAACATGAACATGTAGCTTGGCAAATTCCAGTCTGGCTTTTTTATGATTTTTTTTCAACAATGGTGTCCTCCTTGGTCGTCTCCCATGAAGTCCACTTTGACTCGTACAATGATGGATGGTGCGCTCTGACACTGATGTTCCTTGAGCTTGAAGTTCACCTTTAATCTGTTCAGAAGTATTTCTGGGCTCTTTTGTTACCATTCGTATTATCCGTCTCTTTGATTTGTCATCAATTTATCTCCTGCGGCCACATCCAGGGAGGTTGGCTACAGTCCCATGGAGCTTAAATTTCTGAATAATATGTGCAACTGTAGTCACAGGAACATCAAGCGGCTTGGAGATGGTCCTACAACTTTTACCTTTAACATGTTTGTCTATAATTTTCTTTCTAATCTCCTGAGACAACTCTTTCCTCTAGTCCATGTTGAGTGTGATACACACCATGTCACCAAATAGCACGGTATCTGTAGCCCTCTATACAGCCCACTCACTGATTCCCAGATTGTAGACACTTGTGATGCTAATTAGTGGACAAACCTTGACTTATCTTGTCACAATATTTTCAGGGGTACCATCATTTCTGTCCAGGTGTATTTCATGAGTTTTATGTTTTTAAAAATTCTTTGGAAGCATGGTTGAAAAGCAATGTCTGACTTTCATTTGTTCATTTTCATAGACTTTTATTTATTATTACTTTTGTCAGATTCAAGTTATTTCTGTGACCATTGTGGGTTTTTCTGTCATTAAACGAGGGGTACCAACAATTTTGATCACATGTGTATAGATTATAACCCTCAGTGAATTAATTTATAAAATGGAATCACTTTATGGGGATTTTGATTACTTTGGTTTTCTGTCATTTAGTTATATTAGGGCTTCTGGTGTGTCCAATCTCATCTGGGATCTGTTCCTGCTGTCCAGCTGAAGTAATCTGCTCCCTACTTCAGCCAATTGGAAGGTACCACACCCTACGAAAGCTCAAAGCACATTGCCGGAATCTGCCAGATACAGCGTTGCTCTCCTCTGGTTCAGTCCTCTGTGCTCAGCTCACGGCTTGTGTATTTGTTTCCTGTTGTGACCGTGGCCCGTTTACTGACTGCTCGTGCCTTTGGATTCTGTCCTTCTGGTTTTGACCCAGCTACTTGACTATTCTTCTTGCCATCTAATACCACAGAATAGCAGGTAACACCACGGTCCAAGCCTAGGGGTCCCAGTGTAAGTCCAGATCCATGTAAGGGTGTTAAAGGGCGATGAGCAAGGCAATCCTTGAGTTATGGAAAGCAGATAAGATGGTGCCAAGCATGTTCATGGTGGACATCTTTTGAGCTACCAGGTGACCCAATACATTGTGTCTGCAAAGTATGCCAGCTAGATCTACATTCAAATAGCTAAATGGCGCTCCTTCCCTTCTGAACACTGCCATGTGCCCAGACAGTAGTGTACAACCGTATATAGGGTATTGTGCGAAGATGGAAAATAATCTGTAAGATCCATTTGTTTTCTATTATTCTTTGTGAATAAGTTGTCACCACATAAAGTGACACACGTCAGATTTTAAAAATGGGGCCTGATTAAGAACACAAAACTGGCTGCCTGAAGAGGTTAAATCAGAGTATTTTGGACACTACTGTAGTCAAAAACTGTGACTATAGACAATAACACATCTACTGAAATGATCAAACTCAACAGTCTTCATCAGTAATAAATGAGTATCTAGTGGTCAAACCTCTCTGGGGTAATGAGAGTACGGGGCCCGATGACTTCACAATCTAAACTATCATAAGGGCCAATATTTTCTGTCAGATGAGTTTCAAGAAGAAATATTACACATTTAAAGAGAGCTTTTTATAATAGCGCAGAGCTGAGATGTCCTAAGGGAACCTGTCAGCAGGATTGTGCACAGTAACCTACAGACAGGGTCAGGTCCGCGACGTTATACTGATTACAATGACACCTTGGTTGATGAAATCCGTCTTGTGGTTATTGTTCAATCTGTATTTGTAGTTTTCAGTTAATGAGATTCTCGCGCTTCGGGGTGGGGCTGTGGCTGTGGTGGGTCTGTGGGCAGGGATTTATGTGGTGCTATGATTACATATGCATCTGTATTAGCATATATGCATATAATAGCGTTGATGTTAGGGTTGTTAATGCCTATAATATTGTGGCTATTGTGAGGCTTAAAAAAAATAGAATTAGACTTACCGGTAATTCGGTTTCTAGGAACCTTCCACAACAGCCACCTTGGAGGTTTTCTCCCCGCCCAAATAGGGGACAGGAACACAAAGAGGTTAAATAACCCTCCCCTTCCTGCTACCTCAGTGTTTTTTCTGACATACTAGCATGAATAGTTACCGCCAGTAAAGCAGGAATCATCAGTCAAATATATCATATAGGGAGGGAAATTAGTGCTGTCGTGGAAGGTTCCTAGAAACCGAATTACCGGTAAGTCTAATTCTATTTTCTCTAGTCACCTTCCACGACAGCCACCTTGGAGTAATGCCAACGTTAATTTTTTAGGGAGGGACTACGGCTTGCAAGACGCGTCTGCCGAACGTCAGATCCCTATCGAAATCCAGTCTATAGTGTCTGGTAAAGGTGTGCACAGAGGACCAGGTGGCAGCTCTGCATATCTGCTCTGACGACGTATTTCCTCTTGCTGCCCAGGACATAGCGACTGATCGAGTGGAGTGGGCTTTTAGCGACTCTGGAGGAGAGATATGTTTTGAAGAATATGCCAGGGAGATGGACTGCTTAATCCAACCCGCTATCGTGTTCTTTGCCGCTTTCTTCCCTTTGTTTCTTCCCGAATACTGAAGGAACAGGTTCTGATCGATTCTCCAATCCTTGGTTGCTTCGAGGTAGTGGAGAACCACCCTGCGAACGTCCAGGGTATGAAACCTTCCCTCTTTCGGATTCGAAGGATTTGGGCAAAATGAGGGCAACACGATATCCTGGCTTCTATGAAAATCTGACACCACCTTGGGCAAAAAGGAGGGGTCTAGACGCAGTACTATACTGTCTGAATTGAGTAGGAGGTAAGGTTCCTGTACTGAAAGGGCCTGTAACTCCCCCACCCGTCTGGCCGATGTGATTGCTACACCGTTTTGAGTGTAAGTATTTTCAATGAGATTTCTGACAGGGGCTCAAACGGGGCCTGTGTTAGGCTATTGAGTACTAAATTAAGATCCCAGGGGGAACCCGATCAGGAAGTGAAGGGCGAATCCTGCCTGCCGCTACCATGAACCGCTTGATCCAGCGGTGTCTGGCTAGGTCTTCGTCAAAGACAGCACTAAGGGCAGATACCTGTACGTTTAACGTACTTGGAGTAAGCCCTAACTCTAAGCCCTTTTGTAGGAAATCTAGTATTTGGGCAATATTTGGATGGAAGGGGTCAGGGGCCCCCGGGAGGCACCAGGAGCAAAATCTCTTCCATATCTTGCTGTAAATTGCATTTGTCACCGGCTTTCTGCTTTTTTGAAGAGTCTGAATCACCTCGTCTGATAACCCTTTAGCCTTCAGAATATTGGCCTCAATAACCAAGCTGCTAGACGCAGCTTGGTCGGGTTCGGGTGTAGTAAGGGACCCTGAAACAGGAGGTCGGTGTTTTGGGGTAGGAGCAAGGGACCCTCTTGGGCCATGTCCAACAGAGCGCTGTACCAGCTTCGTCCTGGCCACATGGGAGCCACCAGGATCGTTGTGACTCCGTCTGCTCTGATCTTTTGTAATGTCCTTGCCAGCATCGGGATTGGGGGAAAGGCATAGGCCAGTCTGAAGACCCATGGATGGGCAAACTCATCCGTCCCCCGGGCTCCATACGTGGGACTGAGGGAAAAGGTCGCTGCCTTTGCATTCTGCGCATTCGCAAACAGGTCGACTTCTGGGTCTCCCCATATTGAGGCTAGGGTTTGGAAGACCTCCTGGTTCAGACACCATTCTCCTGGATGGACGTCTTTCCTGCTCAGGAAGTCTGCTTGGATGTTTTCCGACCCCTTCAGATGTATCGCGGAAACGGATAATAGGTTTTTCTCTGCCCAGAGGAAGATTCTTGCTGCTACATTCTTTAGACTGGCATACCTTGTGCCCCCTGGTGTTTGAGATATGCCACCATGGTCACATTGTCGGAGTATATCCGAACATGATGGTTCTTGACCAGGGCCAATGCGGCTTTCAGTGACTCTTCCACTGCTGTCAATTCCCTTAGGTTTGATGATCCGGATTTTATGTTCTGGGGCCACTGCCCCTGAAAGTATGAGTCTCCGACCACCGCCCCCCAGCCTCTCAGGCTGGCATCGGTACATAGTACCTTTAGAGGAAGTTGATCCCAACTTATTCCTCGTCTCAGGTTCCGGTAATTCAGCCACCACCAAAGGCTCGTTTTTACATGTCCTGGAAGCGGAATCCTCTTTGATAGGTTGTTCGGATACTTTTTCGCGTTCATCAGGACATATGATTGGAGGACTCGCGTATGAGCTTGTGCCCAAGATACCGCCTGAATGCATGCTGTCAGGGAACCCAAGATGGACATGGCGTCTGTTGTGAGTTCATTTTCCCCTTCGTCACTGAGGTCTAGTGAACTCCCTATTCTGGTGAAGGAAGGTAGTGAGCCTTATTATCAGGCACCTGGGACTAATGAGGATGACTGGCTGAGTGGAGTCACTGACTGGATATAAGGCTGCCGACGCCCTTCTGCCCTGCGGGTGATTTCTCTGTGGACTCCTAGGACACCAGTCTGATTCCTGCTTCCCTAAAGCTAAGTTTTCTGCTTTGCCTTTTGCATTTATGTTTTGTTTTTGTTTTCCTTGCTTTTCTGGATTCTGCCATTCCCTGCTGGGGTGAGCTGAATCTCCTTTTGCCTGTTGCTCTGTCTTCAGAATATTCCTGAGTACTGACATAGCTTTTTTGAAGCCTAGCGTCTTCAGGGCGTTTTTCACTGTCAGTCTGTTGGCTCTTATTTTCATAGGGTTTTTCACGGATTGCAGACAGCAGCCTTCCTGTCCTTTCCTATCTAGGTAGTTTGGGCCCCGTCTTTGCTCAGTCTATCTTTCTGTCTGTGTTAGTGTTTTCATCTTGCTTCACCGTCATTATATGTTGGGTGCTGCCTATTGCTTTGGGGTCTGCTCTGGGGTAGTTTAGATTTCCCCTTTCTTTCTGTAGGCCTATTTAATTCTCCGGCTGTGATCGAGGGGTCTAGGGCATCGTAGGAACCCCCCACGGCTACTGTTAGTTGTTGTGATAGGATCAGGGGTCTGCAATCCGATAGCTGCCAACTGCTCTGGTTTTCTGGACTTAGCTAGCATTTCTGTTTTTGCCTCCTTCGGTGACTCAATCATAACAGGCGTCCCTCAGTGTTGGCGCCCTCTGGTCTCTGAACCGGATTATTTTCTGCCGAAGGTCTCTTTGCCGCTCTTCGGGGAGATAGGAGGTTCTTTCTGCTGAATCCAAGAGGATCCCCAGGAATTTCCTCCTCGGGGAAGGATAGAGGGCCGACTTTTGGAGATTCGGTATCCACCCCAGGCCTTCGAATATTTGTAGGGTCCTTGATACGTCCTGGTTTAGCCGGATTACTGATGGTGCGATGATCAGCAGATTGTCTAGGTACGGCACGATGCATATCCCTTGAAGTCGGATAGAGATGACCGCTTCCCTCATTATCTTCGTGAACACCCTTGGTGCTGGGGATACCCCAAACGGCAGGGCGTTGAATTGGAGGTGGTGGATTCCTTGGTTGTGGGAGATCGCGAACCTCAGGAACTTTCGGTGGTCTGGATGAATGGGGACGTGATAATACGCATCCCTCAGGTCTATCGTGGCCATTTGCCAGTTTCGTCCAATCAGCGGAATCGCTGAGCTCACCGATTCCATCTTGAACCTTCGGTACTTGATGAAGTGGTTCAGGGGCTTTAGATTTATTATGAGCCTGTGTTTTCCTGAAGGTTTTCTTATCAGGAACAGGCGAGAATAATGCCCCCTGCCCTCCTCTTGTGGAAGTACATATGAGACCACTTTTTCCCGTAGAAGTTCTTCTATCTGACGCATCAATATTTCCTGCAGAACTGAGGACTGTGTCGGAGTAATTCTTAGGGCGTGGGGGGGTGCTCGAACTCCAGCTTCAGCCCATACTGTATTGTGTGCAGGACCCACTGGTTTGAAGTCGTGGCCTGCCACTGGGCGAGAAACTGTGTGAGTCGACCCCCTACCCGGGAGTCACTGCTTCTCCCGGGGCTGCTGCTGTTGGGGCACAAGGATGTTTCTCCCTTTACCCTCTTTTGGGTAGCTCCATCGACCCGTTTTGCCCTTTCTCCTGAATGGCCTCTGGGAGGTCTGCTCTCTTGAGGGACGAAAAAACCGCCTCTTGGTGGATTTCAGTTCCGGCAATGCTTTATTCTTGTCCGAGGCTTTCTCTAGAATGTCATCTAGGACCGGCCCGAACACGTGGTGTCCTTGGAAAGGGATAGCACACAATTTTGTCTTGGGGGTGATATCACCCCCCATGACTTCAGCCACAAGGCTCTCCTGGCCAAGTTTGAAAGGACAAGGGACCTTGCTGCCACCTGTACCGTTTCTCCTGAGGCATCCACTAAATATCCTGTTGCCTTCTGGAGAATTGATAGGGAGTCTAGGATTTCCTCTCTTGGGGTACCCCCCGATAGGTGGTCTTCCAACGTGCGTAGCCAGAAAAATAAAGATCTGGCTATGCAGGTGGATGCAATATTTGCCTTGAGCAGGTTCGCGGAGGCCTCCCAGGACTTTTTAAGATGGCTCTCTATTTTTCGATCCATCGGATCTTTTAATTGGGAGGCATCCTCAAAGGGTAAGGACGTTTTCTTAGTGACCCTAGGCACTTGAATGTCTATTTTAGGGATCTCCCAAATAGAGTTATCACCCTCTAGGGGAAACTGTTTTTTTAGCTCAGAGGGCACCGTAAGTGCCTTCTCGGGGGAGGACCACTCCTGAGCTATTAAATCCTGTATGACCTCATGAACCGGGAAACCCCTTCTACCTCTGGGTTTCAACCCTCCAAACATCTCATCCTGGACTGAGAGTTTGATCTCCTCCTCCTCTAATCCCATGGTATTTCTCACCATGGATACTAACTCCTCCATATCCTCTGAGGAGAAATAATATTTTTTGGCATCATGACTGGAGGTGGACGTGGAGCCCTCATTTTCCCAGACATCCTCCGATCCAGAAGAACGGACCTCTCCCGAGTCTGTCAGCTTCCACAGGTGCTCTCTTCTGCTTTTTTGGGGCTGGGCCCTGGGCCGCGGGGGTCTGGGCTGCTATGGAGGTCTGCACCTCCTGTCTGATGAGAGTCTTTATGCTGTCAAACAGGGAGGGTTGCTCGGTACACAGGATATTTTGCGTACAGGGTTGGCATAACATCTTCCTGTAGTCAGAAGGAAACCTGGCACCACAAATACCACACTTGCGGGGATTTTTAGGGACCGAGGCCTCGTCTTCCTGCAAGAAGAAGAGAGGCTCACTCAGACCTGGGCCACCATAGTTTGACAGAGAAGGGACCAGCCCTGCTACTCACTGTAGGAGGGGGAATGCTGGGCTCTGCAGATGCTGCAGCTGAGGGTTCACCATCCATGCTGAACACACCACAGACACACTGCGCTTACCTGGAGCTGCTGCACCCTTTTGAGGGTGTTGCTGGCGTTTCATCCTGTGGTGCTCCTCCTTCCTCCCCTGTCCCTGGGGAGGATGCTGGTCGACCCCCGCCGCCATTAGAGGCTTTCCCCGGGTCCCCCGGGTGTCGGCGCGCGTTTCCCCCTTACAGGACGCCGGAGGCCGCAAACCGGAAGTGCACGTCACCGCAACTTCCGGTTCACTGCCCGCCCCCTCTGGCGCGCGCGCCGGCTTCCTCCTGCAGCACTGGAAGGAGGGAGGATACCGGGGAGCTGTGCAGGACCCCGCAGGCACCATACCGCCCCGCTTTACCCCGGAGGGCGCGGGAGGGGCGGCAATGTCCCGAGTCACATCGCGGTGGAGACGGGAGCAGCATAAGGAGGAGGAGAGGCGAACCCCACGACCTCGGCTGCCCAGCTTCAGTGAGTATCCAGGGCTCCGCTCGCTGGCCACGGCAGCCCCTTGAGACCTCTTCATGCCCCGATAGGGGACAGGAAAAACACTGAGGTAGCAGGAAGGGGAGGGTTATTTAACCTCTTTGTGTTCCTGTCCCCTATTAGGGCGGGGAGACAACCTCCAAGGTGGCTGTCGTGGAAGGTGACTAGAGAAAAGTTATATCCAGTAAAATGTCACCGGCGGCACCTGTCCAGTATCATCTATCTCTTACTTATAGATGCTACTGGACAGGCGCCGCCGGTGACATTTTGCTGGATGTAAAAAAAATTTTTTCTCAGCCTCACAATAGCCACAATATTATAGGCATTATAAAATAAAATATCTATAATATTATACAGTATGCATTACGTAAAAATGGGGGCAGGTCACTGAGGGATCAGTGACCTGTCATAAGCCAATAGAGATGCATATGTAATCAGAGCACCACATAAAGCCCCGCCCCAGAGCACGAGAATCTCATTAACTGAAAACTACAACTAAAAATTAAACAACAATCACAAGACGGATTTCATCAACAGGTATCAATGTAATCAGTATAACGGTGCCAATCTGACACTGTCTGTAGGTTACTGTGCACAATCTTGCTGACAGGTTCACTTTCATAGAATCATAGAATCATAGAGTTAGAAGGGACCTCCTGGGCCATCTGGTCCAACCCCCTGCTCAAAGCAGGATTCGCTAAATCATCCCAGTCAGATATCTGTCCAGCCTCTGTTTGAAGACTTCCATTGAAGGAGAACTCACCACCTCTCGTGACCGCCTGTTCCACTCATTGATCACTCTAACTGTCAAAAAGTTTTTTCTAATATCTAATCTGTGTCTCCTCCCATTCAGTTTCATCCCATTGCTTCTAGTCTTTCCTTGTGCAAATGAGAATAAAGTTGATCCTTCTACAATGTGACAGCCCTTTAGATATTTGTAGACAGCTATTAAGTCTCCTCTCAGTTTTCTCTTTTGCAAACTAAACATTCCCAAATCCTGCAACCTTTCCTCATAAGACAGGGTTTGCAGACCGGTCACCATTCTGGTCGCTCTTTTCTGAACTTGCTCCAGTTTGTTGATGTCCTTTTTAAAATGTGGTGCCCAAAACTGGACACAATATTCCAGATGAGGTCTGACCAAAGAGGAGTAGAGGGAAATAATGACTTCACGTGATCTAGACTGTATGCTTCTGTTAATACATCCTAGAATTGCATTTGCCTTTTTTGCTGCTGCATCACAGCATTTGGCATTTGGAAGAGGCGATGGAGAGCTTTTGTTAAGACTATCAGGGAGTTACAGACTCACATAAGTGAGGCCGATCCCAGCACAATCAAACTATCATACAGAACAATAAGGTAAAAAAAAGACATTTTTTCCTCTATGTTACATCCCCAACAAAAACATATATTTGAGGGGAGAACTCCAACCGTAAGCCGGACTTGCACTCATTTATGGTGGAACATTGGAGCTACTATGAGTCCTGACCAGAAGGGTAGAGAAAGTATTAGCACCCCCCATTTCAGGAGATTGTGCATTAATCTGAATTCCTTAGGATCGAAAACATAATGGAGTTTATGACGAGGAGTGAATCTATGAAACCAAGGCTCGAGCCATGCCAACACATCTCCTGCAGGTGTGAATAAATGAAAATTACAGCCATCTGACACGTACAGCTTAGAGATATATCATGGCACAGGTGTAAAGGTTTTCCTGTAGTTTATCACAAGCTTCCTTGAAATCAGTTTAATAAAAATTGAAAAGTCAGGAAAAGGGGAAACTCTGTTATTGTACAGAAATTCACACTTGGCCTCACTGCACTTTTAATGATGTCGAACATAAAAATGAAGTTTGGCCTGAAAGACTGGACCTGGTCTTGTAGGGACCATATGAGACATTCAGCAGCACAGAAAGGAGAGAAGGTAGATTCATCCAATAAGATATCAGGGTTCTAGGAAGCCAACAGCACCATTACCCTCCGCTTTCTCTTACAAGCCCATCATGAAAATTTTCTTTAAGTAATTTTCTAACTTGTCAGCACATTCTATGTATGTTTTCATTTGGCTTTGTAGTTTACAGATCTGTGTAGGTAAGGGTCAGCATCTTTTAATCCAATGGGAAGGTGGATCCTCCAGGTTATAAGTTCTATAGAGAAGGGCTTTCAATGCCCAAAGTCATTTGAACAGTTTTGGGTGGAGGAGAATGTTGTGGTCAGGAGGCAAAATGGTCATCACACAATTGTGATACGGCCGGACTACACCACAGATAAAGCCGCCACAGCCGGTGACTGAGAAGAATCTGTGACTTCTCTACGTTTAGTGATTACTACTCACCTGGGTAGTCATATGTAGGAATCTCCTCTTTACGCCGCTCATCACCCCTCACATATGTCTCTGTAGTATTAATATGGGTCAGATCTTCACCCTGAAACAAATATTGTAAAAATCACAGACATCTATGATTAGCTCTAATCCTGCCATCGCTACCGTTCTCATTACACAAGTATAAAACAGATAATACTGGTGGATAAAACAAGACTGAGCACAAGACCCTCACAGCCGTCTACACATCATAGGGGAGATCTCATGACACCTTCTCTCCATCTACCTGATGATCCTGAGGAACATCGGGATCTTCTTGTTTATAGTCCTGTGGAA
This sequence comes from Dendrobates tinctorius, assembly GCF_039654945.1. Taxonomy (NCBI): domain Eukaryota; kingdom Metazoa; phylum Chordata; class Amphibia; order Anura; family Dendrobatidae; genus Dendrobates; species Dendrobates tinctorius. The sequence continues at coordinate 12,875,473 of NW_027361794.1, forward strand.
GAAGAGGACGGGGACATCTCTCTGGTGTTGTCATCTTACTGGATAGAACTGAAGAAAACACATACAGGGACTGACTACATTCTTTACATACATTATAGGCCGTGTGTATTTAGTCCTGTCTATTACCTGGTGAAGTGAGGGGCTGGGGAACCTCCATCATGACGTCCTTGTACAGATCTTTGCGTCCTTCTAAATACTCCCACTCCTCCATGGAGAAATAGACAGCGACATCCTGACACCTTATAGGAACCTGACACATACAATGATACCGTCATCCCCCAATCCCTTCATAGCATTACTGTATAATGTCCCAGCATTCCCAGCAGTGTCACCTCTCCTGTCAGCAGCTCAATCATCTTGTAGGTGAGTTCCAGGATCTTCTGGACATTGATTTCCTCATGTATCAGGGGATGAGGTGGAGGCCCTGTGATTGGGCTCAGGGGTCTTCCCCATCCCTCAGACACAGGGGCCTGACAGCGCTCACTAGAGGTCTTCTTCACTACTGCGTATTTCTGGTTATGGAGAGACACATTAATAAATCTCACTACAGACATTTCCAGAGTCCTCACCTCTCCAGTTCTGTCCATCTGTTATTCCCATAGATAAGAATGATATAATGTGACGTCATCAGAATTTCTCACCTCTCCAGTAAGCTGGAAGAGGATCTCTAGGGTGAGGTGTAATATCCTCTCCGCCATCTTGTCTCTGTCCATATCCATCTTTGATGGGTAAATCAGGAAAATTTTCTTTTGTAGAAGATCTTCACTGAGAGGATCCGATATTGTAGAGACCTGAATGAGAAGATGAGCCGATGTAACATCATAAAAATCCTGTGTAATAATACAATTACTGGAGATAATAAGGGAAACATATGAGGAGATTTATTATTTTACAGTATTTAGTTTCCTTCTTTACATCTACTAATAAAACCTATATATTTAGGCCACAGACAACAAGCAGTTTCTCCCTCGGAGTCGGCAGCTGAATACGTTTCTCATAGACTCATCTTCCATAACGCTAATTCTCGTCTCATTTACCGACACTGGAATCGGCATTAGCAATACTGCAGGAGATATTCATTACACGGGACAGGAGAAATAACTACTTCATGATGAGGACGACATCTTCATCTTCTACTACGGCTCTAGACACATATTTGGCCGGAGTCCGTCACTGACTCCATCCCCACCGGCCGTCTATATGAAGGTTTCCCGTCTTCCCTGCACTGTAATTTTCCATGTCTGATTCACGCACAGAAGTTTGAGGCTTTTATAAAAGCTTTTTTTGTTTGCACAAACAACTTGGACAGAAATGATCTGATCCCAAAGTCTCCATGTACAGTGACTTATGGGGTTTATTTCTGGCCTTAGGCTTTCCTATATTACAGGAAAAACACCAGAAAAACAACAGATATTAAAATGTTTCAACTGAAAACTGGCACCAACAATTCTTGCAAAAATAAAAGTGCCTTTTCCGCGCTAAACAATCACCTAAGGGTTAACAGCTAATTGCCGGCTGCGGCTCATACACACCAAGTGCAGTTTGGAGGTGTGGATCTATGTGACGGTGCCTACGATTTATCTTTGGATTTTGCAATACAATAATTAAAGCAAAATAAGACGACCCTGCTCCTAAGAGCTTACAATCTACAGTGAGGTGAGGGAGATACAAAGTACAGGTGTGTAATTACAATGGTGTATTTATAATGATTGTCCGGCCATCTTGAGGGAATGGGGGATAGATGGAAATAGTGAACGGGCTACACACGCACAGTTACACATAAAATGACTTTGATTAGTGAACATGATAGGCCGCTCTGAACTAAGGTGTTTTGAGGGAGCGCTTAAAACTATGCAAATTGTGGATAGTCCTAGTTTCTTGGGGTAGAGAGTTCCAGACGATTGGCACAACGTGGAAGAAGTCTTGGATACAGGAGTGGGAGGAACGGATTAGTGCAGAGGTTAGTCGAAAGTCGTTTGCAGAGTGTAGTGGTTGGTTTGGCTGATAGACAGAAATGAGGAAGGAGATGTAGGAGGGTGCCACACTGTGGAGAGCTTTGTGGGTGAGAACAAGTGCTTTGAATTGGATCCTATAATAAATGGGCAGCCAATGTAATGATTGGTAAAGAGCAGATGCGTCCGAGTACCAATTAGCCAGATGGACGACCCTGGCTGCTGCATTAAGTATGGACTGGACAGGGGAAAGTTGAGTAACAGGGAGGCCAATTAATATAGCGTTGCAGTAGTCCAGGTGGGAGTGGATCAAGGCGACAGTGAGGGTTTTTGTTGTTTCCATGGTGTGAAAAGGGCGGATTCTAGAGATGTGCTTTAGGTGTAAGTGGCAAGAGGGGGCAAGAGATTGTATATGGCATGTGAAGGAGAGATTGGTGTCAAATATTGTTTTGTCTCCAACATCTGATTTATAATCCTGATTATCTGCTTGTTAATGTTTACAGTGTTTTGGGCTCCATCTAGTGACCAGAGTCATAACTGCAGTGTCATTTTACTTTCACTTTGCTTGTAATTTTTCCCTCCGTTGCAGTGCATTCTGGTAAGCTTTTGCAGTGCATTCTGGTAAGGTTGCAATGCATCCTGGTAGCCTTTTGCAAAGGATTATAGTATTTCCCTCCAGTCCACCATTTTCCTTCAGCCTGCATTCAGGAAGCATCTAATTTCTCTTCTCCCCTTGTGATAGCATCTGTTAGGCGTCAGGTTTCTGCGTCTGCTCTGCAGGAATCCAGAGCCTCACATTCTGCGGTCTCCTGCTGTCTTTCTACTGCAGGGGAGATTGCTTTGCAGCAGACCGCTCCAGAGACTAAGTCCCTCTGTGCTCCTACTGGGCATGCTCACGAGACGATCTCCCATTGGAGTCATGTGCCCAGGTCCTGTTCCAGATCTCATTGGTCCATCTCGGAGATCTGGAGGGTCCCGCACGGCTATAAAAACTGTACTTGCTATGTGTGAATGGTGACGGATGTATGACTCTGGTGACTGACTCATTTGAAACCCCTTCCCTCTGATATTACACATGGTGATAGGGAATTAGTTTAGTAGTCAGCGCCAGTCTGTGGCAAGCCTTAAGCCACTGTGCTCACTGCACCGCTACGCTAGCGTCCAACATCGTGCTTACTATCTGGCTTTGTCGTGGAGCGGCAGTGTCCTACGTCATGCTGCACTTGCAGCCCTTCTAGGCGTTCGCAGCAGCGACATCGCACACCCGGTAGGTCTAGAGGGACGCAGCTCCTCTGTCTTGGGTACTGCTCCTTTGACCAGATACCATGTGTGCATCTACCTGAAACCTGTGTCACTAACAGGCTCAGCATTTTGTATGTTTTTGTTGCGGCACCTCTGTGTGTGAACAGAGGCTGCTCTGCGCACTCAGGGTGAAGTTTAACCCGTGTGCATCATACCACCATATTGCTTGTCTGCCACCACTTAGCAGCAGTTATATCACCTACTGCACGGTGGACCCCGAGCGGCGAACGCACTTTATTATTATTTTGTTTAGTGTGTTCCGCCGTTCCTAACAGCATCACTGGTATGTATTTATTTTTCCTGTATCCAATTCCTGTCCCATATTAGCCTGCTTAGTTAGTTCTCCTCTGGTTAGCTATTAGTCCAGATGTTGATTTATATTGTATTATGTATATATGAATCCCTGATGTGCCCTGTATTGACTGAGTGTATATATGTTTTGTTTGCAATTTCACCGCATATCAATATACCAACACATTCAATAAAGCACAGATTCAACTACAGTCTCCTTATTGGACCTGGTATAGCGGTTTAGCTGCCTGTATAAGCTGCAATGACATCTGTCTCATTCAGTGAGGACAGAACAGTGAAACAGCGGCCATCCAGCTAGTGGGAATTCAGAAAGAAGAGTCTTCCATCCTGCAGGGGCCAGTGAAACAGCAGCCATCCAGCTAGTGGGAATTCAGAGAGAAGAGTCATCCATCCTGCAGGGGCCACTGAAACAGCAGCCATTCAGCTAGTGGGAATTCAGAGAGAAGAGTCTTCCATCCTGCAGGGGCCAGTGAAACAGCAGCCATCCAGCTAGTGGGAATTCAGAGAGAAGAGTCTTCCATCCTGCAGGGGCCAGTGAAACAGCGGCCATCCAGCTAGTGGGAATTCAGAGAGAAGAGTCATCCATCCTGCAGGGGCCAGTGAAACAGCAGCCATCCAGCTAGTGGGAATTCAGAGAGAAGAGTCTTCCATCCTGCAGGGGCCAGTGAAACAGCGGCCATCCAGCTAGTGGGACTTCAGAGAGAAGAGTCTTCCATCCTGCAGGGGCCAGTGAAACAGCAGCCATCCAGGGGGTGGGAATTCAGAGAGAAGAGTCTTCCATCCTGCAGGGGCCAGTGAAACAGCGGCCATCCAGCTAGTGGGAATTCATTGAGAAGAGTCTTCCATCCTGCAGGGGCCAGTGAAACAGCAGCCATCCAGGGGGTGGGAATTCAGAGAGAAGAGTCTTCCATCCTGCAGGGGCCAGTGAAACAGCGGCCATCCAGCTAGTGGGAATTCAGAGAGAAGAGTCATCCATCCTGCAGGGGCCACTGAAACAGCAGCCATCCAGCTAGTGGGAATTCAGAGAGAAGAGTCTTCCATCCTGCAGGGGCCAGTGAAACAGCAGCCATCCAGCTAGTGGGAATTCAGAGAGAAGAGTCTTCCATCCTGCAGGGGCCAGTGAAGCAGCGGCCATCCAGCTAGTGGGAATTCAGAGAGAAGAGTCATCCATCCTGCAGGGGCCAGTGAAACAGCAGCCATCCAGCTAGTGGGAATTCAGAGAGAAGAGTCTTCCATCCTGCAGGGGCCAGTGAAACAGCGGCCATCCAGCTAGTGGGACTTCAGAGAGAAGAGTCTTCCATCCTGCAGGGGCCAGTGAAACAGCGGCCATCCAGCTAGTGGGAATTCAGAGAGAAGAGTCTTCCATCCTGCAGGGGCCAGTGAAACAGCAGCCATCCAGGGGGTGGGAATTCAGAGAGAAGAGTCTTCCATCCGGCAGGGGCCAGTGAAACAGCGGCCATCCAGCTAGTGGAAATTCAGAGAGAAGAGTCTTCCATCCTGCAGGGGCCAGTGAAACAGCAGCCATCCAGCTAGTGGGAATTCAGAGAGAAGAGTCTTCCATCATGCAGGGGCCAGTGAAACAGCGGCCATCCAGCTAGTGGGAATTCAGAGAGAAGAGTCATCCATCCTGCAGGGGCCACTGAAACAGCAGCCATCCAGCTAGTGGGAATTCAGAGAGAAGAGTCTTCCATCCTGCAGGGGCCAGTGAAACAGCAGCCATCCAGCTAGTGGGAATTCAGAGAGAAGAGTCTTCCATCCTGCAGGGGCCAGTGAAACAGCGGCCATCCAGCTAGTGGGAATTCAGAGAGAAGAGTCATCCATCCTGCAGGGGCCAGTGAAACAGCAGCCATCCAGCTAGTGGGAATTCAGGGAGAAGAGTCTTCCATCCTGCAGGGGCCAGTGAAACAGCGGCCATCCAGCTAGTGGGACTTCAGAGAGAAGAGTCTTCCATCCTGCAGGGGCCAGTGAAACAGCGGCCATCCAGCTAGTGGGAATTCATTGAGAAGAGTCTTCCATCCTGCAGGGGCCAGTGAAACAGCAGCCATCCAGGGGGTGGGAATTCAGAGAGAAGAGTCTTCCATCCGGCAGGGGCCAGTGAAACAGCGGCCATCCAGCTAGTGGAAATTCAGAGAGAAGAGTCTTCCATCCTGCAGGGGCCAGTGAAACAGCAGCCATCCAGCTAGTGGGAATTCAGAGAGAAGAGTCTTCCATCATGCAGGGGCCAGTGAAACAGCGGCCATCCAGCTAGTGGGAATTCAGAATGAAGAGTCTTCCATCCTGCAGGGGCCAGTGAAACAGTGGCCAGCTAGTGGGAATTCAGAGAGAAAAGTCTTCCATCCTGCAGGGGCCAGTGAAACAGCGGCCATCCAGCTAGTGGGAATTCAGAAAGAAGAGTCTTCCATCCTGCAGGGGCCAGTGAAACAGCGGCTATCCAGCTAGTGGGAATTCAGGGAAAGACAGCCTTCCATCCATCCTGCAGGAACTAGTGAAACAGCAGTCATCCACCTTGTGAGATTCAAGTCACCAGCTACACAGAGATTTAACACAGCTACAGCAATCTCTGCACAGCCAAGCATCAGGAAAAATAGAAGTGGATCCAGCTCACTCACAGGGCTTATTTAAAAATTAGAAAATTTTTATTGGATGATCCTTAAAAAATTCAAAATGACAAAACAGACATCTCAGATGGCACAGCAATGACAGTCCAAAGTAGAACACCTGCAATGGACAAATTCCAAGACATTGTTACTAAAGACTTGAAAAAACTGCATGACACTGTTCACACAAAGAAAAAGCCTAATTTAACTGTAGAGGAAAATGACGCCCTGAAAACCCTTATGACAAATAAAAACTTACTCATCAAGATGTCAGATAAAGGTGGTTCTGTAGTAGTTTTGAACAGCTGTGATTATGTTGCTGCTATAGAAACTCATCTACAGGATACAAAAACGCATTTAGCCCTGACTAATGACCCGACCTTATTTTTCAGAGATAAAATCAACAAAATTATTTCTGAAGGTTTTACTTTGGGTATTTTTTCCAAAAAAGAAGCTGAATTTTTATCGGTGACATCGCCTGTCATTCCTATCATGCACGCGTTGCCCAAAACACATAAATCTTTATCACCTATTTCTATCAGACCTATAGTCTCAGGCATAGGTTCATTAAGCGAGCATCTGGACGCATGGCATTACAGCCCTTAGTATATCGCATACCTGGCTTTTTGCAGGATTCACGCGATATCTTGTGCATGTTTCAAGATTTTCCATGGTCTCATGAATACACCTGGATCACATGTGACATCTCCTCACTCTATACCTGCATTCCCCAACATATAGCAGTTCTGGCCATCCAACATCATTTAGACAGGTACAGTGTATACACAGCCGAATTAAAGAAATACATAAAATCTACACTCTCTTTTCCACTCGAACATAATTATTTTATGTTCAATGGAAAGTTTTTCATACAAATTAGTGGAGTGGCAAAGGGGGCCATATTTTCACCGACTGTAGCCGATCTAACTATGGCGTGGTGGGAGGAGTGCTATGTGTACACTTCTTGCAATCCTTTTTCTTCGTCTATAAAATTATATGCCAGGTATATAGATGATATAATTATTGTTTGGGCGGGGGAGACTTCAGAGATTAAAAATTTTATTTTTTATTTAAATGATAATCAGTTCAATCTCCATTTCACATGTAATCATCACCGTGAGAAAATCACTTTTTTGGATTTAGAACTTAATGGTATTGATGGCTGTGGTATTGTCAGCAAAACTTACAGGAAATCTACTGCTGGCAATACAATACTTGATGTGCGCTCTTTTCATTCCTCTCATGTAACCAAGGCAATTCCTGTAGGCGAATTTATTAGAGCAAAAAGAAACTACAGCTCTGCTGTAGGTTTTCATAATGAGCCTGAAAACATCAAACAGCGCCTCTCTAAATGACACTATCCCAACTGGAGTCTGAACAGGGCACATAGAATCGCTGACAAGAAGGATAGGGCAGATTTACTTAATAAAGTCAAAATTCCAGCAACAGATAATTCCAACAAGATTCCAACTTTAGTTTTGACACACAGTTCATATTTTAGGTCCACTTCCCAAATAGTGCAGCGCAACCTACACATTTTATATGATGACCCAGTTATCACATACATTTTGAAAGATGGTATTCAAATAGTGCCAAGGAAAGCAAAAACCTTAGGAAATGCATTGTCACCTAGCTTACATGTAACTTATGATAATAGGCCCACATCACAAACATGGCTATCTGTTATGAGCTCATTTTCTGCTCCACCAGCTGGGAGTTCTTCTTCCGTTCTCCCTCTGGTAGTGACAGGAGGTAGTGAGGTTAGTTTAATTGGTAATGGTCTGCCACCTGACGAGGAGGATAGTGATTGGATCTCTGGAGTATCAGACTGGATATAAGACAGCCAATGCCCTATCCCGTTGCTGGTGATTCAGTCTGTTTCTCAGGTCTGGGACTTCAGCTCTGCTCCAGTCATCTCAAGTTAAGTTTGTTTTTTGCTAATGTTCACACTTGCTCATGTTGGTCAACTCAGTTTTTTTGTGGTCAGCCAGCCGGCTGTGCTGTGCTGAATTTCCACTCTTATTTATCTGTATTTGCCAATTTGCCTTTTTGTCCTTTATTAGATTGGCCTCTTTTTGCTCTGTCTCAGAATATTCCAGAGTGCTGTTATAGTGGGAGAAGTCTAGTGACTTCAGGGTTAATTTTGTTATCAGAAGCGTTGGACATTATTTTTGGTAGGGTTTTTTGGCAGATTGCAGACAGTATCTTTCCTTTCCTGTCCTTTCAAGTTAGTTTGGCCCCATCGTTTGCTCAGCCTATTTTTCTGCCTTTGTTTGTGTTTTCATCTTGCTTCACCGTCAATACATGTGGGGGGCTGTCTTTCCTTTGGGGTCTGCTCTGGGGAGTTAGTTTTCCTCTTTTCTTACTTTAGGCTTATTTAGCTCTCCGGTTGTGACGAGGCGTCCAGGACCACCGTAGGCACGCTCCACGACTGCTTCTAGTTATGTGTTAAGATCAGGGCTCTGCAGTCTGCATAGTTACCAACCTCTCTGGTTTTCTGAGACTTAGTGTTTGTTGCTTTTTTCCTCCTCGGTGACCCATTCATAACAGCTATCCCTCAAAGGTTTTCATAAATGCGGTCAGTCTCCATGTAAAACCTGTATGGTAGCTTTCAAAACCAACCATTTTTACAACCATGATCACAGCAAAAAATTCAGCATTAAGAGCTTCCTACACTGTAACAGTGACCATGTGGTATATATTATGGAATGTTCGATTTGCAACCTTAAATATGTTGGTTCTACCATCCGTAAGCTCAAGACAAGAATCAGAGAACATCTTTATGACATTGAGGAGTCCACTGACAGAAATATGTCACATGTATCTAAACACTTCATTGAGTGTCATAATCGCAGCAAAACAGGCTTACGAGTTTATGTTATCGATCGTATACCCAAACATATTCGAGGTGGCAATCACACTGATGCGGTATGTAACAAAGAAGCATACTGGATTTTTTTTACTGAGCACATATGCCCTCACAGGGTTAAATCTCAGACGAGAAGCTATGCTGCATTATTAGCAAAGGAAGAGAAAAGGAGAGGAGGGAAGAAAGTAGAAAATATATATATATATATATATATATACACATATATGTTTTAATTTTCAAAAAAGTTGTTTTTTTTTCTTTTGCTAATTTAAAATGGTTGTTTCCTATTGTGAAAAATGTTGGTATTGATGCAGTACAGGTTATCATCATCCTCTTTTTGGTGATTTTTTCCAGATCAAATTATAAACATACATTTTTCTGATACATATCAATTATATTTTGAATTTTTTGTAACATATCTTTACTTGTCTTTCAATCGTTCACTGTGCTGCTTGCAATTGTGCCTCTTGCTCCTATGCCATTGTTGGTTTCCTTATACCTTCCCATGTGTTTTGTGTTTTATCATTAGTGCATTAGTATATTTTAATCCTTGTTTGTATTTCACTTTGTAACCAGTGTTTAAGAGCCGTGTTGCTCGAAACGCGTATGGTCTCATTACACATCACCCCCTGTCATTGCTGTGCCATCTGAGATGTCTGTTTTGTCATTTTGAATTTTTTAAGGATCATCCATTAAAAATTTTCTAATTTTTAAATAAGCCCTGTGAGTGAGCTGGATCCACTTCTATTTTTCCTATTGCCTTGGACGCTGTGCAGCAGTGAGGAAGCCGTGCTCCTTCTTGTGCTTGGAATTACATCTCAGGGGTGAGCTGAATGTTCTCTTTTGTTACAGCCAACCATCCCCCCAAGACACCATTTCCCCCAAATCACACAGGACAAAATCTGTTACTTTCATCTCCTCAAAGACTATATCCATGAGCAGCGCGGTCGCCATTGCACGCGCAAGCTGAAGCCGCCAAAATGAGAGCAAGCTATGCTGAAGAAGAGATGCAACTTAAAATAGAGAAAGCATGCCTAGATGACCAAGAGAGAAAGTCACGCTTAGAGAGAGATGAGCAAGAGAGAGAGACAAAGTTAGAGAAGGCACGTGTGGATGCTGCCTTAGAGAGCCTAGCAGCAAAAAGAGAAGCTGCTGCAGCCCTAGCTGAAGCAGAATCGCTAAAAGCCGTGCACAACCCTGAGCTGCGTAGCCGAAGCAGTACGTCAAGTCTGAAGTTGCCACTGCAAGATTCGCCACAACGCACATCTCAGTATGTTAATGAACTTCCTGATCCAAACTAAAACCAAGAACACGACACATCCAGTGAAGCGAGTGAGAGTCATCATGAGGCTCAGCTCCAAGAAAACGTAGCGCAAAACAATTCTGCTAAGGACTACCTTGCTCCTCACCAGGTAATCAATGTGAATCACCTTGCTGACACACCGCACGTCAGACCGAAGCAATATGACACCAGCTGGCGCCACCCTGAGGATGCTAACAGGTATGAACGCACCTCACATCACTATCAGGGTGACACATCACCAGTATACTCTGCTGACAACCGGTTCACAACAGAATTTGCTAAGTTCTTCACACGACGTGATCTGGTTGCCAAGGCACTCATGAAATTCACTGACCAAGCTGAAGGTTACTGTACTTGGAAAGCTTAATTCCAAAACGTCACTACAGACTTGGGGCTACAACATAGGGAAGAGATAGACCTCTTAGTCAAATACCTGGAAGAAGAGTCAGTCACACATGCAGTAAGGATCAGAGACATTAATATAAATCATCCTGAGATCAGCCTCAAAGAGATCTGGAAGAGACTAGACGAGTGTTGCAGCTCAGCAGAGGTAATAGAGAGAGCCTTGATCAAAAGAATCGATGACTTTCCTAAAATATCTAACAAAGGTCTCCAGAAACTTAGAGAACTAAGTGACCTGCTAAAGGAAGTCCTAGTTTCCAAATGTGAAGGTGACCTACGTGGACTTGCATTCCTTGACACAGCCAAAGGTGTTAACCCTATAGTCCAAAAGTTGCCCTACAATCTACAGGAGAGGTGGCTCACACATGGTTCCAGGTATAAATATGAACACAGCGTTCCATTCCCTCTCTTCTCCATTCTTGTAGACTTTAGACACAAACAAGCGACAATTAGAAACGATCCCAGCTTTGACTTTGCAATGTCATATGCCACACCGTCACCAGCTGCAAATCTACGCAGAACATCTGTGGCAGTGCACAAGACTTATGTTTCTTCTCCAAGTTCCAATTATAGGTCTGCTGGCTGCTCCCAATCAGAGACAAAGGTACAAGAACCTGACAAGCAGTGCCCGCTCCATCAAAAGCCTCAGCCTCTCCTGAAATGCACAGCCTTCAGAGGTAAATCTATGCCAGATCGCAGAAGCTTCCTGAAAGAGAATGGTATCTGCTACAAGTCCTGCTCATTCACAACTCACCTCGCCAAGGATTATAAGGTCAGTGTAAAATGCACAGAATGTGGCACCACAGATCATAACACTGCTCTACTCCCTGGCCCAGCAACATGGAGTGCACAAAACATGCCAGCTGACAGTGAGCATGGCGGGGAGGAAAGGAGCACTGATGCAGCTATGCCAGAGATAACTTCACAATGTACAAAAGTCTGTAAAGGGACAGTAGACAGTAGGTCCTGTTCAAAAATATGTCTCGTCAGAGTGTACCCAAAGGGTCATAGAGACAAAGCTGTAAGACTGTATGCTATCTTGGATAATCAAAGTAATCGATCCTTGGCTAGATCAACATTCTTTGACCTATTCAACATCAAAGGGCCAAGCACCCCTTACTCATTAAAGACATGTGCAGGAACTGTGACAACAGCAGGCAGGAAAGCTACTGTCTACCAAATTGAGTCATTCAACGAACAATTCTGCCTACCACTACCTACAATCATCGAGTGTAATCAGATCCCAGACAACAGATCTGAAATACCTACCCCAGATGTGGCAATCCATCACGCTCACTTGAAATGCATAGCACACCTTATACCGGAATTCGACCATCAGGCCCAGATAATACTGCTGTTGGGAAGAGATATCCTACAGGTTCATAAAGTGTGAAATCATATCAACATATCAATGGACTCCACAATGCTCCCTATGCCCAAAAGCTAGAGCTAGGATGGGTCACAATATGAAACATATGCTTGGGACATATGCATGCCCCATATTCTGTGACAAGTATGCTAACAAATACATTGGAGAAAGGACACCCATTTCTGTTTCAACCTTGCAACAAGTTCCATGTCAAGGAACTACCACACAGCATCCAACTACCCAATCATTTAATAGACTTTACTCATGACAGCAGTATGGTGTCAGGAAGCTATGAGGATCAGTTGGGGTGCACAGTCTTCCAGAGAACTAAGCAAGACAACCAAGTGACAATGTCGGTAGAGGACAAGTTGTTCTTAGAGGTAATGGACAAGGGACTTGTAAAAGATGAGACCAACAGCTGAGTCGCACCTCTTCCCTCAGAACCCACAGACCACATCTACCAAACAACAGAAATCAGGCATTAAAACATTTCTCCTCTCTCAAACATAATCTGCAAGAGAAACCAGAGATGAAAGATCACTTTTTCTCCTTCATGTCAAAGATTTTTGAGAACTGCCATGCAGAACTAGCTCCCACTCTCAAATACTCTGAGGAATGCTGGTTCCTACCCATGTTTGGAGTATACCACCCTAAGAAACCGGGTCAGATTAGAGTGGTGTTTGACTCCAGTGCTAAGTTTGATGATGTCTCCCTGAATGATGTTCTACTGACAGGACCAGAACTCAATAACAAACCGCTGGGAGTACTTATGCGCTTCCGTAAGGATTGCATTGCTTTCGTCGCTGACATCCAGCAAATGTTCCATTGTTTCCTTGTGAGAGAGAGACAGGAACTTCCTGAGATTCTTCTGGTACAGAGACAATGATTCTACTAAAGAGGTCACAGAGTACCACATGAGAGTGCACATCTTTGGCAATAGTCCTTCACCTGCAGTCGCCATTTATGGACTCAAAAGGTCAGCTCAAGAAGGAGAAACAGAATACGGATCAGATGTCAGACAATTCATAGAAAAGGACTTTTATGTTGATGACTGTCTGAAAGCTATACCTTCAAATGAGACTGCCATCAGTCTTCTCAGGAGAGCCCAAGAGATGCTTGCTTGCTCTAACCTCAGGCTTCACAAAATAGCCTCAAACAGCCAAGAACCCATGAAAGCATTCCCTTCACAAGACTTGTGTAACGGTCTCAGAGACCTGGACCTGGGGTCAGACCCCACACCAATGCAATGCAGCCTTGGGCTTCTCTGGAATCTACAGTCAGACGCTTTCACCTTTCAGGTCAGCCAGGAAGAAAAGCCTTTCACACGCAGAAGTGTCCTGTCTACCATCAACAGCCTGTATGATCCCTTGGGTTTTGCAGCTCCTGTTACTATACTAGGGAAAGCCTTACTAAGAGACTTAACTAAGGAAACATCTGACTGGGATGCACCTCTGCCACCTGATAAGAGAATCCAGTGGGAAGTATGGAAGAACTCTTTAGCAGCCCTCTCCAGCCTGAACATGCAAAGACCATACACCCCTGTGCTGTCTACAGATATAAAGTACAAAGTCAAAGACTGTACGTATTTGCAGATGCTTCTGTCAAAGCAATTGCTGCTGTTGCCTATCTCAAAACTGTAGACTCCGAATGTCAGAGCCACATTGGATTCGTTATGGGGAAGGCCAAACTTTCTCCACAGCCAGAGCACACTATACCCAGGTTGGAGCTTTGTGCTGCACTCTTAAGGGCCTGTCACACTAAGTGTTATTGCTAGCAATATCGCTATAACATCACTTGTTTTTGTGACGTTATAGCGATATTGCTAGCGATATCGCTATGTCTGATACTTACCTCCGACCGCTCCCCCGCTGGTTATCGCTGATTGCACAAGAATGTCCTGGACCATTTCTCGTCGTCAGTGTCATGATCTCAGTGCGGGTTTGACTCGCACACGTGGGGTTAATGTCTGGAACCAGTGCTGATGACTGGCATTTCTGGGGTTAAAGGTTGTGATCCCGGTGCAGGCTTACCTGCACACCTGGGGCTATGATTGTGGCCTATCCCTGGTTCTGGGGGAGGCTTCTTATAGCCTCAGGAAGCTCCCATCCCTGTCAGTTATACTTTCGCCCTTGGCATTGTGTGGTGACCCCTGAGTGTGTTAGTGCTGTGTTCTGGTTACTTGATAATCTGTGTATGACTTGGTCTGTTCCCTGGATATCGCTTTGGATTCTGCCTGGTACCTCCTATGTCTGTTTGGTTTTGATCTCTGCTTGGCCCTGATTATCCGCTCTGTCTCCTCCCTGGTACTGTACTGATATCTTGTGTATGACCTTTGGCTTTGTCTGACCTCCCGTCTGTTTATCCCTCCTGTACCTCGCTGGTCTGTACTGTGCATGACTTCTGCTTTGCCATAATCTGAGTTCTCTGGCTTCTCTGACGGTAAGCCCCGCCCCCTTGCAGTCACGTGACCATAGGTCCTGTGCAAGCTTGCTCATTTTCAGTGTCCGCAGGTCCCGTGCCTCTTTACTTTCCAGCGCTGACTGGACCCTGACACTAATAGCTTGTAGCACGCTTTGTCACCTCTGCTGCCCTGCTCCCTAGGTAACTCTTAGCACTGCTTCTGTACTCAGGACACATGCACTGGCTCTATGAGCAAGTGTAGTGCGGTGTCTCTGACATTATAACTGACTGTTTCAGTTTGTTTGTTTTTTTTCTGAAGAGAAAAAAAAAAAAAAGGTGTGTGTTATCCTCATGGATCCCATACAAGCCTTGGCTGATCAGGTCAAGCACCTGACCCAAATGTTCCATAAGCTCAATGTGGAACAACGCACGATGGCCCAGACCCAGCAACAGTTGGTGGTTACTGTGCAGGGGGCTGTCGATGCAGGGGCTTCTGGTTCTGGGGGTAGGGATGTGTCATTAGCGTCCCCCGAATCTCCGGTCAAATTACCAGACCTTTTCTCAGGGGCTAAAAAGGAGTTCAGGTCTTTCAGAGAAGGATGCAAGCTTTTTTTTTCTCTAAGGCCCCGCTCCTCCGGGGATGAGTTCCAGAGGGTGGGGGTCATTATTTCCCTACTTCGGGGGGCTCCGCAAGCATGGGCTTTCTCTCTGTCTTCCTCTGCTCCTGAACGTATGTCAGTGGGCACATTTATGATGAACCTGACCGAGTGCGAGTGGCAGAGGACATGTTGATGAGTGTCTGTCAGGGGAAACATTCAGCTGAGTGGTTTTGTTCTGAGTTCCGCCGCTTGGCGGCAGAGGTCTCTTGGAGCGACGCCGCACTCCGAGGACTCTTTCGCAGAGGCTTGTCCGAGCGGCTGCAGGATGCCTTGGCGTTACATCTCCCACCTAACTCTCTCGAGGACGCCATGACCCAGGCCGTACGGATGGACCGCAGGCTGCGGGCCAGAGGGGTGATGCAGGTGGATACTCCATTATTCCCCAGTGGAAAAGAGACTACCCCTGAGCCCATGGATGTAGGCGCCCTCTCCCTGAAGGATACGGAGAGGAAATGCCGGAAGGACAAGCAGTTATGATTTTACTACAGTAAAACGGGACATTGGAAAAGGGAGTGCCCAAATTGCCCGTCTTCAAACCCAGTCGGCGGGAAACGACTAGGTCTGAGTAGTCAACGGGGAGGCTGCTCAGACCCTCAGGTACCATTTTCCTCGTTTTCTAAAGTAGTACTGCCTGTGGAACTGTTTGTGGATGGTAGTTATTTTTCCTCTACAGCCTTCGTGGACTGCGGATCATCTATTAATCTTATTGACTCCCAATTGGTCAAACACTGCAAGATAGGGACAGTTAGGCTCAAGGTTTCGATCAAAGTGATGGCCATTGACTCCTCTCCCCTCACTAAGGAGTGAATTCGCTTTATGTCTGAGGTGTTTTCGCTCAGAGTGAGCGCTGCTCATGTGGAAAACATAAGTTGTTTTGTGCTGGACAATCTACCTGCAGGGTTGGTGTTGGGCATGCCCTGGTTACAACACCATAACCCAGTTATTAACAGGAAAACGGGGGAGATTGTACAATGGGGGTTTAATGATTTTGAGTTATGTGATAAATCCGCACTGCTGGTTGAACCTGTTAAATCTGTGTCTGTATCATCTGTCGAGCTGGAAGGTATTCCGGAATGCCTGAAGGACGTCGAAGATGTATTCTCCGAAAGCGAGGCCGAGACGTTACCGCCACATAGACCCTTTGACTGCGCTATTGAGCTGGTCCCGGGGGCTAAATTACCCAAAGCCCGTCTGTTTAATTTGTCCGGTCCTGAGCACTGGGCTATGAAGGAGTATATTACTGAAAGTCTGCGCAAAGGACACATACGTCCTTCAGTCTCACCTGTGGCGGCAGGTTTCTTTTTTGTAAAGAAAAAAGATGGCGGGTTACGTCCCTGTCTCGACTTCCGGGAGCTTAATCAAATTACTGTACGGAATACGTACCCCCTTCCGTTGAAATCCCGATTTATGTAACCAACTATCAGGGGCAAAGTGGTTTTCTAAACTGGACCTTCGGGGGGCATATAATCTGATAAGGGTCCGAGAGGGGGATGAATGGAGAACCGCGTTCCTCACGACCGAGGGACTATTTGAAAAATTAGTCATGCCGTTTGGTCTTACCAACGCCCCTGCCATATTTCAGAATTTCATCAACGTGGTATTCTCGGATCTCATTGGTCGTTTTGTCGTTATCTACTTAGATGATATTTTGATATATATTCCCCCGACAAGAATTCTCATTTGGAACATGTACGAACTGTGCTCAAAAGGCTTAGAGAAAATCATTTGTATGCCAAATTGGAGAAATGTGTATTCTGTGTACAAGAGTTGTCCTTTTTGGGGATAATTGTATCCGGTGAGGGTTTTCGCATGGACCCAAAGAAGGTGCAGGCCATTGCGGATTGGGTGCAACCCCGAGATCTTAAGGGTCTTCAGCGCTTCTTGGGGTTCGCCAATTATTACCGCAAATTTATCCGGGGGTTTTCGCAAATGGTCAAACCTCTCACGGATCTAACATGCAAAGGTGCGGATGTGAGAATTTGGTCCTCGCTCGCAAAAGAGGCCTTTGCAACGCTGAAAAAATCTTTTATGTCTGCTCCTGTGTTAGTGCAGCCAGATCCGTCCAAACCATTCGTCGTGGAAGTGGACGCCTCTGAGGTGGGGGTGGGGGCGGTGTTGTCCCAAGGGCCTGCCACTCTAACCAACCTCAGGCCATGTGCTTTCTTTTCCAAGAAGTTCTCTGCTGCGGAAAGAAATTACGACGTAGGCAATAGAGAGCTTCTTGCGGTCAAATTGGCTTTTGAAGAATGGAGGCACTTTTTGGAGGGGGCCAGTCACCCGGTTACGGTGATCACGGATCACAAAAATTTGTCGTATATTGAGTCTGCTAAAAGACTAAAGCCCAGACAGGCCCGTTGGTCACTTTTTTTTCCCCGTTTTCAGTTTACGATTACATTTCGTCCAGGGTCCAAGAATGTCAAGGCTGACGCCTTATCACGCAGTTTTCAGCCGGTGTCGCCCCCTGAGCCACCGTCCTCCATTCTTCACCCTGGGGTTGTGATAGCAGAGGTCTCATCTGAATTGGAACGGGAGATTCAGGGGGCCCAGTCGCAGGCCTCGGCGGCCAAGCCGGAGGGGAAGTTGTTTGTCCCAGAGCAACTTTGCCTGAAACTCTTGCAGGAGTTCCATGAATCCAAGCTGAGTGCTCACCCTGGTATTTCAGCCACACGTCTGGCGGTGGCTAGGATCTTTTGGTGGCCTACCCTTGGTTCGGACATAAAAAAATTAATTGCTGGTTGTGGGGTCTGCGCTCGTTCTAAAAGCTCTCATAGCCGGCCGGCAGGGGAGCTGATACCCTTGGCAGTGCCCGAAAGGCCATGGACTCACTTATCCATGGATTTTGTTACCAATCTCCCTCCATCTAAGGGTAATACAGTGGTATGGGTAGTGGTGGACAGGTTTTCTAAGCAGGCTCATTTCGTACCCCTGTCCGCACTACCGTCAGCTGAGACGTTGTCCAGGTTGTTTGTGCAGCATGTGGTCCGGTTGCATGGGGTACCCCTGAATGTGGTGTCTGATCGTGGTGTGCAGTTTGTGGCTAAGTTTTGGCGTGCTTTCTGCAAAAAATTAGGTATGTCTCTGTCCTTTTCGTCTGCATACCATCCTGAGAGCAATGGGCAGACGGAGCGCACTAACCAGTCCCTGGAACAGATCCTCAGGTGTCTAACCTCTGCTAGACAGAATGACTGGTGCAATGCACTGCCGTTGGCTGAATTTGCCTTCAATAGTCGGGTGAGTCAATCCACTGGTAGGTCCCCTTTCTTGATTAACTATGGGTTCAGTCCCCATTTTGGTGAGTTTTCTCGTCTGGATTCGGGGTGTCCCAGGGCTGAGGACTCTGTTCAGCGGTTAAAAGATACATGGGCAGAAGTTCAGCGGAGTATATCTAGGTCTCAAGGCAGGTATAAGTTTTTCGCGGACAGGAAACGAACACCTGGTCCCATGTTTCGGGTGGGAGAGAAAGTTTGGCTCTCCACGCGAAACATTAAGTTAAAGATTCCGTCAGCCAAGTTGGGACCCAAATTCATTGGCCCGTACAAGATTGTGGAAAAAATCAATCCAGTGGCGTATAGGCTGTGCCTTCCACCCTCTTTCAAGATCTCTAACGTCTTCCACAAATCTCTACTGAAACCTTTTGAAGCAGTCCGGGGAGACTCCGAGTCTGCTGCTCCTCTTGTTTTGGTCGAGGGGCAGGTGGATACGAGGTTGGTCATATCGTAGATTCCAGGTTGGTACGGCGGTCGGTACAGTACATGGTTCATTGGAAGGGGTATGGACCGGAAGACAGGTCCTGGGTACCGGCCTGGTTGATGCATGCTGATCGCCTGGTGCGGGCTTTCCATGCTAGGTACCCGGGCAAGCCTGGGGGTCCAGAGGCCCCCCGTTGAGAGGGGGGTACTGTCATGATCTCAGTGCGGGTTTGACTCGCACACGTGGGGTCAATGTCTGGAACCAGTGCTGATGACTGGCATTTCTGGGGTTAAAGGTTGTGATCCCGGTGCAGGCTTACCTGCACACCTGGGGCTATGATTGTGGCCTCTCCCTGGTTCTGGGGGAGGCTTCTTATAGCCTCAGGACACTCCCATCCCTGTCAGTTATACTTTCGCCCTTGGCATTGTGTGGTGACCCCTGAGTGTGTTAGTGCTGTGTTCTGGTTACTTGATAATCTGTGTATGACTCGGTCTGCTTTGCCATAATCTGAGTTCTCTGATGCTAATCCCCGCCCCCTTGCAGTCACATGACCATAGGTCCTGTGCAAGCTTGCTCATTTTCAGTGTCCGCAGGTCCCGTGCCTCTTTACTTTCCAGCGCTGACTGGACCCTGACACTATTAGCTTGTAGCACGCTTTGTCACCTCTGCTGCCCTGCTCCCCAGTTAACTCTTAGCACTGCTTCTGTACTTAGGACACGTGCACTGGCTCTATGAGCAAGTGTAGTGCGGTGTCTCTGACAGTCAGCTTCCTGCTGGGCTTCCTGCCATGGAGACGAGCGATGCGTGGACGCGGGCGGGAGGATGTCAAGATCGCCTCGTCTGACAGGTGCATCACTAAGTGTGACAGTACCTTTAGCCATCGAGTTGGCAGAGTTCATCGCATCCGAGATGAATATCGACCTGACACTAGCCAAATTCTACTCAGACAGCAAAGTAGTCCTGGGATACATCCACAATGAAACTAGATGATTCTATGTTTATGTCAACAACAGAGTGCTACGAATTAGGAGGTCAGGTCATCCAAAACAGTGACATTACATTCCCACGGACTAAAATCCTGTAGATCACGCAACTAGAGCAGTTGACTCAAGTCGACTAGGGAGCACAACATGGCTCACAGGACCAAAATT
The DNA here is from genome assembly GCF_039654945.1 of Dendrobates tinctorius. Classification (NCBI taxonomy): domain Eukaryota; kingdom Metazoa; phylum Chordata; class Amphibia; order Anura; family Dendrobatidae; genus Dendrobates; species Dendrobates tinctorius. Next base: position 12,895,479 of record NW_027361794.1, read on the forward strand.
ATTGTACACTGAGGAATGTTTTCCAGGCACCCTTGAACTAGTGGGAGAGGACTCAGATGCTGAAATCTGCCCTCAGGTGTCTACACTTCATACAATGTGAAAAGTAAGGATGAATGAACTCATGGAGATCAACATCCCAACATCCAACACTGAGGAGACACCATCACATGTTTCTCAATGCAGTGATTCTAGAGCAATGCCCCCACCCTTATGGGAAATATGTAAATATATGCAAAACACAAGCCGCGGAGACACCATCACATGTTTCTCAACGCAAGCAATGACTAGCCAGGTTTTTCCCCGGGAAGGAAAAACCAAGGGAAGGGCAGTCTCCAATGAAGGAAACCACCTATGTCAAAACATGGTATCCATCCACAGACAGGTGTTTCGGGGTGTTGCCCCTCATCAGTGTGGAGTAGGAAACTGGCCAGTAGGAGCAATGTCTAGTAGAAGACTGTGAAAAGTGAGGATGAATGGACTCATGGAGATCAACATCCAGCACTGCGGAGACACCATCACATGTTTCTCAAAGCAGTGATTCTAGAGCAATGCCCCCATCCCTAATGGGAAATATGTAAAAAATATGTAATATGTTGGATATATGGAGGTTATGACCTGAGGACTGGTAGCAGGACATTTGTATTCAATTCACACCTAACTCAAGGATTATTTCACTTATGCTATTCAGTAGCCTATGGGGCCTCTGTGAAACAATGGCACTTGCTTTAGACATGCTAATTATGTTTTCTGTTAGTGACCCTGCACATAGTTGCACCTTGGTTTCTTTGTAATGCATTTGTCATACATGTGGTTGTGTAATTTTTGTCTATGATTTTACATATTATTTTGTGAGTACCAATAAATAGTGATGGAATTTTTTAGGTGGTGTGACGTCTGCCTGCGGTCTGGGCTGCAGCCGGACAACACCCCGAGAAACACTGATACCCTTTACCCCTATACAGGGATCTGGATTTATAGCAGAGCCCAGGAGGTGCTGTCTGAATAGGAGCAATGACCAGAGCAGGACGGTCGCCAGAAAGGTGTTCCAACAAAGGACACAAAGGCAATGATATCTGAGACTAAACCAGTCAGGCAGAAATGGTATAATAACGGTAGACAGCAGCAAAGACAGATACCAGGTCGAAGCCAGAGTCATAAACCAGGAGAGTCGCAGAGGTACCGAATCGTTAAACAGAAGCAGAGTCAGAATCCAGGCCGAAGTCAGTGTCATAAACCAGGAGAGTCGCAGAGGTACAGAATCGTTAGTCAGAAGAAGAGTCAGAATCCAGGCCGAAAGTCATAAACCAGGAGAGTCGCAGAGGTACAGAATCGTTAGGCAGAAGAAGGGTCAGAAGTCCAGGCAAAAGTCAGAGTCAGTCAACAGTAATTCACACAGTAACACGCAGGGGAACCAAGAATATATCCGGCGGCCTGCAAGAGCAGTCCCAAGGTATTTGAGGGATCAGTTCATCCCTTACAGGCCCGTGGGCTGATGATGTCATCCGGACCGCCCCCAGGACCAGTCTGGATGGTAATGCACCAGCCCCTTCATGACTGACCGAGGAGCGAAGCCTGCGTCCAGCGGACGCCTGCGCAGGAGCCTTATGACTATCGCCGCCATCACTCGGGGTTGAAGCACAACGCCTCCCAGAGACCAAGGCCGAGACTGCAGGCCACGGGTCAGACGGTGATAGGACAGTCCGGCGCCTCCTAGTGGTCGAGGCCGGGACAGCAGGCCCTGAGTCTGACGGTGATGTGATAGTCCGGCGCCTCCTAGTGGTCGAGGCCGGGACAGCAGGCCCTGAGTCTGACGGTGATGTGATAGTCCGGCGCCTCCTACTGGCCGAGGCCGGGACAGCAGGCCCTGAGTCTGGCGGTGCCGTGACAGGTGGATATAGACTCCTTTTTCTGTGTTTATCTCTATATTTTTGGAGTTTTCCATAGGCTAATGCCTGTAGCTGGTGTTCAATACTAAGTATTCACCGCTATTTGTGATGATCTCTGCTACTGGGATTTTGTATTATTAGCTGCCTGTATAATCTACAATGACGTCTGTCTCATTCAGTGAGGACAGAACAAACATAATACCCACACAGCACGCCTACTGCCGGGGTGTTATTTTGGTGCCACCCACGGAGAGGGAAATGTCAGATTTAGGGAGGTTAGTAGATGGCGGGAGCAGAAGAAGTTCAGTTTTGGAAAGGTTGAGTTTTAGATAGAGAGCGGACATGATGTTGGAGACTGCGGACAGACAGTCACTGGCGTTTTGTGGAAGACCGGGGGTAAGGTTAGGGATTGATGTGTATAGTTGTGTGTCATCAGCATAAAGATGGTACTGAAAACCAAATCTGCTGATGGTCTGTCCAATTGGGGCCATCTAGAGAGAGAAGAGAAGGGGGCCAATGACTGAGCCCTGAGGTACCCCGACAGCGAGAGGAAGAAGAGATGAAGTGCAGCCAGCGAACAAAACACTGAAGGAGAGGTCAGAGAGATAGGAAGAGAACCAGGAGAGAGCAGTGTCCTTAATGCCTATTGACTGGAGCCTAGAGTAGGAGATGGTGTCAACAGTGTCGAGAGCTGCAGAAAGGTTGAGAAGAATGAGCAGAGAGTGGTCACCGTTACATTTTTCTGTCAGAAGGTCTTTGGTAACTTTGAGTGTAGTTTCAGCCAAAAGTAGGGGGCGGGACTGTAAAGGGTCTAGGAGGGAGTGAGTGGAGAGGTAACGGGTAAGGGTGTGTGCAGACGCTGCGGAATCCGCTGCGGACTAATCCGCACGGATTTTGCAAAAACCGCAGATAAACCGCAGGTCAAAAGACCTGCGGATTATCTGCGGTTTTGCCTGCGGTTTGGTCCTGCGGATTCACCATCTCCACAATGGTGGAGATAGGAACCCGCTGCGGATTCCTCAGAAAGAATTGACATGTCACTTCTTTCTGCGGTTTCAAAACCGCAGCAAATCCGCGCGGATTTATCCGCAACGTCTACACAGCGTTTTTTTTTTACCATTCATTTGAATGGTACTGTACACCGCAGCTAAAACTGCTGCGGGTCCGCAGCGGCCAAAACCACTGCGGAAACGCAGCGGAATCCGCAGAGTGTGCACATACCCTAAGGTGGAAGTAGACTAGGCGCTCCAAGAGTTTAGATATGAAGGGGATATTGGAGACTGGTCTGTAGTTGTTTGTGCAGGATGGGTTGAGAGTGGGTTTCTTTAATATTGGAGTAATGATAGAGTGCTTGTGTCACGATCCATGATGGATTGTGACAGATAAAAGCAGATGTACAGTTGTGGCCAAAAGTATTGACACCCCTGCAATTTTGTCAGATAATACTCAGTTTCTTCGTGAAAATGATTGAAAACACAAATTCTTTGGTATTATTATCTTCATTTAATTTGTCTTAAATGAAAAAACACAAAAGAGAATGAAGCAAAAAGCAAAACATTGATCATTTCACACAAAACTCCAAAAATGGGCCAGACAAAAGTATTGGCACCTCAGCCTAATACTTGGTTGTGCAACCTTTAGCCAAAATTTGACCAGTCTTCTAGTGATTTTTTATCCTCGGATCCAAGCGATCTGGAAGGAGCAGTAGGAGGGGCAGACGTAAGACTAGGCGGCACAAAGAAGAGAAACAGGGGGTACAAACAGACGTCCCCGGTCTACAAAAGGGAAACGAGATACAATCACAGGAAGCGGTGATCACCCTTCCTTTTCCGTCTATAACAGGTGTCCCTTCTGATACAGGTAATTTACAAATTATTAATCTGTCGTCTTACAATCTTTCTACGGCAGAAAAATCTGTTTTAGAACGAGGACTAACGTTCGCTCCTATGAACACCCTTGATAAATTTACCCTTATAAAGGACATCTATCTCTTCTGCCGTCAACTAACTTTTAAATTGCTTTACCATCATCCCTCCACAGCTGACAACTCTCCGAATATCGATAGACAAGTCCTCAGGGATCTGATGGACTTGCTCCATGAGAATGAGAGCAACACCTCCAGAAGACCATTCACTGGCCGTTTGCCATCACAAAGCACACCCTCGCTGTCCCTCTTCCCTGCTGTTCACATCTTCTTTATGAATGTATGTCGGGATATTCGAAGTCTCCCACTCGATACAAACAAGAATCAGAACTTAAGTAAGGATGAATATAAAGCACTCCTTGATTTACAGCATAACAAAGATTTTTTAATACGGGAAGCTGACAAGGGGGGGAATATTGTGCTGTGGCCTAACTCTCTCTATCTACAGGAGGTGATGCGTCAATTGCAAACTACTTTATGCTATGTTCGTCTCCCAGCAGACCCTACTGAAATATTCAAAAAGAGGTTGGATAGACTGATTGGGCGAGCGATGCAACAGGGGACTATCAGTAAGAAGGAGGCTGATTTCCTGACAACTGAGGATCCAGTAGCCCCTACCTTCTACCTTCTTCCAAAGGTACACAAATCGTTGGTAAATCCACCTGGTAGACCCATTGTCTCTGGTATTGGGGGCCTGTTTGAAAAACCCTGTATTTACTTGGACTTCTTTCTACAGCCCCTTGCTGTTAATTTGGGATCATATATACGAGACTCGACATCCCTTATTCAGATTTTGAGCAATCTCTGTGTACCTCCACAGACCCTGTTAGTCACTTTGGATGTCGAGTCTCTGTATACGAGTATAAATCATGATCTGGGGTTGCAGGCTATTTCCTTCCATCTGAATAAGAATCTTATGGGTGATGGGGAACATAATCGTTTTCTTCTGGATCTTCTTTTCTTTATTCTTGACAAAAATTATTTCGTGTTCGACAGGAACTTTTATAGGCAGACCATGGGGACCGCTATGGGAGCACGCTGTGCTCCCTCGTATGCAAATTTGTTTTTGGGGTGGTGGGAGGAGTTGGTTGTGTATCCTCATGAAGACTTTAAAGCACATTGCTTTAAATGGCTGCGGTATATTGATGATGTTATACTTTTTTGGACAGGCACTGAAGAAAGCTGCCAAACATTTATCAATGGGCTGAACCAGAACCTCTTCAATATCAAGCTAACATCTAACATCTCCTGTACCACTGTAGAATTTCTAGACCTCAGTCTTTCTTTGGAAGGCTCGTATATCTCTACCAGTCTATATCGTAAGCCAACAGCCACCAACAGCCTCCTCCATTACAACAGTTTTCACCCCTTGCATCTAAAAAACGGTATCCCCACAGGTCAGTTTCTTCGAGCTAAAAGAAACTGTAGCAATCCATTGGCCTTTCAGTCGGAAGCAAGAACATTGACAGATCGCTTCAAGAACCGTGGTTACCCTAAAAAAGTCATCTCGGCCGCTTATCAAAGAGCGAGGACAAGCACACGTGTAGAATTACTGCAGAGGAAAACACGTGAGTCTTCTAGACCCTTGGGTGTAGTGACTACCTACAATAACCAGTGGCATGATGTCCGTAAAATTTTGGGTCAGAACTGGGGCATTTTACTAAGTGAAGCCAAATTGGCTCCATACATTTCTAATTCCCCCAGCTTGATAGCACGGCGGGCCCGCAACCTGAAGGATCGGTTATGCCATAGCCACTATGTACGCCCTACGGCTAGACTTAATAGTGGTTTCAGGTTATTTGGAACCTACCCCTGTGGGGACTGCAATGTTTGCCAATTTATGGTTGCCCAATTTGGTACTAGAATGCCTAGTTATCCATTTCACATCGTACCTAAAAAGGCATACTTCAACTGTAAGTCCCGCAACTTAGTCTATGCCCTTATTTGTAACTGTCCAAAAATGTATGTGGGGCAGACAACCCAAGAACTGAGAAGGAGATTACAGCAACATCTCTCTAATATCTCCACTGCCAATAGAGATCGAGCAAAGGGTAAACATATTACTCCAGTGGCAGCGCATTTTTTAGAGAATCATCGTGGACGCCTGTGACGCCTCTGGCTAATACGTCCAAGAGTGGACCCTCTGGATCGCGGATCCGGAGCCCCTGGGCCGAGCACACCTGGTGAAGACCGACCCCTATACAGGGATCGTTAGGGGCAGGACCGCAGGGGGCGGAACCGCGACAGCCGGAGCCAGCAGGGACGACTCGGAGGACTGGCAGAGAGAGCAGGAGTAGCGAAGTGGAGGGCAGTAGGAAATGGCTGGAAGCCCACAGGAAAGGTACAGCGAGGACCACAGGAAGGAGACAGGCAGACAGACACGGACCAGGAACAGGGCAGACAAAGGAACAGCTAGGATAGGCAGGGTACACAGAAGAAGGTAGGGCCGATGGGTGCTGCAAGTCACAAACAATCATCAGGCGCCCTCAGAATAGAGCGGACGCCTGATAAATGCGGAGACCGGAAGTGCGCCCTACAGACCCTCCCCTAGCGACGCCCCCTGCCAACGGAAGAGGACGGGGGAACGCGCGTGCGCGGCCTAAGGCCGCCGCGGTCACCCGCAGCAGAGCGGCAAGCAGCGCGGAGGAACGCGCGAACCGGGGGGCGCAGGTGAGAGGAAGCTGCGGCGGGCACCGCCGCTAAAGGGGCATCGGCGGGCACGACCGCCGATGTCACAGTACCCCCTCCCATATGCCCTCTCCTTCTGAGGTTGGTTAGAAATCTTTTCATGATAAGGGGGGCATCGACATTCTCTCGGGGCTCCCAGGACCTCTCCTCTGGGCCAAAACCCTTCCAGTCGATAAGAAAAAGAGTCTTACCTTTGACCCTTTTCATAGCCAGGATGTCCTTTACTTCAAAGACATTGTCAGAACAAATTGGCGAGGGAGGGGACATGGAGGTTGGTTGGAACCGATTCAAGACCACAGGTTTAAGGAGCGAGATATGGAAGGCGTTAGGGACCCGAAGTGACGCCGGCAATCTCAATTTGTAGGCTACCTTGTTAATGCGCCCAAGTACTTCAAAAGGCCCGATGTACCGAGGACTTAATTTGTAAGCAGGGACTTTCAGGCGGATATGTTTGGTAGAAAGCCAGACTTTGTCCCCGGGCTGGTACGGGGGTAGATCCCTTCGTCTTTTGTCCGCGTGTTTCTTAATTCGGACGTTGGCTAGCTCGAGCGCCTCTCTGGTCTCCTTCCAAATTTGCGAAAACTCCTTGGCGAGAGTGTCTGCTGCAGGAACTCCAGACGATGCGAAAAAGGGCAATGGAACCCCAGGATTTAGCCCAGTTACCACAAAGAACGGTGTCTTGGACGTTGATTCGCTGGAATGATTATTATGAGCGAATTCCGCCCAAGGTAGAAGAGAGACCCAATTATCCTGATGGGCGTTAGAAAAGTGGCGTAGGTAGGTGATCAGAATTTGGTTAATCCGTTCCACTTGGCCGTTGGTTTGAGGATGATACGCTGAAGAGAAGTCGAGAGACGTGCCCAGGAGCCGACAGAGGGCCCTCCAGAATCGGGAAGTAAACTGGACCCCTCGATCGGTCACGATTCGCAGAGGGAGGCCATGTAGCCTGAACACGTGGTGGATAAAGATTTCGGCCAACTTCGGGGCAGATGGCAGTCCGACCAAGGGAATAAAGTGGGCCATCTTGGAAAAGCGGTCAGCGACGACTAAGATGGTAGTACACCCAGCCGAGCGAGGGAGATCAGTCACGAAATCCATGGCGATTTGCTGCCAAGGAGCCTCTGGGACAGGCAACGGATGAAGGAGGCCGGAGGGGAGAGTCCTTGGAACCTTGTTCTGAGCACAAGACCTGCAGGAGGCTACAAAGTCCTTTGCATCCTGGTGGAGAGAGGACCACCAGTAATACCGGGAAAGAAGCAAAAGAGTCTTCTTAATCCCAACGTGCCCAGCAACCTTGGAAGAATGTCCCCAGCGCAGTACTTCCAGGCGTTTGTTTGGAGGGACGAAGGTCTTGCCAGGCGGAGGGTTAGAGAAACTCACGGGGGCCACGGAGATAACTTTAGCCGGCTCGATGATATATGATGGATCCTCCTCCCTCTCCGGAGGCTGCAAAGACCTGGAAAGCGCATCGGCTTTGATGTTCTTACTGCCGGGCCGGAAGTGGAGCTTAAACTCAAAACGGGAAAAATACAGAGCCCACCTGGCTTGTCTGGAGTTGAGTCTCTGGGCAGATTGCAGGTAGGCCAGGTTCTTGTGGTCCGTGAAGATAGTAAAGGGGTGCACTGCCCCCTCGAGCAGATATCGCCATTCCTCCAGCGCCATTTTAATGGCCAATAATTCCCGGTCCCCAATGGAGTAGTTGCACTCCGCCGGAGAAAAGGTTTTGGAGAAGAACCCGCAGGGGGCAAGACGTCCAGATGGAGCCTGTTGGGAGAGAACTGCCCCAGCTCCAGTGGAGGAGGCATCAACCTCCAGAATGAAGGGCCTACTGGCCACTGGACGGTGTAAAATCGGAGCAGAAGCAAACGAGCGTTTCAGGGCAAGAAAGGCATCCTCGGCTTCAGAGGGCCAGACGTTAGGCTTCGTCCCCTTACGGGTCAGGACCGTAATGGGCTTGGTGACTGTAGAGAAGTGGGGTATAAACTGCCGGTAATAATTAGCGAAGCCGAGGAAACGCTGGATGGCCTTTATGCCAACCGGACGAGGCCACTGGAGTACCGCGGACAGCTTGTCCGGATCCATCTTAAGACCGGAATCCGTGATGATGTACCCCAAGAAGGGTAACGCTGTTTGCTCGAAGATGCACTTCTCGATCTTGGCGTAAAGACGATTTTCTCGAAGGCGCTGCAGGACCATGCGTACACTTCTCCGGTGGGAGGAGAGGTCGGTCGAGAAAACGAGGATATCGTCCAAATACACCACCACGCAGGAATAGAGTAGGTCTCGGAACACCTCATTTACGAATTCCTGAAACACCGCTGGAGCATTGCAGAGACCGAACGGCATGACCAAGTATTCATAATGGCCGTCCCGGGTATTGAAGGCCGTCTTCCACTCGTCCCCCGCTCGGATTCGGATTAAGTTGTAAGCTCCCCGCAGATCCAACTTCGTGAAGATTCTGGCCCCCCTCAGGCGGTCGAAGAGTTCAGGAATCAGCGGGAGCGGGTACCGGTTTTTGACCGTGATGTTGTTCAGACCCCGGTAGTCAATACAGGGTCGCAGGGACCCATCTTTCTTCCGGACGAAGAAGAAACCTGCGCCCGCAGGGGACGAGGACTTTCGGATGAACCCCTTGGCCAGATTTTCCTGTATATATTCCGACATAGCCGAGGTCTCTGCTGGGGACAAAGGATAAGTTCTCCCTCTGGGAGGAGTGGCACCAGGAACTAGGTCGATAGGGCAGTCATAGGAGCGATGAGGGGGTAAGGAATCCGCCTCCTTCTTGCTGAACACGTCGGCAAACGTGTGATAGGGTGCGGGTAAGCCCGGGAAGTCGGCAGGCTTCAAGCATGGACGAGGACGCGTGAGGGCCCGTAGGCAGTGCTCCTGGCAGGAGTGCCCCCAACGGAGAACTTCCCCAGAGCGCCAGTCAATCACAGGCTCGTGCCGTCTGAGCCAGGGCAGTCCTAGGAGAACCGCATGGGCTAGTTGTGGCAGGACATAAAAGGCTATCTTTTCGAGGTGGAGAGCTCCGATTTGAAGATCTACTTCGACGGTAATCGTGGTGATGAGTCCGGGTAAAGGTTTACCATCAACGGAGGAAATAGCGCGAGGGTTCTTCAATACCAACACCGGAATCTGGAGTTTGTCAACCTCCTCCTGGCGGATGAAATTACCGGCAGCACCCGAGTCCACATACGCCTCCACAGACCCACGCCCCCGACCTGTAATTAGCAAAGCTGAAAGAGTAAGGGGAAGAGAGGAATTTTGATCACCTAGGGGGTCCTCTCTTACCTGACCTAGGTGGAGGCATTTCCCGACCTCTCTGGCTTCTCTGGACAGGAACGCACAAAATGGTTGGCCCCACCACAGTACAGGCAGAGGCCCTTGGTCATCCTCTCCCTGCGGCGTTGCTCGGACAGTCTGACACGATCAACCTGCATAGGCTCAGGAGCGGCGCTAACAGGAGATACAGGGAAACGGGGGACAGGAGCCTGATACAGCCTAAAGGACCTTCTCTCTCCGACTGCCTCTCTAGCGCGCTCCTGAAAGCGTAGGTCTATGCGAGTGGCCAGCGAAATAAGGTCCTCCAGAGTGGTGGGGGTGTCTCGCCCGGCAAGCTCATCCTTGATCTTGCTGGAGAGGCCTCTCCAAAAGGCTCCCACTAGAGCCTCATTGTTCCACCCTAACTCAGAAGAGAGGGTCCGGAAGCGGATGGCGTATTGCCCCACTGTGAGGGAACCCTGGCGGAGGTTAAAAAGGGCCTCAGTGGAGGATGCTAAGCGACCCGGTTCATCGAATACCTTGCGAAAGGTTTCTAAGAAGGTCTGTAAATTTAGTACTACGGGGTCATCTCTCTCCCACAAGGGGTTCACCCAGGACAGGGCCTCACCCTCAAGATGGGACACAACGAACGCCACCTTGGCGCGGTCAGTAGGGTACTGAAGGGGGGCAAGCTCGAAATGTAGCCTGCATTGATTTAAAAAACCCCGGCATAGCTTGGGATCTCCGCCGTACCTGGGGGGTTTACCCAGACGGGGAGCCGGAGTAGGGGCTACATCCGGGGAGGAAGTTGCAGCGGCAGCAGAGGATTGCAGGGCCAGCAATCGGTCATCCACGGATGCCATGTAACCCAAGATGTGGGATTGGGCGTCGCGCTGCTGCGCGAGCTCCTGTTGAAGGCTGACTAAGAGAGGAGCGTGCCCGGGGTCAGAGGTCTGCAGGGCGGACAACCGGGTGTCCATAGACTTCATAAAGGACATTATCCGGTTCTGATTTTCACGAAGGAAAAGCAATTCCTTTTGTGTGGCGGCTGCGGCACCGGCGGGATCCATGGCCTGATGATACTGTGACGCCTCTGGCTAATACGTCCAAGAGTGGACCCTCTGGATCGCGGATCCGGAGCCCCTGGGCCGAGCACACCTGGTGAAGACCGACCCCTATACAGGGATCGTTAGGGGCAGGACCGCAGGGGGCGGAACCGCGACAGCCGGAGCCAGCAGGGACGACTCGGAGGACTGGCAGACAGAGCAGGAGTAGCGAAGTGGAGGGCAGTAGGAAATGGCTGGAAGCCCACAGGAAAGGTACAGCGAGGACCACAGGAAGGAGACAGGCAGACAGACACGGACCAGGAACAGGGCAGACAAAGGAACAGCTAGGATAGGCAGGGTACACAGAAGAAGGTAGGGCCGATGGGTGCTGCAAGTCACAAACAATCATCAGGCGCCCTCAGAATAGAGCGGACGCCTGATAAATGCGGAGACCGGAAGTGCGCCCTACAGACCCTCCCCTAGCGACGCCCCCTGCCAACGGAAGAGGACGGGGGAACGCGCGTGCGCGGCCTAAGGCCGCCGCGGTCACCCGCAGCAGAGCGGCAAGCAGCGCGGAGGAACGCGCGAACCGGGGGGCGCAGGTGAGAGGAAGCTGCGGCGGGCACCGCCGCTAAAGGGGCATCGGCGGGCACGACCGCCGATGTCACAACGCCCCACTGGTCTACGAGCATTGGTTTTGGAAGAGGTTCTTGTGAACATCAGGGGGGGCGATATAGGCCTGAGGCTTCTCAGATGTGAATCCAAATGGATTCATGATCTGGGCAGCCTCTCCCCTAATGGTCTTAATGAAGAATTACTCTTCACAGGGTTCTACAAACAATTATGATATTTAGATCTGGGCTGTTCACATGTAGCCCCTCTGGCCTTAATCGTTTATTGTTCTTCTTTTTTCCAACAGCCCTTCTACCAGCTCTTGATGCTCTCGTTCTTTGGCTCTGCTGGGCTGTCTTGACATCGGGGAGAGACCTCTGGAACCCACTTGGTGGATTGGGCATCTACATCTGGCTGGTTAAACTGGCCACTATTGCCCCTTATCCCTGTCGAGACTATGGGGAAAAAATCTGGATCATGGATGTTTTCTTGGCTGGGAGATACCACTACTGGGATCAAGGACTTGGCCCTTTGATGACTTGCTTCCTTCGGTCAACATTTATTGGACTTTTGGCTACTTAATGGCAGCCATTAACCTACAACTGGAGTATATTCAATCTTCGATAAGATCCATTTGTCTGCTGTCCTTTTTGGACTCTTTATCACCTCAATTTTCCTTTTACCCTTATCCTTACCCCACCCCTACCCTTCCCCCTTCCCTTCTCCTATTCCTACCCCCCCCTCCTCCCCATACCCTTAACTGTTTTTTCACTCTGGATTGCTGTGATGTATTAAATGTACATTAACCTTGTACTCTCCCATTGCTCTTCCGTCATTGCTCCGTGATCTTAGTCTCATTGTCATGTTGTGCTGTTATGTTACATTACCAGCTCTGGTCTTTACTCTTATCAGGCGATCCAATGCTTATTTCTAAATAAAATTTAGAGAGCATCATTTGACTCTCTATCTAAAAAACCATGGTTTTTTAATAATATTTTTTATAGAAAAAATCATATAAATAGATCTGCCTGTTAGTCTTATGTCTAAGACAGGATTTACACTATTGGACAAATGATGCTGTTATATATTTGTTATTCATATTGCACACATGTGGTCGCTTTGTGATACCCCATGCCCATACTGTTTATGTGTGCCTATGGGGTTATGCCGGGATGATAATGTTTTCCATTGTGTCACCCTCTCTTGTGGGGAGAGTACCATATATCCTTTTATGTTTCCCTGGCCAAACTATCTTCTAGCGCATGCGCTGCTTATCTGTGGCATTATGCAGGCTTAACATCCTGCTCTCGCTACCTCTACATTACCAGGGCCTTCAGTTTGTGAGATCACGTGGATGATGATTCTTCATCGCCGTGCTCTGCTTCTTGAAGGCTGCGTCATCTCGCGCATACGCAGTGGAGTTTTTTGGACGCCATCTTTTGTGTGCCCATTGTTGGACCTCATTTCGGTCCATTGCGGCTGCGCAGATCTGCCGCCCCACTTCCGGCGCTCCGACGCCGCTCTGCGTCTGGCTCACTCGTGAGTTCTCTGACTCACACTTGCTCTCGATCTACGTCTATTGAATAAGGTATATATACACCAATGATTCACAACACTGTATCGCTCCTGATGAAGCCAGTTTTTCTGGCGTAACGCGTTGGGCGTTACTTATGCCTCTGCCTCTCCCCACGCCACTCCACCTACACTCTCTGCAGGATTGAACCTCTTCCTACCAGCATCTCCTTACCCATAGCAGGTCATATGGTGTTTTTCTCTTCGGGGGGTAACTGCATTTAGGTTCCTTGGACCTTTTCTTCTGCTTATCTTGCAGTAACCATAGATTTATGAGTGTTAGGTGCTTTTGGTGGCCTTTTAATGTGATTTTGTGATTTAACATTTGTATTGTAATTTGTGGGGTCTGTACAGAGGCATGTACCCTTTTCGGGGTCTGTATGTAATGGTCGCATTTATGCGGTTTTAATTGTTTTTAACCTGCACTGAGTGTTGTTTTGTTCTTGTTGGTTCCATTAAAGGTTTATATTTTTGTATTTAATTATATTGTTTTGGTGATCCCTTCTTTTACATGCCTCTTTTCTTTGGTTTACTTTGCGGATCTTTAGCATGTAATTGGTGATCCCTTACAGCGGTGCCCTCCACTTCTCTCTTAGTTCACCTTTAGCCAAAATAACTGCGACCATCCGTTTCCGGTAACCATCAATGAGTTTCTTACAATGTTCTGCTAGAATTTTATACCATTATTCTTTGGCAAACTGCTCCAGGTCCCTGATATTAGAAGGGTGCCTTCTCCAAACTGCCATTTTTAGATCTCTCCACAGGTGTTCTATGGGATTCAGGTCTGGACTCATTGCTGGCCACCTTAGAAGTCTCCAGTGCTTTCTCTCAAACCATTTTCTAGTGCTTTTTGAAGTGTGTTTTGGGTCATTGTCCTGCTGGAAGACCCATGACCTCTGAGGGAGACCCAGCTTTCTCACACTGGGCCCTACATTATGCTGCAAAATTTGTTGGTAGTCTTCAGACTTCATAATGCCATGCACACGATCAAGCAGTCCAGTGCCAGAGGCAGCAAAGCAACCCCAAAACATCAGGGAACCTCTACCATGTTTGACTGTAGGGACCGTGTTTTTTCTTTGAATGCCTCTATTTTTTCTCCTGTAAACTCTATGTTGATGCCTTTGCCCAAAAAGCTCTACTTTTGACTCATCTGACCAGAGAACATTCTTCCATAACGTTTTAGGCTTTTTCAGGTAAGTTTTGGCAAACTCCAGCCTGGCTTTTTTATGTCTCATGGTAAGAAGTGGCGTCTTCCTGGGTCTCCTACCATACAGTCACTTTTCATTCAGACGCCGACGGATAGTACGGGTTGACACTGTTGTACCCTCGGACTGCAGGGCAGCTTGAACTTGCTTGGATGTTAGTCGAGGTTCTTTATCCAACATCCGCACAATCTTGCGTTGAAATCTCTTGTCAATTTTTCTTTTCCGTCCACACCTAGGGAGGTTAGCCACAGTGCCATGGGCTTTAAACTTCTTGATGACACTGCGCACGGTAGACACAAGAACATTCAAGTCTTTGGAGATGGACTTGTAGCCTTGAGATTGCTCATGCTTCCTCACAATTTGGTTTCTCAAGTCCTCAGACAGTTCTTTGGTCTTCTTTCTTTTCTCCATGCTCAATGTGGTGCACACAAGGACACAGGACAGAGGTTGAGTCAACTTTAATCCATGTCAACTGGCTGCAAGTGTGATTTAGTTATTGCCAACACCTGTTAGGTGCCACAGGTAAGTTACAGGTGCTGTTAATTACACAAATTAGAGAAGCATCACATGATTTTTCGAACAGTGCCAGTACTTTTATCCACCCTCTTTTTTATGTTTGGTGTGGAATTATATCCAATTTGTCTTTAGGACAATTCTTTTTGTGTTTTTTCATTTAAGACAAATTAAATGAAGATAATAATACCAAAGAATTTGTGTTTGCAATAATTTTCAGGCATAAACTCAGTAGTATCTGACAAAATTGCAGGGGTGTCAATACTTTTGGCCACAACTGTAACTTTTTTTTTCCTTTAAGCTGTTTGCTTAAAGTTAGTTTTGCCTCTGGTGGCCATTAGGGTCATTACACAGTGGTGTCTTTAGTTCTAGTTTTGCCCCAGTGGTGGCTAGTATTATTACACGGGAATCACTAGCAGGTGTGCTGGCTCTGGCTCTTGCCTATAAAGGAGAGTCAAGTGGTCTCACTCACTGTTGGTGATATTGGTCATTTCCAACCATCCATTGTGGAGGAAGGACCTAGAGAAGAGTTCCTTGCAGCTCAGTCAGAATCCTGGTGTGGAAGGAGCAACAGTGAGGAGTTCCTTGCAGCTATGACAGAGCTTTGGTGAAGTAGCAGCTATTCAGGAGGAAAGCTGCACTCTGGTACTGGACTCTGTTGCTGGGAGCAATAGCTACAGAGCAAAGCTAAATGGTTTTTCCCTGTTTGTAACTTTCATTATGTGTGTTTTATTGCAGTGGTGGGATTAGTTTCTGCACCGTCCAATTCATTAGAAAGGGATAGGTGCAGGGCGAGCTAGGGTTTTTCGGTATCCTGCTCGTCGCCAGGTGCGGAACCTGCCTAGGGATCGTCAGGAATGAAGAGACACTGACTCAGGGCAGTGCAGGAGGTCTCCACGTCCCCGTTCCCTTTTGCAGGGCCCTCCATTGTATCGGTTTCCCTGGAGTTTCCCTTATCTCTGTAAATTCGCCCTACTGGAGGCGGTGTATCCAGATACACATGTAACTATTGAAATTCGCCTGCTGGAGGCGGTGTATCCAGGGTCACGGGTGTCATAGAAATTCGCCCTGCTGGAGGCAGAGTATCCAGTCACCCATGACATCACAGTTTGAAGGTGGATGGGAAAATGCCTTAGGAGAGGGAGAGATTAAAGATTGTAGTTAGGTGAGTTGTGGTGACTGTAGAGAGAGACTGGAGGTGATGTGAGGGAATGGGATTAGTAGTGGATGTAGTCAGATGAGAAGAAGAGAGGAGTCTGGTGACTTCTTCTTCTGTGATGGGATCAAATGTGGAGAGTGAGCCAGGGGAAATGCAGGGAGGGATGGGAGTCACAGCACTGGGTGGTTGGGAGATGATTTACTGATGGATGTTATCCATTTTCTCTATAAAGTGGGAGGCCAGGTCATCAACACAAATATCTGTGATAGGAGCTTGTGCTTTTCGCCTGTGGAGGGAGTGAAATGTGTCAAAGAGTTTCTTGGGGTTGTTGGATAGTGAGGAGATCAGGGTGGTGAAGTAGGTCTGTTTGGAGAAGTGAAGGGCAGAGTTATAGGTTCTTAACATAAATTTGAAGTGAAGTCTTTTGGTGTGAGGGTTTTCCTCCATAAACGTTCAGCACTCCTAGAGCTTCGCTTGAGAAGTCGAGTTTGCTATGTGAGCCAGGGCTGTTTTACTCTGTGTTTGGAGGCTCTGAGGGTGAGAGGCACTACTTGGTCAAGGGTACTTCTGAGAGTGTCATTGTAGTGATGAACAGCAAAATCAGGACTGGAAAAAGAGGAGATTGGGGACAGTGATGAGTGTAGGGAGACTGAAAGTGTATGAGGGTTAATGGCTTGTAGATTTGTGAGCATGAAGGAGAGACTGTTGTGGTCCGAGAGGGGAAGCGGTGAGTTATTTAGGTAGGAGATTGAACAGAGCCGAACAAAGAATAGGTCAAGGGTGTTACCATCCTTGTGTGTCTCAGAGTTTGAGAATTGTGATAGGCCTAGAGAAGTAGTTAGTGATAGAAGCTGGGATGTAGATGTGGAAGTGGGCCTGTTAATGGGGATGTTGAAGTCTCCCATGATAAGGATTGGTAGTTCTGAGGACATGAAGAGTGGCAGCCAGGCTGAGAAATGGTCAAGGAGGTGGGTGAGTGAGCCTGGGGGCCGGTATATGAGAGCCACTCTGAGGGAGAGAGGATGGAAGAGCCTGATGGTGTGGACCTCAAAAGAAGGGAACGAGAGTGATGGAACTGAGGGGATGACCTGGAAAGGGCATTGTGGGGAAAGGAGTATGCCGACTCTACCACCAAGTCTGTTTGTGGGTCTCGGGAATGGGAGAATTGTAAGCCACCATGGGAAATGCCAGCAGGGGAGACTGTCAGAATTCTGGATCCAGGTTTCAGTGAGGGCCAATAGATTCAGAGAGTTGTTCACAAAGTAATTGTGCAGGAAAGGAAGCTTGTTACATACCGACCGTGCATTCCAGAGGGCACAATTAAAAGAAGGAGAAGAGGGAGTGCAAGTAATATTAATAAGATTAATATGGTTTCGATATGAGGTAGTGTAGGGGTTGAGGTTGGGGGATGGTGGACCAGGGTTGGGGGAGATGTCCCCCAAAATCAGTAGGAGTAGGAAGATAAGGAGCAAGTATTTATTGGAATTGTAAGAAGTTTTTTCTGTGATGTGTTTGGGCAAGATGGGCTGAGGGTTTTCAGGAAGGTGAGAAGTGCATGGGAGCTGTACATGGGAGAGGGAAGTATGGAAGGGCTGATGTGTATGAGTCGTGTTGGAGGGAGGATGGGGCGGTGAATGTGGATGGCAAGGGAACACATGAGGATAGAAATAATGCACATGGTTAAAGGGGAGAGCCAAGTGTGGGTTACCTGACTCCTGCCCTGACTAACTGCAATGGAATACCTGCTTTTGCTTGATGCTTAGCTAATGCGATGCTTTGCTGAATGCGTGCACCCCACAGAATGTTTCTAAATTTATAGGCCCAATACAGGGACAAGAGAGAGGGATTGTGCAGCTGTTTATTATAAATTAGCAACAGCTGCTCAATACATCCTGGTGTGGAATAGATTATCAAAGACGCTAGTCCCGATTCCATCTCTATGCTATAGCACCTCTCCCATCTACAGTGACCCCCCCAAGGATATACAACAGTAAGTACTGAGAACAATGTAATAGATGAATTATAGCAAATGAGTTGAATGAAATGATTACCAGTACACATACTAAAGTTACATGAAAGCATTGATTTCGGGGGGGGTTTGAATGACTATATAATGTATTTGGGGGCCTCCCGACAGATGATGTCAGGGTAGAGAAGGATACGGCATCCTGAATTTCAGAGGATAATCCATTTGTGCTTCTTGTAGATAATCCTCTGCAAGAGGAGTCTGGAGGCGACTCTCTCATCAGACCACAGGAAAGTTGGAATATTTGTGTGTGTGGGAGAGTCGGGAGAGTTAGCCATCTGCCAAATGACCACTCAACCAACACTTATCTCATGTGTATGGGGCCGTTAGTATTACACTGACAGGCAGTGATGATACACGACACTACAGTAGTACAGTGCATCACCGGAGCCATCAGAGGCTTGTATGTTGTATGATCGCACTGATCAGAGTTGTTTAAAAAAGGGTTAAATGTGAAAAAAATATCAGTTTTAGTAACAAGAAATATCTTTCACTATATGGCAAACAGAGTCACTGCACAATGTTAGTTAAGTTACGTCCATAACAATTTTATTGTATTCAATTATCCTGTACACGGTGTAGAAAGAAATCACAGCAATAGCTGGAATTGGATACCCAAAGGATAAAATAAATATATATATAGTAGGGGTTGTACTCGCTCAGATGCAACGGGAGGACAACAGGAGGCACGTTCCTTTAAACATTCATGTGGGTTTATTGCTTCATAAACCCCAGAAGCAAAAGCAGAAAATAAACAGTCTTCAGATCAGGCAAAAGAAAGTATAAATGTCCATAGCAGGACTCTGCTCTGCCAAGCCTGTGGGCACACAGGATGGGATAATGTCCAGTATTTCAGACTCTGTCTGGAGCCAAACACACACAGGAGGCCTTCTCCCTCCCAACACACAGACCATGTGCCAAACAACAGCCTCCATTATACAGGCTGTAACCACACCCAGAAGAGAGGTATGTGGGTAGCCAGACCCTCCCGTCTCTCATAGCTACCTGTAGCCCAGACCCAGGTGCAATATACGAACTTCTTAGTGCTTTCATGCACTAAAGAATCACTCCAGGCTACATCACAGAGACAAGCCATCTCTGCGTCACACCCCTCCCATCGACTATGTGACCCTTAGCCACACTACAATATAGTGTGTGTGTGTGTGTGTGTGTGTGTGTATATATATATATATTTCAATTTATTTCACAGGTCAGAGCTTGGCTCTCTACAATGTCAACAGGAAATTAAGAACCTTCCTCAGAAACTCAATGGGGCTATGGAGAACAACATTGGAAGTCAACTCAAGACAACTAGCACAAGTGACGATCAAATGCAGCATATAGCAAGGTGGGGTGTGATGCACTGTCCCCATTGCTGTTCTGCATAGGCTTGAACTCCCTCAGTCAGATAATTACAGAGTCTGGCTATGGATACAAGTTCAAGGGTGGAAGCACCATCAGCCACCTCCTCTACATGGATGATATCAAGCTGTATGCGATAAATGAACAAGATATTGATTCACTGATCCACCTGACAAGTATCTACAGTGAAGACATCGGGATGTCCTTCGGACTGGAGAAGTGCAGTCGGTTGGTAATAAAGAGAGGCAAGGTAGTCAAGACTGATGGAGTGGAATTACCAGCAGGGCATATAATAATAATAATAATAATAATAATACATTTTATTTTTATAGCGCCGACATATTCTGCAGCACTTTACATTTCAGAGGGGATTTGTACAGACAATAGACATTACAGCATAACAATAATCACATACAGTAGATTATAACAAATACCAAGAGGAAAGAGGGCCCTTCTCGCAAGCTTACAGTCTATGAGGAAAGAGGTAGACACGATTGTATGCCCTGATTGTATGGACCAGCCATAATGTTAAGTGTGTGACAGTACAGACACAGAGGGCTAATGGATGCATAAAGCATGTGGGAACATGATGTGGGAAATCTGGTTATGGTAAAACTTTTGGCTGTGCCACACAGGGATAGATTAGGTTAATGTGTTGAGGCGATAGGCCAGTCTGAATAAATGCGTTTTCAGGGCACACTTAAAATTGTGGGGATTGGGGACTAATCGTATTGACCTGGGAAGTGCATTCCAAAGAATTGGCGCGGCACGTGTAAAGTCTTGGAGACGGGAGTGGGAGGTTCTGACTATTGAGGATACTAACCTCAGGTCATCAGCAGAACGGAGGGCGCGGGTAGGGTGGTATACTGAAACAAGGGAGGAGATGTAGGGTGGTGCTGAGCCATGGAGGGCTTTGTGGATGAGGGTAATGTTTATACTGAATTCTGGAGTGGATGGGTAGCCAGTGTAATGACTGGCACAAGGTAGAGGCATCGGTGTAACGATTGGTGAGGAATATGATCCTGGCTGCAGCATTCAAGACAGATTGGAGGAGGGAGAGCTTGGTAAGAGGGAGACCGATTAGAAGAGAGTTACAATAGTCGAGACGAGAATGAATAAGAGAAACAGTAAGAGTTTTTGCAGAGACAAAAGTAAGAAAAAGTCGAATTCTAGAAATGTTTTTGAGGTGCAGATGACAAGAGCGAGCCAGTGATCGAATGTGGGGGGCAAAGGAAAGCTCGGAATCAAGTATGACCCCAAGACAGGCAGCCTGTTGCTGGGGAGTAATAGTGGAACCACACACAGAAATGGCAATGTCGGGTATAGGTACATTAGTAGAGGGAGGAAACACCAGGAGTTCAGTCTTTGACAGGTTCAGTTTCAGATATAGTGAGGACATGATATTAGACACAGCGTTTAGACAATCGCCGGTGTTTTCTAGAAAGGCTGGCGTGATGTCAGGAGAAGAAGCGTATAATTGGGTGTCATCAGCATAGAGATGGTACTGGAAACCAAATCTACTGATTGTTTGACCAATAAGGGCAGTGTACAAGGAGATGTACAGACATGCTACAAGTACCTCAGCATCCCAATGGGATACGGTAACCATGATGAGGAGGCAAGGAAAGCAGCAATATCCAAATACCATCAAAGGGTAAGACAGGTCCTGAAGAGTCAGCTCAATGGGAAGAATAAAATCCGTGCCATCGATACATATGCCCTGCCAGTTATCAGATACCCTGCTGACATAGTGTGCTGGCCAAAAGAAGAGATGGAAGCTGTAGATGTGAACACACGAAAGCTCCTCACAATGCATGGAGGTCTCCAACCTAAGTCTAGAACCCAAAGACTGTATACTAACAGAAAGGAGGGTGGTTGAGGCTTGATAAGAATCCAAGCCACCATCATGTATGAAAAAAGGAGTACATCAGAAGAATGGCACCAGAAGATGAGATGCTGAGAGAAAGCCTAAGGCAGCAACAACAACAGATCTGGAAGGAAGAACAGGAACATGAAGCGCCATGGCAAGATAAACCGCTGCATGGGATGTACCACCGACAGATAATGTAAGTGGCTGACATGGAGAAATCCTACCAATGGCTGGAGAAAGCTGGACTCCAAGACAGCACAGAGGCAATAATCATAGTGGCACAAGAGCAAGCACTAAGTTCCAGATCCATAGAAACAGGAATCTACCACACAAGACAAGACCCAGGGTGCAGATGGGTCGCCCTCCGAGGGATGTGGGGTAGTTGGTACCGGGCCGGTGTCAGTGGGATGTGTCACAGCAGCAGTGACCCGATCCGTGGCCCTGGGCGCCCAAGTAATGGGGAAATGTAATGGTGTAATGGAATAGTTTGTGACGCCACCTGTGGTGTTCGGCAAGTGAGATGTTAGGCCGACGCTGCAGACAGATCCGCTGGGACTGATGGTATGGTGCAGCAAAGATGTAGTAGCTCCCCACAGGTGAAGCTATAGTCCCAGGGCAGTGTAGATGTTGTTGGCACGGGGATGTAGCAGTGCCGGAAAGGTAGGAAGCAGACAAGACACAGCAGGGTGCAATTTCTGTACCTTTACTTGATAACTGCAGTCCAGAGTCCTGATTACAGATGGTATTGGAGCAGGCTAGCCTGGAAGCAACTCAGGGATTCTCTCTCAGCAGACGGGCTGTGCAGTCTCCTTCCTAACGCTTGTTTGAATGAAGCACTCCAGTACTAAGTTATTCTGATGTTCCTCCTGTCAGATGTTCCCAAGAACCGTACTTGCACAGCAGACAGCTGTTGCCTCTCTCGAGAACTCCCTTCTCTGAGTCCTGGCTCTCTATCCAAGCTGCTGTTGTGCCTCAAGTCTTAGATGGGAGTAGGGCATTTACAGCCTCCTATTCCTCTGGTATCTGCTGTAGGACCTTTAGTATCCGTACAGCCGTGGAGACCAGGCTCCAGTTCGTGCGCTCTCAAGCTGAGGGAGCTCTCCTTCCTAGCTCAACCTCCAGCTTCTCTCCACACGTCTGCGCACTTCACCCTCCACAGACTAACTGACCACTCCTTCCTCTTGGCCCTCTGAGGGCACCCCTCCCCTTAATCCTGGTTCAGAGTTCCCCCTGCTGGCCTGGAGTGGAACTGTGTTGCATGTATGGATTGACTGCGAGAGAGACCCATCATTGCCTCCAAGCCTGGCATTACCCTCCCCTGGAGGAAGGCAAGCCACTGTGGCGACCAAACTCCTGGGGGCGCCACACAGACTTTGCAAAGAAACCTCAGAAACAGTCTCAACACATAGTGGCAGGATGCAAAATGCAAGCAGGAACAGCGTATATTGAATGCCACAACCAAGTAACGGGAATTGTATACAGGAACATCTGAGCAGCATATGGGCTAATCCCCCCTAAGTCCAGGTGGGAGACCCCAGAAAAAGTGGTGGAAAATGAAAGGGCTAAAATCCTGTGGGACTTCAAGATCCAGACAAATAAGCAGGTGTTGGCTAACAAATCAGACATTGTCATAGTAGACAAGGATCAGAAGACAGCAATGATAATAGATGTGGCAGTGCCAAGTGACAGCAACATCAGGAAGAAGGAATATGAGAAGCTGGAGAAATACCAGGGCCTCAAAGGAGAACTGGAGAAGATGTGGAAGGTGAAGGCAGCAGTGATTCCAGTGGTGATAGGAGCACTTTGAGCAGTGACCCCTAAGTTGGAAGAATGGAAATAACAGATCCCAGGAGCAACATCTGAGCTTTCTGTCCAGAAAAGCGCAATACTGGGAACAACTGAGATCCTGCGCAGAACCCTCAAACTCCCAGGCCTCTGATAGAGGACCCACGAATGAGAAAGGACAACAAAGACCACCCCCATTGAGGGGTGAGAAGGAAGTTTTTTTTATTTATATTTGGTGAAGTCATATCTCCCAACTCTGCAGACCGCATGCTGCTGTTGTACTTAGCAGGCCTGGTCCAGATGATTTGGAGATGAATGAGGGAGACCAAAAGTTCAAAAATAAACTTTCCTTTACTTAACAAAACCTTGATGAGTAGTATATACATCAGATAGGAGGCACTACACTTTATGAATGCTTCATGAGTCAGGAACATTCCGTTTCATGTGGCGGTACATAACTTTTGTTATAAGCCAAATAGACTAGCAAAACTAAGCTAAGGATCTTGCCCTGCTCTTTGTTTAAAATATTCTTTCTGCTGGCAATCCAGATTCTCACTGCCATTTTATCTGATGTCTCCCCACAATTTCTGATATTAAAAGAAAAAAATAAAACACACACTACTCACCCAACCCTGTTCCCAAGGTGTAATGCTCCAGTCTGTGCAGTGAGTACTGAGGCTCCATACTACAGGTGTGATGTAGTGACATCATTGTGCTAGTAGTGCACGGAGTCTCAGACTTACACTGGTGGATCAGGAGCTTTTGACTCCATCATTCACTATTCTATTCACTGGTATCACCGTCATGGAAGTGTGGATATATCTCAAATTGTTATGATGGGAAGGAGAGGGTGACAATACCAAACCCCACTAGCCCTCTCAATTCATGTGTATCATAGCAACCGAGTGGTCTACCTTTATGGATGATACACTTTGAATATCCAAATATCATATGGGAAATATCTCATAGATCCTGGGTTCATTAGTATCTGCGCCAAGAATGAGGCTAACGGAATACTTTTTAATTACCTGTGAGGTTGTCGGTGGGGTGGATGGTACCATATTGTGCATGAAGGGGGCAGTACTGTGGGAAAATAGGAAAGTGGGGGGGGATGGCAGTACTGTGGGAATATTGTACTGTGTGTGAGGGGGATGCCAGTCCTGTGGAAACATTATCCTGTGTGTATGGCAAGCTGCTATTGTGGTAACATTATACTATGTAGGGAAATGGTGATACTGTGGGAACATTATACTGTGTAGATAGAATGGCGGTACTGTGAGATTATACTGTGTGTGGTGGGATGGTGGTGCTGCAAGATTATACTGTGTATGGAGGGAACTTTGGTACTGTGAGATTATATTTTGTGTGGCGGTATGGCGATATGTGGAAATATCTTTTGTGTGAGAGATGCCAGTACTGTGGAAACTTTATACCGTGTGAGGGGCATCCTATATACTGCAGAAGGTGGGTAAAAAGGTGTTACATAAGAAGAAAGAATCCCCAGGGCTATGCGTCATTTGTACAAAAAGACTGCCATCTGCCTCCAGATGGGACCCTACGGTATCAATGAGAAGAGGGAGAGTTTCAGGAAGAAAGAGTCTAGATGGTACATCAGGTCGGGTGACCTTGATGAATCAGTTTACCACTATTATAAAGGCAATAGCCCCAAAGCCAGAACAGATCTGGTGCCAAGTAAAAAAAACTCGATGTCAGTGAAGGATCTGAGGTACCAGGCCATGTTAAAGTGCTCGAGGCAGCTGGTTATGGTGGCAGAACCCAGGTGGCACCAGACGAGTCCCAGAGTCCAGCCTACATCAGCCAAGGCCCGAGAACCTGACCTGCACCGGTCAAGACTCAGAGTGCTGACTACGCCAGGCAAGAGCAATGATGGATGTGCCAGTGATCTGTGAGGAGCTTCCGCTCAGTAGTATATGCCTGCAGTGAAGATCAGGAGGCGCGAGTGAGCCGAGCCATTGCTTCCAGCACTGACGTCAGTATAGGTGTTGGTCCAGGATAGTACAACAGACAAGGTGAAAGCTGGTTGAAGTGAATGCGGCCCAGAGAGCTTGATAGACTTTTTTAGGAGGACTTATGGCCTAACAGGAAAAGGTGGAGACCCTGCTATGGCCTGTGTTCACAGAAGAGACAGTGTTGTCAACTGTATGTGTCAGGAAAATCACCCTTGTCAGTAGCTAAATTAACATTTGGTTAGAGGCTACTATTACAGTGAGAGTGAGCCGGAGAATTCATTGTATATCTGATATTGCATATTTTACCTCGTAATCACCCTGTTTTGCATTATTCACTGTTGCCATAGTGATCACAATTCCCGCCATTATCAGGGAAATAAATAATGATATTGGCTACTTCCGGTTTGTCTGTGTGTTGTATCCGATCACCTGCTTACAGGGGCATAATAAAGGCATTATACTGTGTGGGGGCTTCATATATACTGCATAAGGGGCATAACACTGTGTGGGGGGCATCATATATACTGCATAAGGGGCATAATGGGGACATTACACTGTGTGGGGGCATCATATATACTGCATAAGGGGCATAACACTGTGTGGGGGGCATCATATATACTACAAAAGGGGAATAATGGAGGCATTAACCTGTGTGGGGGCATCATATATACTGCATAAGGGGCATAATGGGGGCATTATTCTGTGGGGGGCATCATATATACTGCATAAGGGGCATAATGGGGGCATTATACTGTGTGGGGGGCATCATATATACTGCATAAGGGGCATAATGGGGGCATTACACTGTGGGGGCATCATATATACTGCATAAGGGGCATAATGGGGGCATTACACTGTCTTGGGGGCATCATATATACTGCATAAGGGGCATAATGGGGGCATTACACTGTGTGGGGGCATCATATATACTGCATAAGGGGCATTACACTGTGGGGGCATCATATATACTGCATAAGGGGCATAATGGGGGCATTACACTGTCTTGGGGGCATCATATATACTGCATAAGGGGCATAATGGGGGCATTGCACTGTGTGGGGGCATCATATATACTGCATAAGGGGCATAATGGGGGCATTACACTTTGTGGGGCCAAGAAAGGGGCCTATACAATGAGAACAATCCGTTTCCTCATTGCCTGTCTTCCATAGTTGGGTTGTATGTATCTATTAGGCTATGTGCCCAAGTTGCATTTTTTAAGCGTTTCTGCTGCGTTTTTGCCACTGTGGAAACGCTTAATAAACGCATTACATGCAATCCTATGGAATCCTGCAGTTGCTGTGCCGACGCTGCGGATTTTTCCGCTGCAGAATCACATAGCGGTAAAATCCACAGCATGTCCATCAATTCTGTGGAATCGCGGCGATTCCGCCACCATAGGATTGCATTGAACCATTCACTTTATGCATGGGCCTATGCCCACAATGTGTAAAGTGAGCGCTTCAAAGGTCATTTGCGCAATGGATCCCTGGGAACAGAAGTTGCCGACAGCCCCGCTTAGGACCGGGAGCACTCCCGGGGCCAACAGAGGGTAAGTATATCTCTATTTTTAATTTTTTTTTATTATTTTTAACATTCTACCTTTTACCATTGATACTGCATAGGCAGCATCAATAGTAAAAAGTTGGTCACACTTGTCAAGCACTATGATTGACAAGTGTGACCAACCTGTCAATCACTTTTCCAAGTGATGCTTCATATCGCTTGGAAAAGCGCCAGCATTCTGCAAGCTAAAAACGCTTGTGTTTTGTGGGAAAACGCATTCAAATTCCGCATGCATTTTACCCACGGTGATGAGTTGCGGAAATGCTGCAGACAATTCCGCAGCATTTCGGCAACGTAGGCACATAGCCTCTCAGGAAACAGAACAAAAATGCAATTATCTAATTGCCTTGTAATGTTGTCATTTCCTGTTCTGTCCAGATGTCACTGTATCCCAGAATTCCAAGCGGAGGAAGTTCACCGCCCGCAATATTGGAACACCCAAGTAATGGGTGTCTCAATACGAAAACTGCTGCTGGTACCAACCTATTGCACGGTACCACCAACAGAACACCGTCACACCTCACACACACTATACACCGTACACACCACACATTCACTCACTCACACACTCTTTACACCATACGCACCACACACACACTCTCTCACACACACACACACACACACACACACGCAGCCTCTTGCGTGGTACCACCATTGGAACACCGTCTCTCTGTGTCTGCTCAAATTCCGTGCAGTGAATCATTTGGCTGATCCCAGCAGCAGATGCATGACGTGTCTACCGGCAGAGGAAGGCGGTCACATTAAAAGGGTTTTACCACAAACAAAAGTTCATTTTAAAAATTTTTTATGTCTTACTGTGTACAGAGCATACCACATCTCCTGGGCAGGGGAGGAAGCAAAAGACAATACTGACATTACAGCAGATCGCAGAGGATACATTTTGTGAGGTAAAATATTTTACTGACTGTTTTTAAACAATATTTTACCTCACAAATTGTATCCTCTGCTATCTCCTGTTGTAATGTCAGTATTGTCTTTTGCTTCCTCCCCTGCCCAGTAGCTGTGGTATGTTCTGTACACGGTCAGGCACAGGGGTGAGAGAGACAGAGCACAGGGGGGAGACAGCACATGAGGGGAGAACACAGCACAGGAACGAGAGAGACAGCAGACAAGGGGGATAGCACATGGGGTAGACAGGTCAAAGAAGAGAGCACAGACGGGAGAAGTCAGCCCATGGGAAAAGAGAGAGTGTATAGATGGGTGAGCACATGGGGGGAGAGATTCTCAACGCTGCAAAGCCTGCTCCCATCGTGACATTACCGCCCTCCCGAGGTGATAGCATCGGGCCTCCATTTAGTGATTCTTATAAAGTGGCAGCAAAAACACCAAGAGTCTCTAAAGAGGTTAATGTCCCCCACGCTCAGTAATGGGGAATCTCCACCACTTACCTCCACCTGCAGAGCCGCACTCCACATATATGGCTGCTCTGTGCGCACAGGACCTGTGATGAGGTCACAGGAGGGGAGGAGTCAGGGGTCACATGATCTCCGGAGTGCAGACGCTACATGGAGACTTCTCCTCAGTCATTGACATTCCCGCCATTATTTCCCCTCACTATTGGCACAATTACCCCGCGCCGCCTTTTCTGCACAGTGTTATGTGTGGAATGTAACGTGTGATTTCTCTGCTTTGAGACAAATAGACCCCACACATGAGGGAATTATCACCAGTTACCGGACGGCTACTATATGGCGACATATGATTGTGCTATAGACTCCATACCAGGAGCTAAAATGCAGAAATCTCGCTTATTTAACCCTTTCCAGAGTCTGGCTGAGGCTCATATTCGGCCATTCACCTCTCCAGTCATCGTGGGGTTTTTTGGTAAAAGGATGGAGAATTGCGTCTGTACATGGATTTTAGAGAGAGTAATAAAATCACGGTGCACAATCCCTGTCCTTTACCCCTTATACCTGACCTGTTTAACCAATTATCTGGAGCTAAAAGGTTTTACAAGCTCAATGTGAGAGGGGCATATAGCCTTATACATGTACGTCAGGGTGACGAGTGTCAGCTTATGCTGAGTCATTCTTCTTAGAAAGAGTGGACCCTCTGGGCCGTGGCACCCACCCACCTAGGGCGAGCTGACCTAATGAGAACCACCCCCTATACAGGGAGTGTCAGGGGCAAGACCAAGGGGGTGAGCCACCACGGCAGCTGGACCAGACGGCCGGCTCAGGGCAACAAGACAAGACGAGTCGTTAATTCAAAGAAACTTAATTAAGGAAGAATTCAGGTACAACAGGTGCAAAACGTGGACACAGAACATAAGGCAAGGTGCATGCAAAAGCACGCCAAGGTCCAAGACTTGAGGAACTCTTCAGGGTGCAACAGGAGCAAACGTGAACACACAGAGTTCGTGGAACAGGGTGCATGCAATGGCACGCCGAGGTCCAAGCATGGAACGTGCAGATGGTATGCGGACATCGAACTCCGAACAACAGTCCACGATCAACCAGGGCATCAGGGTCTGTAGCTCAGAGGATGATCGGCAGGATCCGGACATCCAGAAGTCAGCCAGGGTTCCATGCAAGGAAACAAGATAGAGTTAGTGACATGGTGCGTGTCAACGGATCAGGTTCACAGAACAGAGACCTGCGCATGCCAAGGGGCATGCCAGGGACTGGTCAGGTTCACAGGACGATGGCCTGCGCATGCCAAGGGGCATGCCAGGGACGGGTCAGGTTCACAGGATGGTGGCCTGCGCATGCCAAGGGGCATGCCAGGGAGAGACACAAGGTATGCTGGCATCGAC
Source organism: Dendrobates tinctorius (assembly GCF_039654945.1). NCBI lineage: Eukaryota > Metazoa > Chordata > Amphibia > Anura > Dendrobatidae > Dendrobates > Dendrobates tinctorius. The sequence goes on from NW_027361794.1 coordinate 12,924,703, forward strand.
CAACAGGGTCCAGGTATCTGGCTACGGACATCAGCTCCGGACATCAGGCCGCAGTCATCTAGGTCCGGACCTCTGGCAGCGGTCGGCAGGTTATGGAATCCAGCAGGCAAACTAAGGTCAGAGAAGAGCAAAAGAGACAAAGGCTTTGTGCAAGAGTAGCACGAAAAGGCACAGTGCGAGAACCAGCGTGAGTGCAAGGGAGCACAGAGACCACGGCTGGGAGCACCGGCAGGTGGTACCGATGACGGCAGTTGCAAGCGGGCACGACTAGAGGCGGCACCGCTGCGGGGCCACGCAGCCAGACCACTATAGCACTGGACGGGGCATGGCTGGGGCACACAGGCGAGCACAGCTAGAGGTGGCATGGCTGAGGCACACAAGGCAGGCACAGGCGACCAGGCACGTGCACGGAGCCACAAGGCAGGGCTAGGCAAAGGTACAGGACAGAGACGCATGCGATACCGCATGGCAAAGCCTAGTACGAAATGTGCAAGAGCGCACGAAACAACAGGGACAAGACAAAGAACGAGGCAGAGACCTGCGCATGCGGAGAGCATGCCAGGGACAGGGACAGTCTAGCAGAGGAGCGTAGGCCGAAGCCCAGAGCCGCGCCAAAGAAGGACCTTGGGACTAGACAGGGTACAGAGCGGAGGCCTGCACGTGTAGAGACACGCCAGGGAGAGGTTCAGAGCGGAAGTCTGCACGTGTAGAGACACGACAGGGACAGAGACGAAGGCCTGCACGTGTAGGGAGACACGTCAGGGCAGGGTACAGAGACGGAGACCTGCACGTGTAAGGACACGTCAGGGCAGGGTACAGAGACGGAGGCCTGCACGTGTAAGGACACGCCAGAGACAGAGGCAGGGTACCTGAAGCCACAAAGCAGAGCGAGACAGGAAACATGGAAAGAAACACGGAAGAGAGTCAGAGCAAACAAGGACTACAAGGCAAAGCAGAGCAGAGACAAAACATGGCACGAAGGACAAACACTAGACAAGACACAAGACCAGAGACGGAATACGAGCACGGACCATGTGCAAAGATGCACGACAGAGCAGAGTGCAAGGGCACAGAATAGAGGGTGCGCCCCACAGACCAAGCACCCATGCAGAGACACAATACTCAGGCGGCCCTGAGCGTAGGAAGGGGCAGCCTGATATTGGGCATAGCACCTCCTCTTCCAGGTCAGGACCAGGGGAGCACTTCCGGGTTCAGATCCACAGGATAACAGAGCATAGTCACATGATCAGAGTTCCAGACATGACGAGACGACTGCAGAATCAGTGCTGAAACCTAGACAGGTCACATGATCAGAGTTCTAGACATGACGAGATGATTACCAAACCAGACAGTGCAGGATCCTAGGAAAGGTCACATGATCAGCGTTCCAGACATGACGAGATGATTGCAGAAGACAGAGCAGAAACGCAGGCATCCTGCAGCTCAGACATGAGGTGAGTGTGCACACTGCTCTAGGGAACGAGCAGGATAGCAGACAAGATATGCGCATGCACATCGCTCCAGGAGTTGTTGAGAGAAAACAGACAGGGCAGACATGACAGACATGGCGGACATGACAACGAGAACAGCATTCAATACATCTGAGGGTCATACTGAAAATTTGGTGATGCCATTCAGAATAACCAATGCTCCAGCAGTCTTTGAAAATTTCATAAATTATGTTTTCCTCACTGGTGTGTAGATTTGTGGTAGTTTACCTGGATGATATATTGAGTTACTCACATACTCTGCAGGAGCATCATGAGCATGTCAGACAGCTGGAGTGGGAAAATCATTATCTAGCAATCCCCCTTTGCCATTTTGAAGAGCTCCATCATTGAACAATGTAGAAAAGCGTCTCCAAGGCTGTCAGGTCGGAAGTCAGGATGCCTAATGATATCAGCATTTTATTAATATCTGCCCAGAATTTTTTCAATTCGGGACAGAACCAAAATATGTGTGCCAAATTTCCTTTATGGGTTCTACACCTCCAACATAGATTAGATTCCAAAGGTAAAAAAGTTAGATGTATAGCATTGCAGCTGCAAAAGATGATTCAATGAGTACACTAGCGCTGCTATATATCTAACTTTTTTTAATCTTTTTAACTTTTCCACACCCTTTAGCTGGCACCTGTGTATTTCAACACTAATTGATTCCTTAATAAAATCTCGAAAAAAAGTTTCAAAAAATTAAAAAAAAAAATTCCCCAAAAAATTATTTATCATGAGCGACCTTTGGGAAGATAGAAAAGATCATAAAATTATATTCAAACATTTTTTAACTTAGGTCACCAAAGAGCATCTAGTAACATTAGTGAGAGAACTATACACTCTGCAAAAGAATCATTAAAACGATTAGAACAATTATTAGTTAAAGAGATGAGAGACTTGTGGGAGGTAGTCACCTTAGAAAGATATTTGGCATATGACTGCATCCCAAAAGGACTGATGATTCAAAAATGTCTATCCGGTGATATAGGAGACGAATTAACCGGTGATATAGGAGATGAATTAAGTAGTGGGACTCTCTATTAAAGGGAATCTGTCACCTCAATTTGGCGCGGTATATAAAAGAGTTGTGTCCGTGCCGATAGACGGTGTTGTGGCTCCTTCCCTCCACCCCTCCTTGGCTGCTGTATGCAATCTTTCTTGGACATTCCATAGTTGGCATCAAGATTATGCGCATTTGCCTTGCAATATCTTATTGCGCATGCGCAGTATGCTTTGCCCAAAAGCATTAGTGTGCATGCGCCGGTGAACTATGTCTCGGAAGTATTTCGCTGCCATTTCTGTGTTCCGGGACATAGTTCACCGGCGCATGCACAGTAATGCTTTTCGGCTTCGCCCGCAGTTGGGCAAAGCATACTGCGCACGTGCGATTGGATATTGCAATGCGCACACGGGTAATCTGGACGCCAACTATGGAAAATCCATAACCCCAACACTAACCCAAAACTGTTTTGAGGTTCTGGATATAATAACAGAATCGCCATCCACTAATTGCTATACTAATTGCTATACACCTGAACCTCAAACTAGTACAGTAGTGAGGACACAAACTATGGTCAATGCTGAAAGTAACCAGCCTTTAAATAGACGGAAAACAACCAATCTGTTTTTTCAACTAGGGCACAGAAAAAACGTAACAGGGGCTGTAAGGGGGGACTCTCCCAAAAAACAAAAAATCACAAAGAAATAAATAACGATAATCAAAGAATCTTTAATTTAAGCAAATAACAAGAATAACAAAGTGTCTTTATTAAGCAAAAGCCAACCCTCGACCCAACCGCTATGTTCAGCTATAGCCCAATATCACTGCTCCCATTCGCTTTCAAACTCCTGGAGCAGCACGTCCACGCTGAACTTTCCTCACATCTCTCATCTAACCTGCTCTTTGACAAACTACAATCTAGTTTCTGCCCCCATCACTCCACTGAGACAGCCCTGACCAAAATTGCTAACGACCTACTTACAGCCAAAGCGAATGGACAATACTCTATACTCCTCCTTCTAGACCTGTCCTCTGCTTTCGACACTGTTAAGTACTGCCTCCTACAACAGATCCTCTCCTCTTTTGGCATCAAAGACCTCGCCCTATTCTGGATCTCCTCATACCTCTCCAACAACACATTCAGCGTCTCCCACTCCCACACTACCTCCTCATCCCACCCTCTCTCTGTAGGAGTCCCCCAAGGCTCTGTTCTAGGACCCCTGCTCTTCTCAATCTATACAGTTGGTCTGGGGCAATTCATAAAGTCCCACGGATTCCAGTACCACCTTTATGCTGATGATACTCAGATCTACCTCTCTGGCCCAGACATCACCTCTCTTCTCTCCAGAATACCAGAGTGTCTATCAGCCATATCCTCCTTCTTCTCCTCCCACTTCCTCAAACTCAATGTGGACAAATCTGAGCTGATCATCTTTCCCCCATCTCACAGATCTTCCTTACCTGACCTATCTATAACAATTGACGACATCACGCTTTCCCCAGTACTGGAGGTCCGCTGCCTTGAAGTAACCCTTGACTCTGCCCTGTCCTTCAAACCGCACATCCAAGCTCTCTCCACCTCCTGCCGCCTCCAGCTCAAAAATATTTCCAGAATCCGTCCCTTTCTCAACCCTCAATCTACTAAAATGCTTGTGCATGCCCTCATCATCTCCCGTCTCGACTACTGCAACATCCTTTTCTGTGGTCTCTCTGCGAACACTCTCGCACCTTTCCAGTCCATTCTTAACTCTGCTGCCCTACTAATTCATCTCTCTCCTCGCTACTCCTCCACTTCTCCCCTCTGCAAATCTCTTCACTGGCTCCCATTCCCTCAGCGTATCAAATTCAAATTACTAATACTGACCTACAAGGCCATCTATAACCTGTCTCCCCCATATGTCTCTGAACTAATCTCCCGATATCTTCCCTCACGTAATCTCTGATCCTCCCAAGACCTCCTTCTCTCCTCCACACTTATTCGCTCCTCACACAACCGCCTCCAAGACTTCTCCCGAATATCCCCCCATCCTCTGGAATTCTTTGCCCCAACACGTCCAGCTGTCAACCACACTCGAATCCTTCAGACAGAACCTGAAAAACCATCTCTTCAGGAAAGCCTACAGCCTGCAATGATCCCTGCGGCCCCCTCACCACTACTGGAGCTACCGCCTCAACCAACACCAGAACTGCTGCAACAGCCCCAACCTGCTGTCTCCTTCCCCACCATCCTGTAGAATGTAAGACCGAAAGGGCAGGGTCCACTCCCCTCTGTATCAGCCTGTGATTGTTAGTTTGTTTACTGTAAGTGATATCTCTAATTTGTATGTAACCCCTTCTCATGTACAGCACCATGGAATCAATGGCGCTATATTAATATTAATAATATTAATGATAATAATAAATACTCTGTGCTGCTCTCACCCTGCTCCTTAAACCATATATCTACTACTGTGACCCCCCCATAGATCAGCACACTGCTCCCCTGAAATACTCTGTGCTGCTGTCACCCTGTTCCTTCCTCCATATATCTCCCTCTGTGACCCCCCATAGACCAGCACACTGCTCTCCTGAAATACTCTGTGCTGCTGTCACCCTGCTCCCTCCACCATATATCTCCCTATGTGACCCCCCCCATAGACCAGCACACTGCTCTCCTGAAATACTCTGTGCTGCTGTCACCCTGCTCCTTCCCCCATATATCTCCCTCTGTGATCTCCCATAGACCAGCACACTGCTCTCTGGAAATACTCTATGCTGCTGTCACCCTGCTCCCTCCACCATATATCTCCCTAGGTGACCCCCCATAGACCAGCACACTGCTCTCCTGAAATACTCTGTGCTGCTGTCACCCTGCTCTTTCCCCCATATATCTCCCTCTGTGATCTCCCATAGACCAGCACACTGCTCTCCGGAAATACTCTGTGCTGCAGTCACCCTGCTCCCTCCACCATATATCTCCCTCTGTGACCCCCCATAGACCCGCACACTGCTCTCCTGAAATACTCTGTGCTGCTGTCACCCTGCTCCTCCACCATATATCTCCCTCTGTGACCACCCATAGACCAGCACACTGCTCTCCTGAAATACTCTGTGCTCCAGTCACCCTGCTCCTTCCCCCATATATCTCCCTCTGTGACCCCCCATAGACCAGCACACTGCTCTCCTAAAATACTCTGTGCTGCAGTCACCCTGCTCCCTCCACCATATATCTCCCAGAATCCTTGCTGCCTGCCATCCTCAGTGACTGTCTACTTGTCAGTATAACTTTGCCGTCACCAACAAAATGGCTGCTGTGTGCCTAAATGTCATCCTCTCTTATCCCTTAGCAACACCCAGAAGGTGAGGAGAGGAGTGACATTACACCCATGTCAGCAGACTCGGCCCATATTTACTGCAGTGCAGTTATGTGGGCTAGTTGTACACTAGGTTTTTGTCAAATTTCAGTAGCTGCTCCCCCTCGTGTTTAAAAGTGGAATTACCAAACCTTTCAAAATTATTTTTCATATTTTACTAAATTCTAAACAAATGAAAATATTTTTTAAGAAAATGTAAGCATTAATTCATTACATTTTTTCAATTGCTGGAAAAAAAATTTTTTGGATGGCACCTTCCCTTTAAAGACGAGTTAGCCCATACAGATTCTCCTCAAGAGTTACAGGCGTTCATACAGCATTGCATGCTCATTGACATATGCATTACTGAGCGTAGACAGGAGAAATTTGCAGCCTCTAATCATGTCACTTAAGGCCCTTTTACATTTAGCGATGCACCAGCGATCCAACCGGCGATCCGACCCGGTCAGGATCGCTGGTGCATCGCTAAATGATCGCTAGTGAGCTGTCACACAGGCAGACCTCACAGCGATGCAGCAGCGACGCAGCGCACGATAATCACCTTTCACACACAGCGATCCAGACGTCCTCCCGCCCGCGTCCAGCGTCGCTCGTCATCACAGCAGGAAGCCCAGCAGGAAGCAGACGACGAGAAATGGAGCCGCCCGATCTTGCGCGATCAGCGATAGACAGCGGGGGAGCCGGTCGGAGGTAAGTATCACACATAGCGATATCGCTAGCAATATCGCTATAACGTCACAAAACCAGTGACGTTTTAGCGATATTGCTAGCGATATCGCTATGTGTAAAACCCCCTTAACTCTCCCCTTTCTCCTAAAGAACCTGTAGACAAATCCTCATGGGAAGTGGAACCAGTTCCCATGCAAGTGGATGCTGTACAGCGGTGTGAGAGTAATGAGCGCAGGGAGCATCGTTTCCGTGAGAGTTTGTGTTTCTGCTGCAGTCAGTCAGACCATTTCCTTATTAATTGCCATGTACAATACAAAATAAAATTGTGGTACCGTGTTAGCCAGAAAAATAGATGTAAATACTTATGTCCCCCCAAAAAATTGAGAAAAGTATTCAAGGTGTAATACGTTTATTGGCTAACCAGAGAAATTATATTTGCAAGCAAGCTTTCAGGGCTCAAAAGGCCCCTTCATCAGGCTGGATTACAAGTGAATTCACTTGTAATCTAGCCTGATGAAGGGGCCTTTTGAGCCCTGAAAGCTTGCTTGCAAATATAATTTCTCTGGTTAGCCAATAAAGGTATCACACCTTGAATACTTTTCTCAATTTTTTGGGAGGACATAAGTATTTACATCTTATTAATTGCCCAAGCGGTAAGGTACTAGCCGCGGTAGGGGAGCATGAGGATCAGGATGCTGAACCAGGTCTTCTTTGAATGCTGTGTTTCATTCTGTATCGGTGACTGCATCTCCTAAAGTATAAGATAAAGATAAGCACTGTTCCCTCCCCATTAGGATCTTGTTGTCGGGGCAATGGATCTCCTGAGCAGCCATGGTAGATTCTGGGGTGGGAGGTAACTTTATGGACCTAACCTTTGTCAAAGAACATGGCATACATATTCAACAGAGAGCCACCCTAGTAACCATGGAAACAGTAGATGGTTCCCCTCTAGTTTCAGGACTGGTGGATCAGTTGACAATACCTCTGGAGATTTTCATAGAACCCAATCATCAAACCAGGGGAAGAGTCTTGAGGAGATCATTTGCATATTCCCAGTGCCTTCTGGGATAAGTGAAGAGTCTCCGCGAGCTCAACGATCACTGGGTTTTGGCCGTTGCAGCTGAAAAGAGGAAATCGGAAAACCAGGGGAAGAGTCTTGAGGAGATCATTTGCATATTCCCAGTGCCTTCTGGGATAAGTGAAGAGTCTCCGCGAGCTCAACGATCACTGGGTTTTGGCCGTTGCAGCTGAAAAGAGGAAATTGGAAAAACCGCGCGCCTATCGGCACGCGAAATTTGGCTCATCTTTCATCGTTTTTAAGAAATCTCAAGATGGAAGAGGCCAGGAGCCATTTGGTGAGCTGCATTTCTTGCTACATGTTCACAGATTTACCAGTGGAAAAGCCAAACTTCACATGCCACAAATGCAAGCTTGTGTCCCTGTTGGAGGAAAAGTTGCAAAATCTCGAAGAGAGGTTAGCTACGTTGAAGATCATTAAGGAAGGTGAAGAGTTCTTGGACAGAGCAGAATTATCTCTTCATGTTACAGAAAGAGAAGAAATTCGAAGTGCACCTGAAGAAACAGAGGAATGGAGACATGTGACCCAGAGAAGCAGGAGGATCAGGAGGCAGTCAGCACCCATACTGCTCAGGAACCAGTACCAGGCTCTCACGCAGGAAAACGATGAAGAAATACATCAGGATAAGACTTTGCCAACAAACAGCAACCTTGTACGCCCTCAGAGTCCTCCTGGATGGAGAAAGAAAAATGTTGTGAAGAAGAAACGGAGAGTGGTGGTCATGGGGGATTCCCTGCTGAGAGGAACAGAGGCCACTATCTGCAGACCGGATATAACTACAAGAGAAATGTGCTGTCTTCCAGGTGCAAAAATTAAAGATGTGTCTGACAGGATATCAGGACTCTTCAGACCTACAGATGACTACCCATTCCTGCTACTACATGTGGGGACAAATGACACCGCAAGAAACGACCTGGAAATCATCTGCAGAGACTTTGAAGACTTAGGCAAGAAAGTGAAAGAACTGGGAGCGCAGGTGGTCTTCTCTTCCATCCTCCCAGTGGATGGCCATGGAACAAGGAGGTGGAATAAGATTCTGCAGGTGAACAACTGGCTACGTCGATGGTGCCGTCAGCAACGATTTGGATTTCTGGATCACGGAGTGAACTACTTATACGATGGACTACTTGCTAGAGATGGGGTGCACCTTACGAAGACTGGAAAGCATGTATTTGGAAGTCGCCTTGCTACACTTGTAAGGAGAGCTTTAAACTAGAACAACATGGGAAGGGAAGCAAAAGACCAGAAAAAGCCATACACCTGACAAATGCTATTGAGAACTCTGCTATTAGAAGTGGAAAGGAAGAACAAAGACGAAAGAATCTAATTAATAAAAATATTGGAGAAAGAGAAACCAATCACAAACTAAAATGTTTCTATACTAATGCACAAAGCATGGGCAACAAACAAGGAGAATTGGAACTACTAACACAGGAACAGAAATATGATGTAATTGGAATCACTGAAACTTGGTGGGACAATACACATGATTGGAATACAAGACTAGAAGGATACAACTTATTTGCAAGAAACAGACTTGATAAACGAGGAGGGGGTGTCGCATAGTATGTTCGAAACGCGTATATCTGCACAGAGATTGAAGCTTCAGAGACTGGGAGTTCTGTGGAAACTGTTTGGGTAAGAATACAAGGACAGAACAATGGAAAGGACACCATTGTAGGCATTTACTACAGGCCGCCTGTGCAAGCCGAAGATATAGATGAACTCTTTATGCATCAGATGGCCAAGTTCTCCAAAAAATATGACATAGTTGTCATGGGAGATTTCAACTATCCAGACATTTGTTGGGAATCTCTCTCAGGCAAAACTAACAGGTCAAGGAAATTCTTATCCTCTCTTGCTGACAACTTTATCTTCCAAAAGGTAAGGGAGAAAACAAGGGGAACTGCTACCTTGGATCTAATCCTTATAAACAGGGAGGAAATGGTTGAGGAGGTAAAAGTGGCTGGGACCCTAGGAGGTAGCGACCATGCTATTTTAGAATTTTGGATTACTAGAGGTGGAAGACCTGTGAAGACTCAGACGTCAAGGTTAGATTTCAGAAAGGCAGATTTTAAGGGATTCAGAAAGAGAATTGGAGGGATCCAATGGCTGGATATCCTTAAAGACAAAAATGTCCAGGAAGGATGGGAAATCTTGAAAAATGAAATTCTCAAAGCACAGTTGTTAACAATTCCGAAAAGAGGGAAGAATAGGAAGCATTTAAGGAAACCAGGATGGATGAACACAGAACTTAAGCACATGCTAAAAAGGAAGAAAAAAATGTTTATAAAATGGAAAGAGGGAGGCATATCTAAAGAAGAATATAATGCTGTCTGCAGAATCTGCAGGGCACAAATCAGATTATCTCAAGCTGAAAATGAATTGAGGCTTGCAAGAGATGTCAAAAGCAATAATAAAGGATTTTGGGGATATGTCAAAAGTAAAAGAAAAGTCAAAGATGCTATAGGATTTTTACAGGATGAAAATGATGAAATGGTAAGACAGGATGTTGAGAAGGCTGAACTTTTAAATTCCTATTTTGCATCTGTTTTCTCTCAGAAAGGAAATGCAACATCAACTGTTATTCACTGTCCTATTAAGGGAATAGAAGAATCCAGGATATCTATAAACAGAAAGATAGTGAGGAAACACTTAGCTAACCTAAATGAATTCAAGTCTCCAGGTCCAGATGAATTACACCCCAGAGTACTGAAGGAGATAGCAGAAGAAATTTTTGAACCCCTCTCCATAATCTTTGAAAATTCTTGGAGAACAGGAGAAGTGCCAGAAGACTGGAGAAGAGCAAATATTGTTCCTATCTTCAAAAAGGGGAAGAAGGTGGACCCAGGCAACTATAGGCCGGTGAGTCTGACTTCTATATCAGGAAAGATCTTTGAACAAATTATTAAACAACATGTATGTCAATACCTGGATAAGAATGAAGTGATTAAACAGAGTCAGCATGGGTTTCTAACTAATAAGTCATGTCAGACTAACTTAATTTCCTTCTATGACGGTATCACTGATTGGGTGGATCAAGGAAATGCTGTAGATATAGTATATCTTGACTTCAGCAAAGCATTTGACAAAGTCTCTCATACAATCCTTATTGAAAAAATGACTAAGTATGGAATGGACAAGGCAACTGTTAGGTGGATTCATAACTGGCTTAGTGATCGGACCCAAAGAGTGGTCGTAAATGGCTGCACATCCAGTTGGAAGAATGTCTCAAGTGGGGTACCACAGGGCTCTGTCCTGGGCCCTGTATTGTTCAACATCTTTATCAATGATTTAGATGAAGGAATTGAGGGTAAACTGATTAAATTTGCTGATGACACAAAGCTAGGAGGGATAGCTAATACTAGAGAAGAGAGAGAGAGGATTCAAAAAGATTTAAATAAACTGGAGAAGTGGGCAGCAACTAACAGAATGGTTTTTAACAGGGAGAAATGCAAAGTACTACATCTGGGCAATAAAAATGAAAAAAGCATATATAGAATGGGAGGAATAGGGCTAAGTGACAGCACATGTGAAAAAGACTTGGGTATACTAATAGATCACAGACTGAATATGAGTCAACAGTGTGATGCAGCAGCAAAAAAGGCAAATGCAATTCTAGGATGTATTAACAGAAGCATACAGTCTAGATCACGTGAAGTCATTATTTCCCTCTACTCCTCTTTGGTCAGACCTCATCTGGAATATTGTGTCCAGTTTTGGGCACCACATTTTAAAAAAGACATCAACAAACTGGAGCAAGTTCAGAAAAGAGCGACCAGAATGGTGACCGGTCTGCAAACCCTGTCTTATGAGGAAAGGTTGCAGGATTTGGGAATGTTTAGTTTGCAAAAGAGAAGACTGAGAGGAGACTTAATAGCTGTCTACAAATATCTAAAGGGCTGTCACATTGTAGAAGGATCAACTTTATTCTCATTTGCACAAGGAAAGACTAGAAGCAATGGGATGAAACTGAATGGGAAGAGACACAGATTAGATATTAGAAAAAACTTTTTGACAGAGTGATCAATGAGTGGAACAGGCTGCCACGAGAAGTGGTGAGTTCTCCTTCAATGGAAGTCTTCAAACAGAGGCTGGACAGACATCTGACTGGGATGATTTAGCGAATCCTGCTTTGAGCAGGGGGTTGGACCAGATGGCCCAGGAGGTCCCTTCCAACTCTACGATTCTATGATTCTATGATCAGGAAGTGCTTTCCTTTATGTTACTTTCTTTACCACATTTTCCTTCAATTCTAGTAATTCCCTGGCTGCAGTTGCAGAATTCAATCATCAACTGGGAGACAAAGGAGATCACTTTTCCACCAAAGGACGCAACAAGTCAGGCAAGATCTCGGGATATGGAATTTACCACTGAGGCATCTATGTTACATCCATTTATAATGAATTTTCTGATATTTGTGATAAGAAAATGGCAGATCAGCTTCCTCCTCACAGACCTTATGATTGTCCTATTGAACTACTTCTGGGGGCAGCTATTCCATTTAAGAATGTCTACCCACTAGCAGCTTCGGAGCTTCAGGCCTTAAAGGAATACATTCATGAGAATCTGGCTAAGGGTTTAATTCACCTCACCTCATCACTGGCAAGAGCACCCATCTTTTTCGTAAAAAAGAAGGATGGAACTCTTAGACCCAGTATTGATTACCGGGAGCTCAACAAGTTAACCATTCGGAACCATTATCCTTTGCCATTAATTCCTGAACTGCTTGAAAGAGTACGTCACACTAAAATCTTCTCTAAGTTGGATCTTCGAGGAGCTTATAACCTGATTCGGAGCTGCTCTGGGGATGAATGGAAGACAGCATTTAGATGTCGTTATGGGCTCTTCGAGTACCTTGTGATGCCTTCTGGTCTCTGCAATGCTCCGGCAACCTTCCAACACTTGACTAATGACATTTTTAGAGATCATTTTAGAGATATGTCCAACCACTAGTGTGGCGCCCCTGTGGGTTCAGTTGCGACAGAGGTACTGCACCTCCTCCTGAGGTGTGGTACCCCACTATCCAGGTAAGGTGGAGACACCTGACCACACTCCAACACTCACATCCCACACGCACACCAGTAGTGTAGCAGAGCAACCTTTGTGGCTACCTGCTTGGAACATGAAGAGTGCTGGGAAATGGGTGGAGCTTAGACTGCACAAGAGAGGGGAGAAGATTAGGAAAAGGTCAGTCTGTGAGAGAAGATCCCCTGAGAGGGATGGAGTGAAGGAAGTGCTGCAGCAGACTCCTGTGACCTGGAGCTGCTGGCACAGGAAAGAGCCATAGAAAGCCTGATTCTTCAGAAGGAAGATAGTTTAGTACGGAACGTAAGGAGAAGAAGAGAACTAAGGACTAGGGTCAGTGCAGAGTCCTTCCTCAAGTTTGAAGCGCATGGCCGGGGTCCGGTCCCGGAGGTTGTACGGATACTGATATTCCTGCAGCAGACACCGGAGGAATAGAAGTTGTCACCACTTTTTTCCCACCTAAGACTTGGGGGCACAACAGCAACGTGAGTGAGCTGGGACTTGATAGCAAGGAGTCCCCGAAGCAGGCTACAGCTGTCTGCCGTACGGGGGGTGTGGCTTGAGCTCTGCCCATGTGTGCAGCAAGAGCTTAGAGCTCCTGCATGGATCCACACAAAGCGACACTAAGCTTATTAGAGGAATTTTGTTCCTGTCCAAATTTTATTGGATCACCTTCCTGAAGCTGGTCTCAACTTTTTGACACCAGGATTGCTTATTTTGGGTGAGGGAAACCCATTTTTTCAGCCTTTTACATGCTGTGACTGGGAAGGAGTGGAGAGGAGGCGGAGGGATCTCTCACTTTCTTTGTCCTCTCACTGCCCTGGCTTGAGAGCCTGATACAGGATTTTTACCTGGAAGACCACTTTGAAATACCTCTGGATTACCAAGAAGTGCCCCCCAGATTGATTTGGTGCCTGTGCTGCTGCTTGGAGGTGAGACACACTGAAGATTTGCTGGCAGGGACTGATGGTGCAGAGAAGGTCATAGCTACACTTCAATCAGCTGTTTGGGAAAAGAAGTTCCAGCCGTCCACCCTGCTTTGCACTGTTATACTATTGCAGTGGTGGCCCTGGTCTCAGGAGTGTAACTGGGCGCAATGGAGACTCCAGCATTGCTCATATCCTGACTGCTTTGCCCCTGAGACGTGAGCCTGGAGGACAGTTGTTCTGAGACTGCTAAGTCCCGGCTTGAGGGAGTCCCCAAGGGAGTTGTGCTGGTCACTATACTGTACTTGATGTGGCCCACTTTATGAACAGTGACACTGTGCGTGGTCTAGCTCTGAGAGCAGGCTGAAGTGAAGTGTATGTTAGCTGACTGGCAAAAGTTGACCAGGCTGCTCTCGTAGCCCCTCACTAGCTTCCCTGCTACAGCTGATTGACACCTTAAGATTGCTGTGACCTGGTCTGGGAGGAACTCTCTGGGGAGCTACACCGGCTCCTGCATTGTTGAACCTGCGGTCTGCATGAGGAAGCGTGACATCCGGTGCTAACGTGGACCGAGAGTGGGCTGGAGAGACGTACATACCAGCTGATTGTTGAAAGTAGTCCCGGCCTATCTCTGCTTTCTATTGCCACCCAGCCTCAGCTGTGAAGTCAGTCTGAGGGAAATACCTGGTGCCGCGCCTGCTCCTACCTGCTCCTGTACTACTGAGGCTGCGCTCATCTTACAGAGCAGAATAGCGGGGGCTGACATATCTGGAGAGTGACGGGGGGTTACCCGGAACTGTCTGAGATTATACACCCCCAGCCACATCAGAAGCACCTGTATTGTTCCTGTGTTGTAGCAGAGGACCCTGTTTAAGGGAATCTCTGGTGGGTCAGACACGTTGTTACTAGTGTTGCAGTTTATAATTCAAAGGGACATAGGTGGTGACTGACGGCTATCACTTACAGTCTTCAAGAGATTGGTTTGTTAAGTGCGGTGCTGCTGTATTTGCAAACTACATTCATAAGCAACGCTTTGAAACTTGAAAATTTCCTTTGTACAATGCTTCCTGGGAGATGTGACTCCTTTCTAATTATGCAACTTTTTTATTGAACTTGGTCTCCAAAACATGTGTCAATCTGACAACTAGATATTCCTGTCGAACCTGTCTTATTTTTACAAAACCTGCTGAACTGATAGGGGTCCAGGGTGCAATATTACTACAGTTATAAATAGTGTGTGTAATTTGTTACTAGTATTAGTTTATATACCTCCTCCTTCTCAGAGGAGTGGCTATATTCTGCATTTCACGTAGATTTTATTTGCTGGCATCTTTTATACCTCACAAAAGTTAAATCATGTTCACAGAAGGGAAATCAAGCTATAAATCACAGAAGGGTAGACTCACATCCCAATACAGCTCAAAATCTTGGGGGGATGTTGCTAATTTGGTAAGTCCAGTGAAGTCAAGGTCCCCTTTAAAGAAAGACCCTCCCAAAAGTGACCCTGCAAAAAAATCCCTCTCCACAACTTATAGCAATGTTGCTAAAGGGGGGGGCATTTCCTCATCTCAGTTAGCTGGTGGTAATCAGAGGGAGACCCCCAGCACAGCTCTTGGAGAAAATTTTGAAGTGACTGAAGAAATGGACATAACAAAATCAGCTAAGAGGGGGGGCCCGGAAAATAAAGATAATAGGACACATTCGCCCGCAGAAGACTCGGACTGCCGTTCTGATGACTATTCCCCTAATGTAAGTCCAGATAGGCAGAGAGCTAAAAGAATACACACAGAACTCTCTCTTCCAACAGTAACTCCACACCCTGCTATTAATTATGAGGAATTTGTGGGTTCCTCTAAGCAGACCACGGAGGGTTTTATAGCCAACCTTTTTAAAGCTTTCAACGATTCCATCAGATTAGGTTTCGAGGCACAGAACAAAACCCTTAAAGATACGTGTGATGCAATAAACAAGAGACTTGATAAAGTTGAGAATAGGGTAGAGGCAATGGAAAAAAATACAGGATTTCTTTCTAAACAAAACTCATTACTACAGGCAGAAATCAGCACTCTTAAATCAAAGTTAACCGATTTAGAGGACCGCAACAGGAGAAATAACCTGAAGATTAGGGGGATCCCTGAAAGTGTATCCCAGAATGAACTTTCTGGATACGCAAAAGATATGTTTAAAAAGGCAGTACCGTCACTTTCAGATTTGGAGTTAAATATTGACAGGATTCATCGTCTTCCTCGTCCCAAGGGTTTATCTCAAGATAAACCTAGGGACACAAAACTACGCATTCACTTTTTTGAAGCCAAAGAGAGGATTTTACAAAACATCAGAGAAAAAGGCTCTTTTCCAGAACCTTACAGAGACATCAAAATCTTCTCGGATTTTTCGAAGGAGACGGATGCCAGGAGAGCTTTTAGAGATGTTACTGCCAAACTAAGAGACCTTAAAGTGCCTTACCGTTGGGGTTTTCCAACAAAGCTGTTAGTTTGGTACAATAATAGAAACCACGTAATTAATACAGCTCAGGAAGGTTCCAGATTTGTAAAATTCCTTCTAGAAGAACCTGAGTTTAAGGACAGAGATTGAAACAATTGTTCATAATCTATGTATGTTTGCTTACATACTTAAACTAGTGGGGATCCGTGGGGGAACTTTGCCACAATTTTTAATTTTTTTACCCCGCAAATAGGTGAGACTCCAATTTTGGAAGTCCGCCAGGAGGACTCTTATAGTCTTCACTTTTGTTTAATAGGCCTTGTTAGGCCAATTGTTGCTTGACTACTTGATTACTTTTTTACTCGTTTTCTTTCCCTTTCATTGTACTTAATGAAAATTCTATCATACAATGTTAGGGGTCTTAACAGTCCCAAGAAAAGATATGGTTTACTGAAAGAAATTTCCGGTACACATGCTGAATTGATATGCCTGCAAGAAGTCAAGCTGGCGAAGGATAACCAACCGACTTTTAAACATAAATCTTTTCCACACTTGTTTAAAGCACTTTCTCCATCAAAGAAGGCAGGAGTGATTACAATGATCGGTGGCGCTGTCCCATTTCAATTTGTCAATGAGGTAGCAGACCCATTGGGCAGATTTCATATTCTCATCTGTGTATTAAATAATTCGCCTTGCACAGTAGTGAACATTTATGCTCCAAACAAAAACCACATCTCCTTTCTGAATAAGTTACTAAAAAAAGTTAATGAGGTTAAATCAGGAGACGTCATTTTGTTGGGCGATTTTAACATCATTCCTGACAGTACAATTGACTCATCCTCTACAGTCCGTTACAAAGCTCCGGTGCTGAATAAATGGCTAAAACAAAATGAGCTTTTTGATGTTTTTAGGTGTCTGAATACTTCCTCTCGAGAATACTCACATCACTCGGATGTCCATGGCACAGCCTCACGCATTGACTTAACCCTTACGAATGTCTTTACGTTGAGCAAATTTAAGAGCTTTAAGTTCCTCAAAAAAACGTTATCACTTATCAGATCATTGCCCTGTTTTGGCAGATTTCTCTTTAGGCCCGATTTCCGAAAATACATACCTTTGGAAATATAATCCAAATTTACTTAAGACTCCAGAATACAGGCAAGAAATTGAGGACCTAATTACTAATTATTTTAGAGAGAATGCTTCCCCCGAAATAGACGCTTTCACTTTATGGAACGCGCATAAGGCAGTTATCAGAGGTGGCCTTATTCAGATTGCGTCCAGAAATAAGAAGAAAAGTAGAGAAAATATCATTAATCTTCAGGCCCAAATCAGTAAGAAAGAACAACAACAGATCAGTTTACAAACTCCTTCCTCCACTATCCAAGCGGAGATTTTGGGACTTAGGCAAAAACTGAGGTCTGAAATTACACTGGAATACGGCGCTATGATTAGGGCCTCTAAATTCAAGTATTACACATCCCTTAATAGACCTACTAAATTCATGATGGCTAGATTAAAGAAGGAGAGAATCAATAGGAGAATTAACAAAATTATTACACCTGCAGGTAAAACCCTAATACACCCTAAGGATATAGTCAACTCCTTTGCAGAGTTCTTTCATAATTTGTACAACTTAAAGGAAGACCCTAGTATTCCCAGTGTGGACACAGGATCTATTAGTGCTTTTCTTTCTAGCATTAATTTGCCCAAGATATCTTCGGCAGATCTTGACTTTGTTAATGGCTCTTTTAATGAAAAAGAAGTGATTGACACCATTAACAGACTCAAGACCCAGAAAGCTCCAGGACCAGATGGTTTTTCTAATGAATATTTTAGGTCATTTTCAGGTCTTCTCGCTCCCCATTTGGTGTCGGTCTTTGAAGCTACATCCTCTCGGGGCTCGTTCCCAAAAGAAATGTTGGAAGCGACAATTATCATGATTCCCAAGGGGGGGGAGATCCTGAGAGGATTCGGAGTTATAGGCCAATATCATTGATCAATAGCGATGTCAAAATTTACTCTAAAATTTTAGCAGACTGTTTAAAGAATATCTTACCATCTCTACTTTCAGATGATCAGATCGGCTTCATAAAGGGGCATCAGGCTTCGGATGGGACAAGGAGAGTGATAAATCTGATAAATAAAATTGAGTTATCTGGCTCTCAAGCGGTTTTTTTGACACTGGACGCCGAAAAAGCATTTGACAGACTGAATTGGTCATATCACAATGCCACCCTTGAAAAATTCGGTTTCGACCATAGGTTTCTGTCTTCAATTTTTGCACTTTATTCGGCGCCCAGTGCAAGAATATACGCCAATAATTTCCTGTCTGTAAAATTTGCCATTTCTAACGGCACAAGGCAGGGCTGCCCTTTGTCACCTCTTCTGTTCGTCCTGGCCATAGAATCATAGAATCATAGAATCATAGAATCGTAGAGTTGGAAGGGACCTCCTGGGCCATCTGGTCCAACCCCCTGCTCAAAGCAGGATTCGCTAAATCATCCCAGTCAGATGTCTGTCCAGCCTCTGTTTGAAGACTTCCATTGAAGGAGAACTCACCACTTCTCGTGGCAGCCTGTTCCACTCATTGATCACTCTAACTGTCAAAAAGTTTTTTCTAATATCTAATCTGTGTCTCTTCCCATTCAGTTTCATCCCATTGCTTCTAGTCTTTCCTTGTGCAAATGAGAATAAAGTTGATCCTTCTACAATGTGACAGCCCTTTAGATATTTGTAGACAGCTATTAAATCTCCTCTCAGTCTTCTCTTTTGCAAACTAAACATTCCCAAATCCTGCAACCTTTCCTCATAAGACAGGGTTTGCAGACCGGTCACCATTCTGGTCGCTCTTTTCTGAACTTGCTCCAGTTTGTTGATGTCTTTTTTAAAATGTGGTGCCCAAAACTGGACACAATATTCCAGATGAGGTCTGACCAAAGAGGAGTAGAGGGAAATAATGACTTCACGTGATCTAGACTGTATGCTTCTGTTAATACATCCTAGAATTGCATTTGCCTTTTTTGCTGCTGCATCACACTGTTGACTCATATTCAGTCTGTGATCTATTAGTATACCCAAGTCTTTTTCACATGTGCTGTCACTTAGCCCTATTCCTCCCATTCTATATATGCTTTTTTCATTTTTATTGCCCAGATGTAGTACTTTGCATTTCTCCCTGTTAAAAACCATTCTGTTAGTTGCTGCCCACTTCTCCAGTTTATTTAAATCTTTTTGAATCCTCTCTCTCTCTTCTCTAGTATTAGCTATCCCTCCTAGCTTTGTGTCATCAGCAAATTTAATCAGTTTACCCTCAATTCCTTCATCTAAATCGTTGATAAAGATGTTGAACAATACAGGGCCCAGGACAGAGCCCTGTGGTACCCCACTTGAGACATTCTTCCAACTGGATGTACAGCCATTTACGACCACTCTTTGGGTCCGATCACTAAGCCAGTTATGAATCCACCTAACAGTTGCCTTGTCCATTCCATACTTAGTCATTTTTTCAATAAGGATTGTATGAGAGACTTTGTCAAATGCTTTGCTGAAGTCAAGATATACTATATCTACAGCATTTCCTTGATCCACCCAATCAGTGATACCGTCATAGAAGGAAATTAAGTTAGTCTGACATGACTTATTAGTTAGAAACCCATGCTGACTCTGTTTAATCACTTCATTCTTATCCAGGTATTGACATACATGTTGTTTAATAATTTGTTCAAAGATCTTTCCTGGTATAGAAGTCAGACTCACCGGCCTATAGTTGCCTGGGTCCACCTTCTTCCCCTTTTTGAAGATAGGAACAACATTTGCTCTTCTCCAGTCTTCTGGCACTTCTCCTGTTCTCCAAGAATTTTCAAAGATTATGGAGAGGGGTTCAAAAATTTCTTCTGCTATCTCCTTCAGTACTCTGGGGTGTAATTCATCTGGACCTGGAGACTTGAATTCATTTAGGTTAGCTAAGTGTTTCCTCACTATCTTTCTGTTTATAGATATCCTGGATTCTTCTATTCCCTTAATAGGACAGTGAATAACAGTTGATGTTGCATTTCCTTTCTGAGAGAAAACAGATGCAAAATAGGAATTTAAAAGTTCAGCCTTCTCAACATCCTGTCTTACCATTTCATCATTTTCATCCTGTAAAAATCCTATAGCATCTTTGACTTTTCTTTTACTTTTGACATATCCCCAAAATCCTTTATTATTGCTTTTGACATCTCTTGCAAGCCTCAGTTCATTTTCAGCTTTAGCTAATCTGATTTGTGCCCTGCAGGTTCTGCAGACAGCATTATATTCTTCTTTAGATATGCCTCCCTCTTTCCATTTTATAAACATTTTTTTCTTCCTTTTTAGCAAGGAACCCCTTGCTGAGAGAATCAGATCTAATACTGATATTCAGGGTTTTAGAACTCAACATCGTGAGTATAAAATTGGTTTATTTGCGGATGACCTGTTTTTGACTCTACTCGATCCTGGAAAATCCATCGCTGCATTGACTTTGGAATTGGAGCTCTTTACTAGGGCCTCCTATTTTAAGGTCAACAAAAATAAATCTAATTATCTGACTTTTAATTTGGACAACCTGGAGATTGAAGAGCTTAGTTCACCTGGGAGGAAAAAGGGGTAAAATACCTGGGGATAACTATAACTAGTAATCTACCGAATATTATTAAAACAAACTTGAATGAGATCCTCAGGATTGTCTCTCTCGACACTTCTTTCCATGCTCGATTAGCTCTTTCTTTATTTGGAAGCATATTGACTATTAAAACTATTACTTTGCCGAAGATTCTCTACTTCTTTAGGGCTTTGCCTTTGACTATCCCTCATAAATTCATCAATAAGATTCAAAATTTGATTAATTCTTTTATTTGGGGAGGGAAAAAGCCTTGAATCTCGAGAGACTTACTGTATAAAAACAAACGTAATGGAGGCTCAGGTTTGCCAAATATACATGCGTATTATCAGGCGCTCTTAATCAAACAAAGCTGGTTCTGGTTTTGTGACAAGATTCGACCTGCCTGGACTGACTTGGAAGATGATGTGGGTAGACATGTATCAGCAAAAGAGCATTTCTTTAATTTTATATTCCATTACCCGAGGCTGATCTCATCCCACCCAATTTTTAAGCCAATCATACTTGCATGGAGAATATTCTTAAAGCCTTCAAAAATGTACAATAATTGGGTCCAATTCGGGAAATTCCCTTTACAACTACTTGTCTCTGTATACAACATTCCTCTGTCGGAGTCTTGGCTTAGTTCAGATATTAAAAGAGTTGGAAGCTTCTACGAGGGAGACGAATTTCTCACCTTTAGTAATGTTAAATCTAAATATAACTTGCCATCTTCCGAATTAGTCCCCTTTTTAATCCTAAAGGAGTACATTCAGAAACTTAAAAAAATCAAAAACATTAACCTGGAGATATTGGTATCATTGCTGTGCAATGCTAATAACAAAAATATTTGGAGTTTAAAAAATTTATATAACTTCTTCAATGGTGATGTGGTTAGCTCCAAAAATGCATACATGAGGAGGTGGGAGTCTGAATTGAATGTGGCCATAGAAGACAGGCAATGGGATAGCGCCATCAAATATACCTACCAGTCTAATATTTCAATGACTCTTCATGAATCATATTTCAAGATTCTAACCAGGTGGTATTTCACCCCTATTAGATTATCGCATATAAACCAGGAGCATTCTCCCCTTTGTTGGAGGAACTGTGGTCAACAAGGAAACCTTTTTCACCTGTTCTGGGGCTGCCCGAAGATTAAAGATCTTTGGAACAGAGTGTCACTGCATATCAATTCCTTTTTCCAAAATTTCAAAATCACTCCCCAAAGAGCTTTGCTGTCTCTAGACTTGGAACTTGTTGACCCGTCAGTTAAATTTGTTATCATACATATCTTTCTAGTAGTAAAGAATACAATTGCTAACTGGTGGAAAAAATCTGACCCACCATTATTTTGTGAAATTTTGGACAGACTTCATCAGCATAGTTCCATAGAAAAGAGATTTGCAACCGTTAATGATGGATTAATCAGATATTCCAACAAATGGAAGGTTTGGAACACTAAATTCTGTAACACTTAATTATACTTGGTGCAGTTTGAATTCGCTAGCTTGGCTTCATATATATGTGCTTTGTATGGGTTTTGATACATTACTTATGTATATTCATGTTCTTGTATGGCATTGTTAAAAAGACTTGAGTTCTCTACTTTTTATTCCCTTAATCCTCCTACCCACCCTTTTCCCTTTCTTTCCCTTCTTTCCCTCCCCTTTTCCCAACCCTTGTTATTTACTAAAATCCAATAAAAATGTTTGAAAACAGCTGTCTGCCGTACAAGTAGAGTTCTAAGTAACATCAAGAAAGAGGAACTTGAGTTTAATACGCAACTACAAGTACTTCAGATTAGGCGCTAGTGTGGAGATGTTCAGAGAAGGCACATTTGGAGGAGTGCTGGAAAGGTGTACTTTACCTAGCCTGGGAGTTGGCTGAGCCCCTGACCTGGAGGACACGGCACCGAAGTGGGCACCTGTATGAGCAACACTGTGAGTAAAGCTTTGGAACTACATGCCCTTGTGTCCTCCACTTATTCTTGCGCCTTACACCCAGCTCTGCTACATCTGCTTCTTTACATCAACTCCCCACTTGCCAACCTAATCTACACTGCCCTGGGACTGCAGCTCCACCTGTGGGGAGCTTCAACATCATTGCTGCACCACACCATCCGTCCCAGAGAAGCAACCCTGTAGCGCTGGTCAAACTGACCAGAAACCACAGGTGGCGTCACGAATCATCTCAACAACTTTATCCCCATCACTCTACCCCCTTATACATTGACCGGACCGCCTGAGGCCATGGACCGGGTCACTGCCACTGTGACATCTCCCCTTTGTAATCAACGGGCCCAGCACCGAGTACCCCACGGCCTCTGGGGGCGAGTCACTAGCACATCCTCGCAGGAACCTCGCACACCTAGACACTCAGACTCTCTTCTACCTCTGTCCTCCATATCTTCACTCCACGATACAGACACCGCTACCGCTTTCTACAATGCCACCCTCACATCAGCCATAGACTCAGTCGCCCCTCTCACACATGGCAAAGTGCGACAAATCAATAGGCAACCCTGGCACAACAACCTTACCAAAAAACTTTGACAAGCATCCAGGGTCTCGGAGCGGCATTGGAAGCAAACACACCTGCCAGACGACTTCACTGCTCTCAAACAAACTACACTTGTCTTCAAATCAGCTCTCACCTCGGCTAAACAGACCTATTTCACAAACCTTGTATCTTCATTATCCCACAACCCAAAACAACTGTTCAGCACATTTAACTCTCTCCTCCACCCACCACTGCCACCTCCAACTCCCCTCATCTCTGCCGAGGACTTTGCCATTTACTTCAAAAACAAGATCGACCAAACAAGGCAAACCTTCACTGTTCCACCACCCCAACCACTCCACATACCAGACCTCTGCCCTTCCCTAATAACCTCCCTCTCCAACATCACAGAAGGAGAGCTTACTCATTTCCTTTCCAAATCACACTTCACCACCTGTGCACTTGACCCCATTCCTTCCCACCTGCTCCCCAACCTCACTAACACGTTCATCCCAGCTCCAACCCATCTCTTCAACCTATCGCTATCTTCTGGTACCTTCCCCTCTGCCTTCAAACATGCCACCATCACACCCATGCTCAAAACAAACCTTGACCCAACTGCTATGCCCAGCTATCGCCCCATATCACTGCTCCTGTTTGCTTCCAAACTCCTCGAACAGCATGTCCATGCTCAACTTTCCTTCCACCTCTCATCTAACTCCCTCCTTGACATCCTCCAATCTGGCTTCTGTCCCCACCATTCCACTGAAACTGCCATGACCAAAATTACTAATGACTTACTCACAGCCAAAGCTAACAGACACTTCTCCATTCTCCTCCGTCTTGACCTGTACTCTGCCTTTGACAGAGTCTACCACTGCCTACTGCTACAGATTCTTTTTTCCCTTGGCATCAAAGACCTTGCCCTGTCCTGGATTGCCTCATACTGTACCTTTCTGACCGCACATTCAGCGTTTCCCACTTCCACACTAACTCCTTATCCCGCCCTCTCTCTCCTGGAGTCTCCCAAGGCTCTGTCTTGGGGCCCCTACTTTTTTCCATCTATACCCTTGGCCTAAGACAACTCATAAAGTCCCATGGCTTCCAGTACCACCTATATGCGGATGACACTCAGATCTACCTCTCTGGCCCAGATGTCACTTCTCTGCTGTCCAGAATCTTGGAGTGTCTATCAGCCATATCCTCCTTTATCACCTCTCGCTTCCTAAAACTGTAGAGAAAACTGAACTCATTATCTTTCCTCCATCTCACATATCTTCCCTACCCGATCTATCTATTATGGTAGATGGCATCATGCTCTCTCCCGCATCTGAAATCCGCTGCCTCGGAGTAACTCTCGACTCTGCCCTGTCCTTCAAACCACACGTCCAAACTCTTGCCACCTCCTGTCGCCTACAACTTAAAAATATTTCCAGAATTCATCCCTTCCTCAGACTCAATCTACCAAAACTCTTGTACATGCCCTCATCTCCTGCCTGGACTACTGCAACACTCTCCTCTGTGGCCTTCCTGCTAACTCTCTTGCACCATTCCAGTCTGTCCTCAACTCTGCTGCCCGCCTAATCCACCTCTCTCCTCGCTACTCCCGTTTCTCCCCTCTGCAAATCCCTCCACTGGCTCCCAATTCCCCAAAAAATCCAGTTCAAACTAACACTGACCTTCAAAGCCATCCACAACCTGTCCCCTCCCTATATCGATGAAATAATCACCCAATATCTTCCATCACATAATCTCTGATCCTCCTAAGACCTCCTACTCTCCTTGACACTTATTTGTTCCTCACACAACTGCCTCCAAGATTTCTTCTGAATATCCCCCATCCTCTGGAATTCCATGCCTCAACACGTTCGATTATCCACCACCCTCGGATCCTTCAAACGGAACCTGAAAACCCATCTTTTCAGGAAAGCCTACAGCCTGCAATAACCATTCTGTCGCCTCACGACCGCCCGAGCTGCCGCCTCATCACCACCAGAACTGCTGCACCCCCGACCTTCTGTCTCTTCCCCACTATCCCGCAGAATGTAAGTCCGCAAGGGTCCTCTTCCCTCTGCACTAGTCTGTCATTGTAAATTTGTTTACTGTTAACAATATCTATAACTTTGTATGTAACCCCCCTTCTCGTGTACAGCACCATGGAATTAATGGTGCTATATAAATAATAATAATAATAATAATAATAATAATCTGTTACATCATTTTGTCATAATCTATCTAGATGATATTTTGATTTTTTTCCGATTCATTGCAGGAACATCAAAAGCATTTTAAGACGCTTGAAAGAGAATCATCTCTACAGCAAGCTTGAGAAATGTGAGTTCCATCGCACAGAGATTCAATTTCAGGGTTATGTCTTCTCGTCACAGGGACTTAACATGGAGGCAAGTAAGATCCAGGCTATTCTTGATTGGCCCGCACCAAAGAATGTCAAGGAGGTACAACGTTTTATCGGGTTTGCTAACTTTTATAGATGGCTTATTCGTAATTTCTTTGAAATTGTTTGACCTATTACGCAACTAACTAACAAGGAGAAGACTTTCTTGTGGTCTACACAGGCTCAAGAGGCTTTTGATTGTCTTAAGTACCGTTTCACTTCTGCACCTGTGTTTATTCATCCAGCCCAGCACATCCTTTCTTCGTGGAAGTGGATGCTTCGGAATGTGCTCTGCAGGCCATCCTCTCACAAAGAACAGGAGAGAAAGGTTTGTTACATCCGTGTGTATTTTTATCTTGTAGAATTTCTGCTGCGGAGAAGAATTATGATATGAGAGATAAAGAGCTTCTAGCCATTATTTCTGCCTTTAAGGAATGGAGGCATCATCTGTAGGGGACAGCACAACAAGCTATTGTGCTCACGGATCATCGCAATCTGGAATTTCTTAGATCTGCTAGATGTCTTCAAGTCAGGCTCATTGGAGTTTATTTTTGAATCAATTTAATTTTTTCATTTTAAACTGCCCAGGTTCACGTAATGGGAAAGCGGACGCTTTGTCCCAAATCCAGGCCACGGATTTCATACCTGGGACCTCGTCCAAGACCAATTAATCGGATGCCAACTTTGTCGGAGGCATCCAGAATAAGGACTTGTGGAAGACTATTAAAGAGTCCTACGATTTGACAAATTTCTCACTATCCCAACCGGTGATGTGCACTTTGTTTTGAAGAATGGTATGTGGGTCCGGGATCGACGTTCATACATTCCGTAGACCGTAAAGTTGCAGGTCTTCAAGTATGTCCATGACTCCAAGTTGGCTGGTCATCGGGGGGTACAGAAGACACAGGAGTTCCTGAGCAGTTTCTTTTGGTAGCCTACCTGTCTGAAGGATGTGAAGAGCTACGTTCTCTCTTGTGAGGTATGTGCAGGCTTTAAGACTCCTCGAGTATTACCTACTGGATTGCTGCAACCACTACCTGTTCCTTCTCGCCCTTGTGCATCTATTTCTATGGACTTTATAGTGGAATTGCCCACCTCTGGGGGAAAGAATTCTATCCTGGTTGTAGTAGGTCACCTTACTAAAGCTTCCAACTTCATTGTACTGGTCTTTGACTCGCCCCCAGAGGCCGTGGGGTACTCGGTGCCGGGCCCGTTGATTTCAATGGGAGATGTCACAGTGGCAGTGACCCGGTTTGTGGCCTCAGGCGGTCAATGTAAAAGGGGTAGAGTGATGGGGATAAAGTTATTGAGATGATTCGTGATGCCACCTGTGGTTTCTGGTCAGTTTGACCAGCGCTGCAGGGTTGCTTCCCTGGGATGGATGGTGTGGTGCAACAATGATGTTGAAGCTCCCCACAGGTAGAGCTGTAGTCCCAGGGCAGGGTAGATGAGGTTGGTAAATGGGGAGATAGTGTGAAGAAGTAGATGTAGCAGAGCCGGGTGCAAGGCACAGGAATAAGTGGAGGACACAAGGGCTTGTAGTTCCAAGGCTTTACTCACAGTCTGTTGCGCATACAGGTGCCCACTTCGGTGCCGTGTCCTCCAGGTTAGGGGCTCAGCCAACTCCCAGGCAAGGTAAAGTAAGGTTTTTTGCATGCTCTTTATTTGATTTCACCATTTTTGACTCTAAGCATGCTCTAGCAGGTCATCACTCATACATGAATTTTGAAATTACATAGTCATTTTAGATGATTTATAGAGGAACGTTTGAATGGTTTAGTTGAATTAGCTGTAATTTAATCTAATAGTCAGAAGGTGACAATAGACTGTCTCTTCTGATATCCAGTTCAAAGAAAAAACTGAATGTTCGTGGCTTATAAAACACTTAAAAAAGTTTTCAATGATCTGTTAATTATTTGTCTCTAATCTTACTCTGTAGACCTTTAAAAGTGCATGTAATGTTCTTTAAATTGGACAACAGTGGATGGGCTGATTATAGCTGTATCCTGATGGAGGGGGAGGGAGAGATAGCCCAGCACGCCCCAGCTATCCCTCAAAGGGACAACACTCCGGGGTTCCACTTGACCTCTCCTATCACCCCCTTCTCTTTCCGGCAGTCAGGCTCGGTGACCAGGGTGTGCAGCCGTGCGCGGGATCTGTGATCCCCCAGGGAGACCACCAACTGGGTCCGGTATTCACCACTTTCACCACCAAAGATGGCCGCTGGGGCTCACCTCTTCTGGGTTTAGGCCGCCAACCTCCACTCCACATGGTCCATTCCCAAGGCCTCCGGACTCCCCACATCCGCATCTCTTCTACAGGTACCCACCGTCACCTGGAGGACATCAGCTGTGGCCACAGGGTAAGCGGTGCCATTGCGTGCACCAGAGAGGGGAGAGAAAACCCTGTGCGCTGCAGCTGCACTGCTCAGAGACTCCATACCGGGGAATCTCTGTCGCCTCTCTCGTCCCCCCTCTCTCCTCTCTCCAGTCGACTCTCCGGGTGGTCAGGCTCCTCCGTTGCGTGCCGGGAGGTGGTGATCTACAGCCTCTCTAGAGTCCACCAATCTGGCCTGGCTCAGCTAATGGCTCCCGGGGTTCTGGCCTGTGAGATCCTCTGTCACAGCGTCTGGGGTTTGGCCTGAGCTGCTTCGTCCATCGACACTATCCAAGGGCTAGGGATGTACTACAGTCAGTAGGACCTCTTCTAATGTCACTTGGACCACTTTATGTGGTCAAATTATATAAAAGTTATAGCCTACGAGCAGGAGCTGCACAAAAGAACACATTCATTTTGCTGAATGCCTAGGCATGCCCCTGACCTTTTTGACTTCATAAATTTTATTTATTATAACCGTTTATTGTCATATTTATCATAAATTTTATAGGTCTATTCATTGGGGATCTTAATTATTTTAATATTTTTAACATACTTCAAATACATTCATAAATGTCGTCATATTTTTTATCACCCTTATTTATAATACAGTTTTAATACATTTCTACTATAAAAACACATAGTTTGTTTTATATCAAGTCGGGTAATTATTCTGTTCATATCCCTATATATACTATATTATATACTACACCCCTGCCACCAATTCCTGTGTGTGTAGGTCGCTCCCCCAGTTTTTTTTCGTTGTCTCCGGCATACAGAGCGCTCCTAATAATAATAATAATAATTTTATTTATTATAGCGCCAACATATTCCGCAGCACTTTACATTACAGAGGGTACTTGTACAGACGATAGACATTACAGCATAACAATAATCACAAAGATCATAACAGATACCAAGATGAATGAGGGCCCTGCTCGCAAGCTTACAGTCTATGAGGAAAAAAGGGGAGACACAAAAGGTGGGTGGTAACAGTTACCTTCATTGCTCGGACCAGCCATAATGTTAAGTGTGTAACAGTACAGACACAAAGGGCTAATAGATGCATAAAGCATGTGAGAACATGATGTGGGGACGCGTTGAGGCGGTAGGCCAGTCTGAAAAAATGCGTTTTTAGGGCACGCTTAAAATTGTAGGGATTGGGGACTAATCGTAATGACCTGGGAAGTGTATTCTAAAGAATTGGCACAGCACGTGTATAGTAACATAGTAACATAGTTAGTAAGGCCGAAAAAAGACAATAGTCCATCCAGTTCAGCCTATAAAATTCTGTCAGAATAAATCCCCAGATCTATGTCCTTCTAAAGAACCTAACAATAACTGTAAGGTACAATATTGTTACGCTCCAGGAAGACATCCAGGCCTCTCTTGAACCCTTCGACTGAGTTCGCCATCACCACCTCCTTAGGCAGGGAATTCCAGATTCTCACTGCCCTAACTGTAAAGAATCCTCTTCTATTTGGTGGAAAAACCTTTTCTCCTCCAGACGCAGAGAATGCCCCCTTGTGACCGTCACCTTCCTTGGTATAAACAGATCCTCGGAGAGATATTTGTATTGTCCCCTTATAGTCTTGGAGACGGGAGTGGGAGGTACTGTTTATTGAGGATGCTAACCTCAGGTCATCAGCAGAATGGAGGGCACGGGTAGGGTGGTAGACTGAGACGAGGGAGATGTAGAGTGGTGCTGAGCCATGGAATGCTTTGTGGGTGAGGGTAATAAGTTTGTACTGGATTCTGGAGTGAATGGGTAGCCAGTGTAATGACTGGCACAAAGTAGAGGCATCGGTATAACGATTGGTGAGGAATATGATCCTGGCTGCAGCATTCAAGACAGATTGGATGGGGGAGAGTTTGGTAAGAGGGAGACCGATTAGAAGAGTTACAATAGTCAAGACGAGAATGAATAAGAGAAACAGTAAGAGTTTATGCGGAGTCAAAAGTAAGAAAAGTTTGAATTCTAGAAATGTTTTTGAGGTGCAGATAACAAGAGCGAGTCATTGAGCGGATGTGGGGGGTGAATGAAAGCTCGGAATCAAGTATGACCCCAAGACAGCGAGCATGTTGCTGGGGAGTAATGGTGGAACCACACACGGAAATGGCAATGTCGGGCATAGGTAGGTTAGTAGAGGGAGGAAACACAAGTTCAGTTTTTGACAGGTTCAGTTTCAGATAGAGGGAAGACATGATGTTAGAGGCAACGGTAAGACAATCACTGGTGTTTTCCAAAAAGGCAGGCGTGATATCAGGAGAAGTGTATAATTGGGTGTCATCAGCATAGAGATGGTACTGGAACCCAAATCTACTGATTGCTTGACCAATAGGGGCAGTATACAAAGAGAAGAGGAGGGGGCCTAGAACCGATCCTTGAGGAACCCCAACAGTAAGGGGAAGATGAGAGGAGGAGCCAGCAAAAGATACAGTAAAGGAGCAGTCAGAGAAATAGGAGAACCAAGAGAGAACGGTGTCCTTGAGGCCAATGGAACGGAGCATAGTGAGGAGGAGCTGATGATCCACAGTGTCGAATGCTGTGGAGAGATCCAAGAGAATTAGCATGGAGTAGTGACTATTTGATTTAGCTGTTAGAAGGTCATTAGAGACTTTAGTGAGGGCAGTTTCAGTAACCGGATTGTAGAGGGTCAAGGAGAGAGTTATCTGAGAGATAGCGAATAAGTCGGGCGTGAATCAGGCGTTCCATGAGTTTAGAGATGAAGGGACGATTAGAGACAGGTCTCCCTTCCTTGCACTCCGTTTGTGACCAGGTCTATAGGTAGTGGGACAGTTTTGGTCCAGGGATGTTTTTTTAAGTAATGGCTGTATGATGGCATACTTAAATGAGGAAGGAAAGATACCGGAAGAGAGAGAGAGGTTAAATATTTTAGTTAGGTGAGTGGTGACAGCAGGGGAAAGGAACTGGAGGAGATGTGATGGAATGGGGTCACTGGTGTAAGTGGAAGGGTGAGAAGATGCAAGGAGCCTGATTACTTCTTCTGTTACTGGTTCAAAATCAGAGAGTGATCAAGATGCAGTGGGGGAGGGAGGACAGTGCATGGTATGAGGTGATTGGGAGATAATTTTCTGTCAGATATGGTCAATTTTTTCTTTGAAATAATTAGCCAGATCGTCAGTGTGGAGATCCATGGTTGGGGCCTGCACTCTTGGGTTGAGTAGGGAATGAAAAGTGTCAAAGAGATGTTTCGGGTTATTGGATAGTAAGGTGATGAGGGTGTTGAAATAGATTTGTTTGGAGAGGTGAAGGGCAGTGTTGTATGTTTTAAGCATAAACTTATAATGGGTGAAATCTTTGGGTAGATTGGATTTTCTCCTCAGACGTTCGGCACACCTGGAGCACCGCTGTAGGAAGCATGTTTGCAGCGTGTGCCAGGGTTGTCGCCATCTTTGCCTAGTTGTTCTATGAATAGGAGGTGCAGTTTCATCCAGGGCACTTTGAAGTGTTTCATTGAAATGCTTCAGTGCAGAATCAGGACACGAGAGGGAGGAGATAGGGGCCAATGATGACTGCAAGTTCTTCATAAGTTTCTGGGTGTTAATGGCCTGTATGTTTCTAAAAGTGTGGAAAGTGGGGGTGACCTGGGCGGGATGGCAGTTCTTGATAGAGAATGATAGAAGGTTGTGGTCAGAGAGCGGGAGAAGGGAGTTTGTGAAATCATCCACTGAACAAAGCTGGGAGAAGACCAAGTCGAGGCAGTTTCTGTCTTTATGTGTGGGGGAGTTAGTATGCTGCGAGAGGCCAAAAGAGGAGGTTAAAGATAAAAGGTGAGAAGCAGATGGTAAGAGGGGAAGAGCAATGGGAATGTTGAAGTCTCCCATGATGAGGGTAGGGATGTCACAGGAGAGATAGTGTGGAAGCCAGGTGGCAAAGTGATCCAGAAACTGATGGGAGGGGCCCGGAGGACGATACACCACCGCCACTCGCAGGGAGAAGAGGACAGCATGGACCTCGAAAGAAGAGAAGGGTACTTGAGGCATAACCTGAAAGGTACATTTGGGTGATAGGAGCAGACCAACGCCTCCACCTGCTCTGTTGTCTGATCTTGCAGTATGAGTGAAGTGTAGTCCACAATATGAAAGAGCAGCAGCGGTGGTGTCTGTCTGCTGGATCCAGGTTTCAGTAAGAGCCAGAAGGTTGAGAGAATCAGAAAGGAAGAAGTCATAGATGAAGGAGAGTTTATTACACACTGAGCGAGAATTCCAAAGGGCATAATTAAAAGCGATAGAAAGCATGCAGGGAATATAAATAAGATTAGAGGGGTTTCTGAGTGTAGCAGTAGAGGTGTTCTACTTACTATAACATGAGGGGCCGGGGTTGGGAGAGATGTCTCCTGCGACTAGTTGAAGGAGGATAGAAAGAGTGAGCAGATGGTTAAGTGATTTGTGAGAGCGTCTCGTGAGTTGGATGGTGGGACTGAATGGATCTGTGCTGTTTAGCAATGTGAAAAGAACGTGAGTGTTATACATAGGAGAGGAAAGGACAGAGGGGCTGATATGGATAGAGTTTAAAGAGTTAATGCAAGGATGATGGATGTGAGTGAATGCAGCAGCCAGGATATAAATTACACAAATGCATATGGTATATATTTGTGGTAATCCAAATGTACAGGGAACAGATTTATTTATTTGTCTTCCCTGTCTAACTGCCATGTTATAACTGCCCGTACTTTGATAAATGTACATAAATGCCCCCCTGCATAAATGCTTCCCCAGGCTAGGTCTGAATATATAGGAGGCCAGTTCTAAGATCTCTTACTTTCTTTTTTCACTCGTTAGCAATTAATCAAACTAGGTTGAGACAGCAGGACACAATAAATGTAGTGAGCAGTGTGAGAATCATGTGGGAATAGTGGATGAGGGCAGGTATATCTTGCCCAGATTCCTTTCCTATGTGGCCTAGTCTGGTCAGTATCGCACCTGCTTACTAATGGATAATGGGAGGTGGATATAAAAGGATGCCAGGTGGTTGTGTGAGTGTCTCAGCCTGGGAACACAGAGAGCTTGTCTGTGTGAGAGACACACACGTGAGTGAAAGCAGTGCCCACTGCAACTGTGGTTTGGCTGGACGGGAGAAGCCCGCCAGTTCGTAGTTAGGTTGTCCATTGTTTAGTTAGTGCCGGACAGGCAAGGATTTGTTTTATGTTTTATTTCCTTTTGCATTGCTTTCACTATTAATAAACCTGACCCAGGGTCAGTTACACCCAAATCCCAGCTCTGCGCCTGAGTTTCATGCGGAACGCACGTGACCTTTGACCCCAGCAAAGCCGATCCCGGAGTGTTTTATCACATTGTGGTGGAGAACGCAGGCAACACGTTGCAAGCATGAGCATGGAGGACGTGGTGAAAGCGCTGGTACAGTCCACCGCCGTCCAGCAAGAAGCTAATCGGGTGATGATGGCCCAGCTGAAGGAGTTGGTGGACATGACAGCTACCGATCGTTCACTTCTCCAGCAGGTGGCGCAGCGCCTGGCAAGCCTACAGGAGGTTAATCTGGAAGCCGAGTCGAGAGTGATTCACGTGAGTCGGTACTGGCAGAAGATGACGACCGAAGATGACGTCGAGGCATACCTGACCACGTTTGAACGGACGGCGGTGCGAGAAAAATGGCCGAAGGCACGATGGGCCGGCCTGATTGCTCCGTTTCTTTTCGGTGAGGCCCAAAAGGCGTATTATGACTTGGAACCTGAAGCTGTGCAGGACTTTGACAAATTGAAATCCGAGATCTTGGCCCGGCTGGGAGTGACGACCGCTGTCCGTGCGCAGAGAGTGCATCAATGGACTTATCAGCCGGATAAACCACCGCGGTCCCAGATGTTCGACCTGATCCACGTGACGAAGAAGTGGCTACAACCCGAGGTGTTGACAGCGCCAGAGATAATCCAGAGAGTCGTCATGGACAAGTACCTGAGAGCTCTACCGCCAGCCCTGAGGAAGTGGGTAAGCCATGGAAATCCTAAGACGGCAGATCAACTGGTGGATCTGGTTGAACGTTACTCCGTGGCGGAAGGACTCCGAGACGACGCTACCCCACCTCGTTCTTCATCGTCTCCACGTGGAACCGGTAAGACTGTTCCAGGGAGTAGGGGAGATGGAAAAATCCCTAAGACAGTGGGGGAGGAAAACGGGACTGCCCGCACTGCGAGGCCGAGAGTAACGAACTATGGTCTAAGCAAGGGGCCCGTTAGGTGTTTCTGCTGCCAAGAGATGGGACATATTGCTGCGAACTGTCCGGTCACTACTGAACCCATGCAGTGCGACGTCACAGACTCTAAAAACCGCATGTCTATGGTTGCACGGGTAGTGAGTGTGAATGCCGGTCAAAAGGATGTGGAAAAACACTTGTGTGATTTAACTGTTGATGGCAAAAATGTGGTGGCATTGTTAGACTCGGGAAGTGTGGTGACTCTGGTGAAGGCCAGTCTGGTGTCAGCCCCGAATGGACCATCAGACAAATTTTCTGTAACGTGTGTGCATGGAGACACCTGTTCGTACCTCACCACGGTCATATGCATTACTACTTCCTATGGGTCTGTGCAACATAAAGTGGGACTCGTCCCGGCGTTATTGCATGATGTTATCCTGGGCCGGGATTTTTCCCACTTCTGGCAATTGTGGGAGAATCAGTTGATACCCCAGGGTAATAGTGTACATGATTCTTCTCCCAGGGCGCGTGTGGGTCCCGAACCCCTGGAAGAGGTCTCCCCGGAAGACTCTGGGGAAGAGTCTGCGGGAAATGACCTGCAGTTCCCGTTTTCAGTCATGGCGGGTGATACGGAGGAGACCGGGGAAGAGGAGGAGGCCGACAGCCGTCCACCTCCCCGTTTGCCGGATTTAGAAGTTCAGAAAGATGACTTCCAAAGCGAGCAAATAAAGGATCCTACCCTTTCTCAGGCTAGGACAAATGTAAAAGTGATAAATGGGGTACCCGTAGAACCTGGCTCTAGGCTGGCATATCCTTACATGGTTCTGGAGAATGATTTACTCTATCAGATAGAGAAAAAGGGGGAAGATACGGTGCAACTATTAGTCGTGCCAAAACCCTACCGGCGGCAGGTGCTGGACCTGGCCCAAGGACATGTGATGGGAGGTCACCTGGGAGTCCAGAAAACCACCGAAAGGATATTACACTGTTTTGTTTGGCCAGGCATGCATCACGATATTTGTGTATATTGTGAGTCTTGTCCTGACTGCCAAGCCTCTGCACCTAAGCCCCGGTTCTGTAGCCCTTTGGTACCCCTACCTATTATTGAAGTACCGTTTGAGAGGATTGGGATGGATTTAGTTGGGCCCCTTCCACGGTCTGCACGTGGACACCAACATATCCTGGTCATCTTGGATTATGCCACTCGTTACCCAGAAGCCATCACTTTGCATAACACGGCCACCAAGACGATTGCCAAGGAACTGGTGCATGTGTTTAGTCGGGTCGGTATACCGAAACAGATACTCACCGACCAGGGGACCCCCTTTATGTCCAGGGTAATGAAGGAGCTCTGCCGGTTGTTACAAATCGAACCGTTACGCACATCCGTGTATCACCCTCAAACAGACGGGTTGGTCGAACGGTTCAATAAAACTCTGAAGCAGATGCTGAGAAACGTGATAGACAAGGATGGGAAGAACTGGGACTATTTACTTCCGTATTTGCTTTTTGCCATCAGGGAAGTACCCCAGTCTTCCACGGGGTTCTCGCCTTTCGAGTTATTGTACGCCCGAAGTCCTCGCGGACTATTAGACGTTGCAAAAGAAACCTGGGAGGGTCAGGTCACTCCGTTTAAAACAGTGATAGATCACGTCACACAAATGCAGGAGCGTATTGCGGCTGTTATGCCTATCGTCAAAGAACACATGATACAGGCCCAAGGAGCCCAAAAAAGAATCTATGATAGGGGCGCCAAGATCCGTATGTTTGCACCCGGAGATAGGGTGTTGATCCTGGTCCCCACGGTGGACAGTAAGTTCCTGGCAAAGTGGCAGGGCCCCTTTGAGATCAAGGAAAGAGTTGGTGAAGTAAATTACAAAGTATACCAGGCAGGTAAACGGAAACCTGAACAGATTTATCATGTAAATCTGATAAAGCCCTGGAAGGATCGGTCTGCCTTGTCAGTGGAGCTGGCCCGTCCCGTCTGCTCATATACCGTACCGGAGGTACGGGTTGCTGAGACTCTCTCGGAGTGGCAAAAGACTGAGGTCAGGCAGTTTTTACTTCACAACCAAAAGTTTTTCTCAGAAAAACCCGGGCAGACTACGCTAATGAAACATGACATCGTAACGGAACCTGGTGTCACTGTTCACGTGAAACCCTACAGAATTCCGGAAGCGCGCCGTGAAGCCGTTTCCCGAGAAGTGAAGGCAATGTTAGAGTTAGGTGTCATTGAGGAATCGCACAGTGCTTGGTCCAGCCCGATTGTGTTAATTCCTAAACCGGACGGCACAATCCGGTTCTGCAATGACTTCAGGAAACTGAATGCGGTCTCAAAATTTGATGCCTACCCTATGCCCCGGGTCGATGAGTTAATAGATCGGTTAGGTAAAGCCCGATATATTATGACCCTAGACCTAACAAAGGGGTATTGGCAGATCCCTCTGGCGGAGGCTGCCAGAGAAAAGACGGCATTTGCTACGCCGGAAGGTCTATTTCAGTATGTGTATATGCCGTTTGGACTGCACGGAGCACCGGCGACCTTCCAGAGACTGATGGATCGAGTCCTGAGGCCACATAGGCATTACGCTTCGGCCTATTTGGACGACATTGTCATTTACAGGTTGGACTGGGAGACTCATCTCCAGAAAGTACAAGCTGTGATTGACGACCTGTGGGAGGCAGGTCTAACCGCGAACCCCAAGAAATGTCACGTCGGGCTAGAAGAAGCCCGGTATTTGGGGTATGTAATTGGGAGGGGTGTTGTTAAACCCCAGGTTGATAAGATTCAGGGGGTTCAGGACTGGCCACAACCTGTCAACAAGAAGCAGGTGCAAGCCTTCCTGGGGATCGCTGGCTATTATCGCCAGTTCATACCCAATTTTGCAGCCATCGCTACCCCCCTGACGGATCTTACAAAAGGGAAAGACTCCGTCATGATTAAATGGAGTTTAGCGGCTGAAGAAGCCTTCCATGGCCTAAAACGGGCACTTTGCTCTCAGCCCGTACTGGTGACTCCGGACTTCCGCAGCGAGTTTGTGGTACAAACGGATGCCTCTGATACCGGTATCGGGGCCGTACTCTCACAAATGATGGACGGAGTGGAACACCCAGTCCTCTATCTCAGCAGGAAGCTGAATAAACACGAGCAAAGGTATGCAGTCGTGGAAAAAGAGTGCCTAGCCATTAAGTGGGCTCTAGAGGCCCTCAAATATTATCTGGTGGGCCGAAAGTTCAGGCTGATCACTGACCATGCCCCTCTCAAGTGGATGCACTTGAACAAGGAACGGAATAGCCGGGTGACCCGGTGGTTCCTTGCCCTGCAGGCATACACTTTTACGGTGGAGCACCGCCCAGGGGTACAGATGGGGAATGCAGATGCCCTGTCCCGAGTGCACTGTTTGGCGGGTGTCATTGCTCGACCGGAGTGGTCTGAGCAGAGGGGGGGGATATGTGAGAATCATGTGGGAATAGTGGATGAGGGCAGGTATATCTAGCCCAGATTCCTTTCCTATGTGGCCTAGTCTGGTCAGTATCGCACCTGCTTACTAATGGATAATGGGAGGTGGATATAAAAGGATGCCAGGTGGTTGTGTGAGTGTCTCAGCCTGGGAACACAGAGAGCCTGTCTGTGTGAGAGACACACGTGAGTGGAAGCAGTGCCCACTGCAACTGTGGTTTGGCTGGACGGGAGAAGCCCGCCAGTTGGTAGTTAGGTTGTCCATTGTTTAGTTAGTGCCGGACAGGCAAGGATTTGTTTTATGTTCTATTTCCTTTTGCATTGCTTTCACCGTTAATAAACCTGACCCAGGGTCAGTTATACACGAATCCCAGCTCTGCGCCTGAGTTTCATGCGGAACGCACGTGACCTTTGACCCCAGCAAAGCCGATCCCGGAGTGTTTTATCACAGCAGATAAACAAGTGTCCAGGCCTACATGGATCATAAACCACTCTGAAAAGATACATGACCTCACAGCATGAGGGACAAGCAGAGTAAGATGAAAAAGCTATATACCATTAAATATGCTGCTAAGATGAATAATATAGGCAGGAGACATGCAGGATTCAGTGAAGTGGCTTGAAATATAATGTAAACCCCCCCCCATAGAAAATAACACAGCCCACCTCCCCATAGAATATAATGTACCCCCATAGAATATAATACAACCCACCTCCCCATAGAATATTACACAGCTCACCTCCCGTTAGAATCTAATGTAGCCCCCCCCCCCAAAATGTCCCCACAGTCCAGTAGTCTCTGATATATTTAAAAAAAAAACCCACAATCCTCACTTCTCCTCGTGCCCTGCGTTGCTCCAGGCTCGGCTCTGGTCTCAGCGGCTGCAGTCTGCCCGGCACACAGCGGGTACGTGATGAAGTGACATCGTCGCGCACCCACAGTGTCAGAGGCAAAGGGGAATGATGGGAGAGGGAGCATCAGCTGACGCGCTCTCCTCCATCATAGCTTTGAACTGTATTGGCATCATAGACGCTGGTATAGTTGAATGCGTCAGCGCTGGTGGCAGGCAACTGGCCGGGGGCCTCTAGGCAGTTGCCTAGTCTGCCTGCCGCTAACGCCGACCCTGGTCTATAGCACAATCATATGCCGCTATATAGTAGCCGTCCGGTGACTGGTGATAATTCCCTCATGTGTGGGGTCTATTTGTCTCCAGAGAAATCACACGTTACATTCCACACATAACACTGTGTAGAAAAGGCGGCGCGGGGTAATTGTGCCAGTAGTGAGGAGGAATAATGGCGGGAATGTCACTGACTGAGGAGAAGTCTCCATGTAGCATCTGCACTCCGGAGATCATGTGACCCCTGACTCCTCCCCTCCTGTGACCTCATCACAGGTCCTGTGCACAGAGCAGCCATATGTGGAGTGCGGCTCTGCGGGTGGAGGTCGGTGCTGGAGGCTCCATTATTCTCTATGTGGAGTGCGGCTCTGCGGGTGGAGGTCGGTGCTGGAGGCTCCATTATTCTCTATGTGGAGTGCGGCTCTGCGGGTGGAGGTCGGTGCTGGAGGCTCCATTATTCTCTATGTGGAGAGCGGCTCTGCGGGTGGAGGTCGGTGCCGGAGGCTCCATTATTCTCTATGTGGAGTGCGGCTCTGCGGGTGGAGGTAGGTGCTGGAGGCTCCATTATTCTCTATGTGGAGTGCGGCTCTGCGGGTGGAGGTCGGTGCTGGAGGCTCCATTATTCTCTATGTGGAGTGCGGCTCTGCGGGTGGAGGTCGGTGCCGGAGGCTCCATTATTCTCTATGTGGAGTGCGGCTCTGCGGGTGGAGGTAGGTGCTGGAGGCTCCATTATTCTCTATGTGGAGTGCGGCTCTGCGGGTGGAGGTCGGTGCTGGAGGCTCCATTATTCTCTATGTGGAGTGCGGCTCTGCGGGTGGAGGTCGGTGCTGGAGGCTCCATTATTCTCTATGTGGAGTGTGGCTCTGCGGGTGGAGGTCGGTGCTGGAGGCTCCATTATTCTCTATGTGGAGTGCGGCTCTGCGGGTGGAGGTCGGTGCCGGAGGCTCCATTATTCTCTATGTGGAGTGCGGCTCTGCGGGTGGAGGTCGGTGCTGGAGGCTCCATTATTCTCTATGTGGAGTGTGGCTCTGCGGGTGGAGGTCAGTGCTGGAGGTCCCATTATTCTCTATGTGGAGTGTGGCTCTGCGGGTGGAGGTCGGTGCCGGAGGCTCCATTATTCTCTATGTGGAGTGCGGCTCTGAAGGTGGAGGTCGGTGCTGGAGGCTCCATTATTCTCTATGTGGAGTGCGGCTCTGCGGGTGGAGGTAAGTGCTGGAGGCTCCATTATTCTCTATGTGGAGTGCGGCTCTGCGGGTGGAGGTCGGTGCTGGAGGCTCCATTATTCTCTATGTGGAGTGCGGCTCTGCGGGTGGAGGTCGGTGCCGGAGGCTCCATTATTCTCTTTGTGGAGTGCGGCTCTGCGGGTGGAGGTCGGTGCTGGAGGCTCCATTATTCTCTATATGGATTGCGGCTCTGCGGGTGGAGGTCGGTGCTGGAGGCTCCATTATTCTCTATGTGGAGTGCGGCTCTGCGGGTGGAGGTCGGTGCTGGAGGCTCCATTATTCTCTATGTGGTGTTCGGCTCTGCGGGTGGAGGTCGGTGCTGGAGGCTCCATTATTCTCTTATGTGGAGTGAGGCTCTGCGGGTGGAGGTCAGTGCCGGAGGCTCCATTATTCTCTATGTGGAGTGCGGCTCTGCGGGTGGAGGTCGGTGCTGGAGGCTCCATTATTCTCTTTGTGGAGTGCGGCTCTGCGGGTGGAGGTCGGTGCTGGAGGCTCCATTATTCTCTATGTGGAGTGTGGCTCTGCGGGTGGAGGTCGGTGCTGGAGGCTCCATTATTCTCTATGTGGAGTGCGGCTCTGCGGGTGGAGGTAGGTGCTGGAGGCTCCATTATTCTCTACGTGGAGTGCGGCTCTGCGGGTGGAGGTCGGTGCTGGAGGCTCCATTATTCTCTATGTGGAGTGCGGCTCTGCGGGTGGAGGTCGGTGCCGGAGGCTCCATTATTCTCTATGTGGAGTGTGGCTCTGCGGGTGGAGGTCGGTGCTGGAGGCTCCATTATTCTCTATTTGGAGTGTGGGTGGAGGTCGGTGCTGGAGGCTCCATTATTCTCTATGTGGAGTGCGGCTCTGCGGGTGGAGGTAGGTGCTGGAGGCTCCATTATTCTCTATGTGGAGTGTGGGTGGAGGTCGGTGCTGGAGGCTCCATTATTCTCTATGTGGAGTGTGGCTCTGCGGGTGGAGGTCGGTGCTGGAGGCTCCATTATTCTCTATGTGGAGTGCGGCTCTGCGGGTGGAGGTAGGTGCTGGAGGCTCCATTATTCTCTATGTGGAGTGTGGGTGGAGGTCGGTGCTGGAGGCTCCATTATTCTCTATGTGGAGTGTGGCTCTGCGGGTGGAGGTCGGTGCTGGAGGCTCCATTATTCTCTATGTGGAGTGCGGCTCTGCGGGTGGAGGTTGGTGCTGGAGGCTCCATTATTCTCTATGTAGAGTGCGGCTCTGCGGGTGGAGGTCGGTGCTGGAGGCTCCATTATTCTCTGTGTGGAGTGCGGCTCTGCGGGTGGAGGTCGGTGCTGGAGGCTCCATTATTCTCTACGTGGAGTGCGGCTCTGCGGGTGGAGGTCGGTGCTGGAGGCTCCATTATTATCTACGTGGAGTGTGGCTCTGCGGGTGGAGGTCGGTGCTGGAGGCTCCATTATTCTCTATGTGGAATGCGGCTCTGCGGGTGGAGGTCGGTGCCGGAGGCTCCATTATTCTCTATGTGGAGTGCGGCTCTGCGTGTGGAGGTCGGTGCCGGAGGCTCCATTATTCTCTATGTGGAGGTCGGTGCCGGAGGCTCCATTATTCTCTATGTGGACTGCGGGTGGAGGTCTGTGCCGGAGGCTCCATTATTCTTTATGTGGAGTGCGGCTCTGCGGGTGGAGGTCGGTGCCGGAGGCTCCATTATTCTCTATGTGGAGTGTGGCTCTGCGGGTGGAGGTCGGTGCTGGAGGCTCCATTTTTCTCTATGTGGAGTGCGGCTCTGTGGGTGGAGGTCGGTGCTGGAGGCTCCATTATTCTCTATGTGGAGTGTGGGTGGAGGTCGGTGCTGGAGGCTCCATTATTCTCTATGTGGAGTGCGGGTGGAGGTCGGTGCCGGAGGCTCCATTATTCTCTATGTTGAGTGCGGCTCTGCGGGTGGAGGTCGGTGCCGGAGGCTCCATTATTCTCTATGTGGAGTGTGGCTCTGCGGGTGGAGGTCGGTGCTGGAGGCTCCATTATTCTCTATGTGGAGTGCGGCTCTGCGGGTGGAGGTCGGTGCTGGAGGCTCCATTATTCTCTATGTGGAGTGCGGCTCTGCGGGTGGAGGTCGGTGCTGGAGGCTCCATTATTCTCTATGTGGAGTGTGGCTCTGCGGGTGGAGGTCGGTGCTGGAGGCTCCATTATTCTCTATGTGGAGTGCGGCTCTGCGGGTGGAGGTCGGTGCTGGAGGCTCCATTATTCTCTATGTGGAGTGTGGCTCTGCGGGTGGAGGTCGGTGCTGGAGGCTCCATTATTCTCTATGTGGAGTGCGGCTCTGCGGGTGGAGGTCGGTGCCGGAGGCTCCATTATTCTCTTTGTGGAGTGCGGCTCTGCGGGTGGAGGTCGGTGCTGGAGGCTCCATTATTCTCTATGTGGAGTGCGGCTCTGCGGGTGGAGGTCGGTGCTGGAGGCTCCATTATTCTCTATGTGGAGCTTGGCTCTGCGGGTGGAGGTCGGTGCTGGAGGCTCCATTATTCTCTATGTGGAGTGAGGCTCTGCGGGTGGAGGTCAGTGCCGGAGGCTCCATTATTCTCTATGTGGAGTGCGGCTCTGCGGGTGGAGGTCGGTGCTGGAGGCTCCATTATTCTCTATGTGGAGTGCGGCTGAAGGTCGGTGCTGGAGGCTCCATTATTCTCTATGTGGAATGCGGCTCTGCGGGTGGAGGTCGGTGCTGGAGGCTCCATTATTCTATATGTGGAGTGTGGCTCTGTGGGTGGAGGTCGGTGCTGAAGGCTCCATTATTCTCTATGTGGAGTGCGGCTCTGCGGGTGGAGGTCGGTGCCGGAGGCTCCATTATTCTCTATGTGGAGTGCGGGTGGAGGTCGGTGCCGGAGGCTCCATTATTCTCTATGTGGAATGCGGGTGGAGGTCGTGCTGGAGGCTCCATTATTCTCTATGTGGAGTGCGGCTCTGCGGGTGGAGGTCGGTGCCGGAGGCTCCATTATTCTCTATGTGGAGTGCGGGTGGAGGTCGGTGCCGGAGGCTCCATTATTCTCTATGTGGAGTGCGGCTCTGCGGGTGGAGGTCGGTGCTGGAGGCTCCATTATTCTCTATGTGGAGTGTGGCTCTGCGGGTGGAGGTCGGTGCTGGAGGCTCCATTATTCTCTATGTGGAGTGCGGCTCTGCGGGTGGAGGTCGGTGCCGGAGGCTCCATTATTCTCTATGTGGAGTGCGGCTCTGCGGGTGGAGGTCGGTGCTGGAGGCTCCATTATTCTCTATGTGGAGTGTGGCTCTGCGGGTGGAGGTCAGTGCTGGAGGTCCCATTATTCTCTATGTGGAGTGCGGCTCTGCGGGTGGAGGTAAGTGCTGGAGGCTCCATTATTCTCTATGTGGAGTGCGGCTCTGCGGGTGGAGGTCGGTGCTGGAGGCTCCATTATTCTCTATGTGGAGTGCGGCTCTGCGGGTGGAGGTCGGTGCTGGAGGCTCCATTATTCTCTATGTGGAGAGCGGCTCTGCGGGTGGAGGTCGGTGCCGGAGGCTCCATTATTCTCTATGTGGAGTGCGGCTCTGCGGGTGGAGGTCGGTGCTGGAGGCTCCATTATTCTCTATGTGGAGTGCGGCTCTGCGGGTGGAGGTCGGTGCCGGAGGCTCCATTATTCTCTATGTGGAGTGCGGCTCTGCGGGTGGAGGTCGGTGCTGGAGGCTCCATTATTCTCTATGTGGAGTGTGGCTCTGCGGGTGGAGGTCGGTGCTGGAGGCTCCATTATTCTCTATGTGGAGTGCGGCTCTGCGGGTGGAGGTCGGTGCCG
Source organism: Dendrobates tinctorius (assembly GCF_039654945.1). Classification (NCBI taxonomy): domain Eukaryota; kingdom Metazoa; phylum Chordata; class Amphibia; order Anura; family Dendrobatidae; genus Dendrobates; species Dendrobates tinctorius. Next base: position 12,968,308 of record NW_027361794.1, read on the forward strand.
GAGGCTCCATTATTCTCTTTGTGGAGTGTGGCTCTGCGGGTGGAGGTCGGTGCTGGAGGCTCCATTATTCTCTATATGGATTGCGGCTCTGCGGGTGGAGGTCGGTGCTGGAGGCTCCATTATTCTCTATGTGGAGTGCGGCTCTGCGGGTGGAGGTCGGTGCTGGAGGCTCCATTATTCTCTATGTGGAGCTCGGCTCTGCGGGTGGAGGTCGGTGCTGGAGGCTCCATTATTCTCTATGTGGAGTGAGGCTCTGCGGGTGGAGGTCAGTGCCGGAGGCTCCATTATTCTCTATGTGGAGTGCGGCTCTGCGGGTGGAGGTCGGTGCTGGAGGCTCCATTATTCTCTTTGTGGAGTGCGGCTCTGCGGGTGGAGGTCGGTGCTGGAGGCTCCATTATTCTCTATGTGGAGTATGGCTCTGCGGGTGGAGGTCGGTGCTGGAGGCTCCATTATTCTCTATGTGGAGTGCGGCTCTGCGGGTGGAGGTCGGTGCTGGAGGCTCCATTATTCTCTATGTGGAGTGCGGCTCTGCGGGTGGAGGTAGGTGCTGGAGGCTCCATTATTCTCTACATGGAGTGCGGCTCTGCGGGTGGAGGTCGGTGCTGGAGGCTCCATTATTCTCTATGTGGAGTGCGGCTCTGCGGGTGGAGGTCGGTGCCGGAGGCTCCATTATTCTCTATGTGGAGTGTGGCTCTGCGGGTGGAGGTCGGTGCTGGAGGCTCCATTATTCTCTATGTGGAGTGTGGGTGGAGGTCGGTGCTGGAGGCTCCATTATTCTCTATGTGGAGTGCGGCTCTGCGGGTGGAGGTAGGTGCTGGAGGCTCCATTATTCTCTATGTGGAGTGTGGGTGGAGGTCGGTGCTGGAGGCTCCATTATTCTCTATGTGGAGTGTGGCTCTGCGGGTGGAGGTCGGTGCTGGAGGCTCCATTATTCTCTATGTGGAGTGCGGCTCTGCGGGTGGAGGTAGGTGCTGGAGGCTCCATTATTCTCTATGTGGAGTGTGGGTGGAGGTCGGTGCTGGAGGCTCCATTATTCTCTATGTGGAGTGTGGCTCTGCGGGTGGAGGTCGGTGCTGGAGGCTCCATTATTCTCTATGTGGAGTGCGGCTCTGCGGGTGGAGGTCGGTGCTGGAGGCTCCATTATTCTCTATGTAGAGTGCGGCTCTGCGGGTGGAGGTCGGTGCTGGAGGCTCCATTATTCTCTGTGTGGAGTGCGGCTCTGCGGGTGGAGGTCGGTGCTGGAGGCTCCATTATTCTCTACGTGGAGTGCGGCTCTGCGGGTGGAGGTCGGTGCTGGAGGCTCCATTATTATCTACGTGGAGTGTGGCTCTGCGGGTGGAGGTCGGTGCTGGAGGCTCCATTATTCTCTATGTGGAATGCGGCTCTGCGGGTGGAGGTCGGTGCCGGAGGCTCCATTATTCTCTATGTGGAGTGCGGCTCTGCGTGTGGAGGTCGGTGCCGGAGGCTCCATTATTCTCTATGTGGAGGTCGGTGCCGGAGGCTCCATTATTCTCTATGTGGAGTGCGGGTGGAGGTCTGTGCCGGAGGCTCCATTATTCTTTATGTGGAGTGCGGCTCTGCGGGTGGAGGTCGGTGCCGGAGGCTCCATTATTCTCTATGTGGAGTGTGGCTCTGCGGGTGGAGGTCGGTGCTGGAGGCTCCATTATTCTCTATGTGGAGTGCGGCTCTGTGGGTGGAGGTCGGTGCTGGAGGCTCCATTATTCTCTATGTGGAGTGTGGGTGGAGGTCGGTGCTGGAGGCTCCATTATTCTCTATGTGGAGTGCGGGTGGAGGTCGGTGCCGGAGGCTCCATTATTCTCTATGTTGAGTGCGGCTCTGCGGGTGGAGGTCGGTGCCGGAGGCTCCATTATTCTCTATGTGGAGTGTGGCTCTGCGGGTGGAGGTCGGTGCTGGAGGCTCCATTATTCTCTATGTGGAGTGCGGCTCTGCGGGTGGAGGTCGGTGCTGGAGGCTCCATTATTCTCTATGTGGAGTGTGGCTCTGCGGGTGGAGGTCGGTGCTGGAGGCTCCATTATTCTCTATGTGGAGTGCGGCTCTGCGGGTGGAGGTCGGTGCTGGAGGCTCCATTATTCTCTATGTGGAGTGTGGCTCTGCGGGTGGAGGTCGGTGCTGGAGGCTCCATTATTCTCTATGTGGAGTGCGGCTCTGCGGGTGGAGGTCGGTGCCGGAGGCTCCATTATTCTCTTTGTGGAGTGCGGCTCTGCGGGTGGAGGTCGGTGCTGGAGGCTCCATTATTCTCTATGTGGAGTGCGGCTCTGCGGGTGGAGGTCGGTGCTGGAGGCTCCATTATTCTGTATGTGGAGCTTGGCTCTGCGGGTGGAGGTCGGTGCTGGAGGCTCCATTATTCTCTATGTGGAGTGAGGCTCTGCGGGTGGAGGTCAGTGCCGGAGGCTCCATTATTCTCTATGTGGAGTGCGGCTCTGCGGGTGGAGGTCGGTGCTGGAGGCTCCATTATTCTCTATGTGGAGTGCGGCTGAAGGTCGGTGCTGGAGGCTCCATTATTCTCTATGTGGAATGCGGCTCTGCGGGTGGAGGTCGGTGCTGGAGGCTCCATTATTCTATATGTGGAGTGTGGCTCTGTGGGTGGAGGTCGGTGCTGAAGGCTCCATTATTCTCTATGTGGAGTGCGGCTCTGCGGGTGGAGGTCGGTGCCGGAGGCTCCATTATTCTCTATGTGGAGTGCGGGTGGAGGTCGGTGCCGGAGGCTCCATTATTCTCTATGTGGAATGCGGGTGGAGGTCGTGCTGGAGGCTCCATTATTCTCTATGTGGAGTGCGGCTCTGCGGGTGGAGGTCGGTGCCGGAGGCTCCATTATTCTCTATGTGGAGTGCGGGTGGAGGTCGGTGCCGGAGGCTCCTTTATTCTCTATGTGGAGTGCGGGTGGAGGTCGGTGCCGGAGGCTCCATTATTCTCTATGTGGAGTGCGGCTGAAGGTCGGTGCTGGAGGCTCCATTATTGTCTATGTGGAATGCGGCTCTGCGGGTGGAGGTCGGTGCCGGAGGCTCCATTATTCTCTATGTGGAGCGCGGCTCTTCGGGTGGAGGTCGGTGCTGGAGGCTCCATTATTCTCTATGTGGAGTGCGGCTCTGCGGGTGGAGGTCGGTGCTGGAGGCTCCATTATTCTCTATGTGGAGTGCGGCTCTGCGGGTGGAGGTCGGTGCCGGAGGCTCCATTATTCTCTATGTGGAGTGCGGGTGGAGGTCGGTGCCGGAGGCTCCATTATTCTCTATGTGGAGTGCGGGTGGAGGTCGGTGCCGGAGGCTCCATTATTCTCTTTGTGGAGTGCGGGTGGAGGTCGGTGCCGGAGGCTCAATTATTCTCTATGTGGAGTGCGGGTGGAGGTCGGTGCCGGAGCCTTCATTATTCTCTATGTGGAGTGCGGGTGGAGGTCGGTGCCGGAGGCTCCATTATTCTCTATGTGGAGTGCGGCTCTGCGGGTGGAGGTCGGTGCCGGAGGCTCCATTATTCTCTATGTGGAGTGTGGCTCTGCGGGTGGAGGTCGGTGCTGGAGGCTCCATTATTCTCTATGTGGAGTGCGGCTCTGCGGGTGGAGGTCGGTGCCGGAGGCTCCATTATTCTCTATGTGGAGTGCCGGTGGAGGTCGGTGCCGGAGGCTCCATTATTCTCTATGTGGCGTGCGGGTGGAGGTCGGTGCCGGAGGCTCCATTATTCTCTATGTGGAGTGCGGCTCTGCGGGTGGAGGTCGGTGCTGAAGGCTCCATTATTCTCTATGTGGAATGCGGCTCTGCGGGTGGAGGTCGGTGCCGGAGGCTCCATTATTCTCTATGTGGCGTGCGGCTCTGCGGGTGGAGGTCGGTGCCGGAGCCTTCATTATTCTCTATGTGGAGTGAGGCTCTGCGGGTGGAGGTCGGTGCTGGAGGCTCCATTATTCTCTACGTGGAGTGCGGCTCTGCGGGTGGAGGTCGGTGCTGGAGGCTCCATTATTCTCTATGTGGAGTGCGGCTTTGCGGGTGGAGGTCGGTGCTGGAGGCTCCATTATTCTCTATGTGGAGTGAGGCTCTGCGGGTGGAGGTAGGTGCTGGAGGCTCCATTATTCTCTATGTGGAGTGCGGCTCTGCGGGTGGAGGTAGGTGCTGGAGGCTCCATTATTCTCTATGTGGAGTGAGGCTCTGCGGGTGGAGGTCGGTGCTGGAGGCTCCATTATTCTCTATGTGGAGTGCGGCTTTGCGGGTGGAGGTAGGTGCTGGAGGCTCCATTATTCTCTATGTGGAGTGCGGCTCTGCGGGTGGAGGTAGGTGCTGGAGGCTCCATTATTCTCTATGTGGAGTGGGGCTCTGCGGGTGGAGGTCGGTGCTGGAGGCTCCATTATTCTCTATGTGGAATGCGGCTCTGCGGGTGGAGGTCGGTGCCGGAGGCTCCATTATTCTCTATGTGGAGTGCGGCTCTGCGGGTGGAGGTCAGTGCTGGAGGCTCCATTATTCTCTATGTGGAGTGCGGCTCTGCGGCTGAAGGTCGGTGCTGGAGGCTCCATTATTCTCTATGTGGAGTGAGGCTCTGCGGGTGGAGGTCGGTGCTGGAGGCTCCATTATTCTCTATGTGGAGTGCGGCTCTGCGGGTGGAGGTCGGTGCCAGAGCCTTCATTATTCTCTATGTGGAGTGTGGCTCTGCGGGTGGAGGTCGGTGCTGGAGGCTCCATTATTCTCTATGTGGAGTGTGGCTCTGCGGGTGGAGGTCGGTGCTGGAGGCTCCATTATTCTCTATGTGGAGTGTGGCTCTGCGGGTTGAGGTCGGTGCTGGAGGCTCCATTATTCTCTATGTGGAGTGCAGCTCTGCGGGTGGAGGTCGGTGCTGGAGGCTCCATTATTCTCTTTGTGGAGTGCGGCTCTGCGGGTGGAGGTCGGTGCTGGAGGCTCCATTATTCTCTGTGGAGTGCGGCTCTGCTGGTGGAGGTCGGTGCTGGAGGCTCCATTATTCTCTATGTGGAGTGAGGCTCTGCGGGTGGAGGTAGGTGCTGGAGGCTCCATTATTCTCTACGTGGAGTGCGGCTCTGCGGGTGGAGGTCGGTGCTGGAGGCTCCATTATTCTCTATGTAGAGTGGGGCTCTGCGGGTGGAGGTCGGTGCTGGAGGCTCCATTATTCTCTATGTGGAATGCGGCTTTGCGGGTGGAGGTTGGTGCTGGAGGCTCCATTATTCTCTATGTGGAGTGCGGGTGGAGGTCGGTGCCGGAGGCTCAATTATTCTCTGTGGAGTGCGGGTGGAGGTCGGTGCCGGAGCCTTCATTATTCTCTATGTGGAGTGCGGGTGGAGGTCGGTGCCGGAGGCTCCATTATTCTCTATGTGGAGTGCGGCTCTGCGGGTGGAGGTCGGTGCTGGAGGCTCCATTATTCTCTATGTGGAGTGCGGCTCTGCGGGTGGAGGTCGGTGCTGGAGGCCCCATTATTCTCTATGTGGAGTGCAGCTCTGCTGGTGGAGGTCGGTGCTGGAGGCTCCATTATTCTCTATGTGGAGTGAGGCGCTGCGGGTGGATGTAGGTGCTGGAGGCTCCATTATTCTCTACGTGGAGTGCGGCTCTGCGGGTGGAGGTCGGTGCCGGAGTCTCCATTATTCTCTTTGTGGAGTGCGGCTCTGCGGGTGGAGGTCGGTGCTGGAGGCTCCATTATTCTCTATGTGGAGTGAGGCTCTGCGGGTGGAGGTCGGTGCTGGAGGCTCCATTATTCTCTATGTGGAGTGCGGCTCTGCGGCTGAAGGTCGGTGCTGGAGGCTCCATTATTCTCTATGTGGAGTGCGGCTCTGCGGGTGGAGGTCGGTGCCGTAAGCTCCATTATTCTCTATGTGGAGTGCGGCTCTGCGGGTGGAGGTCGGTGCCGGAGGCTCCATTATTCTCTTTGTGGAGTGCGGCTCTGCGGGTGGAGGTCGGTGCTGGAGGATCCATTATTCTCTATGTGGAGTGCGGCTCTGCGGGTGGAGGTCGGTGCTGAAGGCTCCATTATTCTCTATGTGGAGTGCGGCTCTGCGGGTGGAGGTCGGTGCTGGAGGCCCCATTATTCTCTATGTGGAGTGCGGCTCTGCGGGTGGAGGTCGGTGCTGGAGGCTCCATTATTCTCTATGTGGAGTGAGGCTCTGCGGGTGGAGGTAGGTGCTGGAGGCTCCATTATTCTCTACGTGGAGTGCGGCTCTGCGGGTGGAGGTCGGTGCTGGAGGCTCCATTATTCTCTATGTGGAGTGCGGCTCTGCGGGTGGAGGTCGGTGCCGGAGGCTCCATTATTCTCTTTGTGGAGTGCGGCTCTGCGGGTGGAGGTCGGTGCTGGAGGCTCCATTATTCTCTATGTGGAGTGCGGCTCTGCGGGTGGAGGTCGGTGCTGGAGGCCCCATTATTCTCTATGTGGAGTGCAGCTCTGCTGGTGGAGGTCGGTGCTGGAGGCTCCATTATTCTCTATGTGGAGTGAGGCGCTGCGGGTGGATGTAGGTGCTGGAGGCTCCATTATTCTCTACGTGGAGTGCGGCTCTGCGGGTGGAGGTCGGTGCCGGAGTCTCCATTATTCTCTTTGTGGAGTGCGGCTCTGTGGGTGGAGGTCGGTGCTGGAGGCTCCATTATTCTCTATGTGGAGTGAGGCTCTGCGGGTGGAGGTAGGTGCTGGAGGCTCCATTATTCTCTATGTGGAGTGTGGCTCTGCGGGTGGAGGTCGGTGCTGGAGGCTCCATTATTCTCTATGTGGAGTGCGGCTCTGCGGGTGGAGGTCGGTGCCGGAGGCTCCATTATTCTCTATGTGGAGTGCGGCTCTGCGGGTGGAGGGCGGTGCTGGAGATTCCCCATTACTGAGCCTGGGGGACATTAACCCCTTCAGCACGGAGATTCTTTTGGGGTCTTTGTTGCCACTTTATAAGAATCATTGCGTTTTTGTTCTGTTTCCTGTAATAGACACATACGCCCCAACTATGGAAGACAGGAAGGAAGGGAGGAAACAAATTGTTCTAATAGTACAGGACCCCTTGGCCCTCACACAGTGTAATGCCCCCATTATGATAAGTCTGAAGTTGGTTTCTTCGGCAGTTTTCTTTTTTTTTTTTTTTTTTTTTTTTTTTTATAGGTTTAACAACAAAAAATAAGCAACACTATAATAAAAAAAAACAATGCAGTGAGGCTCCCTGATGTGAATAGCGTCAAAAATAACAAAACTGGCACAAAAATGGGCATCAAAGTGGGCGTTTATGAAAGGGTTAAATGACTTTGGTCCTCTGATATCACACTACAGATATATAGAATAGGGAGCACCACATCAAAGACGGGTCCCTCCAGCCTGGCCCAAATGGGTTCTGGGCCTCAGAATTGGCATCAAAGTGGGCAAATAGCCCACTTTTCACAGATTTGAATAAGTAACTGATGTTTTTAAGGGGTTAAATGACATTTGTGCACTGATCTCACTATATGAGTACACTTCCCCTGACGAAGCTGCCCTGTGCAGCGATACGCGTGGGGCTCTCCCCTCACCCCTGTTCCCTATTGTTTTGTGGACCCTCAGCCCATTTCTATTTGCTCCTTGCCTTTATTCACACCGGCTTGGTAAATATTATCAGAGCCTTTCATTCGGTCCCTAGCCTCTTTTGGTTAAGGGGCTCTTATATAGCAATCTCGTTTTTTGCTATAGGCATGGGTTATTCATCCCGGGGTTGGGCATTCATGGCTTTCTAATATATAGGGGTTCACTGTTTTCTATTCAGCTATATTTGGACATTTGTATACATGTGTATGCTTCCTTATGTTTTGATTCTATCATAATTATTGCCTGTTTATTGAACATGATATATACACATGGTCTCATATACCAGTGCTATAGTGCAATAGGAGGTTGTATTATCATTACACATGTTTATTGGGCCAGGGGTGTTGTGATTTGATTTTGTATGTGTTTTTAAATGGTTTTAAGATTTATTATGTGTGTTGTTTCCCTAATAAATTGTGATTTATATACAGTATTTGATATTCATTCAGGTGTGCAAACCATTTATTGCTTGGTCTTTTCTCTTTTTCAAATTCAAGGCGAGAGAGACACAACTCCAATCCAGCAGAGGCAGGGTAACACTGGCAAAGTTCTGAGACAGTTTTCTGAGGCGCGGGGTAATCTCACAAGGAATGCAATGTTTTCTAAGATGCTGAGGGAGTACCTTGCTGGCCGTACCAACGTCCTCTGTGATTCCTCTGTGCCTTTTAATTATTGGGTATCCAAGCTGGACACATGGCATGAACTGGCTCTCTATGCCTTGGAAGTCCTGGCCTGCCCTGCCACTAGTGTTTTGTCAGAGTGGGTTTTTAGTGCCGCTGGTGGAATTATCACAGATAAGCGCATTCGCCGTTCAACGGAAAAAGGCAGACAGGCTGACTCTTATAAAAATGAACAAAGGATGGATTGGGCCTGAGTTCTCGACTCCACCAAATGACAGCGAAACATAAACTCCAATATGTAGTGTTTTTTTGGGAGGTGTATTCCCATGCACCTCTTCATAACCAAACATGGGTGTACGCTTCCTGATTTTGGCTATTTGGTGTCCTCCTCCTCCTTCTCATCATCCTCACCGTCCACCACCACTCGAACACCAGGGTGAATGTATTCCGTCATGCTCTAACCACTTTATTTTTAGGCAAGGGTGTTATGATACCCATCACCAAAATACAAAAAATATGCACACCCCACAGGGGAAATGTTTGACAGCTCATACACTAAGTGTATGGGCATTCCATGTCTATGAGACCTGCTCCTAGAAATTGGGCCTATTTTTTAATCAGGCCTTCCTCCAAGTCTCATCATCCACCGCCACTAGATCAAAAAGGTTTACGTGTTCTGTGCAGCTACAGCCAGTGTCGAATTCCGAACAAGGGTGTGTGGATTTGCTGGGTGTAAAATACTTGTTATGGAAAAGGTTGAGGTGTACCCCAAAGGGGAAATGTTGGACAGCCCATACACTAAGTGCATGTGCATTCCAAGTCTTTGAGACCCGCTCCTAGATATTGGGCCTATTTTTTTAATCAGGCCTTCCTCCTAAGTCTCATCATCCACCGCCACTTGATCAAATGAGTTTACGTGTTCCGTGCAGCTACAGCCAGTGTTGAATTATTAACAAGGGTCGGTGGTTATTCTGTGCGTAAAATACTTGTTCTGATAAAGGTTGAGGTGTACCCCACAGGGGAAATGTTTGACAGCCCATACACTAAGTGTATGGGCATTCCAAGTCTATGAGACCGGCTCCTAGAAATTGGGCCTATTTTTTAATCAGGCCTTCCTCCACGTCTCATCATCCACCGCCACTAGCTCATAAGGGTTTACGTGTTCTGTGCAGCTACAGCCAGTGTCGAATTCCGAACAGGGTGTGTGGTTTTGCTGGGCGTAAAATACTTGTTATGGAAAAGGTTGAGGTGTACCCCACAGGAGAAATGTTTGCCAGCCCATACACTTAGTGTATGGGCATTACAAGTCTAGGAGACCCGCTCATATTAATGGGACATTTTTGGTTGAGGCCCTCCTCCATGTTTCTTCCAAGGGGGGATTAGGGTTATTGGGGTGCATATGACTTGGCAGCAGGGCAGGCCTTGCTGCCAATGCATAAGAAAAGAGTATGGGAGTACAAAGTGAATAATGTGAAGTGTATTTCCCTGGGCCCATCCAGTATGTGGGTTCAAAGGCTTATTGGGGTGCATATGACTTGGTAGCAGGGCAGGCCTTGCAGTCAATGCATAAGAAAACAGAATGGGAGTACAAAATGAATAATGTGAAGTGGATTTTCCTGTGCCCATCCAGTACCTGGGTTCAAATGCATATTGGGGTGCAGATGACTTGGCAGCAGGCCTTGCAGTCAATGCATAAGAAAAGAGTATGGGAGTACAAAATGAATAATGTGAGGTGGATTTTCCTGTGCCCATTCAGTATGTGGGTTCAAAGGCTTATTGGGGTGTATATGACTTGGTAGCAGGGCAGGCCTTGCATACAATGCATAAGAAAAGAGTTCGAAATTACGAAATTAATAATGTGAAGTGGATTTTCCTGTGCCCTTCCAGTACGTGGCTTGAAAAGCTTATTGGGGTGCATATAACTTTGGGGCAAGCCAGGCCTTGCATTCAATGCAACATTTTTTCTGGAAGCCCTCCTGGACCTCTTGTGAAAAGGGTATTGTGGTGCGTCATAATTCTTGGCAGCCCATCCACTCACTGCACAGGCAATAACAGCATAGGAGACCCACTGTTTATTAATGGCCCTTTAAGAAGATTAATGCCTTCTGATGCCCTGTTAAAAATAGACTCTGTGACTTTGAGTCCCTCCTTCATAAATGAAACAAGATGTGTCTGCTTATGTGTCACACAACACATGGCCAGCTAGGGTTGTTAAATGTTACAATGACATTTCCCAGTGAATGCATTTGTGTTGGTTGAAAGCAATGCTAAAGTTGAAAAACGCTTCAAAAATGCTGTGTCTGAACATAGCCCAAGTAGGGGAGGAACATTTTGGTCTGGGGTTAATTATTTTGCCTTATATACAAGTCAATATCCTGGAAAGGATGTACCTTAACATATTTCCCAGCAAAATCCATTTTGGCATGTTTTTTGGTGCACTGGTGAAAATGGCATGAAACTGTGACAACATTGTTTAAAGCTGTGAACTAGGAGTCAGGAATGCTTCCAGGGGCGATCCCCATGATGTACCCATGTCATTTGAGCAGTGTTTCCATCATTTTTAGACGTTTTTAGACCTTAAAAGGACCCCGGGGGATCGCGTTAAAAATGCTCGGGTCTCCCATAGACTTACATTGGGCTCGTTGTTGTGTCCGAATACCCGAGTATTCCAATTTGCTCAACCCGAGAAACGAGCATCCGAGCATTTTAGTGCTGGCTCATCACTACTATCTATCTGTCTATGAAATATAAAGAGATATATATATATATATATATATATATGTATATGTGTGTGTGTGTATATATATATATACTGTGTATATGTACACTTATTCTATGTGTCTATATTGTCAGGAACACCGCACTGCACTTGCTCACTGAGCCGGTGTGCATGTCCTGAGTACAAAAACAGTGCTCAAAAGATACCTGTGGAGCAGGGCAGCAGCGGTGACGATGCGTGGTTCAGACTATCAGGACCTGAAGCACGTGACTGCTGGGGCGTGACCTAAGCACCACAGTGCTAGGAGCTGCAGGGAAACTCCTAGAAAAGTAACTGCGGGACAAGTTACCAAGGGGCATAGACAGAGACGTAAAACAGATCAAGCCGGGTCAAAGCACGAGATAGCAGGACAGTACCAAAGGGTTAGACAGAGTGAATAGTCAGGACATGGCAATAGATCAGAAAACCACAACGGGCAATGGACGGTACAATAGGGACAAACTGTAACGGAGTAACGATAGCCAAGCCAGGAGGTCAGAATCGGAGAAGACAATAATACCAAAACGTGAGACAGAGTGAGTGGACAGACCGGGTCATACACGGGAAGCAAACAAGCTATGCAGTATTCACGCACACCAGGGGGGTCAGACACACAGCCAGAATAACAGTATAGCTGACAGGGAATCCCAGTCTGGAGTGAGTGTAAATACCCCTCCCAGATCCAAAGAGAGGCTGGCAAAAGTTAACCCTGTGAGAATAGGACATTAACCATGTCCTAACCATGACATATATCTATTCTAACCTATTGTGTTCTATACTGTACGCGGCATCTGCTGGCTTTTAACCCCTTCCAGAGTCCGGCTAAGGCTGGAGTCAGTTAACGTATAAAAAATCGGTCCTCTTTTGACGGCTGAGAATCTCACAAATGTTCCCTGAACAGTCCTCTGTATGTAATCCATTTGCGATGCGATTTTAACATGAGCTTTTACATACAGCAGTTCTCTCTATGTAAAAGTTCATGTTATATTGACATTGTAAAACACAACTGTAAACATCGTTTTAAAACCAAATAATCTTCAAAACATAGAGATAAGATTAAATAAGCGAAATTTTGGCATTTTCGCTTCAGGTATGGAGTCGATAGCAGAATCATATGCCGCCATATAGTAGCCGGCCGGTAACTGGTGATAATTCCCTCATGTGTGGGGTCTATTTGTCTCCAGAGAAATCACACGTTACATTCCACACACAACACTGTGTAGAAAAGGCGGCGTGGGGTAATTGTGCCAATAGTGAGGGGAAATAATGGCGGGAATGTCACTGACTGAGGAGAAGTCTCCATGTAGCGTCTGCACTCTGGATATCATGTGACCCCTGACTCCTCCCTTCCTGTGACCTCATCACAGGTCCTGTGCAGCGTTCTAGCATCTACCGTGGCGGCTCTGGAGTTGGAGGAAGGTGGAGATTCCCCATTACTTGGTGCATCTACTGGGAGAACCAACCTTCTGAGTGGCCCCATACCCAGGTAACCCTGATTACACTATGGTGGCGCCCCCCTCAGGCCGGAGTCACACCAGTGTATGGCATCGGATGTTAGATGCTGATGACCTCGGCTCCTGCTCCGCTGTGATCTCAGTGTCCGTGTTCGGTGTTCTGATTCTCTCATATGACAGGATCGGAGCACAGCTGTGGAGAAAGTAATGTCTCCATCTCCTCTGCTGCCAGCGTATATCGCACTGCACCCGGGTGACACCGTAAGACTTGAGTCTCGCTGCCAATCTCAGATCTTCGCTATCCCATAGATTAACACGGGGCCGAGTGCAGTGTGAGGTTTTATTCCATAGCCCTCGGCCGTGTTATACAGTAATGTGACTCCGGCCTAATAGTGGATGTAGGAGAACCTCAGCAGATGACCGCGCTGTTACTGAAAATAATCTCTATACAAAGACCAGCATTGATATTACTGCCATATGGTGACCATATAATGATAGATCTCAGTCCTGCAGAACATATAGGAGATTACAGCACAGTTATAGAGAGTGATCTACAGCTTACATCTTTTCCATCTGGTCCAGACCGACATGATGACTTCTCCAGCCAGGACTCCTCTGCAGAGATTACAACAGACACATTTCACTTCTCACATTTCCAGCCCCGTCCTCATCTATTACCAACTCAGGGCCGATAGTACACTGGTAGAGATGATTCCAATTAAATCCCAAATAATCTTCCATAAAGGATGCTCCCTTAGAGACCAACTGGTACACAATCACTACATCAGACCCTGACTTGAAAGAAGGACTTGTGGGACGTTTAGATGCGGGAATTGTACATTCTGCACACTGGTGGTCCCTTGTAAGAGAATCTCTAGTGCCGTCACTGGAAAACAGTATTTTTCAAGAGATTTTGCGAACTGCAAAACCACAGGGGTGGTATATATGATCACTTGCCCCTGTCCGAAAAACTATATTGGTTAAACTAGAAGGGAACTAAGAAAGAGAATTAGTGAACACCTGGGGGACATTAGGAATGAGAGGGACACCCCAGTGCCCCGCCATGTCTGGGATTGTCACCAGGGAAATGGGGATGACCTATCCTTTTGTGCGCTGGAAATAGACAGAATGGGAGGCAGGGGGATTGGGATCATATCGTTTTGCAAAAGGAAATCCAGTGGATCTTTAGCATGTAATCAGTTGCCCCTTTGGGGCTTAATAAACAACTAACAATTGGCTGTTTCATTTGAGAATGGCAAAATCAAGTTATTTCTCTCTTGGATCTGGCCCTACCCATAGCATTCATGTAGACCAGCCAGTTAACACACACATATGAGATGGTGAGTGTAGTTTTGTTGTGCGCATAATTACATGGGGCCCTCTGGGTATCAGTTGAGTTTTCCCAATTATCCTGTCATTGGCATGTGTGAGGCGGTGACCTGTGTCACAGGTAGTGGTCACTGTGTGTTCTCCCCAGGATGTGCACCGAAGTGTATTGAAGCCATAGGAGTGCATTGCCATCGCTGGCGTAGTTGTGATTGCAATAGTGAAGCAGTGACCGATGTCACAGGTAGGGGTCTGTTGTGAGTTCATTTTTCCCTTCACCATTGAGGTCTGATGAACTCCCTCCTCTGGTGAAGGAAGGTAGTGAGACTGATTACCAAACACCTGGGCAGCTAGATGATAACTGGGTGGCTGGAATTGAGGACTGGATATAAGGCTGCCGACGCCCTTCTTCCTGGCTGGTGATTTTCCTGCTGGATTCTTGGAGACCAGTCTGATTCCTGCGTCTCAAAGCTAAGTTTTTCTGCTCTGCTTTGTACTCTTCAGTTTTGTTTTTGTTTTGCCTTGTTTTTTGGGAGTTCTGCCATCCCCGGCCGGGGGTGAGCTGAATTCCATTTTTCTCTCTGATCTGTTGATCTTTTGCTCTGTCTTCAGAATATACCTGAGTGCTGATATAGTCTTTTGAAGCCTAGCGACTTCAGGGCCTGTTTTTCCTATCAGTCGGTTGGCTCATTTTGATAGGGTTTTCGCGGATGGCAGACAGCAGCTTTCCTATCCTGTCCTATGTAGTTAGCTTGGGCCCCATCATTTGCTCAACCTATCTTTCTATCTGTGTTAGTGTTTTCATCTTGCTTCACCGTCATTATATGTTGGGGGCTGCCTATTGCTTTGGGGTCTGCTCTGGGGCAGTTTAGTTTTTCCCCTTTCTGTCTTTAGGCTATGTAGCTCTCCGGCTGTGATCGAGGGGTCTAGGGCACCATAGGAACCCCCCACGGCTACTGCTAGTTGTTGTGGATAGGTTCAGGGGTCTGCAATCCGATATCTACCAACCTCTCTGGCTTTTCTGGACTTAGCTGGTATTTTGTTTTTTCCTCTTCGGTGACTCATCATAACAGAATCACCAGCCATACCGCAGATCCTAGGGTACTTAACAGCAGGAGAGAATTGTAAAAAAAAAAAAAAAAGTGTCAAAATTTTTTTTTTTTTTTTTTTGTGTGCATATTTTTTCCTCTATATCTCTGAGGCCCGTAGGGGGAATTTTTCTCTCAATGGAGATGAAGCAATTTTCTGATCGTGTGGAGCAGCTCGCTGCTGAAGTGCGGGGAATTTCCGCCTATCTTGCTCATTCACATGCTGCTGAACCAAAGATTCCTACTCCTGATGTGTTTTTTGGGGATCGGTCTAAATTCTTGAATTTCAAGAATAATTGTAAATTATTTTTTGCCTTGAAGTCTAACTCGTCTGGGAACGCCACGCAGCAGGTTAAAATTGTCATCTCTTTGCTGCGCGGCAATCCCCAGGATTGGGCGTTTTCTTTGAAACCTGATGATCCTATTCTGAATAATGTGAACGCATTTTTTCAAGCCTTGGGGTTGTTGTATGATGAACCTAATGCTATTGATCAGGCTGAAAAGACCCTGTTGGCATTAAGCCAGGGTCGGGATTCGGCAGAGTTGTACTGTCAAAAATTCTGAAAGTGGGCGGTCCTTACTACCTGGAATGATGGTGCCTTGGCAGCCCTCTTTCGGAAGGGTTTGTCAGAAACTGTAAAAGATACTATGGTGGGATTTCCTGTTCCCTCTGGTCTTGACGATTCTATGTCATTAGCCATTCAGGTGGATCGGCGGTTACGTGAACGCAAAACTACACGAGAGATGTTGCCACCTGTTGAACAAATGTCTGAACCTATGCAATGTGATAGAGTTTTGTCTAGGGTGCAACGTCAGGAGTTCAGAAGGCATAATAAGCTGTGTTTTTTTTTTTTTTTTTTTTGTGGAGATGCCTCGCATATTATTTCTGTCTGCCCTAAACGAGAGAAACGTTGTGCACACACGTTTTCTGTGGGTGGTGTTCAACCTAAGTTTCTTCTGGCAATTACTCTGATCTGCTCCCGGTCCACATTTTCTTTTTTTTTTTTAAACCAATATTTCTTTATTAAGGATTTTTTGCCGGGTACAAGGAAACAAATATAAAAGTTGAAAAAGCAACAGGTAACATCAAACATTGAAATCTTGATTTAGAGAAGTTACAAAGATAACTCTAGTCAGATATTTTCAACAACAATGAAAACAATCAAGATCCTAAACAGATTTAAAGAAGGGAGGGGGACAGGAAGGTAGGAAGGAGGGGAAATTAGGGGAGGTAGGGTAGAGACAAGCTTGGTTTGACCTTACACTGGACAACTTTCGCGATGCAGGGGCCCACAAGACAGAATACAGGTTGTGTGAGTAGTTAATTTAGTGCAACCGAATTTAACCCCGAGGATACCCATGGGTCCCACCAGTTCAAAATTACATTTCTCTTGGCGAATGTATGTGCTAAGGTCAGTTCATGCTGAAAGTGAAGATTTATTCTGGCCAGTAGTTCCTGTTCGTAGGGAACAGAGGATGATTTCCAGTGCTTAGCTATGCAGAGCCGAGCAGCAATTAGAACATTGCACGCAATAGGTCTCAGAGAGATCGGAATTGACCCCAAATTTATGCCCAGAAGAGCCATGGGCCCCGAGAGTTCAAGTGGAATTTGAAGTACAGATTTAAGGATGGACTCTGTAGTGGCCCAAAACCTTTTTAGTTTGGGACAGAACCACCAGACGTGCTCAATTGAGCCCGTCTGCTGACATCCCTTCCAGCACAAAGGAGAGGACTGTTGCGAGAATTTGGATAAACGTAAAGGGGACAGATACCAGTTTAATTGTAATTTTTTTGATTGTTCCAGGTGATTGATGCATGCTGAGAATTTAGAGGAGTGAGTAGCTGCCTCCTGCCATTCCTCCAGGGATGAGGAGAATGAAAGTCGACGTTCCCAAATTTTCATATATGGGAGTTTTGCATTGTCTGTAGGGGTAATGAGGGACTTGTATAATATTGAAACACCGTGGCGATCCGGGTGATCAGGTTTAAAATACCGTTGGGGAGGGTTCTCAAGTGGCGAGAGAGACCAGGCTGGGAGTTTGCATTTGGAAAGGAGGTGGCGGATTTGGAGATATTGATAAAAGCATGAGTGGGGCAGGGAAAAGGATGTGGAAATAGACATGAATTGTTTTAATCCAGAGATGTCAAAAAGGTTGTTTAGGGTATGTATACCTGCAATTCGCCACTTCCCCAAAGATAGGTTTGGAACCAAATGTTCTAGAGCCGGCAGGGATACATTTCTGTGCAGGGACGGAAAGTGTTTTGGTCCCAAGGCTGACCAAAGTTTTAAAAGGGACGACATTGTGTTCAGTATGCGGGGAGAGGTGTATTTTTGTAAAAGATTAATTTCGAGGAGTAGTTTGGTGGATCTGGATGGGGAGAAAAAAGATTCTATTTGCATCCAGAGATGAGAAGTGTCGTCTGCCCACCACAATTTGGCTGCTTCCAGTATGGCAGCTTGGTGATATGCTCGCACATCGGGAACTCCCAGCCCTCCCTTCGTGTAAGGAAGAACCATTATTTTGGAGGAGATTCGGTGAGGCTTGGAACCCCAAATGAATTTGCCTAAAAGATGTTGTAGTAGTGAAAGAATAGCACTAGGGAACTGAAGGGGAAGGCAGCGAAAGAGATAGACTAGTTTGGGGAGTATTAGCATTTTAACCAGTTGTATCCTAGCGATCCATGATAATATGCCCAGAGAGAGTTTATCTAGTTCTCTGCGAATGTCCTGAAGAATTAGGTCGCAGTTCATCTTAACTATTCGGTGGAGCTGAGTGATGAAAATCCCTAAATATGTGAAGCCATCTAGGGACCACGTAAAAGGATACAATTTTTTCAGATGTTCTTGGGAGATTTTGGGAATATATAGGGGGAAAATTGTAGATTTGGAGAGGTTCAATTTATAATAGGAGACAGCAGAGAAATCTGATAATAAACTTATAATTTCTGGAATTGAAGAGTCTATTTGTGTGCATGAGAAGATAATGTCATCTGCATACAGCCCAATTTTATGCTCCAAGGGGCCAACTTGAACTCCGTGGATGCATGGATTATTTTTTACCAAAGTAGCCAAAGGCTCCATTGCAATGGCAAAAATTATAGGAGATAGGGGGCAGCCCTGGCGCACACCATTGGTTAAGTTGAATTTTTGAGATACAAAGCCAGATGCTCGTACTGCAGCTGACGGGGATGAGTATAAAGCCATGATGGCATTTTTAATTGGACCAGTGAATCCGAATTTGGAGAGGGTTCCGTCTATATATCCCCAGTGCACCCTGTCAAACGCTTTTTCAGCGTCCAGGGACAACAGCGCACTGGGGATTTTTCCCCGTTCTAGAATGTTGAGTAAATTTATTATTCGTCTCGTGCCATCCCTGGCTTGCCTTCCAGGTACAAAGCCCACTTGATCAGCCCCAACTATGGAGGGGAGTACCTCCATTAGTCTGGTCGCCCACACTTTGGCATATAATTTTATGTCACAATTTAGTAATGCGATGGGGCGAAAATTGTTTGGGGAGGTTGGTGATTTCCCGGGTTTGGGCAGGGTGGCAATGATGGCTTCTAATCCTTCTTGTTTAACCTCGCCCCTGGACTGCCAGAATGAAAAAAGTCTGTAAAGGTACGGGGTGAGGATTGTATGGAATTGGGTATAATATTGAAATGGGAGTCCATCTGGACCCGGGGTGGAGTGTTTTTTAGAGGAGAGTATGGCTCGTGTGATTTCTTCCTGAGTGAGGGGACTATTTAGAAAGGTTAGTTGTGATGCAGAAAGAGAGGGGAGAGATATTTTGTCAAGGAAAGCCCTAATGGAGTGGGGAGAAGGCTGGGGTTCCTCAGGGTTGTCGCATAAATTGTAAAGAGACTCATAGTATTGTTTGAATTCATCCGCAATGTCTATTGGGTTACGGATAAGGGAATTGTCAGGTTTAATGAGATGAGAGATCTTGGCCTGACCCTCTTTCTTTTTGACTCTCCGCGCCAATAGTGCCCCGGCTCTATCACCCATGCCGTAAAACTTCGCCCCCAGTTTTTTCAACGCGTGTTCAGTTTTTTGAAGTAGCAGTGAGCGGAGTTGACATCTGGCCTTAGTTAGTTTGGTTAACAGGGAAGGGGTCGGGGTGCTCTTATGTAAGGCTTCAAGAGTTTGAATTTCCAAAGTGGCCGATTGCAAAGCTGCTGTATATAATTTTTTAGCCAGGGAAGCAAGTTTGATAAATGTCCCCCTAATGACCGCCTTGTGTGAAAACCATAGAGTATCATCAGAGACATCCCCAGTGTCGTTAATTTGAAAAAATTCAGAAAGTTGTTCTGTCACAGTGGCTGCATAATTGGGGTTGGTGAGCAGGTATTCGTTAAGCCTCCATTTTGCGGGGGGTCTGATGGCTTCAGCATCTGCCAGTTGTAGAGTGGTCGGAGCATGATCAGACCAAGATATGTTCCCAATTGTGGCACCCATGCAACGAGGTAGTAGGGAATTATCTACTAAGATATAATCTATTCTGCTGTAAGTGTGAAATCGTGGTGAAAAGTAGGTATAGTCCCTTTCTCCGCAATGTAAATATCTCCAAATGTCATGGTAATTATTTTCAGAGATTAGGGAGGCCAATTCGCCCCTGGAAATAGAGGTGTTTGAACAATCCAGATGCTTCTGCATGGGGGCGTTAAAATCACCACAGATTAATTTAGAGCCCCTGGCCACCGAATGCAGAATATTCAGAAATTTCCGAACGAATCTGGATTGACCCCTGTTGGGAACATACACCGAGGCCAATGTGTAGGGTCTGTTGTTGATTGAACAATTTAGAATGATGTAGCGCCCCTCCGGGTCCCGGAGGATGTCACCCAGCAGAAAGGCCACAGTATTTTTAATGAAGATGCCTACTCCGGCCTTTTTTGAGGGGCCTTAGCAAATAACTGATGTGGGTAATTCCCAGAGTGCATTCTGTAATTCTTTTAGTAAAAGATGCGCCTCCTGTATGCATACTACATCACTATTAGATTTGATAAGTTGGCGCCACGTCAAGGCGCGTTTACAAGGTGAGTTAAGCCCATTAACATTAATAGAGAAAATAGAGACGCTCATGATGACTCAAAAGAGATACCAAGAGATTAATATAAACACCAAATGTAAAGACCTTAATTAGAGAGTTGACTAATTAGGTAGCAATGTATTCGGGGAAAGGTGGGGTAAGAAGTAGGGTTTGAGGAGGGAGGAAAGGGGAGAACTAATTATTCAAAAGATAAACCAAAACAAATATTTCTCTTGACAAATAGAACTTCAGGTGAGTACGTCACACCGGAAAAGAGCGAATAATGATCACTCACAGGCGAAATTTCCGCCGGCTCAAAGATAGGAGACAGTCAGAAAAGCATAGAATAGTAGAAGAAGGGTACAACAAAAGAAGGTGAAAGGTAGAATTAGTATAGAGAGAAGAATCGTGGAAGAAAAGGGTAGAAAAGAATGCGAGAAACCGAACCCACATAGAGTCCATGTAGATCTTCAGGCTGTCGACCATTCCGGATCGATATGGCGACCTTGGACGGCTGAAGGATGAGACAGATGTGTCGGTGCATTTTTTGGCAGATGCAGACCCCACTGGATGAGGAGCTTCTCCGCTTGTGCTGGGATGAGACAGACATGAGAGGTGTTGTCTTTGCGAACAATTAGCTTGGTGGGAAATCCCCAAACGTATTGGATTTGCTGATCACGGAGAGTAGATGTGAAGGGTTGAAATTCCCTTCTCAAAGCTAGGGTTCCCGGAGAGAGGTCTGCATAGACCTTCAGGTGAGCAAAATTTTGTGGCAGAGAGGGATTCCCCCGAAGGCGAAATAAAAAGTCATCTTTGAGTTCGTAGAAATGAATTCGGGCGAGTACGTCTCGTGGGAGGTTCGAATTAATGGAAGGAGGTTTAGGGACACGATGAATGCGGTCTATGATCATATCCTTTCTCTCAACTTCTGGCATAGCGGCTTTAATAAAATCTTGAAGGAAGGATCGAAGGTCTTTAGGTTGGATCGCTTCATCTATCCCCCTGATGCGGATATTGTTTCGTCGCGATCTGTCTTCCAAATCCAGAGTTTTGGTCTGCACTTTCTCTAATGTAGCTTGTAGAGACTCATGCGCATCTAATAAGTCGTTATGTGATTTAATTAGGTCTACCAGCTTGTTCTCTATTTTATCTGTGCGACCTCCTAGTTCAGCTACCTCTCCCCTCAGATCAGCCACCATAACCCTCATATCTTCCTGCAGGGAGACTCTGAGGGAGGAGAGCAGCTTCTTCATGCTGCTGTGAGTTAGCGGGGTGTCATCCCTGTCTGCGCTTTTAGTATCCAAGGACGCACAGGAACCTCTGCGGGACGAGCGAGACGAACGGGGCGATGATGGAGCCATTTTAGATGATTCCGAGGTTGAATGGTTTGATAAAAAAAAGTCAGTGACTCGTTTTGGTTGTCCTCGTTTACTGGACTTGGCCTTCCCCATCCGATGGTCAATGAGTGAAGCAATGAGTCACGCGAGTGTGGAGGTGCTGGTAGCCGTGGGATCTTTGTTCTAGCCGGGTTGGAACAGTGGGAACGGGGGCCCTCGCTTTATACAGGCGACATTGTACTCTGAGAGGTCACATGCTCAGAAAGTTACATTCCCAAATTACAGATGAGCAGGGGGCTCTTTTCAGAATAACTTCCTGCTTACTTGATTACTCCTTTTGACCTTGTCACACACCAGTGACTTATTAGGGCTGTTACTGCGAATTATATAGTCCACAGGAGAAGCGAAGGGAAGGTGCACAGCCCCTGATTCCTCTTCTGTGCAAATACAGACACGCAAAGTCTATTAGAATAATTATGGGAGTTCAGCCCCTCTCCCCTCACTGCTCTGTTTATGTAACAGTGAGGGATGGCTGACACAGGGCACCAAGGCTGTAGCTGGCCGCTTACTTGCAGGTTACTATGTATTCCCAGGCACTTCTATTGCAGTGCTTGATGCAAGGGGAAGTGAAGAGGCGAGCCGCAACTGTATTTATTAATATGAGAGCGACCGAGGCCGCCGGGGCGACGGCGCAGACAACGCCAGCAGCACCTGCCTGTCTGTGTTTGGTACGCCGCTTCTCCGGCTGCGGGGCCTCCGCCGGCGACACTGCCAGTAGCCCCAACGTGATCCGCTGTGCCCCTAACCCGCTCCCCGCCGCGACCGCAGCGGCCACGGCTGTCGTTCAAACTGTACAGCGGCTGTTATCACGGGCGGCGCTCTGCTCCGGGTGAGTGCTTGGGGAGGGGAGGGAATGTGCGGCGTGTGTCGGGGATGCTACTCACAGGCTCCCAGGGTCCAGCTGTTAGTGGTGATGGGTCGTGTTTGAAGGATCCTTCTTGCTCGCGGCGCTGGGACCCTGCGGTGTGGAAAGGGGGCAAACCGTGGCCGTTATTGATTGCAGGCCTGCCTCCTGGAGCTGGAGAATGCCTCCGCGTGCCGAGCTGTCTCTTCTACCGGATGATGGGTCGGGGGTCCTCCGTTGTCTTGTGCTGAGGCGTGGGTGACTTAGGCCTAAGTCCCCAGGGTATTGGAGCGTTTTGGCTGAAGGGAGCAGGCTTCTTGGATGCTGTATAAATTTAGCAGTCAGGCTTCAAGGCCTCACATAAGATGTAGGCCTCAGATGATATCTCGGCACTGGGTGGGTCAAAACTCCTGGTTTTGGACTCTAAATGCTCCAGACCATGTCAGATATAGTTATCCGATGGATGTACGTCAGGATGACTTGAATTAGTCGAGATGTTAGTTGGATTAGTGGAATCCTCACAGGAGCTCCCTCTTCCTGTGTCTCACATGGATGAGCTCCAGGCCACGCCCCCCCCGGTCCACATTTTCCGCCAAGGCTTTTGTGGATTCAGGAGCAGCTCTGAACCTGATGGACTTGGATTTTGCTAAACGTTGTGGATTTCCTATGACACCTCTGCGGATGCCTATCCCTTTGAGGGGTATTGATGCTACTCCTTTGGCGAAGAATAAACCTCAGTTTTGGACCCAGGTGGTAATGCGGGTCGCCCCAGACCATCAAGAAAATTGCAGATTTTTGGTGTTGCATAATTTGCATGATACCATTGTTCTGGGGTTTCCCTGGTTGCAAATCCATAATCCAGTTCTGGATTGGAAATATTTGTCTGTGGTGAGTTGGGGTTGTCGGTGTGCCCTTAGTGACGCTCCTGTTTTCTCCACCTCTCCCCAGCCGCATGATGTTCCTGACTATTTGGCTGACTTTTATGATGTATTTAGTGAGAATGAGTCTGCGTCTTTGCCTCCTCATAGGAGTTTTGACTGTGCAATTGAGCTGAACCCGGGGTGTAAATTCCCCAAGGGTCGGCTTTTCAATTTATCTGTACCCGAGCACGAGGCTATGCGATCCTATATTAAGGAGGCATTGGAGAAGGGTCATATTAGACCATCCTCTTCACCCTTAGGTGCTGGGTTTTTTTTCGTGGCTAAAAAGGATGGTTCATTAAGGCCTTGTATTGACTATCGTGCCCTCAACAAAATTACTGTTAAATATCAGTATCCGTTACCCCTGATTTCTGATCTATTCTCCAGAGTTAAAGGTGCTTGCTGGTTTACCAAGCTTGACCTCAGGGGGGCGTATAATCTTATTCGCATTAATCATGGGGATGAATGGAAGATGGCGTTTAATACTCCGGAGGGACATTTTGAGTACCTGGTGATGCCTTTTGGGCTCACTAATGCCCCTTCTGTCTTCCAGTGCTTCATGAACGATATATTCCGAGACTTTGTGGATAAATTTTTGATTATCTATCTGGATGATATTTTGATCTTCTCCAAGAATTGGGACTCTCATGTGGAACATGTTCGGAATGTGTTCCGGATTTTGAGGGAGAATTCCCTGTATGTCAAGGGATCGAAATGCCTTTTTGGGGTACAGAGGGTTTTATTTTTGGGATTTATTTTGTCTCTGTCAACTATTGAAATGGACCCGGCCAAGGTACAGGCCATTTATGCTTGGGTTCAGCCCACTTCTTTGAAGGCCCTCCAGAAGTTTTTGGGTTTTGCTAATTTTTATCGGAAATTTATAGCTAATTTTTCTGGTATTGCCAAGCCATTGACCGATTTGACTAGGAAGGGTGCTGATGTGCTGAATTGGTCTCCGGAGGCTGTTTCTTCCTTTCAGGAGCTGAAGCGAAGATTCACTTCTGCTCCGGTTTTCCGGCAACCTGATGTCTCACTCCCGTTTCAGGTGGAGGCTTCTGAGATTGGTGCAGGAGCGGTGTTGTCCCAAAAAGATCCTGTGACATCTAAAATGAATCCTTGTGCTTTCTTTTCCCGAAAGTTCTCCCCATCCGAACGTAACTATGATGTGGGGAATCGGGAACTGTTGGCCATGAAATGGGCATTTGAGGAGTGGAGACATTGGTTGGAGGGAGCCAAACACCAAGTCGTGGTCCTTACTGACCACAAGAATTTGATTTACCTGGAGTCGGCCAAGCGCTTGAATCCTAGACAGGCTAGGTGGGCCTTGTTTTTCACACGTTTTGATTTTGTGGTCTCTTTTCTTCCGGGCACTAAGAATGTCAAGGCAGACGCCCTCTCTAGGAGTTTCCTTGCTGTTTCTCCTGTTGTGACTAAGCCTGCTACCATCTTAGGCGAGGGGGTAGTTCTTTCTGCCATCTCGCCCGATTTGAGACGTGCTCTGGAAGAGTTTCAGGAGGACAAACCTGAGCGTTGTCCCAGTGGAAAGTTGTATGTTCCTGACCAGTGGAGGAAGAGAGTGATGTCTGAAGTTCATTGCTCTGCATTGGCTGGTCATCCAGGTATTTTTGGTACTAGAGATCTGGTGAGTCGGTCTTTTTGGTGGCCCGCCTTGTCTCGTGATGTCAGGAATTTTGTGCAGTCCTGTGGGACTTGCTCCCGGTCTAAACCTTGTTCTCGCTCTAGTGGCTTGTTTGATGCCTTTGCCGGTGCCCAGGAGGCCATGAACCCATATTTCAATGGATTTTATCTCTGATATGCCTGTCTCTCAGAGAATGACTGTTATTTGGGTGATTTGTGATAGATTCTCTAAGATGGTCCATCTTGTACCACTCCCTAAGTTGCCATCTTCCTCAGAGTTGGTGCCCTTGTTTTTGCAACAGGTGGTTCGCTTGCACAGGATTCCTGAGAACATTGTATCTGACAGAGTTCAGTTTGTGTCTAGATTTTGGAGGACTTTCTGTTCCAAGCTGGGAATTCAGTTGTTGTTCTCCTCTGCGTTTCACCCTCAGACCAATGGGCAGACGGAGAGAACAAACCAGACTTTGGAGTCGTATTTGAGATGTTTTATTTCTGCCGATCAGGATGATTGGGTCTCATTTTTGCCCTTGGCCGAATTTGCTTTAAATAATAGAGCTAGTTCTGCCACTTTGATGTCACCTTTTTTTTGTAACTTTGGTTTTCACCCTCGATTTTCTTCAGGGCAGGTGGAGCCTTCTGCCTGCCCAGGTGTTGACACTGTGGTGGAGAGAATGCACCAGATCTGGGACCAAGTAGTGGATAACTTGTCTCTCTCCCAGGAAAAGGCCCAGCGGTTTTCCAACCGGCGTAGGACCGTTGGTCCACAGTTTAAGGTGGGTGATATGGTTTGGTTGTCATCAAAAAATATCGCTATGAAGGTGGCTTCTCCTAAGTTTAAGCCTAGATTTATTGGACCTTACAAGATTTTGGAGATTATTAATCCGGTCTCTTTTCGGTTGGCTCTTCCTGTCACATTTAAAATTCATAATGTGTTTCATAAGTCCTTGTTGAAGAGGTTTGTTGAATCAGTAGTTCCTGTGGTGGCACCTCCTGACCCTATATTGGTTGAAGGTAACATGGAATATGAGGTAGAGAAGATACTGGATTCCCGTCTGGCTAGACGGAGACTCCAGTATTTGGTTAAGTGGAAGGGTTATGGTCAGGAGGATAATTCCTGGGTCTCTGCCTCTGATATTCATGCCGAAAGATTGGTGCGTGCCTTTCATCGGGCTCACCCGGATCGCCCTGGTGGCATAGATGAGGGTTCGGTGACCCCTCCTCAAGGGGGAGGTACTGTTGTGAGTTCATTTTTCCCTTCACCATTGAGGTCTGATGAACTCCCTCCTCTGGTGAAGGAAGGTAGTGAGACTGATTACCAAACACCTGGGCAGCTAGATGATAACTGGGTGGCTGGAATTGAGGACTGGATATAAGGCTGCCGACGCCCTTCTTCCTGGCTGGTGATTTTCCTGCTGGATTCTTGGAGACCAGTCTGATTCCTGCATCTCAAAGCTAAGTTTTTCTGCTCTGCTTTGTACTCTTCAGTTTTGTTTTTGTTTTGCCTTGTTTTTTGGGAGTTCTGCCATCCCCGGCCGGGGGTGAGCTGAATTCCATTTTTGTCTCTGATCTGTTGATCTTTTGCTCTGTCTGCAGAATATACCTGAGTGCTGATATAGTCTTATGAAGCCTAGCGACTTCAGGGCCTGTTTTTCCTATCAGTTGGTTGGCTCATTTTGATAGGGTTTTCGCGGATGGCAGACAGCAGCTTTCCTATCCTGTCCTATGTAGTTAGCTTGGGCCCCATCATTTGCTCAACCTATCTTTCTATCTGTGTTAGTGTTTTCATCTTGCTTCACCATCATATGTTGGGGGCTGCCTATTGCTTTGGGGTCTGCTCTGGGGCAGTTTAGTTTTTCCCCTTTCTGTCTTTAGGCTATGTAGCTCTCCGGCTGTGATCGAGGGGTCTAGGGCACCGTAGGAACCCCCCACGGCTACTGCTAGTTGTTGTGGATAGGTTCAGGGGTCTGCAATCCGATAGCTGCCACCTCTCTGGTTTTTCTGGACTTAGCTGGTATTTTGTTTTTTCCTCTTCGGTGACTCATCATAACAGGGGTCACTGTGTATTCTCCTTAGGTGGTGCACGGAGGTGTATGAAGGCCATACCAGTGCATGGCAGTAACGTGCTTAGCTGTGACTGCAATGCATACTAAAAAAATAATAAAAATAAGTGCTAGTCTTGGGCATGCTAGTTCCCCAGGCAGATGTAGGGAAAACCTGCTCTGGGATGTTGTGTCTTGAAACAGACTGCAGGATGGGAGTCGTGCAGTCTGTTTCATGCCAGGCCTGGTTTTTCATTTGGCTGAACGCCACAGATCCAAGTTAAAATCCTTGCAGGAAAGGGTTTGAAGGTCTCAGGAGTGTCAGGGCCAGAGTGAGTTGGTAAACTGAGAAACTGGGTCTGAGCAGAAAAAGTAAATTAATGTGCATGCAAAATGTAATTGCATATGAACACATGACCTTTACACAGAGAAAACCAAAAGCAAAACACAAAACAAATATCCTGGAATAAAAAAGTAAAAAAATATATTGCAAAAATTGCATGAAGGTAGTAATAATAAGGGTATTTAGTTAACATAATTTTGATCAAAATAATGTAGAAGCCATCCCGCCACGTCACGGCAACCCTTGTGGGACAGTCCTAACTCTTGTATTTAAAACCTTTCCACTTGTCAAGTGACGTAAATGTGAACAAGGACAGAGGGACTGAACCACCAGTAATACTATAGGCCAGACAGGATGGATTTTCCAACTCAGAAACAGGGCGGTCACACCCTTATATGCACAGAATGCACAATGAAACAAATGAGAAACTGGGTCTGAGCAGAAAAAGTAAATTAATGTGCATGCAAAATGTAATTGCATATGAACACATGACCTTTACACAGAGAAAAGCAAAACACAAAACAAATATCCTGGAATAAAAAAGTAAAAAAATAGTGAGTTGGTGTTGTAGAGCACGGCCTGTATGAGGCAACACAGGACAAAGCAGAGCCATTAGGCCTGGCACCTGCAGCGTACACAGTGGTGCTGCCATCCACGGTGACTGGTCTCTGATGTAGATGTCTTGTGCCCGAAGGAGGACCAGCGTGTTTAATGGCTGCAAATAGGTGGATATGGTGCCCGGCTTCAATCCGGAGGTTATCAAGTACTGTGTACGGTTGTGTGTGTGAGTAAAGAGACATTAACTCTGAGGTGGAATAGCATGTGTAGTGACTGCAAACTAAAGGAAGCTGTAAGTAAAAGACGGTGACACGGCGCTGAAGTTTCCCATAAAGGTCGTAAGTGAAAATACACCATAAATCATTATATATATAATAGTTAGAAAGACATACAATTAACCATAGGCTATATGCCCAAAGCTTTCATCAAGTATATGAATGGAAGCTGAAGCTCTGTCGGAGCTGATACCATGGGCATGACCACACCTGCTTTCACTTTATGGGCTATTAAGCCTTTCCACAATCTTTTTGACTATTAGGCTGCTATCTACCAGGTTGTATACTTACCTTTGTTTCTTGCTCTATTCAGGTAGTGAGACCATTTTGGCTTTTGGTTCCTTCATTCCCACTAGGTGTATTACATATGGGAATTTATCAGCTTCCACTCATATACTTGATGAAAGCTTTGGGCATATAGCCTATGGTTAATTGTATGTCTTTCTAATTATTATATCTAATGATACATGCCTAATGTTTGGTGTATGCTAATTTCATGCGCTTTCTGTATATAAATTGCTGTGGACATGGTATGATATGCATCACAGGTTGGCACCAATACACATAGATTTTCTATGGTTATTACTATCTATATTCATCCTAGATCAGTCGTGTCCTTTTCTTTAGCATATACTGTTATTATCAGCCAGTTCAAGCTTTGATTTATGGTGTATATTCACTTGCGGCCTTTATGGCCATGTAATTGGGGGTGTTTGGTCATTGTTCATTTTTTGTATGTGTTTTTTAAAGATTTTTAATTTTGTGTTTGAGGTGCAATAAAGGTTTTTTCCACTTTTTATTATTGTGTGGATGTGCATACCATTATTAGTCTAGTCTTTTTTCCTTTTGATGTGCGTAGTCTGGTGCGCAGGCACCGCTTACCTACACAGCGACCGCGTTTTGTGAAGCGCACAGTTCCGGAGATGGGCGGAGAATGAAGGACGCATGCGCAGTCAGCAATATTATCCACACCGCAGTGGGGGGGGGGGGGGGAGTCAGTCGGAAGTAGAACTGATAATGAGGTCTGGATGGTGGGAACAGCGCTATGATGTGCTCCACAGACAGGACCACTATCGGCCAGAACAATTGCGGACATGTGCAGTAGTGCCCGAGAGGACACCTGTTGTAATAGGAATGTCCATTAGTTCTTTCCTCTATCTTCTTTCCTATAAACCCTCTGGTCAATTAGGAGGGTTATTTAACTGTCCCCTTACTCCAGTGAAACACACACCTACAACCAGGCTGCTTTTCTTTATGATGTGGTGAATCTTCTGAAACTATGGGATCCATCTGCCTCCTGATGAACTCAAATCCTGCGAGGTAAACGCATTGAGGCTATTGAAATATTACTTATGGATAGCAGATAAGTTTTTCTATGGTTAATGAACCAATGTTTGGGGACATGGTATTAAATCGGTGCAAATGTGCAATAGATATTGTGTGGGGAGATTTGACCTTGTGATCCACCTGTGTGTTATTGGAGCAATTTGGGAACATGACAAATGCCATTTATTACATGTGTATGTAGGTTTATTTTCTTAGGTGTGAGCCGTATGGAGT
The DNA here is from genome assembly GCF_039654945.1 of Dendrobates tinctorius. NCBI lineage: Eukaryota > Metazoa > Chordata > Amphibia > Anura > Dendrobatidae > Dendrobates > Dendrobates tinctorius. Next base: position 12,997,682 of record NW_027361794.1, read on the forward strand.
ACAGTGCAATAATAGTGATAGTCTATTTATCATGAGGTCCACTGTCTTGGTGTATAAATGCACTTGGGCACCTTTAACTAATTTTGATTATACCGTGTCTTTACTGTCCTACCTATTCCCCTCATTTTCCTCTTCTTTCCCCACTCCCTACCCAAATCTGGCAGATAGTTAAAGGGAGAGTTATTAGGAGAAGTGAGGGTGTGCCACCGTTGAGTGGGGGCGCCATATTGCGTACAAGCTAGGGTGCCAATTTCCACAGCTAGGTAACAACAACAGATTAGTGATTTTTTGAGGGTTAGGTGCATTAGATAGAAATCCCTTGTTATAGTATCTGCTTATTTGTGAGGTCAAAAAATCTAGCACCTGTTGGCAATAATATGCCCTATGTCTTCGTGAATTGTATTGGGTTTTGCCTTACACGACTTCTTTTGGCAGGGCCCCACTGTGTAGCCTTCTTCTACAGCGCCCAGTTATATATCCAACTTTCACCCATACAAATTCCCCCATCCTTCCCTCCTCCTTCCCTTTATATACAGTGTACACAAAGGGGTCTATGACGGAAGCTGGGGGTATACAGGTGTGTACCACATACACAGAGGGGTCTGCAATCAAAGCTGGGGACCTACACCAGCAGATGACATGGCTCCCAAAACCATCACTGATTGTGGAAACTTCACACTAGACCTCAAGCAGCTTGGATTTTGGTGTCCACTCTTCCTCCAGTCTCTGGAACCTTGATTTCCAAGGTCGAGTGTGAAGTATCCACAATCAATGATGGTTTGGTGAGCCATGTCATCTGCTGGTGTAGGCCCACTGTGTTTTATCAAGACCAAAGTCTGCTGACAAGCTTTCTGGAGATGGAAATTTAATTCTCCAGTAGGACTTGGCACCTGTCCACACTGCCAAAAGTACCAATACCTGGTTTACAAACAACAGTATCACTGTGCTTGATTGGCCAGCAAACTCACCTGACCTTAACCCCATAAGGAGAATCTATGAGGTATTGTCAAGAGGGAGATGAGACACTAGACCCGACAATGCAGACGAGCTGAAGACTGCTATCAAAGCAACCTGGGCTTCCATAACACCTCAGCAGTGCCACAGGCTGATCGCCTTCATGCCACGCCGCATTGATGCAGTAATTGATGCTAAAGGAGCGCCGACCAAGTACTGAGTGCATTTACTAAACAATAAACAAACATACATTTCAGTAGGCCAACATTTCGGATTTTAAAATCATTTTTTCAAGCTGGTGTTATAAAGTATTCTAATTTTCTGAGATAATGACTTCTGGGTTTTCATTAGTTGTAAGCCATAATCATCAACATTAGCAGAAATAAACACTTGAAATAGATAACGCTGTGTGTAATGACTCTATATAAAATGAGTTTCACTTTTTGTATTTAAGAACTGAAATAAATTTAACTTTTTGATGATATGCTAATTTTGTGAGATACACCTGTGGTATAATACACTCCCCATAGTCCACGCAAATATAGTTAACTGTAGATTCAGGTGTGCCTCTCAGAGCACGGGGCCTAGGGCGACCTCTGCCGCCATGGTATCAACTCTGCTGCTGGTTACGATGCTGAAGGTGGTTTCTTATTTGTCCAATTTTTTATTCAGCTAATAAAAATAAAAAATTACAATAATAAAATACAATGCAGTGAGATGCCCTGATGTGAATCCACTTTAAAACAGCTACAAAATAAAAAAAACTGGCACAAAAATGTCCATCATAGTGGGCACCGAAGGGCATTATTGAAAGGGTTAAGTGACTGTGGGCCACTGAACTCGCACAAGCATTAGAGGCTGGCGTGACCTGAATTTGACGCGGACCATCACTATGTATGTACTGTATTGGTGGTGTGAGATCAGTGTCCCAAAGTCATTTAACTTCTGTTAAACACTAAAGAAGTTGTCCACTACTTGGACAACTTCTCATACCCCTCGCTGAGCCCCGATAAAATAATAAAGCCTATACTCGCCTCCCGTGCCGACACCGTACCCACATTGTCAGCATAGTTCTCCTGGGACTCCCATGCTAATGTTGTGAAACCTCCCCAATTAGCGCTGGCGTCGCTGTCTCCGTTTTCGGACAAATCGAGCAAGAATCGGACTTCTCCTTCATGTTCGAATTGTCCAAAGGCGGAGACAGTGACGCCACTGCTGATTGGGTGCCGCATCACATGTCACAACATCCCATGAGAGCCCCAAGCGAGTGCAAACAACACAACTTTGAATTTTTATGCCCTTAAATCACAGAGATATAGTACACAAAAACCTTAATAAGTAACATTTCCCACATGTTTACTTTACATCAGCACAATTTGGGAACTAAATTTTTTTTTTTGTTAGGAAGTTATAAGGGTTAAAAGTTGACCAGTGATTTCTCATTTTTACAACACCATTTTATTTTTAGGGACCACATCACATTTGAAGTCACTTTGAGGGGTCTATATCATAGAAAATACCCCAAAATGACACCATTCTAAAAACTGCACCCCTCAAGGTCCACAAAACCACATTAGGCTACTTTCACACTTCCGTCGGGGACATTCCGGCGGTGTGCCGCGAAAAGCCGGAGCCGGAAACGGCCATGAACGGATGCACCAGAGTGAGATGCGGCTGATGTTCCGGCGCTTGTCACAGGGCATGAAGTCGCACAGTATGGGTTCAACTTAGGGCGCCTGTCACGATGGAAGTAGAGCAGTGCAGAACGGGGGAAGGAGAGGGAGAGAGAGAGAGTGAGAATCAATCCGGGCACGCGCACAGGGCAAAAGCCTGAAAGCGGTGGCCGGATCAGGCGATACACTTATCCGGCGGCCGGAAGTCCTCATACGCTTTCATGCTGACACAGTGCCGGCAGCGCCGCATCTGCGCTTGTCCGTTTTTCTACGCCGGACGAAAAAACGTTACAGCATGCGTTCTGTCCGGCAGCCGGACACCATATTAAAGCCGGATCCGGCAAAAACCGTAACAAACGCAGGCACATGCGGTGCATGTTATAATCAATGAGAAAAAAACGCATCCGGCGGTAAAAAAAAAACCCGATCCGTTTTTTCACACACATGCCGGATTGCACCTGACGGCAAAAACTGGATGTGTGAAAGAGGCCTTAAAGAAGTTCATTAACCCTTCAGGTGCTTCACAGGAATTTTTTGAATGTTTAGAAAAATGAAGATTTAACTTTTTTTCACAAAAAAATTAATTCAGATCCATTTTTTTATATTACCAAGGGTAACAGAAGAAATTGGACTGCAAAAGTTATTGTGCAATTCGTCCTGAGTACGCTGATACCTGACATGTGGGGGGGAACCACTGTTTGGGCGCATGGCAGAGCTCAGAAGGGAAGGAGTGCCGTTTGACTTTTACAACGCAAAATTGGCTGGAATTGAGATCGGACGCCATTCCGCGTTTGGAAAGCCCCTGATGTCCCTAAACAGTAGAAACCCCCCCAAAAAAAATGACACCATTTTGGAAACTAGACCCCCCCCAAGGAACTTATCTAGACATGTGGTGAGAACTTTGAACCCCCAAGGGCTTCACAGAAGTTTATAACGCCCGGGCATCTAAATAAAAAAATCATATTTTTTCCACAAGCATGATCTTTCAGTTCCCAATTTTTTTTATTTTCCCAAGGGTAACAGGAGAAATTGGACACCAAAAGTTGGTGTCCAATTTGTCGTGGGTACGCTGATACCCCATATGCACTGTATGGGCACACATCAGGGCTTGGAAGAGAAGTAGTGACAATTTTGGGATGCAGACTTTGATGGAATGGTCTGTGGGTGTCATGTCGCGTTTGGAGAGCCTCTGATGTGCCTAAACTGTTGAAACCCCCCACAAGTGACCCCATTTTGGAAACTAGACTCCCCAAGGAACTTAACTAGATGTGTGGTGAGCACTTTGAACCCCCAAGTGCTTCACAGAAGTTTATAACGTAGAGCTATAAAAATAAAAAATCATTTTTTGTCCACAAAAATGTTGTTTTTGCCCCCAATTTTTTATTTTCCTAAGGGTAACAGGAGAAATTGGACCCCAAAAGTTGTTTTGCAATTTGTCCTGAGTAGGCTGATACCCCATATGTGGGGGTAAAACACTGTTTGGGCGCATAGCAGAGCTTGGAAGGGAAGGAGCACCGCTTTCACTTTTTCAACGCAAAATTGGCTGAAATTGATATCAGACGCCATGTTGCGTTTGGAGAGCACCTGATGTGCCTAAACAGTGAAAACCCCCCCCCAATTCTAACTCCAACCCTAACCCCAACACACCCCTAACCCTAGCTTTAGCCCTAATCCTAATGAGAAAATGGAAATAAATATATATTTTTTAATTTTACTATTTTTTCCCTAACTAAGGCCGGTTTCACATTAGCGCTTTTTAAGCGCACGCACGGCCGGGGGTAGCTCCGCCCCCGAGCCGGCTCTCTGCCCGGCGTGCCCGCCCCTTGCTTATAGCGCCGCCTCCTAGCGGACAGCGGCGCCTGCGATCGGCGCACCCTATCTTTAGCATAGGCCGGTTTCACATTAGCGCTTTTTAAGCGCACGCACGGCCGGGGGTAGCTCCGCCCCCGAGCCGGCTCTCTGCCCGGCGTGCCCGCCCCTTGCTTATAGCGCCGCCTCCTAGCGGACAGCGGCGCCTGCGATCGGCGCACCCTATCTTTAGCATAGGGTGCGCAGATCGTGCGCAGGCCGTGCGCTAGTTGCGCTTTGACCTGCGCTGCGCACTTTTGACGGTGCGCCGTGCGCGCCAAAATCGAACTTTTCGGATTTTGGCGCGCACGGCGCACCGTCAAAAGTGCGCAGCGCAGGTCAAAGCGCAACTAGCGCACGGCCTGCGCACGATCTGCGCACCCTATGCTAAAGATAGGGTGCGCCGATCGCAGGCGCCGCTGTCCGCTAGGAGGCGGCGCTATAAGCAAGGGGAGGGCACGCCGGGCAGAGAGCCGGCTTGGGGGCGGAGCTACCCCCGGCCGTGCGTGCGCTTAAAAAGCGCTAATGTGAAACCGGCCTAATCGGCAGGGAGGGGGCTCCCTCCGTGCTTCCCTGAGCCCCCCGGAGCAGCTCGATGTGCTGCATTGCTCTGAGGGTCTCCTTCCCTGCAGGCCCCAGGTTCCAAGATGGTCGCGGGGGACTTCGGGGGCCTGCAGGGAGGTGGCTCTCTCAGTGCCTGCTGAGAGCAGGCACGAGGAAGCCTGAGCAGCGCCTGTCAGATCGCTGATCTGACACAGCGCTGTGTGAAGTGTCAGATCAGCGTTACCGTTCCGCGTGCAGTAAAATTGATAAAGCGGTTTTATTCTTCGGGTCAGTACGATGACAGCGATGCCTCATTTATATAATTTTTTTTATGTTTTGGCGCTATTATGCAATGAAAACAATTTTATATAAAAAATAATTTTTGCATCGCTTTATTCTGCGAGCTATAACTTTTTTATTTTTTCGCTGATGATGCTGTATGGCAGCTCGTTTTTTGCGGGACAAGATGACGTTTTAGCGGTACCATGTTTATTTATATCCGTCTTTTTGATCGCGTGTTATTGCACTTTTTGTTCAGCGGTATGATTATGAAGCTTTTTTTTTGCTTTGTTTTTATTTTTTAAGGGGTTCACTAAACGGGTTAGGCTGGTTTCACATTAGCGCATTTTCAGCGCGCGCACGGCCGGGGGTAGCTCCGCCCCCGAGCCGGCTCTCTGCCCGGCGTGCCCGCCCCTTCCTTGTAGCGCCGCCTCCTAGCGGACAGCGGCGCCTGCGATCGGCGCACCCTATCTTTAGCATAGGGTGCGCCGATCGTGCGCAGGCCGTGCGCTAGTTGCGCTTTGACCTGCGCTGCGCACTTTTGACGGTGCGCTGTGCGCGCCAAAATCGAACTTTTCGGATTTTGGCGCGCACGGCGCACCGTCATAAGTGCGCAGCGCAGGTCAAAGCGCAACTAGCGCACGACCTGCGCACGATCGGCGCACCCTATGCTAAAGATAGGGTGCGCCGATCGCAGGCGCCGCCGTCCGCTAGGAGGCGGCGCTACAGGCAAGGGGCGGGCACGCCGGGCAGAGAGCCGGATCGGGGGCGGAGCTACCCCCGGCCGTGCGTGCGCATAAAATGCGCTAATGTGAAACCGGCCTTAACTAGTGGGACAGTTTTATAGGGCGGGTCGGTATGGATGCGGCGATACTAAATATGTGTACTTTTATTGTTTTGTTTTTTTATTTCCAAAAAATGAATTTATTAGGCAATATTTTTTTTTTTATTTAGGGATTTTTTTATAAATTATTTTTACAGTGTTTTTTTTTTTTTTTTTTTACTTTATTACTTCACAGTAATATTATTACTTTATTACTTCACAATGTCCCCGGGGGGGGGGACATTACTGTGAAGTGACAGATCGCTGATCTGACACTTCACACAGCGCTGTGTCAGATCAGCGATCTGACAGGCGCTGCACAGGCTTCCTCGTGCCTGCTCTCAGCAGGCTCTGAGAAAGCCGCCACCATGCAGGCCCCCGAAGTCCCCCGCGACCATCTTGGAACCTGGGGCCTGCAGGGAAGGAGACCCTCGGAGCAACGCAGAACATCGCGCTGCTCTGGGGGGCTCAGGGAAGCACGGAGGGAGCCCCCTCCCTGCCGATGCGTCCCTAATCCCTCGGTACACTGCGATCATGTTTGATTGCAGTGTGCCAAGGGTTAATGTGCCGCGGGTGGTCCGTGAGCCTCGGGGGCGCCGCTGATCACTATGACGTACTATCCCGTCCATGGGAATTAAGTCCCAGGTCACATGGACGAGAGAGTAAGTCTAATGGCAGTAAGGGGTTAAAAACTTTTTTTTGTTACTTTACACTTGCTTCAATAGTTTCCACGGGAAACTAATAGCTGCGTTCATCTGATCGCTTGTGCTACGCAGAGCAGGGCTTCGGCACTCATAGCTGTCCATCAATGGCAACTAACTACAGGGGTCTCCTGCAGACCTCGTGTTGTCATGCCAACCCATTGGCGACCCGTGGTCTTGTGACATGGGCACCAGTGGGCGGGAAGAATAGTGACATGCTTCTGGCATGATCTTGTTAAATGCCGCTTTCAGAGATTGACAGCGGAATTTAACAGGTTAACAGCCACTGGTAGATCGTGATTCCACCCGCGGCTGTTAGGGGCACATGTCAGCTGTTGAAATCATCTGACATGTGCTGGAAAAGATGTGGGATAGCACTGGAGCCCACATCAAACGAAGAGACCGACATGCACTGTATATGTATGACATATGTCACAAAGGGATTAATGATTTTTTTTTGTTTTTTTTCTGGTGTTTTTCTCGTAATATAGGAAAGTCTAAGGCCAGAAATAAACTTGGAACTCAGCTTGATAAAGTGAAGAGAATTTTTATTGCAGTCCGAAATGTAGTACATAAGTCCCAGATGTTTCGGTCATGTAATTACCTTCATCAATGCTGTTTGAAAGAGGTGCATGTCAAAATCTATAAAGCACAGTATCACTCTGTAATGTGTCCTTTAATAATAATAATGCTTGCTGTATAGGACTGATTAGATCCAGTGAGAAACGTGATACATTCACCCGTAGGTTCAACAGTATATCTTTGTAGTTGAAAAATACTGCGTGTAAAGAATAGGCAGAAGAGATCCGCCGTGGATCTGATGATTGGCTATCTCGGTTGAAGTCCAGAGAGATGGAGCATGGTGTACATCCCCCACACGCTTGACACCGCATTGGGCCACACGCTCCACAGTAGTGCCATGTTATACCGCTATTAAGGTCAGAAATAAACGCCATAAAACATTGTACATGGAGACTTTGGGATCAGATCATTTCTGTCCGGTGTTTGTGGAAACAAAAAATCTTTTATAAAAGCCTCAAACTTCTGTGTGTGACTCAGAGCTGAGATCTAACGTGATAGAAGATTACAGTGCGGGGAAGACGGGAAACCTTCATATAGACGGCCGGTGGGGATGGAGTCAGTGACGGACTCCGGCCAAATATGTTTCTAGAGCCGTAGTAGAAGATGAAGATGTCGTCCTCATCATGAAGTAGTTATTTCTCCTGTCCCGTGTAATGAATATCTCCTGCAGTATTGCTAATGCCGATTCCAGTGTCGGTAAATGAGACGAGAATTAGCGTTATGGAAGATGAGTCTATGAGGAACGTATTCAGCTGCCGACTCCGAGGGATAAACTGCTTGTTGTCTGTGGCCTAAATATATAGGTTTTATTAGTAGATGTAAAGAAGGAAACTAAATACTGTAAAAAAATAAATCTCCTCATATGTTTCCCTTATTATCTCCAGTAATTGTATTATTACACAGGATTTTTATGATGTTACATCGGCTCATCTTCTCATTCAGGTCTCTGCAATATCGGATCCTCTCAGTGAAGATCTTCTATATAAGAGAATTTTCCTGATTTACCCATCAAGGATGGATATGGAGAGAGACAAGATGGCGGAGAGCATATTACACCTCACCCTAGAGATCCTCTTCCGGCTTACTGGAGAGGTGAGAGATTCTGATGACGTCACATTACATCATTCTTATCTATGGGACTAACAGATGGACAGAACTGGAGAGGTGAGGACTCTGGAAATGTCTGTAGTGAGATTTATTAATGTGTCTCTCCATAACCAGGATTACACAGTAGTGAAGAAGACCTCTAGTGAGCGCTGTCAGGACCCTGTGTCTGAGGGATGGGGAAGACCCCTGAGCCCAATCACAGGGCCTCCACCTCACCCCCTGTTACATGAGGACATCAATGACCAGAAGATCCTAGAACTCAACTACAAGATGATTGAGCTGCTGACTGGAGAGGTGACACTGCTGGGACATTATACAGTAACACTATGAAGGGATCGGGGGGATGACGGTATCATTGTATGTGTCAGGTTCCTATAAGGAGTCAGGATGTCAGCGTCTATTTCTCCATGGAGGAGTGGGATTATTTAGAAGGACACAAAGATCGGTACAAGGACGTCATGATGGAGGTTCCCCAGCCTCTCACCTCACCAGGTAATAGACAGGACTAAATACACACGGCCTATAATTATCTGTATGTAAAGAATGAATTCAGTCCCTGTATGTGTTTCCTCCAGATCTATCCAGTAAGGTGACAACACCAGAGAGATGTCCCCATCCTCTTCTTCCACAGGAGTGTAAACAAGAAGATCCCAATGTTCCTCAGGATCATCAGGTAGATGGAGAGAAGGTGTCATGAGATCTCCCCTATGATGTGTAGACGGCTGTGAAGGTCTTGTGCTCAGTCTTGTTTTATCCACCAGTATTATATGTTTTATACTTGTGTAATGAGAACGGTGGAGATGGCAGGATTAGAGCTGATCATAGATGTGACTTCTCCATCTGTCTGTGACTTTTACAATGTTTGCTTCAGGGTGAAGATCTGACCCATATTAATACTACAGAGACATATGTGAGGGGTGATGAGTGGTGTAAAGAGGAGATTCCTACATATGACTACCCTGGTGAGTAGTAACCACCAAATGCAGAGAGGTCACAGATTCTTCTCAGTCACCGGCTGTGGCTGCTTTATCGGTCATGTAGTCCGGCCATATAACAATCGTGTGATCACCATTTTACCCCAAGATAACAACTTTATCCTCCTCCCAAAACTGTTCTAATGACTTTGAACATTGAAAGCCCTTTTCTATAGAACTTACCACCTGGAAGATCCACCTATCTCCTGGGATTTGGAGACGCTGACCGTTACCTGCCCAGATCTGTAAACTACAAAGTAAAATGACAGCGTATGTAGAATGTGGTGACAAGTTAGAAATATATTATAATGAGCCTTTTAGAGAAAGCGGAGGGTATTGATGCTGTTGGATTCAAAGATCCCTGATATGGGAAGAAGGAAATAATCAGGGCTTTGAAATGTGATGCCAAGTGCTGAGCCACAAAGTTGGGTATCAACACAAATGAATGTAAAAAAAACTGTTTTAATTTTAAAATTCTACACATTTCCGATCTGAGCCAACTCTTTCCTCAGGTATATACTAATAATACATTGTGGATCTTTTATATCCTCCAAAACGGGCATCACTAATCCAATTGCTTAATTCATTAATTACACCACCCCTATGGTGCACAGTTTTTTTATGTCTTGAAACCTTTCTTCTTATATAAAATAATACAAATAGATGTAAAATGCATATTGGATGCACAATAAAATACATATAAAGAAAAATATACATACATGGTAACAACCAAAATACCTAAGTATTATGAAAAAAAAATACCCCTGTTATGTCGTATTTTCAATTCTCTCATTCAGGCCTTCCAGTTTAAGCATGGGTAGTTTAAAAATCCAATAGAATTCCCTATTTACAAGTCTTTGGAACCTATTAGACACGTTCTGATATTTGTTGTAATATAATAAGTCTTAGACTGGTGGGATCTCGTTCATATTCTAATAAGAAATGTCTAAACAGATTGTGACAGATTACATCTTTCCTAATATTGTGTCTATGGCTGTTCCTCCTATTATGGATCTCTTGGGTTGTTTTTAGATCCCTGATATCTCATTGGATGAATCTACCTTCTGTCCCTTCTGTGCTGCTGAATGTGCTCATGTGGTTCCTACAAGACCAAGTCCAGTCTTTCTGGCCAAACTTCGCTTTTATGATCGGTAACATTAAATGTGCAGTGAGGCCAAGTGTGAATTTCTGTACGATAACAACAGAGTTTCCCTTTATCCTGATTTTTCAATTTCTTATAAAACCGATTAACTTCAAAAAGGATCATGATAAACTACATAAAACACATTACACCTGTGCCATGATATATCTCTAAGCTGTGCGTGGCTGATGGCTGTGATATACATTTATTCCCGCCTGCAGGAGATGTGTTGGCATGGCTCGAGCCCTGGTTTCATGGATTCACTCCTCGTCATAAATTCCATTATCTTTTCAATCGTAAAGGATTCATACTACTGCACAATCTCTCCTGAAATGGGAGCAGTAATACTTTCTCTACTCTTCTGATCAGGACTCATAGTAGCTATAATAGTCCACCAACATATATGTGAGTGCAACTCCGGTTTAATGTTGGAGGTCTCCTCTCATACATATGTTGTTGTTGGGGATGTAACATGTTGTTGTATTTTTTTTTTTTTTTTTTTATTCTATGTCTTTTTTTAACAGGTTCATTCTCTAGAATCTTTTAATTGTGGTGGAATCAGGCGGCCTCACTTATGTGAGTCTGTAACTTCCTGATAGTCTTTAAAAAAAGGTCTCTATTTCCTCTTCCAAATGCCCAAGATCTAAATTTAAGAGACACCTCAGCTCTGCACTATTATGTAAAGTTCTCTTTAAATGACTAATATTTTTTCTTGAAACTCATCTGACAGAAAATATTGGCCCTTATCGTAGTTGATATTGCCACCGAGCCCCGTACTGTAATTACCCCAGAGAGGTTTCACCACTAGTTACTCATTTATTACTGATGAAGACTGTTGAGTTTGATCACTTCAGTAGATGTTATTGTCTATAGTCACAGTTTTTGACTACAGTAGTTGGTGCCCAAAATACTCTGATTTAATCTAATCAGGGCCCATTTTTTTAAAACTGACGTGTCACTTTATGTGGTGATAACTTTGAGATTCTTCACAAAGAATAATAGGAAACAAATGGACCTCAAATTATTTTCCACCTTCTTTTGAATCAGGCAATATCTTATATGCGGTTGTACACTATGGTCTGGGCATGTGGCAGGGTTAAGAAAGGAAGGAGCGCCATTTAGCTATTTGAATGCAGATCTTGAGGGAATATTTTGCAGGCACAATGTATTAAGACCACTGTTCGTGGTCACCTGGCAGCTCAAAAGATGGCCACCACAAACAGACTTGATGCTCTCTACACTACTCCATTTTCCATATGCCAAGGATTGCCTTGCTCATCATCCTGCCCCATGCACATGTATCTGGACTTGCACAGAGACCCCTAGGCTTGGGCCACAGTGTTACATTATGCTTGGTGGTGTTAGATGCCAAGAAGAATACTCAGGTAGCTGGGTCAGAACCAGGAGGGAAGAGAAAATACAAAATCAGAAAACTCAAGATCAGTCAGTAAACGGGCCGGGGTCACAACAGGAAACAAATACACAAATCTGGAGCTGATTACAGAGAACTGAACCAGAGGAGAATATGGCCGGGGTCACACTTGCGAGAAACTCACATGAGTCTTGCGCCTCAATACTCGGCACTGCCGCTGGGACTCGTACTGGAGCGCTCAGATGCATAGAAATACATGCAGCCACACACTCCGGTCCCGAGTGCTGGCAGGGTAGTGAGAGTTGAGACACGAGACTCATGCAAGTTTCTCGCAAGTGTGACCCCGGCCATAGGCTGTATCTGCCAGCTTCCATTAACATGCTGCAAGCTTTAGTAGGGTGTGGTGCTGAAGTAGGGGGCAGATTGCTTCGGCTGGACAGCACACACACTCATACTTGCCAGACTGGATGGTACTACTGGTCCCAAGAACCCTAATCTTAGTGGCTGGACCGAGCCCCTGTTTCCAATGTCTCCTCCATTACCAGCGACGCCTGTAGAATGAATAAAAGCATGTTTCATAGAAAAATTAAAACCCCTAGTACATCTCTAGTGAGATTTCCTCCTCTCACAAATTAACATGGGATGAAGAAGGAGAATTACATATAGCTAGGAAGTAAGCAATACTAATTAAGACATAGGAAGAGCTGACAATTTTAACTCTTTTTGTAAGTAAGACCTCACAATGGAACATATGAGAAAGTGAGAGAAAACACTTTAACTTCTTTTGAAGCAGAGAACCCCTGTAGTGTACAGGTAATTAAACAGGAAATGTCTATCAGGGGAAAACAGATACTGAAAAGAGAAGTGTTTACTTGAGGAGAAGTGTGGTTTCCCAGGCACAGAACTACTATTCACACGTCATAGATTGTAGCCAGCCTGGCTCCGGGGTTCAGATAGGAATATTAGGGTTTGTATCAATCAGATATGTATGAGATATAGATTTTCATAATGAAGAGAATAACGCAATGCATTAACATTGCCGGGGGGCCATTAGAGTCCCTCCAATGGAATAACATCCAATAGAATAACATTCTGATAGATGATGTGAACCAGGTCATATTTGGTCTCTATGTACGTGAAAAATCATGATAAAAATATGTTGTCAATATCTAGCACCTGTGACCTTTAGAAGCTAAGATATCTTGTAAGTTGGGATATCCTGAAAAGCTGAAAACATTTTACAAACAACCCCACATAAGTTAATCAAGGTGAGTGGGCGTAACTTAGGAGCTACTAAAGAAGCAGATCCTTGGTCCTATTCCCAATCAAAGTGCTTCCCCTCACTAAGCGCTGAGCTATTTCTGTGACTAAGTTTAGTAATTTTCTTGTTTTCCCTTTTATTTTATGTAATTGTTATTATCGTATTGTTTTGTTGCCATTTTGTATATTTATTACACTGCCTATCTTTCTGGATTAAATATAACATTTATAGCTATGTTGCTTTTGCTCTGTAAACCGCACCCCGAAGCCATACTCTTGTCTGCAATAGGTCCACTCAGCCTATATAAACGATTGGTGGTGGCAGCGAGTAGTTTTTGTGTTATAATTAAGTTGGAAGTGACCATTCGGGGGTGTATACATATAATTCATGCTTTGGAATTGGGGGTGTATATACCACATGCTGCCCGTTAGTTATCTAATAACCGACCTAGCAGTGGAAGCGGCTGTGGTCTTGTCCAACATTCATTGGTCAATTTCATACTGTCCTGACGATTGGAGTAAGCGGAGTTGTATTCCCTTGACGAAGTGATAACAGCAGGTGGATCTGCGTGACCCCCCCGGATGTGTATCTTTGACACCGCGTTTAGTGACAGAAGCAGATGTCATAGGAGCAGATTCCAGAGAAGATGTTACACACCATTTGCAGAAGCCTTAATATAGCAAAATGGCAGAAAACCAGAGCAGTAGAAATCCCCATAATGTGACTCCATTTTGGAAAATAAAATCCTCAGTGAATTCATCTATAGGAGTAGTGACTATTTTGACTCCACAGGGACTTTCTGGAAATTAACAAGGAGTGGATGTTGGAGTGTTGGAGAGTAAAAATTGCACATTTGCCATTTTATTCTCCATGCATAGTGCCTAGATTGCGCTCCAGGGGACACACACACAGTAAATTAAGTGGGTTCTTTTCACTATAGCAATGCCAAATACATGGATGCTGAATGTGGTTTGGGCACACTGCAAGGCTCAGAAGTGAGGGAAATATTTGACTTTTGGAGAGCGGATGTTGCTGGATGGGGTTATGGAAGCTGTATTGCTTTTCAGCAGCCTATGGAAACTCCTTCTCTAGTCTCTTTCCACGACAGCAGCATCGGAGGATGTCTCCCCGCCCTAATGGGCCACAAGAAACACAAAAGAGGTTAAAAACCCCTCCCCTTCTTACAACCACCAGTGTTTTTTTCCTGTCCCCTATGGGGCATGAAGAGGTCCTATATGGTGTTGCTGTGGCCGGGGATTGGGAGCACCTTAGAGCACCTTAGCTGCTGTATGCCAGGCAGCCGTAGTGGGGGGGCTATGCTCTCGTCCCCTAAGGGCTGCTCCTGTTTCCATGAGGCATGCGACTCGGGACCCCTCTTCCACCCCTCCTGCGCCTCCTCGGGAGGTAAAGCTGGGTGGTGATGTGCTGCCGGGGTTCTCCTGCAGCTCCCCGGCTGCTGATTCCAGAAGTTCGTGCGCACCGGAAGTGACATTGACTCGAACTTCCGGTTTACTTCGTGGTGTGTTGCACGCTGGAACGCACGTGCGGCCGGCTAGTGTTGGCGTTCTCCGGGACAGTGGCCATGTTTGGGACATTCCTTTCAGGGTTCCCCTTTGTGGGCCAGGGGAGAAGGAGCACAGAATCACGCTGGACACCTTGATGCCTTAAAATCCTGGTTTGGGGTGCCTCCAGGTAAGACACATTGTCTATGTCCCTCTGTGACTGGTGACAGACTGACCATATGGACGGCGACAAACCCTCCCTGTCTGCTTCTGCAGATCCCAGCGTTCACCCTCCTTCTGTAAGTAGTGGATGAAGGTCCCCTGCTGTCCTGGTTATAGCCTTATGGGTGACTTAGTATACCTTTTCTCTCTCTTGATAGGGAGACAAGGTCCCTGCCCCTATGAAGGATAAGGTGCCCAGCCACAAGTGTGGTATATGCGCTCCCAGGCTTCCCTCTGCATATAAAAAGAATCTTTGCCCGCCTTGCATGGATGATGCATTGCGTGCCAAACAGCCCTCCCTCTTGGACAGCATCAAAACCCTCATCAAACAGGAGGTTCAATCCTCTATGGCTGACTTTTCCCAGGCTCCAGTACCACAACCCCTTTCCTAAGAAAAGGAAGGTGGCACCCGTGGAATCTAACTCAGACTCGGGAGAAATCCGTACCTCGAGTTCGGAGGATATTTGGGAGAATGAGGGTTCCACTTCCAGACCCAAGTCTGAAAATAAAAAATATTACTTTTCTTCCCAAGATATGGAAGAGCTGATTAGTATGGTGAGAAGCACCATGGGGGTTGAGGAAGAGGAAGTGAGATACTCTGTGCAGAATGAGATGTTTTGGGGGCAGGAACCTAAAGATCAGGAAGGGTTTCCAATACACTAGAATATTCATATAACCTTATCCTTCACGAGTGGGGCTTCCCTGAAAAAGGACTTGGTGTCCCTTCAGAGTTGAAGAATCACTTCCCCCTAGATGGAGATTGTTCCTTATGAGAAATCCCCAAAGTGGATGTACAAGTGTCCAGGTGACCAAAAAGATGGCTCTTCCTTTCGAAGATTCATCCCAGCTCAAAGATCCCATGGATCAAAAAATCGAGAGCTTGCTAAGGAGGTCCTGGGACACCTACCAATCTTCTCAAAACGAACGTGGCCTCAACGTGTGTTGCCAGATCTCTATTCTGCTGGCTGCGTATGTTGGAAGATCACCTTACTCATGGGACTTTTAGGGAGAAGATACTTGACTCTCTCCCCCTCCTTCAGAAGGCAAAGGGGTTCCTTGCTGATGCCTCTGCTGAGTCCATCCAGGTAGCGGCAAGATCCGCAGTCCTCTCAAAATCAGCTAGGAGAGCACTATGGCTGAAGTCATGGAGGGGTGACTTTACCTCCAAAACTTAACTTTGCTCTATTCCCTTTCAGGGACACTATGTGTTCGGCCCAGTTCTCGGCGAAATCCTAGAAAAAGCTGCGGATAAAAAGGAATCACTTCCCAAGCAGAAAAATTCTATGAAATATTTTTTTCGGCCCTCCCATGACCAGTCCTCCCAGAGGGAGTTCAGGGGGAAAGGCAAAACAAGGCCGATGGAGTTATCAAAAAGGTGGTAAGGGCAAAAACATCCTTGTCCCCCACCACCAGCAAGCCCCTGACAAACAATGACTGCTCTCCAGTCGGGGGTCAACTCTCGGATTTCCTCGCTCAGTGGCAATCCATCTCCACAAACCATTGGGTTCTCCGTACCATACGGGACGGATTGAGGCTAGAATTCGAGAGTCCTCCCCCCTCAGTGCCTGAGAATTACCTTCCTGCAGTCTCCACATCTCCAAGAATCCTTGCTGTTAGATCTGCAAGGTCTACTTCAAGCAAAGATAATCTCTCAAGTACCACAACAGGAGATAGGCAGAAGCCGCTATTCTCGCCTGTTCTTGGTAATGAAGCCCTCAGGGAAACACAGGGTTATCATAAATCTAAAACCCCTGAACCAGGTGGTCAAGTGCAGACTATTCAAGATGAAATCTATCAGATCAGCAATCCCGCTCATTGGACAGGATTGGGTAATGGCTACAGTAGATCTGAGAGATGCCTATTATTATGTGCTGATCCATCCGGACCACAGGAAGTTCCTCAGATTTGCAGTTGCCCATGGTCACCGGGTCAGCCATTACCAGTTCAGTGTCCTGCCGTTCGACGTTTCATCAGCACCGTGGGTATTTACCAAGAATATGGCGGAGGCAGTAATCTTCATCCAACATCAGGGGGTTTGCATCGTCTCATATCTAGATGACTTTCTCATCGTCGCACCATCCATCCCTCATCTGAACTTAGATGTGGCAAAAATCCTGGAAATCCTGAAATCCCTAGGCTGGATCCCAAATTTGGAGAAATCGGATCTTCATCTTTCATCAAAGAAGAAATTCCTGGGAATTCTTTAGGATTCAGAGAAGAGAAAATCCTTCTTACCCAGGGATCATCAACTCGACCTCGTCCAGAGGATCTCTAGGTTCAAAGACCAGAGGACGCCAACCTTAAGGGTCTCAATGTCTATTCTAGGATCACTGACATCATGCATCCAGGCAGTATCCTGGCTCAAGCCCATACACGAGTTCTTCAGTCTCATGTTCTCCTGCATTCAAGAAGGCATCAAAATGCACTGACCAAGAGAATTCCCCTTCCCGGTCATGTGAAATATTCCCTTTCATGGTGCCTAAGCTACCAAAAACTCCAAGGGGAGTCAGCTGGGATCAGCTTCCCCTGAAGGTACTCACTTCAGACACCAATCGGAAAGGCTGGGGTGCTGTAGTGGAGGGATCTTCCAGGTGTTGTGGCCCCCAGACATCAGTTCCAGCTCCTCAAACCTGAGGGAACTGAAGGAAGTAGAGGAGGCGTTGAAAGCCGCATCAGCCCTCATCCAAGGTCACCATGTGCGTGTCTATTCCGACAACATGACCACAATAGCTTACCTTCGACATCAAGGAGGCACGAAATACGTCAGTTTAAAATCAATCACAGCAAAGATTTTTCCAGGGCAGAAAAACATCTTTTGTCTATCACAGCAGTGCATATAAAGGGATCGGACAATATCCAGGCAGACTTCCTCAGCTGGAAGGACGTCCATCTGAGAGAATGGTGCCTGGACCAAGCGGTCTTTTTGTCCCTGGTCTCAAGATGGATGAGTCCCAATGTAGACCTGTTTACCAGTTGTCAGAACGCAAAGATCAAGGCATTCTTTTCCCTCAGTCCCGTGAATGGAGCGCAGGGAAGAGATGCCCTCTCCCATCCTTAGAGGTTCAGCCTGGCATACACCTTCCCACCGATTCCAATGCTAGCAAGGACACTACAGAAGATTGGGTTAGATCGAGTCACCACGACCCTGATTGCTCCCATGTTGCCAAGAAGAAGCTGGTACGGCGCTTTGATGGACATGGCTCAGGAAGGTCCACTGCTTCTATCCCAGAAGGTCAACCTCCTTCAACAGGGTCCCCGACTACACCCAGACCTGCACAGATTGAACCTTGCAAACTGGGTGCTGAAGCCGAATTCCTAAAAGCTAAAGAACTCTCAGAGTAATACAAACTCTCCAAAAGAGTAGGAAGCCAGTGATCAATGGCAAAGTTTGGAAGAGATTCTCATCCTGGTGTTTCCTGAATACTCCTGATACCTTTCATCGCAACATCGCACAAATTTTGGACTTTCTTCAAAAGGGTTTGGATCTATGACTTACACCTAGTACACTGAAAGTACAGGTGTCAGCTCTTAGTTCCTTTTTTGATCAGGCCTTAGCTGGCCACCGCTGGGTTAAGCGCTTTGACCTCTGCAGCTAGGATTCGTCCTAGGCTTGGTGTCCAGGTTCCCCCCCTGACATTTGAATCTAGTCCTAAATAGTTTAACCCAAGATCTATTTGACCCCCTATCATCCATGAGTTTAAAGAACCTGACCCTCAAAGCCATTTTTCTAGTAGCAATTACTACTGCTAGATGCGTAGAAGAGTTGCAGACCTTATCAGTATAGGAGCCCTACTTAACTATCACTACAGATAGGCATAAAGGAGGGATCTAATTGAAGGATAATGCGAAGGTAGTTTTGGACTTCCATAGAGGTCAGGATATTGTGCTACCCTCATTCTGCCCAAGTACTTCCAATGCGAAGGAAGAAATCTTTCACACTCTGGATGTTTGCAGGGTGGTTCTTTATTACCTCCAACAAACCAAAAATTAGAGGATTGACCAAAACTTATTTATTCAGTTCTCAGGACAGAATAAGGGCAAGAAGGTGGCTAAAAATACAATTGCTAATTGGATCAAGCAAGCTATCTGTCTGGCATATTCATCACAGACTCTCTCTCCTCCTGCATCACTGAAGGCTCATTCTACTCGTGCAGTATCAATAGGGATTTGACATTTGGCAGACGAGTCCAGCAGGCTGTTGTCCCTCTCTAAAGAAATTAGTTGATGGTATTACTCCGATGCTGCTGTCGTGGAAGGTGACTAGAGAAAATAGAATTGGTCTTACCGGTAATTCGGTTTCAAGGAACCTTCCACGACAGCACTAATTTCCCTCCCTATCTGATGTTCTTATTAGATGATTCCTGCTCTTTGGTGGTAACTATACATGCTAGTGTGTTAAGGAAAAACACTGGTGGTTGTAGGAAGGGGAGGGTTATTTAACCTCTTTTTCGTTTCCTGTCCCCCATTAGGGCGGGGAGACATCCTCCAATGCTGCTGTTGTGGAAGGTTCCTTTAAACTGAATTACCGGTTAGACTAATTCGATTTTTTTCCATTGACACATGATGGACCTCAGTGAGGACTTGTGTATTGCAGGATGAGTAGAAGTTTTTATTGGTATTTTCACCTACATAATATTGTTTGGCTTTTTATTCCATATTTGTGAGGCTGAATGAACAAACAGTTGAACACCACGCTCTACTGGTTCATGTTATGAATATAAAACACCAGATTATAATGAACCGCAATAATCACAATATATATTGACTAAAAAATGCCATATACCAAAAAAGAACACGAGTCACCATATATTAAAAACATACCAATTTTATTTATACAAAATGTATCCAACAAATGTCAATAGCAAAAACATCAAAAAGTTGGTAACATGTATGGAAAAAATGTGATCAACAAGAAAAAGAAAGTAAGCAGCCGCAAATTAGGACCAGACTAGCATATCGAAACGGCAATAACCACTAACAAACTAAACCATGAATCCGTAACAAACTTGTGTTTGTCACAAGTATACTGTCATAAGATGGTATACAGTAACAATGAACAGAAGAAATAAGGAGTTGATTATCCATAAGAAAAATAACTTCTGATCCCAATTCTGGTCTACAATCCCCAGATTGCAGACCAGAAGTTATTTTTCTTTTATTAACTCCTTATTTCTACTATTCATTGTTACAGCATACCGTCTTATGACAACTATATTTGTGACAAACACAAGTCTTACGGATTCATGGTTTAGTTTGGGTGGATTCCTTCAAACCCTCACAATCTATGTGGGTGGGTGGTTTGATTCATTTTAATTCTATTCCATGTGGCTATATAATATGATCTTTGTTAGTGGTTGTTGCTGTTTCGATATGCTAGTCTGGCCTAATTTGCGGCTGCTTACTTTCCTTTTCTTGTGGATCACATTTTTTCCATACATGTTACCAAATTTTTAATGTTTTTGCTATTGACATTTGTTGGATACATTTTGCATTAATAAAATTGGTATGTTTTTAATAAATGGTGACTCGTGTTCTCCCTTTTTTGGTATATGGTCCATGTTATGAGGTTTTTTTATTTTACTATTGTCTTGTGAATTCAATTTTTTTACATAACCTGCCATTTTTACAGACAGTTTAAGTAGATTCAATGATATTTTATTCAAAAATAATAATTGGTTTTATTCTTGGCAGATGACTGTACCAGGATATCAGAGGGACAGCTGACATCTTCAGTTTTTAAATCAGATGATTTTGAGATCACACAATATTCTATTGAAGAGACTGCCATTACTACAAACATACCATCATCCCTTCACAGCAAAGATCTGTCATCTGATCCTTTGAAACAGGTCCTGTCTTCTGATTCATTTTCCACTGCTAAGGAAAATCAAACTCACAAAATAAGCACTAAAAAATTAACTTATCCTAAACCTAAAGCAAAAAATCAATTTTCACGTTCAGAACATGGAAATAGTTTTTTCCTCAAAAAGTGTTTTCTTAAACGTCCAAAAATGCACACAGCAAAGAATAGATTTTCTTGTTCCATTTGTAGGAAATGTTTTAACCAGAAATCAAATCTTGTTAATCACAAGAGAATCCACACAGGGGAGAAGCCATTTTCATGTTCAGAATGTGGAAAATGTTTTACAGAGAAATCAGGTTTTAACAGACATCAGAAAATTCACAAAGGGGAGAAGCTTTTCTCATGTTCAGAATGTCTGAAATGTTTTAGCCGGAAAGCGCATCTTGATAGCCACCAGAGAACCCACACAGGGGAGAAGCCTTTTTCATGTTTAGAATGTGGGAAATGTTTTGTAGATAAAGCAACTCTTGTTACACATCAGAGAACTCACACAGGGGAGAAGCCATTTTCATGTTCTGAATGTGAAAAATGTTTTGTGAAGAAATCATCTCTTCTTAGTCACCAGAGCAGTCACACAGGGGAGAAGCCTTTTTCCTGTTCAGAATGTGGGAAATATTTTAGACAGAAATGTAATCTTGTTATACACCAAGTAACTCACACAGGGGAGACGCCTTTTTCATGTCTAGAATGTGGGAAATATTTTAACCGGAAAGTGAATCTTGAAAGCCATCAGAGAATCCACACAGGGGAAAAGCCTTTTTCATGTTCAGAATGTGGGAAATGTTTTAACTGGAAATCAGATGTTATTATACACCAAAGAACGCACACCGGGGAGAAGCCTTTTTCATGTTCAGAATGTAAGAAATGTTTTAACCGGAAAGCGCTTCTTGATAGCCACAAGAGAACCCACACAGGGGAGAAGCGTTTCTCATGTTCAGAATGTGGGAAATGTTTTAACTGGAAATCACTTCTTGATAACCACCAGAGAATCCACACAGGGGAGAAGCCATTTTTATGTTCAGAATGTGGGAAGTGTTTTAACCGGAAAGCACATCTTGATAGCCACCAGAGAACCCACACAGGGGAGAAGCCTTTTTCATGTTCAGAATGTGGGAAGTGTTTTAACCGGAAAGCGCATCTTGATAGACACCAGAGAACCCACACAGGGGAGAAGCCATTCTTATGTTCAGAATGTGGGAAATGTTTTAACCAGAAATCAGATTTTGTTAAGCACCAGAGAATTCATACAGGGGAGAAGCCTTTTTCTTGTTCAGAATGTGGAAAATATTTTAACCGGAAAGCGCATCTTGATAGACACCAGAGAACCCACACAGGGGAGAAGCCATTCTTATGTGCAGAATGTGGGAACTGTTTTAACCAGAGATCAAGTTTTGTTAAACACCAGAGAACTCACACAGAGGAGAAGCCTTTTTCCTGTTCAGAATGTGGAAAATATTTTGTGAAGAAATCATCTCTTCTTAGTCACCAGAGCAGTCACACAAGGGAAAAGCCTTTTTCGTGTTCTTAATGTGGGAAATGTTTTACTTGGAAATTAACTCTTTAAAGGGAACCAGAAAAAGGTTATTAACCTGCAGATAGGGGCATAATCTGCAGGTTATTTGCTTTACTAACTTGATTAGCACCTGCAGGTAGCCAAACACTGCTGGGAGAAAATGAACTTTATTTTCCTTGGCAGCATTTGGTTTTAGTCAAAGGGGCGCTTCATTCACCGCTCTGAGGCTATAACTGTGCCGGCCAGCGTCCAGTCAGTGTCTGGGTGCGGTTATAGCCACTGCTCTGTGTACTCAGAGAGGTGACTGAACCAGCGCCGGCGCCGCCCCTCTGATTAAAGCCGAATGCTGCCAGTGAAAATAAAGTACATTTTTTTTTCTAGAAGCTTTCGGTTGCGGGCAGGTTAGTAATGAGACTTGAGAAGCGGAAAGGTCCCCCAAAACATTACAGCAGGTGTATTTCCCTCATCGTCAGTCAGTATCTCTGCTTTCCTTCTCAAACTATGGAAGTGCAAGTCTGCAAAGAGATCACTCACACCCAGGATCTGTCTGCAAGTCGGAAGCTTGCTCAACCCCATACCACAGTCTGGATGATTTGTTAAGTGGTCATTGGTGAATATACTGGTAAGTTATTCCTATTACTTATATATATACAATGGGGAAAATACATATTTGATACAATGCAGATTTTGCAAGTTTTCTCACCTTCAAAGAATGGAGAGGTCTGTAATGTTTCGTAGATACGCTTCAACTGTGACAAACAGAATCTAGAAGAATAATCACATTGTATGATTTTTACTAAATCAGTTGACATTTTATTGCATGATATAAGTATTTGATTCAATAGAAAAACAGAAATTAATATTTCTCTCCTTGATTGCAGTAATTTTTGTATTTGTATTTACACCTAGGAATCTTTTTTTTTTTTTTTTTTTTTTTTTTTTAAATGTATTTATATGTCTTAAGACAGATTTCTATATTTCTTGTATACTTGGCAAAGGCTTTCTCTTTGTTTATAGGTTGTCCTCACTATTAGTCGGTGGGAAAACTTGTCAAATCTGCAGTGTATCAATTACTTATTCTCCTTACTGTATATACTGGATTTTTGGATAAATTATGTAGAAAAACAATTTTTTTTTTGTTTTGCATGGACTATAGTCAGTTGGTGGGAACAAATGCTATGCGGCTGTTATAGTTGTGAGATTTTGATTTTTTTTTTTTTTTCAATTTGTGGATCAGGGTACCGTTACACTTAGCGATGCACCAGCGATCCCGACAATGATATGGATCGCTGGTGCATCGCTAAGTGGTCGCTAGTGAGCTGCCACACAGGCAGATCTCACCAGCGACATAGCAGGGTTTTGGGGGTCGCTACTTACCTGTCAGACGCGGTGATCCTGACGTCCTCCCGCCCGCGTCCACGCGTCGCTCGTCGGCGCCACAGGAAGCCCAGCGGGAAGCGCCCAACGAGAAATGGTCCAGGACCTTCTCGCGCGATCAGCGATAACCAGCGGGGGGAGCCGGTCGGAGGTAAGTATCACATATAGCAATATCGCTAGCAATATCGCTGCTACATCACAAAATTGGTGACGTTACAGCGATATTGCTAGCGATATCGCTATGTGTAACGGGCGCTTTAGTGAAGCTATTTACCTGAAGATTAAGATCATGTCTGCAGGTTAATAGCGTTACTGCTGGTGAAAGGTACCCTTTAATAAAAATCAGAGAAGCCATACAGGGGAGAAGCCATTTTATGTTCAGAATGTTAGAAATGTTTTAACCTATAATTGTATCTTCTTAAAGGGATTGTTCACTACTAGGACTAATCCCTTGTTATTACTCATGTTTAGCCTCGTTAAAATAAAAACATTCATTCATACTGAGCTTCCGTATTGGCGTCGTTTCAGCGGTGCCTGGACTAGTATTCCCAGGGCTAACGTGAGGTTGTTACATCACACGAGCCCTGTGCCCAATCAGTGCCAGCTTCACTGTCCCCACTTTTGGACATATTGAATATCAACAGGAAGCCAAGAAGGCGGCTGCTCACTTACTTCCTTGTAATGTTCAATTTGTCTGAAGGTGTGGACAGTGACGCTAGCTCAGATTGAGCACAGGGCCCACATGACATGACAACCTCACATGAGGCCCGAGAACTCTAATGCCAACACCGCTGGAATGGTGTGAAAGGGAATTTACTTTAGAACTTACATTTTTTGGCCTATAAGACACCCTTTTAGCAAGAAAAAAATCTTG
Organism: Dendrobates tinctorius; assembly: GCF_039654945.1. Classification (NCBI taxonomy): domain Eukaryota; kingdom Metazoa; phylum Chordata; class Amphibia; order Anura; family Dendrobatidae; genus Dendrobates; species Dendrobates tinctorius. Next base: position 13,022,291 of record NW_027361794.1, read on the forward strand.
CTCATAAGTGAGTACATCTTGTAGCCTGCAGAAAGCTGAGACAGTGTTTTTCCTCATCAGAGAGAACTAATCTCTCTCCTCCAGTCCCACACTTAGTGGCTTGTGTAAATTATTATTGATTTATTCTTATTCTCAGTTCTGTACTGATCTCATTGCCTTGTGAAAGGTTTAGCTAACATTACCTGTGTTATTCTTGTATTTAGCTCAGGGTAGATGGTAACAGCATAGATAGAGAACTTGTGCTATGTGGGACATATATAACCACGTGACCCACAGGAAGGGGGGTGCACTTTACATAGACACCAGATGGACCCGAGGTTATACCACTGGTCATCTGCTATCCATGCTATTGACACAAACAGACCATTCAGGATCCCAGGAAATATGGGGAACTGTTATGATTAGGTCACCGAGGAGGATAGTCGGGAAAGAAGCTAGGCAACCAGAAAGGTTGGTAACTTAGCAGATTGCAGACCCCTAGACCTAACAACACAACTAGAATTAGCCGTGAGACGTACCTACGATGCCCTAGATGCCTCGGCACAGCCAAAGAGTTAACTAAGCCTAAAGCAAGAAAGGGGAAAGCTAAACTGCCCGGAGCAGAACCCCCAAAGGAATAGATAGCCCCCAAACATATATTGCCGGTGAGACAAGATGAGGCCCAAACACAGACAGAAAATAGAGTAAGCAAATGATGGGGCCCAGACTGTCTAGATAGAACAGGACAAGAAAGATACTGTCTGCAATCACGCAAAAAACCCTAAAAAATCCAACACTTCTGATATGCAAAAAATACTGAGGCCACACGACCTCTCCCCCACTAGATCAGCATTCTGGTGTGAACTGGAAGCAAAACAAAACACACTGATATAACAGGGGACTAGCAATACTGAACAGACTGACATAAGCTGTGGCATATTGAACGGGATCCAGCACCAGTCCCAGCAGGGAACAATGCTGAACCCACACAGCAAAGCAGAAAGCAGAGAAAGGCAAAACTGGATCAAATGCAAAAAGATTCCAGCAAATAAATAACTTATCTGAATGATGCAGGACCAAGCAGGGGACAAGCGGACTTCAAGATGCACAGGAAGAAAACCAAATTACCAGCAGCAACTGAGGGAAGCTTTCTCCCTTAAATCTTCCCAGTCTGTAACCCATGACCTCCACTCATTGTCTTCAAGTGACTGAATTCTGTCCTCCCGACCAGCTCCACTACCCGCAGCAACCACCAGAGGGAGCCCAAACTCAGAAGTCAGGTCAAGAGTGTTCACAACAGGGAACAAACTTTGATATGGACAATCTCTTTGTACCTATTTCACTAAATTTATGTTTTGTTGCAATAATGCTTTTTGGCGGACAATCCAATAAACCAGGGTTCCCCAACTCCTGTCCTCAAGGCTCACCAACAGATCGTGTTTTCAGGATTTCCTTAGTATTGCCCAGGTGATAATTGCATCACCTGTACAATACAAGGGAAATCCTGAAAACATGACCTGTTAGTGGGCCTTGAGGACAGGAGTTGGGGAAGCCTGCAATAAACCACTACATTTATTATAAGAAACATTGTGTTATTTTCTTCAGAGTATCGCATCTGGTAAAGAGTCCTGAATAAAATATACAAAATAAGTATATGTATTGGTGAGCTAGCTATTCTTAATTTTTTTTTGTGCTATTTTGCGTGGATTTCCTTCTACTTGCACACGTTGAAGAGAGAAGAGTTTTGCTAAATGTCTGTTATCCAAGTATCAGGAATTCCACTTTTTAAAATCCTAAGGACCAGACAGAATCTACGAGTGAGGACTAAGAAGTGCCAGATGGATTGACAAGTGCCAGAAGTACAACAAATTCCAGATGTGCTGAATGTAGACGTGCTGATGAGCAGAGCTGAGCGTAGTCTAACAAAGGAACTACAAACTGAAATATTTCAAGGTAAGAAAAATAGATGTAATATTTTCTTTTCCTAAGCAAAGTAGAGTGAGATTTATGTCTTTAGATGAGTCTAACTTAGAAGTTTTATCGCTCAGCTTATATGCAGAATGTGAAATGGAAAATCTAAAGGTTAGATTCTAAGTTGATGTCCTTTCAGAGAGAGAAAGAGAAGTTGAAAAATATTTTACAGTTGGTTGACGTATTTCACAAGTTTGTGGCAGAGAAATCCAAAAATAACTGTAGAAATAGTGTCAAATGATACTAATTATGTTCTCAAGATTGACTAATAGGGAGATTGAACAAGATGTGAGACAGGTGTTTGTAACAGCTACTGAAGGTGACCTTGTGTCTGATGTAAAAAAAAAGATGTAGGAAATGTGGGAAGAGATATCAGAAATGACGTAAGTGTTGTAGCGACAGAGGCCCAACTCCAAATTAAAGTTAGGAAAAATTTGTTAAAATTATGCAAAATCATTCTGTATATAACAAAATTGAATTGTGTAGAAATTCAGAGATACTTGAGAGGTTTGCTCATATATTCTTATTTTGGTTCATGGCTATACATTCTTAAGTATTATTGGTCTAATAAATACAGTATATTCTATTAATAAAGTTTAAGGAATAAAGATGGAAATACTTGTTACATAAAAAACACACTGATATCTATGGGTTAAAAAGTAATTACACCAATGACATAACAATGTTCTATCACATGAAGAATATGGTTAATAATTATTTAGGAGCGCACACTAAAATGCTCGGGTGCTCGTTGCTTGGGTCGAGCAAATTGTCTGCTTGTCTGCTCGACCCGAGCAAAGAGCCCAATGTAAGTTTATGGGAAAACCAAGCATTTTTGCCGCGATCCCCCCGGGGGTCACTTTAGGGTCTATAAACTTCTGAAATCGATGGGAATAGTACTCAAATGAAACAGGAACATCATGGGGAAGATGCCTGGAAGCATTTCTGACTCCTAGGTTACTGATGTGAACAGTGTTAGTGTTATGTCACTTTTACAGGCACACACTAAAACATACAAGAACAAAACCAAAATGGATTTTCCTGGGAAATATGTTAAGGAACATCCTTTCCAGGGTAATAATTTGCATGTAAGGCAAAAGAAATAACCCCCCCCCCCCCAAAAAAAAAAAAAAAAAAATGTACCTCCTCCACTTGGGCTATGTTCAGTAGCGTTTTTGATGCGTTTTTCAACTTTACCATTACTTTCGACCAATGCAAATGCATTCACTGGGAAATGTCATTTTAATATATAACAACCTTAGCTGGCCAGGTGGTGTGTGACACATCATCAGACGCATCCTGTTTCATTTATGAAGGAGGGACTCTGAAAGTCACAAAGCCTATTTTTATAGGGCCATCAGGCGGCATTAATATTCATAAAGAGCTATTATTAAACAGTGGGTCTCCTATACTGTTATTGCCTATGCAGTAAGTGTCTGGTATGCCAAAAATTAGGACGCACCCCAATACCCCTTTGACAAGATGTACAGGAGGGCCTCATGAAAAAATGTTCCTATTATAAGAAAATGGATCTCCCATAGTGTTTGCCTATTTATTTAATGCAAGGCCTGCATTGCCCCAAAGTTACGCAAACCCCAATAACCCTTTGAACTGCCGTACTGAATGGCCACAAGAAACCAAAGTTCCCATTATTATGATTTTTGTACTCTCATAAAGTTTGCACATGAAGTGAAAGCAAGGCCTGCCCTGGCACAAAGTTACACGCACCCAAATAACACTTGGAACAGACGTCCTGGATGGTCACATAAACAAAAGTTGCCATTATTTTTCATTTGGTACTGCCATACTGTTGGCCTATACATTGCATTCAAGGCCTGCCCTGCCACAAAGTAACACGCATCCCAATAAGCCGTTCAACAGACGTGCTTGAGGGCCTCATGACAAAAATGTTCCCACTAGAACAAAGTGAGTCTCCCATGCTGTTAGCCTATGTGTTGAATGCAAGGCCTGCCCTGCACCAAAGCTACATACACCTCAATAAGCGTTTGAAGCAACATACTGGATGGCCACAGGAAAACCCACTTCACATTATTCATTTGGTACACATTGAGGAGAAGAAGGATAACAGCAAATAGCCAAAATCAGGAAGCTTATACCCATGTGTGGGTGTGAAGAGGTGCATGGGAATATACCTCCCAAAAAAGACTCTGGATTTGAGGTTAGGTTTTGCTGTTATCATGCGGTGGTGTACAGAAGTCTGGCCCAATCCAGTCCTTGTTCATCTTTATAAGAGTCAGCCTGTCTGCATTTTCATTTGACAGGCGGATGCGCTTATCAGTTATAATTCCACCAGCAGCGCTAAAAACCCACTCTGACAAAATGCTAGCGGCAGGACAGGCCAGGACCTCCAAGGCGTAGAGAGCCAGTTCATGCCACGTATCCAGCTTTTAGATCCAATAATTAAAAGGTACAGAGGAATCTTGGAGGATGTTGGTACAGTCAGCCAGGTACTCCCTCACCATCTTCCAAAACTTTGCACTCCTTGTGAGAGTACCCTGCACCTCAGGGCCACTGCAATAGGAGGTTCTGAGAAAACTCCCCAGAACTTTGCCAGTGTTCCCCTGCCTCTGCCGGATTGGAGTTGTGTCTCTCTCGCCTGTACTCCTTGGTTGTCCAGCGAACTGTGACCTCTGTTGCCAGCATTTTCAGATGGGAATTTTTTTAATAATTCCACAACAATGGCCTTCTGGCACTGCAACATTTTAGTACACCTGTCTGCCTCTGGAAGAAGAGATTGAAAGCTCTCATTGTAGCGTGGGTCTAGAAGTGACATCAACCAGTAATGACTATATGAAAGGCAAACATATGGAGGGCACAACTATGCTGTCTAAAGTTCAAGAGAAAAAGGGTTTCACCAAAGGCATGCTAAAGAGAACTTTGAAAATGAGAGAAAAAAAGCAACATGCCTACAAAATGGGAACACCACAAAATATGGAACGATTATCAATGTTTATTAATTATAGAAGGCACATACAAGAAAAACACAATACCCATAAAAATGGGTCGCCCTCACACCCAGGGCTGTGGGGTACTCGGTACCAGGCCGGTATCTCACAGGGAAGTGTCACAGTAGTGGTGACCCGGTCCGTGGCCCTTGGCGCCCATTGTAAATGTTCAGTGTGAATGTGTAAGTCATGACGCCACCTGTGGTGTTCGGCAATGTAGATGTTAAGCCGGCGCTGCAGACAGTTCCTCTGGTGTGGTGCAGCAGTGATGGTATAGCCCTCCACAGGCAGGGCTGTAGTCCCAAGGCAGAATGGATGAAGCGACACTTAGATGGTGTAGTGTCGGGCGCAAGGGATGTAGCAGTGCTGGGCAGGTTGACGCAGGAATAAGTGGAGGACACCAGGGCATGTAGTTCCAAAGCTTTACTCACAGTCTGTGGTGGCTGAAGAGCCCGCATCGGTGCCGTGTCCTCCGGGTCAGGAGCTCAGCCAACCCCCAGGCAAGATGAAGCACACCTTTCCAACACTCCTCCAACTTATGTGCCTTTTCTGAACGTCTCCCTCTTAGCGCCTTTAAGTGAAGTACTCCTAGTACTGAGTTACACTGGAGTTCCTCCTGTCCGATGTTCCTATGAATTCTACTTGTACAGCAGGCAGCTGTAGCCTGCTTCGGGGACTCTCTGCTTCTAAGTCCCGGCTCTCTATCTTGTTGCTGTTGTGCCCCCAAGTCTGGTGTGGGAATAAAGTGATGACAAACTTCTATTCCTCCGGTGTCTGTTGCGGGACCATAAGTATCCAAACAACCTCGGGGACCGGACCCCGGCCTTGCGCCTAGAACTTGAGAGGGGTTCTCCTCTAACCCTCAATCCTCTGTTCTCTTCCTCTCCTCACGTTCCGTACTAATCCTTTCCTTATGGAGAGTCAGGCTTTCTTTCAGTGTTCCATTCCTGTGCCAGCGGACCCAGATCACTGAGGTTGGCTGCAGCACTTTCCCTCCTTCATCCCTCTCGGAGGATCTCCTTACACCTGTCCGACCTCGTCAGACTCCTGTGACTAACTCTCTCTATCCTATCCTCTTCCCGCTCTTTAGTGCCAACTAAACTCCACCCACCTCCCAGCACGCTTCGTGTTCCAAGCAGGGAGCCACCAAAGGTGCTTTGCTACACTGTGTTGTGTGGGATGCAGGTGTTGGAGCGTGGTCAGGGGTCTCCACCTTACCTGAATGGTGGGGTACCACACCTGAGGAGGAGGTGTAGTACCTCTGTGGCGACTGAACCCTCAGGGGCGCCACAAAATCATTTAAAAATATGAAGCAAGAAAACTAGTCATGCCATAAAATAATGAAGCAATGACTCTCCCACACCGAAACCCACACAGCTTAAATGTGCAGGACAGACTCCAAAACAGTTATTTTATTGTACAATCAGAAAAAAAACATTTAGATCTATCATATTAACGGAGACGCCGGAACATAAGTCGTATGTAGCTATTCACAGCACCATATAATAAGCTGAAGTTAGAGCAAAAAGTTGGGCCTAATCAAAGACCATGAAAAAACAACAAAATGGCCCAGCAAATGAAGACCAAAACAATTTCATGACATATGAAAAGGGCAACCAAACCTATTTCTATGGTGTAATGGAAAGAAGGGTGCGGCCTCAAACTTATAAGCTCATAGAAGCGGAGGTGCAAAAGTTGATCATAGAGCCATGAATGCTGAAAGTAATAGAGGGGGGGTGCAAACCCCACGCGTATCGCCACAATCAATGTGGCTTCCTCAGTGCTGAGTGGCAACACTATCTTCCCCTGAGGAAGCCACATTGATTGTGGTAATACGCATGGTGTTTGCACCCCCCTCTATTCCCTTCAGCATTCATGGCTCTTTGACTTTTGCACCTCTGCTGCCATGACTATTAGCTGCCGGCATCGACATCAGGGGCTTATCTACAGCATTCTGTAATGCTGTAGATAAGCCTCCCATCTTCATACGATGACGTCCTCTTTCCTTCCTGTCAGGGCTCCTGCGCAGGCGCACCGCTCTGCCCTGTTCAGGGCAGAGCATAGTCCTGCAGTGCACAGGCACCTGGAGAGGTCCGGCACCTGCGCACTTCAGTATTATACTCTGCCCTCAACAGGGCCGGAGCCATGACAGTAAGAAAAGAAGAGGACATCATCGCTAGAAGATGGGAGGCGCCGGACGGGACCGCGACACCGGACCGCCCCCCAGGTGAGTATAATCTAACTTGTTTTTCTTATCTTTCAGGTTACATCGGGGGCTTATCTACAGCATTACAGAATGCTGTAGATAAGCCCCTGATGTTGGTGCCGGAAGCTAATAGTCGAAAAAATGGGTGACATATTCCCTTTAAGACTAAGGGTACCGTTACACCTAGCGATGCACCAGCGATCCCGACTAGCGATATGACGCAGTCAGGATCGCTGGTGCATCGCTAGGTGGTCGCTAGTGAGCTGCCACACAGGCAGATCTCACCAGCGACATTGCTGGGGACGGGAATCGCTACTTACCTGTCAGACGCGGCGATCCTGACGTCCTCCCGCTCAGCTCCACGCGTCGCTCGTCGTCACAGCAGGAAGTGGCCGACGAGGAATGGTCCAGGAGCTTCTCGCGCGATCAGCGATAACCAGCGGGGGAGCCGGTCGGAGGTAAGTATCACATGCAGCGATATCGCTGCAACGTCACAAAATCAGTTACGTTACAGCGATATTGCTAGCGATATCGCAGTGTGTAACGGGCTTAAGGACTGGTTATGGTGCTATCTTTAGCAAGGAAGAGTCATTTTAACCCTTGCTTTGTTGACCAAAGACGTTACATCTGTTGCAAGATGAGTGCAGATGACATGGAGGATTCCAGAAATATCCAAGGCGATCCATTGTAAGTCCAGGTGACACTGCACAGATATTAGGCTGGTTTCACATTTGCGTTTTTTTGCGCTGGAAAAAAACGCATACCTGCGCATGCGTTTTTTCCCCTATATTTAACATGGGTGCGCATACCTGCGCACTGGTAAGCGCACGTATGCGATTTTCATGCGCTGCGTTTTTTTGGGGTGTGCGTTTGTATTTTCCAGACGCAGCATGTTGCATTTTTTGGCCCTGCAAAAAAGCGCATGCGCACGTATGCGCACGTTTTGCGCTAAAAATGGCCATTATAGCCTATGGATGCGCATACGTGCGCACTGGCATGCGCATGTAAGCGTTTTTTTAGCGCTGCGTTTTTTTGGTAGTGTCCACTTGTTGTACTAGTTATAATCTTCTAAAGTCAAAAAAAAAAAGTCTATATAAAGGAGGTGCCTGCCAAAACTCTGCCACTACTACACTGACAGATTGGAGAGCAGACAGTCAACAAGGAACCCATCTGATCAGCGAAGAATGTGAGTATATTACATTATATGCCTGTCCTTTTAAATTATGTATGTACTAATGATTTTTATTATTTTTACATGCAGTATGTCTTCAGAATCCGAGTATTCCCCATCGCGGCAGGAATTGGCGCAAGCAGACCGTGAGGTGATTATTTTCGTGCATCTGGTAAGTATATCTGCTGCTTCTCCAAATCTCTTACGTTTTTTTCTACTTTTTTAAGACATCGTCATCATCATCATCTTCTGCGGACGGGACTAGTGAGGGCGAAGAGCAGGAGCAGCGAAGCCAAGTCCCGGTGGTGATACGGAATGTATGTATCAAATGATTTGTAATGTTCTTTATTTTTTATCTTCTATTTTTACTCTTTTTTATGTTTCTTTTTTTGTAACTTTTTATTCAATTTAAATTTGATTATTCTAATGAATGTGTTTTGTCTAGGTTCCACAACGGGATGAAGACGTCTACCTGGATAATGAGCAGCTCATCAGCCTGGTCCAGGAGCGTTCGCCGTTGTGGGACAGCCGTGACCGGCTGCACAAGGACATTGTGGTGACCCGGCGGCTATGGAATGAGGTGGCCGCAGCGTTGATGGATGGCTGGGACAGCGCCACAGCATCCTCCAAAAAGGCGTTTAGTGAGTATTTCCCTGCTCTGTATTGTGCCGCAGTGACTGTTGTCCTTGACGGCACTGTTGGGTTTCGTGCTAGGTGTATTCTAGCAGGAAACCCAACAGTGTCATTGGGGTCTACAGTGACTGCTTTGAGTATTGTATTGCTACATTGTGCCGCAGTGACTGTTGTCCTTGACGGCACTGTTGGGTTTCGTGCTAGGTGTATTCTAGCAGGAAACCCAACAGTGTCATCGGGGTCTACAGTGACTGCTTTGAGTATTGTATTGCTACATTGTGCCGCAGTGACTGTTGTCCTTGACGGCACTGTTGGGTTTCGTGCTAGGTGTATTCTAGCAGGAAACCCAACAGTGTCATCGGGGTCTACAGTGACTGCTTTGAGTATTGTATTGCTATATTGTGCCGCAGTGACTGTTGTCCTTGACGGCACTGTTTTTTTTTTAACAACAGTGGACAAAGTCCGAACACGTTGGCGTTCGATCAAGGACCGCTTCAACAGTGATGTTCGTGCTGAGGGCCAGGTTCGCAGTGGATCTGCGTCAAGGACCAGAACTAGATACCGTCACTATCACGCGTTGCAGTTCCTAAGACCGGTCCTTGCCACGAGATCGTAAGTATTATAAATTTTGGGTTTTTATTTTTATTAATCTGTGTTTTTCTAATCCACAGCTGATGCTTCTTGTAAAGGCATGGTAGTAATGATTTTCCTTTATTCCACAGCACCTGGAGCAGCACCCTGCAACCTGGCCCTGGAGCGGTCCTTCCTCGGACGTCCTCTGACCCGTCCCAGCCATCCAACAGCCAGGATGCACCTTGCAGGTCAGCCACACACACAGCTGGTGACCAGGAAGCTGGGCCATCAGGTGTTCCCCTGTCCCAGGTCTCTGCCACTGGTTATGCGGGCACTACCCGCCAGCGGCAGAGGGCCTTGGACAGGAATGTCTTGCCCGAGTTTATGCATTTGAGCGAGGCCTTTAATTCCAGCCTCAAGTCACTGTCCGACAGAGTTGAAAGCGGTTTTGCACTCATGGAACGTGGTTTTAACCACTTTGAACACCGCTTCAATTCTGTAGAACAGCGCCTTGACCGTCTGGAGGCCGACCTCAACAGACCAGCACACCATTTTTTTAGTAAGATTGAAAAGGGCATGGCGGAACACCTTAGTCCTGAGCAACAGCTGAATGTGCTGCAGGCCTGCAACAATGCTTTCTTGCAGGCTATGCAGCATAATCGGTACGGTCAGCAGTCAGTGGTGTCATTTCCACCTGTGCCACCATTGACTCGCTTCACCTCACTACCGACTTGTGCTGCATACCACTGCACGGACACCTCTATTCAAAGCCAGGACACCCACCGTTACACCACCACAAGTCTGAGTGCAGCTGGTCACTTCACCGACACCACCATGGCAAGCGCTGCTCCTGTCTGGAGCACCACCGCCACTCCCATGCATGCGTGGAGCTCAGCCACCACTAGGCAAACATGGAACAGCCCTGCCGCTACAACAACATGTAGTAGCCCTGCCACCACCACTCTGCAAACCTGGACCATCACTGCCGCCACCAGTCCTGCAAGGACGAGCACTGCCAACGAAGAGCAGCAGCAGCAGCCACCTCAGCAGCAGCAGCAACCACCTCAGCAGCAGCAGCAACCACCTCAGCAGCAGCAGCAGCCACCACAGCAGCAGCAGCAGCCACCTCAGCAGCAGCCGCCACCTCAGCAGCAGCAGCAGCAGCCACCTCAGCAGCAGCAGCCACACCAGCAGCAGCAGCCACCTCAGCAGCAGCAGCAGCCACCTCAGCAGCAGCAGCAGCCACACCAGCAGACGGGGGACCTACACTCAATATTTGCCCCTAGTTCAAGGCGAAATCTATCAAGGCGGGCATTGGGCCAAAGTCGGTCCAGGCACACAAGCCTACGGCGACATGCCATTACAACTAATGTACCTGAACAGATTTCCTCTCCTCCAAGTGTTCCTAGTTTAATTCCCTTAACTGGACTACCTTCCCCCACAAGTTTTGTTGCCCCTTCCCCTCAAACACCGTCTTCAACTTCAAGTGTTGCATTCCCTGCACACCCCCAAATTGAAACCATCTGCCCCCAAACGCCGTAAAAAATAATTTTTTGGTTTACTTTTTTTGATTAAAAATAAATTTACATTTGTGGTTCACCATTAAAAAGTTTCATTAATGTTGTTTGCGCTGCTCACACACACTGATGGGTAAATACATGTTAAAAACCAACCCAAGGCCTAGTATAGTCATATGTGAAATACCACGGCCTAGTATAGTCATACCAAGGCCTAGTGTAATAACTCTAGTTTTACCAACTTGGATCTGGTTTCATGAAAAACAAACTGTTGAAACTTGTCTAAAAAATAAGTTTCTTTCTAGTTTCACCAGTTTGTTTTTTGTGAAACAAGATGCTAGTTGTTAAAAATCGAGTTATTACAGTAGGCCTTGGTATGACTATACTAGGCCGTGGTATTTCACATATTACTATACTACTAGCCCCAAGGCCTACTATACTCATATTTGAAATACCACGGCCTAGTGTAGTCATTCCAAGGCCTAGTGTAATAACTCTAGTTTTACCAACTAGAATCTGGTTTCATGAAAAACAAACTGTTGAAACTTGTCAAGTTTCAACAGTTTGTTTTTCGTGAAACAAGATCCTAGTTGGTAAAAATCGAGTAGGCCTTGGTATGACTATACTAGGCCGTGGTATTTCACATATGACTATACTAGTAGGCCCAAGGCCTACTATACTCATATTTGAAATACCACGGCCTAGTATAGTTATTCCAAGGCCTAGTGTAATAACTTGTAAGTTGGAATGGAGCAGATTACATTCATCCACTCAATGCTGACTTGTATTCACCATTGACTTTCATTGGGGTTGGGTTTTGAGGGTTGTGTTTTGAGAAAATCACATACTTTTTTTCAACTAGTTGCACAATTTTCTCTTGAAAAAATTTGGTTTCCTGATTCATGGCCTGCAGCTTTGCTCGTTCCAATATATTTCACGCAGACTAGCAATGCTGCATTTTAACTCGTATGTGTATTTACCTGCCCAGGTGTGTGAACATCAAAAAATTCAGTTATACATGGGAAGTTTTTTATTTAATTGGAGTTTAAAAAATATAGTGCACTCAGTAATGGTATCAAATAAGGTTTTTTATTACCATAAACAAACAAAAACATTACACCATTTCATCTTGCCAGTGCACCCGTCCTACATCAGAAATAAAGTAGGCCGCAAATTGGTCCCTCATTTGGCCAACTTCAACGGATGACCTGAGAGTGTGCTGAGTGAATTCAGGCAATGGGTTAGGAGCATCATCGTCCAGTTCAAAGGTCGGGTGCTCTTTAGCCATCACAAAGTTATGTAGAACCACACAGGCCTTCACCACCTCATCGACTGTTTCAAGTTTAAGATTAATGGCCGTGCCCAGAATTCGCCATCTGGAGACAAGAATCCCAAAAGCACACTCGACAGTTCTTCTGGCCCTGGTCAGCCTGTAATTAAATATTTTTTTGGTGTGGTCCAAGTCACGGCTGGAGTAGGGTTTAAGTAAGTTTCCGCACATTTGAAAAGCCTCATCGCCAACCATTACAAAGGGCAGTGGCGGAGCTTCGGTGTGAGGAAGAGGCCGTGGCATAGGGAAATTAAATTGGTTGCCATACAACCTCCGGCCCATGTCTGAGTTTTTAAAAGCCTGTGAGTCATTACCACGGCCAAATGCTCCAATGTCCACTGCTACAAACATACATCCGGCATCCGCAATCGCCATGAGTACTATTGAAAAGTACTTTTTGTAATTATAGTACTCAGATCCCGTTCTTTGGGGTTTGATGATCCGTATGTGTTTACCATCAACAGCTCCCAAACAGTTGGGAAAATTGCATACTGTCCAGAATTTGTCAGCAATTTCCATCCACTTTTCAGCGGTGGGCAGGGGCATAAATTCTGGACAAAGAACATTCCAGAGAGCCCGGCAGGTGTCAGCAACAATTCCAGACAAGGTAGAGATTCCAATACGGTACTGGAAGTGTAGTGAAGATAGGGTTTCTCCAGTCGCCAGGAATCTGTGAACAGACAAAGAAGTAAAATTAATATTTATGTATATTATTTTAAAAAACTATAAAATAAAATATTAGTACATTCACGAAAACTAATTACCCAAGGTTTTGAATACTAAATTTAAAAAAAAAACCATCAGACCGCACCCCTTGGTTTTTAAAACATACCGTAATGTCACCAGTAGCCGTTCCTCAGGAGGAATCGCACGACGGAGCTGTGTGTCCTGTCTCCGGATGGATTGTTGGACACGAGCAAGCAAATCCATGAAACTTTCGTGGGACATCCGGATATAATCTGTAAATTTCTCCGGGTTTGACTGGAGCTCGCTGTAGAGGGTGTGGTATGCCCCACGGCTCTCCCGGAGTTCAACAATCGGATGTATCCACATACGCCGCCGTCTTCGCTGCCTCTCTCTCTTCCTTTGTTCATGGCAAGCAACTGCATACGCCTGAGCCATCGCGATGTCCAAATCCAAGTTGAAGTGAAAACTCTTCCAGCACAGATCTATGGTCACGAGAAGAATCAAGCAAATGTGAAGAATACTGTAGACAGGGTCTATATATTAACATACCACACCCACAATGCAGTCCCATTGGTCTTGTGTGTTGTTGATTGGTTGTTTTTTCTTTTTTGTGGGGTTTTTCCAAAATCTGTAAAAAAACGCAAACGCACAAAAAACGCATACAAACGCACAAAAACGCTGCGTTTTTTTCCTGCATGCGCATAAAAATGCTTGAAAAAAACGCAGCGTTTGTATGCATTTGTATGCTTTTTTTAATGCGTTTTTTTGCGGGAAAAACGCGCTGCAAAAAGAAGCAAGTGTGAAACTAGCCTTAAAGCTACATTTCATCTATGGACTTGGTAAGAAAACAAACATTTGAATTTATGGACTTTGACAGACACATGACACACGATCTCTACAATATCTACATGCTATCATTTATTTAGAAAGAATTATCATATAAAGACTGTTTTTTAAAAGGACCAAGAAGAAGAACGGAAGACCTCAAGATGAAGACCAGATGACATCAGATGATGATGATGATTGGACCTGTGTTGCTTCAATTTAGATTTAGGAAATTATAATTACATATTTTATATGAATATTGTTCACAGCTTGCCATAACATGAATTCACACTGTTGTGTTATTGACTACATATAACAATTATCTGACATTGATATTATTATTATTATGGACATTAAATTATTTTGCCAAAGAAAAAGAAAGAAGATCTTATTATGATGAATTTATCTACAGGATTGGCCATTTACATGTGTTATGATTCCACCACACGGCGGGGGAAGAAGGTGCCACTGAGCTCCACCCCCCACTGACCCTACCTACTTGCCGGTCCCACCCTAGCCGGTGGACGACAACTGGGCGGCGGTCCCTACCTCGGCGTAAGTGCAGGGAGCTACAGTGAGGGTAAGCCGAGGGTGGAATGAGTGCAGGACAACCTAAGAGAGACAAGCAGCAGCAAGGAGGACTACTAGTGTGAAACTAAAGAGTGAATGAACCTGAAGGGGAAAACCACGAAACGCCAAACTAACACAAAAAATACTAAGCTTACAGCAAAGACAAAAGCGGAAAGCTGGAGTCCCAGAGGTACTCGAAGAAAGAGAGACCGGGAAGCTGTCAGAGGTTGTACCGGACAGCGCTGTAGGGAGACAGGAATCCGTACCACAGAAGAATCACCGGCAAGGAGTGAAAGCCCTGTGGAGTGCTAAATAGGAAAAAGGCGGGACATAAGCACAGGAAACAGTGAAGCAGCCAATCACCAGAACGGAGGAAGAACGAAAAAGAACTAGTTGATCAGAAACTGTATATTAAGACTGGTTGTGTGGCACAACCTGTAAGGCAGCGAGACTTGCTGTGGAACACAGACTAGACCCCGGTATGAATCCTGACATTACCCCCTCCTTTATGAGGGGCCCCTGGACCCTTACACAGGGAAGGCTTCTCAGGAAAATTGATATGGAACCTCTTACATAACCTGGGAGCATGAACCTCAGAATGAGACACCCACGACCTCTCCTCAGGGCCATACCCCTTCCAGTCCACCAGGTACTGCAGGACCCCACGAACTTTCCTGGAATCCAAGATCTTTCTTACCTCAAACTCGGGGTGACCAAGTACAACAACAGGAGCAGGAGGTGTGTCAGCCGGACAAACTGGAGGTACATAAGGTTTTAGGAGAGAGACATGGAAAACCTTATGCACTCTCATAGCCTGGGGGAGATCCAATTTGACAGAAACAGAGTTGATTATGTGAGATATTTTAAAAGGACCAATGTACCGGGGAGCCAGTTTACCAGAGGGGACTCTTAGTTTCAGATTTTTAGTAGAAAGCCACACTTTCTGCCCAACTTCAAAGGAAGGACTTCTCCTCCTTTTCATATTAGCGAAGTGGCATTGTGACTCATGAGCCTTTTTGATGCTGCTTTGGACTTGCTCCCAAACTGACCGCAGATCAGAGGAAACAATCTCTACCTCAGGATTGTCCGAGGGATCCTCAGAGAAAGAGCTGGATTTAGGGTGAAATCCCATGTTACAGAAGAAGGGAGATATCCCTGTGGAAGAGTTCACCCTATTATTTATGGCAAACTCTGCCAGGGCAATGAAAGATGCCCAGGTCTCTTGCTTATCAGCCACATAGCAACGTAAGAATTGTTCAAGGGCTTGATTGGCCCGTTCTGTCTGCCCATTGGTCTCCGGGTGAAAGGCCGAAGAGAAAGCAAGGGAAACGCCAATTTTACTACAGAAAGCTCTCTAGAATTTGGAGACAAATTGGGTACCCCTATCCGACACAATATTAGAAGGAATTCCATGCAGCCACACCACATGATTTAGAAACAAGGGGACCAATTGCTTGGCGGATGGCAATTTGGGTAAAGGAATAAAGTGCGCCATCTTACTAAAGCGATCCACCACAACCCACAAGGTAGTCATTCCCAGGGAGGAAGGTAAATCAGTAACAAAGTCCATGGAAAGATAGGTCCATGGCTTGGAGGGAACAGGTAGAGGACATAGTTGACCCAAAGGCCGTGAGCAGTTAACCTTAGACCGGGCACAAATGTCACACGCCTTGACATAGGCAGTGGCATCCCGGCGTAAAGTCGGCCACCAAAAATTTCTGGAGATTGACTCCATAGTACCAGAGATACCAGGGTGACCTGAAAGAGGAGAGTTGTGGTGTTCATTCAGCAGTCTCAAACGCAAATGACAGGGAACGAACCATTTATTATCAGGAGAGCCGGACGGAGACAAATGTTGAAATTGCTTAACTTCAGCAAACAAATCAGAGGAATTAGCAGCCAAAAATACTTTATCAGGTAAAATGGGAACAGGTGGGATGTTTGATGGTTGTTCAGGCAAGAAGCTTCTAGAAAGCGCGTCTGCTCTGGCGTTTTTGCAGCCGGGTCTGAAAGAAATCACAAAATTAAAACGTGAAAAGAACAACGCCCACCTTGCCTGTCTTGGATTAAGCCGTTTGGCCGTTTTGAGATATTCAAGATTTTTATGGTCGGTGAGGACAGTAACAGGATGTTTGGCCCCCTCCAGGAAATGTCGCCATTCCTCAAAGGCCAATTTTATAGCGAGCAGTTCCCTATTCCCAATATCATAATTTTTTCAGCTGGGGAAAACTTCTTTGAGAAGAACGCACAGGGTTTCAAATGAGTCAAAGACGAAGTCCCCTGTGAAAATACTGCCCCCACCCCTGCCTCCGAGGCGTCAACCTCAACAACAAAGGGTCTCTCCTGATCGGGCTGGGTAAGAACAGGAGCAGTGGTAAAGCTCTCCTTAAGAAACGTGAAGGCGTCCACTGCATCTTTACTCCAGTTTACCAAGTCGGAACCTTTCACAGTAAGATCTGTGAGAGGTTTCACCACAATGGAGAAGTTTTTTATAAACTTGCGGTAAAAATTGGCAAACCCCAGAAATCTTTGAAGAGCTTTCAAAGATGCAGGACGAGCCCAATTAAGAACCGCTTCTACCTTCTCCGGCTCCATTGTGATGGCCTGGGGTGTCAAAATATGACCCAAAAAAGATAGACTTTGGACCCCGAAAATACACTTTTCTTGCTTGGCGAAAAGTTGGTTATTGCGGAGTACCTGGAGAACATCCCTTACATGATTTAAATGTGAGTCCCAGTCAGGAGAGAACACTAAAATATCATCCAAATAGACAATTACATAGCGGCCAATAGCATGTTGGAAAATATCATTAGTGAAATTTTGAAAAATCGCCGGAGCATTGCACAGCCCAAAGGGCATAACTAGACACTCGAAGTGGCCCTCGGGGGTATTGAAGGCGGTCTTCCACTCGTCGCCAGCCTTTACACGAATGAGATTATACGCCCCCCTCAGGTCCAACTTCGAGAACCATCGAGCCCCCTGAACCTGGTTAAACAGGTCCGGAATCAACGGTAGTGGATATTGGTTACGGACAGTTATTTCATTAAGACCTCGGTAGTCTACACACGGCCTAAGTCCTCCATCCTTTTTACTGACAAAAAAGAAACCTGCGGCCAGGGGTGAGGTGGACGGACGGATATGCCCCTTTCTTAGAGCCTCTTGTACATATTCACGTAAAGCTTCTCTTTCAGGAGGTGATAAATTATATAGGCGTCCCTTAGGGAATTTACAATTGGGAACCAAATTGATAGTACAGTCATAGGGACGATGAGGTGGCAACCGCTCAGACTCCTTCATAGAAAAGACATCTGCGAATTGGCCCAAAAGATTCTGAAGAGAAGCTTGTACGGAGACGATACCACAAACGTGTGTTAACAAGCATTTCTGTGAACAATCTGCACCCCACTTCTCCAATTCACCAGAAACCCAGTTAATGTTGGGGTTATGGAGCTGGAGCCATGGAAGCCCCAGTATGACACTAGTTGGGAGGTCATGCATAACCAAAAATGACAGCTGTTCCACATGCAGTACACCAACCTGAAATGATAGCAATGGAGTACAGAGACTAATCTCCCCCTTTGCTAGTGGGGTGTTATCAATACCAACTAATTTAGTGGCGTGAGCAAGTGGAATTAAAGAAATACCCAATGAGACAGCAAACTCATAACACATAAAATTAGCAGTAGCCCCTGAATCAATCATGGCAACTCCTTCTCCCTTAGAGGAGGTGAAAGCAATAGAAATTGGCACTAAGAGTCTCTTAGAACTTAAAGGAATTACCTGTCCACCCACAGGCCTAGGTGGTGTATTCCGAGAAGATTCCTGTGGAGTGCCAGGGCGCCGCGGGCAATCCTTTATCCAGTGCCGAGGATCTCCGCAGTAAAAACAGGTTCCAAGTGCGTGGCGTGGACGGCGAGGACTAGGATCTGTGGTAGCTTGCATGGCTCCCAATTCCATAGGTTCGGCAGCTGGCAGATTCGGAACAGCCGGAATGACCCTAGAGAAAACGGAAACTTGCGCTGCTGCCTGCTCCGATCTCCTCGCCCTTAACCTGCGATCTATTCTGACCATTAAAGCCATCAGCTCCTCCAGAGACTGGGGCAGGGTGTAGTGTACCAATTCTTCCTTTAGGGCTGGTGAAAGGCCCCGCTGAAATTGATTCCGAAAGGCGGGATCATTCCAACGGGTAGCTAAGCTCCATCTACGAAACTGGGTGCAATAAACCTCTACCTCCTGATCACCCTGGGTCAGGGAGGTAAGGTTTGCCTCGGCCAGAGCGACTTGGTCAGGCTCATCATAAATATTCCCCAAGGCTTGAAAGAAGTTGTCTACTGAATCACGGAGATTTGAATCTGGCGGCAGAGAGAAGGCCCACTCTTGGGGTCCCTCCCGTAAGCGAGAGATTATGATACGGACTCTTTGAGCTGGGGGGCCAGAAGAAATAGGTCGTAATTGAAAATATAATTTACAATTTTCTCTAAAAAAAGCAAATTGGCTTCTATCTCCGAAAAATGGCTCGGGTAAGTTAACTCTAGGCTCAGAATTAGTTGTCCCTGCAACGGCAGCTGCTTGAATCTGCTCCTGACGCTGGACCTGCGCAGCAAGATCTTGCACCAGCTGAGTAAGACCCTGCATTTGATTAACTAAAGAGGTCATAGCGTCCATAGGGATGGCCGGTGATTCTGTTATGATTCCACCACACGGCGGGGGAAGAAGGTGCCACTGAGCTCCACCCCCCACTGACCCTACCTACTTGCCGGTCCCACCCTAGCCGGTGGGCGACAACTGGGCGGTGGTCCCTACCTCGGCGTAAGTGCAGGGAGCTACAGTGAGGGTAAGCTGAGGGTGGAATGAGTGCAGGACAACCTAAGAGAGACAAGCAGCAGCAAGGAGGACTACTAGTGTGAAACTAAAGAGTGAATGAACCTGAAGGGGAAAACCACGAAACCCCAAACTAACACAAAAAATACTAAGCTTACAGCAAAGACAAAAGCGGAAAGCTGGAGTCCCAGAGGTACTCGAAGAAAGAGAGACCGGGAAGCTGTCAGAGGTTGTACCGGACAGCGCTGTAGGGAGACAGGAATCCGTACCACAGAAGAATCACCGGCAAGGAGTGAAAGCCCTGTGGAGTGCTAAATATGAAAAAGGCGGGACATAACCACAGGAAACAGTGAAGCAGCCAATCACCAGAACGGAGGAAGAACGAAAAAGAACTAGTTGATCAGAAACTGTATATTAAGACTGGTTGTGTGGCACAACCTGTAAGGCAGCGAGACTTGCTGTGGAACACAGACTAGACCCCAGTATGAATCCTGACAATATGGTACACCTAAATAAAATGGGAATGGTTGGTAATTTAAACTTCCTGTTTGTGGCACATTAGTATATGGGAGGGGGATACGAATATGTAAATAAAGTCCGTGGAGCCTCATTTAAGAGTTTCAAACGGGACTAGCCAGGGAGCAATGCACCTAGGATTTCACTGATTGAGCGCCTTTTCCGGCTGCCACAGTGATTTCTTTGACTGGTCTCCCTGAGGTCAGTGATTGTCTCGTGATGTTGGTCTACTAGGCATTGCTCCCACCTAGCCAGAATCCTACTCCACACTGATGAGGGGCAACACCCCGAAACAGCTGTCTGTGGATGGATACCTGGCCTTGGTATTTCCCTTGTCATATCTGTAAACTCGTAAAGAGCTGGATATTGACTTAAAGGGCCACTTAATATGGTGGTAATTGTGATTTCCGAAAGGAGCCACCCCTTGGCTGGGTCCTTCCCTGGAGGAAGATCTGGCTAGTCCCGTGTTTGAGACTCTTAAATGAGGCTCCACGGACTTTATTTGCATATTCGTATTTCCCAGGGAGCAATGCACCTAGGATTTCACTGATTGAGCGCCTTTGCCGGCTGCCGCAGTGTTTTCTTTGACTGGTCTCCCTGAGGTCAGTGATTGTTTCGTGATATATGGGAGGGGGGAAACTTTTCAAGATGGGTGGTGACCATGGCGGCCATTTTTAAGTCAGCCATTTTGGATCCAATTTTATTTTTTTCAATGGGAAGAGGGTCATGTGACACATCAGACTTATTGAAAATGTCACAAAAAAAACAATGTTGTGCTTGGTTTTAATGTAACTTTATTCTTTCATGAGTTATTTGCAAGTTTATGACCACTTATAAAATGTGTTCAAAGTGCTGCCCATTGTGTTGGATTGTCAATGCAACCCTCTTCTCTCACTCTTCACACACTCATAGCAACACCGCAGAAGAAATGCTAGCACAGGCTTCCAGTATCCATTTTTTTAGATGCAGCTCATCTCATATCTTTACAGCATAGACAATTGCCTTCAGATGACCCCAAAGATAAAAGTCTAAGTGGGTCAGATTGGTAGACCTTGGTGACGATTCAACTGGCCCGCAATGACCAATTCACTTTCCAGGAAACTGTTCATGTAGGAATGCTCGGACCTGACACCCATAATTGATGGTATGGTGTGGTATATGGGGTACAAAGATAGTGGGGCCATTCTTTATCAATGGAAACCTCAATGCCACTGGATATCTGAAATTGCTACATGATGATGTGTTGCCTTCTTTATGCACTGAAGATGGCACATTCACTGAATTTTTCTAGCAAGATGGTGCACCACCAGATTATGGGTGTCAGGTCCGAGCAAAAAATAAGGTTGGATCCAAAATTGCTGACTTCAAAATGGCCGCCATGGTCACCACACATCTTGAAAAGTTTTCCCCTCCCATATACTAATGTGCCACAAAAGGAAGTTATCACCAACCATTCCCATTTTATTTAGGTGTATCCATATAAATGGCCCACACTGTACTTTCAGGGTTCCAATTAATATCTGTCACCCTCAAAGGGGGAATTGTTAAATATCAATTAATTTTTATTGATTTATTATTATTCTTGGCTCTGTACTGAGCACCTTGCCTAGTCGAAGGTTTAGCTAACGTGCTATTCCTGTATATTTAGCTTAGGGTAGATGTTAACACTAGTGTTGAGACAGTGTGCTCGCCACTACTCGTTACTCGTCCGAGTATCACGGTACTCGGTGTACTCGGCGAGCACCGAGCATTTCCAGGATTACTCGGCGGGAACTCGGGTCTCCATCCATCATTTTTGTCAGACTTTAGAGACCCAACCACGATGCAGGGATTGTCTGCCAGGCAATAAAATGCCAAAGCCATCTTTGTTGTGGTTTTGCAGTGATTGACTGGATGCACAGCATCATCAGGGATATAAGAGACCGGATGCCGCCCTGCTCGGCGCATTCTGCGCCGGATTGAGATAGTGTTTTTTATGCTTCTATTCTGTTTTTAATCATTTTTTTTGGAATAAAGTCTTTTGATTTTAACCATCCTTTGGTCGAAGTTGCTGGAACACCTCCTGAGTATTGTGCCTCAAAGTTTGGCCAGTTTAGGCCGGTTTTACTTTTTTTTGTCCTGGGTGTCACAGTACTGATATACAGCACTAGATAGCCCAAAAATAAAAAACAGGGCACACATTTGTCATAGTGGTATCGCCGTGCCAGCTGATATCTGAGCGTGCTCAAAGTTTGTCCAGTTTAGGCCAAAACATTGTATTTTTTGCAGTCTGTTAATGTAATTATTTAATCTGATAAGGCCCAAAACATTTTTACCTAAAGTCCAGATCGGTAAAAGTGTGGTTTTCAAACACACTTATGACATACAAGTTGCCTCCCAAATCACACTTTTGTAGTGAACGTGTATAATATTCTAGTCCATTTACAATGGACAAGGCGCGTTGCAAAGGACAGGGAAGTGGATGGTGATAGTGCAGGTCGAGGCCGTGGGCAAGCTGAAATTGGCCCCTCGAAAACACCCACATCTCGCTGGACCTTAGTGTCCGAAGTCCTAGTGGACCGCGGCAAGATAGCAGTATTGAAGCCCGAGCAGTGTGAAAAGCTTGGTTGGATAGTAGATAATACTTCCAGTTACTTATCCACCAGCACCCACGGTCAGGTCACAGTAGCCGTAAATCTGGACCACAAATTCCTTACCCTGATCCTCCTTCCTCCCACCATGCTGAGTGCCCTGAGACAACTGATCCCACACTCGGACACTCCGAGGAGATGTTCAGTTTTCCATTTGGAGATTCGTGCCTCTCGCCCGGTCCACTTGAAGCAGTGCAAGATGTTATTCCATGTAGCGATGCACAAATCTTTGAGCAGCCACGATCATAAGAGGTGGACGATGATTAGACACAATTGCCAGAAAGTCAGGAGGACCAGGGTGAGGAAGTGGAAGATGAGGTGGTGGATGATGTAGTAACAGACTCAACCTGGCAGGAGGACATGCAGAGCGAGTACAGCAGCACACGGGGAGGTATGCGTCGCACCACTTCAGGCAGGAAGAAGCAGTGTGGTGGCTGCAGACAGAAGGCGTGCAACCGTTCCCCGTAACACCAACCTGATGGAGTCTGGTTATTCCTGAGTCTGGCTATTTTTTAAAGACTCTGCTGATAACCCAAACAGGCCATTTGCAACACCTGTCATGCCAGCATCAGCAGGGGTAGCAAAACTACCAGCCTTACCACCACCAGCTTGATCAGGCACATGGCAGCAAAGCACCTGACTTTGTGGGCCCAACCCCAGGCTTCAGGAACAGTGTCTGCGGGTGACTCCACAGCTTCTTCCAGTGTTGTGCATGCAAGCCAATCCTCTGTCCACAGTGCATGCGAAGATGCCTCCTGCCTTGCACCTGCCACAGTCAAATAGCACCATCATCAAGCACGTCCACGTTCTTTTTCCAGCGCAGCCTTCAGTTGTCCATACCCCAGTCATTGAAACATAAGCGGAACTACTCAGCCAACGACCCACAGGCTACAGTACTCAATTCTCATATTTCTCGTCTGCTTGCGGCTAAAATGCCTTTTAAGCTCGTGGAGACAGAAGCTTTCCGCAACCTGATGGCGGCGGCCATCCCAAGGTACTCTGTTCCGAGCCGCCACTGTTTCTCCCGCTGTGCTGTCCCGGCATTACACAAGTACGTGTCCCACAACATTACCCGTGCCCTCAACAATGCAGTTACTGGGAAAGTACACCTAGCCACGGACACGTGGACAAGTACATGTGGCCAGAGATGGTACATCTCGCTGACAGCATAGTGGGTTAACATAGTGTAAGCCGGGACCCAGTCAGACCTTGGGATGGAACACATCCTCCCGATGCCAAGAATTGGGTGGCCTACGTCAATCAGGGTTGCCCCCACTGTGTACAGCTCCTGCACCTCCTCCTCTGCAGCCTACATCTCCGAAATGAGCACATCAGTCACAAGCTGGAAGCACTGCAGCACTGCCAAAGCAAAGCAGCAAAAGGCTGTGCTGAAGCTAATTTGCTTAGGTGACAAACCGCGCAATGCTGAAGAGTTGTTGACAGCTCTGAAAGAGCAGGCAGATGTGTGGCTGACACCGCTAAATCTCCAGCCAGGCATGGTTGTGTGTGACAATGGCAGGAACCTGGTGGCGGCTTTGAGGTGAGGTGAACTGACACGTACCATTCCTGGCCCATGTACTGAACCGCATTGTTCAATGTTTTCTAAAAAGCTATCCAGAGCTGCCGGATCATCTGGTTAAAGTACGCTGCCTGTGTGCACATTTTAGAAAGTCAGCTACAGCTTCAGCCGCCCTTGCCATGCTTCAGCAGCAATTGCAGATTCCGGCTCACCGCCTGGTGTGCAACATAGTAACATAGTTTTGAAGGCTGAAGGAAAACCTTATGTCCATCTAGTTCAGCCTATTTTTAGTGCAGCTGTTCTGCATTGTTGATCCTGGGGAAGGCAAAAAACCCACAGAGTAGGTGATGACCCCACACGTTGGAACTCTACACTGCATATGTTAGAAAGGATTTGTGAGCAGAAGAGGGCAGTTGTTGAATACCAGCATCGACAAGGCTATCGTTTTTCAGGTTTGACTCCACACATAAGACCTCAGGAGTGGACATGGATGTCAGACATATGTAGCATCCTCCAAACTTTGAGGAGTCCACCAAGATGGTGAGCGGTGATGATGCCATAATTAGCATCACCATCCCGCTCATCTGCATTCTGAAAAGCTCTCTGCTCACAATGAAAGAGGAGGCATTGCATGCAGAGCATGAAGACATTGATCAAGGAACCATACAGGGTGATTGCACACAGCCCAGCCTTGTGTCATCACAACGTGGATTGGTTGACAATGAGGAAGAGGAGGAAGAACAGGAGCTACTTTAATGTGCTATAGATAGGACTACAACCACAACTGTCATACTGTCTGTTCAGTGTGGATGGCCAAAGGACAGGGAGGAAGAGGAGGAGCACACCTTGGTTAGTCATCCTGTTGGTGAGGATATGGAAGGCTTGCCTGTTACCAGTCATGCACGCATGGCTGACTTTAGGCTGCGCAGCCTTTCCCGTGACTCTCGTATTGTCAAATTATTGGGTACCGGTCATTACTGGCTAGTGACACTTTTAGACCCACGCTACAAGGATAACTTTCAATCTCTTGTTCCAGAGGCAGACAGGTGTAACAAAATGGTGCAGTACCAGAGGGCCATTGTTGCTGAATTATTAAAATTCCCATCTCAAAATGCTGGCGGCAGAGATAACAGTTCGTTGGCCAACCAAGCAGGACAGGCGAGACAGACACAAGTCCACTCCAGCAGAGGCAGGGGAACACTGGCAAAGTTTTCTAAGACCCTCCCATCGCCCATGCACTGAGGCGCGGAGTAATTTCACAAGGAATGCAATCTTCTCTAAGATGCTGAGGGAGTACCTTGCTGACCATACCAACGTCCTCCGTGATTCCTCTGTGCCTTTTAATTATTGGGTATCCAAGCTGGACATGTGGCATGATCTGGCTCTTTATGCCTTGGAGATTCTGGCCTGCCCTGCCGCTAGTGTTTTGTCCAGGTGTGTTTTTAGTGGTGCTGGCAAGGCCGCACCTATAATGAGGCGATTTGCACCAGCTGCTCAAGCGGCAGGCAGCAGGGGGCGGCACTATGCGCTCCTCTACCCGCAGCACCTACAATTTAGCCTCTGCACGCTGATGCTGCGGTCGTGCAAGAGGCTGTAATTGATGCAGTCACAGGGGGAAGGTGTCAGGGCCCCCTGATCATGTGACCCATGACTCCTCCCCTCCTGTGACCTCATCACAGGTCCTGTGCGCATCATTCCTTGGTTTATGCAGGACTGCTGTCTGTCATCGTGAGTGAGCTACTTGTGTGTGTGAGCTGTGATACATGTGTGTGAGCTGTGTGTGTGTGTGTGTGATACGTGTGAGCTGGGTGTGTGATACGTGTAAGCTGGGTGTGTGATACGTGTGAGCTGTGTGTGTGATACGTGTGAGCTGTGTGTGATACGTGTGAGCTGTGTGTGTGTGTGTGCGATACGTGTGAGCTGTGTGTGTGCGATACGTGTCAGCTGTGTGTGATACGTGTGAGCTGTGTGTGCGATACATGTGAGGTGTGAGCTGTGTGTGTGATACATGTGAGCTGTGTGTGTGTGCGATACGTGTGAGCTGTGCGTGTGTGCGATACGTGTGAAGTGTGAGCTGTGTGTGTGATACTTGTGAGCTGTGTGTGCGATACGTGTGAGCTGTGTGTGTGATACGTGTGAGCTGTGTGTGATACGTGTGAGCTGTGTGTGTGTGTGTGCGATACGTGTGAGCTGTGTGTGTGCGATACGTGTCAGCTGTGTGTGATACGTGTGAGCTGTGTGTGCGATACATGTGAGGTGTGAGCTGTGTGTGTGATACATGTGAGCTGTGTGTGTGTGCGATACGTGTGAGCTGTGTGTGTGTGCGATACGTGTGAAGTGTGAGCTGTGTGTGTGATACATGTGAGCTGTGTGTGCGATACGTGTGAGCTGTGTGTGTGATACGTGTGAACTGTGTGTGTGATACGTGGGAGCTGTGTGTGATACATGTGAGCTGGGTGTGTGATATGTGTGAGCTGGGTGTGTGATACATGTGAGCTGTGTGTGCGATACGTGTGAGCTGTGTGTGTGATACGTGTGAACTGTGTGTGATACGTGGGAGCTGTGTGTGATACATGTGAGCTGGGTGTGTGATATGTGTGAGCTGGGTGTGTGATACGTGTGAGCTGGGTGTGATACATGTAAGCTGGGTGTGTGATACGTGTGAGCTGTGTGTGATACGTGTGAGCTGTGTGTGATACGTGTGAGCTGTGTGTGTGTGGGATACGTGTGAGCGGTGTGTGTGATACGTGTGAGCTGTGTGTGTGTGATACATGTGAGCTGTGTGGGTGATACGTGTGAGCTGTGTGTGTGATACGTGTGAGCTGTGTGTGATACATGTGAGCTGTATGTGTGTGTGTGATATGTGTGAGCTGTGGTGTGTGATACGTGTGAGCTGTGTGTGATACATGTGAGCTGTATGTGTGTGTGTGATATGTGTGAGCTGTGGTGTGTGATACGTGTGAGCTGTGTGTGTGAGCTGTGTGTGATACGTTTGAGCTGTGTGTGTGTGTGTGATATGTGTGAGCTGTGTGTGTGTGATACGTGTGAGCTGTGTGTGAGCCGTGTGATACGTGTGTGTGTGTGAGCTAAAGCAAAAGTTGGCATAACCTGCCAGTGTTCTACGATTTGGGTGAGGACATTCATTGTATGTGGGCTGGTGAATTTTTTTTTGTGTGTCAGGGCAGCTTTTTGGTCTCAGCCCGGCCCTGTGTAACGAGCAGAGCCGCATGTGTACGAGGTGTACGAAGCAGAGCCGTGTGTGTGCGAGATGTAAGGAGCAGAACCGTGCGTGTGTACGGAGCGGAGCCGTGCATGTGTACGAGGTGCACGGAGCGGAGCCGTGCATGTGTACGAGGTGCACGGAGCGGAGCCGTGCATGTGTACGAGGTGCACGGAGGGGAGCCGTGCGTGTGTACGAGGTGCACGGAGCGGAGCCGTGCGTGTGTACGAGGTGCACGGAGCGGAGCCGTGCGTGTGTACGAGGTGCACGGAGCGGAGCCGTGCGTGTGTACGAGGTGCACGGAGCGGAGCTGTGCGTGTGTACGAGGTGCACGGAGCCGAGCCGCACGTGTATGAGGTGCACGGAGCGGAGCCGCACGAGTACGAGGTGCACGGAGCGGAGCCACACGTGTACGGAGCAGATATGTGTGCGAGGTGTAAGGAGCAGAGCCGCACGTGTACGGAGCAGAGTTGCACATGTGTGAGGTGTACGGAGCGGAACTGCGAGTGTACAAGGCGTATGGAGCAAAGCCGCATGTGTACAAGGTTTACGGAGTGGAGCCATTTGTGTACAAGGTTTACAGAGCGTGGCCACGTGTGTACAAGGTGTACGGAGCAGAGCCGCATGTGTACGTGGTTTACGTAGTGGAGCCATGTGTGTACTGAGTGGAGCCGTGTGTGTCCAAGGTGTACAGAGCGGAGCTGTGTGTGTGCGAGGCATAAAATGTGGAACCGTGTGTTTATGATGTGTGTAGAGCCATACGTGTACAAGGTGTATGGTGGGGAGCATTCATACCTCCCTTTCGGGACAGTCCCGATTTTGAGAGAGATTCTGTCCCACTGCCCCGCCTGGGAGCTTACTTTTCCCGCGGACACAGGAGTACACGGCAGACCCCCGCGGAGTACTTTAAAATTCGCACATGATGTTCTACCGGAAGTGATGTGCTAGAAGCTGAACGGAAATTAGGTAATTTTGGGAGGAGATTGTGACGGAACCATGGAGGCACTTCAGGGAATGTTTCAGATCCATCACCGTGTCCTCCTCCAACAGCGCGGACAGCAGGATCGCCTTGGACTCGTGTTTGCCGGCCATGTAAGCAGATCATGATATGTCCTGCATCTGGAGGCTCAGGTGGGCACTACAGTGGGAGCCCGGCTGCTATAGTATCTTTATAGAATCTTTCTCTCTCTGTTTCTTTATCTCTCTAATCTTTCTTTTTTTTCTCTCTCTTGGTTCTTTATTTCTCTGTTTCTTTCCTTCTTTCTTTCCCCTCTTTTTCTCTCTCGTCTTTCTTTCCCCTCTTTCTTTCTCTCTTTGTTCTTTCTTTCTTTCGCTCTCTATTTTTTTTTCCTCTCTGTTCTTTCTTTTCCTCAGTACCAGTCAGTGTGCCCACAGTACCAGTAGAATAAGAGGGGTAGGAAACTAGGTGGCACTGGTCATATTGAGCCTCTCATACTTTTTACTGGTGTATAATCATATGCCCTGCGCACCCTCATAAAGTGGGCCAGCCCCAGACAACAGAGTGCAAACAAATCACTATTACTATCCGTCCAAGTGGACAATTATATACTTAAAGTTAATTATGTCCCTGTGGCAAGCAGTGCGGAGGATCAGAATACACAGGAGACCAGAGCAGCGGGGTTTGGGGAGAAGAATTATATGGGGCCCATTATACTGTATGAAGTAATATATGGTGCCCATTATGCTGTATGAAGTAATATATGGGGACCATTATACTGTATGAAGTAATATAAGGTGCCCATTATACTGTATGCAGTAAGATATGGTGCCCATTATACTGTGTGAAGTAATATATTGAGCCCATTATACTGTAGGCAGTAATATATGGTGCCCATTATGCTGTATGAAGTAATATATGGTGCCCATTATACTGTACGAAGTAATATATGGTGCCCATTATACTGTATAAAGTAATATATGGGGCCCAATATGCTGTATGAAGTAATATATGGGGCCCATTAGACTGTATGGAGCATTATATGGGGCCCATTATACTGTACGAAGTAATATATGGGGCCCATTATACTGTATGGAACATTATATGGGGCCCATTATACTGTACGAAGTAATATATGGGGCCCATTATGCTGTATGGAGCATTATATGGGGCCCATTATACTGTACGAAGTAATATATGGGGCACATAATACTGTACAAAGTAATATATGGGGCCCATTATACTGTATGGAGCATTATATGGGGCCCATTATACTGTACGAAGTAATATATGGGGCACATCAAAGAAG
The DNA here is from genome assembly GCF_039654945.1 of Dendrobates tinctorius. Lineage (NCBI taxonomy): Eukaryota > Metazoa > Chordata > Amphibia > Anura > Dendrobatidae > Dendrobates > Dendrobates tinctorius. Next base: position 13,051,692 of record NW_027361794.1, read on the forward strand.
CTTTATTGGCAGGACTAAATACACATTAGTTTTGCCAAAGCAAGTGTCCAAAAGGGAATAGGGATAGGGACTGTAGGGTTGTTGGGAAGGGGCTGTAGGAAGGGTGGATGGGGGCAGATCCAGGATGGGGGCCATAGAAGTCCATGGCATAGGGAAGATGGATGGGGGGATGTTGGCCGATCCAGGATGGGGGCTATAGAAGTCCATGGCATAGGGAAGGTGGATGGGGGGATAGGGCATATCCAGGGTGGGGCCATAGAAGGCCATGGCATATCATAGTTCTCTTTCTCGCAGTCTATGACATTCGCTCACATACCGCGCCGCTATCTCCACTGCTCTCTCTTCTTCCCCCAGCAGGATGTTTTCTCTTCCTCCTTCAAGGTGATGAAATCCAGGAAGAGTTGTTGTGAGAGTCTCCTGAAGTGAGTGTCCCTCACTGCTGAGTATTTGGAGCAGTGTAGCAGGAAGTGTGTCTCATCCTCCAGGGCCTCCTGGTCACAGTGTTGGCACAGTCTTTCCTCCCTGTGCTTGTAGCTCTGCCTGTGTCGGCCAACCTCGATGGCCAGACTGTGGGCACTGAGTCTATATCGGCTCAGGATCTTGCGGTCTCTGAGGTCCGGGAGTTTCTCCAGATATGGGGCCAGTCTGTAGTCTCTCTGTAATATAATAAATTTTTGGCACTCAACTTGTTGCAAAGTGAAGAATTTTATTTGCAGTCTCAATAATTTAGACGTTTCGGCTTGCACACATAAGCCTTCATCAGTAGGCCAGACTGCTCTCTTGAATAGGTCTGCAATATGTTTAATGGTAAGGTACCACTATATTGGTGGTGTAAATGGTCAGATTCGTGTTGAGAATGATTCTCATTTATCGATAACGTTTCGTGACAGAAATGATCTGTGACGACACTATACAGTATCATATATGAGGGGTTTAATGTCAGTTTGAGGAGTCAACTGTAAGATTCAATTACACAAAGAGCCCATACAGCGCTGTGTGATGTAGCGTTGGTGGGTGGCGGCGTGTTGTATCAGGTAGAACGCGGTATCCACCGCTTGTAGCCAATCACTTGGGATCACTTTCACACGTAACCCTCTTGGAATCATGTTATTTGCTACATATTTCTCCAAGAATGCTCTGTTCCACCATGGTCTGGATCGCCTAAGTAATAATGTTTTAACATTGAGAAATTTAGTGTCCCAATTCACAATGCCCGCCTGCTGAACATCACCCCCCCCAGGCCCGAAAACCTTGTCCATTTGGTCGAGCCAAATCTTATCTTTAGCTCGAAAGTCCATTTCGTCCACAATTAGGCCACCTGTGCATAACACAGTAAAAATGCAATAAGTAAAAATTGTGGTATACATAATATGTATGGGGCCAAAAAAGGCCTCAAATCATCATATGGTAGATAGAATAAACCAATACATATGCATAAAGGACACTTGATAAAGACGACTGCAATCACAAAGGATCAATATATAGAAAGGAAGGCCAGCAGTCAAAATGTCACATACAATACAAAATTTTATTGATAATATATAATAATAAGACATAGGTACATGGAAAAAGGGGGGAGGGGACTCACAAATGGCTGAAAAGAAGGCCTAGTAGGTCACCCATATCTCCCTGGCAAACAACCCCATGTGGTCATACCGCAAAGAAGTTCATGTAAGAGTCATACTTAATTAAGTAAATATACTATAGATATACATAGTGACCCGAGACACACAGAACTAACCGGTATTGAAAGTATCTAATCTGGAACAATTGTTCATAATAATAAAACCCTACAAAAGGTCTGCGATATTACCTGGACAGAATGGGGTAAACCATACACCGGCCGGACCCCGACGCGCGTTTCGGAGTGTACTGCTCCTTCCTCAGGGGGCGTGGCTGGCAACGTCACTGTGTGATGTTTATATCATGCCAGATCAACAGCTATTGGATGCGCCGGCTGGCTGTCATGTCCGAGGCAGCGCCCCCTCTAGACGAAACGGAAACACGCGGGCCCCACGTGATCCGAGACGTCAGAGGGAGGGAACAGCCATCGGGCCGACCAGTCAGCACTTGCGCAAGACAGGAAGTGCAAAATCCGCCATTTTGGAAAAGGGAATATGAAAGGGAATGGGTACTCAGTGAATGTGTAATCATATAATAAAACGTAATTAAGTGACAAATGACACATGTGCGGGACTGTTCATAATCAAAACTCGAACAAATCTACATGACATGGAAGGGAAAACATTCTACATCTAAGTCGATGTGTGGCAATGGAGCTGGAGCTATTAGAGTTCACTCTCACGCACAATTTTTTTGTGTTTAAGGGGTCGTTCTACCTGCAGCTCCAGGGGACTGCCATGGGGGTGGCCTTTGCGCCGTCCTATGCCAACCTCTTCCTGGGGCTGTGGGAGAGGGACCTCTTCCTGTCTGATGGACAGGGGTCGATTGACCGTGTTCCATTTTGGGCGCGCTATATCGACGATATCTTGTTTATCTGGCAGGGTAGTTCCGTCGACCTTATGGAATTTGTGTCTACTTTGAATTTCAACGATTATAACATTAAGCTTACATTGACATGGGATTCATTTAAAATTAACTTTCTTGATGTCACTATCAAGAAAGATGCGGATGGGGTGATTCAGACAGATATTTACCGCAAAGAAACAGCTACTAATTCTCTCCTCCATGCCTCCTCTTGCCATCCGCACCATCTCATTAAGGCTATTCCTGTGGGTCAGTTCTTACGGCTACGTCGAATTTGCTCTTCTGATAGTGATTTTCATATGCGAGCAAAGGATTTACAAGCACGATTTCTGGCACACGGATATAGTAAACGCTGTGTCAAGAAAGCTTATCAACGTGCGAGATATTCGACTCGTAATGATCTTCTCTACAGGAACACCTTACTTAAGAAACGTAAAAATGAGAACACTGTGAGGTTCATTACCTCTTTCCATCCGCTACATGAGATGGTCCGTACGGCAATGAGGAAAGCATGGCCGATTTTACAGGCTGATCCTATCTTAGCTAAAATTATTCCTAAGTTTCCCTCTATTACATTCAGGCGGGCCAGCAATTTACGAGATAGACTTGTGACCAGTCACTATGTCCATCGTTCGGTGCCCACTTTTTTGGATGCGTTTTCAACTGGACATGGTTGTTCGCCTTGCGGGAGGTGTGTGGCTTGTCCGAACATTGAGCAATGTAATTCATTTGTTAACCATGATGGTACAAAAACATTCAAGATTAAATGTCGGATATCATGCACCTCTCGATACGTGATATACCATGCTACGTGTCCTTGTGGATTAATTTATGTGGGTATGACCACGAGGCAGCTGAAAGTCCGCACAAGGGAACATGTCTTAGGTATACAGACTGCTTTGTCTTGCACTGATGACTCCCTTTTGAAAACATTGCCTAGACATTTTAAAGAGTTTCATCAGTGTAACTCTGCATCACTTAGGATTCGGGGTATTGATTCACTCAAAATAAACATAAGGGGTGGTAAATTGTCTGGTCGCCTAGCCCAACTTGAAACTCGGTGGATATGGAGACTGGGCACCATGCATCCAAACGGTCTGAATGAGAATATATCCTTTGCTCCGTTTCTATAGTTCCCGCCTGCTGAACTTTTGATTCATTATTGTGGCCTTTTAGCTTTTCTATTTTCTATTTTATTGGTTTTAATTTTTCTTTTTTATATCTAGACACATTTTCATTCGTTATTGAATTGTTCATCATGCTATTCTTGGAGGAAGTCTTCAATGGCAAGATTGTGTATTGGATGGAGTAGAATCAATGAAGATTCTTTCGAGTGAAGACACTTTTTCATCTGGGTGGCTGATATAGTTTGCCGCATGGACGTTTATATTGAGTTTTTGTGTCATGTGGTTTTGTTTATTTTGTTTAGTTATATGTATATTTATGTCCATGTGTATTCTTTGTTTGTTTATGGTATGTCTCTGTATAGTTGGGTCCCTTTTGGGACATTCATCTTGCCTAGATGTATACATACCATGTATACACGTGTAATGGTGTGTTCACGCACTATATACGTGCTAGCATGGATGTGTTCATGTGGGACATTATTGTGTTACCTGACAGTTTTCACGATATGCCCCTCTTTTCTTTATATATCTTCTAGGTAGGGTTTTTATGTATAATTATTATTATTATATTTATGGTGCCCTGTCCATGTTGACTATCTATAGAGATATATATATATATATTAATATACTATTATATAATTATACAGGTGCACTACATTCTATACATATTTTGAGGATCATCGTGTTGTTTGGTATGAATATATAATGTTAGATGAGGCTGCTATATGGTGTCTTCTATATTGCCACATATCGACTTAGATGTAGAATGTTTTCCCTTCCATGTCATGTAGATTTGTTCGAGTTTTGATTATGAACAGTCCCGCACATGTGTCATGTGGTATTTGTCACTTAATTACGTTTTATTATATGATTACACATTCACTGAGTACCCATTCCCTTTCATATTCCCTTTTCCAAAATGGCGGATTTTGCACTTCCTGTCTTGCGCAAGTGCTGACTGGTCGGCCCGATGGCTGTTCCCTCCCTCTGACGTCTCGGATCACGTGGGGCCCGCGTGTTTCCGTTTCGTCTAGAGGGGGCGCTGCCTCGGACATGACAGCCAGCCGGCGCACCCAATAGCTGTTGATCTGGCATGATATAAACATCACACAGTGACGTTGCCAGCCACGCCCCCTGAGGAAGGAGCAGTACGCTCCGAAACGCGCGTCGGGGTCCGGCCGGTGTATGGTTTACCCCATTCTGTCCAGGTAATATCGCAGACCCTTTGTAGGGTTTTATTATTATGAGCAATTGTTCCAGATTAGATACTTTCAATACTGGTTAGTTCTGTGTGTCTCGGTTCACTATGTATATCTATAGTATATTTACTTAATTAAGTATGACTCTTACATGAACTTCTTTGCGGTATGACCACATGGGGTTGTTTGCCTGGGAGATATGGGTGACCTACTAGGCCTTCTTTTCAGCCATTAAACATATTGCAGACCTATTCAAGAGAGCAGTCTGGCCTACTGATGAAGGCTTATGTGTGCAAGCCGAAACGTCTAAATTATTGAGACTGCAAATAAAATTCTTCACTTTGCAACAAGTTGAGTGCCAAAAATTTATTATTTTATCTATACTGGTGTGGGAACCTTCTTTTGTGCACCAACGCAGTAGTGCCACGATATATCTGTTGATGTAGTCTCTCTGTAGACTCTGGTACATGGTCAGTTTCTGTGAGCTGATGATGTCGATCTTCCACTGTATGGAGCATTATGTGGGGATAGGGGATGACTTTCTGTTTGTTGTGGATCTGACCGCTAGGACCCCCATGATCCTGGGAAACATAGCTTTGAAGAGCACCATGTAAAGAGCTGTGGTCAGTCATACGCAATGTGGTGCCATTCACATGTGGCTCTTCAAATAACTCCTTAAAGATAGTGATGCGGGGACAACAAAGTATAGCAAAAATTCACTGATCGGGGTGAGGAGTGTTATAGTTTGTGGGCTGGTGGGATTTGTGTGGCAGGGCTGCTTTTTTGTCCCAGTCTGGCCCTGTGCCAGGCCTACCATTGCCATTAATGACCCTTGTTCTGGATACTACTGTGTTGTTCTTCTATGTGCATGTGATGCCGCTGACATCCTTGTGTTTGGACACCTTTTTTTTTTTCTATTTATCTAAATCAAAATGTCCACTACTGTACTCAGTCTTAAAGGATAGATATGAGAATTTACTTTGTGTATGTGTGGGGGGGGGGCGCCATTTTGCTGTTCGCCTCAGGCAGCAGAGAGGCTAGATTCACCCCTGGGTGCTGGTGGCATTATCACAGATAAGCGCATTTGCCTTTCTACAAAAAATGCAGACAGGCTGTCTCTTAGAAAAATGAACAAGGGATGAATTGGACCTGACGTTTCGACACCACCAAATGATGACAGCAAAGCATAAACTCCAATTTAGTGTTTTTTTGGGAGGTGTATTCCCATGCCCCTCTTCACAACCAAACATGCATATACGCTTCCTGATTTTGGCTATTTGGTGTCCTCCTCATTCTCTTCATCCTCACTGTCCACCACCACTTCAACACCAGGGTGAACTTATTCAGTCATGCTCCGGCCACTCTGTTTTGGCAAGGGTGTTATGATGCCAGTCACCAAAATACAAAAAATATATACACCCCCACAGGGGAAATGTTTGCCAGCCCATACACAAAGTGTATGGGCATTCCAAGTCTAGGAGTCCCGCTCCTAGAAATTGGGCCTATTTTTTAATCAGGCCTTCCTCCACGTCTGATCATCCACCGCCACTAGATCAAAAGGGTTTACGTGTTCCTTGCAGCTACAGCCAGTGTCGCATTATTAACAAGGGTGGGTGGTTAGACAACGTGTGACCACCAGTGTTAACGTGTTCCGTGCTGCTACAGCCAGTGGTGACATTTTTTGTTAAGAGGCCCTCCTCCATGTTTCTTCCAAGGGGGATTGGGGTTATTGGGGTGCATAGCAGGGCAGGCCTTGCAGTCCGTGCATAAGAAAACAGAATGGGAGTACAAAATGAATAATGTGAAGTGGATTTTCATGGGCCCATCCAGTATGTGGGTTCAAAGGCTTATTGGGGTGCATATGACTTGGTAGTGTCACGTGCCCCATCCTGAGTGACACGGCCAGCAGGCCGGTAACTGATACAATAGGACGTGGCACGTGTAATTGTCCTATGTGACGCGGCCCGCAGGCCGGTAACTAATACAATAAGACAAGGGCCTAGGGAAAACCTGGGTAACAATAACAATGGTGGCCCTGCGAATGGGCAAGTGGAGACCTCCTGCGCTCCCCTGAGCCAGTGTCTCTACACTCCAAACGTTCCCTAGGCCGGTTCCGCACCGGGCGCCGATCAGGAATCTCAAACCCTGACTCGCCCTGCACCTAAACCCTCGCTAGGGAATTGGTCAGTGCGGAAACTAATCCCACCACTGCACTAAACACACATAAGGAAAAGTGACAAAACATGGGAACACCACTTAGCTTTGCTCTGTTGCTTACACTCCCAGCAACAGAGCCCACCACCTGCGTGAATCTTTTCCTCCACCGTGTCCGACATCTGGGTGCACTATCCAGAAACGGACCTTCTCAGCATCATAGTGCAGCCTTGGAGCAAACAGAATCCACTCCTGCGTGCAGCTGTCCAGAAACAGAGTCCCGCAAATGAGTCCAGCTTTTCTGCCAAAAAGTCCAGCATGCTTGAGTCCAGCTCTCAGCAACAACGTCCAGCATTTTGAGTGCAACTCTACACCATAGCTGCCACTCCACCAATCCATGCACAAACTCCTTGCTGACACCATAGCTGCGACTCCACCACGCCATGCCAGCACTCCTTGCAGACACCATAGCTGACACTCCAGGGATCTCAGAGCTGCCCGTGACTCTCCTTTAGCTCCATCCTTCACCCAGGCTTGCTTGCAAATGAATACTTTATCACCAACAGTGATTAACACACCTGATACTCTCTTATAGAGCTATCACACCTGTTACATAATTACGTGCACAAACCAAGATAACCAGAGTGTAATGACCCTAATGGCCACCGGGGGAAAACTACAACTGAAATCACCACAGTGCAATGAGCCTAACGGCCACCAGGGGCAAAACCACCTTTGGCACACAGCCAAGGGGAAAAAAAAAGGTTACTTTGTGCATTTACTCTGTCAGATCCAACCTGGATCGTGACAGGTAGCAGGGCAGGCCCTGCAGTTAATGCATAAGAAAACAGAATGGGAGTAAAAAATGTGAAGCGGATTTTCCTGGGCCCTGGGTTCAAAGGCTTATTGGGGTGCATATGACTTGGTAGCAGGGCAGACCTTGCAGTCAATGCAACATTTTTATGGAAGCCGGAAGCCCTCCTGGACATCTCATGAAAGGGGTATTGGGGTGCGTTGTAATTCTTGGCAGCCCATCCACTCACTGCATAGGCTGTAACTGTATCGGAGACCCACTGTTTAAATAATGTTGTCAGAGTTTCATGCCATTTTTACCGGTGCACCAAAAAACATACCAAAGCGGATTTTGCTGGGAAATATGTTAAGGTACATCCTTTCCAGGTTAATGACTTGTATATAAGGCAAAATAAAAAACCCCAGACCAAAATGTTCCTCCACCACTTGGGCTATGTTCAGACACAGTGATTTTGAAGCGTTTTTCAACTTTAATACGTTCAACCAAAACAAATGCATTCACTGGGAAATGTCATTGTAACATTTAGCAACCCTAGTTGGCCATGTGGTGTGTGACACATAAGCAGACATACAGTATCTTGTTTCATTTATGAAGGAGGGACTCAAAGTCACAGAGCCTATTTTTACCGGGGCATTAGGCAGCATTAATCTGCTTAAAGGGCAATTATTAAAAGGATAAAGCGGTCAAAAATGATGTTGAAGAGGCCGAACTTTAAAATTCTGTGTTCTAAAAGAAAGCAATTTTAACATCAACTGATCTTCACATTGCCATCAAAGGAATGAAAGAATCCACACTATCTATGAACAGAGAGACGATGCGGGAACACTTAGCTAATTTAAGTGAATTCAAATCTCCTGGTGCAAATGAATTACACCCTAGGGTACTGAAAGAGTTAGCAGAAGAAATTGCAGAACCACTAGCCAGAATCTTTGAAGAATCTTGAAAAAATAGAAGTCCAAGAAGATTGGAGAAGGGCAAATATTGTCCTTCAAAAAAGGAAAGACAGAGCCAGGATAGTACAGGCCAGTGAGCCTTACTTCTATACCAGGAAAGATATTTAAACAAATTATTAAACAGCATGTATGTAAGTACTTGGATAAGAATACTGTAATTAACCAGAGTCTGCATAAGTTTGCAGCAAACAAGTCATGCCAGACTGATCTAATTTCCTTCTATGATGGAATCACTGACTGGGTGGTTCAGAGAAATGCGGTAGATATAGTATATCTCAACTTCAGCAGAGCATTTTATAAAGTATCTCATATTATCCTTATTGGAAAAATGACAGAGTATGGGATTGACAAGGTTTTGGTTAGGTGGATTCATAACTGACTCAGTGATTGTGGCAATAAATGGTTGTGCATCCAATTGGATGAGTGTTTCAAGTGTGGTACCACAAGACTCTGCCCTGGCCCCAGTTTTGTTCAACATTTTTTATAAATGGTCTGGATAAGGGAACTGAAGGTAATCTAATCCAATTGTAGACTATGCAAAGCTAGGAGGGATAGCTAACACTGGAGAAGACAGAGAGGATTCAGAAGAATCTATATAAACTTGAACAATGAGCAGCGACTAATGGAAAAGTATTTAACAAGGAGAAATGCAAGATTCTACATCTGGGCATGAAAAATTAAAATGACATCGACAGAATGAGACGACTAGAACTAAGCAACAGCACATGCGAAAAAGACTTGGGTACACTAATGGATCACAGACTGCAGATGAGTCAAGAATGTGCAGCAAAAAAGGAAAATACAGTTCTGGGATGTATTAAGAGAAGCACAGAGTCTACGCCACGTGAAGAAATTATCCCCCTCTACTCCTCCTTGTTAAGGTCTTATCTGGAATACAGTGTCCAGTCCTGGGCACCATATTTTAAAAAAGACTTTGAAAAATACTTGGAGCAAGTTCAGAGAAGAGCTACCAGGATGGTAAGCGAAATGCAAAGTATGTCCTACAAGGAGTGGTTAAAGGATGTGGGAATGTTTAGCTTGCAAAATTGAAGGTTAATAGGAGACTTAATAGCTGTCTACAAATATCTGAAGGGATGGCATAGTGTAAAGGGATCATACTTATTCTTATTTGCACATGGAAACACGAGAAGTAATGGGATGAAACTGAAAGGGAGAAGATACAGATTAGATATTAGTAGAAAACTTTTTGACAGTGAGGGTGATCAATGAGTGGAACAGGCTGACATGAGAGGTATTGGGTTATCCTTCAATGGAAGTCTTCAGAGGCTGTACAGGCATCTGTCTGAGATGGTTTAGTGAACCCTGCATTGAGCATGGGGTTGGACACGATGACCCTGAAGGTCTCTTCCAACTCTTGACATTCTATAATTCTATGATTTAGTAACTAACTTACAGAACAATCAAACGTACTGACCCTCTATATCTATTTTCACTTTAGACACTCAAATTTGTGCAATAGAATATACTAACATACTAACTCCCCGAGAGTATGGAGAGTGCGTGTAGTGATAGTCGGCCTGTAACCACGTGTTATTTAGTAAGCAATGTTTCATAGATGTGTATCTTGCAGACAAATCAAGGCAGGTTTTTCGGTTTTAAAGATTGCCTGTGTTTTAACACTAGAAGAGCGACCCCTTATATTCCAGCTATTTTCACTTATGCTGCTATATTTAATGAAGTAGATACAGTGGGGAAGACAATTATTTGATACACTGCTAATTTTGCAAATTTTCCCACCTACAAAGAATGGAAAGGTCTGTAATTTTTATTGCAGGTACACTTGAACTGTGAGAGACAGAATCTAAAAATTAAAAAAAATAAATAAACAGAAAATCACATTGTATGATTTTTAAATAACTAAATTGCATTTTACTGCATGAAATATGTATTTAATCACCTACCAACCAACAAGAATTCTGGCTCTCACAGACTACTTATCTTTTCTTTAAGAAGCCCTCCTACTCTGCACTCATTACGTTATTAGTTGCACCTGTTTGAGCTCGTTATCTGTATAAAAGACACCTGTCTAAACACTCAACCAATCACACTCCAATCTCTCCACTATGACCAAGACCAAACAGGTGTCTAAGGACACCAGGGACAAAACTGTAGACCTATACAAGGCTGTGATGGGCTACAGGACAATAGGCAAGCAGCTTCGTGAGAAGGTAACAACTGTTGGCACAATCTTCCTCCATCTGTGCCTCCATGCAAGGTCTCAACTCATCAGGCAAGGATGATTCTGAGAAAGGTCATGAATCAGCCCAGAACTACACAGGAGGATGTGGTCAATGACCTGAAGAGAGCTAAGACCACAGTCTCAAACATTAGCATTAGTAAAACACTATGCTGTCATGGATTTAAATCCTTCAGGGCATGCAAGGTCCCCCTGCTCACGCCAGGACATTTTCAGAACCTTTTGAAGTTCGCCAATGATCATCTGGATTATCAAGAGTAGGCATAGGATAAGGTCATATGAGACCAAAAATAGAACTTTTTGGTATCAACTCCACTTGCCGTGTTTGGAGGAAGAAGGATGTGTACAACCCCAAAAACACCTTCCCAAACGTGAAGCATGGTGGGGGAAACATACTTTGCGGGTGCTTTTCTGCAAACAGTATAGGACAACTACACGTATTGAAGGGAGGATGAATGGGGTCATGTATCACAAGATTTTGGCCAACAACCTCCTACCCGCAGTAAGGGCATTGAAGATAGGTCACGGCTGGGTCTTTCAGCATGACAATGACCCAGAGCAACTAAGGAGCGGCTCCGTAAGAAGCATTTCAAGGTCCTGAAGTGGCCACACCTGAACCCAATAGAAAATCTTTGAAGGGAGCTTAAACTCAATGTTTCCAAGCGGCAGTTCCGAAATCTGAAAGATCTGGATAAGAACTGTATGGAGGAGTGGGCCAAAAATCCTTCTGCAGGTTGTGCAAAATTGGTCAAGAACTACAGGAAACACCTGACTTTAAATTTTGTCTTTCTATTGTATCACATACTTATTTCATGCAATAAAATGCAAAGGAATAATGTAAAAATCATACAATGTGATCGTCTGGATTTTATTTTTCGATTCTTTCTCTCACAGTTGAAGTGTACCTACGATAAAAATTACAGACCTCTCCGTTCTTTGTATGTGATAAAACTTGCAAAATTGGCAGTGTATCAAATACTTATTTTCCCCACTGTATATGTCGTTTGCAATATTCTATCGGCAGAGCATTTACGCTTTACATAGCTAATCGCATATTACAAGATTGTCAACAATATAAAATATACCCAAAAGCAAAAGAAAAGAGGAACCCCTCCAAAAAACCCTCAACCTTAAGAAGATATAAAACATTTTTCTCCGGGTGAGTGAGTGGGTGAAGTATTTTCAAAGTGGTCAATTTTAAAGTTGAAAAAATGGTGAATCATTCACTATTGAACCTATGGGAGTGTTTTTGAAGAATTAGTTTCTGCCACAGGATCTTAAATCCATAACATCCTGAATTTGTCGTGCAAGAGAATATCACTGCAATAAAAGAGACTAGCCTCTCCGACATTCACTTCAGACAAACAAGTAAAAATATCCTGTATCAAGCACTTGTTGATCCACACTATATTTTGGTATCAACATTGCATATGACATTGGCCTAATGAAGAACTTTGCAAAGACAATAAATAAAAATGTAAAAGCATTCAAATACCTCATTAATAAATTTTCAAAGTTGAGTGAAGCAAAGATAAAAGGAGTCTTTATTGGTTCAGAATCGTAAGCTTATTCAAGATGAGGAGTTTCTCCGTTTGTTGCAGTACAACGAAAAATATTAATGGGTAGCATTCACATTAATGGTGTCATGATCCAGGCCGGGTTTTGTATGCTGTCTCTCTTTTCCGGTCTGATCATGTCAAGAGTTAACTTTTTTCAGCCTCGTTCTGGCGTCAGGCCAGCTATTTCTCTCCACTGCATCCTGCTAGCGGTGTCAGTTATAGTTTCTGCCTACGGCGTGTGTAGCTGATTGTGCTTGCCCTGATTTGTCCTGCTGCTTTTGCTGATTGTACCCATGTCTGTTTATTCCTCTCTTCTCGTCCCAACTGTGTTCCCTTTTTGTGTTTTGACTCCCTGGTGTTTAACTTGGCTTGGACCCTTACTTGCAATTTGTCTCTGGCATATCTGCACCTGACCGGTATTAACCCATTTGGCTTGTTTCTGACTTTGTGCTTGTTTATTTCTTTGGTACTGCGCTACTGACTAATATCCACCCGGCTTGTTTGACTATTCCTCTGCTACCTGGTGGTAGCCTCACTGCTGGTCTGCTCTTGCTGTGTGCACTCCTTCCTCCACTCTATTGCCATCTAGTGGAGCTTGCATCTAACTAATTTTTTGGGAAATCAATAGAAGATAACTATGAAGAATTGTTGGAAAATCTCAAAACATATAAGGATCATGACTGTAACATGTCCTTGAAGGCTCATTTCTTACATTTGCATCTAGACTTTTTTTCACCAAACTGTGGAGCAGAGAGCGACAAGCACGGTGAGAGATTTCACCAAGATATTGAGGCTTTAGAGAAAATACATCAAGGAAAATGGAATCAATAAATGCTTGCAGATTACTGTTGGACAATTGTAAGGGATGATCCTATGTAGGAATACAAGTAACAAGCATAAATAGTTGTCACTGAATGAGAACAAAATTTTGTACTACATTTTGATTAATTGTGGTCAAATCTCCACTAAATAATAAGAAGATTGGCATAATAAAAAATTCTGAACCTTTTTATTAGCAAAAATAATAATTTTTCAATGTACTGAAAGTTTTATATATTAGTTAAATGTAGCTGGAAAAGGAAAACTTTAATATCATAGAAACAAGAGACAACTAAAAAAAAACTTATTGTGAGATTTGAATTCAGGAGGTCAAAATCATTAGGAAACGGCTCATTTCATGATTGAAACTGACAACTTTTGAAAATATGTAAAAACAGTGTTACATTATCTTAACGGTTCTTGAACGAGTCAGGTGGAAGGTACTGCTCACTCAGGACATGCATCCTCTGTGAAGGTCCCGGTATCTTCCTCTCCTGCTCCGTACCAACCATTTAGATAATTGTGGGGCTGGAGGAGAGCACAGTTCTCTCAGTAAAAAAGGACGGACACCTATCTTATTGTTCTCCTCTGTCACAGGAAGCTGCCTCCAGTCTATAAGACACACTCACTTATTAGCAAACCCTTAAGAAGATAGCTCTTTAAGAAGATACAATTTTTGGTTAAAACAAATCCAACATTCTAACCATGAAAAAGGCTTCTCCCCAATGTGATTGCTCTGATGTTTATTAAGAGTTGATTTCCATGTAAAACATTTCCCAGATTAAGAACATGAAAAATGTTTCTCACTTGTGTGACTGATCTGGTGAATTAGAAAGGATGATTTCCTCGAAAAACATTTTCCACATTCTAGACATGAAAAAGGTTTCTCTCCTGTGTGGGTTCTCTGGTGCACGATAAGTTTTGATTTCTCTGCAAAACATTTTTCACATTCAGAACAAGAAAAGGCTGCTCCTCTGTGTGGGTTCTTTGGTGACTAACAAGATGCTCATTTTTATTGAAACGTTTCCCACATTCTGAACATGAAAAAGGCTTCTCCCTTGAGTGAATATTTTCATGCATAACAAGATTCCATTTCTGGTTAAAACATTTCCCACATTCTGAGCATGAAAATGGCTTCTCCCCTGTATGAATTCTCTGATGTTTGATAAGACTTGATTTTTCTGAAAAATATTTCCCACATCCTGAACAGGAAAATGGCTTCTCCCCTGTGTGAACTCGCTGGTGACTAACTAAAACAGATTTCTGGTTAAAACATTTCCCACATTCTGAACATGAAAATGGCTTCTCCCCTGTATGAATTCTCTGATGTTTGATAAGACTTGATTTTGTTGAAAAATATTTCCCACATTCTGAACAGGAAAATGGCTTCTCCCCTGTGTGAATTCTCTGGTGATTAACAAGGTGTGATTTCTGCTTACAACATTTCCCACATTCTGAACAGGAAAATGGCTTCTCCCCTGTGTGAATTCTCTGGTGACTAACAAGGTGTGATTTCTGCTTACAACATTTCCCACATTCTGAACAGGAAAATGGTTTCTCCTCTGTGTGACTTCTCTGGTGTCTAATAAGCTTTGATTTCTGGTTAAAACATTTCCCACACTTGGAACAAGAAAAAATATTCTCTGCTGTGTGAATGTTTTGATGTTGAAGAAAAGACTTTGAGGGGAAAGCTATTTCCATATTCTGAACGTGAAAATGGCTTCTTTCCTTTAGGAGCAGTTCTTCTTTTATACTTATATTGTTACTTTGATTTTCCTTAGCAGTTGACAATGAACCAGAAGACAGGACCTGTTTCAAAGCATCAGATAACATATCGTTGCTGTAAAGGGATGATGGTATATATGGAGTAATGGCATTCACTTCATTTGTATCCTGTGGGATTTCAAGATCATCTGATCTAAAAAGTGAATATGTCCGTTGTCCCCCGGATCTTCTGGTACAGTCATCTGCCAAAAAAAAAAATATATATATTTTTGAATACAAGAAATCCTTGAAATTTATATTTTTTAACATTCCTACTTAACCAGCAGAGCGTGGTGTTCAACTGTTTATTCTGCCTCCAAAATATGGAATAAAAAGCCATCAGTGTTATGTAGGCGAAAACGATACCAATAAAAACTTCAACTCACCCCACAAAAACACATCATCTGACAAAGGAAAGACAGAGGTGTCCACATTATTATTGTCTCAAAGGCAACATGGCTTCCATAAACCAATCCAGCAATATCCGCTCTCCTAATGTCACATCTCCCCCCTCGGTTCTGAGCCTTGCAGTGTGCCCAAACTACATTTAGCATCCATGTATGTGGCATTACCATAGTGAGAAGAATCCACTTAATTTGTAGTATTTGTGTCTCCTGGAGCACAATCTGGGCACTGTGTGTTGGGTAATAAAACGGCAAATGTTAAATTTTCACTCTCCTACATCCACTGTGTGCTAATTTCTGGAAAGTAGCAATGGAGTCAAAATAGTTAATACTCCTATACTTTAACTCACAGTAGGTTAATAATTCCAAAATGGAGTCACATTATGGGGGTTTCCACTGCTCCAGTTTTCTGCCATTTTAGCATATTAGGGGTAATGGTGTGTCCCATCTCCTCTGAGATCTGCTCCTGTGACATCCGCTTCTGCTACCAAGCGCTGCCTTATTCATTCTGCAAGCAGCGCTGGTAATGGAATTGACATTTGAAACAGGAGACATGGGCGGCACAGGTGCTATCCAGTCACTAAAATTATAGTACAATCCAGTCAGGCATTATGGATGTGGGTGCTGTCCAGCTGAAGTAATCTGCCTCCTACTTAAGCTAATTAGAGAGCACCACACTACTAAAGCTCAAAGCATTTTGTTGAAAGCTGCCAGATACAGCCATGTGCTCCTCTGGTTCAGTCCTCTATGCTTAACTCCTGGCTTGTGTATTTGTTTCGTGTTGTGATCCAGAAATGTTCGCTGACTACTCTTGCATGTTCTGATTTTATATTTTCTCTGTCCTCCTGGGTCAAAGTGGCCCAAGCCTAGGGGTCTCTGTGTAAGTCTGGATCCAAGAAGAATGGTTAAAGGATGATGAGCAAGATAATCAGGAAAATGGAGTAGATAGTGCCAAGTCTGTTCATGGTGGACATCTTTAAAGCTGCCAGGTGACCATGAACAGTGCCCCCAATACATTGTGTCTGCAAACTATTCCAGCTGGAGACGCATTCAAATAGCTATATGGTGCTCCTTCCCTCCTGAACACTGCCATGTGCCCAGACAGTAGTGTACATAGGATATTATTGGACTCAAGAGAGAATGGAAAATAATTTCATCTGTTTTCTATTATCCTTTGAGTAATGTTTTGGGGGAGAACTGCAACACTAAACTGGACTTTAAATCATTTATGGTGCACCACTGGAGCTACTATAAGTCCTGACTAGAGATGAGCGACTGTCTTTTTTAGGGTTGAGCGAGTCGGGTTTCATGAAACCCGACTTTCTCAAAAGTCGAGTCAAACGAAATCGGGTGACTATCGTGAAAAGTCGAAGGTCCGACTGAAACACAAAACCCAATGCAAGTCAATGGGGAGCAAAGTCGGCAGGGAGTGGAGGACAGGAAACACACCTACATGCCGGACCGTTTTTTTTTTTTTTTTTAAAGTGCGCAAAATCTCTCTCTCTCTCCAGACGCTGCACATGTCATCTCGTTGCCCACAGTGTACGTCCTTGCTCAGTGGCTGAAAAAAGTCACGTGCAAGCATTCTGGGAAATCCGACTTTGGCGCTCGTTTTGCCGACCGCATGGCCGACTTCACGCTGTGGTCGGGTTTCGGTGGGCGAAACCCAACTTTACCATAAGTCGGCGACTTTTGAATCTGACCGACCAGTTTCGCTCAACTCTAGTCCTGACCAGAAGAGTAGAGAAAGTATTAGTGCTCCCCATTTCAGGAGAGATTGTGCAGTAATCTGAATTCCTTAGGATTGAAAACAGAATGTAATTTATGACATGGAGTGAATTCATGAAACCAGGGCTCGAGCCATGCCAACACATCTCCTGCAGGCGGGAATAAATGTATATTACAGCCATCAGCCACACACAGCTTAGAGATATATCATGGCACAGGTGTAATGGGTTTATGCAGTTTACAATCCTGTTTGAAGTTACGGTAGTTGGTTTTACAAGAAATTGAAGAGTCAGGATAAAGGGAAACTCTGCTATTGTACAGAAATTCACACTTGACCCAAACTGACTATTCAAGGTTGTCAATCATAAAAGCAAAGTTTGGCCAGAAAGACTGGACCTGGTCTTGTAGGGACCATATGAGCACATTCAGCAGCACAGAAGGGAGAGAAGGGAGATTCATCCAATGAGATGTCAGGATTCTAGGAAGCCAACAGCATCATTACCCTCCACTTTCTCTTAGAGGCCCATCATAATATTTTTCTTCAAGTGATTTTCTCAAATTGTCAGCACATTCTACGCTGTCATTTGGCTTTTTTAGTTTTCAGATCTGGGCAGGTAAGAGTCAGTGTCTTCTAATCCCAGGGGGTAGGTGGATCCTCCAGGTTGTAACTTCTACAGAAAAGGGCTTTCACAATTTTATAAAGTAAGTTGAACATTTTCAAATGGAGTAGCATGTTATGTTCTAGCAGAAAAATGGTGATCACACAATTATGATATGGCCAAAGTACACCACCAGTAAATCAGCCACAACCGGTGATTGAGGAGAATCTGTGACTTCTCTGCATTTAGTGGTTACTACTCACCTGGGTAGTCATATGTAGGAATCTCCTCTTTACACTGCTCATCACACCTCACACATGTTTCTGTAGTATTAATATAGGTCACATCTTCACCCTGAAAGAAATATTGTAAAAGTCACAGACAGATGGAGAAGTCACATCTATGATCAGCTCTAATCCTGCCATCTCCACCGTTCTCATCACACAAGTATAAAACATATAATACTGGTGGATAAAACAAGACTGAGCACAAGACCTTCACAGCCATCTACACATCATAGGGGAGATCTCATGACACCTTCTCTCCATCTACCTGATGATCCTGAGGAACATTGAGATCTTCTTGTTTACAGTCCTGTGGAAGAAGAGGACGGGGACATCTCTCTGGTGTTGTCCTCTTACTGGATAGATCTGGAGAAAACACATACAGGGACTGAATTCATTCTTTACATAGAGATAATTATAGGCCGTGTGTATTCAGTCCTCGTATTACCTGGTGATGTGAGGGGCTGGGGAACCTCCACCATGACATTCTTGTATACATCTTTGTGTTCTTCTAAATACTCTCACTCCTCCATGGAGAAATAGACGGAGACATCCTGACACCTTATAGGAACCTGACACATACAATGATACCGTCATCCCCCCGATCCCTTCACAGCATTACTGTATAATGTCCCAGCATTCCCAGCAGTGTCACCTCTCCAGTCAGCAGCTTAATCATCTTGTAGGTGAGTTCTAGGATCTTCTGGTCATTGATGTCTTCATGTATCAAGGGGTGAGGTGGAGGCTCCGTGATTGGGTTCAGGGGTCTTCCCCCTCCCTCAGACACAGGGTCCTGACAGCGCTCACTAGAGGTCTTCGTCACTACTGTGTAATCCTGGTAATGGAGAGACACATTAATAAATCTCACTACAGACATTTCCAGAGTCCTCACCTCTCCAGTTCTGTCCATCTGTTATTCCCATAGATAAGAATGATGTGATGTGACGTCATCAGAATCTCTCACCTCTCCAGTAAGCCGGAAGAGGATCTCTAGGGTGAGGTGTAATAGCCTCTCCGCCATCTTGTCTCTGTCCATATCCATCTGTGATGGGTAAATCAGGAAAATTCTCTAATTCAGAAGATCTCCACTGAGAGGATCAGATATTGTAGAGACCTGAATGAGAAGAAGATGAGCCGATGTAACATCATAAAAGTCTTGTGTAATAATACAATTACTGGAGATAATAAAGGAAACATATGAGGAGATTTATAATTTTACAGTATTTAGTTTTCTTCTAATAAATAACTAATAAGACCTACATATTTAGGCCACAGACAACAAGCAGTTTCTTGAAAGGGGCTGTAAGGCATCAAGAATGAGGATAAGTGACCATTTCTTATCTAGTGGTTTGGAGTCGGCAGCTGAATACATTCCTCATACACTCATCTTCCATAACGCCAATTCTCATCTCATTTCCTGACACTGGAATTGGCATTAGCAAAACTGCAGGAGATATTCATTACACGTGACATGAGAAATAGCTACCATATATACTCAAGTATAAGCCGACACCCGCCCTCCCCTAATTTTGCCACAAAAAACTCGGAAAACTTATTGACTCGAGTATAAGCCTAGGGTGGAAAATGTAGCAGCTACTGGTAAATTTCAAAAATAAAAATAGACACCAATAAAAGTAAAATTAATTGAGACATCAGTAGGAAATGTTCTTGAATATCCAGGTGGGGACACCGGCGCGCTATGATGGCCAGGTGCCAGTGTTGCCACTGGCTCAGGGACCCGACACCTCAGATATTCACCTGTCCCCGTTCCACCGCCGCGCGCCGCTCTGTCTTCCAGGTCCTCTGTCATTTTACTGTTCAGGCAGAGTTCACGCACTAACCACATCATCACGCCCTCTGACCTGAACGTCACAGCCAGAGAGGCGGTGGAATGGGTACAGCTGAATATCACATACACTTACCCCCTCCTGGCGAGGTCTCTGCAGCCCCTGCTTCTCCCACGGTATCCGGCAGCTCTTCCTTCCTTCAGTGGTCACGTGGTACCGCTCATTAAAGTCATGAATATGTGCATATTCATGGCTTTAATGAGAAGTATCACGTGATCGCTGAACACAGGTGCCAGAGACCTTGGGAGAAGCAGGGGCTGCAGAGACTGCACCAGGAGGGGGGCAAGTATGATCTGACACCCCTGCTCTCCCATCGATTCCCTGGTGTCTATGACTCGAGTATAAGCCAAGAGGGGGACTTTCAGCCTTAAAAAAAGGGCTGAAAATCTCGGCTTACACTCGAGTATATACGGTACTTCATGAGGAGGACGACATCTTCATCTTCTACTACGGCTCTAGGAACATATTTGGCCAGAGTCCGTCAGTGACTCCATCACCACCGGCAGTCTATATGAAGGTTTCCCGTCTTCCCCGCACTGTAATCTTCTATCACGTTAGATCTCATGTCTGAATCACACACAGAAGTTGGAGGCTTTTACAAAAGCTTTTTTGTTTGTAAGAACATCAACACAGGAGTTACTGAAGCCAATGTCTCCAAGTAACATGTTTTTTTTTCTGGATATGATGGGTTTTTTAGTATTTTTCCGAAGACTTCCATATATTATTTGAAAACACCCAAAAATAAATTTGGGGATAGAGGTACTGTGGGAACATAATTCTATATGTGGGAACCAAGAAAGGGGCTGTAAGGCATCAAGAATGATGATAAGTGAGCATTTCTTATCTAGTGGTTTGAGTGGTGGCATATTGTATGAGGCATCTTGTATTATAATGTGTATGGAGGATATCTATACTGCGGGAACATTATACTGTGTGGGGGCAAAGAAAGGGGTGCTGTATTGTGAGTGCAATACATGTTTCCTCTACAAAAAAAACCCCC
Organism: Dendrobates tinctorius; assembly: GCF_039654945.1. Lineage (NCBI taxonomy): Eukaryota > Metazoa > Chordata > Amphibia > Anura > Dendrobatidae > Dendrobates > Dendrobates tinctorius. Next base: position 13,072,648 of record NW_027361794.1, read on the forward strand.
TAAATATAACATTTTATCTATCTCACCATTGGATTAGAGCTGATACTATTAAGCTAAAATGACTAAACAGACCAGTGGCAGACACTGACAGCTTTGGGCCCCTTTGCAATAAATGGGTCTGGGCCCCCTAACTGCCCAGCCTACTGCTTATGATGAGAGCAATCTGGCTCCAAGCAATAGATCAGATTGCCCTCATTATCACCGCCCTGGTTAAGACAACTAGTGTCCATTACGTCAGTGACTAGAATACTGCAGACGCGGCTGACTCTCTAGTTAGCACATAACAGCAAGTGTGCAAAACGCCTCCTTGTGGTTATGCGATTACTGCGGGAATCGGCAGAGCCCAACCATGTAAATATTATATTCCATTATAGGTCTGGTATCTGATAGTATACTACAAATAAAAGTATGGAATAGTATAGAAGACTGCACTATTCCATACAACAGTATCATGTAAAAGACGTACTACAAGGAAAGCCCCCACACAGCTCTCCTGATAAACAATATTTGCCCCCCCCGCATAGCCTCCTATATACAGCATGAGCTCTCACATGGCCTAATATACACTGTGAGCTCTCACAGAGTCACCTATATACAGCAGTAGCACTCACAGAGCCTCAATATATACAATAGGAGGACTCACAGAAGAGCGCCCTATATACAGAAGGAGCCCTCACAGAAGAGCGCCTGTAACGGGGTCTACCAAGCTGGAGTACCTCTTTCAGTACCACCCAGTGTTTTCGGAGGTCCGCTCTGCGTTGGCTGGAATTCCTTGGTTACATGGGCGCATATAAAAGATCACTGCTTCTCCATGTATTTCCAGTCTGACAACACTTTACTCACAGGACACTGAATATATCACACAGATACAGAGGGCAGGCCAATAGAAAAGCGGCAGGCCAGACATACATTACAAAAGCCGCAGGTGGCCGGAGCCTGCCGATATTTACTGTGGGAATTACAAAGGTGGGGGGAGGGCAGACAAAAGGAGAATATCGTGTCCCCTCTGCCCAGGGGCGCAGCCTGTGGGCTGATGCATTAGGCACATGCATCTTACATAGAACCTATTATACATACATATAACGGCACAACATATTCTGGGTGCTGAGTGGTACTGTAGCACGTAACAGCGACCTATATACAAAAGGAGCCCTCACAGAAGAGCCCCCTATATACAGAAGGAGCCCTCACAGAAGAGCACCCTATATACAGAAGGAGCCCTCACAGAAGAGCCCCCTATATACAGCAGGAGCCTTCACAGAAGAGCCCCCTATATACAGCAGGAGCCTTCACAGAAGAGCCCCCTATATACAGCAGGAGCCTTCACAGAAGAGCACCCTATATACAGCAGGAGCCTTCACAGAAGAGCACCCTATATACAGCAGGAGCCTTCACAGAAGAGCACCCTATTTACAGAAGGAGCCCCACAGAAGAGCGCCCTATATACAGCAGGAGCCCTCACAGAAGAGCCCCCTATATACAGCAGGAGCCTTCACAGAAGAGCCCCCTATATACAGCAGGAGCCCTCACAGAAGAGCGCCCTATATACAGAAGGAGCCCTCACAGAAGAGCCCCCTATATACAGAAGGAGCCTTCACAGAAGAGCCCCCTATATACAGCAGGAGCCTTCACAGAAGAGCCCCCTATATACAGCAGGAGCCTTCACAGAAGAGCCCCCTGTTTACAGAAGGAGCCCCACAGAAGAGCGCCCTATATACAGCATGAGCCCTCACAGAAGAGCCCCCTATATACAGCAGGAGCCCTCAAAGAAGAGCCCCCTATATACAGAAGGAGCCCTCACAGAAGAGCCCCCTATATACAGCAGGAGCCCTCAAAGAAGAGCCCCCTATATACAGAAGGAGCCCTCACAGAAGAGCCCCCTATATACAGCAGGAGCCCTCACAGAAGAGCGCCCTATATACAGCAGGAGCCCTCACAGAAAAGCGCCTTATATACAGCAGGAGCCCTCACAGAAAAGCGCCCTATATACAGCAGGAGCCCTGACAGAAGAGCCCCCTATGTACAGCAGGAGCCCTCACAGAGGCTCAGAATATACAGCCCGATTTTCCACATAGCCCCCTATGTACAGTATGAGTCATCATATATCCTCTATATACAGGAACAAATCATACACACACACACACACAAAAAAAAAAAAAAAAAAACACACATACTCACCTCGCTCCCATTCCCCGGCGCTCCAGTTTTTGCTGTGTGCACTGATTCTCCGCACAGCAGAAGTAATGTAGTGTCATCATTGCATCTGCTGTCTCAGTCACACAGGCTGTAACTGGTTGAAGGAGTCAGTGGTTCTGTCCTCCACAGGGTGGATAAAAATCAATGTTTTTAAAAAAAAAAAACAAAACAAAAAAAAAACCGGATTTTTTTGATTTAAATCGGATTTTTTTCAATAAACTGCTTTTTGAGGAAAATATTTTACCATCCAAAGGTTCTTCCATCATGAGATAAAGCTGAGTTGTTTAACTCCGTAGAATAAAGGCTGTATATGTGTAACATTCACAATGCCATGCTCTTCCAGAGGTTTCTGTAGGATTAGTGGGCAGTTTCTCTCCTATATTATCACAGACGCTCGCTTTACTTACGCAGTTCTCAAAACTGAATTTGACTCCGCAGAGGTCCCAGCCTCTTCTTCACGGCAAAAATGTTACAACATGAACAGAGTTGAGAAAAAGACCTTAATCCTATTGTTCTACAAACCTATGAATACAGAATCAACCCCTTCAGTGCCAAGTCCAAGAAGTTAGACAATATGTTTCTGATTGTTTGGAGTGGAATAGATCTGCACAACACAAGAAGAATGTGAATCTAAGTGTGAGGAGGAGGAAGGGCAAGCAGACAAGAAAATGAAAGTGAAACTTTGAGCACAATACTGCAGCATAGCCACAGACAGACAAGTCTGGATCTGTTTGTGTGTACGATTTGAGGTTTATTACATTCTTTCCTTATAATGGCAGCAGGCCGTAAAAGAGACCCAGTTTGGGAATATTTTAATGAAGCTCCTTCGCCTATCGGTAAGGCAGGCATGCGTACAAAATGCAAACGATGCAACAAAGAGATGCAAGGCCTGGTGGCGCGAATGAGGCAACATCATGAGAAGTGCGGTGATGAAGATGACCAAAGAAACACTTCTGAACAGGCAGGATCTTCAGGTTGGTAAACATTTTTATTGAATCCTATTTCTAAAGACTGAACTGTCATGTGTGAGAAAAATTATATTTCTTATTATTACTGCATGTTACTGTCATTTGGTACAGTTATGAAGAAAAACAAATATTCCTTTTGGGGCAGGGGCAGTGATGTGTTGTGTACAATAAGCAGAAATTGTATAAACAATAAAATAACAGCATTGACTTTTTTGTTTAGGGGAATTCATGGATTCTGGAAACTATCCACCTCCAAGATCACCATCATCCTGTTCTACAGTTTCAGAGTTATCCATCCAGGATAGTGCTTCATTAGCAGCAGCAGCATCATCATCAGACACCCACAGCCACATATCACCATCACCCAAAAGGAAGAAAAAACCTTTACCTCCTGGAACCACCATAGATAGGTTTGTGATAAGAACTAGCAGATTAGAAAAAGAGTTGATTGATGAAAAAATTGCCCAGTTTATTTATGCAACGAACTCTTCTTTCTGTCTGACTGAGAACCCACATTTCATTAATATGGTTCAGTCACTGAGACCAGGATACAGTCCACCCAGCAGAGCTGATGTTGCAGGGAAACTGCTGGATCAAGTGTATGACAGAGAAATGGAGCAATGTGCAACAGCTCTAGAGGGTAAAATTGTTAACCTAAGTATTGATGGGTGGAGTAATGTCCACAATGATCCTATTGTATGTGCTTGTATAACAACAGAAGAAGGTAAAGTCTTCCTTGCACAAACAACTGATACTTCAGGAAATGCACACACAGCAGAATACTTACAAGAAGTGGCAGTAAAAGCTATAACGACATGTGAACAAAAATTCAAATGTCTAGTACGCAGTTTGGTCACTGACAATGCTGCAAACGTATCCAAGATGAGAAGAGATTTAGAAGAGCAGGGAGGGAATACAAAGCTGCTAATAACATATGGTTGCAGTGCTCATTTGCTGCACCTCTTAGCCAAAGACTTAAGTGTTCCAGAAATAAAGGCTAATGTTGTTGAAATTGCTAAATACTTCCGTAATAATCATTTTGCTGCAGCAGCTCTGAAAAGGATGGGTGGAACCAAGCTAACGCTCCCACAAGATGTTAGATGGAACTCTGTGGTGGACTGTTTTGAGCAGTATATCAAAAACTGGCCTATTCTGATGACACTTTGTGAAGAAAATCGAGATAAAATAGATGGCACTGTCACGGCCAAAATCCTCAACATTGGGCTTAAGAGAAATGTTGAACATATGCTGAGCTTCCTGAAACCCATCTCTCAAGCTTTAAACAAAATACAGAAAAATAGCTGTTTTATTGCGGATGCTGTTGAAATTTGGAAGGAACTGAGTGAACACTTAAAAACAGAACTACACATGGACAGAATTAAATTACAAGCAGTAAACAAACGAATGGGACAAGCACTGACTCCAGCTCATTTTTTGGCAAATATTGTCAATATCCAATATCAGGGTCAAAACCTAAGTGCTGAGGAAGAGGAGTTAGCTATGACATGGGTATCCAGCAATCATCCATCTTTAATGCCAACTATAATAAACTTCAGAGCTAAGGGGGAACCATTCAAGAAATATATGTTTGCTGAAGATATTTTAAGGAAGGTCACACCAGTAAACTGGTGGAAGTCACTTAAGCGCTTGGATTTAGAGACTGTTCAAGTAATGATTTCACTTTTAACAGCAGTAGCTTCTTCTGCAGGCGTTGAAAGAATATTCTCTTCCTTTGGACTCATTCATTCTAAATTGAGAAATCGGTTGGGACCCAGTAAAGCAGGAAAGCTTGTTTTTCTTTTCCAGATTATGAATAGGAACAAAGAAGAAGATGATGATGATGAAGATGACGACAAGTGAGCTACAGAGGACAGCAGGGACAGTAGTATTTAAGTTTTTCATGTGTCGGCTGGGCTGACAGTCTAAGTTTCTTAAAATATATATATATTTTGTTTAGCCAAATTAGTTAACAAACATGGATGTTTGTTTAAGCAAATAACTTATGCTGTAATGTTGTTATTGTTTCAGTTGAATAAATCTATTTAAATTGTTATTAAGGTCAGGATTATTTTTCTCCTTCCTAAGTACAACAGAACAGTGGTGTCCAAATATGAATGATTAACCCATTAAACTGGGGAGAAAAAAGTAATATAAAAAGTGATTCTAAAAATCTTCATCTACTTGCATGTTAAAGTAGCAAGAACTAGTTTAGGTAGAAACTTTGATTTAAATCACTGATTTAAATCAAGCCTTACTGACTAGTGATTTAAATCAGTTAGATTTAAATCAAATCCACCCTGGTCCTCCACCATTATATTCACTGCTATGGATATCCTGAAGATGCAGATGACGGTGATATCTGGATGCAGGTCGGCCATATTGTGCGACCTGCGGACCAATGTTTTCGGGCGTTCGGCTATCACAGATAGCCCGGTTCGATTTCCATATTTTGCCCAGGTCTGTTCTATATGAGCCGTATACTAATCTGTGTACTGGGTGTTATGTACTATACAATGTGCATATATACAGTGTTACATGCACCAAGCACTGATCAGGCTGCAGGACCTCACATTATAATGTATAGATATACTGAACATTGCAGGACGTCCTGGAGCCAAGCTCAGGGTCACACACTGCAGTCTCTGAGGATCACTGTGAATTATTGCTGCAGCTTGAGTTTACATACAGATCAGGTGACGCTGAAGCCAATTACCCCACTGACAGAGTGACCCTATCTGTATGTAAAGGGTCTGTCACACTAAGCGAGATCGCTAGCGATGTCGCTTAAGCGTCACCGATTTTGTGACGCAGTAGCGATATTGCTAGCGATATCACTATGTGTGATACTTACCTCCGACCGCTCCACCGCTGGTTATCGCCGATCGCACGAGAACGTCCTGGGCCGTTTCTCATCAGTGACGACGAGCGAAGCGGGCGGGAGGACGTCTTCATCGCTGCATCTGACAGGTAAGGAATGACCGCCGACCGCTGCTATGTCACTGGTGAGATCTGCCTGTTCGGAAGCTCACTAGCGACCACTTAGCGATGTACCAGCGATCCTGACCGGGTCGTTGTCGGGATCGCTGGTGCATCGCTAAGTGTGACGGTACCCTAAGTGTTAGATGGTGCAATAAATCTCACAGTGCAGATAGAGCCTCTGCAGAAAGCAGATAAGATGAAGCCCGTCACATACCTCCTGCCCCAGCTCCCTGGCTCTGCTGACCACATCTCTCCTCTCCCACATACCTCCTGCCCCAGCTCCCTGGCTCTGCTGACCACATCTCTCCTCTCCCACATACCTCCTGCCCCAGCTCCCTGGCTCTGCTGACCACATCTCTCGTCTCCCACATACCTCCTGCCCCAGCTCCCTGGCTCTGCTGACCACATCTCTCGTCTCCCACATACCTCCTGCCCCAGCTCCCTGGCTCTGCTGACCACATCTCTCCTCTCCCACATACCTCCTGCCCCAGCTCCCTGGCTCTGCTGACCACATCTCTCCTCTCCCACATACCTCCTGCCCCAGCTCCCTGGCTCTGCTGACCACATCTCTCCTCTCCCACATACCTCCTGCCCCAGCTCCCTGGCTCTGCTGACCACATCTCTCCTCTCCCACATACCTCCTGCCCCAGCTCCCTGGCTCTGCTGACCACATCTCTCCTCTCCCACATACCTCCTGCCCCAGCTCCCTGGCTCTGCTGACCACATCTCTCCTCTCCCACATACCTCCTGCCCCAGCTCCCTGGCTCTGCTGACCACATCTCTCCTCTCCCACATACCTCCTGCCCCAGCTCCCTGGCTCTGCTGACCACATCTCTCCTCTCCCACATACCTCCTGCCCCAGCTCCCTGGCTCTGCTGACCACATCTCTCCTCTCCCACATACCTCCTGCCCCAGCTCCCTGGCTCTGCTGACCACATCTCTCCTCTCCCACATACCTCCTGCCCCAGCTCCCTGGCTCTGCTGACCACATCTCTCCTCTCCCACATACCTCCTGCCCCAGCTCCCTGGCTCTGCTGACCACATCTCTCCTCTCCCACATACCTCCTGCCCCAGCTCCCTGGCTCTGCTGACCACATCTCTCCTCTCCCACATACCTCCTGCCCCAGCTCCCTGGCTCTGCTGACCACATCTCTCCTCTCCCACATACCTCTTACCCCAGCTCCCTGGCTCTGCTGACCACATCTCTCCTCTCCCACATACCTCCTGCCCCAGCTCCCTGGCTCTGCTGACCACATCTCTCCTCTCCCACATACCTCCTGCCCCAGCTCCCTGGCTCTGCTGACCACATCTCTCCTCTCCCACATACCTCCTGCCCCAGCTCCCTGGCTCTGCTGACCACATCTCTCCTCTCACACATACCTCCTGCCCCAGCTCCCTGGCTCTGCTGACCACATCTCTCTTCTCCCACATACCTCCCGCCCCAGCTCCCTGGCTCTGCTGACCACATCTCTCTTCTCCCACATACCTCCCGCCCCAGCTCCCTGGCTCTGCTGACCACATCTCTCCTCTCCCACATACCTCCTGCCCCAGCTCCCTGGCTCTGCTGACCACATCTCTCCTCTCACACATACCTCCTGCCCCAGCTCCCTGGCTCTGCTGACCACATCTCTCCTCTCCCACATACCTCCCGCCCCAGCTCCCTGGCTCTGCTGACCACATCTCTCTTCTCCGGCAGAGTGAAACAGACGCACAGGGGAGGTCAGATCACAGACACACAGGCTGCAGTGTCTGCAATACAGGGATGCCCGCCAGCACTTGTATACATCTAATACAGTGCCGGCACCGATAAACTGAAGCAGCAGAAAGCCGGGCCCCTGGCAGTACGCGCCTGCCTGCAAGGGTCCCCCTCCACCTCCAGGTCCCGATGCAGCTGCACCGCTTGAATCGGCGTTAGGTCCACCCCTTAAACAGACTGTCACCTCCATAAAGGGGCACTTTTCCATGTTTGTCAGAACTGACCGAGGATTATTAGAGGTGATAGTTTCCCCCAATTAGAAGGGACACCTGTGGGTATTGGGGTCATTTACCAGTAATGAGAATCTACGGCACCTACCTCCACCCGCAGAGCTGCACTCCACATAGAGAATAATGGAGCCTCCAGCACCAACCTCCACCCGCAGAGCCGCACTCCACATAGAGAATAATGGAGCCTCCAGCACCGACCTCCACCCGCAGAGCCGCACTCCACATAGAGAATAATGGAGCCTCCGGCACCGACCTCCACCTGCAGAGCCGCACTCCACATACAGAATAATGGAGCCTCCAGCACCGACCTCCACCCGCAGAGCCGCACTCCACATAGAGAATAATGGAGCCTCCAGCACCGACCTCCACCCGCAGAGCCGCACTCCACATAGAGAATAATGGAACCTCCAGCACCGACCTCCACGAGCAGAGCCGCACTCCACATAGAGAATAATGGAGCCTCCAGCACCGACCTCCACGCGCAGAGCCGCACTCCACATAGAGAATAATGGAGCCTCCAGCACCGACCTCCACGCGCAGAGCCGCACTCCACATAGAGAATAATGGAGCCTCCGGCACCAACCTCCACCCGCAGAGCCACACTCCACATAGAGAATAATGGAGCCTCCAGCACCGACCTCCACGCGCAGAGCCGCACTCCACATAGAGAATAATGGAGCCTCCAGCACCAACCTCCACGCGCAGAGCCGCACTCCACATAGAGAATAATGGAGCCTCCAGCACCGACCTCCACGCGCAGAGCCGCACTCCACATAGAGAATAATGGAGCCTCCGGCACCAACCTCCACCCGCAGAGCCACACTCCACATAGAGAATAATGGAGCCTCCAGCACCGACCTCCACGCGCAGAGCCGCACTCCACATAGAGAATAATGGAGCCTCCAGCACCAACCTCCACGCGCAGAGCCGCACTCCACATAGAGAATAATGGAGCCTCCGGCACCGACCTCCACCCGCAGAGCCGCACTCCACATAGAGAATAATGGAGCCTCCGGCACCGACCTCCACCCACAGAGCCGCACTCCACATAGAGAATAATGGAGCCTCCAGCACCGACCTCCACCCGCAGAGCCGCACTCCACATAGAGAATAATGGAGCCTCCGGCACCGACCTCCAACCGCAGAGCCGCACTCCACATAGAGAATAATGGAGCCTCCGGCACCGACCTCCACCCGCAGAGCCGCACTCCACATAGAGAATAATGGAGCCTCCATCACCCACCTCCACCCACAGAGCCGCACTCCACATAGAGAATAATGGAGCCTCCATCACCCACCTCCACCCGCAGAGCCGCACTCCACATAGAGAATAATGGAGCCTCCATCACCCACCTCCACCCACAGAGCCGCACTCCACATAGAGAATAATGGAGCCTCCAGCACCGACCTCCACCCGCAGAGCCGCACTCCACATAGAGAATAATGGAGCCTCCGGCACCGACCTCCACCCGCAGAGCCGCACTCCACATAGAGAATAATGGAGCCTCCGGCACCGACCTCCACCCGCAGAGCCGCACTCCACATAGAGAATAATGGAGCCTCCAGCACCGACCTCCACCCGCAGAGCCACACTCCACATATCTGGCTGCTCTGTGCACACAGGACCTGGGATGAGGTCACAGGAGGGGAGGAGTCAGGGGTCACATGATCAGGGGCCTCAGTGTATGCAGGACTCTGCTGTGCTGGTTGTCATGGTGCTGGATGAGGAGAAGTTTATGTGTGGGATCAGGAGGCGTTTACAGTGTGGATGTAGCAGAGCCATGTGTGTAAGATTTGTACGGAGCGGAGCCGTGTGTGTGTACGGAGCGGAGCCGTGTGTGTATGAGGTGTACGGAGCGGAGCCATGTGTGTATAAGGTGTACGGAGCGGAGCCGTGTGTGTGTACGAGGTGTACAGAGCGGAGCCATGTGTGTATAAGGTGTACGGAGCGGAGCCATGTATATACGAGGTGTACGGAGTGGAGCCGTGTGTGTAAAGAGTGGAGCCCTCTGTACAGAGCAGAGCCGAGTGTGTGTGGAGCTGCGTGTGTACGAGGTGTACGGAGCGGAGCCGTGTGTGTAAAGAGTGGAGCCTCCTGTACAGAGCCTTGTATTTGTATGGAACGGAGCCATATGTGTGTGTGCAGAGCCTTGGGTGTACGATGTTTACCTTGTGGAGCCGTATGTATACAAGGTGTATGGCTGGTATCACACATGTGAGAAACTCGGACGAGTGTCGCATGTTAATACCCGGTACTCGTCCGAATTTCTCGCATGTGTGATCCCAGCCTATGGCGCGGAGCCATGTGTGTAGAATCATAGAAGCGTTAGCGTTGGATGGGACCTCTATGATCATCGTGTCCAACCCCCTGCTCAAAGCAGAAGTCACTAAACCAAGTCAGATAGATGTCTGTTCAGCCTCTGTTTGAAGACTTCCATTGGAGGAGAACTCACCACCTCTTGTGGCAGCCTGTTCCACTCATTGATCACCCTCACTGTTATGTCCAAAATAATTGCTGTGTAGAAAGTTTTATTTTTTTGTGTCTTAGGCTACTTTCAGACTTGCGTTAGGAAGCGCAGCTAGTGCCGCCGCTAGGCCCCACCCCTGGCCTCTGGTCAGCTCCTAATATGGGCGCATGACGCTGCATGCGACCAGCGTACCCTATATCTAGCGTTGGGTATGCTGCTGGCCGTGTGCTGGTATGTTTTTGACGGCGCATGTGCCGGTGCAAAAAGGGAGCATGTGTCTGCAAAAACATACCAGAGCTCGGCCAGTGTACCCAACGCTAAATATAGGGTACGCTGGTCGCATGCAGCGTCATGCGCCCATAGGAGGAGCTGACCGGAGGAGGCACGGCCAGAGTGGAGCTTAGCGGCGGCCCTGCGCCTCCTAACACAAGTCTGAAAGTAGCCATAGTTATTAGACATTTTTTCTGTGTATATTTGTTAGGGCTGGCAGAACGCACCAAATTATAAAATAATAGTAGGTGCATTCGCAGCCCGGGGTCCACCGTGCAGAGGTGGTACACTGCTGCTAAATAATGGCGGGAGAATCTAGCTGTGTGAAACCAGTCACACATGGGTTACGTCACCCAATGTGAACAGGGGCAAACTCTGTTAATGCACAGAGCCCCACAACCGCTGAACGTAGATGCTGGAGCCTGTTAAGCTCACAGAGCCCAGCCAAAAGAACACACAGTGTACGGCCATAGAACTCTACCCCAAGGACACGGGGTTAGAGTCCTTCTAGGCCCACTGAGCGTGCGGCGTCGCTGCCACGAACGCCGCTATAGACGCTGGCAATGGAGCATGTGCACTGAGGCGTGCCGAGTCCCTGGTGAGGACAGATGCCTGACTCAACCTCTGACCTGCCTAAGCCTGGGCGCTAGCAGGCTAGGCTGCACAACACATGCGTACCAAGGGTAGGGATTTCTTAATGAGTCAGTCACCAGAGACCTTCATACGTGCATACATCACTGACTCCACATAGTCTGTAAATACAATCTATACTAGCGCATGGGCGAGCGGCCATGCGAACCTTTTATAGCCGCGAGTGACCGGGACCTGCCTGGCTTCTCGGATGGGCCAATCCGAACACGAGCAGGACCTGAGCACGTGACCCTCGATCTCCAATGGGAGATCACTCCACAGGCATGCTCAGTGGCCCGACATGGAGACTTAGTCCCTGGAGAATCTCGCTGCTGAGCCGCATGTATTGTCATAGCTGTGCCAGAGGTGGCAGCAGCAAGCAAACCCATGGTGCTGATCTGGGCAGAGCGCCTGGGCCAATGAGTTTGCTGAGCAATCTCCTCTGCAGCAGGAGAGGAATGGGAGACTGCTGGAAGTAAGGCTCGGGATTCTTGCTGTACAGTGACAGAAATCTGATGCCAAACAATATTAATCCTTCCTATACTATTGTATGGTAACAGCACCATCTGCTGGCAGTTTAAAGTATACATTCTAGTGCATTTTGCAACGTATTATAGGAAGTTTGTAGGGCATTGTGGGATAGTTCCTGTTGCATTGTGGTCTTATTATGACATTGTGAAGGGAACAGCAGCCATTGTTCCTCCATGCTTCTGAGGAAAAAACACATCACTCGTTTTCTGCATGTTCTTTGTAAACAGTCTGCTCTAAGCATTGTTGGTAAGTCACTATATGTGTTACAGCCCTGTGTTTATCAGTGTGTTTTCTGTATTAAATAGGTAATCATCAGCTTGTATTTTACCTCATATTACTGTGTATTGCAGACTATCTGTATTTTAAACATTGTACAGTTATATATTCTGAAATGTTCCTGTTATTGCATCCTATAGTTTCACCCTTTCCTGTAACATCTGCAATCAATAAAAGAAGGTTACAACTTACAGCCTCTTTTTCTTAAAGAAGACAGAGGGTTTAGCTACATGTCTCACTACATACCATGCTAAAGTGTATGAGGACAGTACAGTGAAACAACTGCTGAGAACAAGCTCAAAAGATCTGATGATACGGAGCCCGCCATTATCCAAGCATACGGTTATTGCATACAAATATTGCAGCAACCTTCTAATGGTCGCACCGAATAATCGGACCATCCGGAGGCCGCCATTATCCATGCAGAGCCGACACAGGGATATTGCAGCGGTCCCCCAACCATTGAATCATCTCTCGAGGACGGGCAACCCCTGTCAAGATGAGATCACGAGTTGGTTTCTCCAAGATGTAATGTCAACAATGCCTCCGCTATTGCCCACACAAAAGCTAAAGTGGCGAAAGCACGAAGTACGGATGCTGAGCAAGAGATAGAATTGAAACTACAACAAGCGTCCCTGGATGCGGAAAAAGCACGCCAACAAGCATGCCTGGAAGAAAAGAAAGCACGCCAATAAGCATGACTGGAAGAAGAGAAAGCATGCCAACAAGCATGCCTGGAAGAAGAGAAAGCATGCCAACAAGCATGACTGGAAGAAGAGAAAGCACGCCAACAACCATGACTGGAAGAAGAGAAAGCACACCAACAAGCATGACTGGAAGAAGTGAAAGCGCGCCAACAAGCATGACTGGAAGAAGAGAAAGCACGCCAACAAGCATGACTGGAAGAAGAGAAAGTACGCCAACAAGCATGACTGGAAGAGAAAGCGAGCCAACAAGCATGACTGGAAGAAGAGAAAGCGCGCCAACAAGCATGACTGGAAGAATAGAAAGCGCGCCAACAAGAATGACTGGAAGAAGAGAAAGCACGCCAACAAGCATGACTGGAAGAAGAGAAAGCAGGCCAATAAGCATGACTGGAAGAAGAGAAAGCATGCCAACAAGCATGACTGGAAAAATAGAAAGTGCGCCAACAAGCATGACTGGAAGAAGAGAAAGCATGCCAACAAGCATGAATGGAAGAAGAGAAAGCGCGCCAACAAGCATGACTGGAAGAAGAGAAAGCACGCCAACAAGCTTGACTGGAAGAAGAGAAAGCACGCCAACAAGCATGACTGGAAGAATAGAAAGCGCGCCAACAAGAATGACTGGAAGAAGAGAAAGCACGCCAACAAGCATGACTGGAAGAAGAGAAAGCAGGCCAATAAGCATGACTGGAAGAAGAGAAAGCATGCCAACAAGCATGACTGGAAAAATAGAAAGTGCGCCAACAAGCATGACTGGAAGAAGAGAAAGCATGCCAACAAGCATGAATGGAAGAAGAGAAAGCGCGCCAACAAGCATGACTGGAAGAAGAGAAAGCACGCCAACAAGCATGACTGGAAGAAGAGAAAGCAGGCCAATAAGCATGACTGGAAGAAGAGAAAGCACGCCAACAAGCATGACTGGAAGAATAGAAAGCGCGCCAACAAGAATGACTGGAAGAAGAGAAAGTACGCCAACAAGCATGACTGGAAGAAGAGAAAGCAGGCCAATAAGCATGACTGGAAGAAGAGAAAGCATGCCAACAAGCATGACTGGAAAAATAGAAAGTGCGCCAACAAGCATGACTGGAAGAAGAGAAAGCATGCCAACAAGCATGAATGGAAGAAGAGAAAGCGCGCCAACAAGCATGACTGGAAGAAGAGAAAGCACGCCAACAAGCTTGACTGGAAGAAGAGAAAGCACGCCAACAAGCATGACTGGAAGAATAGAAAGCGCGCCAACAAGAATGACTGGAAGAAGAGAAAGCACGCCAACAAGCATGACTGGAAGAAGAGAAAGCAGGCCAATAAGCATGACTGGAAGAAGAGAAAGCATGCCAACAAGCATGACTGGAAAAATAGAAAGTGCGCCAACAAGCATGACTGGAAGAAGAGAAAGCATGCCAACAAGCATGAATGGAAGAAGAGAAAGCGCGCCAACAAGCATGACTGGAAGAAGAGAAAGCACGCCAACAAGCATGACTGGAAGAAGAGAAAGCGCGCCAACAAGCATGACTGGAAGAAGAGAAAGCGCGCCAACAAGCATGACTGGAAGAAGAGAAAGCGCACCAACAAGCATGACTGGAAGAAGAGAAAGCGCGCCAACAAGCATGACTGGAAGAAGAGAAAGCGTGCCAACAAGCATGACTGGAAGAAGAGAAAGCACGCCAACAAGCATGACTGGAAGAAGAGAAAGCGCGCCAACAAGCATGACTGGAAGAAGAGAAAGCATGCCAACAAGCTTGACTGGAAGAAGAGAAAGCACGCCAACAAGCATGACTGGAAGAAGAGAAAGTACGCCAACAAGCATGACTGGAAGAGAAAGCGCGCCAACAAGCATGACTGGAAGAAGAGAAAGCGCACCAACAAGCATGACTGGAAGAAGAGAAAGCGCGCCAACAAGCATGACTGGAAGAAGAGAAAGTGTGCCAACAAGCATGACTGGAAGAATAGAAAGCGCGCCAACAAGCATGACTGGAAGAAGAGAAAGCGCGCCAACAAGCATGACTGGAAGAAGAGAAAGCACGCCAACAAGCATGACTGGAAGAAGAGAAAGCAGGCCAACAAGCATGACTGGAAGAAGAGAAAGTATGCCAACAAGCATGACTGGAAGAAGAGAAAGCACGCCAACAAGCTTGACTGGAAGAAGAGAAAGCACGCCAACAAGCATGACTGGAAGAAGAGAAAGTACGCCAACAATCATGACCAGCGTCGGACTGGAACACCTTGGGCCCACCAGAGAAAATCATTCTTGGGGCCCACTACGTAGCTGCATAGAGTTAAAAACCAGACCACCAATTATGCGGTAAAACACGCTAATATCCGGGTATAATATAAGGTTGTACATGTCTTAATTATGTAGCAGGAGTTGGGGTAGCCCCCTCATATAATATAAAGCAGCCCCCTCACATAGTATAATGAAGCCATCTAATAGAATATAATGCAGCCATCTCATAGAATATAATACTGCCCCCCTCATAGGGTATAATACTGCCCCCCTCATAGGGTATAATGCAGTATAATGCACCCCCTCATAGGGTATAATGCTGCCCCCTCATAGGGTATAATACTGCCCCCCTCATAGGGTATAATACTGCCCCCCTCATAGGGAATAATGCACCCCCTCATAGGGAATAATGCTGCCCTCCTCATAGGGTATAATGCTGCCTCCTCATAGGGTATAATGCCCTCCTCATAGGGTATAATGCTGCCTCCTCATAGGGTATAATACTGCCCCCTTCATAGGGTATAATGCTGCCCCCTCATAGGGTATAATGCTGCCCCCTCATAGGGTATAATGCTGCCCCCTCATAGGGTATAATACTGCCCCCCTCATAGGGTATAATGCTATATAGATATATAGATATAGAGTTAGATAGATATAGATAGAAAGATAGATGTAGAAATAGATAGATATAGAGATAGATAGTAGATAATGGATAGAAAGTAGATAATGGATAGATATAGATAGAAAGATTCATAGAGATAGAGATAGATAGAGATAGATATAAAGATAGATATAGAAAGATAGATAGATCGATAGGTAGATAGATATAGAGACAGATAGAAAATAGATAATGGATAGATAGATAGATAGATAGATAGATAGATAGATATAGAGATAGATAGCTATAGATAGAAAGATATAGAGATAGATAGATATATAGATAGAGATAGATAATAGATAGAGATATACAGATATAATAATGATAATAATAATAATAATAATAATATAGACATATATAGATAGATATAGAGATAAATATATATAGATAGATGGCTATAAATAAAAATAGATATAGAGATATATATAGAGAGATAATAGATATAGAGATAGATAGATAGATATAGAGACAGATAGCTATAGAAAGATAGATATAGAGATAGATATAGAGATAATATCTAGATATAGAGATATGTATAGAGATAGATAGATATAGAGTTAGAAAGATAGATAGATATAGAGAGAGATAGAGATAGATAGAGATAGCTAGATAGATAGATATAAATAATAGAGATAATAGATAGATATAATAGATAGATATAGAGATAGATGGATAGATCAATAGATAGATAAAGAGAGAGAGATAGAGATAGATAGATAATGAGATATAGAGATAGATATAGAGATATAGTGTTAGATAGAAAGATAGATATAGAGACAGATAGATATAGAGATAGATATGGATATAGAGATAGATATGGATATAGAGATAACAGATAGATATAGAGATAGATAGATAGATAGATATAGAGATAATATATAGATAGATATAGAGATAGCTATAGAGAGAGATATAGAGATAGATATAGAGAGAAACAGATATAGATATAGAGATAGATATAGAGATAGATAGGTAGATAGATATAGAGATAATAGATAGATATAGAGATAGATAGATATAGATATAAAGATAGAGAGAGCGGTAGATAGAGAGAGATAGAGAGATAGATAGATACAGAGATCGATAAATAGATAGAGAGATAGATATAGATATAGATAATAGATAGAGATAGATAGATAAAGATAGATAATAAATATAGAGATAACAGATAGATATAGAGATAGAGTAAGATAAAGATATAGAGATAGGTAGATATAGATAATAGAGATAGCTAGATAGATAGACATAATAGATAGATAGAAAGATAGATATAGAGATAGATGTAGAGATAGAAAGATAGATATAGAGCGATAGATAGAGATAGATATAGATAATAGAGATTAATAGATAGATAGAGAAAGATAGATAGATATAAAGATAGATATAGAGATAGAAAGAAAGATAGATAGATATACAGAGAGATAGATATAGAGATAAATAGATAGATAGATATAGAGAGAGATATAGAGAGAAATAGATATAGATATAGAGATAATAGATATATATAGAGATAGATAGATATAGCTATAGAGAGAGATAGATACAGAGAAAAGATATAGAGATAAATAGATAGAGATAGATAGATAGATATATAGAAAGATAGATATAGAGATAGAGCGATAGATAGATATACAGAGAGATATATATAGAGATAGATAGAGATATATAGATAGATAGCTATAGAGAGAGATAGAGATAGATATAGAGAGAAATAGATATAGATATAGAGATAGATAGAGATAGATATATAGATATAGATATAAAGATAGATATAGAGATAGATATAGATATAGAGATAGAGCGATAGATAGCGAGAGATATAGATATAGAGATAGATAGATACAGAGAAAAGATATAGAGATAGATAACGGATAGATAAATAGATAGGTATAGAGATAGATAGATATAGATATTAGATAGAGATATATATAGATAAAGATAGATATAGATGGTAGCTAGATAGATAATAAATATAGAAATAATAGATATAGAGATAAATAGACATAATAGATAGATATAGAGATATATATAGAAAGATATAGAGATAGATAGATAGATATAGAGATATATATAGAAAGATATAGAGATAGATAGATATAGAGATAGATAGATATAGAGATAGATGTAGAGATAGAAAGATAGATATAAACATAGAGCGATAGATAGAGATAGATATAGAAATAGATAGATATAGATAATGGATAGAGATAGATATAGAGATAGATAGATATAGATAATAGATAGAGATAGAAAGATAGATAGATAGATATGAGAGATATATAGAGATAGATAGATAGAGAGAAACAGATAGAGAGAGCGAGAGAGATATAAAAAACAAACAAAACACAATACTCACCTCTCCTCCTCGCTCCCACGCTGATCCCGGCTTCAGTGTCAGGAGCTGCCCCCTCTGCCAGACACACAGCGGGTGCGCGATGTAGTGACGTCATCGCGCACTGGCTGTGAGCCAGGAGCAGAGAGGACTGAGGGCGGCGCCGGCCCTGATGCAGAGAGGCTTACTGGGCTGGGGGCGGGGCCTCTGGGGGTGGAGACCTGAAATGATATTCACTGCTTCGCAGTGAATATTCATTTCTCTTTAGCAGCGGGGACAGGGGCTCCTGCCTCCTGACACCCTCTGCTGCTCCGCTGGCAGGGGCCCCCCTAGCAGCTGCATGGTGTGCGACACACCACTGGCTGGGGGCCCCTGGAGCAGCGGGGGCCCTAGGCAACTGCTGGCCCTGTATGCCAGGAGGTGCCAGGGCCCACCAGATGCCAGGGCCCACCGGAGAATCCACCGGTTCCCCGGTGGGCCAGTCCGACGCTGAGCATGACTGGAAGAGAAAGTGAGCCAACAAGCATGACTGGAAGAAGAGAAAGCGTGCCAACAAGCATGACTGGAAGAAGAGAAAGTGTGCCAACAAGCATGACTGGAAAAAGAGAAAGTGTGCCAACAAGCATGACTGGAAGAATAGAAAGCGCGCCAACAAGAATGACTGGAAGAAGAGAAAGCACGCCAACAAGCATGACTGGAAGAAGAGAAAGCAGGCCAATAAGCATGACTGGAAGAAGAGAAAGCATGCCAACAAGCATGACTGGAAAAATAGAAAGTGCGCCAACAAGCATGATTGGAAGAAGAGAAAGCATGCCAACAAGCATGAATGGAAGAAGAGAAAGCGCGCCAACAAGCATGACTGGAAGAAGAGAAAGCACGCCAAACAAACTTGACTGGAAGAAGAGAAAGCACGCCAACAAGCATGACTGGAAGAAGAGAAAGTACTCCAACAAGCATGACTGGAAGAGAAAGCGCGCCAACAAGCATGACTGGAAGAAGAGAAAGCGCACCAACAAGCATGACTGGAAGAAGAGAAAGCGTGCCAACAAGCATGACTGGAAGAAGAGAAAGTGTGCCAACAAGCATGACAGGAAGAATAGAAAGCGCGCCAACAAGCATGACTGGAAGAAGAGAAAGCGCGCCAACAAGCATGACTGGAAGAAGAGAAAGTACGCCAACAAGCATGACTTGAAGAAGAGAAAGCACGCCAACAAGCTTGACTGGAAGAAGAGAAAGCACGCCAACAAGCATGACTGGAAGAAGAGAAAGTACGCCAACAAGCATGACTGGAAGAGAAAGCGCGCCAACAAGCATGACTGGAAGAAGAGAAAGCACACCAACAAGCATGACTGGAAGAAGAGAAAGCACGCCAACAAGCATGACTGGAAGAAGAGAAAGTACGCCAACAAGCATGACTGGAAGAGAAAGCGCGCCAACAAGCATGACTGGAAGAAGAGAAAGCACGCCAACAAGCATGACTGGAAGAAGAGAAAGCACGCCAACAAGCATGACTGGAAGAAGAGAAAGCACGCCAACAAGCATGACTGGAAGAAGAGAAAGCGCGCCAACAAGCATGACTGGAAGAAGAGAAAGTGTGCCAACAAGCATGACTGGAAGAAGAGAAAGTGTGCCAACAAGCATGACTGGAAGAATAGAAAGCGCGCCAACAAGGATGACTGGAAGAAGAGAAAGCACGCCAACAAGCATGACTGGAAGAAGAGAAAGCAGGCCAATAAGCATGACTGGAAGAAGAGAAAGCATGCCAACAAGCATGACTGGAAGAATAGAAAGCGCGCCAACAAGCATGACTGGAAGAAGAGAAAGCATGCCAACAAGCATGACTGGAAGAAGAGAAAGCATGCCAACAAGCATGACTGGAAGACTAGAAAGCGCGCCAACAAGCATGACTGGAAGAAGAGAAAGCGCGCCAACAAGCATGACTGGAAGAGAAAGCGCGCCAACAAGCATGACTGGAAGAAGAGATAGCATGCCAACAAGCATGACTGGAAGAAGAGAAAGCACGCCAACAAGCATGACTGGAAGAAGAGAAAGCGCGCCAACAAGAATGACTGGAAGAAGAGAAAGCGCACCAACAAGAATGACTGGAAGAAGAGAAAGCGCGCCAACAAGCATGACTGGAAGAAGAGAAAGCACGCCAACAAGAATGACTGGAAGAAGAGAAAGCACGCCAACAAGCATGACTGGAAGAAGAGAAAGCGCGCCAACAAGAATGACTGGAAGAAGAGAAAGCGCGCCAACAAGCATGACTGGAAGAAGAGAAAGCGCGCCAACAAGCATGACTGGAAAAAGAGAAAGCGCACCAACAAGCATGACTGGAAGAAGAGAAAGCGCGCCAACAAGCATGACTGGAAGAAGAGAAAGCGTGCCAACAAGCATGACTGGAAGAAGAGAAAGCACGCCAACAAGCATGACTGGAAGAAGAGAAAGCGCGCCAACAAGCATGACTGGAAGAAGAGAAAGCACGCCAACAAGCTTGACTGGAAGAAGAGAAAGCACGCCAACAAGCATGACTGGAAGAAGAGAAAGTACGCCAACAAGCATGACTGGAAGAGAAAGCGCGCCAACAAGCATGACTGGAAGAAGAGAAAGCGCACCAACAAGCATGACTGGAAGAAGAGAAAGCGCGCCAACAAGCATGACTGGAAGAAGAGAAAGTGTGCCAACAAGCATGACTGGAAGAATAGAAAGCGCGCCAACAAGCATGACTGGAAGAAGAGAAAGCGCGCCAACAAGCATGACTGGAAGAAGAGAAAGCACGCCAACAAGCATGACTGGAAGAAGAGAAAGCAGGCCAACAAGCATGACTGGAAGAAGAGAAAGTATGCCAACAAGCATGACTGGAAGAAGAGAAAGCACGCCAACAAGCTTGACTGGAAGAAGAGAAAGCACGCCAACAAGCATGACTGGAAGAAGAGAAAGTACGCCAACAAGCATGACTGGAAGAGAAAGCGAGCCAACAAGCATGACTGGAAGAAGAGAAAGCGCGCCAACAAGCATGACTGGAAGAAGAGAAAGTGTGCCAACAAGCATGACTGGAAAAAGAGAAAGTGTGCCAACAAGCATGACTGGAAGAATAGAAAGCGCGCCAACAAGAATGACTGGAAGAAGAGAAAGCACGCCAACAAGCATGACTGGAAGAAGAGAAAGCAGGCCAATAAGCATGACTGGAAGAAGAGAAAGCATGCCAACAAGCATGACTGGAAAAATAGAAAGTGCGCCAACAAGCATGACTGGAAGAAGAGAAAGCATGCCAACAAGCATGAATGGAAGAAGAGAAAGCGCGCCAACAAGCATGACTGGAAGAAGAGAAAGCACGCCAACAAGCTTGACTGGAAGAAGAGAAAGTACTCCAACAAACATGACTGGAAGAGAAAGCGCGCCAACAAGCATGACTGGAAGAAGAGAAAGCGCACCAACAAGCATGACTGGAAGAAGAGAAAGCGTGCCAACAAGCATGACTGGAAGAAGAGAAAGTGTGCCAACAAGCATGACAGGAAGAATAGAAAGCGCGCCAACAAGCATGACTGGAAGAAGAGAAAGCGCGCCAACAAGCATGACTGGAAGAAGAGAAAGTACGCCAACAAGCATGACTGGAAGAAGAGAAAGCGCGCCAACAAGCATGACTGGAAGAAGAGAAAGTATGCCAACAAGCATGACTTGAAGAAGAGAAAGCACTCCAACAAGCTTGACTGGAAGAAGAGAAAGCACGCCAACAAGTATGACTGGAAGAAGAGAAAGTACGCCAACAAGCATGACTGGAAGAGAAAGCGCGCCAACAAGCATGACTGGAAGAAGAGAAAGCACACCAACAAGCATGACTGGAAGAAGAGAAAGCACGCCAACAAGCATGACTGGAAGAAGAGAAAGTATGCCAACAAGCATGACTGGAAGAGAAAGCGCGCCAACAAGCATGACTGGAAGAAGAGAAAGCACGCCAACAAGCATGACTGGAAGAAGAGAAAGCACGCCAACAAGCATGACTGGAAGAAGAGAAAGCACGCCAACAATCATGACTGGAAGAAGAGAAAGCGCGCCAACAAGCATGACTGGAAGAAGAGAAAGCGCGCCAACAAGCATGACTGGAAGAAGAGAAAGCGTGCCAACAAGCATGACTGGAAGAAGAGAAAGTGTGCCAACAAGCATGACTGGAAGAATAGAAAGCGCGCCAACAAGAATGACTGGAAGAAGAGAAAGCACGCCAACAAGCATGACTGGAAGAAGAGAAAGCAGGCCAATAAGCATGACTGGAAGAAGAGAAAGCGCGCCAACAAGCATGACTGGAAGAAGAGAAAGCGCGCCAACAAGCATGACTGGAAGAAGAGAAAGTGTGCCAACAAGCATGACTGGAAGAAGAGAAAGTGTGCCAACAAGCATGACTGGAAGAATAGAAAGCGCGCCAACAAGAATGACTGGAAGAAGAGAAAGCACGCCAACAAGCATGACTGAAGAAGAGAAAGCAGGCCAATAAGCATGACTGGAAGAAGAGAAAGCATGCCAACAAGCATGACTGGAAGAATAGAAAGCGCGCCAACAAGCATGACTGGAAGAAGAGAAAGCATGCCAACAAGCATGACTGGAAGAATAGAAAGCGCGCCAACAAGCATGACTGGAAGAAGAGAAAGCATGCCAACAAGCATGACTGGAAGAAGAGAAAGCATGCCAACAAGCATGACTGGAAGACTAGAAAGCGCGCCAACAAGCATGACTGGAAGAAGAGAAAGCGCGCCAACAAGCATGACTGGAAGAGAAAGCGCGCCAACAAGCATGACTGGAAGAAGAGATAGCATGCCAACAAGCATGACTGGAAGAAGAGAAAGCACGCCAACAAGCATGACTGGAAGAAGAGAAAGCGCGCCAACAAGAATGACTGGAAGAAGAGAAAGCGCACCAACAAGAATGACTGGAAGAAGAGAAAGCGCGCCAACAAGCATGACTGGAAGAAGAGAAAGCACGCCAACAAGAATGACTGGAAGAAGAGAAAGCACGCCAACAAGCATGACTGGAAGAAGAGAAAGCGCGCCAACAAGAATGACTGGAAGAAGAGAAAGCGCGCCAACAAGCATGACTGGAAGAAGAGAAAGCGCGCCAACAAGCATGACTGGAAAAAGAGAAAGCGCACCAACAAGCATGACTGGAAGAAGAGAAAGCGCGCCAACAAGCATGACTGGAAGAAGAGAAAGCGTGCCAACAAGCATGACTGGAAGAAGAGAAAGCACGCCAACAAGCATGACTGGAAGAAGAGAAAGCGCGCCAACAAGCATGACTGGAAGAAGAGAAAGCACGCCAACAAGCTTGACTGGAAGAAGAGAAAGCACGCCAACAAGCATGACTGGAAGAAGAGAAAGTACGCCAACAAGCATGACTGGAAGAGAAAGCGCGCCAACAAGCATGACTGGAAGAAGAGAAAGCGCACCAACAAGCATGACTGGAAGAAGAGAAAGCGCGCCAACAAGCATGACTGGAAGAAGAGAAAGTGTGCCAACAAGCATGACTGGAAGAATAGAAAGCGCGCCAACAAGCATGACTGGAAGAAGAGAAAGCGCGCCAACAAGCATGACTGGAAGAAGAGAAAGCACGCCAACAAGCATGACTGGAAGAAGAGAAAGCAGGCCAACAAGCATGACTGGAAGAAGAGAAAGTATGCCAACAAGCATGACTGGAAGAAGAGAAAGCACGCCAACAAGCTTGACTGGAAGAAGAGAAAGCACGCCAACAAGCATGACTGGAAGAAGAGAAAGTACGCCAACAAGCATGACTGGAAGAGAAAGCGAGCCAACAAGCATGACTGGAAGAAGAGAAAGCGCGCCAACAAGCATGACTGGAAGAAGAGAAAGTGTGCCAACAAGCATGACTGGAAAAAGAGAAAGTGTGCCAACAAGCATGACTGGAAGAATAGAAAGCGCGCCAACAAGAATGACTGGAAGAAGAGAAAGCACGCCAACAAGCATGACTGGAAGAAGAGAAAGCAGGCCAATAAGCATGACTGGAAGAAGAGAAAGCATGCCAACAAGCATGACTGGAAAAATAGAAAGTGCGCCAACAAGCATGACTGGAAGAAGAGAAAGCATGCCAACAAGCATGAATGGAAGAAGAGAAAGCGCGCCAACAAGCATGACTGGAAGAAGAGAAAGCACGCCAACAAGCTTGACTGGAAGAAGAGAAAGTACTCCAACAAACATGACTGGAAGAGAAAGCGCGCCAACAAGCATGACTGGAAGAAGAGAAAGCGCACCAACAAGCATGACTGGAAGAAGAGAAAGCGTGCCAACAAGCATGACTGGAAGAAGAGAAAGTGTGCCAACAAGCATGACAGGAAGAATAGAAAGCGCGCCAACAAGCATGACTGGAAGAAGAGAAAGCGCGCCAACAAGCATGACTGGAAGAAGAGAAAGTACGCCAACAAGCATGACTGGAAGAAGAGAAAGCGCGCCAACAAGCATGACTGGAAGAAGAGAAAGTATGCCAACAAGCATGACTTGAAGAAGAGAAAGCACTCCAACAAGCTTGACTGGAAGAAGAGAAAGCACGCCAACAAGTATGACTGGAAGAAGAGAAAGTACGCCAACAAGCATGACTGGAAGAGAAAGCGCGCCAACAAGCATGACTGGAAGAAGAGAAAGCACACCAACAAGCATGACTGGAAGAAGAGAAAGCACGCCAACAAGCATGACTGGAAGAAGAGAAAGTATGCCAACAAGCATGACTGGAAGAGAAAGCGCGCCAACAAGCATGACTGGAAGAAGAGAAAGCACGCCAACAAGCATGACTGGAAGAAGAGAAAGCACGCCAACAAGCATGACTGGAAGAAGAGAAAGCACGCCAACAATCATGACTGGAAGAAGAGAAAGCGCGCCAACAAGCATGACTGGAAGAAGAGAAAGCGCGCCAACAAGCATGACTGGAAGAAGAGAAAGCGTGCCAACAAGCATGACTGGAAGAAGAGAAAGTGTGCCAACAAGCATGACTGGAAGAATAGAAAGCGCGCCAACAAGAATGACTGGAAGAAGAGAAAGCACGCCAACAAGCATGACTGGAAGAAGAGAAAGCAGGCCAATAAGCATGACTGGAAGAAGAGAAAGCGCGCCAACAAGCATGACTGGAAGAAGAGAAAGCGCGCCAACAAGCATGACTGGAAGAAGAGAAAGTGTGCCAACAAGCATGACTGGAAGAAGAGAAAGTGTGCCAACAAGCATGACTGGAAGAATAGAAAGCGCGCCAACAAGAATGACTGGAAGAAGAGAAAGCACGCCAACAAGCATGACTGAAGAAGAGAAAGCAGGCCAATAAGCATGACTGGAAGAAGAGAAAGCATGCCAACAAGCATGACTGGAAGAATAGAAAGCGCGCCAACAAGCATGACTGGAAGAAGAGAAAGCATGCCAACAAGCATGACTGGAAGAAGAGAAAGCATGCCAACAAGCATGACTGGAAGAATAGAAAGCGCGCCAACAAGCATGACTGGAAGAAGAGAAAGCTCGCCAACAAGCATGACTGGAAGAGAAAGCGCGCCAACAAGCATGACTGGAAGAAGAGATAGCATGCCAACAAGCATGACTGGAAGAAGAGAAAGCACGCCAACAAGCATGACTGGAAGAAGAGAAAGCGCGCCAACAAGAATGACTGGAAGAAGAGAAAGCGCGCCAACAAGAATGACTGGAAGAAGAGAAAGCACGCCTTGAAGCAGCATTACAGAAGCTTGCTATTGAAAAAGAAACAGCAGCTGCCGTAGCGGAAGCCTTAGAAGCTGCCATATATTCTGATGCCGAACACAGGAGATGCAGCTGCGTACTAGGTCTACAGCAAGTTACTCATGATTCATTGCAGAGTACGTCCATCAACATTCCAAATCATATGACGACCAAGACCCACAGCTGAAGACACAGCATTTTGCCAACAAATCAAGCCAACCAGATTATTCAGACCCCCAGTAAGCAAACAGTCTCCCTGCCGCAAGCAAGGAGTACACATTAGGATGAGACTGACTACAATAATCTTCTATACCAGGAAAGATCTTTGAACAAATTATTAAACAACATGTATGTCAGTACCTGGATAAGAATGAAGTGCACATATCTGGTAGTGATGGGTAGCTCCCGAAGGAGCCGGCTCTAAGAGCCGGCTCTTTATAGTGAATCATATGAGCCGGCTCCTGGCAGGGAGCCAATTGAAATTTAAACGGCTCTTTGCCAGTTCACGTTCCACAGTCAGTCCCCTCTTGCCCCGCCCCTCCCGGCAGTAGTCACTCTGATCTTATCCAGGAGACTGAGAAAGAATGCATGCTCCTCCTGCTGCTGCACATAGCACTGACTCACAGCCCCGCCCCCCTCCAATCTGTGACAAGCATTCCTTGCCCTCTTGTGATTGTTTTTAAGTTAACACACACGCTGTTATTTTGGAAATTATCAGATTTAAAGGGGTAGGCTCAATTCTTACCTTTCCCGGCTCCAGCGCTGCATTTTCTCTTATGCCCCTGCCTCAGGGGGCGGGGCCGGAGATGCGACAGGCAGTTCTGTGCGCACGCATGACATGCGCACAGAACTCCGTGATTGGTCTCCGGGGACCGATCGCACAGCTCCGTGCTGTCACCGCCCGACCCACAATGGCACAAATTACTTATCTAAATCCGCCTGGATGCAGATGCGACATGTGACACTGCAGTTTTGCTGCAGACTGTTTGCAGCAGACAGCCCACAGCGAACTTGCGAAGTGTGAAGGTAGCTTTAAAATGTGGCACTGATAATTAGGATCTTGTTGCTATTTTGCATGTTCATTTTGTGTTTGTTAAAGTTTTTACAGCAAATAATATAAAATCTGGTTATTCTGGAAACTATTCTGTTTTATGTCATAAATTGGCACATGTGTAGATTTTTACTAAAAGGTATACAATCATGGGTTAACACATACCAGAATTTGGCTTCAAATTTAAAGCCAAAGGTAATAGGAAATGAAGAGCCGTTTTCGGAGCCAAAAGAGCCGGCTCTTTTTGGTGTGCCGATCCAAAAGAGCCGGCTCACCAAAAAAAATCGCATTTTACCCATCACTAATATCTGGCTGCTCTGTGCGCACAGGACCTGTGATGAGGTCACAGGAGGGGAGGAGTCAGGGGTCACATGATCGGCGGCCTCAGTGCACGCTGTGTGTATGAGGTGTACAGAGCGGAGATTCTTACTGTCACCGCCATTTATTACATCTGTGGATTTAGACACAGGACGCCGGAGCGCATCTGAAACGCGTCACTTTATATCCGTCACGTGCAGGATCCTCTCTGTCATGGAAAGAAGATTGTAATCCAAGGCACCAGGTGAGTCGCCTCCTTCTATTTGTAGCTGAGATACTTTTCCCTGAGTCATTTCTCATTATTACACATAATTTATGGCCATCTGTGGTGATTTCTTTGCCTGTGTGGATTGGATGGGTTGTTACCGACATCTGGGGAGAATTTCATGTCAATAGCACCTTTAGATAGTGAGGACCAGAGTATTTGTGGACAGTGACACAAGTTTTGGCATTTTAGCTGTTTACCAAACATCCTGAAGATACAATTCTATAATCAATCTGGGCTTCCAGTGCCAACTCTCAGCTTTACTTTGAGGGTCTTCACCTCCTAATTGGAGTAACGGGTTAGGGACTACAGCTCTGTAATATGGAGATGCCTCTTACTCATGGAGCCAAAAGTAATTGGACAATTATCTCAAAAGCTCATTTATTGGCCGCATGGGCTCTTCCCTGGTTAATCCCTTCACAATCTTAGATGTATCCATACGTCCAGGATGGTTAGGATTTCCGGACTTTGGATGTATATAGATCAGGGCTGTAGAGTCGGAGTCTATTTTGGTGCAGTATGAAATGGAGTGACTCCTATAATATATAATATATTGGGTGCAGTAGTACATTGCAGGATGTGCTGCAAATCTCGGCTTTTAGTTGAGATGAATCTTGCTGCACTTTATGCACATGCTCAGTAGTGACCAGTGCTGTGGAGTCGTAGTTGAGATGAATCTATGCTGCACTTTATGCACATGCTCAGTAGTGTCCAGTGCTGTGGAGTCGTAGATGAAATGAATCTGTGCTGCACTTTATGCACATGCTCAGTAGTGACCAGTGCCGTGGAGTTGTAGTTGAGATGAATCTATGCTGCACTTTATGCACATGCTCAGTAGTGACCAGTGCTGTGGGGTCATAGGTTAGATGAATCTGTGCTGCACTTTATGTACATGCTCAGTAGTGTCCAGTGCTGTGGAGTCATACATGAGATGAATCTGTGCTGCACTTTATGTACATGCTCAGTAGTGACCAGTGCTGTGGAGTCATAGCTGGGATGAATCTGTGCTGCATTTTATGTACATGCCCAGTAGCGACCAGTGCTGTGGAGTCATAGCTGAGATTAATCTGTGCTGCAGTTTATGCACAAGCTCAGTAGTGACTAGTGCTGTGGAGTAGTAGATGAGATGAATCTGTGCTGCACTTTATGCACATGCTCAGTAGTGACCAGTGCCGTGTAGTCGTAGATGGGATGAGTCTGTGCTGCACTTTATGCACATGCTCAGTAGTGACCAGTGCTGTGGAGTCATAGCTGAGATGAATCTGTGCTGCACTTTATGTACATGCCCAGTAGTGACCAGTGCTGTGGAGTCATAGCTGAGATGAATCTGTGCTGCACTTTATGCATATGCTCTGTAGTGACCAGTGCTGTGGGGTCATAGATGAGATGAATCTGTGCTGCACTTTATGCACATGCTCAGTAGCGACCAGTGCCGTGGAGTCGTAGATGAGATGAATCTGTGCTGCACTTTATGCACATGCTCAGTAGCGACCAGTGCCGTGGATTCGTAGATGGGATGAATCTGTGCTGCACTTTATGCACATGCTCAGTAGTGACCAGTGCTGTGGAGTCATAGCTGAGATGAATCTGTGCTGCACTTTATGCACATGCTCAGTAGTGATCAGTGCCTGTGGGGTCATAGCTGAGATGAATCTGTGCTGCACTTTATGTACATGCTCAGCAGTGACCATTGCCGTGGGGGCATAGATGAGATGAATCTGTGCTGCACTTTATGCACATGCTCAGTAGTGACCAGTGCCGTGGAGTCGTAGATGAGATGAATCTGTGCTGCACTTTATGCACATGCTCAGTAGTGACCAGTGCCGTGGATTCGTAGATGGGATGAATCTGTGCTGCACTTTATGCACATGCTCAGTAGTGACCAGTGCTGTGGAGTCATAGATGAGATGAATCTGTGCTACACTTTATGCACATGCTCAATAGTGACCAGTGCTGTGGGGTCATAGATGAGATGAATCTGTGCTGCACTTTATGCACATGCTCAGTAGTGACCAGTGCTGTGGAGTCGTAGATGAGATGAATCTGTGCTGCACTTTATGCACATGCTCAGTAGTGACCAGTGCTGTGGAGTTATAGCTGAGATGAATCTGTGCTGCACTTTATGCACATGCTCAGTAGTGACCAGTGCTGTGGGGTCATAGCTGAGATGAATCTGTGCTGCACTTTATGTACATGCTCAGCAGTGACCATTGCTGTGGGGTCATAGATGAGATGAATCTGTGCTACACTTTATGCACATGCTCAATAGTGACCAGTGCTGTGGAGTCGTAGATGAGATGAATCTGTGCTACACTTTATGCACATGCTCAGTAGTGACCAGTGCCGTGGAGTCGTAGATGAGATGAATCTGTGCTGCACTTTATGCACATGCTCAGTAGTGACCAGTGCTGTGGAGTCATAGATGAGATGAATCTGTGCTGCACTTTATGCACTTGCTCAGTAGTGACCAGTGCCGTGGATTCGTAGATGGGATGAATCTGTGCTGCACTTTATGCACATGCTCAGTAGTGACCAGTGCCGTGTAGTCGTAGATGGGATGAATCTGTGCTGCACTTTATGCACATGCTCAGTAGTGACCAGTGCTGTGGGGTCATAGATGAGATGAATCTGTGCTGCACTTTATGCACATGCTCAGTAGTGACCAGTGCTGTGGAGTCGTAGATGAGATGAATCTGTTCTGCACTTTATGCACATGCTCAGTAGTGACCAGTGCTGTGGAGTCGTAGAAAAAGATGAATCTGTGCTGCACTTTATGCACATGCTCAGTAGTGACCAGTGCCGTGTATTCGTAGATGGGATGAATCTGTGCTGCACTTTATGCACATGCTCAGTAGTGACCAGTGCTGTGGAGTCATAGCTGAGATGAATCTGTGCTGCACTTTATGCACATGCTCAGTAGTGACCAGTGCTGTGGAGTCGTAGATGAGATGATTCTGTGCTGCACTTTATGCACATGCTCAGTAGTGACCAGTGCTGTGGGGTCAAAGATGGGATGAATCTGTGCTGCACTTTATGCACATGCTCAGTAGTGACCAGTGCCATGGAGTCGTAGATGAGATGAATCTGTGCTGCACTTTATGCACATGCTCAGTAGTGACCAGTGCCGTGGATTCGTAGATGGGATGAATCTGTGCTGCACTTTATGCACATGCTCAGTAGTGACGAGTGCTGTGGAGTCATAGCTGAGATGAATCTGTGCTGCACTTTATGTACATGCCCAGTAGTGACGAGTACTGTGGAGTCATAGCTGAGATTAATCTGTGCTGCACTTTATGCACATGCTCAGTAGTGACCAGTGCTGTGGGGTCATAGATGAGATGAATCTGTGCTGCACTTTATGCACATGCTCAGTAGTGACCAGTGCTGTGGGGTCATAGTTGAGATGAATCTTGCTGCACTATATGCACATGCTCAGTAGTGACCAGTGCTGTGGAGTCGTAGTTGAGATGAATCTATGCTGCACTTTATGCACATGCTCAGTAGTGTCCAGTGCTGTGGAGTCGTAGATGAAATGAATCTGTGCTGCACTTTATGCACATGCTCAGTAGTGACCAGTGCCGTGGAGTTGTAGTTGAGATGAATCTATGCTGCACTTTATGCACATGCTCAGTAGTGACCAGTGCTGTGGGGTCATAGGTTAGATGAATCTGTGCTGCACTTTATATACATGCTCAGTAGTGTCCAGTGCTGTGGAGTCATACATGAGATGAATCTGTGCTGCACTTTATGTACATGCTCAGTAGTGAACAGTGCTGTGGAGTCATAGCTGGGATGAATCTGTGCTGCACTTTATGTACATGCCCAGTAGCGACCAGTGCTGTGGAGTCATAGCTGAGATGAATCTGTGCTGCAGTTTATGCACAAGCTCAGTAGTGACTAGTGCTGTGGAGTAGTAGATGAGATGAATCTGTGCTGCACTTTATGCACATGCTCAGTAGTGACCAGTGCCGTGTAGTCGTAGATGGGATGAATCTGTGCTGCACTTTATGCACATGCTCAGTAGTGACCAGTGCTGTGGAGTCATAGCTGAGATGAATCTGTGCTGCACTTTATGTACATGCCCAGTAGTGACCAGTGCTGTGGAGTCATAGCTGAGATGAATCTGTGCTGCACTTTATGCATATGCTCTGTAGTGACCAGTGCTGTGGGGTCATAGATGAGATGAATCTGTGCTGCACTTTATGCACATGCTCAGTAGTGACCAGTGCCGTGGAGTCGTAGATGAGATGAATCTGTGCTGCACTTTATGCACATGCTCAGTAGTGACCAGTGCCGTGGATTCGTAGATGGGATGAATCTGTGCTGCACTTTATGCACATGCTCAGTAGTGACCAGTGCTGTGGAGTCATAGCTGAGATGAATCTGTGCTGCACTTTATGCACATGCTCAGTAGTGACCAGTGCTGTGGGGTCAAAGCTGAGATGAATCTGTGCTGCACTTTATGTACATGCTCAGCAGTGACCATTGCTGTGGGGGCATAGATGAGATGAATCTGTGCTGCACTTTATGCACATGCTCAGTAGTGACCAGTGCTGTGGAGTCGTAGATGAGATGAATCTGTGCTGCACTTTATGCACATGCTCAGTAGTGACCAGTGCCGTGGAGTCGTAGATGAGATGAATCTGTGCTGCACTTTATGCACATGCTCAGTAGTGACCAGTGCCGTGGATTCGTAGATGGGATGAATCTGTGCTGCACTTTATGCACATGCTCAGTAGTGACCAGTGCTGTGGGGTGATAGATGAGATGAATCTGTGCTACACTTTATGCACATGCTCAATAGTGACCAGTGCTGTGGGGTCATAGATGAGATGAATCTGTGCTGCACTTTATGCACATGCTCAGTAGTGACCAGTGCTGTGGAGTCGTAGATGAGATGAATCTGTGCTGCACTTTATGCACATGCTCAGTAGTGACCAGTGCTGTGGGGTCATAGATGAGATGAATCTGTGCTACACTTTATGCACATGCTCAATAGTGCATAATAGTGCATAAAAAAACAGGGGAAGAGTCTTGAGGAGATCATTTGCATATTCCCAGTGCCTTCTGGGATAAGTGAAGAGTCTCCGCGAGCTCAACGATCACTGGGTTTTGGCCGTTGCAGCTGAAAAGAGGAAATCGGAAAACCAGGGGAAGAGTCTTGAGGAGATCATTTGCATATTCCCAGTGCCTTCTGGGATAAGTGAAGAGTCTCCGCGAGCTCAACGATCACTGGGTTTTGGCCGTTGCAGCTGAAAAGAGGAAATCGGAAAACCAGGGGAAGAGTCTTGAGGAGATCATTTGCATATTCCCAGTGCCTTCTGGGATAAGTGAAGAGTCTCCGCGAGCTCAACGATCACTGGGTTTTGGCCGTTGCAGCTGAAAAGAGGAAATCGGAAAACCAGGGGAAGAGTCTTGAGGAGATCATTTGCATATTCCCAGTGCCTTCTGGGATAAGTGAAGAGTCTCCGCGAGCTCAACGATCACTGGGTTTTGGCCGTTGCAGCTGAAAAGAGGAAATCGGAAAACCAGGGGAAGAGTCTTGAGGAGATCATTTGCATATTCCCAGTGCCTTCTGGGATAAGTGAAGAGTCTCCGCGAGCTCAACGATCACTGGGTTTTGGCCGTTGCAGCTGAAAAGAGGAAATCGGAAAACCAGGGGAAGAATTTGGGCTCATCTTTCATCGTTTTTAAGAAATCTCAAGATGGAAGAGGCCAGGAGCCATTTGGTGAGCTGCATTTCTTGCTACATGTTCACAGACTTACCAGTGGAAAAGCCAAACTTCACATGCCACAAATGCAAGCTAGTGTCCCTGTTGGAGGAAAAGTTGCAAAATCTCGAAGAGAGGTTAGCTACGTTGAAGATCATTAAGGAAGGTGAAGAGTTCTTGGACAGAGCAGAATTATCTCTTCATGTTACAGAAAGAGAAGAAATTCGAAGTGCACCTGAAGAAACAGAGGAATGGAGACATGTGACCCAGAGAAGCAGGAGGATCAGGAGGCAGTCAGCACCCATACTGCTCAGAAACCAGTACCAGGCTCTCACGCAGGAAAACAATGAAGAAATACATCAGGATAAGACTTTGCCAACAAGCAGCAACCTTGTACGCCTTCAGAGTCCTCCTGGATGGAGAAAGAAAAATGTTGTGAAGAAGAAACGGAGAGTGGTGGTCATGGGGGATTCCCTGTTGAGAGGAACTGAGGCCGCTATCTGCAGACCGGATATAACTTCAAGAGAAATGTGTTGTCTTCCAGGTGCAAAAATTAAAGATGTGTCTAACAGGATATCAGGACTCTTCAGACCTACAGATGACTACCCATTCCTGCTACTACATGTGGGGACAAATGACACTGCAAGAAACGACCTGGAAACCATCTGCAGAGACTTTGAAGACTTAGGCAAGAAAGTGAAAGAACTGGGAGCGCAGGTGGTCTTCTCTTCCATCCTCCCAGTGGATGGCCATGGAACAAGGAGGTGCAATAGGATTCTGCAGGTGAACAACTGGCTACGTCGATGGTGCCGTCAGCAACGATTTGGATTTCTGGATCACGGAGTGAACTACTTATACGATGGACTACTTGCTAGAGATGGGGTGCACCTTACGAAGACTGGTAAGCATGTATTTGGAAGTCGCCTTGCTACACTTGTAAGGAGAGCTTTAAACTAGAACAACATGGGAAGGGAAGCAAAAGACCAGAAAAAGCCATACACCTGACAAATGCTATTGAGAACTCTGCTATTAGAAGTGGAAAGGAAGAACAAAGTCGAAAGAATCTAATTAATAAAAATATTGGAGAAAGAGAAACCAATCACAAACTAAAATGTTTCTATACTAATGCACAAAGCATGGGCAACAAACAAGGAGAATTGGAACTACTAACACAGGAAAAGAAATATGATGTCATTGGAATCACTGAAACTTGGTGGGACAATACACATGACTGGAATACAAGACTAGAAGGATACAACTTATTTGCAAGAAACAGACTTGATAAACGAGGAGGGGGTGTCGCATTGTATGTTAGAAACGCGTATATCTGCACAGAGATTGAAGCTTCAGAGACTGGGAGTTCTGTGGAAACTGTTTGGGTAAGAATACAAGGACAGAACAATGGAAAGGACACCATTGTAGGCATTTACTACAGGCCGCCTGTGCAAGCTGAAGCTATGGATGAACTCTTTATGCATCAAATGGCCAAGTTCTCCAAAAAATATGACATAGTTATCATGGGAGATTTCAACTATCCAGACATTTGTTGGGAATCTCTCTCAGGCAAAACTAACAGGTCAAGGAAATTCTTATCCTCTCTTGCTGACAACTTTATCTTCCAAAAGGTAAGGGAGAAAACAAGGGGAACTGCTACCTTGGATCTAATCCTTATAAACAGGGAGGAAATGGTTGAGGAGGTAAAAGTGGCTGGGACCCTAGGAGGTAGCGACCATGCTATTTTAGAATTTTGGATAACTAGAGGCGGAAGACCTGTGAAGACTCAGACGTCAAGGTTAGATTTCAGAAAGGCAGATTTTAAGAGATTCAGAAAGAGAATTGGAGGGATCCAATGGCTGGATATCCTTAAAGACAAAAATGTCCAGGAAGGATGGGAAATCTTGAAAAATGAAATTCTCAAAGCACAGTTGTTAACAATTCCGAAAAGAGGGAAGAATAGGAAGCAGTTAAGGAAACCAGGATGGATGAACACAGAACTTAAGCACATGCTAAAAAGGAAGAAAAAAATGTTTATAAAATGGAAAGAGGGAGGCATATCTAAAGAAGAATATAATGCTGTCTGCAGAACCTGCAGGGCACAAATCAGATTATCTAAAGCTGAAAATGAATTGAGGCTTGCAAGAGATGTCAAAAGCAATAATAAAGGATTTTGGGGATATGTCAAAAGTAAAAGAAAAGTCAAAGATGCTATAGGATTTTTACAGGATGAAAATGATGAAATGGTAAGACAGGATGTTGAGAAGGCTGAACTTTTAAATTCCTATTTTGCATCTGTTTTCTCTCAGAAAGGAAATGTAACATCAACTGTTATTCACTGTCCTATTAAGGGAATAGAAGAATCCAGGATATCTATAAACAGAAAGATAGTGAGGAAACACTTAGCTAGCCTAAATGAATTCAAGTCTCCAGGTCCAGATGAATTACACCCCAGAGTACTGAAGGAGATAGCAGAAGAAATTTTTGAACCCCTCTCTATAATCTTTGAAAATTCTTGGAGAACAGGAGAAGTGCCAGAAGACTGGAGAAGAGCAAATGTTGTTCCTATCTTCAAAAAGGGGAAGAAGGTGGACCCAGGTAACTATAGGCCGGTGAGTCTGACTTCTATACCAGGAAAGATCTTTGAACAAATTATTAAACAACATGTATGTCAATACCTGGATAAGATTGAAGTGATTAAACAGAGTCAGCATGGGTTTGTAACTAATAAGTCATGTCAGACTAACTTAATTTCCTTCTATGACGGTATCACTGATTGGGTGGATCAAGGAAATGCTGTAGATATAGTATATCTTGACTTCAGCAAAGCATTTGACAAAGTCTCTCATACAATCCTTATTGAAAAAATGATTAAGTATGGAATGGACAAGGCAACTGTTAGGTGGATTCATAACTGGCTTAGTGATCGGACCCAAAGAGTGGTCGTAAATGGCTGCACATCCAGTTGGAAGAATGTCTCAAGTGGGGTACCACAGGGCTCTGTCCTGGGCCCTGTATTGTTCAACATCTTTATCAACGATTTAGATGAAGGAATTGAGGGTAAACTGATTAAATTTGCTGATGACACAAAGCTAGGAGGGATAGCTAATACTAGAGAAGAGAGAGAGAGGATTCAAAAAGATTTAAATAAACTGGAGAAGTGGGCAGCAACTAACAGAATGGTTTTTAACAGGGAGAAATGCAAAGTACTACATCTGGGCAATAAAAATGGAAAAAGCATATATAGAATGGGAGGAATAGGGCTAAGTGACAGCACATGTGAAAAAGACTTGGGTATACTAATAGATCACAGACTGAATATGAGTCAACAGTGTGATGCAGCAGCAAAAAAGGCAAATGCAATTCTAGGATGTATTAACAGAAGCATACAGTCTAGATCACGTGAAGTCATTATTTCCCTCTACTCCTCTTTGGTCAGACCTCATCTGGAATATTGTGTCCAGTTTTGGGCACCACATTTTAAAAAAGACATCAACAAACTGGAGCAAGTTCAGAAAAGAGCGACCAGAATGGTGACCGGTCTGCAAACCCTGTCTTATGAGGAAAGGTTGCAGGATTTGGGAATGTTTAGTTTGCAAAAGAGAAGACTGAGAGGAGACTTAATAGCTGTCTACAAATATCTAAAGGGCTGTCACATTGTAGAAGGATCAACTTTATTCTCATTTGCACAAGGAAAGACTAGAAGCAATGGGATGAAACTGAATGGGAGGAGACACAGATTAGATATTAGAAAAAACTTTTTGACAGTTAGAGTGATCAATGAGTGGAACAGGCTGCCACGAGAAGTGGTGAGTTCTCCTTCAATGGAAGTCTTCAAACAGAGGCTGGACAGACATCTGACTGGGATGATTTAGCGAATCCTGCTTTGAGCAGGGGGTTGGACCAGATGGCCCAGGAGGTCCCTTCCAACTCTACGATTCTATGATTCTATGACCAGTGCTGTGGGGTCATAGATGAGATGAATCTGTGCTGCACTTTATGCACATGCTCAGTAGTGACCAGTGCTGTGAAGTCGTAGAATAAGATGAATCTGTGCTGCACTTTATGCACATGCTCAGTAGTGACCAGTGCCGTGGATTCGTAGATGGGATGAATCTGTGCTGCACTTTATGCACATGCTCAGTTGTGACCAGTGCTGTGGAGTCATAGCTGAGATGAATCTGTGCTGCACTTTATGCACATGCTCAGTAGTGACCAGTGCTGTGGAGTCGTAGATGAGATGAATCTGTGCTGCACTTTATGCACATGCTCAGTAGTGACCAGTGCTGTGGGGTCAAAGATGGGATGAATCTGTGCTGCACTTTATGCACATGCTCAGTAGTGACCAGTGCCGTGGAGTTGTAGATGAGATGAATCTGTGCTGCACTTTATGCACATGCTCAGTAGTGACCAGTGCCGTGGATTCGTAGATGGGATGAATCTGTGCTGCACTTTATGCACATGCTCAGTAGTGACGAGTGCTATGGAGTCATTGCTGAGATGAATCTGTGCTGCACTTTATGTACATGCCCAGTAGTGACGAGTGCTGTGGAGTCATAGCTGAGATTAATCTGTGCTGCACTTTATGCACATGCTCAGTAGTCACCAGTGCTGTGGGGTCATAGATGAGATGACTCTGTGCTACACTTTATGCACATGCTCTGTAGTGACCAGTGCTGTGGGGTCATAGATGAGATGAATCTGTGCTGCACTTTATGCACATGCTCAGTAGTGACCAGTGCTGTGAAGTCGTAGATGAGATGAATCTGTGCTGCACTTTATGTACATGCTCAGTAGTGACCAGTGCTGTGGAGGCATAGCTGAGATGAATCTGTGCTGCACTTTATGCACATGCTCAGTAGTGACCAGTACTGTGGGGTCATAGATAAGATGAATCTGTGCTGCACTTTATGTACATGCTCAGTAGTGACCATTGCTGTGGGGTCATAGATGAGATGAATCTGTGCTGCACTTTATGCACATGCTCAGTAGTGACCAGTGCTGTGGAGTCGTAGATGAGATGAATCTGTGCTGCACTTTATGCACATGCTCAGTAGTGACCAGTGCTGTGGGGTCAAAGATGGGATGAATCTGTGCTGCACTTTATGCACATGCTCAGTAGTGACCAGTGCCGTGGATTCGTAGATGGGATGAATCTGTGCTGCACTTTATGCACATGCTCAGTAGTGACCAGTGCTGTGGAGTCATAGCTGAGATGAATCTGTGCTGCACTTTATGTACATGCCCAGTAGTGACGAGTGCTGTGGAGTCATAGCTGAGATGAATCTGTGCTGCACTTTATGCACATGCTCAGTAGTGACCAGTGCTGTGGGGTCATAGATGAGATGAATCTGTGCTACACTTTATGCACATGCTCAGTAGTGACCAGTGCTGTGGGGTCATAGATGAGATGAATCTGTGCTGCACTTTATGCACATACTCAGTAGTGACCAGTGCTGTGGGGTCGTAGATGAGATGAATCTGTGCTGCACTTTATGCACATGCTCAGTAGTGACCAGTGCTGTGGGGTAATAGATGAGATGAATCTGTGCTGCATTTTATGCACATGCTCAGTAGTGACCAGTGCTGTGGGGTAATAGATGAGATGAATCTGTGCTGCACTTTATGCACATGCTCAGTAGTGACCAGTGCTGTGGAGTCATAGCTGAGATGAATCTGTGCTGCACTTTATGTACATGCTCAGTAGTGACCAGTGCTGTGGGGTAATAGATGAGATGAATCTGTGCTGCACTTTATGCACATGCTCAGTAGTGACCAGTGCTGTGGAGTCGGAGTCAGGGAAATTGAGGAGTCGGAGTTGGAGGTTTGGCTTTCCGACGTCACAGATTTTATACATCCTGTAGCTGTGCGCGCGTGATCGCCGTCGGGTGCTCAGCTGACATGACAGCTGACACCCGGCAATCACTGCCAGGAGTGGAGCCCGCAGTTTAACCCTCAATACTTAGAAGGCAGGGACAGGGAGGGGGCTCTCTCTGCCCTCCGATTGGTGGCCCCGCAAGGTGCCGATCGTTGCAGTGGTGCCTCGATGTCGTCCCCATAGCTATGGAGTTAGTTATGTGCAGTGCAGCACTGACAGTTATAAAGCCTAGCAATCCTCCGGCCTTTCTTTGCTTTATAAGACTATGTGCACACGTTGTGGATTTGTTACGTTCCCACTGTGTTTTTTCTGCGCCCAAATAGTCCAAAAACGCAACTGATTACTTAACCAATGTTAATCAATGACATTTCTGAAGTGTTGGGAACATGAGCTGGAAATTTCTGACCAAATTTGCACCGTTTTTTTTCCGCAACATATCAATTCCTTTTGTGGACTGCAGCGTTTCTGCACCCATTGACTTCCATTGAGTCAGTCAAATCTGCAGCAAAACTGCAGGTGTAAAAAGGTTTGCGGATTTGTTGTTTGCCAAAAACGCTGCAAAAAAGGAAATGATATCAGATGGAGGAAGAATGTGTGGGCGGAGAATATGTGTAGGTGGAGAATATCTGCGCATCTGTCTGCGGGTGTCTGTATGTGTGTGCGGGTGTCTGCGGCTGTGTTCGGTTGTCTGCAGGTGTCTGTGTGTGTGGGTGTCTGCGGCTGTGTTCGGTTGTCTGCAAGTTTGTGTGTGTGTGTGCGGGTATCTGTGTGTGCACGGGTGTCTGCGGCTGTGTTCGGTTGTCTGCAGGTGTCTGAGTATGGGTGTCTGTGGCTGTCTTAGGTTATCTGCAGGTTTTTGTGTGTGTGGGTGTCTGTGGCTGTGTTCGGTTGTCTGCAGGTGTCTGTGTGTACGGCTGTCTGCGGCTGTGTTCTGTCAGTTTTTGTGTGTGTGTGCAGGTGTCTGCGGCTGTGATCGGTTGTCTGCAGGTTTTGTGTGTGCGCGGGTGTCTGCGGCTGTGTTTGGTTGTCTGCAGGTGTCTGTGTATGTGTATGGGTGTCTGCGGCTGTCTTCAGTTATCTGCAGGTTTTTGTGTGTGTGGGTGTCTGTGGCTGTGTTCGGTTGTCTGCAGGTGTCTATGTATACGGCTGTCTGCAGCTGTGTTCTGTCGGTTTTTGTGAGTGTGTACGTCTGTCTGCGGCTGTGTTCGGTTGTCTGCAGGTTTTTGTGTGTGTGTGTCTGCGGCTGTGTTCGGTTGTCTGCAGGTGTCCTGTGTGTTCGGTTGTCTGCACGTTTTTGTGTGTGCAGGTGTCTGCGGCTGTGTTCGGTTGTCTGCAGATTTTTGTGTGTGTGTGTGCAGGTGTCTGCGGCTGTGTTCGGTTGTCTGCAGGTTTTTGTGTGTATGCTGGTGTCTGCGGCTCTGTTCGGTTGTCTGCAAGTGTGTGTGCGGGTGTCTGCGGCTGTGTTCGGTTGTCTGTGGCTGTGTGCGGGTGTCTGCGGCTGTGTTTGGTTGTCTGCAGGTTTTTGTGTGTATGGGTGTCTGTGTGTGTACGGGTGTCTGCGGCTGTGTTCGGTTGTCTGCAGGTTTTTGTGTGTGCAGGTGTCTGCGGCTGTGTTCATTGTCTGCAGGTGTGTGTGCAGGTGTCTGTGGCTGTGTTAGGTTGTCTGCAAGTTTTTGTGTGTGTGCGGGTGTCTGTGTGTGTGTGCGGGTGTCGGCGGCTGTGTTCAGTTGTCTGCAGGTTTGTGTGTGTGTGCCTGTGTCTATGGTTGTGTGCGGGTGTCTGTGTGTGTGCGGGCGCCTGCGGCTGTGTTTGGTGGTCTGCATGTTTTTGTGTGTGTACTGGTGTCTGCGGCTGTGTTTGGTTGTCTGCAGGTGTCTGTGTGTGCGGGTGTCTGCGGCTGTGTTCGGTTGTCTGCAAGTTTGTGTGTGTGTGTGCGGGTATCTGTGTGTGCACGGGTGTCTGCGGCTGTGTTCGGTTGTCTGCAGGTGTCTGAGTATGGGTGTCTGTGGCTGTCTTAGGTTATCTGCAGGTTTTTGTGTGTGTGGGTGTCTGTGGCTGTGTTCGGTTGTCTGCAGGTGTCTGTGTGTACGGCTGTCTGCGGCTGTGTTCTGTCAGTTTTTGTGTGTGTGTGCAGGTGTCTGCAGCTGTGATCGGTTGTCTGCAGGTTTTGTGTGTGCGCGGGTGTCTGCGGCTGTGTTCGGTTGTCTGCAGGTGTCTGTGTATGTGTATGGGTGTCTGCGGCTGTCTTCGGTTATCTGCAGGTTTTTGTGTGTGTGGGTGTCTGTGGCTGTGTTCGGTTGTCTGCAGGTGTCTATGTATACGGCTGTCTGCAGCTGTGTTCTGTCGGTTTTTGTGTGTGTGTACGTCTGTCTGCGGCTGTGTTCGGTTGTCTGCAGGTTTTTGTGTGTGTGTGTCTGCGGCTGTGTTCGGTTGTCTGCAGGTGTCCTGTGTGTTCGGTTGTCTGCACGTTTTTGTGTGTGCAGGTGTCTGCGGCTGTGTTCGGTTGTCTGCAGATTTTTGTGTGTGTGTGCAGGTGTCTGCGGCTGTGTTCGGTTGTCTGCAGGTTTTTGTGTGTATGCGGGTGTCTGCGGCTCTGTTCGGTTGTCTGCAAGTGTGTGTGCGGGTGTCTGCGGCTGTGTTCGGTTGTCTGTGGCTGTGTGCGGGTGTCTGCGGCTGTGTTTGGTTGTCTGCAGGTTTTTGTGTGTATGGGTGTCTGTGTGTGTACGGGTGTCTGCGGCTGTGTTCGGTTGTCTGCAGGTTTTTGTGTGTGCAGGTGTCTGCGGCTGTGTTCATTGTCTGCAGGTGTGTGTAGGTGTCTGTGGCTGTGTTAGGTTGTCTGCAAGTTTTTGTGTGTGTGCGGGTGTCTGTGTGTGTGTGCGGGTGTCGGCGGCTGTGTTCAGTTGTCTGCAGGTTTGTGTGTGTGTGTCTGTGTCTATGGTTGTGTGCGGGTGTCTGTGTGTGTGCGGGCGCCTGCGGCTGTGTTTGGTGGTCTGCATGTTTTTGTGTGTGTACTGGTGTCTGCGGCTGTGTTTGGTTGTCTGCATGTTTTTGTGTGTGTGCGAGTGTCTGCGGCCGTGTTCGGTTGTCTGCAGGTGTCTGTGTGTGTGCGGGTGTTTGCGGCTGTGTTCAGTTTGCAGGTTTTTGTGTGTGTGCGGGTGTCTGTGGTTGTGTTTGGTTGTCTGCAGGTGTCTGTGTGTGTGCGGGTGTCTGCGGCTGTATTTGGTTGTCTGCAGGTTTGTGTGTGCGGGTGTCTGCAGCTGTGTTCCGTTGTCTGCAGCTGTGTGTGTGTGTGTGCAGGTGTCTGCAAGTTTTTGTGTGTGGCTGTGTACAGGTGTCTGCGGCTGTGTTCGGTTGTCTGCAGGTGTCTGTGTCTGTGTACGCAAGTCTGCGGCTGTGTTCGGTTGTCTGCAGGTTTTTGTGTGTGGGTGTCTGCATCTGTGTTCAGTTGTCTGAAGGTGTCTGTGTTCGGGTGTGTTCAGTTGTCTGCAGGTGTGTGTATGTGTGTGCGGGTGTCTGCATCTGTGTTCAGTTGTCTGAGGGTGTGTGTGCGGGTGTCTGTGTGTGTCTGCGGCTGTGTTCAGTCGTCTGCGGGTGTCTGTGTGTGATTACCCATGTAACGAACATCCCATAGTGATTGCACTTAGGTGTCGTCTGATGGGACTACTACTCCCATCAGACTATGTCTGCTGTCACATACAACAGAGACAGCATGAGCTGGTGACAGTAGTCTCATCATCCGGCGCCTGTGTTCAGTTGTAAAAAAAAATCAAAACATTACCATAATAATTACATACAATATACATACTCACTAGACTTGAGCGACTTTTGCTTTTTTAGGGTCGAGTTTCGTTTCATGAAACCCGACTTTTCCAATAGTCGGGTCGAGCAAAATCGGACGACTATAGGGAAAAGTCAGGGGTCCGACCGAAACACGAAACCCAATGTAAGTCAATGGGGAATTAAAGTCGGCAGTGAGAGGAGGACAGGAAACACACCTACAGTGCCCATTTGAATGCCAAAAGCATCAATTCTTCTTACTTAAGCTGGTCAACCTTAATTTACTTCATAATACTAGTTACGCACTGAAAAATGGTTATTTGGCTACAGTCATGGGGGGGTAGGGCTGTCTCCAGGTTTTCATGTGCCCTGGGTGAAAGAGCGCCCCTTTAACACATACCACAACTCATGATGCTCCGATACGGCAGAGAAATAGCGGTATAGTACAATGAAAAATACTTCACTTTTTACATCTCATGACGAGGCCCATCTATTTCTCCATACAGAATCATTGGTCCCATATAATGTTTGAAACAGTATATGATGAGCTCCACATAATGCTACAGTATATGTTGGTCCCCATGGATGAAGCTCCACTGTCTTATGGGCCCAAATAATGCTCCAAACATAATGGGCCCCATTTCTAATGCTCTAGTGTATAATGGGCCCTGTAAATGCTGCTCCAGTGTCTGATGTCCACCTTTGGAATGTTCCAGTGTATGGTGGGCCCCATCTATCATTCTCCAGAGTATAGTGCTCCCCAAAAATTGCTGTCCCAACATTGAAAACAATCAAATAAGTCTCCTCGCTAGGGAATCCCTGTACTAGTCTGGACTCCTCGTCGTCCCCATCTTCCATCTCACTGCACAGTATTTCAACCTTGCAAGTGCTGTGATCCTGAGCAAGCAGGGGGGGCCCACTCGTTGGCGACGGAAATGGCACAGGGCCCTGTGACGAACAGCCCACCGCCGTTCGTCTACTTACGGGCGACACTAACGGGGGTCCCGCTGCCACCAAAACGCGACGGACAGCGGACCCTGTGTCACCACTATGTCACAATCCCACCCCTGACACGGGTGTATCAGCGGACGGAGGGACGTGACACAATGCCGGCACACAGCTATCACAGGCACCGTTGGGGCTTATCTTAGTTATCCCACCACCGGCACCATGTGACAAAAATATCCAGCAAGCTAATCTCGCTCTACAATTTGCCGCAGGGGGAGTTTAATTTGGATGCCCCACCACTGCTATCAATCTTCCAAGTACTGCGGGGATTTATGTATATCCCACTTTCTCAGTTCCACTTTGGAACTCACAGCTCTCCGGCGCCCCCCTTACCCTCAGGTCAGTCAGGGAACTGCACCTAGGATAATTGGTCGCCGGACGGGCTGCCTGTTGTGAACCGGCAATTAGGCTTCTGCAGTAAGGGAATTATCAATGCTGTGGCTGCAGACCCTTATTCAGCAATATAAGACCCTTCTGTACTGCCAGCAAGCCGTAATAGCCGTACACAACGCGCTGCCACCAGTCACGGTTACTTAATTCACAGTGTTAAATTAAGAGGGTCCGTGGCAAACCCTTTGAATTAGTAGCGATTATCTATCAAAGGCGTATAGTTCGAGTCTTAGAGCATGGAGACAGATCTAAATAATTATTTCATTTATTTTCCGAAAGAGGACAGTGATTACAGATAAAAGTTGCTATAAAATTGAGACATAAAATATGTACAGTACAGGTATAAAATAAAAGTGGAGAAAACAAAGAGATTACACTCACAGTTCCATATTGTTCCTTAGGCAGACCATGCGGCTAAGGTGGGTGGAGGCGGAGCTGCACTTCTCCGCTCATCTGGATCTTTCTAGCACGACGACTTGAGCTGTTCTGAGCTGGTTCTGCCAGGGAATGCCTTATAGACTTTCCTATGTGACATCACAGAGAGGTG
Source organism: Dendrobates tinctorius (assembly GCF_039654945.1). Taxonomy (NCBI): domain Eukaryota; kingdom Metazoa; phylum Chordata; class Amphibia; order Anura; family Dendrobatidae; genus Dendrobates; species Dendrobates tinctorius. The sequence continues at coordinate 13,117,518 of NW_027361794.1, forward strand.
CATTCTGGGTTGATCCCACCTCTCTTATCCAAGTTATGTTTTGGCTACAAAACTTAGATTAGCTATAACTTTATGGGAGAAGCTGGTATGGACTCATCAGTGGTATCATGTTTCCCAGCGTAATGAGCCCATCAAGAAAACATCAAACATCTATGCGATATGACCGTCCATTTGGGCGCAAATCATATCTCAGGTTCTGGACATCCGAGAGTTTTGCAACAGGCACCACAGCGAAGCTGGGTCTGCTCGGATCGCAGAAATATGATTTTTATATTTCTGCTGGGTATGGTTTTCGCGGGACAATCCCTTATTGTTTTATTCAAACTCCTGGTTTCAAACAAAGAGTTTAGTTCCCGCACTTTTTTTCTCTTTCAGCTGAGAGAAGCCAAATGGTGTGAGGAAGATGGTCTAGCTAATTAACATTCCTGCTCTTCCAGAGGAAGTGGCAGGGTTGATAAAACCTGGGGGGAAAGAATTCCTACTACTGACAGTTTACAATGTCCTAGGATGGAGGATTTGTTAGCACATTGCAACAGAAAACATATCTTCGGGCATTGTACATCACACCTCCCCCCTTAAGAGGGCGCTAAGGAGGCATTACCTCTCGGTAATCTGCCATGCGCACCTCAGCGGGTTCGCCCCGGCGGGACAACCCATCGGCATTGCCGTTTTCACTGCCCTTCCTGTGTTTTACAGTAAAATCGTACTGTTGAAGGGCAAGGCTCCAGCGGAGCAATCTTCCATTGGTTCCGGACACTGTGTGCAACCAGCTCAGAGGGTTGTGGTCGGTTACCACCGTGAAGGCGCGCCCGTACAGGTAGGGCTGCAAACGTTGCAGTGCCCACACCATGGCCAGACACTCCTTCTCGATGGTCGAGTATGCCACTTCCCTCGGCAGAAGTTTCCGGCTCAGGTACAACACGGGGTGCTCTTGGTTCCCCGAGTCGACCTGGCTAAGCACAGCACCGAGGCCAAACTCGCTGGCGTCGGTCTGTACCAGAAACGGGCGACTGCTGTCGACTGCTCTCAACACTGGAGAGTTGCACAGGGCTGCTTTCAAAGCTTGGAAAGCCGCCTCACAGTCATCTGTCCAGTTGACTGTTTGGGGTAGCCTCTGCTTGGTGAGGTCAGTCAAGGGTTTGGCAAGGGCGCTATAGTCCTGTACGAACCGCCTATAGTACCCTGCAGTGCCCAAGAAGGACTTCACCTGTTTCTTGGTCCTGGGGGTGGGCCAGGACACGATTGCGTCCACTTTTCCTGGCTCCGGACTCATGGAACCCCCGCCTACCCGGTGCCCCAGGTAGTGGACCTTGCGCATGCCTATCTGGCACTTCCCCGGCTTGATGGTCAGGCCTGCCTGGTGAAGACGCTTGAGCACCTCCTGGAGGTGCTGAAGGTGTTCCTCCCAGGTGGAACTGAAGACGGCAATATCGTCTAAGTACGCCACGGCGTACTCCTCCAGTCCCCGAAGCAGGTGGTTGACCCTCCGCTGGAAAGTGGCAGGGGCATTCTTCATGCCGAAGGGCATGACCGTGGACTCGTACAGTCCAAAGGGGGTGATAAAGGCAGATTTCTCCTGCGCCTCAGGGCTCAGGGGAATCTGCCAGTATCCCCGACTCAAATCCATGATGGATATGTAGTTGGCGTTTGTCAACCGCTCGAGCAGATCCTCGATGCGCGGCATTGGGTGGGCATCAGAGGTTGTGATGGCGTTGAGCCCCCTGTAGTCCACGCAGAACCGGGTGGTTCGATCCTTTTTAGGAACGAGGACTACAGGTGAAGCCCACGCACCTTTTGACCGTCGAATCACTCCCAGCCTTAACATCTCATCGACCTCTCGGCGCATGACTTGTTGCACCGTTTCAGAGATCCGATAAGGTGTTCGCCGTAATGGGGCATGATTCCCGGTGTCCACCTCATGAACCGCTAACTCCGTCCTCCCAGGACGGTTGGTGAACACGGGCCGGAAGAGTTCCAGGGTGGCCATCAACTGCAACCGCTGGGACACGGTGAGCGAACCACTTATCTCCATGTCCTCAATGGACCCATTGGCCTTGGCCTGGGCCAGCATGTCCAGGAGGGAATCTTCCTCCCCATCCTCTGGCAGATTGCAGACCGGTAGGATGCAAGCTTCACGTTCGTAGTGCGCCTTCAGCATGTTGACGTGAAAGGCCTTGCGCCTACCCCGAGCATGGTCAAGCGTGACCACGTAGGTGACCGGGTTGAGCTGTTGGTGGACGACGTACGGGCCTTCCCAGGCTGCCTGAAGCTTATCCGTTGGTACAGGGACCAGCGCCCACACCTTTTGACCCACCTGGTAGGTCCGCTCCCGGGCGTTCTGGTCGTACCAGTGCTTCTGGTCAGCCTGAGCCTGCGTCATGTTGTCATGCACCAACTGCGTCAAGGTCTGCATCTTGTCACAGAAGCGCATGGCATAATCCACGATGGACACTTCTGTGGGGTTTGGCTCATCTTCCCAGGATTCTCTTATCAACCCAAGGGGTCCCCGGACTCGCCTGCCATACAGGAGCTCGAAGGGGGAGAACCCGGTCGAGGCCTGCGGAACTTCTCTGTAAGCGAACAGCAGGTGTGGGAGGTACCGCTCCCAGTCGCGCCCTTGGGTCTCAACCAGTATGCGGAGCATCTGTTTGAGGGTACCGTTGAAACGTTCACACAAACCATTAGTCTGTGGGTGATACGGACTCGATACCAGCTGCGTCACCTGCATTTTCTCACAGAGAGCCTCCATTAGGCGAGACATGAATTGGGGCCCTTGATCGGTAAGCATCTCCCTGGGAAATCCTACTCTTGAAAAGATGGTCACCAGTGCGTCAGCCACCTTATCTGCCCTGGTTGAAGACAGAGCTACTGCCTCTGGGTACCGGGTAGCGTAGTCTACCACGGTGAGAATGTATCGCTTTCCGGAGCTGCTGGGGACGGACAGCGGTCCTACAATGTCCACCGCGATTCTCTGGAAAGGCTCCTCTATCACCGGCAAAGGAATAAGGGGAGCCTTAAGAGCAGGCCCCGCCTTACCCACTTTTTGACAGGTGGCACAGGAGCGGCAGTAGTGTGTTACATCTGTCCCCATCTTGGGCCAATAGAAGTGTTGAGACAGCCGTGCCTTTGTTTTGCTGATCCCCAAGTGTCCAGCGAGTGGAATCTCATGGGCAATCCGCAACAACTCAGTTCTGAACTGATAGGGGACGACCAGCTGTCTTTCCCTCAACCACTCCTTTTTAGGATCTCCGGGTACTGTCTCCCGGTACAACCTTCCTCGTTCCCAGAACACCCTCTCCTTATCAGACTTGGAGGTGGGCGTCTCGGCGAGACCTCTCAATTTCTCCAGGCTGGCATCTGAGTGCAGAGCAGCCTGGAACTCCATGCTGGAGGCTGCCAGAAGTGACGTCAGGGTCCCCTCTTTACTGGGACCCTCTGGAACCGGCTCTGGGTTCACCTCTGGTTCAGTCTCTCCTGTAGCAGCAGAGGGTCCAGAAGACAGTGCGTTACCTGCGATCTGGGCACTCTGACTGCGTGTGACAGCTGCTATGTATGCTGTCTCCCTGGGGATTTCTTCAGACCCACCAGCTGGTGCTGCCCTGGGCTCTACCTCCCCATCCACCCCCAACACTTTAGGAGCAGTGCTACTTATGGGCCAGTTACCTTCCTCGGTGGCACTGGTCAGCTGCATGGCATTACCTTCCTCATGGTCCCCATGCACCTCCCCATTCTCTTGAGCACCGTTGCTTGCTCCTGCCAGGGGTTCCTCAGCCGTCTCACTCCGCAGAGTGACGGGGCTGAGCACCTCGGTACCTGTGGACACATCTACCGTTTCAAAGAAAGGGTTAACGGGTTCAGTCGGCACAGATACATCAACATCATCATTCCTAGGAAAAGAATGGTTATCAGTTTGCTTTGGTACATTCACATCAGCATCAGCATCATACCTTGGGAAAGAATGGTTGTTAGTTGCATCATTACTCATCAAGGCATTAGCAGGTAACACATTCAGTTTCCCATCATCAACATCATCAGGGTTAACGTTACCCTTATTATCAGTTTGGGGAAGGGTGTCAGGGACATAGTATGCAACCATCCTCCCCAAGTCAGTCCCCAATAAAACATCAGTGGGCAAATTTTCAGACACTCCCACCTCCCTCAACCCGCTCCCGGCACCCCAGTCAAGAAAAACTCGTGCCACTGGCAAGGGACAACGGGTGCCTCCAATCCCGGTGACAGTCAGGGTTTTCCCCTCAACAAACTCTTCAGGGGCCGCCAGTCCAGGACGGATGAGGGTTCGTTCAGCCCCGGTGTCCTTGAGGCCTGTAGCAAGACGGGCCCCCACCTGAACAGGTTGAACGTTGTCGTCAGCCCTCCCAACCACACCTCCCACCAAAAGAACAGAGGCGTTGGGCCCGGGGGCCTTGGCTGGGGGGTTCTTCGGCCTATTCGGACAGGTGTAAAAGAAGTGACCAGGCCGCTGGCAGTGGTGACACAGGCGACTGTCAGTAGCCGGCCTGCTGTTGGCAACAGGGACTGGGCCTCCGGAGGGACGGCTAGCTGGGGCATTGGGGTTGGTTGCTGGCTTACCCCCTTTCCAGCTGGTGGCGACTGGCCTCCGCGTCTCGGGCTTCCGGTTGGCCTCGTGGTTGTCGGCGATCTGCGCCGCTTTGTCCGCGTTCGTTGGTTCGCGGTCCAGGATGAACTGTCGGACCTCAGCTGGGCAGAGATGCAGGAACTGGTCTTTGATCATCAGGTCCCGTAGCTGCTCAAAGGTTTCAACGGACAGTCCATGGATCCACTGGTCAAAGTGGGTCCTGAGTCCTTGCACCACATCACTGTAGCTATCGTGTGGGCCACGTTGGAGGTGTCGGAACTTCTTTCGGTATACCTCAGGTGTCAGCCGGTATTTGGCGATCAGCGCCTGCTTTATGGCGTCATAGTCATCATCGGCTTCTGGCGGAAGAGAAGCAAATGCCTCCAGGGCTTTGCCTTTTAGCCCTGGGGTCAAGTACCTTGCCCATTGGTCTCTAGGCAGCTGGTACTGTCTGCAGGCTTTCTCAAAGGCTCGCAGAAATGTGTCCAAGTCCCCATCCTTTTCCATCACGGGAAAATGCTCTGGCCGGGGTTTAGGAGTCTGGACGCTGCTGGGCTCACTGCTTCGGGCTGTGGGGGCATTCCCACCCCGCTGGAGTACCTCCAGTTCATGGGCCCTCTGCGCCTCCCTCTCGGCTCGCTGCTCTGCTCTCTCAGCCTCCGCTCGGCGCTCAGCTCTCTCAGCCTGGGCTTGACGCTCGGCTTGGGCCTCCTGCCGATATTGCTGGATCAGCCTCACCCGCCCATCACTGTCTTCGGCGGGGAGTGCGTCCAAGGCCATTTGCAGATAGGGGTCCACCCCGTCCTGGTTGAATGTGGGGCCAGCGCTCAGGAGTGGAGCCTCTGCTGCAGCCCCATTGCCACTTGGGCCAACTTCTGCGCTCGCTGGATTCTGGTCGTTGTCCAGCTGCACTAGAGCCGCGATCATTTGAGCTCTGTTTTTGTTCGTGGCGTCAAGGCCTTGGTACGTGCATAACCCAGCAAGAACTTCCTTTGTCTGCCGGTTGTACCAAGGTTCTCCTTTTGCCGCCATGGTTGCCAAATAAAAGATAGAAAAAGAAAAACGAAGAAATGGGAGGGAATACTTGTATGTACACACAAATGTCTCAGAACTAGTAACCACTGAGTCTGTTCTCCAAAACCTATGATGCAGGATTCCCGCAGGAACCGTGCAGGTTTTTAGTGAGAGGAATGATTGCTCAAACCAAATCACTAATGCTCTAGGATTATCCCACCGCTCTGCCACCAATATGTGACGAACAGCCCACCGCCGTTCGTCTACTTACGGGCGACACTAACGGGGGTCCCGCTGCCACCAAAACGCGACGGACAGCGGACCCTGTGTCACCACTATGTCACAATCCCACCCCTGACACGGGTGTATCAGCGGACGGAGGGACGTGACACAATGCCGGCACACAGCTATCACAGGCACCGTTGGGGCTTATCTTAGTTATCCCACCACCGGCACCATGTGACAAAAATATCCAGCAAGCTAATCTCGCTCTACAATTTGCCGCAGGGGGAGTTTAATTTGGATGCCCCACCACTGCTATCAATCTTCCAAGTACTGCGGGGATTTATGTATATCCCACTTTCTCAGTTCCACTTTGGAACTCACAGCTCTCCGGCGCCCCCCTTACCCTCAGGTCAGTCAGGGAACTGCACCTAGGATAATTGGTCGCCGGACGGGCTGCCTGTTGTGAACCGGCAATTAGGCTTCTGCAGTAAGGGAATTATCAATGCTGTGGCTGCAGACCCTTATTCAGCAATATAAGACCCTTCTGTACTGCCAGCAAGCCATAATAGCCGTACACAACGCGCTGCCACCAGTCACGGTTACTTAATTCACAGTGTTAAATTAAGAGGGTCCGTGGCAAACCCTTTGAATTAGTAGCGATTATCTATCAAAGGCGTATAGTTCGAGTCTTAGAGCATGGAGACAGATCTAAATAATTATTTCATTTATTTTCCGAAAGAGGACAGTGATTACAGATAAAAGTTGCTATAAAATTGAGACATAAAATATGTACAGTACAGGTATAAAATAAAAGTGGAGAAAACAAAGAGATTACACTCACAGTTCCATATTGTTCCTTAGGCAGACCATGCGGCTAAGGTGGGTGGAGGCGGAGCTGCACTTCTCCGCTCATCTGGATCTTTCTAGCACGACGACTTGAGCTGTTCTGAGCTGGTTCTGCCAGGGAATGCCTTATAGACTTTCCTATGTGAAATCACAGAGAGGTGCATTCTGGGTTGATCCCACCTCTCTTATCCAAGTTATGTTTTGGCTACAAAACTTAGATTAGCTATAACTTTATGGGAGAAGCTGGTATGGACTCATCAGTGGTATCATGTTTCCCAGCGTAATGAGCCCATCAAGAAAACATCAAACATCTATGCGATATGACCGTCCATTTGGGCGCAAATCATATCTCAGGTTCTGGACATCCGAGAGTTTTGCAACAGGCACCACAGCGAAGCTGGGTCTGCTCGGATCGCAGAAATATGATTTTTATATTTCTGCTGGGTATGGTTTTCGCGGGACAATCCCTTATTGTTTTATTCAAACTCCTGGTTTCAAACAAAGAGTTTAGTTCCCGCACTTTTTTTCTCTTTCAGCTGAGAGAAGCCAAATGGTGTGAGGAAGATGGTCTAGCTAATTAACAGTCCTGCTCTTCCAGAGGAAGTGGCAGGGTTGATAAAACCTGGGGGGAAAGAATTCCTACTACTGACAGTTTACAATGTCCTAGGATGGAGGATTTGTTAGCACATTGCAACAGAAAACATATCTTCGGGCATTGTACATCACAGGCCCCTGATAGTACGGTGGTGTGTCTGATGGCGGGTGGGCCGAACCTGCACTTTCATCCGCAGCTTCCTCTTTGTCACCGTGTAAGATGGAACTGTATATGGGAAGGGTAACCTGAGTTTCATCAGGGTCAGATTCAGGCCGTGTAGCGTGCGAGGGGAATGTAGTGGTCTGGGTCAATGTACCAGCAGATTCATCGAGCAGTGGCTGGGCATCAGTGCACTTGTGTCGCCCCCAGGAGTACGGTCGCCACAGTGGCATTACCTTCCTCCTAGGGAGTGTGATGTCATGCTTGGGAGCAACGAAGGATCTTTCTAGCAGGTTAACTGATTGGGCGGCGTTATTCCCACGAGTCACGACCCTCCAAACAGCGTTCATGAAGGCAAAGTGTTTGTTTTACGTGGGCAGTATGGTTGCAAAGCTGAACCTTAAAGGAATGTCCAGAAGGGCACCACCAGGAGTGGAGCCTACGGCGTAATTTGACTCAACATGGGCAACCTCAACCATCCAGCCACAAAAAAAGATGCACACATTGCAAGCTTAATTCCGTTAACGAACGAGACTCCGTCATGCCCCGCGGTCCGAGTCCGGCTTACTAGAGGGACACGCGAGGCTCTGGCACGTGAGATTGGCCAATAACTGGTGTGTCATGCCCTTACATGTCCGTGGCTGCATGTGCGCTACACTGAAAAGGCCAGCGTTTGTCGCTTACAGGTGCAGATAACCCGCTGAACAACGTTAGTGATGGGGATCTGGGATTACAATTATTACCCGCGAACGATGATTTCCCAGTAAGTGCAGGTCAACCGCAGTTCCGGAATTAGGCCTAACCGTCATTCCTGAAAAAATGAAAAACTTACGTGTGCAAACCACAGGTGTTGTAGCTTGCTTAACAGCTCGCCAGCCGTTCTCAGGCCCAGTATGGATTACACGTGATTGCACAAAGGTGAGAAAGGGTACCGTATCCCCGGATAACATGTATGGATAGCATAGTGTACACATTCAAAATATATGTCTATAGATCAGGAGGCAGGCTCAAACGGTGTCAGGCCCAGTATGGATTACACGTGATTGCACAAAGGTGAGAAAGGGTACCGTATCCCCGGATAACATGTATGGATAGCATAGTATACACATTCAAAATATATGTCTATAGATCAGGAGGCAGGCTCAGACGGTGTCAGGCCCAGTATGGATTACACGTGATTGCACAAAGGTGAGAAAGGGTACCGTATCCCCGGATAACATGTATGGATAGCATAGTGTACACATTCAAAATATATGTCTATAGATCAGGAGGCAGGCTTAGACGGTGTCAGGCCCAGTATGGATTACACGTGATTGCACAAAGGTGAGAAAGGGAACCGTATCCCCGGATAACATGTATGGATAGCATAGTGTACACATTCAAAATATATGTCTATAGATCAGGAGGCAGGCTCAGACGGTGTCAGGCCCAGTATGGATTACACGTGCTTGCACAAAGGTGAGAAAGGGTGCCGTATCCCCGGATAACATGTATGGATAGCATAGTGTACACATTCAAAATATATGTCTATAGATCAGGAGGAAGGCTCAGACGGTGTCAGGCCCAGTATGGATTACACGTGATTGCACAAAGGTGAGAAAGGGTACCGTATCCCCGGATAACATGTATGGATAGCATAGTGTACACATTCAAAATATATGTCTATAGATCAGGAGGCAGGCTCAGACGGTGTCAGGCCCAGTATGGATTACATGTGATTGCACAAAGGTGAGAAAGGGTACCGTATCATCAGATAACATGTATGGATAGCATAGTGTACACATTCAAAATATATGTCTATAGATCAGGAGGCAGGCTCAGTAGGTGTCAGGCCCAGTATGGATTACATGTGATTGCACAAAGGTGAGAAAGGGTACCGTATCACCGGATAACATGTATGGATAGCATAGTGTACACATTCAAAATATATGTCTATAGATCAGGAGGCAGGCTCAGACGGTGTCAGGCCCAGTATGGATTACACGTGATTGCACAAAAGGTGAGAAAGGGTACCGTATCACCGGATAACATGTATGGATAGCATAGTATACACATTCAAAATATATGTCTATAGATCAGGAGGCAGGCTCAGACGGTGTCAGGCCCAGTATGGATTTGACGGCCCAGACTACACAGCGGAGGAGCAGGGAGAGGTAAAGATTGCAAATGCTGGGGCCCTGCCCAAGCAAGGGGGGCCCACTCGTGGGTGTCGGTATTGGCACTGGGCCCCTCATAGTACGGCGGTGTGTCTGATGGCGGGTGTGCACCACCACCGTCAGAGACACTTGATTGCACTATGAGGGACCCTGTGCCAGTGCCCGCGCCCAAGAGTCATCCTACCCACCTGTCCAGGGCAACGGCACTCGCACGGTTTTGTGCGCTAGGTGGTGACCCCGGCCATGGGGGGGGAGACAGCACAGTTAGGGACTTTTAGAAAGTGGCATATGTGTCATGTCGGACACTGTTCACACCAGGGTGTCCGGCAGACAGCGGTAATACCCTGTTGGGTATTCTGTTCCAGTCGGGATAGGGTTAACCAGGTTGTCATGCTGGCTGAGGGCTGGGCCACGCCCTTGGTCTTTAAATAGTTCGTCCTGACTATGGGCGTCGCCAACTATAGCTTTAGCCTAGTGCTAGCAATACCGGTCAGCAGTGGTGGTGTTGGAGCGTCTGATATCTGGTGCAGTATATCCCTCAGTGGTTCTTTCTCCAATCTGTTATATATATTTTTGGTTGCCCTTGCACATTATTGTATTCCCTTGTGTATTAACTGTGTGGTGTTTCTTTTACCCCTGTCCATACGTATTTGTGGGGTCTGGTGTCTGGTCCCCTCACTGGGTGGAGGGTGGTGGGTTCAGCTTAGGGCTGGACAGGAGACAGGGACAGGGTGGAGGCTCAGGCAGGCACACCTTCAGTGTAAACCCTGGGTAGAGGGACAGACAGGGTTCCCCTAGTCTGAGGGACATCGCAGGGGTCCCGGGGTTTTTGCCTAAAGTAACCTAGGCATACCATGACATTATAGTCGGCCTCTGACATTCATGCTGATCGACTGGTTACTATGTTCCATCGTCGCCATCCGGACAAGCCAGGTCCTCGACATGGTGAGGTTCCGGAGGTCCCTCGTAGAAGGCGGGGTACTGTCATGTCGGACACTGTTCACACCAGGGTGTCCGGCAGACAGCGGTAATACCCTGTTGGGTATTCTGTTCCAGTCGGGATAGGGTTAACCAGGTTGTCATGCTGGCTGAGGGCTGGGCCACGCCCTTGGTCTTTAAATAGTTCATTAATGATGTCTTCTCTCAGTTGTTGGGGAGGTTTGTTATAATTTATCTTGACGACATCCTCATTTTCTCTCGCGACCATGATACACATATAGAGCATGTTAGACAGGTTCTGCAGTTGCTCAGAGAGAACAGGCTCTATGTCAAGCTTGAAAAATGTGTGTTTTTCGTACAGGAGCTACCGTTCTTGGGTTATATAATCTCCGCCTCAGGTTTTAAGATGGACACCGCAAAGGTGCAGGCGGTACTACATTGGGATCGGCCTGATAATCTTAAGGCGCTTCAGCGATTTCTTGGCTTCTCCAATTACTATAGGAAATTTATTAAGAACTTCTCTATGATTGCCAAACCACTGACTGACATGACTAAGAAGGGTACCGACTTTTCTGACTGGTCTGAGCCTGCGGTACAGGCGTTTGAATTCCTCAAGAATAGTTTTGCCTCAGCGCCCATTCTGGTGCAGCCCGATGTCTCCTTACCGTTTGTCGTGGAGGTGGATGCGTCGGAGGTTGGAGTGGGGGCTGTACTGTCTCAGGGCCCTTCTTGGGCCAAGTTGCATCCGTGTGCCTTCTTCTCCAAGAAGCTGTCGCCTGCGGAGCGTAATTATGATATTGGCAACAGGGAACTATTGGCCATCAAATTGGCATTTGAGGAGTGGCGACACTTCTTGGAGGGGGCTGTTCATCAGATTACTGTGATAACCGACCATAAGAATTTGCTTTATTTAGAATCTGCTAAGCGCCTGTCCTCCAGACAGGCTCGCTGGGCATTATTCTTCACCCGGTTCAACTTCATTGTTACCTATCGACCTGGGTCGAAGAATGTTAAGGCAGACGCTTTATCCAGGTGTTTTCCTGGTGGAGAGTTATGTGAAGAGCCGGTGCCTATTCTCCAAAAGGGTGTGGTGGTATCTGCCATCACGACAGAGATTGAGGCAGAGATTGCGGAGGCTCAGGAGGTGGTACCGCCGGGGTTACCTGCTAATAAATCTTTTGTGCCGCTACATCTACGCTCTAGAGTGTTGGGCGAACATCACGACACGGTACTGGCAGGTCATCCAGGGGTTAAGAGCACTCTGGAACTGGTATCGCGTCGTTTTTGGTGGCCTAAAATCCGGCAGGATGTGGCCTCATATGTGGCTGCCTGTACCACGTGCGCACGGGCCAAGACTCCTCGTTCCCGTCCCGCTGGTAGCTTGCAGCCTCTCGGGGTGCCCAGTAAGCCATGGACTGAGATTTCCATGGATTTTATTACTGACTTGCCCGCCTCGGCAGGGAACTCGGTCATTTTGGTAATTGTTGATAGGTTCTCCAAAATGTCACATTTCGTTGCTTTACCGTCTTTGCCCAATGCTAAGACTCTTGCTCAGATATTTATTCGCGAGGTGGTCAGACTTCATGGTGTCCCGTCTGACATTGTGTCTGATCGCGGTACGCAGTTTGTGGCAAAGTTTTGGAGAGCTTTTTGTTCTCGCCTTGGAATCAAATTATCTCATTCATCGGCTTTCCACCCTCAGTCGAATGGACAGACTGAGCGGATGAACCAAAACCTGGAGCAATACTTGCGCTGCTTTATTTCCGACAATCAGGAAGAGTGGTCAGCGTTTCTTCCTCTGGCAGAATTCGCAATAAACAACCATTGCCAGGAATCGTCTGGGGAATCTCCTTTTTTTTGTGTGTATGGTCAACATCCTCAATTTTGCACCTTGCGTCAGGGGTGCTCAGTTGGCGTCCCTGAAGAGGACCAGTTGGGAGCTCAATTGTCGTCTGTTTGGAGGAGAGTCAAGCAGCGCTTGTTGAAGGTGGGTTCCAGGTACAAACGGGTGGCTGACTGCAGACGTGTGCCAGGTCCGGACCTGTGTGTGGGTGATTGGGTGTGGTTATCTACTAGGAACATTAAGCTCAAGATACCGTCACTTAAGTTGGGTCCCAGGTTCATTGGCCCATTTAGAATCTCCGCAGTGATCAACCCAGTGGCATTTCGTTTGGAGTTGCCGGCTGTGTATAAGATTCATAATGTATTTCACAAAGCATTGCTAAAGAAGGTCGTGGGTTTGGTGGATGGTTCCCCCGGGCCACCACCTCCCGTCTTAGTGGATGGCGCGTTGGAATTTGAGGTGTCCAAAGTGGTGGACTCTAGGGTTGTGCATCGCACTCTACAGTACCTGGTCCACTGGCGTGGCTATGGTCCTGAGGAGAGGACATGAGTGCCGGCCTCTGACATTCATGCTGATCGACTGGTTACTATGTTCCATCGTCGCCATCCGGACAAGCCAGGTCCTCGACATGGTGAGGTTCCGGAGGTCCCTCGTAGAAGGCGGGGTACTGTCATGTCGGACACTGTTCACACCAGGGTGTCCGGCAGACAGCGGTAATACCCTGTTGGGTATTCTGTTCCAGTCGGGATAGGGTTAACCAGGTTGTCATGCTGGCTGAGGGCTGGGCCACGCCCTTGGTCTTTAAATAGTTCGTCCTGACTATGGGCGTCGCCGACTATAGCTTTAGCCTAGTGCTAGCAATACTGGTCAGCAGTGGTGGTGTTGGAGCGTCTGATATCTGGTGCAGTATATCCCTCAGTGGTTCTTTCTCCAATCTGTTATATATATTTTTGGTTGCCCTTGCACATTATTGTATTCCCTTGTGTATTAACTGTGTGGTGTTTCTTTTACCCCTGTCCATACGTATTTGTGGGGTCTGGTGTCTGGTCCCCTCACTGGGTGGAGGGTGGTGGGTTCAGCTTAGGGCTGGACAGGAGACAGGGACAGGGTGGAGGCTCAGGCAGGCACACCTTCAGTGTAAATCCTGGGTAGAGGGACAGACAGGGTTCCCCTAGTCTGAGGGACATCGCAGGGGTCCCGGGGTTTTTGCCTAAAGTAACCTAGGCATACCATGACAATATGTTGATGTTGGACATTCAGCTGATGCAAAAGGCAAAATTGTTCAAGTCCCAGGAAGAGGAGGACCAAAGCAAGCCATTTTTCTGTCACCCTATGTGTCATCAGGGGAAGGTGGGACAAAATCCTTGGAAACGTACGGCTCGTGTGAGAACCATCACCGCTGCTGTGTGCTGGGAATGCCTCAACCAACTGGTTTACCAGAGTTGCTTGTTTATTAGCCAATATTAGGTCAGGGTTCTCGTGTGGCATGATATTTTGTAATTTGCCTTTATAGCGTGGATCCAGGATGCTGGCCAACCAGTAGTCGTCATCGTTCATCATTTTGGCAATGCGGGGGTCCCTTTTTAGGATCTGCAAGGCATAATCTGACATGTGGGCCAATGTTCCCGGTGTCAATGATGCACTGCGAGTGCTGGTTGGAGGAGCACTTTCTGGCAAATCCACATCCCTCCAGTCACGCACAAACCCTGTACCAGACCTTGCCACGCCAACATTTTCACTTGCCCCACGAGATGCATCCTCCTCCCCTAAGTAATCATCCCCATCATCATCCTCCTCCTCCTCTTCTTCCTCCACCTCGTCCAGGAGAGGTCCCTGAGCAGACAATGGCTGAATGTCATCAAGGATTCCCTCCTCCTCTTCCTCCTCGTCAACATTGGCTGCAGACGCCTGCTCCTTAAGGTGTGTCAAAGTTTGCATGAGCAGACGCACAAGTGGGATGCTCATGCTTAGGATGGCATCGTCTGCGCTTACCAGCCGTGTGCATTCCTCAAAACACTGAAGGACTTTACAGAGGTCTTTCAGCTTCGACCACTGCACACCTGTCAACTCCATGTCTGCTCTCAAAGTGTCTGGCCGTGTATCCTCCCACAAATGCATTATGGCCTGCCTCTGTTCGTACAGCCGCTCAACCATGTGCAGGGTGGAGTTCCACCTTGTTGCTATGTCGATAATGAGGCGGTGGTTGGGAAGGTGGAGCAATCGCTGCAGCTTCTGCATACGAATGGAGTGTACAGGCGACCGGCGGATGTGCGCGCACAGTCTTCGCACCTTCTGGAGCAGGGCTGTTAACTCCGGATAATTGTTGAGGAAGCACTGCACCACCAGGTTCAAGGTGTGAGCCAAGCAAGGTATGTGGCTGAGTTTTGAAAGGGCTATGGCTGCCACAAAATTACGGCCGTTATCACTAACTACCTTGCCTGCCTCAAGATGTATACTGCCCAGCCATGACTCAGTTTGTCGCTTCAAGTACTCGGCCAGCACCTCGGCGGTGTGTCTGTCGCCCAAACACATCATCTGCAACACAGCCTGCTGACGCTTTCCACTAGCTGCTCGATAGGGGGTCACCTCGTGTGCAACAGTGGCAGCTGCAGATGGAGTGCTCGTACGACTGCGCTCTGTGGACGAGCTTTCGCTTCTGGAGGAGGAGGAGGGTAGAACGCCTACAGCCAACTGTTACCTATACCGTGGGCTAGGCAGCACTGTCCCACCACCACTGTCCCCTGTGGACCCTGCATCCACCACATTAACCCAGTGCGCAGTGATGGACACGTAAAGGCCCTGGCCATGCCGACTGGACCATGCATCTGTTGTGAGGTGCACCATGATGGTGGAGGGCTGGGATGGCTTTGTGAGAGAAGAAGTGGCGACTGGGTAGGTCATAGCGTGGTACTGCATAAGCCATGAGGTCGCGGAAAGCTGCGCTTTCCACCAACCGATAGGGCATCATCTCTAACGAGATTAGTTTGGCAATGTGGGCGTTCAAACCCAGTGTACGCGGATGAGAGACTGAGTACTTTCTTGACCTACTCATAGTTTCTGGGAGGGTGAGCTGGACTTGAGAGCTGCATATGGTGGAACTAGCGGTGGACAGGGCGGACTGAGAGAGGGTTGATGATGGTGATGGAGTTGGTGTTCTTTCTGATGGCCTAGATTCAGTCTTTCGTTGACATAACAGTGGGATTCCCTGACTGCTTTGGCCTTGCAACAACACCTCAACATGTGCTGCTGTGCTAACTGGTGGGCTTACAGAGGGGGAAACAATGTAGTGTTGCTGACTACCTTCTTTGTGATCAGTTGCACATGTGGCACTTGAGGTTTGGTGTTGTGTCCACGCTTGCAAGTGCATGCTGGTTAAATGTCTAAGCATGCAACTGGTATTCAAATTTTTCAGATTTTTCCCTCGGCTAAAGGTCTTTGCGCACTTCTTACAGATAACCTTGGCCTGATCATGAGGATTTTGTTAAAAAGAGTGCCACACTGCACTCTTCCTACTTTGGAAGACATTTTGCGGCCTAGCACGCTGTGCTATTTTGACCGTCTGGACAAGCTGTCCAGCAACTCTTTTGATTTTTGGAACCTGTCTTTGGAGTGCTTCGGGCCTGCCAAATAACAGCTGTTGCGATGTCGATGTCTGCTGTGGATGCTCCTCCTCCTCATCTGAGCTATTGGAAGTAGCACCCTCTTCCCCCAATGGATGCCAATCTGGGTCAACAACTGGGTCATCCATCACCTCCTCTTCAATGTCATGTGCACCTTCCTCTGTGTCACCGTGTATGGTGGTATAGTATGCGGGAAGGGGCACATGAGTCTCATCAGGGTCAGAATCTGGCTCATTACACTGCGAGGACAATGTAGTGCTCTGACTGAATGTACCAGCAGAATCATCTATCAGTGGCTGTGCATCAGTGCACTCCATGTCAGATTCATCTTGGCCTGGGTAATTCACCATTTCACTTGATAACCCAGGCATGGTATGTGAAAACAGCTCCATGGAGTAATCAGTTGTATGGCCTGCGTCATCCTTCAATCTTGGTTGGGGTGAAGGACACAAGGAAAGGTGTGGTTCATGAACATGACCCTCCAATGATGACTCAGTGCTTTTATTTTTTACAACTTCAGAAGAGGAGGCGATAGAGCTGGAGGCTGAGTCAGCAATGTAAGCCAAAACTGTTTCCTGATGCTCTGGCTTTAAAAGCGGTTTGCCAACTCCTAGAAAACTAAGCCTTCGAGGCCTTGTGGAGCCAGACGATGACGCAGGCTCAACACCTCCTGCATTCGGTCCTATTTTGCTTTTGCCACTACCATCAGATCCACCACCAACACCATCATTACCAGCTGGCAATCCCCGCCCAATTCCATGGCCTCTTCCACCAGCCTTCCTCATTTTTGGTAAAAATATACACAAAATCCCACAAACTATATAGTAATGTAAAACAAGGTACAAGGTGTATATAGGACAGGGGAGACGTCGAATTTCTGAACACACTTGTGGACACTGTTGGATTGTGTGAGGCCCAGTTAATATCACACCGCTATGTCACAGGCTCAATGTCACAGGTGTGAAAAATGTCACTATAGGACAGGGGAGATGTAGAATTTCTGAACACACTTGTGGACACTGTTGTGTGAGGCCCAGTTAATATCACACCGCTATGTCACAGGCTTAATGTCGCAGGTGTGAAAAATGTCACTATAGGACAGGGGAGATTTAGAATTTCTGAACACACTTGTGGACACTGTTGTGTGAGGCCCAGTTAATATCACACCGCTATGTCACAGGCTCAATGTCTCAGGTGTGAAAAATATCACTATAGGACAGGGGAGATGTAGAATTTCTGAACACACTTGTGGACACTGTTGTGTGAGGCCCAGTTAATATCACACCGCTATGTCACAGGCTCAATGTCGCAGGTGTGAAAAATGTCACTATACGACAGGGGAGATGTAGAATTTCTGAACACACTTGTGGACACTGTTGTGTGAGGCCCAATTAATATCACACCGCTATGTTACAGGCTCAATGTCGCAGGTGTGAAAAATGTCACTATAGGACAGGGGAGAAGTAGAATTTCTGAACACACTTGTGGACACTGTTGTGTGAGGCCCAGTTAATATCACACCGCTATGTCACAGGCTCAATGTCGCAGGTGTGAAAAATGTCACTATAGGACAGGGGAGATGTAGAATTTCTGAACACACTTGTGGACACTGTTGGATTGTGTGAGGCCCAGTGAATATCACACCGCTATGTCACAGGCTCAATGTCGCAGGTGTGAAAAATGTCACTATAGGACAGGGGAGATGTAGAATTTCTGAACACACTTGTGGACACTGTTGTGTGAGGCCCAGTTAATTTCACATCGCTATGTCACAGGCTCAATGTTGCAGGTGTGAAAAATGTCACTATAGGACAGGGGAGATTTAGAATTTCTGAAAACACTTGTGGACACTGTTGGATTGTGTGAGGCCCAGTTAATATCACACCGCTATGTCACAGGCTCAATGTCGCAGGTGTGAAAAATGTCACTATAGGACAGGGGAGATGTAGAATTTCTGAACACACTTGTGAACACTGTTGTGTGAGGCCCAGTTAATATCACACCGCTATGTCACAGGCTCAATGTCGCAGGTGTGAAAAATGTCACTATAGGACAGGGGAGATGTAGAATTTCTGAACACACTTGTGGACACTGTTGTGTGAGGCCCAGTTAATATCACACCGCTATGTCACAGGCTCAATGTCGTAGGTGTGAAAAATGTCACTATAGGACAGGGGAGATGTAGAATTTCTGAACACACTTGTGGACACTGTTGGATTGTGTGAGGCCCAGTTAATATCACACCGCTATGTCACAGGCTCAATGTCGCAGGTGTGAAAAATGTCACTATAGGACATGGGAGATGTAGAATTTCTGAACACACTTGTGGACACTGTTGTGTGAGGCCCAGTTAATATCACACCGCTATGTCACAGGCTCAATGTCGCAGGTGTGAAAAATGTCACTATAGGACAGGGGAGATGTAGAATTTCTGAACACACTTCTGGACACTGTTGTGTGAGGCCCAGTTAATATCACACCGCTATGTCACAGGCTCAATGTCGCAGGTGTGAAAAATGTCACTATAGGACAGGGGAGATGTAGAATTTCTAAACACACTTGTGGACACTGTTGTGTGAGGCCCAGTTAATATCACACCGCTATGTCACAGGCTCAATGTCGCAGGTGTGAAAAATGTCACTATAGGACAGGGGAGATGTAGAATTTCTGAACACACTTGTGGACACTGTTGGATTGTGTGAGGCCCAGTGAATATCACACCGCTATGTCACAGGCAGAAATTGGCTAGTGTATGACAAACTATAAGGTGTATATAGAATTGGGCAGAATAGGAATCTCCCTAGAGTGTAGGTCTGTAAGAACGGAACATGTCCTCGACTTATCCTTACAGAGTGACACACAGATAGCTTCACTGTGGCCGTGATAACAGCCGTTACACGGTACTGAGAGATGGGCGTGCACGTACACCGCTGTCCGGTGTCCGTAAAATTGTCAAGCTCCGTGTTTTTTAAGTATACGGACTGACACACGCTGTCTCTCTATAGTTTTGAATGTGATCAAACAGCAAATATACTTAACTGTTTGAAAAGCAGACAAAACTAGAAGGTGGAGGTCTGTAAGAACGGAACATGTCCTCGACTTATTCTTACAGAGTCACACACAGATAGCTTCACTGTGGCCGTGATAACCTCCGTTACACGGTA
The DNA here is from genome assembly GCF_039654945.1 of Dendrobates tinctorius. Classification (NCBI taxonomy): domain Eukaryota; kingdom Metazoa; phylum Chordata; class Amphibia; order Anura; family Dendrobatidae; genus Dendrobates; species Dendrobates tinctorius. The sequence continues at coordinate 13,136,676 of NW_027361794.1, forward strand.
CTGTGTGAGGAGCGTACACCGCTGTATGGTGTGAAAAAATGCACGCTCAGTACCTCACCAGGACAAAAAAAAAAAATGGATTGCTTTTAAAAAAGCAGTTTGCAGAGCAGTTGGAAAACAGCAATGCAGCTATCAGGAAGCCTTATAAGGCAGCCTAACAACCAACACAGCTGATCCAGCAAAATATAGCCTCCACTTGCACTGCACATACAGTGACTGGTGTGTAGTACAGGCAAAATCGCTAGCAGCAGAAGCAGTTTTTGGTGTCTTCTTCCCTGCCTAACGCTCTCCCTACAGAATCAGCAGCAGCATCTCTTCCTATTCTGAGATCAGCATGAGTAACATGGCGGTCGGCGTGCACGCCCTTTTATACTCCCTGTGACGCCCCCCAAAGCAAGCCAATCACTTGCATGCCCTTCTCAAAGATGGTGGTGACCCCTGCCTATGTCATCACGTTGCCCACAGTGTCCGTGGATCCTGATTGGCTGAAAAAGGGCGGAAAACAAACTATTGAAACGCGACTTTGGCGCTAAAGTCGCCAAGCTCGTGGCCGACCTCACCCTAGGGTCGGGTTTCGTTTCATGAAACCCGACTTTACCAAAAGTCGGCGACTTTTGAAATTTTTCGACCCGTTTCGCTCAACTCTAATACTCACCGAACACCTAATCCATGACACCCGCGTCTCCTGCAAGCAATCAAAAATAATAAACCAACATATACTCCTGTCCGCCCGTAGTCCATTTAATACCGAGTTTCCCTCTGTGATCTCACCCGGCCACCGGCGATACACTGACAGGAGGTAATCGCTCCCGGAGTGTATCTCTGAGCCGCTGTAAGAGTTCACTGGAGTTCATCAGACGGATTTCCTCACCAGTTATTAATCAGTATAATGACGCCGACCTGACAGTGTCTGTAGGTTACTGAGCTCAATCCTGCTGACAGGTTCCCTTTATTATAGTGCTTTGAAGAAATCACTTTCGTGTAATGCGAGCGCTGCTAACGTCTTCTTCTTCTTATTCAGTTGATTTCCGCAATTAATGCGACCCGAACCGCTACACGCACAGACTCCGTTGAGGCGTCGCTTCGAAGCTAGCGTCCACGAGTGGTGTGCTAAGTATTTTTCGTGTCGATCGGATTTGTAGTTTTTGCGAAATTTGCGCTTGAAAAAACATTTTCCCTTCATTGGAATGCATTGTCTCAATGCATTTCAGTGGGAAAATTTTGCCATAGGGAAAATATGGGGCTGGTGAGGTGGCAGTTAAGCTCAATGATATGCGCAGGCACACCCAGTTACTATGCCAACGCCTACGAACTTTACATGACCCCAGCAGGACAGAGCTTCTGTCAGATAATATCAGCTCTTAAAGCGAAACCCACAGCACAAATGCAAATCTAGCTTCATCACATGAAGCATGCCCCTGAGAGAGAATATGCGCCAAAGTGGATTTAGAAGCCCATTGAGCCAAACTAGCTCTTAAAGGGCTGACGCGCCAAAGTGATTCTTAAAGGGCCGGTGCACCAAAATGAGTCTTAAAGGGCAGGCGCGACAAATAGAAAGCTGAGTGACCCCAGGCTCCAAATCGGAGGCTGATTGACCACGTCCTCCAAATCGGAGGCTGAGCCACCCCGGCCTCCAAATCGGAGGCTGATCGACCCTGGCCTACAAATCGGAGGCTGAGCCACTCCGGCCTCCAAATCGGAGGCTGAGCCACTCCGGCCTCCAAATCGGAGGCTGAGCCACCCCGGCCTCCTAATCGGAGGCTGAGTCACCTGGGCCTCCAAATCGGAGGCTGAGCCACGCCAGCCTCCAAATCGGAGGCTGATCGACCCCGGCCTCCAAATCGGAGGCTGATTGACCCTGGCCTACAAATCGGAGGCTAAGCCACCCCGGCCTCCTAATCGGAGGCTGAGCCACCCCGGCCTCCAAATCGGACCCAGTGGCCCCACCCACCAAATCGGACCCAGAGTGGCCCCACCCACCAAATCGGACTCTGAGGGGCCCTGCCCACCAAGCTGGACCCTGAGGGGCCCTGCCCACCAAACTGGACCCTGAGGGGCCCCGCCCACCAAATCGGACCCAGAGGGGCCCTGCCCACCAAATTGGACCCAGAGGGGATCCGCCCACAAAATCAGACCCTAAGGGGCCCCACCCACAAAATCGGACCCTGAGGGGCTCCGGCCACAAAATCGGACCCTGAGGGATCCCGTCCACCAATTCAAACCCTGAGGAGCCCAGACCATGGAATCAGATCCTGAGGGGCCCCACCCACCAAATCAGACCCTGAGGGGCCCCACAGGCCAAAGTTGACCCTGAGAGGCACCCACAGTTAAAACGGATCCTGAGTTGAAAGTGTTGCAGGGGCAGCAGGCAAGTCTCTCTTAAAGGGGCAGCCCGGGCACCATTTCAAAGCACTATCTGTACTTCCTTCAGGAATTACACATCTAGTTTAAATTTGAAAATCTCCACTTCAATTGTATCTCAGTTGTTTCATTAAAATCCAAATTAGTGGCCTGCAGAGCTGAAATCACGGCGATTCAGTCACTGATAAATATTGCATCTCTTGCCCCTGACCCCCCAAAAAAAAATAAAACATCCTCCTGCCTCTTTTCCTAACTCTCAATCCCAGAATAGACAAGGACATTCGGAGTTGCCGATCCTCCCTCTTCTGTAGCCTCCTGGAGATAAAGCACCTTCAGCCGCGGCTCTTTACCTCTCCTACAGACAAAACGGGGGAAAACGGAACACTTTTATTAATCAGTTATTTTTTATTACAGTTTTTATGAAGGGAAATGACAGTAAAATGTTCCCAATCCCTTCCCCCAATCCAGAATGCTGCGGTAAGATTATCTCTCCAGAGACCCCTGTACAGGAATATTCGGGTCCCAGCGCTATGCCCCATTATCCAGGAGAATAGCGCGATCTCCATAGTTCTTACACAGGACACAGAGATCAGACAAGGTCTCATATTCAGGCAGTTTCTATTTTACTCCAACCCTCTTTATACAACCGAGATCAGAGTCTCATTATACCGAGCAGAGAAGCTCCAAGGACAAAGACCCCGTCTGGTCCTAACACGCTGGGGGCCCGGAGTATCCAGCTACACATACACACTCCGTACACCTCATACACACACGACTCCGCTCCGTACACCTCGTACACACATGGCTCCGCTCCGTACACCTCGTACACACACGGCTCCGCTCCGTACACCTCGTACACACACGGCTCTGCTCCGTACACCACGTACACACGGCTCCGCTCCGTACACCACGTACACACGCGGCTCCGCTCCGTACACCTCGTACACACGCGGCTCCGCTCCGTACACCTCGTACACACGCGGCTCCGCTCCGTACACCTCGTACACACGCGGCTCCGCTCCGTACACCTCGTACACACGCGAGCGCCACGCGGCTCCGCTCCGTACACCTCGTACACACGCGGCTCCGCTCCGTACACCTCGTACACACGCGAGCGCCACGCGGCTCCGCTCCGTACACCTCGTACACACGCGAGCGCCACGCGGCTCCGCTCCGTACACCTCGTACACACGCGGCTCCGCTCCGTACACCTCGTACACACGCGAGCGCCACGCGGCTCCGCTCCGTACACCTCGTACACACGCGGCTCCGCTCCGTACACCTCGTACACACGCGGCTCCCCTCCGTACACCTCGTACACACGCGGCTCCCCTCCGTACACCTCGTACACACGCGGCTCCCCTCCGTACACCTCGTACACACGCGGCTCCGCTCCGTACACTTCGTACACACGCGGCTCCGCTCCGTACACTTCGTACACACGCGGCTCTGCTCCGTACACTTCGTACACACGCGACTCCGCTCCGTATACTTCGTACACACGCGAGCGCCACGCGGCTCCGCTCCGTACACCTCGTACACACGCGGCTCCGCTCCGTACACCTCGTACACACGCGAGCGCCACGCGGCTCCGCTCCGTACACCTCGTACACACGCGGCTCCCCTCCGAACACCTCATACACACGCGGCTCCCCTCCGTACACCTCGTACACACGCGGCTCCTCTCCGTACACCTCGTACACACGCGGCTCCGCTCCGTACACCTCGTACACACGCGGCTCCGCTCCGTACACCTCGTACACACGCGGCTCCCCTCCGTACACCTCGTACACACGCGGCTCCGCTCCGTACACCTCGTACACACGCGAGCGCCACGCGGCTCCGCTCCGTACACCTCGTACACACGCGGCTCCGCTCCGTACACCTCGTACACACGCGGCTCCCCTCCGTACACCTCGTACACACGCGGCTCCCCTCCGTACACCTCGTACACACGCGGCTCCCCTCCGTACAACTCGTACACACGCGGCTCCGCTCCGTACACTTCGTACACACGCGGCTCCGCTCCGTACACTTCGTACACACGCGGCTCTGCTCCGTACACTTCGTACACACGTGACTCCGCTCCGTACACTTCGTACACACGCGAGCGCCACGCGGCTCCGCTCCGTACACCTCGTACACACGCGGCTCCGCTCCGTACACCTCGTACACACGCGAGCGCCACACGGCTCCGCTCCGTACACCTCGTACAAACGCGGCTCCCCTCCGTACACCTCGTACACACGCGGCTCCCCTCCGTACACCTCGTACACACGCGGCTCCTCTCCGTACACCTCGTACACACGCGGCTCCGCTCCGTACACCTCGTACACACGCGGCTCCGCTCCGTACACCTCGTACACACGCGGCTCCCCTCCGTACACCTCGTACACACGCGGCTCCCCTCCGTACAACTCGTACACACGCGGCTCCGCTCCGTACACTTCGTACACACGCGGCTCTGCTCCGTACACTTCGTACACACGCGACTCCGCTCCGTACACTTCGTACACACGCGAGCGCCACGCGGCTCCGCTCCGTACACCTCGTACACACGCGGCTCCGCTCCGTACACCTCGTACACACGCGAGCGCCACACGGCTCCGCTCCGTACACCTCGTACACACGCGGCTCCCCTCCGTACACCTCGTACACACGCGGCTCCCCTCCGTACACCTCGTACACACGCGGCTCCTCTCCGTACACCTCGTACACACGCGGCTCCGCTCCGTACACCTCGTACACACGCGGCTCCGCTCCGTACACCTCGTACACACGCGGCTCCCCTCCGTACACCTCGTACACACGCGGCTCCGCTCCGTACACCTCGTACACACGCGGCTCCGCTCCGTACACCTCGTACACACGCGGCTCCGCTCCGTACACCTCGTACACACGCGGCTCCCCTCCGTACACCTCGTACACACGCGGCTCCGCTCCGTACACCTCGTACACACGCGGCTCCGCTCCGTACATCTTGTACACACGTGGCTCCGCTCCGTACACACACGGCTCCGCTCCGTACACCTCGTACACACACGGCTCCGCTCCGTACACCTCGTACACACACGGCTCCACTCCGTACACCTCGTACACACACGGCTCCGCTCCGTACACCTCGTACACACACGGCTCCGCTCCGTACACCTCGTACACACACGGCTCCGCTCCGTACACCTCGTACACAGGCTGCTTCGCTCCGTACACCTCGTACACACACGGCTCTGCTACATCCACCCTGTAAACCCCTCCTGACCCCACACAGAAACTTCCCCTCATCCAGCACCATGACAACAAGCACAGCAGAGTCCTGCATACACTGAGGCCCCTGATCATGTGACCCCTGACTCCTCCCCTCCTGTGACCTCATCACAGGTCCTGTGTGCACAGAGCAGGGTTGAGCCTACACTGTATGAGCTCCTTCCAGGTCCTGACTGCAGCCCATACAGTGTAGCTGGCCAGACCAGACGGCCCAGACAAAAGTGTACTGCCGTCTTCTCTTCCTGCCTTTGCTGTCAGAACACGCCCCCTCCCGGTATGACACCCTCCGGAAATGACATCACACCTGGAAGGAGCCCATACAGTCTAGCATTTACCCTTCTTCCTCGTGTCCCGGTTGCGGCTCTGCAGGTGGAGGTCTGTACCGAGTCCTCCTCATCCTCTATGGGGTTAGGCTGTGTTCACACACGGCGTTTTTTTTGTGTTTTTCCCGCGGATTTACCAAAAAATCAGCTCAAAAAACACTTAAAAGAAGCTTCCCATTCATTTTAATGCATTTTGCACTTTTTGTGCATATTGATGCATTTTTTACCGCAAAACTTTTTTTTTTATTTCGTGGTAAATTCCGCATTTCTGGTTATTTTCTATGTGTCTGGGGACGCGCGGGAAAAGAATGCATAAAAAACGCGCGTTTTCTGGGAAGGAGTCCTGTTTTTATGCAGAAATTTTCTGCACACATGTGCACATAGCCCTATTTCTCCCTCCTGTATTGCCTCCATACTCCGCAGCGCTGTACACACAGTGTTATCACACTCACTATAGGCCTTATTCACATCTGGGACTCCTGGCTGTGTCTGTGCACTGGCTGCGTTTTCCTCTTTGCCTCCAGACAGTAATGTCCTCCCCTTTGTCCCGGCCACTGTAATAATTCTCCCGTCTTCCCCCACATGATAATATTCCCCTATTACTGCCCTTACTGCTGTATGGGGCCCGATGATGAGCAGCACACAGGGGTCGCGGGCCCCCCTCTTGTGCTTCTGCTCATCGGGCCCCATCGTGCACTAATGCGCTGCAAGTCTGTGGCGCACACGTCGGGCCTGGAAGCTCTCTCGGAGCTGTGTATGGCTGTCTTACCTTAATGGCTGCGCAGCTCTGACTCTCTCCGCCCTCCCGGAAGAATAGGTGAAACGCGCATCGGGGTGGGCCACAGCAGCTTGGTCACATTACAGATATTGTAGAGTTTATATGCACATTTATCATGGCAGCCATGGCTTAGTTCGTGGTTTGGGAATGTGTGTATACGCATTTAGGCACTTTATGTTATTGTTCCCTCCCAATGTAACTTTATGTCTCTCTAGTATTTTACTGTATGATTGTTTTTCTGATTGCTGGCCGTATTATACCGCACTGCAGTTATTATCAAGTGTGCCACGTAGCTTTTACTTGACCTGGTGAAGTTCTGTGCCCAGTCTTGCTGCTTGTTTTCTCTAGTCTGACTTGAGGCACCCATTCTTATTTTGACTTTGAGTAATCAGAGTGAGGCCCATGTTGTGTAGGTTGTAAGGTCTAATGTGTATGCAAATGATGGAGGGGGGCTGCAAATGATGGAGGGGGGCTGCAAATGATGGAGGGGGGCTGCAAATGATGATGTAGGAAGACAGACTGGGCTGGGACTACTTCACGCGTCTCTGGGCTGGAACTGTCGGGTCTGTCACCATCATTGCTGGGGGGGAGCCTTTCTGACCTGGACAGACCTGAGCATCTGACTTTAAGGGGTGGGTCAGATATAAAGGGGGTGAAGCGCGCGCATTCGGGGCTTTTGGCAGGAGCAAAGCTTACCCTGAGGAAGAAGGCTGACCTCTTCTCTGCTCTGCCAGACGCAGCATCCAACTAGGTTGACTGCCCATGCTCCCTCACGCACGCTGACTGTGCACCTCCTGACCGCCTATTACCTCAGATGGTAGTCCTCAGATGTCCTCGCAGGCCGGTGTCCCCGACTAGGTCCGGCACACCATCCTCCGCTGGACCCCTTCACATTCAGAGTACTCTGAATGTGAAGGCGCCTCTGTGGCCTCCGCCCCCGAACCTCACACTACGCACTCAGTGTCCGAGTGCTCCACCCATTCTCCACCGTGTACCAGGACTGAGAGTTTTAGCCGGGAACAGCCTAGGAGCACCGCTTCAGTACAGAGACTGTGCTGTAACTTCATCTGGGACCGTTTCAACGCCGTCTCGTGCCACCTACGCCGCCATCGAGGACTCTTCCAACATCCCCCATCTAGGAGCTACGACTGATAAGTTAACATGTTTTATTTGTTCACTCTTCTCTCTGCAAAGTGTTTATTGTACATTGTCTGTGTACCGTTTACCGCTGTTTAACCCCCGTGCTCCCTGCAAGGAGCATAAACTGCTACTTTTATTCTTGCATAAAACACCTATTAACTCTTGCTCTTTCTCCTGCTGGTCACTGCATGCGGCGTTCCTGCTAGAATACCACACTTGGTGTAGTCAGCAGGATGCAGTAACAGCACGGAGGTGGCAGACCAAGCAGTTGGGGGTGGCCCCAGGTCCAGTATCTCACTTGGGGCGATGCTGTCTAATTTGCCCAAATTTACTAGTAATAACACCATGTTATGGACCTGGACTGAGCGCATATGGGGCATGATGAGCATGCACCCCTTGACTCCTGCCATGAACCCCGAGGTTGCTATTATGTCATTAGATAGGGAGGCCTGAGTTTCGGTTATGTTAAGGGCCCCCAGGGAGCGTGATACCTTTAACAAAGTACTTCAGATATTAGAAAAAACCCACGGAGACCCCACGGACGTAGGGGAATTGAGGACACATCTCTTCAGCCGCATGCTGAGGGAGGGGAGAGTGTAACGCAATATATGAATGCTTTGCAGGAGTTTCATGCTGTGATTGTACGAAAAGATGGCGTGGGTTTAGGGCCAACCGACATAATGCTGCAAGACCTTTTAGTGACAGGCTTGTGGGACATCCTGACCAAAGAGGCCTTGCGCAAGCGTGTGCGGATGAACCCCCGTTTGACTTTTTCAGAAACAGAACAGAACAGAACAGGCGCAGGGGTTGACGGTCTCGGCGGGGAAGGTCCAGAGCGTGAAAGTGTCCGTGAGTGTTATTGCTGAACCCCAATAGGTGGAAGAAATGAGGAAGGAGCTCCAAAATATAAAAGGAGAATTAGTTGAGGTCAGGAAGAAGTCAGAGGCTGCAAATGCTTCCGGGGCCAGGGAAGGTCCCGTCAGGATTCCAGAATGCTCCACCCACAGAGACCTCTCATGTGCTTCAATTGTGGTGAGAGTGGACACTTTGCACGGGAGTGTATGTGCCACAGTGGGACCCAGACCCGTCGACCAGTAAACTAAAGGGCTACGAGCTGGGTGGATTCCGCCCGGAGTCAGAGCAGATGCGAGGGAGTAGTGGAAGTCCTGCAAATTTGGTGTCTTCTTGCCCTATGGTCTGGGCTGAGTTTGAAGGTCGTGCAGTGTGCTGTCTAGTCGACACAGGCTCCCAGGTGACCACAATGCTGGAAGCCTATTTTAGGTGAAATTTTCCTGAAGCCAGACGACCCGAGTGAGGCCTTGTAATAAAATTGATGGCTGCTAACCAACTGCCTATTCCGGTTGAAGGAGTAGCGTGGATGCAGATCTCTATCTGTGGCAAAGACCTTGGATGGATGGGTGTGGTGTTGACACAGGGGGAAGTGAGCAATGGACAAGCTGTCACCCTGGGAATGAACGTCTTAAAGGAATTTGGAAGTCTCATTCACGAGCCCACCAATGAGACTCTGAAGCAGTGGAGCCCACACACTCCTCAGAGGAAGATTTTCCAACAGTTAATACGGGCAGCGCAAGCCCAAGAGTTGTATCAGGACGGGGGAGTACTTGGAAAAGTGATAGTGCCTTTTTCTTCCAAAATCATACTGCCCCCCCCCCCCCCGGACAAACGGTGCTCACTCTGCCCGTCCGAGCTCGCATCCCTCTGGAGGGAGTGGAGATACAGGTGTAGCCATCCTTCTCTGAAAAACTGCCCGCCGGATTCTTGGTGGCCCGTATGCTGGCTGTGCTTATACGTTGCGTGAATCTGGAAGATCAGGATATTACCGTCGGTCCCAGAAGTGAAGTGGCCCGGGTCATGAGCCTGTATGAAGAAATTCTGCCGTCTCAGTCGGTACAGCTCAAAGTTCATCAGGGGACCACTGGACTATGTCGGTAAACTCCCAGCAGCAGATAGAACCTCAGCATATCCAAGAAGGACGAGTGATCCTGGAACAAATGCTAGCCGAGTTGACTGAGCGTATAACGGGTCAGATATTACAGGTGGAAGTCCTCTTGGGAAGGTATAAAGATGTGTTTGCTCGACACGCAGGCGAATTTTGGCTGCACCACGGCTATTACATACAAGATACCGACAAAATGTGGCACCCATAAGAAAGCAGTATTTGCAAATTCCCCTTCAGTTATGTCAAGAAGTAAAGAGCATGTGGATCGCCCCGTGCCAGGGCCGTGGGGTACTCGGAGCCGGGTCCGGTGGGTTTAAATGGGAGATGTCATGGTAGCTGTGACCCGGTCCGTGGCCCTGGGCGTCCATTGTAAAAGGGGGGTTAAGGGTGATGGAATAAAGTGTATGAGTGAATGATTTGTGATGCCACCTGTGGTGTTCGGCAATTTACATGTTAAGCCAACGCTGCAGACAGATCCTCTGGGACAGATGGTGTGGTGCAGCAATGATGGTGTAACCCTCCCAGGGCACAGTAGATGAAGAAGATAGGTGTTAAGGGAGAGCGTGTAGTGTCTGGCACCGAGATGTGGCAGTGCTGAGTGGGTTGGCGCAGTAATAAGCAGAGGACACCAGTGCATGTAGTTCCAAAGCTTTACTCAGTCTGTTGAGCATACAGGTGCCCGCCTCGGTGCCGTGTCCTCCAAGTCAGGGGCCCAGCCAACTTCCAGGCAAGATTAAGTATTCCCTTCCAACACTCTGCCAACATATGTGCCTTTTCTGAACGTCTCCCTTTTGCGCCTATAGTGAAGTACTCTCAGTACTGAGTTACACTGGAGTTCCTCCTATCAGATGTACCTATGAACTCTACTTGTATGGCAGACAACTGTAGCCTGCTTCGGGGACTCCTTGCTACCAAGTCCCGGCTCACTATCGTTGCTGTTGTGCCCTCAAGTCTTGTGTGGGAATAAAGTGGTGACAACTTCTATTCCTCCGGTTTCTGTCGCAGGACCATTAGTATCCATACAACCTCGGGGACCGGACCCCGGCCTTGCGCTGTGAACTTGGGAGGGGTTCTGCCCTAACCCTAATCCTTATTCCTCCTCTCCTTACGTTCTGTACTAATCCTTCCTTCTTATGGAGAGAGTCAGGCTTTCCATCAATGTCTCTTTCCTGTGCCAGTGGACCCAGGTCACTGAGGTCGGCTGCAGCACTTCCTTCATCCATCCCACTTAGGGGATCTTCACTCTTCCACTGACTCTGTCAGACTGCCAAATCCTAAACTCCTCCCACTCTTTTGGTGCCAACTAAACTCCACCCGCCTCCTAGCACGCTTCATGTTCCAAGCAGGGAGCCACCAAAGGGTGCTTTGCTACACTACTGTGTTGTGTGGGATGCAGGCGTTGGAGTGTGGTCAGGTGTCTCCACCTTGCCTGAATCGTGGGGTACCACACCTCAGGAGGAGGTGCAGTATCGCTGTGGCGACTGACCCCCCCAGGGGCGCCACATACCCCCCCGTTAAACACAGCTCGTCCACGGGCTGCAAGTGAAGCAAAGTTAGACAAACAAAGGAACATACAAAAAAATGTTTGAATGCTTAATTAGCAATGCTTATCTAAACTTCCCAATATGGGAGGCACTGACTCTTAAACGTTGCAAACAATTTAACTATCTGTTGAAATATAGTACCTAATCAAAGTGCTATTGGCAGTAAACTAGCTACCAGTTCAAGTATTATCATTTAACACATTTTCTATTACTTCTAGACTTCTAAACCCTAGGTGACAACCGCTGACGCCTGGTTCGTCACCTGCATTTTCATTCAAATTTTCATCTTTATTCACGCATTAACATGAGTCTATACTCTGCAAAACATTCACTATTCCTATATAAGATCTGTTCTCTTTATTAAATACTATCACTATTTACTTTCTCTATCAAAATGCTAGACATCATTATTAAGTGCAAGTAGACATTGATCGAGCCAAGATGTCTTGAAATGTCCTCATTAAAACAGGTCTATGTAAAACCAAGAAAGGGCACCTAAAGAGGTGCAACTATGTACAGGACAGTTCCGGATCATTCATTGTCCATGATCTCACAGTTCAAGTATAAAAGGCTGCCAAGGAAACTAGGCAAACTAGAACAACATGATGAACCAAAACCAAAAATGAAAAGAAAAAATGAAAAAAGCATAACAGTGCATATACCCTCCTGGGTAACAGTTAGTTAGTTATTATTAATGTTGGTCCCCTCCTGGGGTGGTGGAAGCGGGTCACTTGGGCTGCTTCCAGGGGAGAACTGCGGGACATCCTCTTTTTGCTGATTGTGGATTCACATAAGAGGTGGTGGCAGTTTGTGGGATTGCTGCATGAGGTACAGCGGGTTTAGCTATTTGTACCATAGGGTGTGGGATTGGGGTAGATGTTATCTGCCTGGCCTTGGCAGATGTAATCACTACCGTAGGAGGTATTCCTGCCGGGGGAACGTAATCATGTTCCTTTTTGTAGGCTGCAATGAAATCCTCTGGTATGCGGCGCACGTTCATGGCGTACCAGCCACGGAGCCCCTCATGTCGGGTGAAAGTTACATTCTCTCCCGGTTGCAGGTCTCGAGCAGGGTGTCCCCTTTGGAGGTGAGACTCAACATCCCTCCTGCTAAAGAAGTGGTCAGAGATCCTCTGGGGGTCCAAGATAAAACCAAACCCCCACTCCTGGGTAACATTCAGGACCTGACCCCATCCTGCTGAGTCCCGGGGTCCGTAGTGACCGGCACGAACCTTCTCCTTTCTGTCCATATCAGGGCCTAGCACTGCCAACCTCCGCTGCTCCCGTTCTCTCTGCTCTGCTGCCAGCTGGTGGAGGGTCTGCTGGCAATAGAATTCCTCTTCTTCCTTCTCCACCTCTTGGGCCGACCCCTACCCACCGTGGACAGGGGCACTACTGCCAGGGGCTCAGAAGTTTCCCCCCAGGGTTTAGAATCCCGGTCCCAGACCAGCTCTAGCACGACCTGTCCGGACGCTGCAGCAGCTGTACACCCTGAGGCCTTCCCAGGTGCAGGGGCAGCAGAAATACCTGGGGCCTCTTGGCAATGCTCCGGTGCAGGTTTGGGACGGCAGTCAATAGCTGGAACATCCACCAGAATAGTCCAGGCAGCTGTCGGAGGTGGCGGTGGAGCAGATGGCGGCTCCGGGTCCGCAGGGGTCTCTGGTGGGACCTGCGCAGCCGCGTCAGGTCCAGGCAGGAGTTTAACTTCCTCCGCTTCAGCCTCCAGGCCTCCAGGGAACTCCTCATGACAGGCCGCGCTCTGCGGTAATTGCAGCGCGGAGATGGAGACAGGCGCCGCCGGTGATAGGGCACAGGTGCTGCCTGAGGGAAATCTTGTGTAGCAGCAACAGGTACAGAGGGTAAAGGTACCGGTGATATAGCAGCGCGGCGGGTACCGATGGTGAGGGTACCGGTGGTCGAGGTACCGACGGTTTAGGCCCCTCCCGGGCGTGCTGCCAGTTCATAATCCAGAGCGCCTCCTGTCTCAACTGCAGACGGTTGGTCAGCTGAGCAATCTCATCCTCCAGCATCTGGCGGTTCATTGTGGAAGTCGGATCGGAGCCTTCAGCCGATGCGCCGGGGAGGTTCAGCTCAACCTCCTTGCGCTGTTCGGGCCTCCCTCCTTCTTCCATCATGGCGTTCTGGCGTTCTTCCTCCTTCTTGGGCTCTTTTCCCACCACCGGCTGTCGCTCCTCCTTCTGGGGGTGGCGTCTTCTTCCTACTCCTCCATACCAGGCTAGTTTCTGAACCCCTCGGGGGGGGGGGCCATGTTGCAGTTGCATAGAAGTTCAGGCAGGGGAGGCCCAGGACAGTTCGCGGTCTTTTCTTAGGACCACCCATGTTGTCACGCCCTTCTTTACCGTTCCGGCGGCCATTTTGAGAGTCCATTTTACAGTCTATCAATTTGGTTATTCTGCACATTCTCAACAACGTTTAAGTCCAATAAAATTCAGGCACACAGAACCCGGTGGCACTGGGCTTCGTCATCCTGTTCGTGACGCCAAGTAATGGATCGCCCCGTGCCAGGGCCGTGGGGTACTCGGAGCCGGGCCCGGTGGGTTTCAATGGGAGATGTTACGGTAGCTGTGACCCGGTCCGTGGCCCTGGGCGTCCATTGTAAAAGGGGGGGTCAAGGGTGATGGAATAAAGTTTATGAGTGAATGATTTGTGACGCCACCTGTGGTGTTCGGATATGAAGATGTTAAGCCGACGCTGCAGACAGATCCTCTGGGACAGATGGTGTGGTGCAGCAATGATGGTGTAGCCCTCCACAGGTAGGGCTGTAGTCCCAGGGCACAGTAGATGAAGAAGATAGGTGTTAAGGGAGAGCGTGTAGTGTCTGGCACCGAGATGTAGCAGTGCTGAGTGGGTTGGTGCAGTAATAAGCAGAGGACACCAGGGCATGTAGTTCCAAAGCTTTACTCACAGTCTGTTGAGCATACAGGTGCCCGCCTCGGTGCCGTGTCCTCCAGGTCAGGGGCTCAGCCAACTTCCAGGCAAGATGAAATATTCCCTTCCAACACTCCGCCAACATATGTGCCTTTTCTGAACGTCTCCCTTTTGTGCCTATAGTGAAGTACTCTCAGTACTGAGTTACACTGGAGTTCCTCCTATCAGATGTTCCTATGAACTCTACTTGTACGGCAGACAGCTGTAGCCTGCTTCGGGGACTCCTTGCTACCAAGTCCCGGCTCAATATCGTTGCTGTTGTGCCCTCAAGTCATGTGTGGGAATAAAGTGGTGACAATTTCTATTCCTCCGGTGTCTGTCGCAGGACCATTAGTATCCATACAACCTCGGGGACTGGACCCCGGCCTTGCACTGTGAACTTGGGAAGGGTTCTGCTCTAACCCTAATCCTTAGTCCTCTCCTTACATTCTGTACTAATCCTTCTTATGGAGAGAGTCAGGCTTTCCATCAATGTCTCTTTCCTGTGCCAGCGGACCCAGGTCACTGAGGTCGGCTGCAGCACTTCCTTCATCCATCCCACTTAGGGGATATTCACTCTTCCACTGACTGTCAGACTGCCAAATCCTAAACTCCTCCCACTCTTTTGGTGCCAACTAAACTCCACCCGCCTCCCAGCACGCTTCGTGTTTCAATCAGGGAGCCACCAAAGGGTGCTTTGCTACACTACTGTGTTGTGTGGGATGCAGGTGTTGGAGTGTGGTCAGGTGTCTCCACCTTACCTGAATGGTCGGGTACCACACCTCAGGAGGAGGTGCAGTACCTCTGTGGCGACTGAACCCCCCAGGGGCGCCACTTATGCTGGGGCAGATGCTACAGAACAGCGTTATTCGGGAAAGCCAAAGCCCCTTGGCTGCCCTGATAGTGCTGGCACGGAAGATAGATGGCACCTTGCGTTTTTGTGTAGATTATCGGAAGTTAAACGCTTGTACCGTAAAAAAAGACAATTATCCTCTCACCCAGATTGAGGAATCCCTGTCAGCACTAGGAAGGACCAAATTCTTTTCCACGCTAGATCTCGCCAGTGGTTATTGGCAAGTACCGATGTCGGAACGGGATCGTGCCAAGACCGCATTCATCTTAGCTATGGGCCTATTTGAGTTCAACCGCATGCCATTCGGCCTGGCCAATGCCCCAGGTACTTTTCAGCGACTTATGGAAAGATGTCTGGGAAATCTAAATTTTGAAGCCACACTCCTTTACCCAGAAGATATCATAGTCTACGAGGCTTCGTTCAAGGTGCACCTACAACGCCTAGAACAAGTGTTGAGTCGCTTGCAGAAACACGGGCTGAAGGTGAAGACTCAAAAATGTCATCTATTTCGCACACAAATCGAGTACTTGGGGCACGTGGTGTCTGCAGAAGGGATGAAGCCCTCCCGAGAGAAGATCGCACTGATACAGGATTGGCCCACTCCGGAGACCGTGAAGGATGTTCATGCATTTCTGGGACTGACTGGGTATTACCGCCATTTCGTGAAAAACTTTGCCTGTCGAGCCTGACCGCTGCTAGAACTAATGAGAGGGGCGCCTTCCGGCTTAAAGAACTGGAACATCCATTGGAAAGAACCTCAGGAGGAAGCCTTCCAGGAACTAAAAAAAGCATTGACCGAAGCACCCGTGTTGGCGTATGCGGACTTTGCCAAACCATTCATGCTCCACACTGACGGGAGTCTGCATGGACTTGAGGCTGTATTGTCACAGATACAAGATGGAAGAGAGAGGGTGATCGCTTACGCCAGTCGATCTCTTCACGATTCCGAACTTAATCAGGACAATTACAGTTTCTTCAAGTTAGAGGTGCTAGCGTTGGTGTGGGCCATGACTGAGAGGGACGGAGAGGTTCGCAGAGTATTTTTCTGGTCAGAAGTTCTCGTACGCACTGACAACAACCCCCTAGCACATCTAGAGAACGCAAAGCTGTGAGCCCTAGAACAACTATGGGTAGCCATGCACAGATCAAAGAAGGCATTGTGGGGTGGTCTCTGGATGAATGGGTCTGGCTACAACAAAAGGATGGAGATCTTGCTCTGCTGAGGCAGTGGGTAACTTCAAAGAGACTCTCTAGCCTTGCTGACAAAAACAGTCCTGAGTCCAGAGACTTTACGGATTCTTTGCCAGTGGGAATGTCTGCAGATGAAGAATGGCTTACTCTATCGGAAAGTACAACTGCAGTCGGAGCCGGGAGCTGCCTGGCAGGTCGTAGTCCCGGAAAGCTTGTTGTCTGAGATCTCCACTGAAGTCCATGAGGAAGGAGCACATTTTGGGTCAGACATGACTTTTCAATGGTTGCCGCGTTTCATTTATCATCCACGGCTAAAGGGGGCAGTGTAAGAATCTTGTAGAGCTTGCCTTCTTTGAGTTACCTTAACCTTAACCACCAGAAGAGAGAGCCCCCACACAAACCATAGTGACATCTGCTCCCTTAGAACTATTGATTATAGACTATTTAACCATCAGGCCGGCCCACCAGGGATACGAACACTTCTTAGTGATAGACCATTTCACTAAATTTGCTGTCATCACTCCCACATGAGATCAAACTGCAGAGTAAGTATCATATGCGATCTGTAAAAACTATTCAAGTCTATGGCTGTCCTAAACGGATCCACTCAGACCAGGAAGCCTGTTCTCTAGGAAAAGTAATGGAAGAATTACATCGGATATATCGAATAGACAAATCACGGATCACTCCGTACCATCCCCTGGGAAATGGCGCCTGTGAACGGTTTACCCGAACTCATAAAAATGTTGAGAACCCTAGAAGAGGACTGAAAAGCCCGAAGGCCTGAATATGTTTCATAACTAGTCTGGGTGTACAATAATCTAGTGCACCGAACCATAGGGCACATGCCCTACTATCTCCTTTTTAGGCCGAGCCGGAAAAAGTATCACTGAATTAGAGTTGGACCCAGAAGAAGAAGACTCATGAGCTCGGGTACCCTCATGGATCTGGGAACATCATCATCACCTACAGACATTGCATAGATTTGTACAAACTCATCTACGAGAGTTAGAATATGCTGTAAGAACCCCGCCGTGAGCAGCGGATCTGCAGGAGGGGAGACCGTGTTTTGTTAAGAGAAAGGCGTCCACGACACAAATTGGAACATCACTGGGAGAAGGTTCTATACCGGGTTAAGCGGCAAGTCAATTCCGAGGGGACTATGTATGAGATCCAAAAAGAGGGGGAAGAGAGCTCTCCCACTCGGATAGTGCATCGCAATATGCTCCGACCTTGTCTTTCAAGAGATCCAGTACGGGTCGAAGAAGAAGTTGCCCCCAAAGCCAGTACCTGCAGCATCTGAAGAAGAGAATGAGGAGAATGTTGTTGTGAGAGCCAAGGCTCCCAAAGAACGGGATTCAGAGAGTACTGACCAACCCTGGTTTTCTTTAGACCAGTCAGATTCCACCACTCCAGTGGATTCCACTACGCCGTCCACCCTACGATGCTCTGAACGAACAACTGCTGGCAAACCCCCTGATCGTTATGAACAGGAACAATTTATTTGGCAACAAGAAGTTCTAAAGACAAGGAAAAACTCATTTGTCTCTCAAAAATCCTAACCCTAGGATTGGCGAGCAAAAGGAGTGGGGGAATGTAGGAAGATAGACTGGGCTAGGGCTACTTCACACGTCTCTGGGCTGGAACTGTCGGGTCTGTCACCATCATTGCTGGGGGAAGCCTTTCTGACCTGGACAGACCTGAGCATCTGACTTTAAGGGGCGGGTCAGATATAAAAGGGAACTCACATTCAAGGCTTTTGGCCTGAGCAGAGCTTACCCTGAGGGAGAAGGTTGACTCCATCTCCGCTCTGCCAGACACAACATCCAGCCAGGTTGACTGCCCATCTCCCACACATGCTGACTGTGGGCCTCCTCATGCCTATTACCTCAAACGGTAGTCCTCAGATGCCCTCGCAGGTCGGTGTCCCTGACTAGGTCTGGCACATCATCCACCACTGGGCCCCTTCACTACTCTGAATGTGAAGGTGAGTCTGTGGCCTCCGCCCCAGGACCTCACACTATGCACTCAGTGTCAGAGTGCTCCACCCGTTCTCCGCCGTGTACCAGGACAGAGGGTGTTCACCGGGAACAACCTAGGAGTACCGTGTCAGTACAGAGACTGTGCTGTAACTTCATCCGAGACCGTTTCAACGCCATCTCGCGCCACCTACGCTGCCATCGAGGACTCTTCCAACATCCCCATCTAGGAGCTACGGACTGATAAGTTAACACGTTTTTTTTTATCACTCTTCTCTCTGCAAAGTGTTTATTGTATATTGTCTGTGTACCATATACCGTTGTTTAACCCCCGTGCTCCCTGCAAGGAGCATAAACTGCTACTTTTATTCTTGCTAAAACACCTAACTCTTGCTCTGCCTCCTGCTCGTCACTGAATCCCGCGTTCCTGCAAGCATACCACAGTGGAGGGAGGCTGCACATGATGGAGGGGGCTGCACATGATGGAGGGGGCTGCACATGGAGGGGTGCTGCACATGTTGGAGGGGGCTGCAAATGATGGAGGGGGCTAGAAAAGATGGGGATGCTGCAAATGATGGAGGGGGGCTGTAAATGATGGCGAGGGTGCTGCAAATGATGGACTGGTGCTGAAAATGATAAAGAAGGGCTGCAAGTGATGGATGGGGTGCTGCAAATAATGGAGGGTGATGGGAGTAATGAGGGTGGTGGGAGTAAATGATGTATTGAATGTGGGGGAGAGTAGCTGATATTGAATAGAGGATGGGAGAGAGAAGACATAACAATGAATTGGGGTGGAAGTGGCATGTAAATATAATGAATCGGGGGAGCAGGAGGCACATAGTGGGGGGAATTGAGGATGCTGTGACTGGTAATGAATTGGGGAAAGAGTACAGGGGCTAATTAATGTACGGTATATATTAGGTGGGGAAAATGGCTATAGTTGGTAGGGGTTTAGAGGTGGATTATAAATTATATTTGGAATGGTGGATTAGATAATAACTAATTATATATTAATGGGGGGTGCACGTCTGTATTCAGATGTGTAGTGTAGAAGAAAGGGAAAAAGTGGAGAATGTGCTCGGAAAGCTGTGCTCTAGGTAACTATGTGTTATTTTATGCAGAGATGAGTCCTGGCTGGAAGAAATAATGGCGGTCTGCGCTGCATGAAAAAGAAAAACAAAGATGAAGGACTTCAGCTAGAGACGTCACTGTATTACCTGTACACTATATACAGAGCTCCTGTGTATAATGTCACTGGTGATCGCTGTATTGCCTGTACACTAACATTATATACAGAATTCCTGTGTATAATTTTATTAGTGTTGTGATTTTTTTAATATTTCTCCCTGTATGTGGTATTATTTGATCACTATGTGATGGTAATATGTGATCTGGTAATGATATGGAAGTATTTGTTCCTTGTATGTGGTATTATTCAGTCATTAGGTGGTGGTAATATATGGTCTGGTCATGGGGTGACTGTTTTTGACCCTAGTATGTGGTATTAATAGTTATTACAAAAAATATATGTGACTCATTCCCTTAAGGAAAAATAAATAAAAATATACCTAAACAGAGTATTGGATATTTTAAGAAATGTTTAATAGGTTAGAGTAGAGTAGGGCCCGGCCAAAAAAGTCTACCTTGTCGTGGTGGTGGCGGATTAAAAATTCTTTTGGCCAAAACAAAAGCTACTCTCCATGTATGTGATCTGGTGTCTGTTGGGAACTGTTAATATCAGATTGGTGAGGATGTGGTGCAGAAGATGAGCGGGCGATGGGACTGTGGAAGGTTTGAGATGTGGAGTTTGAACTGGGGAGAGTCTCAAGGGGACCCAAAAATTTTGCCAGTATGGGGCCCCAAAATTCCTAGTGGCAGCCCTGCCTTCAGGTGGCCATAATTCCTTCTATGTGCCCCTACATAGTATTAATGTCCCAAGTGTGCACCTATATATTAGTAATGCCACCTATGTGACCCTATATATTAGTAATGTCACCTATGTGCCCCCATATATTAGTAATGTCATCTATTTACCCCATATATTAGTAATGCCACCTATGTGCCCCCATATATTAGTAATGTCACCTATGTGCCCCATATACAGTGGGGCAAAAAAGTATTTAGTCAGTCAGCAATAGTGCAAGTTCCACCACTTAAAAAGATGAGAGGCGTCTGTAATTTACATCATAGGTAGACCTCAACTATGGGAGACAAACTGAGAAAAAAAAATCCAGAAAATCACATTGTCTGTTTTTTTTTCATTTTATTTGCATATTATAGTGGAAAATAAGTATTTGGTCAGAAACAAGCAAGCAAGATTTCTGGCTCTCACAGACCTGTAACTTCTTCTTTAAGAGTCTCCTCTTTCCTCCACTCATTACCTGTTGTAATGGCACCTGTTTAAACTTGTTATCAGTATAAAAAGACACCTGTGCACACCCTCAAACAGTCTGACTCCAAACTCCACTATGGTGAAGACCAAAGAGCTGTCAAAGGACACTAGAAACAAAATGGTAGCCCTGCACCAGGCTGGGAAGACTGAATCTGCAATAGCCAACCAGCTTGGAGTGAAGAAATCAACTGTGGGAGCAATAATTAGAAAATGGAAGACATACAAGACCACTGATAATCTCCCTCGATCTGGTGCTCCACGCAAAATCCCACCCCGTGGGGTCAGAATGATCACAAGAACGGTGAGCAAAAATCCCAGAACCACGCGGGGGGACCTAGTGAATGAACTGCAGAGAGCTGGGACCAATGTAACAAGGCCTACCATAAGTAACACACTACGCCACCATGGACTCAGATCCTGCAGTGCCAGATGTGTCCCACTGCTTAAGCCTGTACATGTCCGGGCCCGTCTGAAGTTTGCTAGAGAGCATTTGGATGATCCAGAGGAGTTTTGGGAGAATGTCGTATGGTCTGATGAAACCAAACTGGAACTGTTTGGTAGAAACACAACTTGTCGTGTTTGGAGGAAAAAGAATACTGAGTTGCATCCATCAAACACCATACCTACTGTAAAGCATGGTGGTAGAAACATCATGCTTTGGGGCTGTTTCTCTGCAAAGGGGCCAGGACGACTGATCCGGGTACATGAAAGAATGAATGGGGCCATGTATCGTGAGATTTTGAGTGCAAACCTCCTTCCATCAGCAAGGGCATTGCAGATGAAACGTGGCTGGGTCTTTCAATATGACAATGATCCAAAGCACACCGCCAGGGCAACGAAGGAGTGGCTTCGTAAGAAGCATTTCAAGGTCCTGGAGTGGCCTAGCCAGTCTCCAGATCTCAACCCTATAGAAAACCTTTGGAGGGAGTTGAAAGTCCGTGTTGCCAAGCGAAAAGCCAAAAACATCACTGCTCTAGAGGAGATCTGCATGGAGGAATGGGCCAACATACCAACAACAGTGTGTGGCAACCTTGTGAAGACTTACAGAAAACGTTTGACCTCTGTCATTGCCAACAAAGGATATATCACAAAGTATTGAGATGAAATTTTGTTTCTGACCAAATACTTATTTTCCACCATAATATGCAAATAAAATGAAAAAAAAACAGACAATGTGATTTTCTGGATTTTTTTTTCTCAGTTTGTCTCCCATAGTTGAGGTCTACCTATGATGTAAATTACAGACGCCTCTCATCTTTTTAAGTGGTGGAACTTGCACTATTGCTGACTGACTAAATACTTTTTTGCCCCACTGTATTAGTAATGTCATCTATTTACCCCATATATTAGTAATGCCACCTATGTGCCCCCATATATTAGTAATGCCACCTATGTGCCCCCATATATTAGTAATGTCACCTATGTGCCCCCATATATTAGTAATGCCACCTATGTGCCCCATATATTAGTAATGTCACCTATGTGCACTCATATTAATAATGCCACCTATGTGCCTCATATATTAGTAATGTCACCTATGTGCCCCATATATTAGTAATGTCACCTATTTGCCCCCATATATTAGTAATGCCACCTATCTGCCCCCATATATTAGTAATGCCACCTATCTGCCCCATATATTAGTAATGTCATCTATGTGTCCCGCTATAATAGTAATGTCACCTATGTGCCCCATATATTAGTAATGCCACCTATGTGCCCCCATATATTAGTAATGCCACCTATGTGCCCCATATATTAGTAATGTCACCTATTTGCCCCCATATATTAGTTAGTCAAGGCTAACCCAAGGACAACAAGGAAGGAGCTCCGGGAAGATCTCATGGCAGTGGGGACATTGGTTTCAGTCAATACCATAAGTATACTCCACCGCAATGGTCTCCGTTCCAGACGAGCCCGTAAGGTACCTTTACTTTCAAAGCGTCATGTCAAGGCTCGTCTACAGTTTGCTCATGATCACTTGGAGGACTCTGAGACAGACTGGTTCAAGGTTCTCTGGTCTGATGAGACCAAGATCGAGATCTTTGGTGCCAACCACACACGTGACGTTTGGAGACTGGATGGCACTGCATACGACCCCAAGAATACCATCCCTACAGTCAAGCATGGTGGTGGCAGCATCATGCTGTGGGGCTGTTTCTCAGCCAAGGGGCCTGGCCATCTGGTCCGCATCCATGGGAAGATGGATAGCACGGCCTACCTGGAGATTTTGGCCAAGAACCTCTGCTCCTCCATCAAGGATCTTAAGATGGGTCGTCATTTCATCTTCCAACAAGACATTGACCCAAAGCACACAGCCAAGAAAACCAAGGCCTGGTTCAAGAGGCAAAAAATCAAGGTGTTGGAGTGGCCTAGTCAGTCTCCTGACCTTAACCCAATTGAAAACTTGTGGAAGGAGCTCAAGATTAAAGTCCACATGAGACACCCAAAGAACCTAGATAACTTGGAGAAGATCTGCATGGAGGAGTGGGCCAAGATAACTCCAGAGACCTGTGCCGGCCTGATCAGGTCTTATAAAAGACGATTATTAGCTGTAATTGCAAACAAGGGTTATTCCACAAAATATTAAACCTAGGGGTTGAATAATAATTGACCCACACTTGTATGTTTAAAATTTATTAAAATTTAACTGAGCAACATAACTTTTTGGTTTGTAAGATTTATGCATCTGTTAATAAATCCTGCTCTTGTGTGAAGTTTGAAGGCTCTAACTTATTTGCATCTTATCAAACCTGCTAAATCTGCAGGGGGTTGAATACTACTTGTAGGCACTGTATGTGCCCCCATATATTAGTAATGTCACCTATGTGCCCCCATATATTAGTAATGTCACCTATGTGCCCCCGTATATTAGTAATGTCACCTATGTGCCCCCATATATTAGTAATAAATAACACAAGATTGACCGTCACATCCAAACATAATTTATGTCTGATCTGGTGCTTTCCTAAAGTCGCCAACTCATATATACATTTAAACAAAACGCAGCACTCTGTAAGGCTAAAATCTGAATCTGAAAATTGAATTGCATTACTGCACTAGAGATATGAAACATTGAGAATGCTTAGCGCATAAATTGGCCAATTTGTGTGTACCTGGCAGCCACAATAAGGCGATTCTCGCTGCCAGGACCTAATGCCAATCCTCTCTTAGCCTGACGTCTAAATCTCTATGGAGGTGTAGGATCCTGCTGCAATTAAAAACGCCTGAGGCAATTTTGGAGCCAATTTTATTTAGAAACATTTTAAAATCTGTTTTTTTTTCTGGTATTTTTCTTGTAATCTAGGAAAGCCTAAGGCCAGAAATAAACACCATAAAACACTGTATATGGAGACTTTGGGATCAGATCATTTCTGTCCGTGATGTTTGTGGAAACAGAAAATCTTTTATAAAAGCCTCAAACTTCTGTGTGTGACTCAGACCTGAGATCTAACGTGGTAGAAGATTACAGTGCGGGGAAGACGGGAAACCTTCATATAGACGGCAGGTGGGGATGGAGTCAGTGACAGACTCTGGTCAAATATGTTTCTAGAGCCATAGTAGAAGATAAAGATGTCGTCCTCACCATGAAGTAGTTATTTCTCATGTTACGTGTATTGATGAGCGAGTACAGTCATGGCCAAAAGTTTTGAGAATGACACAAATATTATATTTTCACATGATCTGCTGGCCTCTGGTTTTTATGTGTGTTTGTCAGATGTTTTTATCACATACAGAAATATAATTGCAATCATATTATGAGTAACAAAAGGTTATATTGACAGTTAGAATGAGTTAATGCAGCAAGTCAATATTTGCAGTGTTGACCCTTCTTCTTCAGGACCTCAGCTATTCTCCCTGGCATGCTCTCAATCAACTTCTGGATCAAATCCTGACTGATAGCACTCCATTCTTGCAAAATCAATGCTTTTATTTTGTCTGAATTTGAAGGTTTCTGTTTGTCCACCCATCTCTTGATGATTGACCACAAGTTCTCAATGGGATTAAGATCTGGGGAGTTTCCAGGCCATGGTCCCAAAATCTCTATGTTTTGTTCCCTGAGCCATTTAGTTATCACCTTTGCTTTATGGCAAGGTGCTCCATCATGTTGAAAAAGGCATTGTTGATCGCCATACTGCTCTTGGACGGTTGGGAGAAGTTGCTCTTGGAGGACATTCTGGTACCATTCTTTATTCATGGCTGTGTTTTTAGGCAAGACTGAGAGAGAGAGCCCATTCCCTTGGCTGAGAAGCAACCCCACACATGAATGGTTTCAGGATGCTTGACAGTTGGCATGAGACAAGACTGGTGGTAGCGCTCACCTTGTCTTCTCCAAATAAGCTGTTTTCCAGATGTCCCAAACAATCGAAAAGGGGATTCATCAGAGAAAATGACTTTACCCCAGTCCTCAGCAGTCCACTCCCTGTACCTCTTGCAGAATATCAGTCTGTCCATGATGTTTTTCCTGGAGAGAAGTGGCTTCTTTGCTGCCCTCCTTGAGACCAGGCCTTGCTCCAAGAGTCTCCGCCTCACAGTGCGTGCAGATGCACTCACACCTGCCTGCTGCCATTCCTGAGCAAGCTCTGCACTGCTGGTAGCCCGATCCCACAGCTGAAACACTTTTAAGAGACGGTCCTGGCGCTTGCTGGTCTTTCTTGGGCGCCCTGGAGCCTTTTTGGCAACAAGGGAACCTCTCTCCTTGAAGTTCTTGATGATGCGATAGATTGTTGACTGAGGTGCAATCTTTCTAGCTGCGATACTCTTTCCTGTTAGGCCATTTTTGTGCAGTGCACTGATGACTGCACGTGTTTCTTTAGAGATAACCATGGTTAACAGAAGAGAAACAGTGATGCCAAGCACCAGCCTCCTTTTAAAGTGTCCAGTGATGTCATTCTTACTTAATCATGACAGATTGATCTCCAGCCCTGTCCTCATCAACACCCACACCTGTGTTAATGGAGCAATCACTGAAACGATGTTAGCTGGTCCTTTTAAGGCAGGACTGCAATGATGTTGAAATGTGTTTGGGGGATAAAGTTCATTTTCTAGGCAAATATTGACTTTGCAAGTAATTGCTGTTAAGCTGATCACTCTTTATAATATTCTGGAGTATATGCAAATTGCCATTAGAAAAAATGAAGCAGTAGACTTTTAATATTTGTGTCATTCTCAAAACTTTTGGCCATGACTGTATACCCGTTGTTCTGGTTTTCCCGAGCATGCTCGGATGTCCTCCGAGTATTTTGGCGTGCTCGGAGATTTATTTTTCGTCGCCGCAGCTGCTGGACAGCTTGAATACATGTGGAAATTCCCTAACAAACAGGCATTCCTCACATGTATTCAGGCTGTCCAGCAGCCACAAATCATGCAGATGAGGCGACGAAAACTAAATCTCAGAGCACGCCAAAATACTCGGAGGACACCCGAGCATCGAGTATACTCGCTCATCACTAATCACATGTAATGAATATCTCCTGCAGTATTGCTAATGCCGATTCCAGTGTCGGTAAATGAGACGAGAATTAGCTTTATGGAAGATGAGTCTATGAGAAACGTATTCAGCTGCCGACTCCGAGGGAGAAACTGCTTGTTGTCTGTGGCCTAAATATATAGGTTTTATTAGTAGATGTAAAGAAGGAAACTAAATACTGTAAAATAATAAATCTCCTCATATGTTTCCCTTATTATCTCCAGTAATTATATTATTACACAGGATTTTTATGATGTTACATCGGCTCATCTTCTCATTCAGGTCTCTACAATATCGGATCCTCTCAGTGAAGATCTTCTATATACAGGACCTTCGTGATGTGAGTCCCTGAGGAAGAAGACAGTTAGTCTTTGAAACATGTTGGAAAGTCCATTGGTCCCCGTCGCAACCACCAGCAAGTGAAACTGACGTGGTCATGTGTTGACTCACATCACGAAGGTCCTGTATACCTGGAGCAGCTCACAGACGCCAGGAGCACGAGAGGCCGCTCACGTCTGCTCCACAGCTGGAGGTACACTGACAGGAGGCTGCCACCGGCCGGGGCAGGCCCTGTAACTCGTCTATACCCCAGTGTACAAACCCCCCCCTCTTTTTCCAAGCGCTGGAGCAAAAAGCGCTATTTTAACTTGCACCGCTTACTGGAGTGAGGACTTCGCATCGCATTATCTTTACAGGTACCGCTCTCTGACTTGTGCATTTACTATTGCGGCTACTCTGCACAGCCGTTCACAGGCTGCAATTTGACTTTTTTTTTTTTTTTTTTAAGCTACTATCAGGGATAATTACCCTGCAGTATATAACCTGTTCAGTGATTTCAGGTTTTTACCCTCACTCATGCCTTTTTAGTTCGTGATTGTTCAGGTTGGAACTAAGATTGCCACCAGCATCTATATATATTCTTTTTCCCTTAAGCACTTCTTCTGAGGTCTTACAATTGACTATTACTAATTGCTATTTTCTCGCTATTATCCAGCTACATAAAGAGCACTTATAAGAGGTTTTTTTTTTTTTTCTCTATAACCACCCAATTTAGATTTCCCTCTTCTTTGAGTGTTCCAAGCGCACACTAATATTATTAGTTATTTTACCTTATTTCTTTGACACCCTTGTGACAGGTGTCTTAGTGTTTGCTGCTGGAATTACACTCATACACAAGCGCCACTGAATCTCCATTTGTAAAAAATAATAATTGTTTTTTATCTTAGCAGATGACTGTACCAGGAAATCAGAGGCACAGCTGACATCTTCCATTTTTAAATCTTATGATCTTGAGATCCTACAAGATACAACTGAAGTGATTGCTGTTACTCTGGATATACCATCATCCATTCACAGCAAAGATCTGTCATCTGATCCTATGAAACAGATCCCATCTTCTGATTCATTACCGACTGCAAAGGAAAATCAAAATCACACAACAGGCATTAAAAAACAAACTGCTCCTAAAGCAAAGAAGTCATTTTCATGTTCAGAATGTGGGAAATATTTTACATGGAAATCACAGCTTGTTACCCACCAGAGAATTCACACAGGGGAGAAGCCTTTTTCATGTTCAGAATGTGGGAAATGTTTTAAACAGAAATCACAGCTTGTTAGTCACCAGAGAACTCACACAGGAGAGAAGCCTTTTTCTTGTTCAGAATGTGGGAAATATTTTGCACATAAATCAAGTTTTGTTAAGCACCAGAGAGCTCACACAGGGGAGAGAAGCCTTTTTCTTGTTCAGAATGTGGGAAATGTTTTAACCAGAAATGTTTTCTTGATAACCACCTGAGAACTCACACAGGGGAGAGAAGCCTTTTTCCTGTTCAGAATGTGGGAAATGTTTTAGGCAGAAAACAGAGCTTGTTATTCACCAGAGTATTCACACAGGAGCGAAACCTTTTTCATGTTCAGAATGTGGGAAATGTTTTAACCGGAAATCGGTTCTTGTTAGACATAAGAGCAGTCACACAGGGGAGAAGCCTTTTTCATTTTCTTAATGTGGGAAATATTTTACTTGGAAATCAACTGTTAATAAACATCAGAGATGTCACATAGGGGAGAAGCCTTTTTTATAAAAAAAAAAAAAGAAAAGAAGCCAGCGCTGCTTAAGGTTAGAACGCATAACATAAAGTGCATATGCACATAATATCTAACTGTATTCAAAATGAGATATTTGGCAAAAAAATTGATCAATTCAATTGAGCCACCCCGCCGCGCCAAGGCAATCTCATGTGGGGGGTCCTACTCTACGTTTTTAATAAACACTGTGCCATTACGGCCTCCTAGATACATTAAAAGCAAGACCACTTTAAGTGCAATCCGTACCTGAGCATTTCTGGATCGCTCCCATGAAGCCAGATCAATTTTTTTGCCAAATATCTCATTTTGAATACAGTTAGATATTATGTGCATATGCACTTTATGTTATGCATTCTAACCTTAAGCAGCGCTGGCTTCTTTTCTTTTTTTGCATGTTGGTTTGTGGCTGACCACCACTTTTGCCGTGCGCGCTGGGTTATGTTTGCCATTTTTTTTGTGTTCACTGTGATGGATCTAGGCTGCTGTGCACACACACAGCAGCCCCGCCCTGCCCCAAGCTTTATTTAATTGTGCACCTGTGTCTGAACCTGCATTGCCCTTCATCTATGTTTGCTGTTCGGGCAATGTGTGGAGGCTAAACCTGATATGTCTGCATTCAGACCTGGTTGGCCTTCATCTGCACTTGCTTTTTCTGGCTTCATGGGAGCGATCCAGAAATGCTCAGGTACGGATTGCACTTAAAGTGGTCTTGCTTTGAATGTATTTAGGAGGCCGTATGGCACAGTATTTATTAAAAACGTAGAGTAGGACCCCCCACATGAGATTGCCTTGGCGCGGCGGGGTGGCTCAATTGAATTGATCAATTTTTTTGCCAAATATCTCATTTTGAATACAGTTAGATATTATGTGCATATGCACTTTATGTTATGTGTTCTAACCTTAAGCAGCGCTGGCTTTTCTTTTTAAGCCTTTTTTATGTTTCGATTGTTGGAATTGTTTTAACCAAAATTGGATCTTCTTAAAGGGGTTGTCTCTTGTCATTTCTCATGTTTGCTGACAAAAGGATAAAACTAAAGTTTATTAATTCCAAATGTAAAACTATACCCGTAATACACCCCCTGAAGGTTAGTCAGAAGGTGACTAATAGAAAAAACATATACCCCACGTTTCAGTATATAGGGTGAGGTGACGTATACACACTTGCTCTCCAAGCCTCTCATGTCTACGGGTTTCATCGTCGTCACCAAAGGCGACTCATCAGGAGACTTTACTTAATATTTTCCTCTATTCAAGTGAGACTAGACAAAAAAAAGCCTAAAATCATCTATCATGTTATCCGAAACAGTCAGAAAACTAGCCATCTATAGGCAGATCCCAGACTTCATACTATATACTTCGTAAGTTTATAATCCACTCCAGTGGCGGTCAGTCAGGAATAGAAAGTATGAGAAAATACAGTATAATTATTGTGTTTTTTCTCCTATAAGGATTGCTCTAGTTTGGAATTGTAACAGCAGTCAACTAGTAGTGCAGAAAAATTGTTCTAAACCAGGGGTGGGCAATTCATTTTCCCGAGGGGTCACATAAAAGACCGTGACTGTTGTGGATGGCCGAATCAATAGGCCAAAATTAATTCTGCTCAATATTATTGATATTTTACAATTATATTATTGATAAATTTATTAATATTAATTGTATCAGAATTGTATATTGAGCAGAATTAAGTATGCTGACATCCCCTATATATTGTTTGAACCCGAGCAGAGCCCCTTCTGTATATCATATGAACCCCCCCAACAGCTCCTTATATGTGGAATGAGCCCCACACAGCCTCCCTATACACTGCATGAGCCCCACACAGCCTCCCTATACACTGCATGAGCCCCACACAGCCTCCCTATATACACTGCATGTTGCCCCCCCGTAGCCTCCCCATGTGCAGCACCCTGTCACCTCCCATGTGCAGCACCCTGTCACCCCCCATGTGCAGCACCATGTCACCCCATGTGTGCAGCACCATGTTGTCACCCCATAGCGCCCCCATGCCCACCCAAATAGCCCATACACATAAGAAAAAAAGACCACATACTCACCTTGTCCCATTCCCTGGTGTTGGGCTTCTCTCCCTGCGTTTAGTGCACAGACTCTCCGGAGTAAACAGCTGACGCAATGACGCCAGCTGTTTGATACACGTTGATTGATGGAGGAAGTGGCCAGAGGCCCCTCCTCCACCAAAGGAGTCAGCAGTGCCACGCAGAGCCGTGGGCACATGGAAACAGCGAGCGGCAGGGCGGGCATCTTGTGGCCAGGGGACCTCTGATTTCCAGCCCCACAGCTGTCTCAGGCCTCATTTTGCCCATGTCTGTCCTAGACTAAACTCAGTTTTCAGACGGCCCAATATGTACCACTCTGGGAAAACTTACCTGCTCCAAAGATCATTAGCAGCTTCTAACTAATGGCCATGCTGCGGTCTGTCAGGGAATGAGTGCAATATCATTGTAAAGACTAGGGATATGTGCAACCATAATGTCTGGGAGATCTGTGCCATTATTTAGTAAGAATATGGAAGTTAAGAGTTCCCTGAGCGGTATATACTTTATTTTCACATACTACCTATTCCTCACACTGGAGTGGCTTATAAACTTACGAAGTAATATAGTTTGAAGTCTGGGATCTGCCAATATGTAGCTAGTTTTCTGACTTTTGGATAACATGATATATTATATTAGGGTTTTCTTCGTCTATTCTAGCTTGAATATAGGTGTCACGATTTCCACTTTGTCTTTTTGTTACTTTGTGTCGGGTCTGTCAGTCTGTGTGCTGGGTCTGTGCTGCAATCACCTGTGTTCATTTTCCTTAATTAGGCTTCTACTTAAGCTAGTTCCTCCCCCCAGTGTCAATCATACCCTTGCTGTTGTCTGTGGAACATTGATCCCTCTCCGATTTGTGCCTGACCCTGCTTGACTTGATTCTCTTCCCGGACTCTGGCCCTTTGCTTGTGACCTGACTTTGCTTGTGCCTGCTCCCTGTTACCGTTTTTGTCTCTCTGGCTTTTCTGACCTCGGCTCGTGTATTGGACTTTGTCTGACTTCCCTTTGTCGTAATGCTCCATTTCCTGGACTTGAGTTTGGATTGTTTGACCTCCCTTTACTTACAGTAAGTAGTATACATATTTACTGCCATGACTAGCGTTGCATTACGATTGATCGTTAAATTTTTTTCAGTTTCCCACCTATGGATCCGTTACATACTTTGTGTGATCAGGTGTCAAATTTGACTCAGTTAGTCCAAGATTTAGCCTTGGAACAACACAAACTGGCTTCCTCTCATGCTCAGTTACAGGGCCAGATTTCTGGTACTCTTACTGCCCCTCAGAATCCCTCTCCTTAGACCGCTGTTATGACTCCTGTACCATCTGAGGTCTCATTCAGCCCCCTCTGAACCTTCTATTGCTCTCCCTGACTAGTTTTCAGGAGAAAAGGACCAGTTCAGAATTTTTAAAGAGAGTTGCAAATTATTATTTGCCATGCACCCCCGGTCATCAGGGAATGAGTCGCAGCAGGTGGGAATAATAATGTCACTTGCTGGGAGGTCCTCAGACCAAGGCATTTTCCCTACCCTCTCTTGCTCCTGAACATCTTTGGATGGATGCCTTTGACAGATCTATGATGAACCTGACAGGGTCAAGTTGGCAGAGACAAGGATCATGAACCTGACACAGGGGAACCACACAGCAGAAGACTATTATACTGAGTTTTGTCAGTGGTCGTCTGAGGTCCTGTGCAATGATGCAGCTCTCAGATGCCAATTCCTCAGGGGTCTTTCGGAGTCTCTTATGGATGCTCTAGCTCTACATGCTCCACCTGGTTGTTTGGTGGAGGCAATGCTCAGGTTATCCGCATGGATTGGAGGATGCGGGAAAGACGTGAGGTGCAAAAAGAGACTCCATTTTGTCCAACTGGCCCAGTTTGTGCACTTGAGGTGGAAACTATGGAGGTTGGTGCTGCTGCTGCCAGCTCTAGGATTAAGGAGAGGAGACACCGGCGGGAACATTGACTTTGTCTCTATTGTGGCCAAGCTGGACATTTTTTAAAGGATTGCTTGGCACGACCTGCAGCAAACAAGCCGTCGGGACATGCCTAAGTCTGGAAAATCACGAAACAATCACTGACCTCAGGGAGACCAGTCAAAGAAAACACTGCGGCAGTCGGCATAGGCGCTCAATCAGTGAAATCCTAGGTGCATTGCTCCCTGGGAAATATGAATATGCAAATAAAGTCCATGGAGCCTCATTTAAGAGTCTCAAACACGGGACTAGCCAGATCTTCCTCCAGGGAAGGACCCAGCCAAGGAGTGGCTCCTTTCGGAAACCACCTTTACCACCATATTAAGTGGCCCTTTAAGTTAATATCCAGCTCTTTGCGAGTTTACAGATATGACCAGGGAAATACCAAGGCCAGGTATCCATCCACAGACAGCTGTTTCAGGGTGTTGCCCCTCAACAATGTGGAGTAGGATTCTGGCTAGGTGGGAGCAATGCCTAGTAGACCAACATCACGAAACAATCACTGACTTCAGGGAGACCAGTCAAAGAAAACACTGCCACAGCCGGTAAAGGCGCTCAATCAGTGAAATCCTAGGTACATTGCTCCCTGGGAAATACGAATATGCAAATAAAGTCCGTGGAGCCTCATTTAAGAGTTAAGACAATATCGGGGCGTAGACGAGTAATGTGATCTAGTACTTTTATGCGCTTTACCGGTGAATTGAGGCCAGCCACATTCCATGATAGAAGTTCGATGGAGCGTATATTAATGTGAGAAGCTATGTTATTAGGGGCGGCCATGTTAACCTATCCCACATTGGGGCCAGAACATAGAAATGAGAAAAAGAGTAGTTGGGCAAATGTCTGTCCCAGCGAGCAAACCTACCAACCCATTAGCCAAAAAGACCGGACATAGAGCGTGTTATTTTTATTGATTTTTTTTCTCTTCATTTTTGGTGAGACCCTAAAATAAATTGAATGGCAAGAGAGTAATGTCTGGGTGCAGATGGTACATTTGTCTAGTCAACCAAAGGTACAGACAAGTCCTGTGTGCTCCACTCCTGGTTTATTTTAGTGAATGCGAGAGTGCCCACGTTGACTTTGGACGGGTGGATGCGCCTATGTGTGATTACATCCCCCGCTGTGATACACACGTTCCGAAATTACACCTGCCATGGGGCTTGCCAGGACTTACAAGTGAAAAAAGGACAAGCCTATGCCATGTGTCCAGTTTGGAAACCAACAAGTTAAATGGGCAGACCCATCACTTAGTACCTGCAGACATGTGGACATGAACAAGTACGCTTTCACCATGTTGTTATAACGCTGGCACCTGGTTGTACGGACACCGTATCAGATGTTGGTGGTGGATGTTGTGGCGTGCTGATTAATTTTTTCATATTTCAGCCATGCTAACCCTCCCTTCCAAGGTGGTTCCCCAGGTGCGTTGGCCACTTCCTCCTCATATGCCATGTGTTTGATCTGTCAGGTGGGAATGCCGTCAGTAGTGCTTCTACCAGCGTGTGCTTGTATTCACACATTTTGCCATCCCGCTCCATTGTTTGAAGTAATGATGGTAGTTTGTCTTTGCAGCAGGGATCCAGCAGGGTGGCAACTCAGTAATCAGGAGGGGTACGATCGGGGCAACTCTGCGGTTATTGCACAGGCACAGCGCATGTATTGGCTTTTTTGTGCCAGGCTGCCCAGAGGCAAAGACAAGCTGTTACTCTGTGGGAGGTGTTTGGTCTGTGTCCTAAATCCTTCATGCCATGCTCCAGTGCTGCTCGTGAGCGACTTTGAGGGCCACCCTGTTGTGTTCACTACATGATGGTGAAGTGGTGTTGTTCCGCAGCGCGACTCACCTGTGCGTGCTGCAGTTGAAACTCCATTATTGCTTGCTTCTGCTTGCAGGGTCTACAGCGTATTCAACTCTTGACTTCCACTTTGTTGATACGTCGCATATGAGGCGCTGAGCAAGAAGGCAGAAATGACGCTGCAGGGCAGACAGGCGAGCAGCTGCAGGATGTAAACACCATAAGTTTGCACAGACCTACAACTTCTGCAGCAGCTCTAACATATGGGTAATTTTTAATAAAGATTTGCACCACTAAATTTAACACGTGGCAGGCAAGGGATATAGGCCTAGAGCTGCTTTCAGATTTCACACATTATCACACACCACCAGGCCAAGACTTATGTTCAGCGGCCCCAACCACTCATCGGTCTGTTTAATCACTGTCCACAGCTCCTGCGCAGTAACGCCCCTGCCCGTGCTTACTGTTCCACGTATCGGTAGTTATCTGTACCTTGCTACTGATGGCGTTGCGCAGTGCACACCTGATTTTGGCTGCAAAATCTGTGACCTGGACAGGGATGGCCCCGCAGGAAAAATTAGTGGTGAATGGGAACCATGTACTGCACAACAGCCACCACCATCCCTTTTTTAACACTGTTTTTCTCCAATAGATGCAGCGTTTTAAAAGCCATGAATTTGTAAATGCTGTTTTTCAGGGCCAGTGGGCAGGTAGTGTATTTACTCTTTCTCTATAGGGTTTGGGTGATGGAGAGCTGAACACTTCCATGGGACTGGGTGGAAATGCTCGGTGACACTGCTGGTGGTGATGCTGTTGTAAGGACGAAGACCGAACTGTGCGTACCTGTACCGAGCTTGGTCCGGAACTGTTGAGGCTGCCTCCCATGTTGCATGGGGCAGTAATGAGGAGCCGGACTAAACTCATGATCCAGGGTGGCGGGGTAAGATAAAAGGAAAAGCGCGGGCTGCAGCAGTCAGTTTGGCGATAACCAGCAGCAGGGCACAGCTGAGAGAGCAATGAGCTCCATCCACCGAGCATCGGCGCTGCGGCAGGAGATAAGGGTGCCTTGCGCCCCATGACAGAAACCGAGAAAGGTGCTTTGAAGAAACCAGAGTATATCTTAATTGCCCAGATGGCTATGTTTTTGCAGGCCTGGAGGAATTGACTTTGTCTGTATATTTGGCTTGCGGATTTAAGTGTGGATTCTGGTGGGTCAAGAAGACTGACTTGCACAATGATATATCATGTAACATAGTGTGTGCTTATCTGATGTTTGTTTATATTCTGGAATCAGTTTGTTGACTTTGAATGTAGATAGGGAAAGGTTGTGAGGGTGTACTGATGGAAACTGGGTAATTCTAAAAATAGCTTACCTGCCTTGCGTATAAAAGACCCTGACACAGAGAGACGGGGTCTCATCTCATCACAAACAGCCACCAGCCGGACATTCTGCTAAACACTCAACGGACAAGACACTCTTCAGGATCCCAGCTGAGGGTATGTCAGACCCGGCTGAAAGAACACAGGACTGTTTTCGGTTATCTCCCTATGCCTGTCGTGACCTCCTTTCTGTGTTATCACAGGTGGAATAGCAACCCCGAGAGCTCTGACATAACATCCACTAGCATCCCGGTGCGTCAACAGAGGGGTGAGACCTTGTAATGTGCACCATCTTTGGGAAAGTACTGGAATTGTTCTGTTTACTAGTGGGTGTTGTGGTTCAATAAAGCTTGGCCACACTGTTTTACCCTAACCCTGCGTTGTCTGTGTATTCTTCCCACAAACAGAGCGGGGGTTCAGTGGTATGAGCCCTGGTCCATGCAGTCTTGCTAATGACAGCCGGGCCAGTGGACAAGAGCACCCAGTTTCTCCACAGGTGCTGTGCACTCCGTGACTGTGAATACCGCACACAGCAGAGAAAGCTGAGCACCGGACATACAGTACGCTTGCGGCCTTCCCTGCCAATCGCTGCACTATTTACGTGTCACACTGGGAGTGCTGCATGTCTTTATGGACTAGAGGCTCATCGGAAGGTACCAGAGACTGACCGCTGCCGCCAGAAGACGGACCATTGTTTAAAGGACCCCATGAACTATGGAGTTTTGGAGATGTCAGATGGGGAAATTGTGGACTGAGGACATTACATGTTGGCCATCTACATGGATTTGTTGTACAACCCTGGATTTATGGAATAAAAATAGTTGCAGCGGTAACCTGCCTAGGTGATTATTACACCCCACAACATCAGATCTTCACAGGATTTGTTCTCACTTCTCATTATTGTGCTAACCCAGTTTTTGTTAATCATGAGCTATTAATCTTTTACAGAACCATTTTCGTTTTCCATATTACAGAATTGTATCTTTATAAATGTCGCACTGATGGGCCGGATGGCATCCGATGTTTTCTTCTCAGACCATCTGAGTTCAGTCACATTGCGAGTCCAGATGAGAAAACCCCACAGATCTGCCTGGCCTGATAGAAGAACATTGCTCCGAGTGCAGGCCAATATGCAGAGGATTGCACTCATCTGATTATTATGCCAGCATGAGCGAGACACAAAATGTGAAGAGTCACATATTATACAGAACAGTACTGGCAGTAATAAGACAAGGGAAGCAGAACTATCAATATGGGAGTGATAAACAGTGGTGGCCATACATATTGGGGCAGTTCATAGATAAGGAGTGTGAGGTTTTAGGGTCTGTGCACACGCTGCAGATTTCCTGCAGTACAATGTTATTCTATGGAGAAAAAAAAACCGCTGTGCACATGCTGCGGAAAAATCTGCGCGGTAACGCAGCGGGTTTTTTTCCGCAGCATGTCAATTCTTTGTGCGGATTCCGCAGCGTTTTTACACCCATTCCATCATAGGAATCCGCAAGTGTAAAAACGCAGGACAAATCCACACTAAATCCGCATAAAAAACGCGAGGATTTTGACCTGCAGATTCTGCCAAAAGATGGAGATTCCGCACAGAAAATTCCGCCTAGCAATCCGCAACGTGTGCACATCCCCTTATTGTCCTGTGATTTTAGGTCTGATCCAGGGCTGTGAAGCACATTCCTTCATTGATGTAGCAAGACATAAATCCATGCGACACATTCATTCCAGCTCTGTCACAGGTCATCATCATTTTGTAAACCATTAGTATCCACAAAATAAAATGTGAATTTTGCCTAACATTACAAAGATATTTTTTCCTCTGGAAAATCTGCCATAGCCTGTCCCATCAGTGGTGACAGCAGCAGTCAAACCCTCAGAGAAAAGCAGCTTATGTATTTTTAAGAAAAAACAATTTTCGACTAAAAAAAACAACAACATACAGCTGGTCCAGCTGTACGGGCTCCATGGAAGTGCGGGTCTGGTTTACTGGTGAGGACTTCCCTGCAGATAGTTCCCCCAATAAACCGCAATATGTGGACATACGGATAGCACACGGATGGCCTAGGTATGCACATGGACAGCTCCGGTACCGGTTTTTCCGGTATTGGAATTATCTGGACGTGTGAAACTGCCCTAAGACGCACCCGAATTTTCCCAACTTTGGAGGAAAAAAGTGTATCTTACAAAGCAAAAAATACGGAAATCCACTAATGTCACACTGAGCTTTATCATTCTAGAAGTGAAAATTCAACTCATATCTGTCAAACTATTTTATTACAAGTCAAATAGAACTAAAATATATAAATATATGTATACATACAAATGAATGATAATGAGTTTTAGAAATCAAAACAATGAATTAAGGCACATTAATGACAAAGAAAAACATTTTGTACCAAAGTCCCCGTCGCTTCAGCTGCAAAAATAGGGATTTTTGTGTACTCACCGAAAAATCCTTTTCTCTGAGCCAATCATTGGGGGGACACAGTCAGTGGGTGTTATGCTGCTTGCCACTAGGAGGACACTAAATAAACCAGAAAAAAGTAAACTCCTCCCTTGTAGTATACACCCTCTCGCTGGATGAGATTTCTCCAGTTCAGTGAAAAAAGCAGTAGGAGCATAAACAGTGAACAATAACCATAACTATGTCAAAACTTAAGAATACTACAGTGAGCCAATAGGCTAAACAGGGTGGGTGCTGTGTCCCAAATGATTGGCTCAGAGAAATGGATTTTACGGTGAGTACACAAAAATCCCTATTTCTCCTACGCCTCATTGGGGGACACAGACAGTGGGACGTCCTAAAGCAGTCCCTGGGTGGGGAGCATACATCTGTTACTACCGCATGTACCACTGAGTCAACACTGTGGTACTGCCGATTGCAGGATGTGTCTGCCGAGAGCTGCATCTGCAGAGGCCGAGAATGTATTTGGTAATGCTTTGTAAAAGTATGCAGACTGGACCAAGTCGCAGCCTTGCAGACCTGTTCTGCAGAGACCTGGTGCCGAATGGCTCAAGAGGCGCCCACTGAGCGGGTAGAGTGTACCTTAATCCCTGCTGGGACAGGCACGTTCCTGACACGGTAGGATTCCTGAATCGCCAAGCGAATCCACCTGGCTAGCATTGCTTTTGAAGCGACTAGACCCTTCCTATGCCCCTCTGGAAGTATGAACAGGGCATCTGACTAGCGGAATGGAGCTGTCCGCGAGATGTACCGTCTCAGAGCCCTAACCACATCCAGGGTGTGGAGGGCCTTCTCAATGTGATGGACTAGTGCCGGACAAAAGGAAGGAAAAACAATTTCCTCATTGAGATGGAAAGAGGAGACGACTTTGGGCAGGAAGGACGAGGACGTCCTGAGAACTGCCTTGTCCTGATGAAAATTCAGAAACGGAGGACGGCAGGACAGGGCCGCCAATTCCGAAACTTTCTATTTGACTTGATTGCCACTAGAAAAACCACCTTCCAAGAGAGAATGGTTAGTGGCACGTCCTGCAGTGGTTCGAAAGGAGCCTCCTGTAAGAACCAGGTTAAGGTCCCATGATTCCAATGGCCTTCTATAAGGAGGCCCCACATGGGAAACTCCCTGAATGAATGTCTTGACCTGAAGTTTGGTGACAATTTTCAAATAGCACTGACAAGGCCGAAATTTGGCCCTTGAGCAAGCTAAGCGCGAGGCCTGACTTTAATACAGATTGAAGGAATTCCAATATGGCCGGAATTGAAAACACCAGAGGGGATCGACCATGATCCTTGCACCATGAAAAGAAGGCTTTCCAGGTGCGGTGATAGATGCGCATAGACACAGGCTTCCTAGCACTAATCATGGTGGAAATCACGTCGTGAGAGAACCCAGCCTGTGCTAAAATCCAGGATTCAACGACCATGCCGTCAAAGACAGGGCCCCGCAGTTCTGGTGGTAAATCAGGCCCTTTGAGAGTAGATCCATGCGATATGGAAGTTGCCAGGGGATGTCGGCGACTAGTATTAGTTCTGCGTACAATGCTCGGCGCGGCCAATCTGGTGCGACTAGGATCACTGGTACTCCCTCCATTCTGATCTTCTTGATGACCCTCGGAAGCAAGGGAAGAGGGGGAAAGATGTACGGGAGCCGGAATCGGTGCCACAGCAGAACTAGGGCATCCGCTCCGATGGTGCATGGATCGCGCGATGAGTCGAGGAACCTTGTTGTTTAGTCTTGAGGCCATGAGATCCACATCCGGAGTCCCCCAATGATGACAAATCTGCTGAAAGACTTCCGGATGAAAAGACCACTCTCCCGAGGCAAGGCCTTGGCGACTGAGAAAATCTGCCGCCCAATTCTTTACACCCGGGATGAGGATTGCTGAGATGGGCGAATGGTTGGTCTCGGCCCATGGAGGATGTGACTCACTTTGTGCATGGCCATCCTGCTCAGAGTACCTACCTAGCGGTTGATACATGCTACAGTCGTGGCATTGTCAGATTGGATCCTGATGGGGTGACCTTCGAGGAGATGGTGGAAACTCCGTAGAGCTAATCTGATCGCTCATATCTCCAAAATGTTGATGGGGAGATGTGACTCTCAAGTTGATCAACGACCCTGTGCCATGTGGTGACGAAAGACTGCCCCCAGCCTAGAAGACTTACGTCGGTGGTTCCTACCAACCATCTTACTGGGAGAAAAGACCTCCCTTGATTCAGGGAGGACGTCAGTGTCCACCACTTGAGGGCTTATGTGACACACAGGGACAGAAGGAACCGATGGTCCAGAGAGAACGGGTTCTTGTCCCAAGCTAACAGCAACGCATGTTGTAAGGGATGGAGATGGAACTGTGTGAATGGGACTGCTTCAATCACAGCCACCATCTTTCTGAGAACTCTCATGCTGAAACGAATGGAGTGAGAAATCGGTCGGGAAAGAGTCAGCGCTGCCTGTTGTAAGGCTTGCGTCATTTCTGGAGGGAGAATGACCAACCCGCAGGAAGTGTTCAAGATCATTCCTAAAAGGGAAATCTGCTGAGCCAGTTTTGGGAAAGACTTTTCGAAGTTTATCTGCCATCCCAGGCGAGAAAGTGTATTTACTGTTATATCCACGGATTCCTTGCAGGCTGGAAGGGACGGACCCTGGATGAGCAGGTCGTCCAGGTACGGTAACACCACCACTCCTTGAGAGTGGAGAATGGCCATGACAGCTGCCATGACCTTGGTAAAGACCCTGGGGGCGGTGGAGAGTCCGAAGGGCAAGGCAACGAACTGGAAGTGTTCCTCGTGAATTTCAAAACTCAGGAAATGCTGGTGGGATGGGCAGATCGGAATGTGAAGGTAAGCGTCCTTGATGTCGATGGATGCTAGGAACTCTCCTTTTTCCATGGAAGCGACAACTGATCGGAGAAATTCCATTTGGAATCTCCGTACCTTGACAAACCGATTTAACAGTTTGAGATCCAGAATGGGC
The DNA here is from genome assembly GCF_039654945.1 of Dendrobates tinctorius. Lineage (NCBI taxonomy): Eukaryota > Metazoa > Chordata > Amphibia > Anura > Dendrobatidae > Dendrobates > Dendrobates tinctorius. The sequence goes on from NW_027361794.1 coordinate 13,177,586, forward strand.
CGCATCGTCCCGTCCTTCTTTGGAACCACAAAAAGGTTTGAATAAAAACCCCTGAATGTTATGATGAGTCACCGAAGGAGGAAAAAAACAAAATACTAGCTAAGTCCAGAAAAACCAGAGAGGTTGGCAGCTATCGGATTGCAGACCCCTGAACCTATCCACAACAACTAGCAGTAGCCGTGGGGGGTTCCTACGGTGCCCTAGACCCCTCGATCACAGCCGGAGAACTACATAGCCTAAAGACAGAAAGGGGAAAAACTAAACTGCCCCAGAGCAGACCCCAAAGCAATAGGCAGCCCCCAACATATGACGGTGAAGCAAGATGAAAACACCAACACAGATAGAAAGATAGGTTGAGCAAATGATGGGGCCCAAGCTAACTAATATAGGACAGGATAGGAAAGCTGCTGTCTGCCATCCGCAAAAACCCTATCCAAAATGTGCCAACCGACTGATAGGAAAAACAGGCCCTGAAGTCGCTAGGCTTCAAAAGACTATATCAGCACTCAGGTATATTCTGAAGACAGAGCAAAAGATCAACAGATCAGAGACAAAAATGGAATTCAGCTCACCCCCAGCCAGGGATGGCAGAACTCCCAAAAAACAAGGCAAAACAAAAACAAAACTGAAGTGTACAAAGCAGAGCAGAAAAACTTAGCTTTGAGACGCAGGACTCAGACTGGTCTCCAAGAATCCAGCAGGATCACCAGCAAGGTAGAAGGGCGTCGGCTGCCTTATATCCAGTCCTCAATTCCAGCCACCCAGTCTTCATCTAGCTGCCCAGGTGTTTGGTAATCAGCCTCACTACCTTCCTTCACCAGAGGAGTGAGTTCATCAGACCTCAACGGTGAAGGGAAAAATGAACTCACAACACCTGAACCTTTCGTGCTGAGGGACCGGAATGATGACTCCGTTCCTTTGCAGAGCCTGAACAGCCCGAAGGAAGGCTCTTGTCTTTTTCTTGGGGGGGGAGAGAAGAGAAGAAAATTCTATCTTGTATCCGGAGGCCACCAGCTCCCTAACCCACTTGTTGCTGACGACCACGAGCCAGGCGTGCCTGAAGGAAAGTAGACGACCGCCTACTTTGTCGGTGTCCGCCGGATACCACAAGTCATTGCGTAGAAGATCTATGAGATCTGGCTCCCCTAGATCCAGATGCCCTAGGCCTGGGCTTCCAAGAGCAGTTAGGTCTGGGATCCTCTGTCTCCGCGCGGGGACTGACCTGAACCGGAAGAGAAGGTAGAAGAGGACAAACTGGAGTTGTTGCGAAGAGATCGAAAATGCGTCGGCTGTTGGTTCCGAAAAGGCCGAACAGCCTTTTGTTGAGGAAGGAATTTACTTTTTCCCCCGGTAGTATCAAAAATGAGCTGGTCGAGTTTCTCTCGAAAAAGACGACCAGTTTGATAGGGCAGAGAAGTCAACGATCTTTTAGATGTGGCATCTGCCCGTCAGTCGCTGAGCCATAGGGCTCTTCTAATGGAGATCGCATTAGCGGCAGTTTGAGCAGCGCAATTGGCGGCATCTAAAGAAGCGTCCACTACAAGGTACGCTGCGTGAATTATCTGCCTGGTGACACTGGTTGCCTCCGGAGGAAGATTGGTGCCCTGGAAGGCTGTAATTAAGACTTATGCCCAAGCGGCCATTGCCTTAGTGACCCAAGTCGCCGCGAAAGATGGAAAAAGCGCCACTCCTGAAGGTTCAAAAACTAAGCGGGCAAGGTAGTCAATTTGATGATCGGAGGGGTTTCTGACTGAGGCGCCCTCAGAAACAGATAGGAGCGTTTTAGAAGCAAGACGCGATACAGGAGGGTCCACCGAAGGGGACTGTAACCAATCTTTCATTATGTCTGGAACAAAAGGGTATTTAGCCTTAGTAGACTTTTGCCCTGTGAACCGCTTATGTAGCCGATCCTATGTTTCTGGACAATGTCCTTAAACTCCGGATGGCTGGTAAATAACCTGCATATACGTTTGGTTCTCTTAAATGAGAGAGTGTGTGCTGGAGCGGGAATATTTTCCTCATCCAACTTCAGAATCCTGTTGACTGATTCTATAAGAGAACCAAGCGACTCTTGGTCATTTGGGGGAATCTGAGGGGCTGACGTGTCAGATTCGAATTCAGTCGTGCTCGCTGCGAACATTAGGAGGGGGAGAGCGAGAGACAGAACTCGCCGATGCTGAAGCGTGACTAGGGGACTCGTCATGGGTCCGCTATCTAGAGACCTGACCATCCCTTGAACGAGTACGGCCCCTGCTGGTGGACGGTTCCCGGCCGTCGCCAGAGCCCTCCTCGGGAGGTTAAGACGCTTTCTGACTTAAAGAGGTCTCCCGGAGTGAGTCTGTAGCCTGGGTCAGTGACTCCACCGACCGTGACAGTGACGCAGCCCACTCAGGGGGATTACACGGAGGAAGTCCGTCAGCAGCAGCGGCGAGGGATGTTTGAGTGCAGGCCAGGTCACAGCCCGTGCATAACGGATTAGTCTGGGCACTGGGCAAGGCAGTCTTGCAAGTGGTACACAAGGTAAAAAACACGGTGTGCTTCTTAGCAGCCCGTTTAGCCTCCTTAGATTCAGGAGCGCTGTCTCAAAGAGTTAAAAGCAGAGACTGGTCTGCAGCTGCAGGGAATGTGCCGAGAAGGGGTTAAGCTTTGTTCTGAGGGCAGATGCAGCTTACCCCGGTCTTATGCTGTGTCTCCGGGAGGAATAACGGTGGCCCTGTGGTGTCACCCGATATCCGGCAGAGCGCGCCTCACAGTCCGAGTCCAGAAGTAAATGACATGGCCCCTGAGACTAGGATTGCGTGTCTCGTAAGGAATGAGAGGCGCCAAGGAGGGGGGACGGCGGCGCTAGCGTGGGCGGCGCTATTCAAATTGCGGCCTAGTAGGCCGGAAAAGCCGGGGACTAAATTTTTGGCCTACCCGCGGTAAGTGCTGTGAGCGGGGGGGGGGCGCACCTGTGCACCTCCGCTGAGACAAAGTCAGCACCGCTCCCGGGAAACAGGACCCGACCCCATACCTCTACTCCAGTGCTCAGGCCGGCTGCGCTGCACGGGGCCATCCATGCAGGTCTTCTCATCCTCCTGGGCTGATGTAGCAGAGTTGGAGTTCTTAAAGGGGTATGCTCAATCGATCCTCCCTATGGGCAGGGGGATGGAGAGCTATGGGGCTGATTCAGGGCATTTGGAAGCGCTGTTCCAGTCTTTTCCATTGCACTCCATGCTTCATCTGTTGTGCTCCAGAGCCCTCCTCATGTCCTCGTATCTGTGGATTACCGGGACAGTAAAGGAACCATCGCCAGAGGAATCAGTCCCGTTCGTCGCAGGAAAGTGTACGGGGAGGTATACTCCACGTGCTTGCCTGTTGTTGGTTCAGGGGAGAGCGGGCCGTAGAAAGGAACAGTCGCCCCCTTCACTCCGTTAATTAAAAAATAAAAATTTACAGAAAAATCAAAAAGGAAAATAAAAACTGTGGGGTCTGAAGCCAGATCCAAGTGCCTCCTACAGACACAAAGCAAGAACTGGAGAAATCTCATCCAGCGAGAGGGTGTATACTGCAGGGGAGGAGTTAACTTTTTTCTGGTTTACTTAGTGTCCTCCTAGTGGCAAGCAGCATAACACCCACTGTCTGTGTCCCCCAATGAGGCGTAGGAGAAATTGTATTGCGTTACTTAACACAAAATTCATTTCTCATTGAATACACTATAGGACACGAGCGTGGGTAAAGGGAAGGGGATCTAGGTGGGCCCTGTGCCATAGATAACACGTCATAGGATGACCCAAAAAACAAAAAAAAAACAAAACAAAGCCCCGAAAAAAAGACACAGAGAAGCATCAAAGTACAGACAGTATGTAAGGCAAATACGGTAAAGGTGAGAACTAAATATTGGACAAAGGAAGTCAAAAGGTGGTAGACCCCCACAGGACCAACCCTAGCAAGCCATCAGAAGAGGGGAGGGTAATTTCAGAGATTTAGACTCATTTATTGGACATCAGAGGGGCACTGGGTCACACCTATTTTGGCAGAACATGGATGGTGGAGGCACCAGCACTCCACTTGGTGGAGAGATGACAAATGATGAATTGGAATCCAAAGAGGTCACTACTGTGGAGGGCACGGTGAAAAAAGACGGAGGAAATCCACAACACCTAGAAGAAAACAAAGACATTTATGTAAGAAAAATCCTGCCTACGTTGTACAAAAAGACATGGCCGCTCAGCTAAAATGTACAAACTGATCATGAGGTTATTACTTTACATTCTGATCAGACTGTATGAAGCCCACTGCCCACTACCTCGTCACAGCGACCAAAACAATGGGTCCCTAGTCTTAAAGGTGCAGCGCCGGAGGAAAACCTTGGTTACAGTGGCAGCGCACCCGGCAGGGCAAGCGGCAGCGCACTTCCTTCCCTAGGCAGACCCCAAGCATGCAGTCCCATGCAACCTACACCCACTTCCCCAGGCAGACTCCCAGCATGCAGTCCCATGCAAGAAACATCACCCCCTTCTCCCCAGGCAGACCCCCCCCTTCAGCATGCACACGCAGCCCCACGCAAGCATCACCCCCTTCTCCAAAGGCAGTCCCCCCTCCAGCATGCACATGCAGCCCCATGCAAGCATCATCACTCCCTTCTCCCAGACCCCCCCTCCAGCATGCACATGCAGCCCCATGCAAGCAACATCACCCCCTTCTCCCAGGCAGACTCCATCCAGCATGCAGCCCCATGCTAGCATCATTACTCCCTTCTCCCCAGGCAGACCCCCCCCCCAGCATGCACACGCAGCCCCATGCAAGCAACATCACCCCCTTCTGCCCAGGAAGACTGCCCTCCAGCATGCACATGCAGCCCCATGCAAGCATCATCACTCCCTTCTCCCAGACCCCCCCTCCAGCATGCACATGCAGCCCTATGCAAGCAACATCACCCCCTTCTCCCAGGCAATCCCCCTCCAGCATGCAGCCCCATGCAAGCATCATCACCCCGCTCTCACCAGGCAGTCTGCCCTCCAGCATGCACATACAGCCCCATGCAAATAACATCACTCCCTTCACCCTAGCCAGACCCCTCTCCAGCATGCACATGCAGCCCCATGCAAGCAACATCACCCTTCTCCCCAGACAGCCCCCCTCCTGCACGCACATGCAGCCCCAGGCAAGCAACATCACCCTTCTCCCCAGGCAGACCCCCTCCAGCATGCACATGCAGCCCCATGCAAGCAACATCACCCCTTCTCCCCTGGAAGACCACCTCTCAAGCAGTCCCATGCAAGCAACATCACCCCCTTCTCCCCAGGCAGACCCCCCTCCAGTATGCACATGCAGCCCCATGTAAGCAACATCACCCCCTTCTCCCCAGGCAGACGCCCTCCAGCATGCAGCCCCATGCAAGCAACATCACCCCCTTCTCCCCAGGCAGACACACCTCCAGCATGCAGCCCCATGCAAGCAAGATCACCCGCTTCTCCCCAGGCAGACCCCCCCTCCAGCATGCACATGCAGACCCATGCAAGCAACCTCACCCCCTTCTCCCCTGGAAGACCACCTCTCAAGCAGTCCCATACAAGCAACCTCACCCCCTTCTCCCCAGGCAGACGCCCCTCCAGCATGCACATGCAGTCCCATGCAAGCAACATCACCCCCTTCTCCCCAGGCAGACCACCCAGCATGCACATGCAGACCCATGCAAGCAACATCACCCACTTCTCCCCAGGCAGACCCCCTCCAGCATGCACAAGCAGCCCCATGCAAATACTCCAAATCCCACTATGACACGTGCTCTATAGAGACTGACCCCGCAGAACACTCCAAATCCCGCACAAAATGCTCCACTTCCCGCCATGACACCCACAGCTTCCTCTGTCTGTTCTGCTCTAAGAGGCGCCGCCCCTTCTGGTCACATGGGCATGACGTCAGCAGAGGTCCTTTAGCTGACTTGGACTTAGCCTCTACCCAATTGCAGCCTGGCAGCCAAAGCAAAGAGCTGCATAGCCAATGAGCTAGTGATGTGTCTTTCACAAACGATCCGACACAAAGAGCCGCCTCCCTGCTGTGAACGATGGGAGCCGGTACCCCAGTGAGAGCCACTAAAATCCCTGAATGGCTCTCACTGGACGAAAACTCCCAGCGTTCGGCTGATGTAACTCCGCCCACCCAAACAAAACCCGCAATTTAATTGGTTCCAAGAAAGTGGGCGGTGTTTATGTGGTAGGTGGGCACAGTGTCGGACGCCTGAACATGTATGCAATAGGGATCCATTTAGGATCTAGTGATGGGAAGTTCGGCTCTTTTTTGGTGATCCGGCTCATTCGGCTCTGCTCACCATAAAGAGCCGGTTCTTTTGGCTCCTCCTCCCAGGTGAGTCACAGTCAGGCTTCACTAAGCTGGATCTGATAAGCTGCCAGACGCCAGAAAAAAAAAAAAGATTTGGCTCTTTCACCCTGCAGAGCCGGCTCATTTCGTTCACAGAAGGATGAGGCTCTTTGAATCTGATTGTTCATGAACGACACATCACGATTAGGATCCAAAAAGAGCCGGCTCTTTTTGGTGAGCGAAGCCGTGAGAGCCACATCACCAAAAAGAGCCGGACTGCCCATCACTAGTGATGAGGTTACAGGAAGGGAGGAGTCAGGGGTCACATGATCAGGGGCCTCAGTGTATGCAGGCCACAGGTCCTGTGCGCACATTCGCTGCCCTGATGCACCAATCAGCCTCACGCCAATTGCAGCCTGGCAGCCAATCAAAGCACGGAGCTGCACAGCCAATGAGCGGCTGCAGCTCTCAGAGACTGACACTCCCACTACACAACTCACCTTCCAAGTGCAAACTCACAGCCGCCAGAGGCCCCGCCCTTTCCGGTGATATCTCCTCCCAGGTTCCTCCAGCCGGCAGCTCCTCTCTCCCCTGTGGCTTCTTCCTCGAGTCCCGGTTGCGGCTCTGCAGGTGGAGGTCTGTACAGAGTCCTCCTCATCCTCTATGGGGTTATTTCTCCCTCCTATATCGCCTCCATACTCCGCAGCGCTGTACACACAGTGTTATCACACTCACTATAGGCCTTATTCACACCTGGGACTCCTGGCTGTGTCTGTGCACTGGCTGCGTTTTCCTCCAGACAGTAATGTCCTCCCCTTTGTCCCGGCAACTGTAATAATTCTCCCTTCTTCCCCCACATGATAATATTCCCCTATTCACCTGCAGGCAGGGCCGCCATCAGGGCATTACTGCCCTTACTGCTGTATGGGGCCCGATGATGAGCAGCACACAGGGGCTGAGGGCCCCCCTCTTGTGCTTCTGCTCATCGGGCCCCATCGTGCACTAATGTGCTGTGAGCCTGTGGCGCACACGTCAGCACCAGGAGCTTTCTCAGCTGTGCACGGCCGTCTTATCTTAATGGCTGCGCAGCTCTGACTCCGCCCTCCTGGAAGAATAGGTGAAACGCGCGTCGGGGTGGGCCGCAGCAGCTTGGTCACATTACCGGTATTGTAGAGTTTATATGCACATTTATCATGGCAGTCGGGGTTATCTATATGGCTTAGTTTGCAGTTTGGGAATGTGTGTATATGCATTTAGGCGCTTTATGTTATTGTTCCCTCCCAATGTAACTTTATGTCGCTCTAGTATTTTACGGTATGATTGTTTTTCTGATTGCTGGCCGTATTATACCGCACTGCAGTTATTATCATGTGTGCCACGTAGCTTTTACTTTGAAGTTCTGTGCCCAATCTTGCTGCTTGTTTTTTCTAGTCTGACTTGAGGCACCCATTATTCTTTTGGCTTTGAGTAATTTAGTTCCATACGGAGTGAGGCCCATGTTGTGTAGGTTGTAAGGAGTAATATGTATGCAAATGATGGAGAGGGGCTGCACATGACGGAGGGGGTGCTGCAAATGATGGAGGGGGGCTGCAAATGATGGAGGGGGGTGCTGCACATGATGAAGGGGGTGCTGCACGTGATGGAGGGGTGCTGCACATGATGGAGGGGGTGCTGCAAATGATGGAGGGGGTGCTGCAAATGATGGAGGGGGTGCTGCAAATGATGGAGAGGGGCTGCACATGACGGAGGGGGTGCTGCAAATGATGGAGGGGGCTGCAAATGATGGAGGGGGTGCTGCACATGATGGAGGGGGTGCTGCACATGATGAAGGGGGTGCTACACGTGATGGAGGGGTGCTGCACATGATGGAGGGGGTGCTGCAAATGATGGAGGGGGTGCTGCAAATGATGGAGGGGGGTGCGGCACATGATGGAGAGGGTGCTGCACATGATGGAGGGGGTGCTGCACATGATGGAGGGGGTGCTGCACATGATGGAGGGGGTGCTGCAAATGATGGAGGGGGGTGCTGCACATGATGGAGGGGGGTGCTGCACATGATGGAAGGGGGTGCTGCACATGATGGAAGGGGGTGCTGCACATGATGGAGGGGGTGCTGTACATGATGGAGGGGGTGCTGCACATGATGGAGGGGGGTGCTGCACATGATGGAAGGGGGTGCTGCACATGATGGAGGGGGGTGCTGCACATGATGGAGGGGGGTGCTGCACATGATGGAGGGGGTGCTGTACATGATGGAGGGGGTGCTGCACATGATGAAGGGGGTGCTGCACATGATGGAGGCGGTGCTGCACATGATGGAGGGGGTGCTGCAAATGATGGAGGGGGTGCTGCACATGATGGAGGGGGGTGCTGCACATGATGGAGGGGGTGCTGCACATGATGGAGGGGGTGCTGTACATGATGGAGGGGGTGCTGCACATGATGGAGGGGTCTGCACATGACGGAGGGGATGTTGCAAATTATGGAGGGGGTGCTGCAAATGATGGAGGGGGGTGCTGCACATGATGGAGGGGGTGCTGCACATGATGGAGGGGGGTGCTGCACATGATGGAGGGGGGTGCTGCACATGATGGAGGGGGTGCTGCACATGATGGAGGGGGTGCTGCACATGATGGAGGGGGTGCTGCACATGATGGAGGGGGTGCTGCACATGACGGAGCGGGTCCTGCACATGACGGAGGGGGTGTTGCAAATGACGGAGGGGGTGCTGCAAATGATGGAAGGGGGTGCGGCACATGATGGAGGGGGTGCTGCACATGATGAAGGGGGTGCTGCACATGATGGAGGGGGTGCTGCACATGATGGAGGGGGGTGCTGCACATGATGGAGGGGGGTGCTGCACATGATGGAGAGGGGCTGCACATGACGGAGGGGGTGCTGCAAATGATGGAGGGGGCTGCAAATGATGGAGGGGGTGCTGCACATGATGGAGGGGGTGCTGCACATGATGAAGGGGGTGCTACACGTGATGGAGGGGTGCTGCACATGATGGAGGGGGTGCTGCAAATGATGGAGGGGGTGCTGCAAATGATGGAGGGGGGTGCGGCACATGATGGAGAGGGTGCTGCACATGATGGAGGGGGTGCTGCACATGATGGAGGGGGTGCTGCACATGATGGAGGGGGTGCTGCAAATGATGGAGGGGGGTGCTGCACATGATGGAGGGGGGTGCTGCACATGATGGAAGGGGGTGCTGCACATGATGGAAGGGGGTGCTGCACATGATGGAGGGGGTGCTGTACATGATGGAGGGGGTGCTGCACATGATGGAGGGGGGTGCTGCACATGATGGAAGGGGGTGCTGCACATGATGGAGGGGGGTGCTGCACATGATGGAGGGGGGTGCTGCACATGATGGAGGGGGTGCTGTACATGATGGAGGGGGTGCTGCACATGATGAAGGGGGTGCTGCACATGATGGAGGCGGTGCTGCACATGATGGAGGGGGTGCTGCAAATGATGGAGGGGGTGCTGCACATGATGGAGGGGGGTGCTGCACATGATGGAGGGGGTGCTGCACATGATGGAGGGGGTGCTGTACATGATGGAGGGGGTGCTGCACATGATGGAGGGGTCTGCACATGACGGAGGGGATGTTGCAAATTATGGAGGGGGTGCTGCAAATGATGGAGGGGGGTGCTGCACATGATGGAGGGGGTGCTGCACATGATGGAGGGGGGTGCTGCACATGATGGAGGGGGTGCTGCACATGATGGAGGGGGTGCTGCACATGATGGAGGGGGTGCTGCACATGATGGAGGGGGTGCTGCACATGACGGAGCGGGTCCTGCACATGACGGAGGGGGTGTTGCAAATGACGGAGGGGGTGCTGCAAATGATGGAAGGGGGTGCGGCACATGATGGAGGGGGTGCTGCACATGATGAAGGGGGTGCTGCACATGATGGAGGGGGTGCTGCACATGATGGAGGGGGGTGCTGCACATGATGGAGGGGGGTGCTGCACATGATGGAGGGGGTGCTGCACATGATGGAGGGGGTGCTGCACATGATGAAGAGGGGTGCTGCAAATGATGGAGGGGAGGCTGCACATGATGGAGGGGAGGCTGCACTTGATGGAGGGGGTGCTGCACATGATGGAGGGGGTGCTGCACATGATGGAGGGGTGCTGCACATGATGGAGGGGGTGCTTCAAATGATGGAAGTGGTGCAGCAAATGATAAAGGGGGCTGCAAATGATGGATGAGGCGGCATTTGTCAATGATGGAGAGTGTGCTACTAATGATAAAGGGGGCTGCAATTTGCAAATGATGATGGAGGGGGTGCTGCAAATGATGGAGAGGGGTGCTGCACATGATGGAGGGGGGTGCTGCACATGATGGAGGGGGTGCTGCACATGATGGAGGGGTGCTGCACATGATGGAGGGGGTGCTGCACATGATGAAGGGGGTGCTTCAAATGATGGAGGGGTGCTGGAAATGATGGAATGGGGGCTGCCATTTATGGAGAGGGTGCAGCAAATGATAAAGGGGGCTGCAAATGATGGATAAGGCTGCATTTGTCAATGATGGAGGGGCTGCAAATGATGGAGAGTGTGCTACTAATGATAAAGGGGGCTGCAATTTGCAAATGGTGATGAAGTGGCTGCTACAATTGATGATGTGAGAGGGGATGGGGGACTGCACATGAGCGGAACGGAACTGCACATGATGAAGTGGGGCGAGGGGGGACTGCACATTGTCGGGATCCCTCAGATACCTCTTTCATCCAAAGGACCGATGTTCTTGGGTGTAGGCACCATATGTCTCTAATTAATTATCCCGTCGAGAAGAATAACACAGACACAAGCTGTATGATACAACTCGGGATGCCTGCCAAGACGCCTCTGGCTTATCAGTTAGGCTTCCATCTTTTACAGCAAAGAATTTAGATATTTACAGACATGCGCAATAAAGAAAAGAAAAATAGTTACTTCTACAACAGCTTTGCCATGTAAGCAGGAAATATTTGACCTTGGTTCACAAGGGAGATGTCTGAGACATCTCCTCGAAGAAAAGATAAAGTTCAGCAGAATTCATTTAACTCATTCAGTTCTTATCATTCCCCCCTTTGACATCTTCATTTTCCACAATCTGGAACACTGGATCCTGCAACAACAGCGGATAGTGGCTCGTTCACCAGGTACTATGCCAGGCCGACGGGTTACCCAAGGGAGACAGGTCTTCTACCTTCTCCATCCCCCAGATACTGAAGCCACGTCCATCATTGCAAGAGTACGCTCCTTCATGCCAGAAATGAGATGTCAATCTAGGACTCAAAGGAATAATAGTTAAATTCTTGTTGTTTACAGTCAAACTTCCTTATCTATTTCTACATCTTTTCTTGCATATAGAGATACACCAAAAAACAAGTTTCAATAGCACATATATTATAAGGAGACAAACGGCAATACGTAATAAACTTAGTATAATCCCAGCTATCCAGCCTCCAATACCCTTAAACCAATTAGCTGGATTAAGAAAGGAGAAAGTGTCTGACCACCAACCATCTTTAGTACGATCATTGTCTTTATCATACTGATCTCTAAGTCTCAGGACTTCAGAAGGAGACAAGCCTGTGTTTCTATTTGGAGTGTGTCTGACTGAAAAGAGTGCAAGAGGCAAGCACTCCACCCAGCTCTTTCCTGTGTCTGCCATGGCCTTTTGAATTTTCAGTTTGTGTCCCATTTAGTCTTTCCACCTTCCCACTACCTTGTGGCCTATATGGTGTATGAAATGTTTGCTGTACACCCGGGGCCTGCATGACTTCCCTCTTTATTTCTCCCGTGAAGTGTGCACCCCTATCTGTTTCTGTGGTTTCTGGGACACCATACCTGCAGATCAGTTCTTTCATCAGTTTTTCTGTACTCATTTTAGCATTTGCACGTTTTACCGGATAGGCTTCCGGACAACCAGAGAAGAGATCTACACATACTAGGATATTTGCATACACTCCTACCTTGGTAGCTGTATGTCGTCAATCTGCCGTCTCTGAAACGGGTAGAGAGACCTAGGTGTCGCTTTCTTAGGGACTTTTACTGTTTTACCTGGGTTGTGCTGTGCACAGATGAGGCATGATTGTACAAGTTTCACGGCTGCGTAACTGAAACCAGGAGCGATCCAGAAGGCATCTACCATGGCACACATGTGACTTTTTGAGGTGTGATTGGGGCCATGTGCTGCTTGCGCCATGATTGGGAACAGGGACTTTGGTGGGCACATTTTATCCTTATTCTCCCATACTCCATTTGAGTTCAGCTCAGCTCCCAGTCTCCCCCGGTGTACCTTCTCTGTTTGGGCAGCCTTTTGCTGGAGGGATTTCAGGACATCTAGACCCAATGTGGCTGGAATACGCTGACTCCCCGCCACCGTCCACTGCTCTCTCTAGGCCGCCTTGTGCTATTTTAGCAGCCTCGTTCGCCCTTCTATTGCCCTCTACCTCCACGGAGTCACCTTTCTGTGTGCTTTTACCTTGACAATGCCAACCTGGACTGGTAACATCAATGCCTCCATCAATTGTTTCACCAGCTCTGCATTTTTAATGGGCTTCGAATCTGTGAAAATATTAGCGACTTTACCTGCAGCGGCTCTACACGCCTCAGTGAGTGCCTTCAACTCTGCCTCCTGCGCCGACATGTGAGGAGAGAGTGGTTCCGCTCGGATTACCTCATGTGAGGATACTACTGCATATCCAGTGTAGAATCGTCCATCCTGGTGGTATCTGGGGCCATCTACAAAAAAGAAACTCAAAGTCTGCATTAGGAACAGGTTTTTCATGAATGTGTGCAAACCCAACTGTCTCCTGACTCATCAGTTCTATGCAGACATGTTCATGTGTCATGTCAAAGTATCCTTCCTCACTTGCTAATACGGTCACCAATTCCCCCTTTTCTGAATCCACAGGCAGGAGGTTGGCTGGATTCAGAACATTACATCTTTTGAGGAGTGACATACTCAGGAATTAGTAGAACACACTCAAGTCGGAGCTGTCTGGCCATAGACAGATGTTTTGGTTGAACTTGTAGGAGTATGGCATGGATGTCATGTGGGGAATAGATTGTCAAAAGAAACGTCAGTGTGATCTCACATGCCTTCCCTATTACGTCTCCACTTTTTTCCTTGTGCTCCAGCATACATGACAGGTCGTCTTATTGTCCTTGTTTGCTCAATTTCTTTAGCTACCTTAAGGAGGTCTTTCGGATCTACATATCTCCATTCAGGTCTGACTGTCTGTACTGCGTCTCGTAAGTCTTTGTTCATACCGTCAATGAATGCATTCACCAGTATTCTAACATCAAGTGGGTTTATGCAAATGTACCCCATGTCTGCCCATTTCAGCTGTAACCGTCCAAAGTATATCTCTACCCTCTCTCCTTTTTGCTGTGTCACATTAGTTAGGAGTACAGACTGCTCTGATTGTTCCACTATAGCCCATTGTCTTAGTGACTCACAGTACGTCTCCCCAGATCGTGCAGATTTATCATCCATGCCCCAAGCCTGATTCTTTGTCACATCTGTATGTGTCTTAATTATATGATCTAGTGCGTCACCTGCCTTTAAACTCACCAATCTCTCTAGGTCTGCCCAGGTACACTTATATGTCTGCTGTACTTCCTTTATGTGTCTGTAAAACGGGAATGGTTGGTCTTCAGGGTCAGGCAGCTGCTTCAGCAAAGCTAGCTGGTCATAGGGGCTCCAGGGATAATACACCTGCATCTTTCTTATTCTAGTCACACTTCTAGGTCCTGATGGGGTTGGTCGTCTGATGTCTACTGTCAGCTTACTCCTCAAGGGCCAATGTCCCCACTACCCACTATCCACACTATTATGTCAGCTTCTTATGATCTTGTCTGGATAGGATTTAGTGCAATTCGCTTAGGTCAGTAGCACAGGTCACACAAGTAGCTATTCACACAGCCTGACTATCTTGCACTTTGGATTTGATTAATACTTTTTCCAGGTTCTTTGCTGCACTACTTCCATATCTATCCTCAATTATATCACATAACCGGTCTCCTTCTTCGGGTGTCTTTCCCTGACTGTTCCCCATTTTATCTTTTATTCTTATCCTGTTTTTCTTGTTTCTTTCCTGTTGGTCCCCTGCCTTAGGTGGTGTATTGGGTAAGCTCAAGACTAGGCTCTACTATACCTCGTTACCTTCTTCCTAAGGTGCCAACAGGTTAAACGGGGTGTCTGTTCCTTCTTGTACTACGTGTCTCGTGTACTTATATGCTAGGTAGCATCCGAACAGTAACACTCCCACAACACACAGGATTGTAAATAAAGTGTCCATCTACTGGGGTTCTTCAATCATATCTCGTCACAGGCTTATTTCATGATCCTGTGCTCATTCTATCACACTCTTATCTGTCACAAGGTTTATTCGTAAAGGGTGTTGATTTAAGCTTAGGCGGTGACCTCCCCGAAAGGACGCTGTCACATAACCCAGTTAGGCAATATCACCACTCTTTGAACGAATACCTACTGTGCAGCTTATTTTTCTACTTTCCACAATCTTTCAGATCAAAGCAGCCACTCAACAACCTCCTGGATTCCTAACGCGGAATCGTCTATTGTGAAAAACTTGTCCGTCCGGGCTTTTGTAATATGAATTGTTCACCTAACCTCAAGGTCCGTAATGTTAGACCTCTCAACGTATCATTCAATGGGATATGTGTATTTAATGCTAGTAATATCCACCATTCATCTCCCTTACGTACGTGGTGAAATTTTTGTATATTCAACCCTGGGACTGTTCCCGCAAACGTCCATGCACCATACCCATTTTGATTTGCATCAGCTCTTCTCCTAAAGATAGCAGTATACAGGCAGAATCTACAATAACCTCTCATTCGAGCAGAAGTTACATATGCGTGTCACACCCGATTTCCTCAGAGTTCTTATATGGACCAGATTTTATGGCCCCCTCCTCTACTAGATTCCCCTTGATACGGACCTTAGTTAAAATGATATATTATGAAGAGCAGAGAAGAGAAGAATGATCTCTTACCTGGCCAGGTGTTTAGGTCTGCTGTTCACAATTTCATCAGTAGTTGAAGTGGTCTGTAGGTCGGGTAGTCTTGGAGAGGTGCCTATTTCAGGTCCCTGTTCGGGCGCCAGGAAACTGTCGGGATCCCTCAGATACCTCTTTCATCCAAAGGACCGATGTTCTTGGGTGTAGGCACCATATGTCTCTAATTAATTATCCCGTCGAGAAGAATAACACAGACACAAGCTGTATGATACAACTCGGGATGCCTGCCAAGACGCCTCTGGCTTATCAGTTAGGCTTCCATCTTTTATAGCAAAGAATTTAGATATTTACAGACATGCGCAATAAAGAAAAGAAAAATAGTTACTTCTACAACAGCTTTGCCATGTAAGCAGGAAATATTTGACCTTGGTTCACAAGGGAGATGTCTGAGACATCTCCTCGAAGAAAAGATAAAGTTCAGCAAAATTCATTTAACTCATTCAGTTCTTATCAACATGATGGAGTGGGGGGTATAATGGGGAACTGCAACTGATGAATTGAGGGAGAGGAGGACTGGGAATGATGAAGTGAGGAATGGGGGACATCAATTGAATTGAAGGTGGGGGATGGGGAGAGCAAATGAGGACCTGGGGGAGAGCAATCAATGATGAATGTTGAGGGTGGTGGGAGTAAATGATGTATTGAATGTGGGGGAGAGCAGTTGATAATGAATAGAGGGTGGGAGAGACAGAAGACATGACAATGAATTAGGGCGGAAGAGGCATGTAAATAAAATGAATCGGGGGAGCAGGAGGCACATAGTGGGGGGAATTGATGATGCAGTGACTGGTAATGAATTGGGGAAAGAGTACAGGGGCTAATTAATGTACGGTATATATTAGGTGGGGAAAATTTTCTATTTATAGTTGGTGGGGGTTCAGTGGTGGATTATCTTTATATACAATTGCCTTAAATTGTCTGTCATCCACTTCCATCTGGATGTCCCCGAATCTCACAATCCACCGCGCCGCACCGGAAGTTCGCCGACTGCCATTTTGGAACACCCAAGTGATGCCGCTCAGATCCGAGCCACTGCTGCGATCTCGACCGCCGCTCGGATCCAGGCCACCGCTACGATCCCAACCTCCACTGGGATCGCAGCTGCTGCTCGGAACCAGGCTGCCGCTGCGATCCCAGCCGCCGCTGCGATCCTGACTGCCGCTGGGATCCTGGCAACTGCTTGGATCCCAGCCGCCGCTCGGATCCCAGCTGCCGCTCAGATCCAGGCCACCGCTGCGATCGCGATGCTGTGAAAGTGGGGTAACGAGGGGGTATAACGAGAGGGGTGTAATGAAGGGGGTATAATGAGAGGGTGTAATGAGGGGGTGTTAATGAGGAGAGAGTAATGAGAGGGATGCCTCCGCCCGGCCGCCGCCAGGGCCCACTGCCTGACTACACGTGCCGGATCCCGCCGCTGCCAGCCCACCCACCTCCGTGCAGTCACAGCCGGCAGGAAAGTCCACGGCTTGAGGCCTGTGCTGGAGATTGGGTGCGGCCACCCCCTGGTGGCGCCACACACCATCTCCAGCACAGGCCGCAAAACACTGTCTTTCCTGCCAGTTGTGACTGCACGGAAGTGGGTGGGTCGCTGCCCCCATCGTGATGTTACTGCCCTCCCGATGCGATAGCATCGGGCACACATCTAGTAATTTATATTTGGAATGGTGGATTGCAAAATAACTATCTATTAGGTGCATGTCTGTATTCAGATGTGTATTGTAGAAGAAAGGGGAAAAAGTGGGGAATGTGCTCTAGGTAACTATGTGTTATTTTATGTAGAGATGAGTCCTGGGTGGAAGAAATAATGGCGGTCTGCGCTGCATGAAAAAGGAAAGAAAAGATGAAGGACTTCAGCTAGAGACGTCACTGTATTACCTGTACACTATATACATAGCTCCTGTGTATAATGTCACTGGTGATCACTGAGTTACCTGTACACTGACATTATATACAGAGCTACTGTGAATAATGGCATTAGTGTTGTGTTTTTTTTATTAATGATCAGTATTGTAGCATTCGGTCACTATGTGGTGGTAGTATGTGATCTGGTTATGATGTGGTGGTATTTTTCTCTGTATGTGGTATTATTTGATCACTATGTGATGGTAATATGTGATCTGGTCATGGTATGGAGGTATTTGTTCCTTGTGTGTGGTATTATTCTGTAACTAGGTGGTGATAATATCTAGTCTGGTCATGGTGTGATGGTTTATGACCCTTGTATGTGGTATTAACCCCTTCACTACCAAGGGTGGTTTGCACGTTAACTCCCGGGCCAATTTTTACAATTCTGACTACTGTACCTTCATGAGGTAATAACTCTGAAACGCTTCCATGGATCCCAGTGATTCTGACATTGTTTTCTCGTGACATATTGTACTTCATGTTAGTGGTAAAATTTCATTCAAATAACTTGCGTTTATTTGTGAAAAAAACGGAAATTTGGCAAAAAATTTTAAAATTTCGCAATATTCCAAATTTGAATTTTTATGACCTTAAATCACAGAGATACAGCACACAAAAATCTTGATAAGTAACATTTCCCACATGTTTACTTTACATCAGCACAATTTTGGAACCAAATTTTTTTTTTGTTAGGAAGTTATAAGGGTTAAAAATTGACCAGCGAGTTCTCATTTTTGCAACACCATTTTATTTTTACGGACCACATCACATTTGAAGCCACTTTTTGAATATTTAAAAAAAATTAACATTTAACTTTTTTTCACAAAAAAAATACTTCAGATTCAATTTTTTTCATTTTACCAAGGGTAACAGGAGAAATTGGACTGCAAAAGTTATTGTGCAATTTGTCTTGAGTACGCTGATACCCGATATGTGTGGGGAATCACTGTTTCGGCGCATGGTAGAGCTCAGAAGGGAAGGAGCGCCGTTTGACTTTTTCAATGCAAAAGTGGCTGGAATTCAGATCGGACGCCATGTCGCGTTTGGAGAGCCCCTGATGTGCCTAAACAGTGGAAACCCCCCACAAGTGACCCCATTTTGGAAACTAGACCCCCCAAGGAACTTATCTAGATATGTGGTGAGAACTTTGAACCCACAAGGGCTTCACAGAAGTTCATAACGTACAGCGGTATAATTAAAAAATCATATTTTTTCCACAAAAATGATCTTTTCACCCCCAATTTTCATTTTACCAAGGGTAACAGGACCCTAAAAGTTACTGTGCAATTTTTCCTGAGTACGCTGATACCCCACATGTTGGGGTAAACCACTATTTGGGCGCAAGGCAGAGCACGGAAAGGAAGGAGCGCCATTTGACGTTTTTGGCTGGAATTGAGATCGGACACCATGTCGCGATTGGAAAACCCCTGATGTACCAAAACTGTGGAAACCCCCACAAATGACACCATTTTGGAAACTAGACCCCCCAAGGAACTTATCTAGATGTGTGGTGAGAACTTTGAACCCCCCAGTGCTTCACAGAAGTTTATAATGCCTGGGCGTGAAAATAAAAAAATCTTATTTTTTCTACAAACATGATCTTTTAGTCACCAACTTTTTTATTTTCCCAATGGTACCAGGAGAAATTGGACCCCAAAAGTTGTTGTCCAATTTGTCCTGAGTACGCTGACACCCAATATGTGGGAGAAAACTACTGTATGGGCACACGTCGGGGGTCGGAAGGGAAGTAGTGACGTTTTGGAATGCAGACTTTGATGGAATGGTCTGCGGGTGTCATGTGCGTTTGGAGAGCCTCTGATGTACCTAAAATATTGAAACTCCCCACAAGTGGCCCCATTTTGGAAACTAGACCCCCCAAGGAACTTATCTAGATGTGTGGTGAGCACTTTGAACCCCCAAGTGCTTCACAGAAGTTTATAACGCCCGGGCGTGAAAATAAAAAAATCATTTTTTTCCACAAAAATGATATTTTTGCCCCCAATTTTTTATTTTCCTAAGGGTAACAGGAGAAATTGGACCCCAAAAATTGTTTTGCAATTTGTCCTGAGTAGGCAGATACCCTATATGTGGGGGTAAAACACTGTTTGGGCGCATGGCAGAGCTTGGAAGGGAAGGAGCACCATTTGACTTTTTCAACGCAGAATTGGCTGGAATTGAGATCAGACGCCATGTTGCATTTGGAGAGCACCTGATGTGCCCAAACAGTGGAAACCCCCCAATTCTAACTCCAACCCTAACCCCTACACACCCCTAACCCTAATCCTAGCCCTAATCCTAACCCTAGCCCTAGCCCTAACCCTAGCCCTAACCCTAATGGGAAAATGGAAATAAATACATTTTTTTTATTTTAGTATTTTTCCCTAACTAAGGGGGTGATAATGGGGGGTTTGATTTACTATTTATGGCGGTTTTTATGTTTGGCAGCTGTCGCACGCTAAAAGACGCTTTTTATTGTAAAAATAGTTTTTGCATCACCACATATTGTGAGCTATAATTTTTCCATATTTTGACTCACCGAGTCATGTGAGGTCTTATTTTTTGCGGGACGAGTTGACGTTTTCATTGATACAATTTTCGGGCACGTGACTTTTTTGATCGCTTTTTATTTTGTTTTTTGGGAAGCAGAATTTACAAAAACCAGCGTTTCATGAATTTCTTTTGGGGGGGGTGCGTTTACGCCGTTCCAGGTGCGGTAAAATTGATAAAGCGGTTTTATTCTTCGGGTCAGTACGGTTACAGCGATACCTCATTTAGATCGTTTTTTTATGTTTTGTCGGTTTTATGCAATGAAAACTATTTTATATAAAAAATAATTATTTTTCCATCGCTTTATTCTGCAAGCTATAATTTTATTTTTTCGCTGATGATGCTGTGTGGCGGCTCGTTTTTTGCGGGACAAGATGACGTTTTCAGTAGTACCATGGATATTTATATGCGTCTTTTTGATCGCGCGTTATTGCACTTTTTGTTCGGCGGTATGATAATAAATCATTATTTTTTGGTTTGTTTTTTATTTTTTATTATTGTCACATCACAGATCGCTTTGCAGGCACTGAGGAAGCCAGCTTCCTGCAGGCCCCTGGAGGTCCCCGCCGCCATATTGGATCCGGGGGCCTGCAGGAAAGGAGCCCCCCACAGCAGTGCTGCACATTGCGCTGCCGTGGGGGGCTCAGAGAAGCACGGAGGGAGCCCCCTCCCTGCCGATGCTTCCCTTTAACCCCCGGTACACCGCGATCGTGTACACCGTGATCGGGGGCGGTCCGTGACACATTGTGCTGGGTGTCAGCTGTGATAATCAGCTGACACCCGACCGCGATCAGCGGCGCTCACCATGTGGGCGCCGCTGATCGCTGTGACGTAATATTCCGTCCATGGAAATTAGGTCCAGGGTCACATGGACGGAATATTACGTCCATTGTAGGTAAGGGGTTAATGGTCATTATAAAGAATATATGTGACTGATTCAGTCATTAGGTGGTGATAATATCTGGTCCGGTCATGGTGTGACGGTTTTTGACCCTTGTATGTGGTATTAATGGTCATTACAAAAAATATATGTGACTCATTCCCTTAAAGAAAAATAAATAAAAATATACCTAAAAAGAGTACTGGATATTTTAAGAAATGTTTAATAGGTTAGAGTAGAGTAGGGCCCGGCCAAAAGAGTCTACTTTGTCGTTGTGGCGGCTTAAAAATTATTTTGGCCAAAACAAAAGCTGCTGGCCATGTATGCTTTCTGGTATCTGCTGGGAACTGTTAGGGTATGTGCACACGCTGCGGATTCTGCTGCGTTTACAGTACCATTCAAGTCAACCTATTTTGAAAAACGCTGTGCACATGCTGCGGATTTTAACACGTGGATTTGCTGCGGGTTCAAATCTGCAGCATGACAATTCTTTTTGTGGATCCGCAACGTTTTTACACCTGATCCACTATAGGAAGACAGAGGTTTAAAAACGCAGGGAAATCCGCACAAAATCTGCACTAAATCCACAGGTAAAACACAGGTCATTTGACCTGCGGATTTAGACAAATCCGAGCGGAAAAATCCGCAGAGTAATCCACAGCTTGTGCACATACCCTTAATATCAGATTGGTGAGGACATGGTGCAGAAGATGAATTCTTCCAAGAGCGGATGGTGGGACTGTGGAAGGTTCGAGGGGTGGAGGCAGAACTGGGGAGAGTCTCAAGGGGGCCTGAAAATTTTGCCAGTATGGGGCCCCAAAATTCCTAGCGGAAGCCCTGCCTACAGGTGGCCATAATTTTTTCTATGTGCCCCTACATAGTATTAATGGCACGTGTGCCCCCATATATTAGTAATGTCACCTATGTGCCCCCATATATTAGTAATGTCACCTATGTGCCCCCATATATTAGTAATGTCACCTATGTGCCCCATATATTAGTAATGTCACCTATGTGCCCGCATATATTAGTAATGTCACCTATGTGCCCGCATATATTAGTAATGTCACCTATATGCCCCCATATATTAGTAATGTCACTTATGTGCCCCATATATTAGTAATGTCACCTATGTGCCCCCATATATTAGTAATGTCACCTATGTGCCCCCATATATTAGTAATGTCACCTATGTGCCCGCATATATTAGTAATGTGACCTATGTGCCCCTATATGTTAGTAATGCCACCTATGTGCCCCATATATTAGTAATGTCACCTATGTGCCTCCATATATTAGTAATGTCACCTATGTGCCCCCATATATTAGTAATGTGACCTATGTGCCCCTATATGTTAGTAATGCCACCTATGTGCCCCATATATTAGTAATGTCACCTATGTGCCTCCATATATTAGTAATGTCACCTATGTGCCCCATATATTAGTAATGTCACCTATGTGCCTCCATATATTAGTAATGCCACCTATGTGCCCCCATACTGTATATTAGTAATGTCACCTATGTGCCCCCATATATTAGTAATGTCACCTATGTGCCCCCATATATTAGTGATGCCACCTATGTGCCCCCATATATTAGTAATGTCACCTATGTGCCCCCATATATTAGTGATGCCACCTATGTGCCCCCATGTTTTAGTAATGTCACCTATGTGCCCCCATGTATTAGTAATGTCACCTATGTGCCCCCATATATTAGTAATGTCACCTATGTGCCCCCATATATTAGTAATGTGACCTATGTGCCCCCATATATTAGTAATGCCACCTATGTGCCCCCATATATTAGTAATGTCACCTATGTGCCTCCATATATTAGTAATGTCACCTATGTGCCCCATATATTAGTAATGCCACCTATGTGCCCCATATATTAGTAATGCCACCTATGTGCACCCATATATTAGTAATGTCACCTATGTGCCCCCATATATTAGTAATGTCACCTATGTGTCCCCATATATTAGTAATGTCACCTATGTGTCCCCATATATTAGTAATGTCACCTATGTGCCCCCATGTATTAGTAATGTCACCTATGTGCCCCCATATATTAGTAATGTCACCTATGTGCCCCCATATAATAGTAATGTCACCTATGTGCCCCCATATATTAGTAATGTCACCTATGTGCCCCATATATTAGTAATGTCACCTATGTGCCCCCATATAATAGTAATGTCACCTATGTGCCCCCATATATTAGTAATGTCACCTATGTGCCCCCATATATTAGTAATGCCACCTATGTACCCCATATATTAGTAATGTCACCTATGTGCCCCCATGTATTAGTAATGTCACCTATGTGCCCCCATGTATTAGTAATGTCACCTATGTGCCCCATATATTAGTAATGTCACCTATATGTGCCCCCATATATTTGTAATAAATAAAAGATTGACCGTCACATCCAAACATAATTTGTTGGGGGGGGACATCCTGCGGCATTCCATCTGCTTTCATCGGCAGTTGCGGCACTTGCTCTGGTACACTCTCCTTTATTACATGTATATGCACTTTATTCCTTATTTGCTACTCTGTGCAGCTCCAGATGTTCTCCCTGTTATCAACCCTCATGGTAGACTCAGGTTTTTTATAGCCATGTGGGCAACGTAACTTGGTAGCAACAAACAATGGTCTATTATTGTCATCTACCATGTTTACCCTGGCATAAATTAATTTGTATGCAAGAACCTTTTTTTAGTATTTACATCTAAACTACAGAGTTGTTCACTGATCCCTTATGTTACTGCCTATTTCTGTGCAGTTCCAGGTGTACCCTACTTCATTAACCCTTATGGTATACTCCGGTCCTTTATGGTCACATGGGCGACGTGCAGTATTGCTTTATCCTCTTGCAAAACTTAGTGGCAACAAACAATGCTATCTACTAAGGCATGTTGTGTCTGCCATGGATTAATTTGCATGTAAAAACCTTTTTTGTATTCACATTTAACCTATAGGGTTACTTATTGACCTTTCTTTGTGTCACTGCTTATTTTCTTGCCGCAGCTTATCCCCCTCTTTTTGGAGGCTTTTTTGCCCTGTCTTTTTATGATTTTTTTCATCTTTTAATATATGGAATAAAGAATTATGGTTTTAAACACATTTTTTGTAATCTTCACTTTTTTTCTACATGACATACATCATTGTGGAATTTGTTGGTTTCTGGCCAAATATGTTTCTAGAGCCGTAGTAGATGATGTCGTCCTCATCATGAAGTAGTTATTTCTCCTGTCACGTGTAGTGAGATGACTCGTTGCTCGGGTGTCCTCCGAGTATTTTGGCGTGCTTGGAGATTTAGTTTTCTTCGCCACAGCTGCATGATTTGCGGCTGCTGGACAGCTTGAATACATGTGGGAATTCCCTAACAAACAGGCATTCCTCACATATATAGAGGCTGTCCAGCAGCCACAAATCATGCAGCTGTTGTGACGAAAACTAAATCTCCGAGCACGCCAAAATACTCGGAGGACACCCGAGCAACAAGTATACTCGCTCATCACTAGTCACGTGTAATGAATATCTCCTCAGTATTGCTAATGCCGATTCCACTGTCGGTAAATGAGACGAGAATTAGCGTTATGGAAGATGAGTCTATGAGTGTCATGATCCAGGACGGGGTTTCGCTTTGGCCCATCCTGATCAGACTGGGGGTTAATTGTTCCGCCTCTCTCTGGCAGAGGGCGGCTATTTAATGCTCACTGGACCTAGGTCCGGTGTCAGTTATACTCCTGCCCTCGGCTGAGTTAGTTGACCTTGTGCGTACGTGTGCCTTGTGCCTGATATCTTGCTTGCTTGTTTGGTTTTGATCCGGTTCTGTCCCTGTTACGAGTTCTGCCTGTCCCTCTTTACTGCGCTACCACTCGTGTATGACTCTCTGCTTGTGACCCGACTTCTCTCTGCTCGTCCCCTTGGTACCACGTCGCCCTCTTGTGTATGACCTTTGGCTTTGTCTGACCACCCGTCTGTTTGTCCCTCCTGTGCCTCGTTTGCCCGTACTGTGTGTGACCTCCGTTTTGCCTGACTCTGAGTTGTTGTATGGTGTCCTGTCATCTCTGAAAGCAGGATGCTAAGCCCCTCCCCCTTGCAGTCACATGACCATTGGTCCTGTGCCAGCTTGCTAACTTCAGTGTCCTCAGGTCCTGTGCATCTTTACTTTCCGGCGCTGACAGGATCCTGACACCGATAGTTTGAAGCACGCATTGTCACCTCTGCTGCCCTGCTCCACAGGTATCTTTTAGCACTGTTTCTGTACTCAGGACACGCGCACTGGCTCAGTGAGCGAGTGTAGTGCGGTGTTCCTGACATAACTGACCATTACCATTTTTTTTTCCTCTGCTCCCCTTCTCCTGTGTATGTGATGGATCCTGTGCACGCTCTTTCTGATCAGGTAAAGCAGCTGACTCAGATGTCTCAGAAACTCCTTGGAGAACAACGAGTCCTGGCTCAGTTTCAGCAGCTGATCGCTGACACTGTGCAGGGGGTATTCTCATTGGGGGCTCAGGATGTTACATTAGTTTCCCCTGAGTCTCCGATTAAGTTACCGGATACCTTTTCTGGAGATAAAAAGAAGTTGAGTTTTCAAGGAGGGCTGTAAGCTTTTTTTTTTTCATTGAGACCACACTCTTCTGGGGATGAAGGTCAGAGAGTGGGGGTCATTATGTCTCTGTTAAGGGGAGCTCCCCAAGCTTGGGCTTTCTCCCTTTGGACCACGGCCCCTAGGAAGCACTCAGCCGAGTGGTTTTGTTCAGAGTTCAGGCGCTGGGCTGCTGAGGTCTGCTGGAATTATGCCGCCCTCCAGGGTTTGTTCCGTAGAGGCCTGTCTGAACATCTGAAAGATGCCTTGGCTCTCCACCCTCCGTCTGATTCCTTGGAGGAGGCTATGACACAGGCCGTCCGAATGGATCGCAGGCTACGGGCGAGGGGAGTGATGCAAATTGAGACACCGTTATTCTCCCAAAGAAGGGGAGCCTGTCCTACACTGGAAACCATGGAGATGGGAACCATCGACTTCAAAGGGAACGAAAGGAGACAACGGCGCGTGGGAAAATGTTGTTTTCACTGTGGCAATGTGACATTGGAAAAAGGATTGCCTCTCCCGTCCACTGACCAACAAGCGACTGAGCCCGGGTGATTGTCGTGGAGGTCACCCAGGCTCTCAGGTAGCCTTTTCTGCCTTTTCAAAAATGTTGTTGCAAGTGGAACTTTGTTGTGGGAGTGTCTCTACATCCACTTCTGCCTTCGTGGATTGCGGATCATCATTGAACTGTATTGACTCTGACTTGGTGGCCAGGTGTAAGTTAGGGACAGTTAGGTTGGAGACTCCTATTCACATTGTTGCCTGTTGTGAGTTCATTTTCCCCTTCACCATTGAGGACTGATGAACTCCCTCTTCTGGTGAAGGAAGGTAGTGAGGCTGATTACCAAGCACCTGAGCAGGATGATGATGACTGGGTGACTGGAATTGCTGACTGGATATAAGGCAGCCGACGCCCTTCTGCCTGGCTGGTGATTTCTCTGAGGGATTCTAGGAGACCAGTCTGATTCCTGCTCCTCAAAAGCTAAGTTTTCTGCTCTGCTTTTTGCTTTTGTGTTTTGGTTTTGTTTTGCCTTGTTTTTCTGGATTTCTGCCATTCCCGGCTGGGGTGAGCTGAATTCCTTTTTGCTCTGTCTTCAGAAAATGCCTGAGTACTGATATAGTCTTTTTGAAGCCTAGCGTCTTCATGGCTTTTTTCCCTATCAGTCTGTTGGCTCTTGTTTTGATAGGGTTTTGGCGGATTGCAGACAGCAGCTTTTCTATCCTGTCCTATCTAGTTAGCTTGGGCCCCATCATTTGCTCAACCTATCTTTCTATCTGTGTGAGTGTTTTTTCATCTTGCTTCACCGTCATTATATGTTGGGGGCTGCCTATTGCTTTGGGGACTGCTCTGGGGCAGTTTAGATTTCCCTTTCTGTCTTTAGGCTATTTAGTTCTCCGGCTGTGATCAAGGGGTCTAGGGCACCGTAGGAACCCCCCACGGCTACTGCTAGTTGTTGTTGATAGGTTCAGGGGTCTGCAATCCGATAGCTGCCAACTTCTCTGGTTTTCTGGACTTAGCTAGTATTTCTGTTTTTGCCTCCTACGGTGACTCATTCATAACAGAATCACCAGCCATACTGCAGATCCTAGGGTACTCAATAGCAGGAATGAATTGTAAAAAAAAAAAAAAGTGTGTATATTTTTTCCTCTATATCTCTGAGGCCGTAGGGGGAATTTTTTTTTCTCTCAATGGAGATAAAGCAATTGTCTGATCGTGTGGAGCAGCTCACTGCGGAAGTGCGGGGAATTTCCGCCTACCTTGCTCATTCACATGCTGCTGAACCAAAGATCCCTACTCCTGATGTGTTTTTTGGGGATCGGTCTAAATTTTTGAATTTCAAAAATAATTGTAAATTATTTTTTGCCTTGAAGCCTAACTCGTCAGGGAGCTCCGCGCAGCAGGTTAAAATTGTCATCTCTTTGCTGCGTGGCGATCCCCAGGATTGGGCGTTTTTTTTTAAAACAGATGATCCTATTCTGACTAATGTGAACACATTTTTTCAAGCCTTGGGGTTGTTGTATGACGAACCTAATGCTATTGATCAGGCTGAAAAGACCCTGTTGGCATTGAGCCAGGGTCGAGATTCTGCAGAATTGTACTGTCAAAAATTCCGAAAGTGGACGGTCCTTACTACCTGGAATGATAATGCCTTGGCAGCTCTCTTTCGGAAGGGTTTGTCAGAAGCCGTAAAAGATACTATGGTGTGATTTCCTGTTCCCTCTGGTCTTGACGATTCTATGTCATTAGCCATTCAGGTTGATCGGCGTTTACGTGAACGCAGGACTGCACGAGAGGTGTTGCCACCTGTTGAACAAGTGTCTGAACCTATGCAATGTGATAGAGTTTTGTCCAGGGAGCAACGTCAGGAGTTCAGAAGGCGTAATAAGCTGTGTTTTTTTTGTGGAGATGCCTCGCATATTATTTCTGTCTGTCCTAAACGAGAGAAACATTTTGCACACACGTTTTCTGTGGGTGGTGTTCAACCTAAGTTTCTTCTGGCAATTACTCTCTGCTCCCTGTCCACATTTTCCGCCAAGGCTTTTGTGGATTTGGGAGCAGCCCTGAACCTAATGGACTTGGATTTTGCTAAACGTTGTGGATTTCCGATGACACCTCTGCGGACGTCTATCCCTTTGAGGGGGATTGATGCTACTCCATTGGCGAAAAATAAACCTCAGTTTTGGACCCAGGTGGTAATGCGGGTCACCCCAGACCATCAAGAAAATTGCAGATTTTTGGTGTTGCATAATTTGCATGATACCATTGTTCTGGGGTTTCCCTGGTTGCAAATTCATAATCCAGTTTTGGATTGGAAATCTGTGTCTGTGGTGAGTTGGGGTTGTCGGTGTGCCCTTAGTGAGGCTCCGGTTTTTTCCACCTCTCCTCAGTCGCATGATGTTCCTGACTATTTGGCAGACTTTTATGATGTATTTAGTGAGAATGAGTCTTCGTCTTTGCCTCCTCATAGGAGTTATGACTGTGCAATGGAACTGAGCCCGGGGTGTAAATTTCCCAAGGGTTGGCTCTTCAATTTATCTGTACCCGAGCACGAGGCTATGCGATCCTATATTAAGGAGGCGTTGGAGAAGGGTCATATTAGACGATCCTCTTCACCCTTAGGTGCCGTTTTTTTTTTCGTGGCCAAAAAGGATGGTTCATTAAGGCCTTGTATTGACTATCGTTCCCTCAACAAAATTACTATTAAATATCAGTATCCGTTACCCCTGATTTCGGATCTATTCATCAGAGTTAAAGGTGCTTGCTGGTTTACCAAGCTTGACCTCAGGGGGGCGTATAATCTTATCCGCATTAAGCATGGGGATGAATGGAAGACGACGTTTAATACTCCGGATGGACATTTTGAGTACCTGGTGATGCCTTTTGGGCTCACTAATGCCCCTTCTGTCTTCCAGTGCTTCATGAACGACATTTTCCGAGACTTTGTGGATAAATTTTTGATTATCTATCTGGATGATATTTTGATCTTCTCCAAGGATTGGGATTCTCATGTGGAACATGTTCGGACTGTGTTCCGGATCTTGAGGGAGAATTCCCTGTATGTCAAAGGATCGAAATGCCTTTTTGGGGTACAGAGGATTTCATTTTTAGGATTTATTTTGTCTCCGTCAACTATTGAAATGTGGACCCGGCCAAGGTACAGGCCATTTATGATTGGGTTCAGCCCACTTCTTTGAAGGCCCTCCAGAAGTTTTTGGGTTTTGCTAATTTTTATCGGAAATTTATAGCAAAATTTTCTAGTATTGCCAAGCCATTGACTGATCTGACTAAGAAGGATGCTGATGTGTTGAATTGGTCTCCGGAGGCTGTTTCTTCCTTTCAGGAGCTGAAGCGAAGATTCACTTCTGCCCCGGTTTTGCGGCAACCTGATGTCTCACTCCCGGTGGACGCTTCTGAGATTGGTGCAGGAGCTGTTTTGTCCCAAAAGGATCCTGTAACATCTAAAATGAATCCCTGTGCTTTCTTTTCCCGAAAGTTGTCCCCATCTGAACGTAACTATGATGTGGGGAATCGGGAACTGTTAGCCATGAAATGGGCATTTGAGGAGTGGAGACATTGGTTGGAGGGAGCTAAACATCAAGTCGTGGTCCTCACTGACCACAAGAATTTGATTTACCTGGAGTCGGCCAAACGCTTGAACCCTAGACAGGCTAGGTGGGCCTTGTTTTTTACACGTTTTGATTTTGTGGTCTCTTTTCTTCCTGGCACTAAGAATGTCAAGGCTGACGCTCTCTCTAGGAGCTTCTTTGCTGATTCTCCTGTGGTGACCAAGCCTGCTACCATCTTAGGCGAAGGGGTAGTTCTTTCTGCCATCTCGCCCGATTTGAGATGTGCTCTGGAAGAGTTCCAGGAGGACAAACCTGAGCGTTGTCCCAATGGAAAGTTGTATGTTCCTGACCAGTGGAGGAAGAGAGTGATGTCTGAAGTTTGGCTGGTCATCCAGGTATTTTTGGTACTAGAGATCTGGTGAGTCGGTCTTTTTGGTGGCCCTCCTTGTCTCGTGATGTCAGGAATTTTGTGCAGTCCTGTGGGACTTGCTCCCGGTCTAAACCTTGTTCTCGCTCTAGTGGGTTGTTGATGCCTTTGCCGGTCCCCAGGAGGCCATGGACCCATATTTCAATGGATTTCATCTCTGATATGCCTGTCTCTCAGAGAATGACTGTTATTTGGGTGATTTGTGATAGGTTCTCTAAGATGGTTCATCTTGTACCACTCCCTAAGTTGCCATCTTCCTCTGAGTTGGTGCCCCTGTTTTTGCAACAGGTGGATCGCTTGCACGGGATTCCTGAGAACATTGTATCTGACAGAGGAGTTCAGTTTGTGTCTAGATTTTGGAGGACTTTCTGTTCCAAGCTGGGAATTCAGTTGTCCTTCTCCTCTGCTTTTCACCCTCAGACCAATGGGCAGACGGAGAGAACAAACCAGACCTTGGAGTCGTATTTGAGATGTTTTATTTCCGCTGATCAGGATGATTGGGTTTCATTTTTGCCCTTGGCCGAATTTGCTTTAAATAATAGAGCTAGTTCTGCCACTTTGATGTCACCTTTTTTTTGTAACTTTGGGTTTCATCCTCGATTTTCTTCAGGGCAGGTGGAGCCTTCTGCCTGCCCAGGTGTTGACACTGTGGTGGAGAGAATGCACCAGATCTGGGACCAAGTGGTGGATAAGTTATCTCTCTCCCAGGAGAAGGCCCAGCGGTTTTCCAACCGACATAGGACCGTTGGTCCCCAGTTTAAGGTTGGTGATATGGTTTGGTTATCATCAAAAAATATCGCTATGAAGGTGGCTTCTCCTAAGTTTAAGCCTAGATTTATTGGATCTTACAAGATTTTGGAGATTATTAATCCGGTCTCTTTTCGTTTGGCTCTTCCTGTCACATTTAAAATCCATAATGTGTTTCATAAGTCCTTGTTGAAGAGGTTTGTTGAACCAGTTGTTCCTGGGGTGGCACCTCCGGACCCTGTATTGGTTGAAGGTAACATGGAATGTGAGGTAGAGAAGATACTGGATTCCCGTCTGGCTAGACGGAGATTCCAGTATTTGGTTAAGTGGAAGGGTTATGGTCAGGAGGATAATTCCTGGGTCTCTGACTCTGATATTCATGCCAAAAGATTGGTGCGTGCCTTTCATCGGGCTCACCCTGATCGCCCTGGTGGCGTGGATGAGGGTTCGGTGACACCTCCTCAAGGGGGAGCTACTGTTGTGAGTTCATTTTCCCCTTCACCATTGAGGTCTGATGAACTCCCTCTTCTGGTGAAGGAAGGTCGTGAGGCTGATTACCAAGCACCTGAGCAGGATGATGATGACTGGGTGACTGGAATTGCTGACTGGATATAAGGCAGCCAACGCCCTTCTGCCTGGCTGGTGATTTCTCTGAGGGATTCTAGGAGACCAGTCTGATTCCTGCTCCTCAAAAGCTAAGTTTTCTGCTCTGCTTTTTGCTTTTGTGCTTTGGTTTTGTTTTGCCTTGTTTTTCTGGATTTCTGCCATTCCCGGCTGGGGTGAGCTGAATTCCTTTTTGCTCTGTCTTCAGAAAATACCTGAGTACTGATATAGTCTTTTTGAAGCCTAGCGTCTTCATGGCTTTTTTCCCTATCAGTCTGTTGGCTCTTGTTTTGATAGGGTTTTGGCGGATTGCAGACAGCAGCTTTTCTCTCCTGTCCTATCTAGTTAGCTTGGGCCCCATCATTTGCTCAGCCTATCTTTCTATCTGTGTGAGTGTTTTTTCATCTTGCTTCACCGTCATTATATGTTGGGGGCTGCCTATTGCTTTGGGGTCTGCTGTGGGGCAGTTTAGATTTCCCTCTCTGTCTTTAGGCTATTTAGTTCTCCGGCTGTGATCGAGGGGTCTAGGGCACCGTAGGAACCCCCCACGGCTACTGCTAGTTGTTGTTGATAGGTTCAGGGGTCTGCAATCCGATAGCTGCCAACTTCTCTGGTTTTCTGGACTTAGCTAGTATTTCTGTTTTTGCCTCCTGCGGTGACTCATTCATAACATTTGCCATTGACAAAACACCACTGGTTAAGAATAACGTTATGTTTTGTACTGAAGA
This sequence comes from Dendrobates tinctorius, assembly GCF_039654945.1. Lineage (NCBI taxonomy): Eukaryota > Metazoa > Chordata > Amphibia > Anura > Dendrobatidae > Dendrobates > Dendrobates tinctorius. The sequence continues at coordinate 13,209,453 of NW_027361794.1, forward strand.
GTTTCTCCTTAAAGTGAGTTCCTTACACCAGGAACACATTTTATGCTTTGTGATGGACAACCTGCCTGCGGGACTGGTGTTGGGGTTCCACTGGTTACAATTGCATAATCCTGTGATTAATTGGGAATCTCGGGACATTGTTAAATGAGGTCCCTATTGTTCTGAAAAATGTCTTGTTACGGTGTCTGTGTCGTCCGTGGGTCTGGAAGGTATTCCGGAGTGCCTGAAAGACTATACGGACATTTTCTCCGAAAAGGAGGCTGAGGTTTTACCACCACGCCGCCCATTTGATTGTGCCGTTGACCTGGTTCCAGGTGCTAAATTGCCCAAAGCCCGCTTGTATAACCTTTCGGGTCCAGAACGGGCCGCGATGAAAGAATATATTTCCGAGAGTCTCCGTAAGGGACACATTCGTCCTTCTGTTTCTCCCGTGGCGGCGGGGTTCTTTTTTGTAAAGAAAAAAGACGGTGGTTTATGCCCATGCCTCGATTTTCGTGAGTTAAATAAGATAACTGTGAGGAATATGTATCCCCTTCCACTTATTCCTGATTTATACAACCAGTTGTCCGGAGCTAAGTGGTTAGATCTACGGGGAGCGTATAACCTTATCCGAGTCCGGGACGGAGATGAGTGGAAAACCGCTTTTCTCACTACTGAAGGGTTGTTTGAAAATTTGGTCATGCCTTTCGGCCTGACCAATGCTCCAGCGGTTTTCCAAAATTTCATTAATCATGTGTTCTCTGATTTCATTGGACGTTTTATGGTGGTATATTTGGATGACATATTCATCTACTCTCCTGATAAACTGGCTCACATTGGTCATGTTCTGGCAGTTCTCCAAAGGCTCCGGGAGAACTGTCTCTTTGCTAAATTAGAAAAATGCTTATTTTTTGTCCAAGAACTGTCTTTTCTGGGGTTCATTGTGTCTGCTGAAGGGTATCGCATGGATCCTAATAAGGTGCAGGCCATTGTCGAGTGGGTTTAACCTTGTGATTTGAAGGCTCTGCAGCGTTTCCTAGGATTCGCCAATTACTACCGTAAATTTATAAGGGGGTTCTCACAGGTGGTTAAACCCCTCACAGACATGACTCAAAAGAGGGCCGATATCAAGAATTAGTCAACCGCAGCGGTATCGGCGTTTCAGTTTTTAAAAAAATGTTTCATGTCTGCCCCGGTTCTTATTCAACTGGACCCGTCTGAATCATTTATTGTTGAGGTAGACGCCTCAGAGGTGGGGGTGGGGGTGGTATTGTCCCAGGGACCCGCCACTTTGACCAATTTGAGAACTTGCGCCTTTTTCTCAAAGAAGTTCTCCCCTGCAGAGAGAAACTATGATGTGGGGAATCGAGAACTTCTGGCCGTAAAGTTGGCCTTTGAAGAATGGAGGCATTTTTTGGAGGGGGCTGTCCATCCTATAACCGTAATTACGGACCACAAAAACCTAGCTTACATTGAGTCAGCCAAAAGGTTGGCTCCCAGACAGGCTAGATGGTCACTTTTTTTTTCCCGATTCAACTTCTCGATCACTTTTCGGCCATGATCTAAAAATGCCAGAGCGGATGCCTTGTCACGCAGTCTAGATCCAGTGTCCCCCCCGGAACCTCCATCCTCCATTCTTCAGCCTGGGGTGGTGGTGGCAGATATTTCTAACGGGAGATTCGGGAAGCTCAGTCTCTTGCACCTCCGACTAAGCCGGTGGATAAACTTTTCGTGCCAGTTCAGTTTCGCCTCAAGGTCCTCCGGGAGTTCCATGACTCAGTTCTGGGTGGACATCCAGGGATCTCGGCTACCCGGAAGGCCATTGCTAGTGTATTCTGGTGGTCTGCTTTAGCCTCTGATGTTGGGGAATATGTGTCTGCTTGTGATGTTTGTGCCCGTGCAAAAACCCCCCATAACCGGCCGGCCGGGGAATTGGTACCACTGCCAATTCCTGAGAGACCATGGACTCATTTGTCCATGGATTTCATCACCAGCCTTACCCCCTCCAAGGGTAACACCGTCGTTTGGGTTGTGGTGGACAGGTTTAGTAAGCAGGCACATTTTGTACCTTTGGTAGCTCTACCTAATGCGGAAACATTGTGCTGTGAGCGAGTGTAGTGCGGTGTTCCTAACAATGAGAAACGTATTCAGCTGCCAACTCCGAGGAAGAAACTGCTTGTTGTCTGTGGCCTAAAATATATAGGTTTTATTAGTAGATGTAAAGAAGAAAACTAAATACTGTAAAATAATAAATCTCCTCATATGTTTCCCTTATTATCTCCAGAAATTGTATTATTACACAGGATTTTTATGATGTTACATCTGCTCATCTTCTCATTCAGGTCTCTACAATATCAGATCCTCTCAGTGAAGATCTTCTATATAAGAGCATTTTCCTGATTTACCCATCCAGGATGGATATGGACAGAGACAAGATGGCGGAGAGGATATTACACCTCACCCTAGAGATCCTCTTCCGGCTTACTGGAGAGGTGAGAGATTCTGACGTCACATTACATCATTCTTATCTATGGGAATAACAGATGGACAGAACTGGAGAGGTGAGGACTCTGGAAATGTCTGTAGTGAGATTTATTAATGTGTCTCTCCATAACCAGGATTACACAGTAGTGAAGAAGACCTCTAGTGAGCGCTGCCAGGACTCTGTGTCTGAGGGATGCAGAAGACCCATGAGCCCAATCACGGGGCCTCCACCTCACCCCCTGATACATGAGGACATCAATTACCAGAAGATCCTAGAACTCACCTACAAGATGATTGAGCTGCTGACTGGAGAGGTGACACTGCTGGGAATGTTGGGACACTATACAGTAACACTATGAAGGGATCAGGAAGATGACCGTATCATTGTATGTGTCAGGTTCCTATAAGGTGTCAGGATGTTGCTGTCTATTTCTCCATGGAGGAGTTGGAGTATTTAGAAAAACACAAAGATCTGTACAAGGACGTCATGATGAAGGTCCCACAGCCCCTCACATCACCAGGTAATAGACAGGACTAAATGCACACGGCCTACAATTATCTGTATGTAAAGAATGAATTCAGTCCCTGTATGTGTTTCCTCCAGATCTATCCAGTAAGAGGACAACACCAGAGAGATGTCCCCATCCTCTTCTTTCACAGGACTGTGAACAAGAAGATCCCAATGTTCCTCTGGATCATCAGGTAGATGGAGAGAAGGTGTCATGAGATCTCCCCTATGATGTGTAGACGGCTGTGAAGGTCTTGTGCTCAGTCTTGTTTTATCCACCAGTATTATATGTTTTATACTTGTGTGATGAGAACGGTGGAGATGGCAGGATTAGAGCTGATCATAGATGGGCAGCACGGTGGCTCAGTGGTTAGCGCTGCAGCCTTGCAGCGCTGGGGTCCTGGGTTCGAATCCCACCAAGGACAACATCTGCAAGGAGTTTGTATGTTCTCCCCGTGTTTGCGTGGGTTTCCTCCGGGTACTCCGGTTTCCTCCCACACCACTCTAAAGACATACTGATAGGGAATTTAGATTGTGAGCCTCATCGGGGACAGTGATGAAAATGTGTGCAAACTGTAAAGCGCTGCGGAATATGTTAGCGCTATATAAAAATAAAGATTATTATTATTATTATTATTATTATAGATGTGACTTCTCCATCTGTCTGTGACTTTTACTATATTTGTTTCAGGCTGAAGATCTGACCCATATTAATACTACTGAGACATATGTGAGGGGTGGTGAGCGGTGTAAAGAGGAGATTCCTACATATGACTACCCAGGTGAGTAGTAACCACTAAATGCAGAGAAGTCACAGATTCTTCTCAGTCACCGGCTGTGGCTGCTTTATCTGTGGTGTAGTCCGGTCGTATCACAATCGTGTGATCACCATTTGGCCTCAAGACCACAACATTCTCCTCCTCCCAAAACTGTTCTAATGACTTTGGGCATTGAAAGCCCTTTTCTATATAACTTACCACCTGAAGGATCCACCTACCCTCTGGCATTGGATGATGCTGACCGTTACCTGCCCAGGTCTGTAAACTACAAAGTCAAATGACAGCGTAGAATGTGCTGACAAGTTAGAAAATCACTTCAAGAAACGTATTATAATGGGTCTGTAAGAGAAAGTGGAGGGTAATGATGCTGTTGGCTTCCTAGATCCCTGATATCTTATTGGATGAATCTCCCTTCTCTCCCTTCTGTGCTGCTGAATGTCTCATATGGTCCCTACAAGACCAGGTCCAGTCTTTCTGGCCAAATTTTGCTTTTATCAATAACATTAAATGTGCAGTGAAACCAAGTGTGAATTTCTGTACAATAACAACAGAGTTTCCCTTTGTCCTGACTTTTCAATTTGTACTAAAACTAATTTCAAGGAGGATTGTGATAAAGTAAAAGATAAGCATTACACCTGTGCCATGATATATCTCTAAACTGTGCGTCGCTGAAGGCTGTAATATACATTTATTCACCCCTGCAGGACATGTGTTGGCATGGCTCGAGCCCTGGTTTCATAGATTCTCTCCACATCATAAATGACATTTTTTCGATCCTAAGGAATTCCAAATTACTGCACAATCTCTCCTGAAATGGGGGGCAATATTTTTTCTAATCTTCTGGTCAGGACTCATAGTAGCTTCAATGGCCCAACATAAATGAATACAACTCTGGTTTAAAGTTGGAGTTCTCCCCTCTTACATACGTTGTTGTTGGGGATGTAACTTTTTTATTCTATGTGTTTTTTACCTGTTCATTCTGTATGATGGTTTGATTGTGTTGAGATTGAACTGCCTCACATATGTGAGCCTGTAGCTCCCTGATAGTCTAAAAAAACACTCTCCATCACCTCTTCCAAATGCCTAAGATCTAAATTCAAAGTGAACCTGTCAGCAGGATTGTGCACAGTAACCTACAGACACTGTCAGGTCGGCGCCGTTATACTGATTATATTGATACCTGTGATGAAATCAGTCTTGTTGTTTAATCTTTATTTGTAGTTTTCAGTTAATGAGATTCTCGTGCTCTGGGGTGGGGCTGTGCACCGGGTTTTATGTGGTGCTCTGCTTACATGTTCATCTGTTGCGGTCGGCCGGCGCGTCAAAACGACACTTGCGGATGCGTCAGCGTACATCCGTATGGCCTGTGTACCCAATGTTAAAAATGGGTACGCAGGACGCATGTAGATGTAGGCAGAGCTGAAGGCAGAGGTGCTGCAGTGGGCGGGTCTGAATGGAGGAAGTAGGCTGCCACCGCAGCGCTAAACAATGCAAGTGTGAAACTAGCCTTAGATGGCAAGAATAATAGGTAGCTGGGTCAGAACCAGAAGGACAGAATCTGAAGACACAAGAGTAGTCAGTAAACGGGCCACGGTCACAACAGGAAACAAATACACAAGCCGGGGGCTGAGCACAGAGGACTGATCCAGAGAGCAACCCAGTATCTGTCAGATTCTGGAAATATGCTTTGAGCTTTAGTAGGGTGTGGTACTTTCCATTTGGCTGAAGTAGGGAGAAGATTACTCCAGCTGGACAGCAGGAACAAATCCCAGATGAGATTGGACACACCAGATGCAGAAAACCCTAATATAACTAAATAACAGAAAACCAGAATAGTCGAAATCCCCATAAAGTGATTACATTTTATAAATTAATTCACTGAGGGTTATAATCTATAGGAGGAGTGAATATTTTGATTCCACAGCCACTTTTCGGAAATTAACACGCAGTGAATGTTGGAGAGTGAAAATTACACATTTGCCATTTTATTACCCAACACATAGTGCCCAGATTGTGCTCCAGGAGACACACACCGCAAATTAAGTGGATTCTTCTCACTATAATATTGCTAAATACAGGGATTCTAAATGCTGTTTGAGCACACTGCAAGACTCAGAAGTGAGAGCGGATTTTGCTGGATTGGTTTATGGAAACCTTATTGCTTTTAACAGCCTTTGAGCCACTAGTAGTGTGGGAACCTCTGTTTTTCCATTGACAGATGATGGACCTGAGTGGGGACTTTTTTGTGAGATGAGAATTGATATTATTTTTGCCTACATGTCATTGATTGTTTTCTTTTTATTCAATATTTGGGAGTCAGAATGAACAAACAGTTGAACAACATGCACTACTGGTTCATCCTATAAGGTTTTCTATTAGACTGTGAACTGTCATTGTCTTGGTAAATAATTCAATTTTTTTTACATAAACTGTCCATAAAAATGGTAAACCAATTAGAAATGTTCAAAAATATAAAACTCAAGGATATTTTATTAAAAAATAATTGTTTTTTATCTTTTCAGATGACTGTACCAGGAGATCAGAGGAACAGCTGACATCTTCAATTTTTAAATCTGATAATCTTGAGATGCTACAAGATACAACTGAAGTGAATGCTATTACTCCAGATATACCATCATCCATTCACAGCAAAGATCTCTCATCTGATCCTGTGGAACAGGTCCCATCTTCTGATTCATTACTGACTAGTAAGGAAAGTCACGAAAGAGGCATTAAAAAACAAACTGCTCCTAAAGCAAATAAGTCTTTTTCATGTTCAGAATGTGATAAATGGTTTAGCAAGAAATCGACTCTTGTTCAGCACCAGAGAATTCACACAGGGGAGAAACCTTTTTCCTGTTCAGAATGTGGGAAATATTTTGCACAAAAATCAAATTTTGTTAAGCACCAGAGAACTCACACAGGGGAGAAGCCTTTTTCCTGTTCAGAATGTGGGAAATGTTTTAGCCAGAAAGCGCATCTGAATGACCACCAGAAAACTCACACAGAGGAGAAGCCTTTTTCCTGTTCAGAATGTGGGAAGTACTTTAACCGGAAAGACAATCTAAATATCCACCAAAGAACCCACACAGGGGAGAAGCCTTTTTCCTGTTCAGAATGTGGGAAATGTTTTAACCAGAAAAGGAGTCTTCTTATACACCAAAGAACTCACACAGAAGAGAAGCCTTTTACTGTTCAGAATGTGGGAACTGTTTTAACCGGAAAGCGCATCTTGTTAGTCACCAAAGAACCCACACAGGGGAGAAGCCTTTTTCCAGTTCAGAATGTGAGAAATGTTTTAAACATAAAGGGAATCTTCTTATACACCAAAGAACTCACACAGGGGAGAACCCTTTTTCCTGTTCAGAATGTGGGAAATGTTTTAACCAGAAAGGGAGTCTTCTTATACACCAAATAACTCTCACAGAAGAGAAGCCTTTTTCCTGTTCAGAATGTGGGAAATGTTTTGCAAAAAGTCACATTTTGTTAACCACCAGAGAACTCACACAGGGGAGAAGCCTTTTTCCTGTTTAGAATGTGGGAAATGTTTTAACCAGAAATCGATTCTTAATAGACACCAGAGAGCTCACACAGGGGAGATGCCTTTTTCCTGTTCAGAATGTGGAAAATGTTTTAGCCTGAAATCTTCTCTTCTTAGTCACCAGAGAGCTCACACAGGGGAGAGAAGCCTTTTTCATGTTCAGAATGCGGGAAATGTTTTAAATGCAAAATAAATCTTGATGACCATCAAGGAACTCACACAGGGGAGAAGCCTTTTTCCTGTTGAGAATGTGGGATATGTTTTAACCGTAAAACGAATCTTTTTAGACATCGGAGCAGTCACACACAGGAGAAGCCTTTTTCATTTTCTTAATGTGGGAAATATTGTGCTTGGAAATCAACTGTTAATAAACATCAGAGACATCACATAGGGGAGAAGCCTTTTTTATGTTCAGAAAGTTGGAATCTTTTTAACCAAAATTTGATCTTCTTAAAGCGGTTGTCTCTTGTCATTCCTCTTGTTTGCTGACAAAAGGATAAAACTAAACTTTATTATTAATTCCAAATGTAAAACTATACCCATAGTTCACCCCCTGAAGGTTAGTCAGAAGGTGACTAATAGATGTATCATGTGTCCCACTGTCAGGGACAGGAGGGACGTTTTGCCGACACACGGCTATCACATTCGCAGGGAGCTTATTTTAGTTTTCCCACCGCTGCCACCAACTGTGATTAAAAACAGCAAACAAGTCTATTGACCTATCAATTTACCACAAGGGCTTATTTTAGTTGTTCCACTGCTGCCAACAATATCCCACTTTCGGCTCTGCTTTGGAACTCGCAGCTCTCCGGCACCCCCCTTACTCTCACGTCAGTCAGGGAACTGCACCTAGGATAATTGGTCTCCGGACGGGCCTGCTTCAATGTGGACTGGCTGTTAGGCATGCTGCAGCGAGGGAATTATAAATACTCCTAGCCGCAGCCAGAAGATAAGCTAATAAAACCCGTTCCGTCACTGCCAGCGTTACCCAACTAGCCCAGAACACACTTCGCTGCCACGAGCTCCGATTCCTCAATAGAGGGGTCTGAACCCAACCCAAATTAGTAGCGTAATTAACTTTGAAGAACATGCAAATTTGTTATAGGGCAAGGAGAAACAAAACTAGTAATTTTATATTTTACTTCCAAAAGGTAGGCAGTGTTAACAAGAGGTATAAAAAGATTTTACAATATGAGACAATTAAAATATGTACAAGGCAATTACAAAATAACAGGGACTAAGAAGAAGAAACACTCACATTTTGCTTAGATCATTTCAGGCTGACCAGGCTGTGCGGGGGAGGGGCGATACATCAAAATGCATCAGAGGTTCTTGGTGTGACCACTTCCAAGGCACCAACTGGCTCCAGACTGACTGACAGTAACTTATACCTCTGGGCTTGTGACATCACTGAGTTACCAACGCCCTCCCCTTTTCTCTGAGTTGCAACTTGTTTAAGAAAACTTTGAAGTTACATAACTGGGATGGAGAGCCTAGCAGAATAACGGCAGAACCATCACTCATCTTGTCTTGGAATTAGCTTCCTATCAACTCTAAGCAAAGACTGTCTGTTCAACTCGGTTCGGGAGAAATCCATTTCTCGGATTCTGCTGGTGCTAGTTTAGAAAAAGGCGCTGTGGTGTAGATTTAGTATTGCCAGTCCCAAATGTAATTTTCTTATTCCTAACATAAACTGGCGTTGAGTTACGCCGAATGGTTAGATTCTAAATCCCATCCATTTTAGCCACAGAGCACATGTTGGAGACGAAGAAGTTCTCTCTGCCAAGTAACACATTCTTTTGGGAGGGATGAGTAAGGAGTGTCATGTTGCAGGCAGAGGAATGAAGTGAGCTAGTGAGAACAGCCTGCTGATGGGGAAAGGAGGGTGGTCAGGGAAGCTTGTCTCTGTGCAGCTATGAATGTAGCAGAAAGTTCTGGAAAGGTGTGTTAATAAGAAAAACCATATGTCATATTTACATTATCGTGACACCCAAGTTTCAGTATATAGGGTGAGGTGATCCTCTACACTTGTTTGCAACCATGACAACCTCATACCTATTCATCCAACCCCCACTCCCCCGGTCCTCTTACCTGGAGTACTATGGAACGCACGCTCTGTCTGCAACAAGCTATCGTTTATCCATGACCTCTTTATCACCAACAAACTCTGCTTCCTTGCCATCACTGAAACCTGGCTCACTCCGTCTGACACAGCCTCTCCAGCTGCGCTTTCCTATGGCGGATTCCATCTCTCTCACACCCCTCGCAACAGCAACAAACGTGGTGGAGGAGTTGGCTTGCTCCTCTCCGATACCTGCTCCTTTACCCCAGTTCCTTTGCCAGCCTCCGCTACTCTTCCCTCGTTCGAGGTGCACTCTGTCCGCATCTATTCCCCCTCCAACTGGCTGTCATCTACCGCCCCCCAGAACTAACCATCTCCACCTTTCTCGACCAATTCACCACCTGGCTACTCCATTTCCTTTCTGATGACATCCCCACCATCATCATGGGTGACTTCAACATCCCCATTGACACTTCCACCCCAGCTGCCTCTAAACTTTCTATCGCTCACGGCTTCCCTCGGCCTCACTCAATGGTCCTCTGCGGCCACCCACAAAGATGGTCACACGCTGGACCTTATCTTCACCCGTCTCTGTTCCCTCACTAATGTCAATAACTCACCCCTCCCCCTGTCTGACCACAACCTACTGACATTCTCTTCCCTCTCCTCTCCTACTGTGCAACCCCCGCTCCATAAACTCTCTCACCCTCGCAGGAATCTCTAACACCTCAATTTACAATCACTCTCTGAGTCCCTTCTCCCTCTTACAGACATAGCTTCCCTTCATGACACAGATGCTGCTGCCATTTTTTATAACACCACAATAACAGCAACACTTGATTCGGCTGCCCCCCCTTACACAGAGCAAAACTCGTACAATCAACAGGCAGCCCTGGCTGACCAGCCTGACCAAAGAACAAACTTACTTCGCATCTCTCATATTCTCCCTGTCTCTCAACCCTAATCAACTCTTCAACACTTTCAATTCTCTACTCCGTCCCACAGCACCTCCTCCCCCTCCTCTCATTTCTGCTGAAGACTTTGCCTCCTTCTTTAAGCAGAAGATCGACAAGATCAGACAAAACTTTGGCCCGCAGCCCCCAATGCCCCTCTTAGCCGCTCAGCCCTGTTCTGCAAAAGCCAGCTTCTCCACCATGACAGAAGATCAGCTCTTCACCCTTCTGTCAAGATTACACCTCACCACTTTTGCCCTCGACCCACTCCAATCTCCCCTCATCCCTAACTTGGCCACAGTCTTCATCCCATCTCTAACACTCCTCTTCAACCTTTCATTTACAAATGGTGTCTTTCCCTCATCCTTCAAACATGCCTCAATCACACCCATCCTCAAAAAACCCTCCCTTGATCCATCCTCTGTGTCTAACTATCGCCCGATATCTCTTCTCCCTTACGCCTCAGAACTACTGGAACAGCATGTATATCTTGATCTGTCCTCCCAACTCTCCTCCTGTTCCCTCTTTGACAGGTTACAATCTGGCTTCTGACCGCATCACTCAACTGAAACTGCCCTAACTAATGTCACTAACGACTTACTAACCGCCAAGACCAAGCGACACTACTCTGTCCTCCTTCTCCTGGACCTGTCCTCTGCCTTCGACACCGTAGACCATTCCCTCCTGCTACAGACTCTCTCATCTCTTGGCATCACAGACTTGGCCCTATCCTGGATCTCATCATACTTGACAGACCGAACATTTAGTGTCTCCCTCTCACACACCACCTCCTCACCTCGCCCCCTGTCTGTTGGTGTTCCTCAAGGCTCTGTCCTAGGACCCCTACTATTCTCCATCTACACCTTTGGCTTGGGACAGCTCATAGAATCCTATGGTTTGCAGTATCACCTCTATTCCGATGACACGCAGATCTACCTATCTGGACCCAACCTCGCCTCCTTACTGACTGAAATCCCACAATGTCTGTCTGCTATCTCAGCCTTCTTCTCTGCTCGCTTTCTCAAACTGAACATGGACAAAACAGAATTCATCATCTTTCCCCATCTCACTCTACCCCTCCACCAGACCTATCCATCAATGTCAATGGCTGCTTTCTTTCCCCAGTCCCGCACGCTCGGTGCCTTGGGGTGATCCTCGACTCTGCGCTCTCTTTCAAACCAAATATCCAAGCCCTCGCCTCCTCCTGCCGCCTCAAATTCAAAAATATTTCCCGGATCCGCTCATTCCTCAACCACGAAACCACAAAAACACTAGTGCATGCTCTTATCTCCCACCTCGACTACTGCAACCTCCTACTCTCTGTCCTCCCCTCTAACACTCTGGCTCCTCTCCAGTCCATCCTACACTCTGCTGCCCGAGTAATCCACCTGTCTCCCCGCTATTCCCCAGCCTCCCCCCATGCCAGGCCCTTCACTGGCTTCCTATTGCCCAGAGGCTCCAATTCAAAACCCTAACCATGACATACAAAGCCATCCACAACCTGTCTCCTCCATACATCTGTGACATGGTCTCTAGGTAGATCTCCTTCTCTATTCCCCCTTATCTCTTCCCACAACCGCATACAAGACTTCTCCCGTGCTTCCCCCATACTCTGGAACTCTCTGCCGCAACACATCAGACTCTCACCATCAACGGAAACCTTCAAGAAGAACCTGAAGACCCACCTGCTCCGACAAGCCTACAGCCTGCAATGATCCTCGGTCTACTGAACCACCGCACGACTTGCTCTACCATCTCATACTGTATACTCATCCATCCTTGTAGACGGTGAGCCCTCGCGGGCAGGGTCCTCTCTCCTTATGTACTTGTGTGTCCCTTCTCTTACACATGTTTAATATACTTGTCTATATTTCCCCTTTTCACATGTAAAGCGCCATGGAATAAATGGCGCTATATAAATGCATAATAATAATATGTGCAACACAATTGTCTGGGAGATCTGTGCAATTATTTAGTATGAATATGGAAATGATCTCTGGAAGGTAAGTGTTCCCTGAGTGGTATATACTGTATTTTCACATACTATCTATTCCTCACACTGGAGTGGCTTATAAACTTACGAAGTATATAGTGTGAAGTCTGGGATCTTCCAATATGTGGCTAGTTTTCTGACTGTTTCGGATAAAGTGATACATGATTTTAGGGTTTTAATCCTCTAGTCTCACTTGAATATAGGTCAATATCAAATAGTCTCTTGATGAGTCGTCTTTGGTGAGGACGACGAAACCCGTAGAAATGAGAGACTTGGAGAGTGAGTGTGTATACGTCACCTCACCCTATATACTGAGGCTTGGGTGAAAATGATTTTTCTATTAGTCACCTTCTGACTAACCTTCAGGGGGGTGAATTATGGGTATAGTTTTACATTTGGTATTAATAAAGTTAATCAAGGTATAAATATATATAGTTTATCCTCAGTGAACTCATTCCTCATGTTTGGCCTCATTAAAATAAAAACACTCAATACTGCGCTGGTGTGCCGGCTCCACTTCAGTGGTGTCGAGACTCACTGTCCCGGGGCTTATGTGAGTTTCTTACATCACACGAGCCCTGCACCCAATCAGTGCAGCTTCACAGTTCCCGCCTTCAGACGTATTAAACATCAACAGGAAGCCAGGGCCGCGGCTGCTCTGACTGCCTCATGATGCTCGATTTGTCCAAAAGTGGGGACAGTGACACCAGCGCTGATTGGCTACAGGGCTCACATGACGTAAAAACCTCAAGAGACCCAAGAACGCAAGTGCCAATGTCAAGGGAGTTTCAGTCTTCCAATTAGAAATCGTCCAGACCTGAATAAGTAAGATGCTTCTTTATTGGACATGCCGGCATGGAGAGAGAATGACGACCACACCAGGTGTGGGCCGTCCTCTGTCTAACTCAATACATATTCTTAAGAGTTTAAATAGCAAAGCCGAAAGGCGTTGAAAACACTACATTTGCAAAAAGAATACATGGAATATGCTTCGCTTGTTAGCAATCCTTCTTATCTACGTTACCAGAGAAGTCACGCAAGACAAGGAAAGCAGCTAACGTTCACAAAAAGTAACGCCCAAAAGTAACACCCATGTCTTTACAATACAGTCAGCTGAAAAGAGTTTCAAAGTCTTAAGCAAAAATAAATGGCATATATGCAGTCATGTGCATAGATACATATATACATACATATATATATATATACACACACACACACACATACACGCAAGGGTATATATATATATATATATATATACAGTGGGGCAAAAAAGTATTTAGTCAGTCAGCAATAGTGCAAGTTCCACCACTTAAAAAGATGAGAGGCGTCTGTAATTTACATCATAGGTAGACCTCAACTATGGGAGACAAACTGAGAAAAAAAAATCCAGAAAATCACATTGTCTGTTTTTTTTTCATTTTATTTGCATATTATGGTGGAAAATAAGTATTTGGTCAGAAATAAAATTTCATCTCAATACTTTGTGATATATCCTTTGTTGGCAATGACAGAGGTCAAACGTTTTCTGTAAGTCTTCACAAGGTTGCCACACACTGTTGTTGGTATGTTGGCCCATTCCTCCATGAAGATCTCCTCTAGAGCAGTGATGTTTTTGGCTTTTCGCTTGGCAACACGGACTTTCAACTCCCTCCAAAGGTTTTCTATAGGGTTGAGATCTGGAGACTGGCTAGGCCACTCCAGGACCTTGAAATGCTTCTTACGAAGCCACTCCTTCGTTGCCCTGGCGGTGTGCTATGGATCATTGTCATGTTGAAAGACCCAGCCACGTTTCATCTTCAATGCCCTTGCTGATGGAAGGAGGTTTGCACTCAAAATCTCACGATACATGGCCCCATTCATTCTTTCATGTACCCGGATCAGTCGTCCTGGCCCCTTTTCAGAGAAACAGCCCCAAAGCATGATGTTTCCACCACCATGCTTTACAGTAGGTATGGTGTTTGATGGATGCAACTCAGTATTCTTTTTCCTCCAAACACGACAAGTTGTATTTCTACCAAACAGTTCAAGTTTGGTTTCATCAGACCATAGGACATTCTCCCAAAACTCCTCTGGATCATCCAAATGCTCTCTAGCAAACTTCAGATGGGCCCGGACATGTACAGGCTTAAGCAGTGGGACACGTCTGGCACTGCAGGATCTGAGTCCATGGTGGCGTAGTGTGTTACTTATGGTAGGCCTTGTTACATTGGTCCCAGCTCTCTGCAGTTCATTCACTAGGTCCCCCCGCGTGGTTCTGGGATTTTTGCTCACCGTTCTTGTGATCATTCTGACCCCACGGGGTGGGATTTTGCGTGGAGCACCAGATCGAGGGAGATTATCAGTGGTCTTGTATGTCTTCCATTTTCTAATTATTGCTCCCACAGTTGATTTCTTCACTCCAAGCTGGTTGGCTATTGCAGATTCAGTCTTCCCAGCCTGGTGCAGGGCTACAATTTTGTTTCTGGTGTCCTTTGACAGCTCTTTGGTCTTCACCATAGTGGAGTTTGGAGTCAGACTGTTTGAGGGTGTGCATAGGTGTCTTTTTATACTGATAACAAGTTTAAACAGGTGCCATTACTACAGGTAATGAGTGGAGGAAAGAGGAGACTCTTAAAGAAGAAGTTACTGGTCTGTGAGAGCCAGAAATCTTGTTTGCTTGTTTCTGACCAAATACTTATTTTCCACCATAATATGCAAATAAAATGAAAAAAAACAGACAATGTGATTTTCTGGATTTTTTTTTTCTCAGTTTGTCTCCCATAGTTGAGGTCTACCTATGATGTAAATTATAGACGCCTCTCATCTTTTTAAGTGGTGGAACTTGCACTATTGCTGACTGACTAAATACTTTTTTGCCCCACTGTATATATATACACGTACACCCATGCACACAAAAGAAAGGACTTTATTACAATTATTATAACATTCCCTCATCTTGTAATAAAATCATTTATCTGTACACATTGGAGACAGATTTCTTTTTGTCAGATTTCACAGAAGATCTTCATATAATCTAGAGGGAGAGTAATATGTTCAGTATATTTATCATTAAGTCCCAATTTTTCATTCTTTCATTGGATTCCAAGGTCTCCATTCCTTGATGCATAGTTTTTGTTATGGCAGAGTCAATCAGTCTTTGAACAAGTCCTCTAATGCATAGAATAGCACAGCATCCACAAACAATCAGCACTCCGGCCACGATGGTAAGAGATGTCAGCGCAGAAGTGAATAATCCGGACCATTTCCCAAACCATCCTTCAATCCAGGAATATGTCGTCATATCCAGAGTTCTCAGCTAATTCATTAGACAGGGCAGTCAGTCCATCAAGAGCTTTGGAGATACTTCAATCAGGATCTGAATTAGGGATAAAGGGTGCAACAAAAATCCTCCAAACATTTTATATACACCTCCCTTTTCTGCTACTAACTTGTCTAATGCCATCCTATTCTACCAAGCCATGAGAGGAGTTGGTCCTAATTGCTCAGCTATCCCTTTAACTGCATCTCAGGTATAATTAACAAATCTCTGCTGGTCATAATATAAGTAATTTATCCAATCTACATTCATTTTTATAATCACCCACCAAATTATGGATTCCCACCCGGCTGCTACCTGGTTCCTAGCCTTGTACTCGTTGGTCACTCCCCTGGGAACTCCAATGTCATCTCTGTAGATACTAGAATGGAAGGATCCTTGCGGGGTTTCATGCTTCAGTCTCTTCCCACTACGTACCTTTGGCCATATCCCTGTTGACAACAGGTGGAACGGCATGATTGGCTGGACCACCGCACAATCCCCTCGGGAACCATGTGGTAGTCTGGCTCTTATCTTTTTATCACCGCATAACCACCATATGTCCGCTCTCAGGGTAGTGTGGTCTGACCATATGGCTGAGTACTTGGCCCTGTGGGAGACAATGATCCATTCTTTACAAGAGTCGCCTTGGAGCTCTCCGAAGTCGTGCCCATGCCCTGGAAGACTAAAACAAGTATAGTTACCAGGATTAGCAATCACCTGTGGTGGGATATCCGGTTTCTCAAGTGGAGGATATAAAAATGATAACATTTTACATTTTCCTTCCCTTTCTGAGCAGACATAAGTTTTACTATACAACTTAATTTTTTTTAAGCTTTTTGCAATGTATTTAAGCCATTCTAACCATTTATTCTTCTCCTCACAGCCTCTCTCTAGAGCTAGTTTATCTTCATAAGTTAGGTTAGACAATCTAACTATGAACCCTATGGACACTGTTATGGTTCTCTCTGGCATACCTTCCTTGGGTCTATGTATGCTATTATTCTGAACTTCTATGTAGAAATATCCCATTGGGTCTGTTCCTGACATATCAGCTCTTCTATAACCTTTGATCCCTCATCTTAGGGTTTTTTAAAGTTCTCAGTAGCTGATTACAATTATTCTTATTTGTGTAAAGGGATCTCCTCTTTCCTAATGGAGAATCAGGCTTTAAATCTACGTAGCCATAAGGCTTATACCTATAGTCTCGGGCTACAATGTCCATGCTGCTTTACTCCAGTCACACACATCCATCCCCTCTGCTATTAGAGCTCATAACACAAGCATACTTATCAGACTCTGCTAGTTTCACAGCTTGTTCCCTGTCTCTGTATCATTTATACAACAGACAGAAATCCAGTAACATGGCGACCTCCTGCCCGATTTCAAAAGTAGGATTTAAAGTCCTAAATCTGAAACCATTCTACCACCCTGGACTTTCCTCTCCTGCTGGGTCTATTACCCTCCACTCTCCCATCACTATGGTCACGAAGAATATACATGTGACTAACCCTGATGTACACATCCTAGATCTGACCGTCTTGTCCGGGTAGGGGGATGAATGGGAGACTTCACCAGTTTGAGACAAGCTTTCCCTTGTGGAAAACCTCCCTTTGTAGCTGGACTTTGACAAGCAAGTCAGATCCTACTCTGTCCCTACCTGTCTGACAAGTTTACAGTATGAGAGATGGATCCAGGAATCTTGACCGCAGTAGGAGAAGTTTACAGGACTTGGTAAGGACCTGCCCACTTAGGATGGTGCTGGTGTCTCTTCTTTATCACCTTCACAAGGACCCAGTCTGCAGGTTTCACAATCTCAGGTTTTGTTAGTGGGTTTCCTGGAACATAACTACGAGTAGAAACTTCTTTGTGAGTTAATATCTTAGCCATATATTCTGCTAATGTACAATCAACTTCCGCATCTATCCTTTTAGAGGATTTTAGCTGAGGTAACAGAAAATATCTCCCGTATATGATTTCAAAGGCTGTCAGCACTGCCGATGTCCGTGTGACATACATATTTAGTACAACCAATAGGAGACAGTACAACCAATCTTTCCTGTTTCCTGCATGGTCTTTGTCAACCTATTTTTCAAGCTCCCACTGTGTCTCTCAACCAGTCCGGCTGACTGAGGATGACAAGCACAGTGGTTTCCCAACTCAATTGACAATGTTTTAGGTAATAACAACATTACTTAGTTTACTATATATTTTCTGGAACCCCAAATCTGGGTATGACTTCCTTTAGAAGGGCCTTCGCTACCATTAATGCATCAGGGTGGACAGCTTCAATCCACCTGCTGAAAGCATCTATAATAACAAGGCCGGACTTTTTCCCTCACACTTGTTCAATAAAATCCATACAAATGTGTTGGAATAAGTATTCAGGGTGAGGACATTGTCCTCTCTTTGGTCTCAGATTTTTACAAATAATGCAGATTAAACAAAAATTTTTTAATAGTTAGTAAAGCCATACATCATAACTACGTAAGATATGACCTCTACCATCCCTCCTGTTGAGACATAGCTTATGCCATGGCTCAATACTGTGACATATCTTAGGAGGTCACTGGGCAGTTTATACATATAGGGCATCTTTAAAAAAAAAAACCCTTTTGTTACCAATTTTTTTTTTTTCTTTTCTTTTTTATGCCAATAGCATGTTATCCACATATAAGAGGATCTCGCTGGCTTCTGGTGACTCACATTGAGCTAGGTTAGCCGATTTTACCTGGAAAACAATAGTAGGTGATTCACAGTACCCTTGTGGGATTCCGGTGAATGTATACCTGCTCCCCTTATATGTGAATACAAACCAAACCTGGCTATCTGGATGTACCAGGATGCTGAAGACATTACTGACATCACTGTAAAGACCTTATCAATCAATCAATCAAATTTATTATCGCCAAGTACATATTACATATATACAAGGAATTCTTTGTGGCAAAGAGGCAACATAATATATAACAACAGATACAACAAGTAACATCTAACAAGACAGATACAGTATATAGTCTACACATGACGATTTAATTGTGGAACAGAGAGTGGATAGAAGCTGTTCATATGGCGGTTGGTGCTGCATTTGGGGACTCTGAAGCGACGTCCTGAAGGGAGTAGTTGGAATGAGGAGTGTCCCGGGTGAGAGGGATCGGATGAAATTTTCAATGCGTGGGATCGAATACTCTTATCATAAAGATCCTGGATTTTAGGCAGGGGGGAGCCTATAATTCTCTCTGCTGTTCTGAAAGTCCTTTGTAAGCGGAGTTTGTCATGCGCAGTGGCTCCCCCATACCAGACTATCAGAGAGGAACAAATCACAGATCTGATGACAGCATTAAAGAATAAGATCAGCAGATTCTTAGACAAACCATATCTTTTCAGCTGACGCAGGAAGAACATCCTTGTCATGATCCAGTGTTGGATCTGGCGGTATTAAAAGCACAAAGTGAACTTTTTTTTTACTTTGGTTGAGTTCAAAGGTGTTTTGACTGTCCCCGGTGGTGGTTAGCGGTATCGCACCTTAGGTTTAGGTTAATGTTCACTTAATTAGGGATCAGGTGTGACTCCCTATAAAGGTGTGCTTAGGGGGTTCACTCACCGCTGGTGATATTTCTTTCTGAGTTGTTGGAGAGCCTGGTGGAAGGATGGAGCGGGATAGGAGTCCTGCGCAGTCAGCCAGAGAGGATGAGTGCCAGCTAATGGTGTCTGCAGGAAGGACTGGCATGGCTTGGTGGAGTCGCAGTTTATGGTGTCGGCGGGAAGTGCGGGCATGGCTTAGAGGAGTGGCGACTAGGAAGAGAGTTGCACTCAGCATGTTTGACTTGGTTGCTGAGAACTGGACTCGAGCATGCTTGGACTCTTGGCAGAGGCTGGACTCATCTTGGGACTCTGTGTACTGGACTGCTGCAAGTGGTGATGGACTCTGCTTCCAGGCTGCACGATGGTGACGGATCCAGTTATGTGATGGATCAGGGTGGAGGAGAAGATGCACACAGGTGGTGGCTCTGTTGCTAGGAGCGCACGCAACAGAGCAAAGATAAGTGGTGTTTCCCGTGTATTGTCTCTTTCCTCATGTGTGTTATTAGTGCAGTGGTGGGATTAGTCTCCGCACCGACCCACTCCCTAGTGAGGGTTTAGGGTCAGGGCGAGCAAGGGCGTTAAGGTATGCGTGCGGCAACAGGTGCGGAGCCTGTTTAGGGAATGTAAGGAGTGCAGGGACACTGGCTCAGGGGAGCTTAGGAGGTCTCCATGTCCCCATTCCCTATCGCAGGGCCCACCATTGTTAAAGTTTCCCAGGTTCCCCCGTTATTATTTGATTATTGTATGTATAACGTGTAATACCTAAATTCGCCAGGTGGAGGCGGCGTATCCACCTGCACGTTTTATTATTTAAATGCGCCCCACTGGAGGCGGTGTATCCAGGGTCACGTGTGTCACATGGGTTCGCCTTGCGGAAACATCTGCGTCCAGACACACGTGACCATGACATTATCACCAGCCCTTACTTTTTTTCTGGTGAGCTTTGGCCATGTGGAGACCTTTGGTAATTGCTGCCGGTCCTCACTGAGGTGCAGTGGGGAGCGGCAAGGTGTGTTTAAGCCGCTGCAGCAGCAGTTATCAGGGTCTGGGGCCTCTGCTCAGATAACCAGAGAAACAAAAATGGCGGCTGCGGTCTGGCAAAAGCCCCTAGAGTCGCTGCTGGGGAGCGGGACTTGCTCTTGCACGGGGAGTTACCCAGGCAGGTGGGAGGAATGGTGCCCCACGGAGCTGCCTGGTATTCCCCGAGGTGAAGGGGTACATCCCTGTGATGAGCAGACTAGGTGTGTAGTCGCTGCTGGGGAGCGGGACTTGCTCTTACAGGGGACGCACCCAGGCAGGTGGGAGGAATGGTGCCCCACGGAGCTGCCTGGTATTCCCCGAGGTGAAGGGGTACATCCCTGTGGTGAGCAGACTAGGTGTGTAGTCGCTGCTGGGGAGCGGGACTTGCTCTTACAGGGGACGCACCCAGGCAGGTGGGAGGAATGGTGCCCCACGGAGCTGCCTGGCATTCCCCGAGGTGAAGGGGTACGTCCCTGTAGGGAGCAGATTGGTGAATAGTCCACGGGGCTCATGCCAAATCTTCGATGCCGCCCCTCCTGGTCGTGTGGAGGTGACCAGCGAGTATATATATATTTTCCTCCATATTCCTGCGGCTATGGTACTAAAACCCCCTAGAGTCGCTGCTGGGGAGCAGGACTGGTTCATGCAGGCGGGCGCACCCAGGCAGGTGGGAGGAATGGTGCCCCACGGAGCTGCCTGGTATTCCCCGAGGTGAAGGGGTACGCCCCTGTGGTGAGCTGACTGGTGTGAGTCCACGGGGTTTTACGCCAAATCTTCATACCATCGAAGAAGCCGCCCTCCTGGTCATGTGGAGGCGACCAGCGAGTGTATATTTCCTCCACTTCCCGGTCCCCTTCTCCTCCTGGTGTGTGCAGCAGGTGTGCTGCGGGGGAGTAGGGACAAATCTCTACCCTCACCATTAACCAACCCTAAGAGGCGCAGTCCTCATGGTGAAAGGGTTGGAGGGTGGTGTCCCTTGGTGAATAGCGGGGGTGTGAGTGTGGTGACACAGGGGGACGCCTCGGTCAAGTCCAGAGTGAGTTCACCAAAAAATGACAAATGTATGTGTGCAATAAACGTTCAGGTCCGGACCTGTGTGTGAACGAGCATGTATGTGTGCCACCAAAAAACATCTTGTGGAAATGTGTTGTGGAGTCTGATCAGCTCTGAGCAAACCTACACATACATTAACTCGTTCCCCAGGTCGGCGCTGTGGAGATGAGTGGTGCCTCCAAAAGGAACATATATTGCCAATATCAGCGGTGTTTGTCATAAACCTGAAGTGTCAGGGAATGGTGGGGTGAACTCAGGGTCTGGGCATCCCCGCTGTAGGTGTTTCCCTAATGAGGGGTGGTCTTGAGGGTCCAGAGGCCCCTCATTAAGGAGGGGATACTGTCATGATCCAGTGTTGGATCTGGCGGTATTAAAAGCACAAAGTGAACTTTTTTTTACTTTGGTTGAGTTCAAAGGTGTTTTGACTGTCCCCGGTGGTGGTTAGCGGTATCGCACCTTAGGTTTAGGTTAATGTTCACTTAATTAGGGATCAGGCGTGACTCCCTATAAAGGTGTGCTTAGGGGGTTCACTCACCGCTGGTGATATTTCTTTCTGAGTTAATAATAATAATAATAATAATAATTTTTATTTATATAGCGCCAACATATTCCGCAGCACTTTACAATTAAGCGGGGACATGTACAGACAATAAATTCAATACAAGTTAAGACAATTCAAACAATGACATTAGGAGTGAGGTCCCTGCTCGCAAGCTTACAATCTACAAGGAAATGGGGGGACACAGTAGGTGAGAAATGCTTGTTAATTCAGGTCTGGCAATTATAATAGGGATTTTCATATAAAGCTGCATGATCCGGTCATCAGCCCGTGTGTTTAAGTGCAATAGACAAGTATCAAGTGCAGTTATGTGCATGAAGGGTGTGGAGACAGATGAATAGTAGGGTGCAGATTCAGAATAATATTTGGAAGGGGGGAACAGGGCAAAGTTAGCTTGCTGAGTAGTTGATGTGATAGGCTTCTTTGAAGAGATGGGTTTTCAAAGCGCGCTTGAATAGGTCAGGGCTAGGTATCAGTCTGATCGTCTGGGGAAGTGCATTCCAGAGAGCTGGAGCAGCACGAGAGAAGTCTTGGAGACGGAGGTGCGAGGTTCGGATTACGGGGGATGTTAGTCTTAGGTCATTTGTAGAACGGAGGGCACGTGTAGGGCGATAGACAGAGATGAGAGAGGAGATATAAGGCGGTGCAGAACAGTGGAGAGCTTTATGGGTGAGAGAGATGAGTTTATACTGGACCCTGTAGCGAATAGGTAGCCAGTGTAATGACTGGCATAAGATGGAGGCATCGGTGAAGCGGCTGGACAGAAATATGACCCTGGCTGCCGCATTCAAGATGGATTGGAGAGGAGAAAGTTTGGTAAGAGGGAGACCGATCAGAAGAGAGTTGCAGTAGTCCAGACGAGAATGAATAAGAGCGACAGTAAGAGTCTTAGCAGTTTCAAAGGTGAGAAAAGGTCGGATTCTGGAGATGTTTTTAAGATGCAGGTGACAAGAGCGACTGAGTGATCGGATGTACGGAGTAAAGGAAAGTTCAGTGTCGAATATGACCCCAAGACAGCGGGCATGCTGCTTGGGAGTTATGGTTGAACCCTCCAGGGTTATTTCGATGTTAGGTAGAGTGAGGTTAGTAGAGGGGAGAAACACAAGAAGTTCAGTTTTAGAGAGATTTAGTTTCAGATAGAGGGAGGACATGATGCTAGAGACAGCAGACAGACAATCCTTGGTATTTTGAATTAGGGTAGGGGTGATGTCAGGGGAAGAAGTGTATAATTGGGTGTCATCAGCATAGAGATGATACTGGAACCCAAATCTGCTGATTGTTTGTCCAATAGGGGCAGTGTATAAAGAGAAGAGGAGAGGGCCTAGTACTGAGCCCTGTGGGACCCCGATAGTAAGGGGACGAGAAGAGGAAGAGGAGCCGGAAAAAGATACAGTGAAGGAGCGGTCAGAGAGGTAGGAGGAGAACCAGGAGAGGGCTGTGTCCTTGAGGCCTATAGAGCGGAGCATAGTGAGGAGGAGCTGGTGATCCACAGTGTCAAATGCGGCAGAGAGATCCAGGAGAATCAGCAGGGAGCAATGACCTTTCGATTTAGCTGTTATTAAATCATTAGAGACTTTAGTGAGGGCAGTTTCAGTAGAGTGTAAAGAGCGGAAACCAGATTGTAAGGGGTCGAGAAGAGAGTTATCCTTGAGATAGCGGATTAGACGGGAGTGGACCAGGCGTTCCAGGAGTTTAGAGATGAAGGGAAGGTTAGAGACAGGTCTGTAGTTAGCAGTGCAGTTCTGGTCCAGGGATGGCTTTTTAAGTAAAGGGGTTATGATGGCATGTTTAAATGAGGAGGGAAATATACCTGAAGAAAGAGAGAGGTTAAATATTTTAGTCAGGTGAGTGGTGACCACTGGTGAGAGAGACTGCAGGAGCTGTGAAGGAATAGGGTCACTGTTGCAGGTTGTAGGCCGAGCAGAAGCGAGGAGCTTGGAAACTTGTTGTTGGAGAGCCTGGTGGAAGGATGGAGCGGGATAGGAGTCCTGCGCAGTCAGCCAGAGAGGATGAGTGCCAGCTAATGGTGTCTGCAGGAAGGACTGGCATGGCTTGGTGGAGTCGCAGTTTATGGTGTTGGCGGGAAGTGCGGGCATGGCTTAGAGGAGTGGCGACTAGGAAGAGAGTTGCACTCAGCATGTTTGACTTGGTTGCTGAGAACTGGACTCGAGCATGCTTGGACTCTTGGCAGAGGCTGGACTCATCTTGGGACTCTGTGTACTGGACTGCTGCAAGTGGTGATGGACTCTGCTCCCAGGCTGCACAATGGTGACGGATCCAGTTATGTGATGGATCAGGGTGGAGGAGAAGATGCACACAGGTGGTGGCTCTGTTGCTAGGAGCGCACGCAACAGAGCAAAGATAAGTGGTGTTTCCCGTGTATTGTCTCTTTCCTCATGTGTGTTATTAGTGCAGTGGTGGGATTAGTCTCCGCACCGACCCATTCCCTAGTGAGGGTTTAGGGTCAGGGCGAGCAAGGGCGTTAAGGTACGCGTGCGGCGACAGGTGCGGAGCCTGTTTAGGGAATGTAAGGAGTGCAGGGACACTGGCTCAGGGGAGCTTAGGAGGTCTCCATGTCCCCATTCCCCATCGCAGGGTCCACCATTGTTAAAGTTTCCCAGGTTCCCCCCGTTATTATTTGATTATTGTATGTATAACATGTAATACCTAAATTCGCCAGGTGGAGGCGGCGTATCCACCTGCATGTTTTATTATTTAAATGCGCCCCACTGGAGGCGGTGTATCCAGGGTCACGTGTGTCACATGGGTTCGCCTTGCGGAAACATCTGCGTCCAGACACACGTGACCATGACAATCCTCTATTGTGCTTTTCTTATAATAGCATCCACGTTTTCCCCCATTTAAGATCATGAGAGATGATAACACCAAGGAATTTGGTCTCTGTGACCCTAAGAACCACTTCGTCATGGATGTAGATTGGAAGTATCTCATGTTGATCTTTCCTAAAATCCACAACCATCTCAGCAGTTTTTTTAGTGTTGAGTACAAGATTATTGGCTTTACACCAGTCACATTTTCTTTCCACCTCACTCCGATACAAGTCTTCAGCATTTCCCCTGATGAGACCAATCCGTGTCATATCATCGGCAAATTTCAAGATTTTTACTGAGTCTGCTGAAGAGATGCAATCATTCGTATAGAGAGAAAACAGTAACGGGGACAAAACACACCCCTGAGGTGCCCCGATGTTTGTGACGAAGGTGTCCGAAGTGAATGGTCCAACTTTTACACTCTGTATCCTGGCTGTCAGGAAGTTATAAATCCACAAGCATAAGTTGAGAGGGACTCCAAGAGCTACCATTTTCTTATGAAGTAAATTTGGATCAATGGTATTGAACGCTGAGCTAAAGTCCATGAAAAGAATCCGGACATATGAGTGCAGTTCATCTGTATTATCCAAAATGTACTTCAGTGCCAGATTGACAGTGTCGTTTGCCGAACGATTCTCCTTATAGGCAAACTGAAGCGGGTCCCATAGCTTCTGCGTGAATTTTATCAGGTGGGACATCATAATTCTTTCGAAGACTTTCATAGCTACAGATGTGAGTGCTACTGGTCTATAGTCGTTCAACTCAGAGGATCCCACTTTCTTGGGGACAGGGATAATTGTGGAATTTTTCCAACACTGAGGTACAACGCACTCTTTCAGTGACACATTGTATATATTTGTCAGTATAGGGGCAAGCTGGGTAGCACATACTTTCAGACACATTGGAGATACACCATCAGGGCCAGGTGCCTTTTTGACCTTAAGTCCCTTTAGGATGCGTATCACCTCTGCCTCGGAGATCACTACTTGGGTGTTGCACAATGAATGATCTTTATATGAACAGACTGAGGAGCTTAGAGATGAATAGCCACTGTGTGTAGAGCTTGCCTCAAATCTGCAGTAGAATTCATTTAACTCTGCTGCCAGACTTCTGCTGGGGTTCACTATAGTGGGGTGGCTTTTATAATTGGTGAGGTGACCTCTCTTAATCCTCTCCATGCAGATCTAGTATCTTTTGATGAGAACCTTTCCTCCAGAATCTTTGCATACTCGTGTTTGGCTAACTTGATCTCTTTAGATAGCGAGTTCCTAAGTTTCTTGAATTCAGTAATATCGCCTGCTTTATAAGCCTCCTCTTTTCTCTTACGGATCAACCTGACTTTATTTGTAAACCACGGCTTGTTGTTTCCCCGAAAGTGGACAGATTTGGATGGAATAAACGTGTCTTCACAAAAACGGATATATGAGGACACTGCATCAACCCATTCATCCAGACCCGAGCATGTTTCCTGGAATACCTCCCAGTCCGTGCATTCAAAGCATGCTTGTAGTTGCAATTTTGCCTCCTCAGACCATGTCTTCTTTGTATAAACTGTAGGTTTGGATGTTTTCAACCTTTGTCTGTAGGCTGGAATTAAATGAATTAGACAATGATCTGAAAAGCCCACTGCTGCTCTCCTCACTGCCCTGTAGGCCCCTTTTATGACTGTATAGCAGTGATCAAGCGTATTGTTCTCTCTCGTGAAGCAGTTTATATGTTGAGTAAATTTGGGGAGATCCAGGTTGAGTTTTCCTTTGTTAAAGTCCCCCATTACGATCACAAATGCTTCTGGAGATCCTTTCTCCCATTCTGATATTTTGCAAGCTAATTCACCAATAGCAGTTCCGGCCTCCAGTCATTCAGCAGAGTATGGGGGTCTGGCACTGTGGGGGCTCTTGTTATCACAGCCTCGTTTACAGATGGGGGCGCCCTCCCTACTGGAAACAAGGCTGTGTTACAAGGTGAGCTGGACAGGGTATAATCACCCCTATTATCAATCCCACATCTGCAGGTCATGAGGACCACAATGATTCTGGGTATGTGGTCAATTCTTCCTCTAATTCTGGGAAAGGATCAGCATTTCTCACTCGTTCCCCCGCCTCGCTGCAGGTGGACACTGGGTTTAGAAATGGTGTTCCACTTTAGTACTTGTGAACATGCCTGCAGTCTGGCATTGTAAAATGAGCCATCGCCCAAATCCTCCCATTGTTACTTTCCTTACACTCCAACAAAATCACCAAGGAATTTCCATGATCTACCTTTACATCTGGAGAGGGAAATATGTGGCACAGTACCTCTAAAAAGCAAAAACAACAATTTAATTTGTCCTGACAGATTACAACTGACAGCACAGTTCCCTTTATAATTCCAGTATATGGTGTGCAAAGAACAATCTAGAGCATGAAAATTCTCATATTTTACATCAGGACCCCTGAAATACCTACAATACATTTTGCAGTGTAATTCTTCTGGTGTGTGAACATCTACATTTGTATACCTTTATCTATTGCTTCCTTGACGAAGGACTCAGTAATTGAGGATGGTCCTGCAGTTATTAGATCTAGACTGTAATAATATCTAGATTCCCCATACCCCTGGAGCACCATTGTCTCAGCCATGGATTTCACCTATAGTCCTGCAGCAGTAGGAATTATTCCCGGGCTCAGGGCTTGCATCATATCCCTCCCACACAGCTGATAATATAATTTGTGTAATTGCACTTTTACCTATGCCGAGGGCCCGGTGTCTCCACAGGCGTAGACAATGGTTCTCTGTGTCTTACCACTTGCTCCTTTTACCACTATGCAGGCAGCAGACAGTCCAATAGTCGGTATCTCTTCTGGATGTACTAAGGTTCTAGTGGCTCCTGAATCAATAAGAAAAGTGACCTCATGGCTTCCCACAAGGACGGTTACTTCTGGAAATACAGTGTTCTATATATACATTTCTATTTCATCCAAGTTAAATATTACTTCAGGAATCTTACTTTTTTCCTCTGGCAAAAAGGGATCTGATATTTGTAATGTGATGCTGTTTTTATCAATTGCATTTAGTCATTGGTTTTGTATATTTGGGGCGTATTGTCTATCTGGGCATTGTCGGATAAGGTGTCCAGTTTTCCCAAAATGCCAACAAGATAGTCTGTCTCCTACTCTCTTACCTCTCCCCCTTCCTCTACCCCTGTGCCCTTGTCCTTTATTTGGATCTTTTTGGGCAAAGAAGATCTCACACCTATCATCAACTAAAAATACCTGACCCTTTTTAGCTTTTATTTTTATTTTTTTGTCCTTAAAGTACCGGTCTGCATGTCTGGCATAATCAAAACTTCAGTCAGTCGGGCTGTCCTGTGTGTAACCATGTGTTTGGTAATATACCCACTTATTTGGGACTGTCAACCCTTTAAGAAGGCGTTTTTTAATTGCTGTTCATAGAGGGTATCATTCATCATGTTAACAGGTGGGACAATGCCACTATGGATGTCAAATACCTCTTTAATTCTGTGATAATATCTATCGACATCCTCGTCATCCTGCTGTATAGTCCTATTAATTTCTGTCCAATTTGCTGTACCTGTGTACCTTGTCCTTACTCTATCCATTAAGTTCCCCATGTTCACAACTTATCTTACAATCTCAAAAACTGTTAGTTTAGCTTTTATAGTACCTTCTACTGGTTATTCAAGATGAAAGGGACATCTGAATGTTCTATTTTCAAAGACACACAATTTTACTCTCTATATGGTGCAAAAGTTAGGCTTATCAATAGAGTTGAGCGATACCGTCCGATACTTCAAAGTATCGTATCGGATGGTATCGGCCGATCTTTAAAAAAAGTATCGGTATCGCCGATTCCGATACCGGAAGTCCCATTCAAGTCTATGGGACTTCCGGTATCGGAATAAGAAAAACCCTTTCCTGCCCTTGTACAGCCTCTCTGGGGTCTGTACGGGCCTTTCGGGGGGCTGTGCCGGCCTGCCAGGGGGTCTGTGCAGGCTCCGGTGGTCTGTGCCGGCCTGCCGGTGGTCTGTGCAGGCTCCGGGGGGCTGTGCCGGCCTGCCGGGGGGCTGTGCCGGCCTGCCGGGGGGCTGTGCCGGCTCCGGGGGTCTGTGCAGGCATCGTCCGATGGGACTACAAGTCCCATCGGGCGATGCCTGCTACCATGACAGTGATTGACACATTAG
Organism: Dendrobates tinctorius; assembly: GCF_039654945.1. Lineage (NCBI taxonomy): Eukaryota > Metazoa > Chordata > Amphibia > Anura > Dendrobatidae > Dendrobates > Dendrobates tinctorius. The sequence goes on from NW_027361794.1 coordinate 13,238,275, forward strand.
CCAATGATGGGACAGTAGTAGTCCCATCATCCGGCTAATGTGTTAAATGTAAAAAAAAAATAAAAAAATTACATGCTACATACATACAACATGCATACTACATACATGCTACATTCATACTACATGCAACATACATACTACATATATACTACATGCATGCTACATACATACTACATGCTACATACATACCATATACATACTACATGCATGCTACATACATACTACATGCATGCTACATATATACTACATGCATGCTACATACATACTACATGCTACATACATACTACATATATACTACATGCATGCTACATACATACTACATGCTACATACATACTACATATATACTACATGCATGCTACATACATACTACATACATACTACATGCTACATACATACCACATATATACTACATACATACAATACATTCATACAATACATACATAGACATACAGTACATATAACATAGAGTAACATACTTACCAATACTTGTCACATTGTTCCCCGAAGCCATTGTCTTTCCGGAATAAATATTAACATAACAAACCACAAAAATACTCACCCACGATCCGAAGCAGTCCACGAGTGTGTCCCACGACGATCTTGGGTAGAGAACGGCAGCATCAGATGATGCTGCCGTTCTCTACGGGCTGCAGGAATCCAATGACGGAAGGTAGGTATCCTTCCGCACTGTATTCCTCCGCCACTTAAAAAAAAAAAGTCCCTAGTCTCACTTTATGCCATTGCTGTGTGGGAAATTCCCACGCAGCAATGGCATAAAGTGAGACTAGGGACTTTTTTTTTTTTAAGTGGCGGAGGAATACAGTGCGGAAGGATACCTACCTTCCGTCATTGGATTCCTGCAGCCCGTAGAGAACGGCAGCATCATCTGATGCTGCCGTTCTCTACCCAAGATCGTCGTGGGACACACTCGTGGACTGCTTCGGATCGTGGGTGAGTATTTTTGTGGTTTGTTATGTTAATATTTATTCCGGAAAGACAATGGCTTCGGGGAACAATGTGACAAGTATTGGTAAGTATGTTACTCTATGTTATATGTACTGTATGTCTATGTATGTATTGTATGTATGTAGTATATATGTGGTATGTATGTAGCATGCATGTAGTATATATGTAGTATGTATGTAGCATGCATGTAGTATATATGTAGCATGTATGTAGTATGTATGTGGTATGTATGTAGCATGTAGTATGTATGTAGCATGCATGTAGTATGTATGTAGTATGTATGTAGCATGCATGTAGTATGTATGTAGTATGCATGTAGTATGTATGTAGTATATAAGTGGTATGTATGTAGCATGCATGTAGTATGTATGTAGTATGTATGTAGCATGCATGTAGTATGTATGTAGTATGTATGTAGTATGTATGTAGCATGCATGTAGTATGTATGTAGTATGTATGTAGTATGTATGTAGCATGTAGTATGTATGTAGCATGCATGTAGTATGTATGTAGTATGTATGTAGTATGTATGTAGCATGCATGTAGTATGTATGTAGCATGTATGTAGTATGTATGTAGTATATATGTAGTATGTATGTAGCATGTAGTATGTATGTAGTATTTTTTTTTTTTTTTTAACATTTAACACATTAGCCGGATGATGGGACTACTACTGTCCCATCATTGGCTAATGTGTCAATCACTGTCATGGTAGCAGGCATCGCCCGATGGGACTTGTAGTCCCATCGGACGATGCTTGCACAGACCCCCGGACATCAGCACAGCCCCCCGGCAGGCCGGCACAGCCCCCCGGCAGGCCGGCACAGCCCCCCGGCAGGCCGGCACAGCCCCCCGGCAGGCCGGTACAGACCCCCACAGGGTGCACAGACCACCGGCAGGCCGGCACAGCCCCCCGGCAGGCCGGCAGAGACCCCGGGCAGTCCACACAGCCCCCCGGCAGGCCGGCACAGCCCCCCGGCAGGCCGGCAGAGACCCCCGGAAGGCCCGAAATGACGGCGCATCATGATGCGCACACACCGCGCATCATGATGACGTCAGGCCGTCAATCAACTGAACTTCCGATTCCGATGCCGAATTCCGATATTGAAAAAATATCGGAAGTCGGTATCGGAATTCCGATACAGCAAGTATCGGCCGATACCCGATACTTGCGGTATCGGAATGCTCAACACTACTTATCAATCTATAAGCAAAAAGAACACATTGCACATTTAATCTGAAGACTGTTCCCTCTGGGTACCTGATGAAAAAGGACTATATCCAGTTTCATTCAAAAGACACCTCCTTTGTACAATCTTAATAACTTTCTAGCCTTCAGATGAAATGGTCAATAACAATCCTGCCTTACAATGAGGACAAGATCATAAAATATATATCTATGGGATAAAGTCCCATAATGATGTTACATAAAATTCTTAAACACAGACAGACAAACAAGATGAGGACTATACACAATATAAACCCTGGAGCACAATGGATTTCTACCCACTTTTAAGAAGTTTGACAAATATCAGTGAAATTCATATGTCAACAAGAAGATAAAAAACCAATTCAATTACTGCTACTAATATCCAGGATCTAAATAATCCTCACTGATTACACTATGTCCTAGATATTTACCAGCTTGTATCTCTATATCTTGCCATCTCCGTCCAATGAAGGCCTGTAAGGGCCTAGTATGACAACACAGTGTGACAAACGTGAACAGTCCCCAAGGAATGGGGTCACGATGATAAATGTGGTCACTGATCTGAACGAGATAAATATGCTCACAGGGACTTCTGACCAGTGTAACAGTACACACACAACGTACAACACTCTTCACAGTTAGGGACTGGACAAACACACGTACACAGAGACATAAGACAAGAGATTAAAGTTCCCTCGTACTCCTGTTCCTGAAGTGCTGAGATAAAGTCCAATGACACCGCCTCTTTATATACAGAGACGTTCCCGTTCTTAATATCAGGTATTCAGAGCACCACAGGTGCAGACTCTCCTCAGTAAAACGAGGAGGGTTCAGTCACTCTGTGTTATTAAAAGAAAAACACAGAACAAAACAACATAGAATATTCTCTATGGGGATCAGGTGACATGTACCTAGGTGATTTATACCACTATAATAACCTATGATTTGTCTCCAGTCCACCCATGACTGTTGATTGACCACGCCCACTGGACTCCCTAATACAGTCAGGATTTTATATTGCAATCCTCATACATTCACTCAAGATAACATTCAAGGAGTCTCATGTGAAACATATTTATGGCGTTTTAGTTCTATGTAATTTTAAAAGACAGACAAAACAGCACACTTAACAGAAAACAACATTCAACAAAGTACAGAAGACAAAACAGAATACCGGCAAAAATTCATCTTATACCGGATTCCTTAACCCCTTAGTAGCCCTTTTTAAAAACAGCACCCCCTGACATATTGAAAACTTCTGTCAGATAGTTTATTAACCCTTCAGGTGATTTACAGGAATTAATGCAAAGTGGTATAGCAGGATACAGCAAGTTGTCAGCCGACAGCTGCTGGATCGTCACCTGTGTGGGGATGATATTCTCTTATATCTCAGGTCAGTAAAAAGACATATTGGCTGTCATTAAGGGGTTAATCTAACGAGAATCTCCCTCGATTCTCCCATCTAGATCAATTTAACGTGCACACTGAGTTTTTTATTCCACAGTAGCCTTCTCACACTGGCTTTGTACCCATTCAAAAAATAAAAAATAAAGATTATTGTTATTCAGAGGAATATCTTAAAAGAACAAACAACAAACCCCATTCCTATGGAGCTTCGCAACTTACAGGATTTATTATAATAACTCCAATTGCATGTAAACCTCCAACATACAGGAGCCTCTCACTAACCCCAATTGGAAAAGTCTACCAGTTCCCTATTCAATTCCTAAAATAACATTCATCCCATTCAAAAATAAAAAAATAAAGATTACTATTATTCTTCGGAATATTTTACAAGAACAAACAAACCCCATACACTATGGAGCTTAGCAACGTACAGGAGTTCTTATAACTCCAATTGCATGAAAACTTCCAATTTACAGGAGCCTCTCACAAACCCCAATTGGAAACGTCTACAATCACAGTCCCCATTCAATTCCAAGAATAACATTCTTTCTGGATTAACAAGGTTACCGAATATAATGAAAATTATTAAATGTTCTTACCTGTATTCAGATACAGACGATTCCCAGAGATTCTTAGACTATACGAAATCCGTCACTTTCCCTCAGACCGGGATAACTGGTAATGCCCCTGTTTGACACCTAATGTCAAGGCGGAGGACTTACTTAAGGAGTCCCAGACTCCCCCGTGCACGGTTTACAGTACTCACCGGTGAGGGAAAGGTGTTGGATTCCCGGCCAACGCACCAAAATGTCAAGGGAGTTTCAGTCTCCCAATTAGAAATCGTCCAGACCTGAATAAGTAAGATGCTTCTTTATTGGACATGCCGGCATGGAGAGAGAATGAGGACCACACCAGGTGTGGGCCGTCCTCTGTCTAACTCAATACATATTCTTAAGAGTTTAAATAGCAAAGCCGAAAGGCGTTGAAAACACTACATTTGCAAAAAGAATACATGGAATATGCTTAGCTTGTTAGCAATCCTTCTTATCTACGTTACCAGAGAAGTCACGCAAGACAAGGAAAGCAGCTAACGTTCACAAAAAGTAATGCCCAAAAGTAACACCCATGTCTTTACAATACAGTCAGCTGAAAAGAGTTTCAAAGTCTTAAGCAAAAATAAATGGCATATATGCAGTCATGTGCATAGATACATATATACATACATATATATATATATATATATATACACACTCACACACATACATGCATGGGTATATATATATATATATATACACATACACCCATGCACACAAAAGAAAAGACTTTATTACAATTATTATAACAGCCAACACCACTGAAACGATGCGGGCATGGAAGGTTTGTATGCGTGGTTTTATTTTTACAGGACCAAACATCAGCAATGAGAAGGGGTTGTCCAACTAGTGAACAACCTTTTTAAACATCAAAAATCCCTCACAGAGAGAGAAGTCATTATTATACCTAGAGTGTGAGAAATGAATTACAGGAAAATTGTATTTTGTTGACCATCAAAAATAACTCAGACGGGGAGAACCTATATATATTATTGACAAATTGTACAAAAACATGATGCGCGCTGCGTGTGTTCAAGGGTGGAATATTATATGGGCGTTTTATAGAATAAACCAAATACCAACAGAAAATAAATGACCCAAAACAAACATTTATCAGTAACAATAACTCCTCTTTATTAGGTAAAGTATAAAAGAATTGCACCATTTTCTGATATATGTCTCGTCTCCATTTTTCATGATGTCGGGTTGGGTGAGGGCTTATTTTTTGAGTGCCGAACTGACGTTTTTAATACCATTTTGGTGGAGACGATCTTTTGATCGCCGCCCGTTATTGCATTTTAATGCAATGTTGCGGCGACCAAAAAATGTAATTCTGGCGTTTTGACTTCTTTTCTCATTACGCTGTTTAGCGATTGGGTTAATTCTTTTTTATATTGATAGATCAGGGAATTATGAATGCGGCGACACCAAATATGTGTATGTTTGATTTTTTTATTGTTTTATTTTGAATGGGGCAAAAGGGGGGTAATTTGAACATTCCTTTTTTTATTTTTTGAAAACATTTTTTTTTTTTTTTTTTACTTTTGGCATTGTGAAGACATGCAGCATTGTATCTTAATTAACCAGATGACTATATTTAGCAAACAAAGCATAATAGAATGTTATCTGTATGTTGGCTTTCAAATTTAAGTGTTGATTTCTGGTTGATCAAGAAAACAGACTTTTGTTTGTGTAAGCCGGTAATATTGACTTTCATTGCGCGCTTATCCTTGATCACCAGTGATGATTGCTGATATGCTAATTATGGATTGTGTTATGGAACCAGTTTGTTGACTTCAAAAGCAGAAAGGGAAAAACTATGCAAATAGTTTACATAATCAAGTAATGCTGCTTGATCTCATCTCTATTCTTACCCTGTATGTAAATAATGAATGAGGGACACTTGTTAAGTCTAAAAATAGGTTACATGCCTCTGTATAAAGAGAAAAATCTTTTCAATGAAAAGTAGTAATGGGGGGTGGTCTGGTGCTAATAATGCCAGATACAAGATACAAAAATAACGTATTAGCACTAATTAAATAGCACAGAGGAAATATCTAGAGAAGATAGAATGTGCATGACCCTATGTACTGTAGATATCCCTTCCTTACAGCGGTGTTTGGCACTCTGGGTAGCGATTTGGCACCCCCTCTCCACGTCCACTGACCCTTATTGACCCTCAAGTTAATTAAATTCACCGCACACTCAAACAGACTTTATGCAAATAGGTGTTCATTTTATTACATGTGGGAGCCAAACAGGAATATAGCACACAGTGGAAGCGATAGAAATAAAAGACGTTTCGGCTCAGTCCGAGCCTTTATCATATTATCGCTGAAATATAAAGAGAGATATATCAGAGATTGACAAAAACAGATAAACAAATCACAAAAATCCATAAAATATAAAGGTTATCCCAGTGGAACACAAGGTAAGAACATATACAGATATACAGTATATACAGTGATAATCCATAGTAAAGGATACATCAATCAAATGCCTAGTAAACTAGCACCAACTAGAACTAAGATATCTTAAGGTAAGGGTCTTACCTTATTCCAATATTGGAGGTTTGTATAGGGTGCAGAAGGAGAGGAGAATCTCTCAAGAAGAAATACCAAGATCAATGGCTGAAAGGAATGATCAGATATGCAGTTAGTCATTTCACATATGCAATGGCCACATATTATGTCAGTGTAAAGATGTTTCTTTAACCCCTTCACCCCCAAGGGTGGTTTGCACATTCATGACCGGGCCAATTTTTACAATTCTGACCACTGTACCTTTATGAGGTCATAACTCTGGAACGCTTCCATTGATCCCGGTGATCCTGACATTGTTTTCTCGTGACATATTGTACTTCATGTTAGTGGTAAAATTTCATTCAAATAACTTGCGTTTATTTGTGAGAAAAACGGAAATTTGGCAAAAATTTTTGAAAATTTCACAATTTTCCAACTTTGAACTTTTATGCCCTTAAATCACAGAGATACGGCACACAAAAAAACTTGATAACTAACATTTCCCACATGTTTACTTAACATCAGCACAATTTTGGAAGCAAAATTTTTTTTTCGTTAGGAAGTTATAAGGGTTAAAAGTTGACCAGTGATTTCTCATTTTTACAACACCATATTATTTTTAGGACCACATCACATTTGAAGCCACTTTGAGGGGTCTATATGATAGACAATACCCAATAGTGACACCATTCTAAAAACTGCACCCCTTAAGGTGCTCAAAACCACATTCAAGAAGTTTATTAACCCTTTAGGTGCGTCACAGGAATTTTTTTGAATATTTAAAAAAAAAATGAACATCTAACTTTTTTTCACAAAAAAAATACTTCAGGTTCAATTTTTTTTATTTTACCAAGGGTAACAGGAGAAATTGGACTGTAAAAGTTATTGTGCAATTTGTCCTGAGTACGCTGATACCTTATATATGGGGGGAACGACTGTTTCGGCGCATGGCAGAGCTCAGAATGGAAGGAGCGCCGTTTGACTTTTTCAATGCAAAATTGGCTGGAATTCAGATCGGATGCCATGTCACATTTGGAGAGTCTCTGATGTACCTAAACAGTGGAAACCCCCTACAAGTGACCCCATTTTGGAAACTAGACCCCCCAAGGAACTTATCTAGATATTTGGTGAGAACTTTGAACCCACAAGGGCTTTACAGAAGTTTATAACGTACAGCGGTACAATTAAAAAATCATATTTTTTCCACAGAAATGATCTTTTCACTCCAATTTTTATTTTCCCAAGGGTAACAGGACCCTAAAAGTTATTGTGCAATTTGTCCTGAGTACGCTGATACCCCACATGTGGGGGTAAACCACTATTTGGGCGCATGGCAGAGCTCGGAAGGGAAGCAGCGCCATTTGACGTTTTTGGCTGGAATTGAGATCGGACATCATGTCGCGATTGGAAAACCCCTGATGTACCAAAACAGTGGAAACCCCCCACAAATGACACCATTTTGCAAACTAAACCCCCTAAGGAACTTATCTAGATGTGTGGTGAGAACTTTGAACCCCCAAGGGCTTCACAGAAGTTTATAACGCCCGGGCGTGAAAATAAAAAATTCGTATTTTTTCCACAAACATGATCTTTTAGTCACCATTTTTTTATTTTTCCAAGGGTAACAGGACAAATTGGACCCCAAAGGTTGTTGTCCAATTTGTCCTGAGTATGCTGATACCCCATATGTGGGAGAAAACTACTGTATGGGCACACGTCGGGGCTCGGAAGGGAAGTAGTGACGTTTTGAAATGCAGACTTTGATGGAATGGTCAGCGGGTGTCATGTTGCCTTTGGAGAGCCCTAATGTACCTAAACAGTGGAAACCCCCCACAAATGACCCCATTTTGAAAACTAGACCCCCTAAGGAACTTATGTAGATGTGAGGTGAGCACTTCGAACCCCCAAAGGCTTCACAGAAGTTTATAATGCCAGGGCATGAAAATAAAAAAATCGTATTTTTTCCACAAGCATGATCAATTAGTCTCCAATTTTTTTATTTTCCCAAGGGTAACAGGAGAAATTGAACCTCAAAAGTTGTTGTCCAATTTGTCCTGAGTACGCTGACACCCCATATGTGGGAGAAAACTACTGTATGGACACACGTCAGGGCTCGGAAGGGAAGTAGTGATGTTTTGGAATGCAGACTTTGATGTAATGGTCTGCGGGTGTCATGTTGCCTTTGGAGAGCCCCTAATGTACCTAAACAGTGGAAACCCCCCACAAATGACCCCATTTTGGAAACGAGACCCCCTAAGGAACTTATCTAGATGTGTGGTGAGCACTTCGAACCCCCAAGGGCTTCACAGAAGTTTATAATGCCTGGGCATAAAAATAAAAAAATCGTATTTTTTCCACAAACATGATCAATTAGTCCCCAATTTTTTTTATTTTCCCAAGGGTAACAGGAGAAATTGAACCCCAAAATTTGTTGTCCAATTTGTCCTGAGTACGCTGACACCCCATATGTGAGAGAAAACTACTGTATCGACACACGTCGGGGCTCGGAAGGGAAGTAGTGACGTTTTGGAATGCAGACTTTGAGGGAATGTTCTGCGGGTGTCATGTTGCCTTTGGAGAGCCCCTAATGTACCTAAACAGTGGAAACCCCCCACAAATGACACCATTTTGCAAACTAGACCCCCTAAGGAACTTATCTAGATGTGTGGTGAGAACTTTGAACCCCCAAGGGCTTCACAGAAGTTTATAACGCCCGGGCGTGAAAATAAAAAATTCGTATTTTTTCCACAAACATGATCTTTTAGTCACCATTTTTTTATTTTTCCAAGGGTAACAGGAGAAATTGGACCCCAAAGGTTGTTGTCCAATTTGTCCTGAGTATGCTGATACCCCATATGTGGGAGAAAACTACTGTATGGGCACACGTCGGGGCTCGGAAGGGAAGTAGTGACGTTTTGAAATGCAGACTTTGATGGAATGGTCAGCGGGTGTCATGTTGCCTTTGGAGAGCCCTAATGTACCTAAACAGTGGAAACCCCCCACAAATGACCCCATTTTGAAAACTAGACCCCCTAAGGAACTTATCTAGATGTGAGGTGAGCACTTCGAACCCCCAAAGGCTTCACAGAAGTTTATAATGCCAGGGCATGAAAATAAAAAAATCGTATTTTTTCCACAAGCATGATCAATTAGTCTCCAATTTTTTTATTTTCCCAAGGGTAACAGGAGAAATTGAACCTCAAAAGTTGTTGTCCAATTTGTCCTGAGTACGCTGACACCCCATATGTGGGAGAAAACTACTGTATGGACACACGTCAGGGCTCGGAAGGGAAGTAGTGATGTTTTGGAATGCAGACTTTGATGTAATGGTCTGCGGGTGTCATGTTGCCTTTGGAGAGCCCCTAATGTACCTAAACAGTGGAAACCCCCCACAAATGACCCCATTTTGGAAACGAGACCCCCTAAGGAACTTATCTAGATGTGTGGTGAGCACTTCGAACCCCCAAGGGCTTCACAGAAGTTTATAATGCCTGGGCATAAAAATAAAAAAATCGTATTTTTTCCACAAACATGATCAATTAGTCCCCAATTTTTTTTATTTTCCCAAGGGTAACAGGAGAAATTGAACCCCAAAATTTGTTGTCCAATTTGTCCTGAGTACGCTGACACCCCATATGTGAGAGAAAACTACTGTATCGACACACGTCGGGGCTCGGAAGGGAAGTAGTGACGTTTTGGAATGCAGACTTTGAGGGAATGTTCTGCGGGTGTCATGTTGCCTTTGGAGAGCCCCTAATGTACCTAAACAGTGGAAACCCCCCACAAATGACCCCATTTTGGAAACGAGACCCCCTAAGGAACTTATCTAGATGTGTGGTGAGCACTTTGAACCCCCAAGGGCTTCACAGAAGTTTATAATGCCCAGGCATGAAAATAAAAAAATCGTATTTTTTCCACAAACATGATCAATTAGTCCCCAATTTTTTCATTTTCCCAAGGGTAACAGGAGAAATTGGACCCCAAAAGTTGTTGTCCAATTTGTCCTGAGTAAGCTGACACCCCATATGTGGGATAAAACTACTGTATGGACACACGTCGGGGCTCGGAAGGGAAGCAGTGACGTTTTGGAATGCAGACTTTGATGGAATGGTCTGCGGGTGTCATGTGCGTTTGGAGAGCCCCTGATGTACCTAAACTATTGAAACTCCCCACAAGTGACCCCATTTTGGACACTAGACCCCCCATGGAACTTATCTAGATGTGTGGTGAGCACTTTGAACCCCCAAGTGCTTCACAGAAGTTTATAACGCTCGGACGTGAAAATAAAAAAATCATTTTTTTCGACAAAAATGATATTTTTGCCCCCAATTTTTTATTTTCCTAAGGGTAACAGGAGAAATTGGACCCCAAAAATTGTTTTGCAATTTGACCTGAGTAGGCTGATACCCTACATGTGGGGGTAAAACACTGTTTGGGCGCATGGCAGAGCTTGGAAGGGAAGGAGCACCATTTGACTTTTTCAACTCAGAATTCGCTGGAATTGAAATCAGACGCCATGTTGCATTTGGAGAGCCCCTGATGTGCCCAAACAGCTGAAACCCCCAATTCTAACTCCAACCCGAACCCCAAAACACCCCTCACCCTAATCTCAGCCCTAACCCTAACCCTAGCCCTAACCCTAACCCTAGCCCTAGCCCTAACCCTAACCCTAATGGAAAAATGGAAATAAATACATTTTTTTAATTTTATTATTTTTCCCTAACTAAGGGGGTGATAACGGGGGGGTTGATTTACTATTTATGGCGGTTTTTATGCTTGGCAGCTGTCACACGCTAAAATACGCTTTTTATTGTAAAAACTAGCTGAAGAGCCCGGTGCTGCCCGGGCATAGTAGCTAACTGTGGTTAGTTATAGAAAATTATAATTATCCTCCATCCCATAGTCCCGTGCCCACATACCCATCATACATATCCACGATCCCATAGGTCCGTGCCCATATACCCATCATACATATCCTCCATCCCATAGTCGAGTGCCCATATACCCATCACACATCCTCCATCCCATAGTCCCAAGCCCATATACCCATCATACATATTCTCCATCCCATAGTCCCATGCTCATATACCCATCATACATATTCTCCATCCCATAGTCCCATGCTCATATACCCATCTTACATATTCGCCATCCCATAGTCGAGTGCCCATATACCCATCACACATCCTTCATCTCATAGTCCCGTGCCCATATACCCATCATACATATCCTCCATCCCATAGTCCCGTGCCCATATACCCATCATACATATCCGCCATCTCATAGTCCCGTGCCCATATACCCGTCATACATATCCTCCATCCCATAGTCCAGTGCCCGTATACCCATCATACATCCTCGATCCCATAGTCCCGTGCCCATATACATATCCGCCATCCCATAGTCCCGTGCCCATATTCCCATCAGACATATCCTCCATCCCATAGTCCAGTGCCCGTATACCCATCATACTTCCTCCATCCCATAATCCCGTGCCCATATAAATATCCGCCATCCCATAGTCCCGTGCCCATATTCCTGTCAAACATATCCTCCATCCCATAGTCCAGTGCCCATATACCCATCACACATCCTCCATCCCATAGTCCCGTGCCCATATACATATCCGCCATCCCATAGTTCCGTGCCCATATACCCGTCATACACATCCTCCATCCCATAGACCCGTGCCCATATAGATATCCGCCATCCCATAGTCCCGAGCCCATATACCCATCATACATATCCTCCATCCCATAGTCCCGAGCCCATATACCCATCATACATATCCTCCATCCCATAGTCCCGTGCCCATATACATATCCGCCATCCCATAGTCCCATGCCCATATACCTGTCATACATATCCTCCATCCCATAGTCCGGTGCCCATATACTCATCACACATCCTCCAATCCATAGTCAACCATTATGACATCATAATGAGCGGCGGCAGGGCTTGCAACCTTTGATGACATCAGCGTCGCCATGGCAACCATTGTGACATCATGATGAGGGGCGGGGCTTGGCGCGCACACACTGCTTCCCCAGTATGCAAATAGGGGCACTGTGACATCACAATGAGGGGTGGGGCTTGACGCGTGCACACTTTTTCCCCCAGTATGTAGATAGTGGCAACATTGTTTGGTGAATTGGAACGCACGGGGTTAAAATTTTGCCTCACAACATAGCTTAGGACACTCTCGGGGTCCAGACGTGTGACTGTGCCAAATTTTGTGGCTGTAGTTGCGATAGTGCGGATGCCTGTCCCGGACATACAAACAAACACACACACACACACACATACACACATAAATACACACATACACACTTTGAGCTTTATATATTAGATAGTTTTTGCATCACCACATATTGAGAGCTATAATTTTTCCATATTTTGACCCACTGAGTCATGTGAGGTCTTATTTTTTGCGGACAAGTTGACGTTTTTATTGGTACCATTTTCGGGCACGTGACATTTTTTGATCGCTTTTTATTCCGATTTTTGGGACGCAGAATGAACAAAAACCAGCGTTTCATGAATTTCTTTTGGGGGGTGCGTTTACACCGTTCCACGTGCAGTAAAATTGATAAAGCGGTTTTATTCTTCGGGTCAGTACGGTTACAGCGATACCTCATTTAGGTCGTTTTTTTATGTTTTGTCGGTTTTATGCAATGAAAACTATTTTATATAAAAAATAATTATTTTTGCATCGCTTTATTCTGCGAGCTATAACTTTTTTATTTTTTCGCTGATGATGCTGTATGGCAGCTCGTTTTTTGCGGGACAAGATGATGTTTTCAGTGGTACCATGGATATTTATATGCGTCTTTTTGATCGCGCGTTATTACACTTTTTGTTTGGCGGTATGATAATAAATCATTATTTTTTGCTTCGTTTTTTATTTTTATTTTTTAAGGGGTTCGCTAAAGGGGTTAACTAATGGGACAGTTTTATAGGGCGGGTCGTTACGGACGCGGCGATACCTAATATGTGTACTTTTATTGGGGGAATGGATTTAAAAATGGATTTATTTGGGGGAATATTTTTTTTTTTTTTTCTAATTTATTTGGCGATTTTTTTAAATTTATTTTAACACTTTTTTTAATTTTTTTTAACTTTATTAAATAGTCCCAGGTGGGATGTCACTGTCCTGTGACAGATCACTGATCTGTCACATCACAGATCACTGTGACAGATCAGCAATCTGTCACAGGCAGTGCAGAAGGCTTCCTCATGCCTGCGCTTTGCAGGCACTGAGGAAGTCAGCTCCCTACAGGCCCCCAAAGGCCCCCCGTCGCCATCTTGGATTCGGGGGCCTGTAGGGAAAGAGCCCCCCGCAGCAGCGCTGCACATTGCGCTGCCGTGGGGGGCTCAGGGAAGCACGGAGGGAGCCCCCTCCCTGCCGATGCTTCCCTTTAACCCCCGGTATACCGCGATCATGTTTGATCGCGGTGTGCAAGGGGTTAACGTGTCTGGGGCGGTCCGTGACCGCCCCTGACACATTGTGCCGGGTGTCAGCTGTGATAATCAGCTGACACCCGGCCGCGATCAGCGTCGCTCACCACGTGGGTGCCGCTGATCGCGGTAGACGTACTATCCCGTCCATGGGCATAGGGGCCCGGGTCCCATGGACGGGATAGTACGTCTGATGTCAGGAAGGGGTTAAAGGGTAAGAATGTTATAAATATATATATGTGCATACATACACATAGAACTATTTTTGAGTAATAATGGTGTCATCATATGATAGAGTAAAAAAATACACATAAGGGGTTAAGTGCTTGTTTGCACTGTGTGTGCCTCCAGTGTCTAGTCTGGTGAGTGAGTCACTACAGAGCAGAATGTGCACATAGAGTGTAAGAAAAAGTCCTACTGAGAGATGGAAGAGTCGGGAAGAAGTTCCACAGACGATCTCTTATCAAGCTGAGGTTGAAGGTTTATTCGGAGATACACGGCAAAACAGATACAGAATAACAGAGGAGTTGGAATATGCGGGCAAAAACAGGAATTCAGACAGGCAGAGATTCGCTAGGAAGTCTGGCGATGATAAGGCTCTGTGCCCTGGCCATGGTGAGGCACAGTGGCATGAAGGCGATGGAATGGCCCCGATCGACAGTAACAGGGGCTTCTTATACATTATCAGAACAAAGAAATCTGCATTTTGCCGCAAAGGGCGTTAACATTATAATTCTAAGGAGTTTTCATGGTAATCTACAGAAACGTGGTTTAGAACAGAGAATATAATGACATAATATGAAGATATTAATTAACATTTCTTCAAGCAACACTAAAACCCATAAGTCATTGGTATCTATGGCTACTGTCTTAAAATCTTATCATTGTCTCCAGTCTAGGTCCATAAATTCTTACATCCTGACATTTTAACTACTCTACACTTCGCTACCACACTATCACGTATAAGCATACTGACCATATATTTGGTGACCCTATTCCCCTATTGATCCAATCTTCCTCTATGCACATCTACTGAAGTTGGTAAGAGACATGATCTCATTTTCCATTTAGTACATTTTATTAGCTCTTTTGTAAAAGTTGAATCTTCTCTAACTTTCAACAAAATAGCTGCTAGAGACAACATAGCTGCTCAGTATATTATGGTTGACCATTCTCTTACAAGTCTCCCTCTTGTACTCTATCCAGAGTACAACATACAGTACTGTAATATTCATGGGTGAATTATTGAAAATAAGAATATGGAGGTAATTCAGCACTTTATGCACGTGTGTGTGTGTAAGGCAAAAGTCCCTAAAAATAGAACAAACACATAATAAAAAAATAATTCAAATAGTCCCGAAAAAAAATAAGTTGAACAATAGTCAAGTCTTTTGGTCTATTTCTTCTCATTCTTTGTCTTCTGGATTTTCCTGATCTTCTCCCCCTCTCACACTATTAGAGTCCCACTGTATAGTGTGAAACATCTTCTCCTGATCATCCAATAGGTTCATGGTCCCAGGAGTCGAATATGAAAATCTTCAGCGGACCTGGAGAAAATAGAAAAAAAGAGTGGAGTATCAGTCCTTACCAGAAATTTCCGTAAAATAATTAAGAAGTCTACACTGATTGATATGAACCATTTTAATCACCTTTTTAGCTTGGAAATTTGAGCAAAGACTTAATCATTGTTGTTGGGATGTAAAGCACTAGTCTATCATTAACCCGTTTGTAGTACAAGCACTCCCCCTCAATGGGCAGGGACTCAAGGGAATTGAACAGAGATGAGTCTCCATCCTTCTCCTGTGCTTTAACGAGATCTTGAAGAGAAGAATAAACAAGGGGGGCTCTCGGGGGTTTTTTAGTAACTGCAGCGATGACTTCTTGGGGATATTTGTCCTCGCCTGTGAGTGCAGCTTCCCTGGCTGCGTGATCTACATATGCATTGCCAAGGATGTGAGGGTCAGGAATTAGCCTCTGGTGTCCTTTAATTTTGCAGAAGGACCATAATTTTGGAAATTCTTTACCCCGTTGCTCAATTTGTTTTAGAATGTCTGCATGCTGCAAGGGCTTGTTCTGAGAATCAACCATCCCCCTAAGGGCCCATACATTAAGATATAGAGTGAGTGACGACACGACATATGCGCTATCACTGAAGATATTCATTGGCTCTGGACACACGAGAATGACCTGTAGAGCTGCTTCCAACTCAGCTCTTTGAGCGGAGAAATGACCAGGGAGTTTATACTGCAGCAGCAATGGCTTAGCTGGAAACCACACAGCGAAGCCTGTGACGTAATGCCCCTCATGCCAATAGCGAGCTCCGTCAATATAGGCACAGGGGATTCCCTCTTGAAAGTCTGCTCGGAAGGGAGAGGGAGTAACATTAGCCTGTTCAATTTGACAATCGTGACTTTTTCCTGCATATTGCATCATCTGGGCTAAGTGATATTTCTCACCCACTTCGACTTGTAAGTCTCTAGTCTCAAAATCAATGATCCATTGGGCCATTCTCTGTGAATTAATACCTGAAGCTTTTCCCTTCAGCAAAGTTTTTAAAGTGACATGCAGGGTTTGTAGAATTAAAGGAGCAAATCCCACTATATGCTTCACTTGATTCATAGTCCAGTGCACGCCCAGTAGGTGCTTCATGCACTGAGTGAATCCTTTTTCCACGGGGGTCAGCAACCTGGAGTAATAACCTAGGGCATACAACTGACTAGACGCTTCTGGGCTTTCTTTGGGCCATTTTTGTAGGAGCACAGAAGAAATAGAGATATCACCGGTGTGAGTCTGAATGTAGAAAGGCTGGGAAGGGTCAGGGTTAATCAATGCAGCAGCTGCCGTAAGGGCGCGCTTCAATCCCTCAAAAGCCTGTAAGGCGGTTCCTTCTACATTAACAGGGTCAAAGTCATTATCAACATTTTTCAATAAATCATACAGTGGTTTAGCCAAATAAGCAAAATCTTCAATGAATTCTCTGGAAAAATTAATAAGACCCAAAAATTTTCTGAGTTCAGTAATGTTAGTTGGTATGGGGACAGCCTGAATAGCTTTAACCCTATCATGCATGGGCTTCTTTCCTTCTGCTGAGACAGACACACCCAGAAATTTAACCTCTGATTTCATCAATTGTACTTTATCTAGACTCATTTTGAGTCCTGCCTCTTGTAAAGCCTGACAAACATTTTCAAGAGTTTCTCTGTGTTCACATTCATCGACAGTTTGAATCAATAAATCATCCACATACTGTAAGACTTTGTCTCCATAGCTGAGGGGTTCTAACATCTGAGCCAACGCCTGATGGAAATACACAGGAGAACTGTGAAATCCCATGGGCAGCCGCGTGAACAGGTATTGCACATTCTCAAAAGTGAATGCGAAGCTGAGTGCAGATTCAGGTGTTAGGGGTACTGAGAAAAAGCCATTTGCAATATCCAAACAAGAAAATACCTTACAATCACTCCTCAGCTGTGACATAACTTCAGGGACAGATGCAACAAGGTGAGCAGCTGAGGGAGTGTACTTATTTACATGTCTCAGGTCTACTACCATTCGAAAACTGCCATCTTCCTTTTTTACAGGTAGAATAGGACTGTTACATGGAGAATTACCTTTCACAACAACACCTTGTTTCTCCAATTCACTGACTGCAACCCTTATGTAAGGGATGGCATCCTCAGGAATACGGTACTGGCGCTGGAAAGGTGGCAGTTTTTCACCATCAATTTTAACCTGAGTTTGCATTAACCCACAATCAGTTTTCTTTGAGATCCACAATTCAGGGAACTTTTGCTTCAATTCATTCTTTAAAGCATCATTGTCAATGTTTTCAACATTTTCATTAGCACCTAATCCGTAACTAGCAATGGGTAATTTATGACTCTCCTCCTCCTCCTCCTCCACAGGGACAATTACAGAACAGATAGTGGCTTCTTTGTTCCGCCACAAGACTTTGTTACGCCACAAGACTTTGTTACATAAATCAACAACAATTCCCATTGCTCCCAAAACATCAGTTCCCAAAATAGTGTACTGTAACTGTGGGTTTACCCAAAAAGCGCATCGAAGACCCCTTTGCTTCGATCCCCCTGTGTCCTGAAATCTCAGGTTCACTGGACGACTTTTTACTGCTTGAATACAGGAGCCCCCAAATTCTACCAAAATTGGTAGTCTCAGGCAGTCCAGGGGGTGACTGCAATTTGTGTCTTGTTACTAAAACTGAGGCTCCTGTATCGATGAGGATGTCTTCCCAAGGCAGCCCCTCTATTCTCTCTCTGACATAAGGTCTACCGTCCCTGCCCAGGGAAAGGGGAGCAAGGAGGGTGAGGGGAACAGGGGGAACACTCCATCAATCAGTGTTACCTGCTGTGGGAAGCCCGAAAAATCCATCATCCCATCTGGGCACGGCTTCCGTCCAACAGCTGCCACCTCCGCCCCAAAGAGATCCTTAGTCAGGGTCCGGTCCTCATGTTCCCGTAGCTCCTTGATCAGGGGAGCGTAGGGACGAGGAGGAGCGACCCCTCCCTGAATGGCATGGACCTCCGGGCACGGATGAGTGAAAGCCGTTGGGGAAGGAACAGAGCAGAAGGCACCTGTGAGACTGGGTTAACCATTTGAAGACCATTATACTGCTGATACTGCCTAAGGTCATTCACTGCTGGATACGGAGGTCTAACTCCGAAAGGTAGTCTAGAGAACTCCCGGGGCTGTTGGGGATTAAATGGTGCCCGGGGTTCTAGGGGTACAATCCCTGGCACAAGGTTGGGACAAAAACGTCTAACATGTCCCAGATGTCCACAAAAATAACACAAGGGGGGCCTATCATGGGATCCCTTGGGGGCTCTGCCGAACGGGACCTGCCCATTCTCGGTACCTGGCCATACCCCCCCGGAACCCCTGGCCTCCCCGAATCAGCAGATACACCCCGAGGTGAATGGTATGCAAAAACATTAGACTCATCACCCCTCACCTCGGATTGCATCGTCCTAACAAAACACTCACTTACTTTCCTCCCAATTAGGCAACATTTTTTTAATAAATTTAAGATGGACCAGGAACATTTGGCCTGGAATTTTTTCTCTCGGGGTTGAAGCAGCATCACCCCTAACCTAGGGTCTGCATGTGCTGGAGCTGTCGGGACAATATATCTTTCCTCAACTGTGTCTGCATAAGCTGGAGCTGTTGGGACACTATATCTTGTTATGTACTACTTTACTCATTCTCCTAACTCTTCTCCATTCTACAACTGTATTTACATCAGCACTGTGTCTTGAAGCTGCAGTGTCCATCTGTGACATAACTGCTCTCAGCTGCTGCTGCTGCTCGCACCCCTCCTCTCTGTGCTTCCGTGCTAGCTCCAGCATCTCACTGAGCTTTTCTGATCTCTCCCTATACGCTGCCCCTCCCCGGGTGATCATGTTAACATATTGTTGTGTAGACTATTTATCAAGAGCCTGATCAAAGGTTATGACTGTCTTACACAAAGCCACTACTTGGCTATTAGCTTAACCTAGCAAATTTTTTCCTATCTAGTTCCCTGTTCTCTGTGGTAAACCAACGCATACAATTTAACCACGTGGTTTCCACATTAACCACCTCCAGCTGGGGTGTGCCAGCATATTTCTCTGCCTGCTTCCGTAACCACTCCATATTTACAGTGGTCTACAAGGACGAGTTTTACTCTGTTCTAGTATCAACAAATGCAATTTAAGCAAAGTTAGATACTCACACCTCTCTCGAATGGAAGACCTCCTGCAGGCTGGGTCGACCAGATATCAAAAGAGGTGCAGCCGTGATTCCAGCCTCACTCGTTAGCTTGCCAGGCGTCTCCCCACGCCCTTTTAAAGCTTCTTGCTACCGGGCACAAAAAAATTCTCACGTCCTTGTAGATAGCTTCTTCTTAGTTACTCATCTTTTTATAGTCTTTTTCTTTGTCCGTGGTTTTCTTATAAAAAAAAATCGGGCAGGCGGTCTCGGAGCGATCACGAGAGGTTCTCCTTCAGGCTGGCTTACTTTGATCGGTTTCACGTGTGGCCACACGCGTTTCTTTTCTTTTTTTCTCTTCCTCTTCCCACCTCCAAGCCCTCATCTGCGGCTTCTTCCGGTGGTTCTTCTGGAGGCAGCTCTCCGGAGCCGCTCCTCCTGGCTGGCAATCGCCACTTGTAAGAAAAAGTCCTACTGAGAGCTGGAAGAGTCGGGAAGAAGTTCCACAGACGATCTCTTATCAAGCTGAGGTTGAAGGTTTATTCGGAGATACACGGCAAAACAGATACAGAATAACAGAGGAGTTGGAATATGCGGGCAAAAACAGGAATTCAGACAGGCAGAGATTCGCTAGGAAGTCTGGCGATGATAAGGCTCTGTGCCCTGGCCATGGTGAGGCACAGTGGCATGATGGCGATGGAATGGCCCCGATCGACAGTAACAGGGGCTTCTTATACATTATCAGAACAAAGAAAGCTGCATTTTGCCGCAGAGGGCGTTAACATTATAATTCTAAGGAGTTTTCATGGTAATCTACAGAAACGTGGTTTAGAACAGAGAATATAATGACATAATATGAAGATATTAATTAACATTTCTTCAAGCAACACTAAAACCCATAAGTCATTGGTATCTATAGCTACTGTCCTAAAATCTTATCATTGTCTCCAGTCTAGGTCCATAAATTCTTACATCCTGACATTTTAACTACTCTACACTTCGCTACCACACTATCACGTATAAGCATACTGACCATATATTTGGTGACCCTATTCCCCTATTGATCCAATCTTCCTCTATGCACATCTACTGAAGTTGGTAAGAGACATGATCTCATTTTCCATTTAGTACATTTTATTAGCTCTTTTGTAAAAGTTGAATCTTCTCTAACTTTCAACAAAATAGCTGCTAGAGACAACATGGCCGCTCAGTATATTATGGCTGACCATTCTCTTACATAGAGGTCAGCGCTATGCCTTGCTTGTTAGTCAGTGTCTTATCTCATCTTGTTACCTGATGTGTGCTGAGAGAAGGAAGCGCTCCTCCCGCGCCTGTCAGAGGTGGCGTCCTGTGGCATACTAACAGCCAGATGTATGCATATATATATATTTAAAACATTCTTACCCTTTAAAGAAACATCTTTACACTGACATAATATGTGGCCATTGCATATGTGAAATGACTAACCACATATCTGATCATTCCTTTCAGCCATTGATCTTGGTATTTCTTCTTGAGAGATTCTCCTCTCCTTCTGCACCCTATACAAACCTCCAATATTGGAATAAGGTAAGACCCTCCTTGATATCTTAGTTCTAGTTTGTGCTAGTTTACTAGGCATTTGATTGATGTATCCTTTACTATGGATTATCACTGTATATACTGTATATATGTATATGTTCTTACCTTGTGTTCCACTGGGATAACCTTTATATTTTATGGATTTTTGTGATTTATCTGTTTTTGTCAATCTCTGATATATCTCTCTTTATATTTCAGCGATAATATGATAAAGGCTCGGGCTGAGCCGAAACGTCTTTCATTTCTATCGCTTCCACTGTGTGCTATATTCTTGTTTGGCTCCCACATGTAATAAAATAAACACCTATTTGCATAAAGTTTGTTTAAGTGTGCGGTGAATTTAATTAACTTGTAATTAGGACCTACTGGTCCGTTGCACCTGCACCTCGTCTATATTTGACTAGAGTGCACGCTAACTACCCAGTTTACCTTATTGACCCTCCACAGGACTCCTTACCAAAATCCACAACCAAACAGCTATCTATAATAATAAATGCCCTAAGCAGCTTCCGGTTGTAACAACTTCCCAGTTGTAACCGGTGACGTCACCGCACACCTCTTTCCATGTTAACCCTCAACACACCACTCCTCCTCAACACACACACTCCTCTCACCTTTCACCATCTCCACTCACGTCCACTCACTCTTTCACTCCACATACGACCCTTTCTCTCACTCTGTGTCTCATACTCACGCCGTCATCGCCGCTGATCCACGATCCCCGACATCTTCTTCCGCCGGCGCCATCCTGGATCCAGACGTCCTCCACGCCGGCGACATGTTCTTGCGGCGACGCCATTTTGGATCGGCAAAATCCCGCGATAGTCAAGATGGCGTCGCCGCAAGAACATGTCGCCGGCGTGGGGGACATCGGGATCCAAAATGGCGTCGGCGAAATCTCGCGAGATTTCGCCGACGCCATTTTGGATCCCGACCGCATCCACGCCGGTGACATGTTCCTGCGGCGACACTATTTTGGATCGGCGAAATCCCGCGATACTCAAGATGGCGTCGCCGCAAGAACATGTCGCCGGCGAGGACGACGTCGGGATCCAAAATGGCGTCGGCGAAAACTCACGAGATTTCGCCGACGCCATTTTGGATCCTGACGTCGTCCACACCGGCGACATGTTCTTCCGGCGACACCATCTTGATTATCGCGGGATTTCACGATACTCAAGATGGCGTCGCCGCAAGAACATGTCGCTGGCGTGGACAACGTCTGGATCCAGGATGGCGCCGGCGGAAGAAGATGTCGGGGATCGTGGAGCAGCGGCGACGACGGCGTGAGTATGAGAGACGGAGTGAGAGAAGGGGTCGTATGTGGAGTGAAAGAGTGAGTGGAGATGGTGAAAGGTGAGAGGAGTGTGTGTGTTGAGGGTTAACATGGCAAGAGGTGTGATGCTATCGCATCCTCCCGATGCGATAGCATCGGGCCATAATCTAGTAACATATAAAGTGCTAATGGTGCAAAAAGTACAACTGTTCCATTGTGCTTAATCTGTACTGAGCACAGATATGGCTGGATGTTACAGAGAAGAAAAGATGCTAGCATAGATATATCCTCCATATGCCTTAATATTTCATACAGGCCCGCCATCAGGGCATTACTGCCCTTACTGTTGCATGGGACCCGATGATGAGTGGCACACAGGGGCTGCGGGCCCCCCTCTTGTGCTTCTGCTCATCGGGCCCATCATGCACTAAAGCACTGCGAGCCTGTGGCGTACACGTCGGCTCCGGGGCCCGAAATCTTTCTCGGAGCTGTGCACGGCCGTCTTACCGTAACGGCTGCGCAGCTCCGACTCTCTCTTCCCTCCCTGAACTTCTGGTCAGGTGTCGGCGCATAAACGCCGACATGTACAAGGACACTGTGACCAGAAGAGGAGCAGCACCTGCTGGGGATCGCATGTGAGGTAAGTATGAAAAATGTTGTTTTTCTTTATAAAATGAATTAAATGGGTGAAGGGGGCTGCACATGATGGAGGGGGGTGCTGCATATGATGAAGGGGTGCTGCAAATGATGGAGGTCTGTGCATGATGGAGGGGGGTCTGCACATTATGAAGGAGTGCTGCACGTGAAGAAGGGGTGCTGTAAATGATGGAGGGGTTGCAAATAATGAAGGGGCTGCAAATAATGAAGGGGCTGCAAATGATGGAGAGGGTGCTGCATATGATGGAGGGGCTGCACATGATGGAGGGGGTGCTGCAAATGATGGAGAGGGTGCTGCAAATGATGGAGGGGGTGCTGCACATGATGGAGGGGGTGCTGCACATGATGGAGGGGGTGCTGCACATGATGGAGGGGGTGCTGCATATGATGGAGGGGCTGCACATGATGGAGGGGGTGCTGCAAATGATGGAGAGGGTGCTGCAAATGATGGAGGGGGTGCTGCACATGATGGAGGGGGTGCTGCACATGATGGAGGGGGTGCTGCACATGATGGAGGGGGTGCTGCACATGATGAAGGGGTGCTGCACATGATGAAGGGGTGTTGCAAATGATCGAGGAGTGCTGCACATGATGAAGTGGTGCTGCAAATGAAGTAGTGCTGAAAATGATGAAGCGGTGCTGCAGATGATGAAGGGGCGCTGCATATGATCGAGGGGGTGCACAATGTGTGTATATACCCTAATGAAAATAAATACGTAAAAAAGCAAGTGCATTAAATAACATAGGGTACTTGGTAAACACTGTTTTGATCAAAAAAGTATAAAGCTGTCCCACCATGGCAAGGTGCACCCATTTGAGACAGCAACTACACTAACGGTAAAACCTACCTAGTGTGAATAATGGCAGAGTCTCTGGTCCCAAACGGACACCCAGCTTGAGAGGGACTATAAGTCCGGGGTCACACTGGCGAGGAATACGGCCGAGTGAGAGGCGCTAAAAGCACGCATTAGACACGGACCAATGATTCTCTATGGGGTCACTCGCACCAGCCGTATATTTCTCATCCGTATTCTACGCTCCGTGCCAATCTCAGCATGCTGCGATTGTCAGCGTACTACGCCCGTAGTATGCCAATGCAAGTCTATGGGTGCACAAAAAATACGGATTACACACGGACCACACATGTGACTTGCGAGAAATACACACCCGGTGTCTTTTAGAAAAGCCGGCAATTCAGTGCACGATACAGTAAACTCACACTGACAGGTTTAATAAAGAAACAAAAGAATAGATATATACACATAGAATACATATATATACTGTATATACTGTAAATATATATATAAATATATATATATATATATGCATTCTATGTGTCTATATCTATTCTTTGGTTTCTGTTATAAACCCTGTCATAGGGATCCATTATATGTCCATTTTGCAAGGTGACGAGAAAATCTCGCCATACGGATTACATACGGATTACATACGGATGCTGACATGTGCAAAATACGCGACCACACCTTGATTACGGATGACATACGGAGCACTGTTTAGGGGCCATTCATCCGTATTACGCATGTAAACTACGGACCGTATTTTGCGTCGGTTAGTGTGACCCCGGCCTAAATGAACTACACAGCTCAGTACAAAGGAGGCCACACCCTATTTGTACTGAATACAAAAATACTAAAGAAACACAAAAAAACTAAACTGGAGTAGACTTGAATGACATGCATGATGTAAAAGCATGTTCACACTGGCCATAAAATCAAGCAAAACCAAAGGAAAAAACAATGATTAAGGGGGGCTGCAAATAATGGAGGAAGGCTGCACATGATGGAGGGGGTGCTGCACATGATGAAGGGGTGCTGCACATGATGATGTAGGAAGACGGACCGGGCTAGGACTACTTCACGCATCTCTGGGCTGGAACTGTCGGGTCTGTCACCATCATTGTTGGGGGAAGCCTTTCTGACTAGGACAGACCTGAGCAGGTCAGATATAAAAGGGACGAAGCGCGTGCATTCGGGGCTTTTAGCGCAAGCAGAGCTTAACTTGAGGGAGAAGGTTGACCTCGTGTCCGCTCTGCTAGACGCAGCATCCAGCTAGGTTGACTACCCATCCTCCCCACGCACGCTGACTGTGCACCTCCTGACCGCCTATTACCTCAGATGGTAGTCCCTAGATGTCCTCGCAGGCCGGTGTCCCTGACTAGGTCCGGCACGCCATCCACCGCTGGGCCCCTTCACTTCTCTGAACGCGAAGGCGCCTCTGTGGCCTCCGCCCCGAACCTCACATTACGCACTCAGTGTCCGAGTGCTCCACCCGTTCTCCGCCGTGTACCAGGACTGAG
This sequence comes from Dendrobates tinctorius, assembly GCF_039654945.1. NCBI lineage: Eukaryota > Metazoa > Chordata > Amphibia > Anura > Dendrobatidae > Dendrobates > Dendrobates tinctorius. The sequence goes on from NW_027361794.1 coordinate 13,263,966, forward strand.
AGTCTTAGCCGGGAACAGCCTAGGAGCACCGCTTCAGTACAGAGACTGTGCTGTAACTTCATCCGGGACCATTTCAACGCCATATTGTGCCACCTACGCCGCCATCGAGGACTCTTCCAACATCCCCCATCTAGGAGCTATGACTGATAAGTTAACATGTTTTATTTGTTCACTCTTCTCTCTGCAAAGTGTTTATTGTACATTGTCTGTGTACCGTTTACCGCTGTTTAACCCCCGTGCTCCCTGCAAGGAGCATAAACTGCTACTTTTATTCTTGCATAAAACACCTGTTAACTCTTGCTCTGCCTCCTGCTCGTCACTGCATCCCACGATTCTGCCAGCATACCATCATGAAGGGGTGCTGCAAATGATGGAGGGGGGCTGCACATGATGACTCTGTCGGCGGCGTTCTGTTATGATGACTGTTGGTTGTGATCTGTTATGATGACTGTCGGTTGCGCTCTTGTATGATTGTCGGTTGCGCTCTGTTATGGTGACTGTCGGTTGCGCTCTGTTATGATGACTGTCGGTTGCACTCTGTTATGATGACTGTCAGTTGGGCCTGTCTGACCGGTGTTGTCTGCGCCATTAACCCCTTCCCATCTAACCGGTGGTGTCTGCACCATTAACCCCTTCCCATCTGACCGGTGGTGACTGCGCAATTAACTCCTTACTGTCTGACTGGTGGTGACTGCGCCATTAACCCCCTCCTGTCTGACCGGTGGTATCTGTGCCATTAACCCCTTCCCGTCTGACCGGTGGTGTCTGCGCCATTAAACCCTTCCCGTCTGACCGGTGATGTCTGCGCCATTAACCGCTTTCCGTCTGACCGGTGTTGTCTACGCCATTAACCCCTTCCTGTCTGACCGATGATGTCTGCGCCATTAACCCCTTCCTGTCTGATCGGTGATGTCTGCACCTTTAACCCCTTCCTGTCTGACCATTATAACCTGGAGAAATTCCATAAAAAATGCAGTAAAAAGCCAGAAGAGAGGACTAGAATAGAGTCTGTATGAGGAGCTCCAGGAATCAGGAATCACTTCCGATCTCATCACTTCAGCACGGAGCACTCTACAGCGGAGTGGCTGAAATGAGGATCACAGAATATCACCTCCGATACAGACACCGCTGCTTCCTGCAATCAGGCGGCAGCGAGTTTGCACTTTGAAGGGAGGTTGTCTAGTGGAAGTGTCAGGGGAGAGGCAGTCTTTGGGAGCTGCAGCTGCTCATTGGCTGTGCAGCTCCGTGCTTTGATTGGCTGCCAGGCTGCAATTGGCGTGACACTGATTGGTGCATCAGGGCAGCGAAGGCGCGCATTCAGGAGCACGCTCAGACATTATGGGCTCGTGTGCCTGTGATATCTGCTATATACTGTAGGCACGCATTCCTGACCTGAGCTACCAGAGCTATATACTGTAACCAGAGCTGTGTAGGTGAGCATCCCCGTCCTGAGCTATATACTGTGAACAGAGCTGTATACTGTATAGATGAGCATCTCCGTCCTGAGCTATATATTATGAACAGAGCTGTATACTGTATAGGTGAGTATCCCCGTCCTGAGCTATATACTGTATAGGTGAGCATCTGGGTCGCCCTCCCAGGGCCGTGGGGTACTCGGTACCGGGCCGGTGTCAGTGGGATGTGTATCAGCAGCAGTGACCCGGTCCATGGCCATGGGCGCCCAAGTAATCAGGGGTGTTGAATGGTGGTTTGTAGTTAATGGAATAGTTCGTGACGCCACCTGTGGTGTTCGGCAAGTGGGATGTTGGGCCGACGCTCTGGGGCTGGTGGTGTGTTGCAGCCAAGATGGTGAAGCTCCCCACAGGTGGAGCTGTAGCCCCAGGGCAGTGTAGATGTAGGGGCAGAGGAGAGGTGCAGGCGGTGTAGAAGCTGATACCCAGATGTAGTGGTACAGGGTGTGTTGGCGCAGGAATAATTGGAGGACACCAGGGCATGCAGATCCAAAGCTTTAATCACAGTCTGTAGCACACACAGATGCCTGCCTCCGTGCTGTGTCCTCCGGGTCAGGGACTCAGTCAACCTCCAGATCAGATGGAATGCTCCCTTCCAACACTCCGCCAACATGTGCCTTTCTGAACGTCTCCTCTTATAGCGCCTTTAAGTGTGAAGTACTCCTAGTACTGAGTTACACTGGAGTACCTCCTGACAGATGTTCCCAAGAACTCTACTTGTATGGCAGACAGCTGTAGCCTGCTTTGGGGACTCCTCTCTCCTGAGTCCCCGCTCACTATTCACATTGCTGTTGTGCCCCCAAGTCTTAGATGGGAGTAGTGCATTTACTGCCCACTACTCCACCGGTGTCTGCTGCAGGACCTTCAGTATCCATACAAGCTCAGGGACCGGGCCCCGGCCTTGCGCTTAGAACTTCTAGGCAGGGTTCTCCTCTAACCCACGTCCTCTCTGTTCCCTTTTACTCCTTCATTCCGTACTAATCCCTCTCTCATAGAAGATCCGGTTTCAGTCCAATGTCTTTCTCCTTCTTTCCTTTCCTGTGCCAGCTGGCTCAGATCATTGAGGCAGCTGCAGAACTCCTTCCTCCATCCCTCTTGCAGGGATCCTCACTCCTCTCTGAGTGACTCTCTCTCACTCCCTGACTGACTGAACCTTCCCGCTCTTTGTGTATTCTAAACTCCACCCGCTTCCCAGCACGTTTCGTGTTCCAAGCAGGGAGCCACCAAAGGTGCTCTTCTACACTCCAAGCAGGGAGCCGCAATGTGGCTTTGCTGAACTACCATGTTGTGTGGGATGTGAGTGTTGGAGCATGGTTAGGAGCCTCCAACTCACCTGGATGGTGGGGTACCACACCTCAGGAGGAGGTGCAGTACTTCTGTGGCAACTGAATCCTCAGGGGTGCCACATTCCCCCATGTTAAACACAGCACGTCCGCGAGCTGCAAATCAAACAGAGTTAACAATACAGGAACATACAAAATTTTGTAATGCTGAATAAACATGTCTTATACTAAACTTCCTAATATAGGAAGCAAGGTTTCTTGAACGTTACAAATAAACTAACTGTCTAAATCTTAAATTATGCTACCTAATTTAAAGTGCTATACAGTATAAGCAAACTCAATATCCATTCACATTTGCTAGCAACACATCTCCTTTTCACTATCTTTCACATTTTCCTCCTTCTACTGTCTCTTCTAGATGTAGGATGGCAACCGTGGATACCTGGTTTGTCACCTGTACTTTTTGATTCTATATTCACATCCTCAACATCTTTATTCAAAGTTCTGTAAACATTCACTATATTTCTTCTCTCAGTTATACTCTATAAAATCTGTCTTTAAAACATTATCAGTTTCTATCTTTCTATTTAAAAAAAAAATATATTAACCATTATCAATAAGTGCTAAAGGTAGACACGAGTCTGGAAATGTCCTTAAGATAAGATAATTCTTCTAAGTGCTGGACACCGCTCCCAGCCGGGATTTCTTGCAGTGTCCTTAGTTGGACACTAAGATGAGGAAGTCCTTATCCTCAAAAGAAGACCTATGTAAAACCAAGAGAGAGCACCTAAAGAGGTGCAAACTATTTACAAGGACAGTTCTGGACCATTCAGCGTTCATGATCTCTGCAGTTCAATATGAAAGCTGCCAATCAAAACTGGGCAACAGCTGGAAAAACCAAAACTAAACCATGATAGGAAAACAAAAGGCCCAATGGTGCAAATACCCTCCTGGGTAACGAGAGTTAGTTATTTTTGCTAGTGGTGGTCTCCTCCTGGGGTTTCTGGAAACTGGTGATTAGGGCTGTTTCCAGGGGAGAAAAATGCATTAACAGTCTGTAGGTAATCTTCTTCCATTGGGGTGAAATTTGTCTGCCGGACTGGTGTTGGTTCAGCTTGGCACATAGGGGTAGGCACGAACACTGTTTGTTTGATGACTGCGGCTGGAGGGGCAGTAGTCGGTTTCTGCCTGCAGGACTTGATGAGATCCTCTGGGACCCTTCTGATGTTCATCGCATACCAGCCTCTCAATCCCTCATGTCTGGTAAACGTCACATGATCTCCTGGGTGTAGGTTCCTGGCAGGGTGCCCCTTCCTCAAGTGTGGCTCTACATCCCTCCGGTTAAAGAACAGATCGGAGATTCGGCTGGGGTCATGGATGAAGCCAAACCCCCTCTCATGGTTCACATTTAACACGTGCCCCCAACCTGCCGAGTCCCGGGGACCGTAGTGACCGGCACGGACATGCTCTTTCCGGTTCAAGTCAGGGCCCAGCACAGCCAACTTGCGCTGTTCCCTCGCCCGGTGCTCGGCTGCCAGCTGGCGTGTAGTTGCTTGGCAGCTAGCCCAATTTTCTTCCTCCTCCCGTTCTTCCCGAGACCTATCCCGGTTCATCGGGTACCGCTGCACCACCATTAGTGGTTCCGGTGTTTTCCCCGGGGGACTGGCATTCCGGTCCCAGACCAGATCCAACTCGACCTGGCCTTCCGCTGCGACCGCGGTACATCCCAGGGCCTTCCCAGGTGTAGGGGCATCAGACGTACCTGGAGCCTCCCGGCGGTGTGGTCTCTGCTCCGATGCAGGCATGGTGGCAGCGGGTGTCGTTCGGTGGAATGCTGGGGACGGTGGCGGAGCTAAGGGCGGCTCCGGGTCCGCAGGGGCCTCTGGAAGGACCTGCGCAGCCGCGTAAGGTCCAGACGGAGGCTCTTCTTCCTCCGCTTTGGCTCCCAGGGCCTGGTACAACTCCTCCGGTGGTGGCGGCAGAGGGGAAACGATACGTTCTGCCGGTGGTATGGCAGCAGTCGCAGGCTCCACGGAATCTGCCTGGACAGAATCTGGTGCAGCAGCGGTGGGTACCGGTGTGGCGGGTACCGCAGGTGTAGGCCCCTCCTGGGCACACTGCAGGTTCAAGGTCCATAGCGCTTCCTGCCTCAGCTACAGGCTGCGCGTCAGCTGGGCTATTTCTTCCTCCAGCTGCTGGCGATTCATCTCGGACACTGGGTTGGAGCCTTCAGCCATGGCGCCAAGGAGTTCCGGCATGACCGCCCTGCGCGCCGCAGGCCTCCTCCCGTCTTTCTCCAAAATGGCATTCTGGCGTTCTTCTTCCTGCCTCGGCCCCTTTCCCGCCACTGGCTTCTGCCCCTCCTTCTTGGGGCGGCGTCTTCTTCCAGCGCCTCCATACCAAGCCAGTATACGAACCCAACGGGGGGTGGGCCATGTTGCCGTTGCAAAGTAATTCAGGCAGGGGAGGCCCAGGACAGTTTGCGGTCTTTTCTTAGGACCTCCCATGTTGTCATGCCCTTCTTCACCGCGCCAGCGGCCATTTTTAACATTCATTTTACAGTCTATCAAATTGAGTCTTCTGCACATTCTCAAAAGTTTTAAGTCCAACAAATCTTAGGCACACAGATCCCGATGGCATCGGGTCTCATCATCCTGTTCGTGACACCAAGTTGGGTCACCCTCCCAGGGCCATGGGGTACTCGGTACCGGGCCGGTGTCAGGGGGATGTGTCACAGCAGCGGTGACCCGGTCCGTGGCCATGGGCGCCCAAGTAATCAGGGGTGTTGATTGGTGGTTTGTAGTTAATGGAATAGTTCATGACGCCACCTGTGGTGTTCGGCAAGTGGGATGTTGGGCCGACGCTGCATGCAGATCCTCTGGGGCTGGTGGTGTGTTGCAGCCAAGATGGTGAATCTCCCCACAGGTGGAACTGTAGCCCCAGGGCAGTGTAGATGTAGGGGCAGAGGAGAGGTGCAGGTGGTGTAGAAGCTGATACCCAGATGTAGTGGTACAGGGTGTGTTGGCGCAGGAATAATTGGAGGACACAGGGCATGCAGTTCCAAAGCTTTACTCACAGTCTGTAGCACACACAGATGCCTGCCTCCATGCTGTGTCCTCCGGGTCAGGGACTCAGTCAACCTCCAGATCAGATGGAATGCTCCCTTCCAACACTCCGCCAACATGTGCCTTTCTGAACGTCTCCTCTTATAGCGCCTTTAAGTGTGAAGTACTCCTAGTACTGAGTTACACTGGAGTGCCTCCTGACAGATGTTCCCAAGAACTCTACTTGTACGGCAGACAGCTGTAGCCTGCTTTGGAGACTCCTCTCTCCTGAGTCCCGGCTCACTATTCACGTTGCTATTGTGCCCCCAAGTCTTAGATGGGAGTAGTGCATTTACAGACCACTACTCCACCGGTGTCTGCTGCAGGACCTTCAGTATCCATACAACCTCAGGGGCCGGGCCCCGGCCTTGCGTTTAGAACTTCTAGGCAGGGTTCTCCTCTAACCCACGTCCTCTCTGTTCCCTTTTACTCCTTCGTTCTGCACTAATCGCTCTCTCTCATAGAAGATCAGGTTTCAGTCCAATGTCTTTCTCCTTCTTTCCTTTCCTGTGCCAGCTGGCTCAGATCACTGAGGCAGCTGCAGCACTCCTTCCTCCATCCCTCTTGCAGGGATCCTCACTCCTCTCCGAGTGACTCTCTCTCACTCCCTGACTGACTGAACCTTCCCGCTCTTTGTGTATTCTAAACTCCACCCGCCTCCCAGCACGTTTCATGTTCCAAGCAGGGAGCCACCAAAGGTGCTCTGCTACACTCCAAGCAGGGAGCCACAATGTGGCTTTGCTGAACTACCATGTTGTGTGGGATGCGAGTGTTGGAGCGTGGTTAGGAGCCTCCAACTCACCTGGATGGTGGGGTACCACACCTCAGGAGGAGGTGCAGTACCTCTGTGGCAACTGAATCCTCAGGGGCACCACACATTCCCGACCTGAGTTATATACTGTAACCAGAGCTGTATATTGTATAGGTGAGCATCGCCGACCGGAGCTATATTCTGTGAACAGAGCTATATACTGTATAGGTGAGCATCCCCATCCTAAGCTATATACTGCATAGGTGAGCATCCCTGACCTGAGCTATATACTGTAACCAGAGCTATATACTGTATAGGTGAGCATCCCTGTCCTGAGCTATATACTGTATTGGTGAGCATCCCCGACCTGAGCTGTATACTGTTACCAGAGCTGTATACTGTATAGGTGAGCATCCCCATCCTGAGTTATATACTGTATAGGTGAGTATCTCCGTCCTGAGCTATATACTGTAACCAGAGCTGTATATTGTATAGGTGAGCATCGCTGACCAGAGATATATACTGTAACCAGAGCTGTGTACTGTATAGGTGAGCATCCCCGTCTTGAGCTATATACTGTAACCAGAGTTGTATATTGTACAGGTGAGCATCCCCGACCTGAGCTTAATACCGTGAACAGAGCTATATACTGTATAGGTGAACATCCCCGTCCTGAGCTGTATACTGTAACCAGAGCTGTATATTGTATAGGTGAGCATCCCTGACCTGAGCGATATACTGTAACCAGAGCTGTATATTGTATAGGTGAGCACCGCTGACCTGAGCTATATACCGTGAACAGAGCTGTATACTGTATAGGTGAGCATCTCCGTCCTGAGCTATATACTGTGAATAGAGCTATATACTGTATAGGTGAGCATCCCCGTCCTGAGCTATATACTGTGAATAGAGCTGTATACTGTATAGGTGAACATCCCCGTCCTGAGCTATATACTGTATAGGTGAGCATCCCTGACCTGAGATATATACTGTATTGGTGAGCATCCCTGTCCTGAGCTATATACTGTTACCAGAGCTGTATACTGTATAGGTGAGCATCCCTGACCTGAGCGATATACTGTAACCAGAGCTGTATATTGTATAGGTGAGCATCTCTGTCCTGAGCGATATACTGTAACCAGAGCTGTATATTGTATAGGTGAGCATCCGTGACCTGAGCTATATACTGTGAACAGAGCTATATACTGTAAAGGTGAGCATCCCTGACCTGAGCTATATACTCTAACCAGAGCTGTATACTGTATAGGTGAGCTTCCCCATCTTGAGCTATATACTGTAACCAGAGTTGTATATTGTATAGGTGAGCATCCCCGACCTGAGCTATATACCGTGAACAGAGCTATATACTGTATAGGTGAACATCCCTGACCTGAGATATATCCTGTAACCAGAGCTATATACTGTATAGGTGAGCATCCCTGTCCTGAGCTATATACTGTATTTGTGAGCATTTCCCACCTGAGCAGTATACTGTTACCAGAGCTGTATACTGTATAGGTGAGCATCCCCGTCCTGAGCTATATACTGTATAGGGGAGCATCCCCGTCCTGAGCTATATACTGTATAGGTGAGCATCTCCATCCCGAGCGATATACTGTAACCAGAGCTGTATACTGTATAGGTGAGCATCCCCAACCTGAGCTATATACTGTGAACAGAGCTATATACTGTAAAGGTGAGCATCCCTGTCCTGAGCGATATCCTGTAACCAGAGCTGTATATTGTATAGGTGAGCATCCCCAACCTGAGCTATATACTGTAAAGGTGAGCATCCCTAACCTGAGCTATATACTGTAATCAGAGCTGTATATTGTATAGGTGAGCATCCCTGACCTGAGCTATATACTGTAACCAGAGCTGTATATGTATAGGTGAGCATCCCCATCCTGAGCTATATACTGTAACCAGAGCTGTATACTGTATAGGTGAGCATCCCCATCCTGAGCTATATACTGTAATCAGAGCTGTATATTGTATAGGTGAGCATCTCCGTCCTGAGCTATATACAGTACTGTAATCAGAGCTGTATATTGTATAGGTGAGCATCCCCACCCTGAGCTATATACTGTAACCAGAGCTGTACACCATGTTCCAAATTATTATGCAAATTGGTTTTAAGTGTCATAGCGTTTTTTTTTTCAATGAAACCCATTGATCTCATTGTGTCTCAGGGTTCTTTGGATCACTGAAATCAATCTCAGGCCACAGTTTTCAGGTAACATGGGAAAGAAAAAGGATCTCTCTGCTGCCGAAAAGCATCAAATAGTGCAATGCGTTGCTCAAGGGATGAAAACATTAGATATTTCCCGAAAACTTAAGCGTGATCATCATACTGTTAACAGATTTGTGGCTGATTCTGAGCACAGATGCGTTTGTGCAGCTAAAGGCAAAATGAGGAAGGTTTCTGCCAGGCAAGTTCATTGGATTAAGAGAGCAGCTGCTAAAAAGCCATTACAAACCAGCAAACAGATATTTGAAGCTGCTGGTGCCTCTGTAGTTCCTCGAACCTCAAGGTGTAGGATCCTTCATAGGCTTGTTGTGGTGCATAAACCTACTATTCGGCCACCCCTAAACAGTGCTCACAAGCAGAAACGGTTGCAGTGGACCCAGACATACATGAAGACTAATTTTCAAACAGTGTTGTTTACTGATGAGTGTCGAGCAACCCTGGATGGTCCAGATGGATGGAGTAGTGGATGGTTGGTGGATGGCCACCATGTCCCAACAAGTCTGCGATGTCAGCAAGGAGGTGGAGGAGTCATGTTTTGGGCCAGAATCATGGGGAAACAGCTGGTAGGGCCCTTTAAGGTTCCTGAAGGTGTGAAAATGACCTCTGCATAGTATATAGAGTTTCTGATGGACAACATTCTTCCATGGTATAAAAAGCAGAAATGTGCGTTCAGGAGCAAAATCATCTTCATGCATGACAATGCACCATCTTATGCTGCAAAGAAAACCTCTGAGTCATTGGCTGCTATGGGCATAAAAGGAGATAAACTGTTATGGGCTGGCAGAACACACTAAATAATAAAGATGGTATTTAGGTGCGTTCGCAGCCCAGGGTCCACCGTGCAGAGGTGTTAACTGCTGCTCGGTAATGGCGAAAATTATATGGCGGTATAATAGGGAAACACACGGGGTTAACCTCACCCAGTGTGAATGGAGGTGGACTCTGTCCTCACAGAGCCGCACAACCACCAAATATAAATGCCGTAGCCTGTTGATGCTCACAGAGTTTGGCAGTGTGAGCGCTAGTGTATAGTCACAGGACTCCGCCCCTGAGACACTGGGTTAGAGTCCCTCTAGACACACTTGTACTTGGTGCTGCAGCTGTGGTGCCAGCAGGATAACAACTGGAGTAATAGTGCACTAAGTGCACGCTGCACCACTCTGGTGAACGCCACTAACCCCCCTGATGAGGGCAAGGAAAGCGCATGACTCGCGCACGGCGCCACACTGGCAGTTGCAGCTATTTAAGCGGTACTGAGTTGCCTTGTGCTGAATGTCACAATATGGCGCTAAGAAAAGTGCTGTGACTTGGAGCACAGTGGCGCAAGACAATGCCACTAGTAGGTGCCGACTCTAACTCGAGTGCCCTATACACAAACACAACCAGAGGGAGGGAGTCTTAATGAGTCAATCACCTGTACACATGCATCCTTCATCACACACACACAAATAACCATAAGAGTCTATACTAGTGCATGGCCGAGCGGCCATGCAAACCTTCTATAGCAGCGTTCTTCCGGGACCTTCCTGATGGTTCAATCTGAGCTGCTTGAGGATCTGAGCATGTGACCTCCGACCTCCAATGAGAGGTCGTCCCATGCGCATGCTCAGTAGGCTGCAAAAGGGACTTAGACTCTATAGCTGCTCGCTGCTGGCTAGTGCGGATTCCTAAAGCTGAGCCAAAGGTGGCAGTGGCAACCAACCTGACAGCACTTGCCTGAGCAAGACGCTGGGATCGGCGCCTTTGCTGAGCAGCCTTCTCTGCGGCCGGAACAGAATGGGAGATCGCAGAAGGCAAGGCTCAGGATTCCTCCTGTGCAGAGATAGGAACCTGAAGCCTAACATTACCCCACCCCCCCCTGAGCCTTGCTATTCTCAAAGGCCATAGCATAGCGTGGATGTTTTTCCCAGGTCCGATCCTCTGGACCATGACCCTTCCAGTCCACCAGATAAAACTTTTTCCCACATACCACCCTGCACCCCACAATGGCATTTACCTCGATCTCCTCCGAGGACAAGCCTGATGTCCCGGCAGATGACTCGGAGAACCGGGACATGTGGTTGGGCTTAAGGAGGGATACATGGAAGGTATCGGTGATACCCAGACGTGGAGGACGGGCCAACCGGTAGACCACAGTGTTAACCTGTTCGAGGACCTTGAAAGGACCTATATAGTGAGGTGCGAACTTAGTGGACTCGACCTGCAGCCTGATGTTACGGGCGGAGAGCCACACCAAGTCGCCAGGGGCAAAGGTCGGAGCGGGGCGTCGGTGTGCACCCGCGGAGATCCTCATTCTCTCCTTGGAGGCCTGAATGGCATCCTGGGTGCGGTCCCAAATATTCCATGCCTCCACCACCCAGTCTGCCACCCTGGAGTCGGTGGATGACAGGCATGGGGACAGGGATGCGCGGATGCTAGCCGTAGTTAAGGAGGAATAGGGTCTGACCAGCGAAGTCGGCCACAGCATTGTTCAAGGCAAACTCTGCCCACAGCAGCAAGGTTGCCCAGTCATCCTGCCTTGCAAAAACAAAATGTCGTAGGTATGTGACCAGGGTTTGGTTGGCCCTCTCTACCAACCCGTTCATCTCGGAGTGATAAGCCGAGGAGAGATTCAGCTCAATGCTGAGCAAGCAACAGAGCTCTCTCCAAAACCGAGTCGCGAACTGGGGACCCTAGTCACTGACAATCTTGTCTGGCATGCCGTGTAGGCTGAAGACATACTTTATGAACAATGCTGCCAGGCCCCGTGCAGAAGGTAGCCGAGAGAGAGGCACCAGGTGCACCATTTTAGAGAAATGGTCGGTGACGACCCAAATAACTGTGCTACCACTGGACTTGGGTAGACCTACCACAAAGTCCATGCCAACCATTTCCCAGGGCCTGTCCACCAGTGGCAGGGGGTAAAGTAGCCCAGCAGGCCATTGCCGAGGAGACTTATTCTTGGCGTAGGAGACACATGCCCGAATGTAGTCTCCGGCGTCACGGGCCATATGCGGCCACCAGTACGTCCTTGCCAGGAGCTCAGAGGTCCGCTTTGTCCCAAAGTGTCCATCCACCCTGGATGCATGAGCCCAAGAGAGAACCTCTGGTCATAGACGGGCGGGAACAAATGTCTTGCCCGGAGGCACCAACTCAAGAGCGACTGGAGCCACGGTCCTCAGGCTCTCGGATGGGATGATCAGCCTAGGCTCTGTCTCCTCCTCCGATGACACTGCAGAGCGAGAGAGAGCATCGGCACGGACGTTCTTCTCCCCCGAGAGAAAGTGGAGGATGAAGTGGAAATGGGAGAACAGGGACCATCTGGCCTGGCGAGAGTTTAGCCACTGGGCTGTCTGCAAGTACACCAAGTTCTTGTGGTCGGTAAATACCTGGAAGGGGAACCAGGCCCCCTCCAGGAGGTGTCTCCACTCCGAGAAGGCCAACTTCATGGCTAGCAACTCCCTGTCCCCGATGGAATAATTCCTCTCCGCCGGTGTAAAGGTCTTGGAGAAGAAGCAAGGCTGCTTCTGACCTTGAGCGTCCTTCTGGAAGAGGAGCACACCGGCACCGATGGAAGAGGCAACCACCTCTAAGATGAATGGCTTATCTACATCGGGATTATATAGAATGGGAGCACTAGCAAAGTGGGTCTTGATGGAGGAGAAGGCCTTGGAGACCTGTACCGGACAAAACTTGGGATTTGCTCCCTTCTTGGTGAGGGCCACCAAGGGAGCTACCAAGGAGGAGAAGTGGGGAATGAACTGGCGATAGTAATTAACGAACCCCAAAAAGCGCTGCACCGCTTTAAGAGAGTGGGGTTCCTGCCAGTCCATTACAGCCTGAAGCTTGGCAGGATCCATAGCCAAACCCTGGGCAGAGATGATATAGCCCATGAAAGGCAAGGACTCCTGCTCAAGCAGGCACTTCTCTAATTTGGCATAGAGGGAGTTAGCTCGTAAGCGGTCGACGACTTTGCAAACCTCTCTCCAGTGGGAGTCCATATCTGGAGAGTAGATGAGAATATCATCCAGACAGACAACCACCGAGGTGGAGAGCATATCCCGAAAGATATCCTTTACAAAGTCCTGGAAGACGGCCAGAGCATTAGAGACACCAAAGGGCATGACCAGGTACTCATAATGGTCATAAAAAACCAACATAGCACAAAAATGACCCCTAAAAATTCACTTTTAATTAGATAATTAAAAACTTTGGACAATCCCAGCTCATAGGGTACAGGACAATAAATCACCAAAAAACCACCAAAAAAAAAAATTATATGGATTTTACTCAGGACAACTACACTCACCCTAATGGGCCCTAGTGAGTCCCTTCCTGCCTGCGGAGGTTGGCACCCTAGTTGTTGACGATGTGGCGCCCCCGCTCAATGTCGGGGACGCCACATTGTCAACAACTAGGGTGCCAACTCCCGCAGACAGGAAGGGACTGACTAGGGCCCATTAGGGCGAGTGTAGTTGTCCTGAGTAAAATCCATATTTTTTTGGTGTTTTTTTGGTGATTTATTGTCCTGTACCCTATGAGCTGGGATTGTACAAAGTTTTTAATTATCTAATTAAAAGTGAATTTTTAGGGGTCATTTTTGTGCTATCTTGTTTTTTTGTGTTTATCTTCATCCTTTTTTCATTTTCCTTGAGGTTTTTACTCATAATTGCCATCTCTGGTGTTAAATGCTGTCTTCCATTCGTCCCCCTCACGGATGCGTATCAGGTTATAGGCCCCCTGCAGATCTAATTTGGTGAAAACTTTCACTCCACGTAATCTATCAAACAGATCCGATATCAGGGGCAGAGGATACTTGTTCTTAACGGTGATAGCATTACGACCCCTAGAATTGATGCAGGGATGTAACTCTCTATTCTTCTTTTGGACGAAGAATCTCGCCCCCGCTGGTGACACCGACTTCCAAATGAATCCTCTTGCCAGATTCTCCCTGATATATTGAGACATGGCCTCAGTCTCTGGGAGAGACAGGGGATAGACTTGACCCCGGGGAGGCTCAGCACCAGGCAAGAGGTCAATAGGACAGTCATAGGGGTGATGAGGCGAAAGCATCTCCGCCGCCTTCATGGAGAACATGTCTGCAAACTGTCGATAGTGTTTTTGGAGAGAGGAAAGATCTGCGGGAACCTCATTGGAGATAACCTGAACGCACTCCCTCAGACATCTACCCTCACAAGATTTACTCCAACCGAGAATTCTCCCTGAGGACCATTCTATATGGGGAGAATGATACTGCAACCAGGGGACCCCTAGAAGGACATGATCGATACCCTCAGGCATGACGAAAAGGGATATCGTCTCCTGATGAGATGGAGACACCTAGAGTATCAAAGGGGCAGTCTGGTGGGTAATCTGTGAGGGTAGAGTCGCGCCGTTCACCACTCTGACGGTAACTGGCTTAGATATCATAACCAGGAGTATTGCGTACCGTTGAGCGAAGGCAGATGACATAAAATTGCTCTCCGCTCCGGAGTCCACGCAAACCTTCACCGCAAGAGTGGATGAACCAAACTCAAGCAACCCCTTAAAGGACAGCTTGGAGTAAAACGCCGCTGATTCTAGTGAGCCTCCTCCTACGACCACTACAGGCGAGCGTCTTCCCATCCGCTGTGGGCCCTGATTGGCAAGGTGACCAGGCTGCCAGCAAACATGACAGACCACAGGTGCTTGAGGGGACCGGGGCCTGCATCCCACACTGGAAGCCCCCTGAGGCTCGGATGCCCGATTGGGAGATTCCAGGGGTTTAGCAAAACTGGGTGCCAACCTAAACCTCTGCCTACACTGGGACCGCTCCAACCTTCGCTTGGTGAAGCGAAGATCTATACAGGTGGATACAGTGATAAGCTCCTCCAGTGTGGTGGGAATCTCCCTGGTGGCCAGGGTGTCCTTCACATGGTCAGCCAAACTGTCACGCTCGCGCCTTGGCTGAATGGCGTGAGCCGGAGGGTTGTGGCCCCACTGTGCCACAAACCAGACTACCCTGGAAGGGGAGTGACTACGGCAGCTACCTCGGTCTTCACTGGAGCCTCTGATGGTGAGGTCAGGCTTGTGCGGCAGGTAGCTGCCGGGTGCCACTCCAGGGTGGTGTCTGGCTGTGGCTGCTGATCCCACTCGGGAACAGGACACCTGGACAGGTGCGAGGGACAAGCAGGCTGGGACACAGGGCAAGCAGGCATGGCTTGGAAACACAGGGCAAGCAGGCATGGCTTGGAGACACAGGGCAAGCAGGCATGGCTTGGAGACACAGGGCAAGCAGGCATGCCTTGGAGACACAGGGCAAACTGGCGTGGTATGAGAAGGGACAGGTAGGGATCTGTTCACACAGCAGGTGTAGGCAGTAGGGAGTGGTGTATATTGGAACAGGATTTGGACCTGTTCACACAGGAGGTGCCGGTATGGATATAGGCAGGAGTATGGAGTAGGCGGAGCCGCAAGAGTGCGGAGTAGGCTGGGCGGCAAGAGAGCCGGGCAGGCAGAGCGGCTAGGGAGCCGGGCAGGCAGAGCGGCTAGGGTGCAGATGCACAGACAGAGCTGCAAGGGTGCAGATGCACAGACAGAGCTGCAAGGGTGCAGATGCACAGACAGAGCTGCAAGGGTGCAGATGCACAGACAGGGAGGACACAAGGAAAGACACAGCAGGAAAGGAAGCCACGGACAAGGAGAAAGGGAGACTAAGGTAGGACAGAGTACAGACAAGGTACTGGAACCGAGACTCAAGGGCCAGGATATTCAGCCTCCTGGCAGGCAGACAAGGTACAAGGCAAGACGTATTCCTCCAGAGAAGGAGGAAATACAGAGGACAGGGCCTGGTTTCCTCAGCAGCAAGATACTAACTGAGATAAGACATTGCACAGGCCATGTTTCAGTGGGTGTGGCGGAGCTAAATAGTCAAGGGCTCTAGGTGATTGGTCAGGGACAGATTAGACAGGTGCACCCTGACTGCATAAGAACCAGAGAGTTCTGGCGCTGCCCCCCTATACACACATAGCCAGGAAACATGCAGAAGAGCAGAGGCACAGAGCACAGGGCTGGCAATAGACTGAATTCACAGCATGACCCGGAGCAGTGAGTAAGTTGATGTGCGGGGGATGGGAGGCCATGCAGTGACGCCAGCAGGGTTGTTACACAAACCTCTCCAGAATGCCGGAATGAGGACCTTATCTGGCCACTCCAACTCTGAGGCCAGAGTCTGGAACTGGATTGCAAAATGGCTGACCAAGGACTAGCCCACTGACAATGCCAGCAGCTGGAGCGCGGTATCATGGGTGACTCGCGGTCCCAGGAAGACCTGCTTCAGAGTGCCCAAGAACTGTGAGGCACTCTGCACCACATGATCACCACACTTCCACAGCAGTGTGGCCCACTCCAAAGCCCTTCCCGACAAGAGGGAAATAACAAATCTCACCTTAGTCCGCTCGGAGGGGAATCGTGCAGCCAGCAGCTCCAGCTGTATAGTACACTGGCTCACGAAACCCCTACAAGAAGCACTATCGCCCAAGAACTTCTCAGGCAATGGGAGGCGGGACAAAGTTGGGATAGGGATGGCAGGGGACACATGGGAGACAACCTCCATGGCGGCCTGAACAGTGACCACGGTGAGATCCACAGCTGAGGCTGAGTGCTCGAGAGCCGCCAACCTGCCCTCCTGCTGCTGGATGTACTGCTGCAGTCGCTGTTCATCCGCCATTGCTAGCCAGACCCTCACGCTACTATACTGTTATGGGCTGGCGGAAGGCACCAAAGAATAAAGATGGCATTTAAGGTCGTTCGCAGCCCAGGGTTCACCGTGCAGAGGTGTTAACTGCTGCTCGGTAATGGCGGACGCTATATGGCGGTTTAAGAAGGTAAAACACGGGGTTAACCTCACCCAGTGTGAAGGGAGGTGGACTCTGTTACCTCACAGAGCCGCACAACTGCCGAATATAAATGCCGTAGCCTGTTTATGCTCACAGAGCTCGGCAGTGTGAGCGCAAGTGTATAGTCACAGGACTCTACTCCTGAGACACTGGGTTAGAGTCCCTCTAGACACACTAGTGCTCAGCTCCACAGCTACAGTGCCAGCAAGATAACAACTGGAGTAATAGCGCACACTGCACTGCTCTGGTGGACGCCACTAATCTCCCTGACGAGGGCAAGGAAATCGCATGACTTGCGCACAGCGCCACACTGGCAGTTGCAGCTACTTAAGTGGTACTGAGTTGCCTTGTGCTGAATGGCACAATATGGCCCTAAGAAAAGTGCTGTGACTTGGAGCACAGTGGCACAAGACAATGCCACTAGTAGGCGCTGACTCTAACTCGAGTGCCCTATACACATACACAATCAGAGGGAGGGAGTCTTAATGAGTCAGTCACCTGTACACATGCATCCATCATCACACACACAAATAACCATAAGAGTCTATACTAGTGCATCGCCGAGCGGCCATGCAAGCCTTTTATAGGAATGGTCCCGGAAGCAGCGTTCTTCCGGGACCTTCCTGATGGTCCAATCCGAGCTGCTTGAGGACCTGAGCATGTGACCTCCGACCTCCAATGAGAGGTCGACCCACGGGCTTGCTCAATAGGCTGCAAAAGGGACTTAGACTCTGGAGCTGCTCGCTGCTGGCTAGTGCGGATTGCTAAAGCTGAACCAGAGGAGGCAGTAGCAACCAACCTAACAGCACTTGCCTGAGCAAGACACCGGGATCGATGACCTTGCTGAGCAGCCTCCTCTGCGGCCAGAACAGAATGGGAGACTGCAGAAGGCAAGGCTCGCGATTCGTCCTGTGCAGAGGCAGGAACCCGACGCCTAACATAAACTCATGGTTTGGCCACCATCTTCCCCTGACCTCAACTCTATAGAGAACCTTTGGAGTATCACCAAGCAAAAGATCTGTGAGGGTGGGAGGCAATTCACGTCAAAACAGCAGCTCTGGGAGGCTATTCTGACTTCACGCAAAGCAAAAACTCACAAGTTCAATGGATGCAGGAATTGTGAAGGTGATATCAAAGAAGGGTTCCTATGTTAATATGTAACTTGGCCTGTTAGGATGTTTTGGAGTTAAATAGCTTTTTGTTCAGTGAATGTGACCTCTTAATGCTGCAAATTCCACAAATGAGCATTTTCAGTTCTTTAAAACATATCAAATGTTTAGAAATTCTACTGTGCATAATAATTTGGAACAGTGCATACTGAGTTTTTATTCATTTTAGGGAGATTATACTGTTATCATTGGGAGGTTTCTTCAATAAAATTCGATGTATACTCTAACGGGTGATGACTTTTATTAGACTGACTGTCATTTGCACCGAACACTTAGGAAAATCAGAGAAAAATATCATTTGCATAATAATTTGGAACATGGTGTATATTGTATAGGTGAGCATCTCCATCCTGAGCTATACACTGTAACCAGAGCTGTATATTGTATAGGTGAGCATCCCCGGCCTGAGCTGTATACTGTGAGCAGAGCTATATACTGTATAGATGAGCATCTCTGTCCTGAGCTATATACTATGAACAGAGCTATATGCTGTATGTGGTGCCCCTAAGGCTCATTCGCCACAGAGGTACTGCACCTCCTCCTGAGGTGTGATGCCCCACCATCCAGGTAAGGTGGAAATACCTGACCACACTCCAACACCTGCACCCCACACCACAAAGTAGTGTAGCAAAGCACCTTTGGTGGCTCCCTGCTTGGAGTATAGCAAAGCACCCCTTGGTGGCTCCCTGCTTGGAACACGAAACGTGCTGGGAGGTGGGTGAAGTTTAGTTTGCACCAAAAAGAGCTGGAAGAGTTGAGTCAGTCAGTCAGTCTTTCATTCAGTGAGTGAGTGAAGATGTAGAAGGACAGAGTGTGAGACAAAGAAGATCCCTGGGAGAGGGATGGAAGAGGGAAGTGCTGCAGCAGGCCACAGTGATCTGGGTCTGCTGGCACAGGAAAGAGACAGAGGAAGGAAGCTTGATTCTCCATTGGAAAGAAGGATTAGCACGGAACATGAGGAGAATAAGAGAACAAGGACCAGGGTTAGAGGAGAACCCTTTTCAAGTTCTAAGCGCAAGGCTGGGGTCCGGTCCCCGAGGTTGTACGGATACTAATGGTCCTGCAGCAGACGCCAGAGGAATAGAAGTAGTGATCATTTTATTCCCACACAAGACTTGGGGGCACAACAGCAACATATTAGTGAGCCGGGACTTAATAGCAAGGAGTCCCCGAAGCAGGCTGCAGCTGTCTGCCGTACAAGTAGAGTTCATAGGAACATCTGACAGGAGGAACTCCAGTGTAACTCAGTACTAGGAGTACTTCACTCAAAGGCGCTATAAGAGGAGACGTTCAGAAAAGGCACATATGTTGGCGGAGTGTTGGAAGGGAGTATTCCATCTGGCCTGGAATTTGAGTCCCTGACCCGGAGGACACAGCACGGAGGCGGGCATCTGTTTGCACAACAGTCTGTGAGTAGAGTTGAGCGACTTTTGTTTTTTTAGGGTCGAGTTTCGTTTCGCGAAACCCGACTTTTCCAAAAGTCGGTTCGAGCAAGATCGGCCGATTATAGGGAAAAGTCGGGGTCGTCCCGAAACACGAAACCTAATGTAAGTCAATGGGGAATAAAAGTCGGCAGTGAGAGGAGGACAGGAAACACACCTACAGTGCCCATTTGAATGCCAAAAGCATCAATTCTTCTTACTTAAGCTTGTCAACCTTAATTAACTTCATAATACAAGTTACGCACTGAAAAATGGGGGTTATTTGGCTAAAGTTGTGGGGGGGTAGGGCTGGCTCCAGGTTTTCATGTGCCCTGGGCGAAAGAGCGCCCCTTTAACACATACCACAACTCATCATGCTCCGATATGGCAGAGAAATAGCGGTATAGTACAATGAAAAATACTTCACTTTTTACATCTCATGACGAGGCCCATCTATTTCTCCATACAGAATCATTGGTCCCATATAATGTTTGAAACAGTATATGATGAGCTCCACATAATTCTACAGTATATGTTGGTCCCCATGGATGAAGCTCCACTGTCTTATGGGCCCAAATAATGCTCCAAACATAATGGGCCCCATTTCTAATGCTCTAGTGTATAATGGGCCCTGTAAATGCTGCTCCAGTGTCTGATGTCCACCTTTGGAATGTTCCAGTGTATGGTGGGCCCCATCTATCATTCTCCAGAGTATAGTGCTCCCCAAAAATTGCTGTCCCAACATTGAAAACAATCAAATAAGTCTCCTCGCTAGGGAATCCCTGTACTAGTCTGGACTCCTCGTCGTCCCCATCTTCCATCTCACTGCACAGTATTTCAACCTTGCAAGTGCTGTGATCCTGAGCAAGCAGGGGGGGCCCACTCGTTGGCGACGGCACTGGCACAGGGCCCCTGATAGTACGGTGGTGTGTCTGATGGCGGGTGGGCCGAACCTGCACTTTCATCTGCAGCTTCCTCTTTGTCACCGTGTAAGATGGAACTGTATATGGGAAGGGTAACCTGAGTTTCATCAGGGTCAGATTCAGGCCGTGTAGCGTGCGAGGGGAATGTAGTGGTCTGGGTCAATGTACCAGCAGATTCATCGAGCAGTGGCTGGGCATCAGTGCACTTGTGTCGCCCCCAGGAGTACGGTCACCACAGTGGCATTACCTTCCTCCTAGGGAGTGTGATGTCATGCTTGGGAGCAACGAAGGATCTCTCTAGCAGGTTAACTGATTGGGCGGCGTTATTCCCACGAGTCATGACCCTCCAAACAGCGTTCATGAAGGCAAAGTGTTTGTTTTACGTGGGCAGTATGGTTGCAAAGCTGAACCTTAAAGGAATGTCCAGAAGGGCACCACCAGGAGTGGAGCCTACGGTTAAATTCGACTCCACCTGGGAAACCTCAACCATGCCAGCTACAGAAAAGATGCACACATTGCAAGCTTAATTCCGTTAACGAACGAGACTCCGTCATGCCCCGCGGTCCAAGTCCGGCTTACTAGAGGGACACGTGAGGCTCTGGCACATGAGATTGTCCAATAACTGGTGTGTCATGCCCTTACATGTCCGTGGCTGCATGTGCGCTACACTGAAAAGGCCAGCGTTTGTCGCTTACAGGTGCAGATAACCCGCTGAACAACGTTAGTGATGGGGATCACTGATTACAATTATTACCCGCGAACGATGATTTCCCAGTAAGTGCAGGTCAACCGCAGTTCCGGAATTAGGCCTAACCATCATTCCTGAAAAAATGAAAAACTTACGTGTGCAAACCACAGGTGCTGTAGCTTGCTTAACAGCTCGCCAGCCGTTCTCACGCCCAGTATGGATTACACGTGATTGCACAAAGGTGAGAAAGGGTACCGTATCCCCGGATAACATGTATGGATAGCGTACACATTCAAAATATATGTCTATACATCAGGAGGCAGGCTCAGACGGTGTTAGGCCCAGTATGGATTGCACGTGATTGCACAAAGGTGAGAAAGGGTACCGTATCCCCGGATAACATGTATGGATAGCATACACATTCAAAATATATGTCTATACATCAGGAGGCAGGCTCAGACGGTGTCAGGCACAGTATGGATTTGACGACCTAGACTACACAGCGGAGGAGCAGGGAGAGGTAAAGATTGCAAATGCTGGGGCCCTGCCCAAGCAAGGGGGGCCCACTCGTGGGCGTCGGTACTGGCACTGGGCCCCTCATAGTACAGCGGTGTGTCTGACGGCGGGTGTGTACCACCACCGTCAGAGACACTTGATTGCACTATGAGGGACCCTGTGCCAGTGCCCGCGCCCAAGAGTCGGCCTACCCACCTGTCCAGGGCAACGGCACTCGCACGGTGTCGTGCGCTAGGTGGTGACCCCGGCCATGGGGGGGGAGGCAGCACAGTTAGGGAGTTTTAGAAAGTGGCATATGTTGATGTTGGACATTCAGCTGATGCAAAAGGCGAAATAGGTCAAGTCCCAGGAAGAGGTGGACCAAAGCAAGCCATTTTTCTGTCACCCTATGTGTCATCAGGGGAAGGTGGGACAAAATCCTTGTAAACCCATGCATGGTTCATTTTAATGAAGGTTAGATCATCCACATTTTGGGTTGACAGACGGGTCCTTTTTTCTGTCAGGATTGATCCAGCTGCACTGAAGACTCTTTCCGATAGCACACTTGCAGCTGGGCAAGCGAGCTCCTGTAAGGCATATTGTGCCAATTCAGGCCAGGTGTCCAGTTTAGCGGCCCAATAGTCAAAGGGGAATGACCTGTGTGGGAGAACATCGATATGGGAGGAAAAGTAGTTTGTAACCATAGTTGACAACTGCTGTCTCCTGTCACTTTCCATCGATGCTGTATTACCAGTTGTGTGAGCGGTATTTGAAAAATCAGTCCACAACATTGTCATGAAACCCCTGTCTCCAACGCCACTTCTGCTGTGTGCACCATGAACACTTCTGCCAAGCTGCCACCGGCCCGTACGGCGCGTGTGAGAACCATCACCGCTGCTGTGTGCTGGGAATGCCTCAAGCAACCAATTTACCAGAGTTGCTTGTTTATTAGCCAATATTAGGTCAAGGTTCTCCTGTGGCATGATGTTTTGTAATTTGCCTTTATAGCGTGGATCCAGGATGCTGGCCAACCAGTAGTCGTCATCGTTCATCATTTTGGCAATGCGGGGGTCCCTTTTTAGGATCTGCAAGGCATAATCTGACATGTGGGCCAATGTTCCCGGTGTCAATGATGCACTGCGAGTGCTGGTTGGAGGAGCACTTTCTGGCAAATCCACATCCCTCCAGTCATGCACAAACCCTGTACCAGACCTTGCCACGCCAACATTTTCACTTGCCCCACGAGATGCATCCTCCTCCCCTAAGTAATCATCCCCATCATCGTCCTCCTCCTCCTCTTCTTCCTCCACCTCGTCCAGGAGAGGTCCCTGAGCAGACAATGGCTGAATGTCATCAAGGATTCCCTCCTCGTCAACATTGGCTGCAGACGCCTGCTCCTTAAGGTGCGTCAAAGTTTGCATGAGCAGACGCATAAGTGGGATGCTCATGCTTAGGATGGCGTCGTCTGCGCTTACCAGCCGTGTGCATTCCTCAAAACACTGAAGGACTTTACAGAGGTCTTTCAGCTTCGACCACTGCACACCTGTCAACTCCATGTCTGCTCTCAAAGTGCCTGGCCGTGTATCCTCCCACAAATGCATTATGGCCTGCCTCTGCTCGCACAGCCACTCCACCATGTGCAGGGTGGAGTTCCACCTTGTTGCAATGTCGATAAGGAGGCGGTGGTTGGGAAGGTGGAGCAATCGCTGCAGCTTCTGCATATGAACGACCTGGAAACCATCTGCAGAGACTTTGAAGACTTAGGCAAGAAAGTGAAAGAACTGGGAGCGCAGGTGGTCTTCTCTTCCATCCTCCCAGTGGATGGCCATGGAACAAGGAGGTGGAATAAGATTCTGCAGGTGAACAACTGGCTACGTCGATGGTGCCGTCAGCAACGATTTGGATTTCTGGATCACGGAGTGAACTACTTATACGATGGACTACTTGCTAGAGATGGGGTGCACCTTACGAAGACTGGAAAGCATGTATTTGGAAGTCGCCTTGCTACACTTGTAAGGAGAGCTTTAAACTAGAACAACATGGGAAGGGAAGCAAAAGACCAGAAAAAGCCATACACCTGACAAATGCTATTGAGAACTCTGCTATTAGAAGTGGAAAGGAAGAACAAAGACGAAAGAATCTAATTAATAAAAATATTGGAGAAAGAGAAACCAATCACAAACTAAAATGTTTCTATACTAATGCACAAAGCATGGGCAACAAACAAGGAGAATTGGAACTACTAACACAGGAACAGAAATATGATGTAATTGGAATCACTGAAACTTGGTGGGACAATACACATGATTGGAATACAAGACTAGAAGGATACAACTTATTTGCAAGAAACAGACTTGATAAACGAGGAGGGGGTGTCGCATTGTATGTTCGAAACGCGTATATCTGCACAGAGATTGAAGCTTCAGAGACTGGGAGTTCTGTGGAAACTGTTTGGGTAAGAATACAAGGACAGAACAATGGAAAGGACACCATTGTAGGCATTTACTACAGGCCGCCTGTGCAAGCCGAAGATATAGATGAACTCTTTATGCATCAGATGGCCAAGTTCTCCAAAAAATATGACATAGTTGTCATGGGAGATTTCAACTATCCAGACATTTGTTGGGAATCTCTCTCAGGCAAAACTAACAGGTCAAGGAAATTCTTATCCTCTCTTGCTGACAACTTTATCTTCCAAAAGGTAAGGGAGAAAACAAGGGGAACTGCTACCTTGGATCTAATCCTTATAAACAGGGAGGAAATGGTTGAGGAGGTAAAAGTGGCTGGGACCCTAGGAGGTAGCGACCATGCTATTTTAGAATTTTGGATTACTAGAGGTGGAAGACCTGTGAAGACTCAGACGTCAAGGTTAGATTTCAGAAAGGCAGATTTTAAGGGATTCAGAAAGAGAATTGGAGGGATCCAATGGCTGGATATCCTTAAAGACAAAAATGTCCAGGAAGGATGGGAAATCTTGAAAAATGAAATTCTCAAAGCACAGTTGTTAACAATTCCGAAAAGAGGGAAGAATAGGAAGCATTTAAGGAAACCAGGATGGATGAACACAGAACTTAAGCACATGCTAAAAAGGAAGAAAAAAATGTTTATAAAATGGAAAGAGGGAGGCATATCTAAAGAAGAATATAATGCTGTCTGCAGAACCTGCAGGGCACAAATCAGATTAGCTAAAGCTGAAAATGAACTGAGGCTTGCAAGAGATGTCAAAAGCAATAATAAAGGATTTTGGGGATATGTCAAAAGTAAAAGAAAAGTCAAAGATGCTATAGGATTTTTACAGGATGAAAATGATGAAATGGTAAGACTGGATGTTGAGAAGGCTGAACTTTTAAATTCCTATTTTGCATCTGTTTTCTCTCAGAAAGGAAATGCAACATCAACTGTTATTCACTGTCCTATTAAGGGAATAGAAGAATCCAGGATATCTATAAACAGAAAGATAGTGAGGAAACACTTAGCTAACCTAAATGAATTCAAGTCTCCAGGTCCAGATGAATTACACCCCAGAGTACTGAAGGAGATAGCAGAAGAAATTTTTGAACCCCTCTCCATAATCTTTGAAAATTCTTGGAGAACAGGAGAAGTGCCAGAAGACTGGAGAAGAGCAAATGTTGTTCCTATCTTCAAAAAGGGGAAGAAGGTGGACCCAGGCAACTATAGGCCGGTGAGTCTGACTTCTATACCAGGAAAGATCTTTGAACAAATTATTAAACAACATGTATGTCAATACCTGGATAAGAATGAAGTGATTAAACAGAGTCAGCATGGGTTTCTAACTAATAAGTCATGTCAGACTAACTTAATTTCCTTCTATGACGGTATCACTGATTGGGTGGATCAAGGAAATGCTGTAGATATAGTATATCTTGACTTCAGCAAAGCATTTGACAAAGTCTCTCATACAATCCTTATTGAAAAAATGACTAAGTATGGAATGGACAAGGCAACTGTTAGGTGGATTCATAACTGGCTTAGTGATCGGACCCAAAGAGTGGTCGTAAATGGCTGCACATCCAGTTGGAAGAATGTCTCAAGTGGGGTACCACAGGGCTCTGTCCTGGGCCCTGTATTGTTCAACATCTTTATCAATGATTTAGATGAAGGAATTGAGGGTAAACTGATTAAATTTGCTGATGACACAAAGCTAGGAGGGATAGCTAATACTAGAGAAGAGAGAGAGAGGATTCAAAAAGATTTAAATAAACTGGAGAAGTGGGCAGCAACTAACAGAATGGTTTTTAACAGGGAGAAATGCAAAGTACTACATCTGGGCAATAAAAATGAAAAAAGCATATATAGAATGGGAGGAATAGGGCTAAGTGACAGCACATGTGCAAAAGACTTGGGTATACTAATAGATCACAGACTGAATATGAATCAACAGTGTGATGCAGCAGCAAAAAAGGCAAATGCAATTCTAGGATGTATTAACAGAAGCATACAGTCTAGATCACGTGAAGTCATTATTTCCCTCTACTCCTCTTTGGTCAGACCTCATCTGGAATATTGTGTCCAGTTTTGGGCACCACATTTTAAAAAAGACATCAACAAACTGGAGCAAGTTCAGAAAAGAGCGACCAGAATGGTGACCGGTCTGCAAACCCTGTCTTATGAGGAAAGGTTGCAGGATTTGGGAATGTTTAGTTTGCAAAAGAGAAGACTGAGAGGAGACTTAATAGCTGTCTACAAATATCTAAAGGGCTGTCACATTGTAGAAGGATCAACTTTATTCTCATTTGCACATGGAAAGACTAGAAGCAATGGGATGAAACTGAATGGGAAGAGACACAGATTAGATATTAGAAAAAACTTTTTGACAGTTAGAGTGATCAATGAGTGGAACAGGCTGCCACGAGAAGTGGTGAGTTCTCCTTCAATGGAAGTCTTCAAACAGAGGCTGGACAGACATCTGACTGGGATGATTTAGCGAATCCTGCTTTGAGCAGGGGGTTGGACCAGATGGCCCAGGAGGTCCCTTCCAACTCTACGATTCTATGATTCTATGATTCTATGAACGGAGTGTACAGGCGACCGGCGGATGTGCGCGCACAGTCTTCGCACCTTCTGGAGCAGGGCTGTTAACTCCGGATAATTTTTGAGGAAGCACTGCACCACCAGGTTCAAGGTGTGAGCCAAGCAAGGTATGTGGCTGAGTTTTGAAAGGGCTATGGCTGCCACAAAATTATGGCCGTTATCACTAACTACCTTGCCTGCCTCAAGATGTACACTGCCCAGCCATGACTCAGTTTGTCGCTTCAAGTACTCGACCAGCACCTCGGCGGTGTGTCTGTCGCCCAAACACATCATCTGCAACACAGCCTGCTTACGCTTTCCACTAGCTGCTCGATAGGGGGACACCTTGTGTGCAACAGTGGCAGCTGCAGATGGAGTGCTCGTATGACTGCGCTCTGTGGATGAGCTTTCGCTTCTGGAGGAGGAGGAGGAAGAGGAGGGTCGAACGCCTACAGCCAACTGTTTCCTATACCGTGGGCTAGGCAGCACTGTCCCACCACCGCTGTCCCCTGTGGACCCTGCATCCACCACATTAACCCAGTGCGCAGTGATGGACACGTAACGGCCCTGGCCATGCCGACTGGTCCATGCATCAGTTGTGAGGTGCACCTTTCCACTCACTGACTGCTTGAGTGCATGGACAATGCGGTCTTTTACATGATGGTGGAGGGCTGGGATGGCTTTGCGAGAGAAGAAGTGGCGACTGGGTAGGTCATAGCGTGGTACTGCATAGGCCATGAGTTTGCGGAAAGCTGCGCTTTCCACCAACCGATAGGGCATCATCTCAAGCGAGATTAGTTTGGCAATGTGGGCGTTCAAACCCAGTGTACACGGATGAGAGACTGAGTACTTTCTTGACCTACTCATAGTGTCTGGGAGGGTGAGCTGGACTTGAGAGCTGCATATGGTGGAAGTAGCGGTGGACAGGGCGGACTGAGAGAGGGTTGATGATGGTGATGGAGTTGGTGTTCTTTCTGATGGCCTAGATTCAGTATTTCGTTGATATAACAGTGGGATTCCCTGACTGCTGTGGCCTTGCAATGACACCTCAACATTTGCTGCTGTGCTAACCGGTGGGCTTACAGTGGGGGAAACAATGTAGCGTTGCTGACTACCTTCTTTGTGATCAGTTGCACATGTGGCACTTGAGGTTTGGTGTTGTGTCCACGCTTGCAAGTGCATGGTCGTTAAATGTCTAAGCATGCAACTGGTATTCAAATTTTTCAGATTTTTCCCTCGGCTAAAGGTCTTTGCGCACTTCTTACAGATAACCTTGGCCTGATCATGAGGATTTTGTTCAAAAAAGTGCCACACTGCAATCTTCCTACTTTGGCAGACATTTTGCGGCCTAGCACGCTGTGATGTTTTGACCCTCTGGACAAGCTGTCCAGCAACTCTTTCGATTTTTGGAACCTGTCTTTGGAGTGCTCCGGGCCTGCCAGAAAACAGCTGTTGCGATGTCGATGTCTGCTGTGGATGCTCCTCATCTGAGCTATTGGAAGCAGCACCCTCTTCCCCCAATGGATGCCAATCTGGGTCAACAACTGGGTCATCCATCACCTCCTCTTCAATGTCATGTGCACCTTCCTCTGTGTCACCGTGTATGGTGGTATAGTGTGCGGGAAGGGGCACCTGAGTCTCATCAGGGTCAGAATCTGGCTCTGTACACTGCGAGGACAATGTAGTGCTCTGAGTGAATGTACCAGCAGAATCATCTATCAGCGGCTGTGCATCAGTGCACTCCATGTCAGATTCATCTTGGCCTGGGTAATTCACCATTTCACTTGATAATCCAGGCATGGTATGTGAAAACAGCTCCATGGAGTAATCAGTAGTATGGCCTGCGTCATCCTTCAATCTTGGTTGGGGTGAAGGACACAAGGAAAGGTGTGGTTCATGAACATGAGCCTCCAATGACGACTCAGTGCTTTTACTTTTCACAACTTCAGAAGAGGAGGCGATAGAGCTGGAGGCTGAGTCAGCAATGTAAGACAAAACTTTTTCCTGATGCTCTGGCTTTAAAAGCGGTTTGCCAACTCCTAGAAAACTAAGCCTTCGAAGCCTTATGGAGCCAGATGATGACGCAGGCTCAACACCTCCTGCATTCGGTCCTATTTTGCTCTTGCCACTACCATCAGATCCACCACCAACACCATCATTACCAGCTGCCAACCCCCGCCCAATTCCACGGCCTCTTCCACCAGCCTTCCTCATTTTTGGTAGAAATGTAGACAAAATCCAACAAACTATATAGTAATGTAAAACAAGGTACAGGGTGTCTATAAGACAGGGGAGATTTTGAATTTCTGCACACACTTGTGGACACTGGACACTTATGGATTGTGTGAGGCCCACTGCATATCAGAGCGCTATGTCACAGGCTCGATGGCACAGGTGTGAAAAAAGTGACTACAAGATAAGGGAGATTTTGAATTTCTGCACACACTAGTGGACACTGGACACATTTGGATTGTGTGAGGCCCACTGAATATCACAGCGCTATGTCACAGGCTCGATGGCACAGGTGTGAAAAAAGTGACTACAGGATCACAGAGATTTTGAATTTCTGCACACACTTGTGGACACTGGACACTTACGGATTGTGTGAGGCCCACTGAATATCAGAGTGCTCTGTCACAGGCTCGATGGCACAGGTGTGAAAAAAGTGACTACAGGATCACAGAGATTTTGAATTTCTGCACACACTTGTGGACACTGGACACTTATGGATTGTGTGAGGCCCACTGAATATCACAGCGCTATGTCACAGGCTCGATGGCACAGGTGTGAAAAAAGTGACTACAGGATAACGGAGATTTTGAATTTCTGCACACACTAGTGGACACTGGACACTTTTGGATTGTGTGAGGCCCACTGAATATCAGAGCGCTCTGTCACAGGCTCGATGGCACAGGTGTGAAAAAAGTGACTACAGGATCACAGAGATTTTGAATTTCTGCACACACTTGTGGACACTGGACACTTATGGATTGTGTGAGGCCCACTGAATATCACAGCGCTATGTCACAGGCTCGATGGCACAGGTGTGAAAAAAGTGACTACAGGATAAGGGAGATTTTGAATTTCTGCACATACTAGTGGACACTGGACACTTTTGGATTGTGTGAGGCCCACTGAATATCACAGCGCTATGTCACAGGCAGAAATTGGCTAGTGTATCACAAACTACAAGGTGTATGTAGAATTGGGCAGAATAGGAATCTCCCTAGAGTGTAGGTCTGTAAAAACGGAACAAGTCCTCCACTTATCCTTCCACAGTGACACACAGATAGCTTCACTGTGGCCGTGATAACAGCCGTTACACGGTACTGAGAGGAGCGTGCACGTACACGGCTGTCCGGTGTACGTAAAATTGTCAAGCTCCGTGTTTTTTAAGTATACGGACTGACACACGCTGTCTCTCTATAGTTTTGAATGTGATCAAACAGCAAATATATTTAACTGTTTGAAAACTAGACAAAACTAGTAGGTGCAGGTCTGTAAGAACGGAACATGTCCTCGACTTATTCTCACAAAGTGACACACAGATAGCTTCACTGTGGCTGTGATAACAGCCGTTACACGGTACTGTGTGAGGAGCGTACACCGCTGTATGGTGTGAAAAAATGCACGCTCAGTACCTCAGCAGGACAAAAAAAAAATTGGGATTGCTTTTAAAAAAGCAGTTTGCAGAGCAGTGGGTAAACAGCAATGCAGCTGTCAGGAAGTCTTAGAAGGCAGCCTAGCAACCAACACCGCTGATCCACCACAATATAGCCTCCCCTTGCACTGCACACACAGTGACTGGTGTGTTGTACAGGCAAAATCGCTAGCAGCAGAAGCAGTTTTTTTGTCTTCTTCCCTGCCTAACGCTCTCCCTACAGAATCAGCAGCAGCAACCTCTCCCTATGCTAAGATCGGCAGAAGTAAGATGGCGGTCGGCGTGCACGCCCTTTTATAACCCCTGTGACGCCCACCAAAGCAAGCCAATCACTTGCATGCCCTTCTGAAAGATGGTGGTGACCCCTGCCTATGTCATCACGTTGCCCACAGTGTCCGTGGATCCTGATTGGCTGAAAAAGAGCGCAAAACAAACTTTTGAAACGCGACTTTGGCGCGTAAGTCGCCGACCTCGTGGCCGACCTCATCCTAGGGTCGGGTTTCGTTTCATGAAACCCGACTTTGCCAAAAGTCGGCGACTTTTGAAATTTTTCGACCCGTTTCGCTCAACTCTATCTGTGAGTAAAGCTTTGGAACTACATGCCCTGGTTTCCTCCACTTACTCCTGCGCCAACCTGCCCAGCACTGCTACATCCCTCTCGCCTGACACTACATCATCTAAGTGTCACTTCACCTACACTGTCCTGGGACTACAGCCCTGCCTGTGGAGAGCTATAACATCACTGCTGCACCACACCATTTGTCCCAGAGGATCTGCATGCAGCGTCGGCTTACATCTCTTTTGCCGAATACCACAGGTGGCGTCACGAATCACTTATAAACTTTCACTACCATCATCACACTGAAACAACCCCTTTTACAATGGGCGCCCAGGGCCACGGGCAAGGTCGCAGCTGCCGTGACATCTCCCATTGAAGCTCATCGGGCCCGGTGCCGAGTACCCCACAGCCCTGGGTGTGAGGACGACCCACTGTATAGGTGAGCATCTCCATCCTGAGCTATATACTGTGAACAGAGCTATATACTGTATAGGTGAACATCCCCGTTCTGAGCTATATACTGTAACCAGAGCTGTATATTGTATAGGTGAGCATCCCCGGCCTGAGCTGTATTCTGTAAGCAGAGCTATATACTGTATAGGTGAACATCCCCGTCCTGAGCTATATACTGTAACCAGAGCTATATACTGTATAGGTGAGCATCCCTGACCTGAGCGATATACTGTAACCAGAGCTGTATACTATATAGGTGAGCATCCCCAACCTGTGCTACATACTGTATAGGTGAGCATCTCTGTCCTGAGCTATATACTATGAACAGAGCTATATATTGTATAGGTGAGCATCTCTGTCCTGAGCTATATACTATGAACAGAGCTATATACTGTATAGGTGACCATCCCTAACCTAAGCTATATACTGTAACCCGAGCTATATTCTGTATAGGTACACATCCCCATCCTGAGCTATATACTGTGAATAGAGCTGTATACTGTATAGGTGAGCATCCCTGACCTGAGCTATATACTGTAACCTGAGTTGTATGAGCAGAGCTGTATACTGTATAGGTGAGCATCCCTGACCTGAGCTATATAATGTAACCTGAGCTGTGTACTCTATATGTGAGTATCCCTGACCTGAGCTATATAATGCATAGGTGAGCATCCCCGGCCTGAGCTATATACTGTATTGGTGAGCATCCCTGGCCTGAGATATATACTCAGGGTCGGACTGGGGTGTCTGGGGCCCACCAGAGGAATGGACTCTAGGGGCCCACTCTACAGCTATGTCCAAATATCTGTCAGTCGTTATGCCCATTATAGTGGAGCATCGGCTGTTAAATACAGGTGACTCCTGTACATCTACTGTGTGCCACCACAAATGGGATGTATAATTACAGTAGTTTATATTAATGGGGTTCTTTGGTTAGAAAATGTTATCACTGATCCATGAGCTCCACAGGATAGGTGATCGCTTAGGTCTGACCATTAGAAACTGCACCGATCGGAAGAATGAGGAAGTTTTATCGCTGATAGGACACTTATCCCCATTTTAAAATGGAGAGGCAGGTGGGATATCTGACCGCAGCTCCATTCATTCTCTTTGGAGCGTCTACAAAAAAAAACAAGTGGAGCCACTGAGGGAAAGAATGGATCAGTGGTCAAGTCGGACATGCCACTCCAGTCTAATGGGGATAAAAAGTTCCACATTTTGCTGAATGGGTCCAAGTAGTCAGAGCCCCACCAATCAATACGTTATCATTTATCCTGTGGAGAGATGATTACTTTTTCCACAGGAAACCCCCTGTAAGTGCATCTCTGCCGATGTGTACACGGTATTTAATCTCTAGTTGAAATAAAGAATCTTCTCCTAAATAATATCAGAGAGAACAAATGACCGCCATACACAACATAATCCACTATACCAAGACCAATACCACCACATACAGGAAGAAATACCAAAACACCATGATCAGACCACATGGAGACCAAATAATACTACATACAAGGGACAAATACCGCCACACCATGACCAGACCACATATTACCACCACATAGTGACCGAAAAATCTGACATATTACCAGCATATAGGGACCAAATAATACCACATACAAGGAGAAATACTGCCACACCGTGACCAGACCACAAATTACCACCACATAGTGACCGAATACTACTGTCTTGATCCAGGACGGGGTTTCGCTTTGGCTCGTCCTGGTCAGACAGGGGGCTAATTGTTTCTGCCTCTGTCTGGCAGAGGGCGGCTATTTAATGCTCACTGGAAATGGGTCCGGTGTCAGTTATACTCCTGCCCTCGGCTGAGTTAAGTGACCTCTTGTATACGTGTGCCTTGTGCCTGGCAACTTGTTGCTTGTTTGGTTGTGATCTGGATCTGTCCCTGTTACGAGTTCTGCCTGACCCTCTTGTACCGCACCGTCCTCTCGTGTATGACCCTCTGCTTGTGACTTGACTGCTCTCTGCTCGTCCCTTTTGTACCGCACCGCCCTCTTGTGTATGACCTTTGGCTTCGTCTGACCTCCCATCTGCTTGTCCCTCATGTACCTCGTTCGCCAGTATTGTGTATGATCTCTGGTTTGCCCGACTCTGAGTGTTCTTCCACCTTAGCAAGCAGGATGCTAAGCCCCGCCCCCTTGTGGTCACATGACCATAGGTCCCGTGCCTGCTTGCTAATACTTCAGCGTTCAGGTCCTGTGCATCTGTACTTTCCAGCTGTTACTGTCCCCGGGACCCCTACAGCACTGGGGAGTCCCTGCTCAGCGAGGGCTGTACGCCGGCGCTGTCAGGATCCTCACAGCTACAATACTGATTATGAATACAAACCACAATACTAACAACACTTATTACCACCAGTGACACTATATAAAGTACCTCTATATAAAGTGTCAGCGTACAGGTAATATAGTGATCACTAGTGACATTATACACAGGAGGTCTGTATATAGTGTCAGTGTACAGGTAATGCAGTAATCACTGCTGACATTATACACAGGAACTCTCTATATAGTGTCAGTGTACAGGTAATACCAGTGACATTATTCACAGGAGATCTGTATATAGTGTCAGTGTACAGATAATACAGTGATCACCAGTGATATACACAGGACCTCTGTATACAGCATATAGTGTACAGATAATACAGTGATCACTGCTGACATTATACACAGGAGCTCTATATATAGTGTCAGTGAACAGGTAATGCAGTAATCACTGCTGACATTATACACAGGAACTCTATATATAGTGTCAGTGTACATGTAATACAGTGATCACCAGTGACATTATACACAGGAACTCTGTATATAGTGTCAGTGTACAAGTAATGCAGTAATCACTGCTGACATTATACAGAGGAACTCTGTTATAGTGTCAGTGTACAAGTAATGCAGTAATCACTGCTGTCATTATACACAGGAACTCTATATATAGTGTCAGTGTACATGTAATACCAGTCACATTACACACAGGAGCTCTGTATAGAGTGTCAGTGTACAGGTAATACAGTGATCACCAGTGACATTATACACAGGAGCTCTGTATATAGCATATAGTGTAAAGGTAATACAGTGATTACAGTGACATTATACACAGGATCTCTGTATATAGCATATAGTGCACTTTCCTGCTGCACTTTCGTATGGCGGCTTCCACCTTTCTCACACCCCCCGCCCCAGCAGCAAACATGGTGGAGGAGTTGGTTTTCTCCTGTCAGATACCTGCTCCTTCACCCCAATCCCACTGCCACCCTCTGTTACCCTCCCTTCCTTTGAGGTGCACTCTGTGCGCATCTACTCCCCCTCCAACCTCCAACTGGCTGTCATCTACCGCCCCCCAGGGCCAGCCACCACCTTCTTTGACCACTTCACCACCTGGTTACTTCATTTCCTTTCCGCGGACATCCCTACTATCATCATGGGCGACTTCAACATCCCCATCGACACTTCCCTCTCAGCTGCCACTAAACTTCTATCTCTCACTTCCTCCTTCGGCCTCACTCAATGGTCTTCTACAGCCACCCACAAAGATGGCCACACACTGGACCTCATCTTCACCCGCCTCTGCTCCCTATCTAACCTCTCTAACTCACCTCTTCCTCTCTCTGACCACAACCTGCTCACATTCTCTTCCCTCTTCACTCCATGTCTACAATCCCCACCCCACAAACTTTCACACCCTCGCAGGAATCTTAAACACCTTGACCTACACTCATTCTCTGAATCCCTCCTCCCTCTTACAGATATAAGTTCCTTACACAATGCGGATGACGCTGCCGCTCTATATAACACCACAATAGCTGTAGCTTTGGAATCCGCTGCCCCACTTACACATACCAAAACTCGCAAAATCAACAGACAGCCCTGGCACACCAGCCTGACCAAAGAGCTGAGGCGAGCTTCCAGGGCTGCTGAGCGCAGATGGAAAAGATCCCACTCCAACAAGCACTTCATCGCATTCAAACAGTCCCTCACTACTTTCAAGACCACACTCGCCACAGCTAAACAAACCTACTTCTCATCTCTCATATCCTCCCTGTCTCACAACCCTAAACAGTTATTCAACACCTTCAATTCTCTCCTCCGCCCCCCAGCACCTCCTCCCTCCCCACTCATCTCAGCTGAAGACTTTGCCTCATTTTTCAAGCAGAAAATTGATAACATCAGGGACAGTTTTGGTCAACAACCCCCAGAGCCCTTCCTCCCGACTTCCCAGCCCTCCACCTTCGAAACCAACTTCTCCACCATTACAGAAGATCGACTCTCCACTCTACTCTCAAGATCACATCTCACCACCTGTGCACTCGACCCGATCCCATCCCACTTCATCCCAAACCTCACCACAGTCTTCATCCCAACCCTAACCCATCTCTTCAACCTGTCACTAACAACTGGTGTTTTCCCCTCAAGCTTTAAACATGCCTCCATCACACCTATCCTCAAAAAGCCCTCTCTTGACCCATCCTCTGTATCTAGCTATCGCCCTATATCACTTCTCCCATACGCCTCCAAGCTACTGGAACAACACGTCTACCTTGAACTGTCCTCCCATCTCTCTTCTTGCTCCCTCTTCGACCGCTTACAATCTGGCTTCCGGTCACACCACTCCACTGAAACTGCCCTTACTAAGGTCACCAATGACCTCTTAACTGCCAAGAGCAAGCGACACTACTCTGTCCTCAACCTCCTGGACCTGTCGGCTGCCTTTGACACAGTGGACCATTCCCTATTATTACAGACCCTCTCATCCCTCGGCATCACAGACTTGGCCCTCTCCTGGATCTCATCATACCTAACAGACCGGACATTCAGCGTCTCCCACTCACACACCACCTCCTCACCTCGCCCCCTATCTGTCGGAGTCCCACAAGGTTCAGTCCTTGGGCCCCTGCTGTTCTCTATTTACACCTTTGGCCTGGGACAGCTCATAGAATCTCATGGCTTTCAGTATCATCTTTATGCTGATGACACACAGATCTACATCTCTGGACCAGATATCACCTCCCTACTAACCAGAATCCCTCAATGTCTGTCCACTATTTCATCCTTCTTCTCCACTAGATATCTGAAACTCAACATGGACAAAACAGAATTCATCATCTTTCCCCCATCTCACGTGACCCCCCCTACGAACCTATCAATTACAGTAAATGACTGCCCACTCTCCCCAGTCCCACAAGCTCGCTGCCTCGGAGTAATCCTTGACGCTGATCTCTCCTTCAAACCACATATCCAAACCCTTTCCACTTCCTGCCGACTTCAACTCAAAAATATTTCACGCATCCGTTCATTCCTCACCCAAGAATCTGCAAAAACCCTAGTCCATGCCCTCATCATCTCTCGCCTTGACTACTGCAACCTCATGCTCTGTGGCCTCCCCTCAAACACTCTCGCACCCCTCCAATCTATTCTAAACTCTGCTGCCCGACTAATCCACCTGTCCCCCCGCTATTCCCCAGCTTCTCCCCTCTGTCAATCCCTTCACTGGCTCCCAATTGCCCAGAGACTCCATTACAAAACCCTAACCATGACATACAAAGCAATCCACAACCTGTCTCCTCCATACATCTGTGACCTCGTCTCCCGGTACTTTCCTGCACGCAACCACCGATCCTCACAAGATCTCCTTCTTTACTCCCCTCTTATCTCCTCTTCCCACAATCGCATACAAGATTTCTCTCGCGCATCACCCCTACTCTGGAACTCTCTACCACAACATATCAGACTCTCACCTACCATCGAAACCTTCAAAAAGAGCCTGAAGACCCACCTCTTCCGACAAGCCTATTGTCATGTCGGACGCTGTTCACACCACAGCATCCGGCAGGCAGAGGTAGTTCCACCTCCAGCCACTATAGCCTCAGTGGCGCCGGCCTGATCTTCAGGCTCTCGGGGGTTAATCCTGCTGGAGACCAGGTTGGATGGTTAGTCACGCCCACGGTCTTTAAATAGTCATGCTGGCCTATGGGCGTCGCCGATTATAGCTTGTGTTTCATACCAAGTGGTTCCGGTCTGGAGTGGAGGTGTTCAAGAGAGAGAGATTCATATCTGGTGTCGTATGATCCGTCGTTATCCTTTCTCCTTCCCATATTTGTGTTTAGTTGTGCCCTGTTCACATTACTGTTTATTCCTGTGTGTGTGCGGCGCAGTGCAGTTTAAGTTCTCCCTGTCTGTCATTATTTGTGTGGGAGCTTTGGTGGTGACTTCTCACTGGGTGGAGGGTGGAGGGTTAAGTGCAGGGCTGAGCAGGAGATAAGGAAAGGTCGGAGGCTCAGGCATTTGCACCTTCAGCAAAAACCCTGGGTTGAGGGTCAGACAGGGTTTCCCCTAGTAAAGGGACACCACAGGGGCCCCGGGTATTTCAGCCTTAGTTGAACTAAGCCCCCGTGACATTATAATCGGCCCACATTTTTTCAGGAGTCCATGGATCCATTAGATTCCATAACCCGCCAGTTGGCGGCGCTGTCCATACAGGTCTCCGAGTTGAATGGGGCAGTTCAGCAGCAGGGCCTGGTAGTAGCAAAGGTGCAAACGGCATCTGCAGGTATCGGTGCAGAGCCGAAGTTTCCGCTGCCAGAACGATTTTCAGGCGATCGCAGCAAATTTGTCGTATTTCGGGAGGCCTGCAAATTATACTTCCGCATGCGGCCAATATCCTCAGGTAATGAGGCCCAGCGAGTAGGGCTGGTGTTGTCATTACTGAGTGGTGACCCCCAAGCATGGGCATTTTCCTTACCACCTGACTCTGCTACATTTCATTCGGTCGATAATGTTTTTTCTGCCCTCGGGCTCATTTACGATGACCCTGACCGACTGGCTCTAGCGGAATCTAAAATCCGCGCCCTCCGCCAGGGGGAGCGCTTGGCAGAAGACTATTGTTCGGAATTTCGCCGCTGGGCTGTAGACACACAGTGGAATGACCCAGCACTGCGGAGCCAGTTTATTCATGGGGTATCAGGGAGGGTGAAACAAGCCCTCCTGATGTATGAGACTCCGGCATCATTGGAGTCTGCCATGAGTTTGGTGATACGTATTGATCGCCGTTTTCGTCAGGGGGCACAGGAGACGCTACCTCTGGGGGAAAACAGAGGTGCAGGTGTGGTTGAAGTAGATGAGACCCCTGAACCTATGCAGATTGCTGGCGTGGCACAGGTTCAGCCTCGCGCTCCGGGAGTCTGGAAGTCCGGAGCATGTTTCTACTGTGGTAAAGGAGGTCATTATGTTAACGTTTGCCCGGTACTACCTAAGAGGGTCACACCGGCGGAAAACTGTTAAGCTCAGAGGGTATGGAGGAGACCCAACTGAGCGTATGCATATCCTCCATGATGGTATCTCAATGTATGCTCCCTGCCAAGGTTATTATCGCCGGCAGAGAGCTACCTATATCAGTGTTTGTGGATAGCGGTTCTGCCACCAATCTCATAGATGAGGAGTTTGCACACACCGCCGGGTTTAAGATTGAAAAACTTCCTCACCCCATACAGGTGGTGACCATTAATGCTGTTCCCCTCCCTCAAGGGGAGATTACGGAGTTTGTGGCAGAGGTGAAACTCCACATTGGGGTCCTACATTCTGAGTCGGTTACATGTAGGGTCCTCCGTAATCTCCCAGCTCAAATGGTCCTGGGTTTTCCATGGCTGTCCAGGCACAACCCGGTAATTGATTGGAAAACTCAGGACATAGTACAATGGAGTGGTTTCTGCCAAGACAATTGCTTGGCCACATGTGTGTCCGCCGTGACGCCCAGCCTGCCGGAGGCTTTGCAGGATTTCGCGGATGTTTTCTCTGAGAAGGGTTGCTCAGAACTGCCTCCACATAGAGCCTATGACTGTGCTATTAGGTTAAAACCCGGGGCCAAATTACCTAAGGCCAGGATGTTTAATATTTCTGGTCCTGAGAGACAAGCTCTGAAAGACTACATCGCGGAGAGTCTGAGCAAAGGTCACATCCGGCCTTCGTCCTCGCCTGTAGCCGCGGGGTTTTTCTTCATTAAGAAGAAAGATGGGGGGTTACGCCCGTGTCTGGATTTCCGAGAGTTAAACCAGATTACTATCCGTGATCCCTACCCAATGCCGTTGATCCCGGATTTGTTCAACCAGGTAGCGGGGGCAAAATGGTTTTCCAAGCTGGACCTCAGGGGGGCGTATAACCTCATAAGGGTCCGTCAGGGGGATGAGTGGAAGACGGCGTTTAACACTCCTGAGGGTCATTTTGAGAGTCTGGTTATGCCGTTTGGGTTGACCACCGCGCCTGCCGTTTTCCAACATTTTATTAATGATGTCTTCGCTCATGTCCTGGGGAGATTTGTGATTGTATACCTGGATGATATCCTCATTTATTCTAGCGATCGGGACACTCATTTGGAGCATGTTAGGCAGGTGTTACAGTTGCTCCGGGAGAACCAGCTCTATGCTAAGCTGGAAAAATGTTTATTTTTTGTCCAGGAGTTGCCCTTTTTGGGATATATTGTGTCCGCAGCTGGTTTTAAAATGGACACCGCTAAGGTGCAAGCGGTGTTGCAATGGGAGAGGCCGGAGAGTCTGAAAGCACTCCAGCGGTTCCTTGGGTTTGCGAATTATTATAGGAAATTTATAAAACACTTTTCGACTGTCGCCAAACCGCTCACGGACATGACAAAGAAGGGTGCCGATCTGGCGAACTGGCCTGAGGTGGCTATACGTGCATTTGAGCGTCTGAAGAATAGTTTTGCTTCAGCCCCCATTCTGGTGCAACCAGACGTGTCTAAACCTTTTGTGGTAGAGGTTGATGCGTCGGAGGTGGGAGTGGGGGCAGTACTGTCTCAAGGCTCGTCCTTGAGCGAGATGCATCCATGCGCCTACTTCTCCAAGAAGTTGTCGCCGGCCGAACGGAATTATGATATCGGCAACAGGGAGTTGTTGGCCATCAAACTGGCTTTTGAGGAATGGCGACACTTCTTGGAGGGGGCGGCTCACCAGGTCACAGTTATCACCGACCATAAGAATCTGCTCTACCTGGAGTCGGCCAAGCGTCTGTCTCCTAGGCAGGCTCGCTGGGCATTGTTTTTTACTCGTTTCAATTTTCTTGTGACGTACCGTCCCGGGGCTAAAAACACCAAGGCGGATGCTTTGTCTAGGTGTTTTCCGGGGGGAGAACCTCGGGAAGAGCCGGTACCCATCCTCCAGAAAGGGGTAGTGGTCTCGGCTCTCACGACTGAGGTAGAGGCGGAGATTGCCGAGGCCCAAGAGGAGGTACCACCAGGACTTCCCGCCAACAAATCATTTGTACCCCTGCATCTTCGGCCTAAGGTGTT
The DNA here is from genome assembly GCF_039654945.1 of Dendrobates tinctorius. Lineage (NCBI taxonomy): Eukaryota > Metazoa > Chordata > Amphibia > Anura > Dendrobatidae > Dendrobates > Dendrobates tinctorius. Next base: position 13,304,395 of record NW_027361794.1, read on the forward strand.
GAAGGAACACCACGATTCGGTACTGGCTGGTCACCCAGGGGTGAAGGGCACCTTAGAGCTGGTATCGCGTCGTTTCTGGTGGCCCAAAATCCGGCAGGACGTGGTCTCGTACGTGGCAGCTTGCATCACGTGCGCTAGGGCTAAGTCACCCCGAACCCGTCCTGCTGGCACGCTACAGCCTCTGGGGGTACCCAATAGGCCATGGACAGAAATCTCCATGGATTTTATCACTGACTTGCCAGCCTCGGCAGGGAACACTGTCATCCTGGTGGTGGTTGACCGTTTTTCAAAGATGGCGCATTTTGTGGCGTTGTCCTCTTTGCCCAATGCTAAGACGTTGGCTCAGGTATTTGTGAAGGAGGTGGTCAGACTCCACGGAGTACCGTCTGACATAGTATCTGATAGGGGTACGCAATTTGTGGCGAGGTTTTGGAAAGCTTTTTGCTCAAGGTTGGGGATCAAGTTGTCACATTCATCGGCGTTTCATCCACAGTCTAATGGACAAACTGAGCGCATGAACCAAAATCTTGAACAGTATTTACGATGCTTTGTGTCCGACAACCAGGAGGAGTGGTCTACTTTCCTTCCTCTGGCCGAATTCGCATTAAATAATCACCGCCAAGAGTCATCAGGAGAGTCTCCATTCTTTTGTGTGTACGGTCAACATCCTCAGTTTTGTACCTTACGTCAGGGTGACTCCGGGGGTGTCCCGGAGGAGGATCAGCTAGGAGCCCAATTGTCATCAGTCTGGAGGCGGGTGAAACAGCGTTTGTTGAGCATGAGTGCCAGGTACAAACGGGTGGCTGACAGTAGACGCGTGCCAGGTCCGGACCTGTGTGTGGGTGAATGGGTGTGGTTAGCTACGAAGAACATAAAACTCAAAATCCCTTCTTTAAAACTGGGTCCAAGGTTTATTGGGCCTTTTAGGATTTCTGCCATCATTAACCCAGTAGCTTATCGGTTGGAACTTCCCGCGGTGTACAAGATACACAACGTGTTTCACAGGGCTTTATTGAAAAAGGTGGTAGGCTTGGTGGACACGACGCCGATGCCACCTCCAGTCATGGTGGATGGCGAGTTAGAGTTCGAGGTCGCCAAGGTAGTGGACTCTCGAGTAGTACGCCGTACTCTTCAGTATTTGGTGCACTGGCGGGGGTATGGTCCAGAGGAGAGGTCTTGGGTTCCAGCCTCAGACATACATGCGGATCGGCTGGTCAGTTCTTTTCACCGTCGTCATCCGGACAAGCCGGGTCCTATGAGTCTTGAGGGCCCTGGGGTCCCTCGTAGAAGACGGGGTACTGTCATGTCGGACGCTGTTCACACCACAGCATCCGGCAGGCAGAGGTAGTTCCACCTCCAGCCACTATAGCCTCAGTGGCGCCGGCCTGATCTTCAGGCTCTCGGGGGTTAATCCTGCTGGAGACCAGGTTGGATGGTTAGTCACGCCCACGGTCTTTAAATAGTCATGCTGGCCTATGGGCGTCGCCGATTATAGCTTGTGTTTCATACCAAGTGGTTCCGGTCTGGAGTGGAGGTGTTCAAGAGAGAGAGATTCATATCTGGTGTCGTATGATCCGTCGTTATCCTTTCTCCTTCCCATATTTGTGTTTAGTTGTGCCCTGTTCACATTACTGTTTATTCCTGTGTGTGTGCGGCGCAGTGCAGTTTAAGTTCTCCCTGTCTGTCATTATTTGTGTGGGAGCTTTGGTGGTGACTTCTCACTGGGTGGAGGGTGGAGGGTTAAGTGCAGGGCTGAGCAGGAGATAAGGAAAGGTCGGAGGCTCAGGCATTTGCACCTTCAGCAAAAACCCTGGGTTGAGGGTCAGACAGGGTTTCCCCTAGTAAAGGGACACCACAGGGGCCCCGGGTATTTCAGCCTTAGTTGAACTAAGCCCCCGTGACACCTATAACCTGCAGTAACCACCGATCGACCAAACCGCTGCACGACCAGCTCTACCCTCGCCTACTGTATTATCACCCATCCCTTGAAGATTGTGAGCCCTCGCGGGCAGGGTCCTCTCTCCTCCTGTACCAGTTATGACTTGTATTGTTTAAGATTATTGTACTTGTTTTTATGTATACCCCTCCTCACATGTAAAGCGCCATGGAATAAATGGCGCTATAACAATAAATAATAATAATAATAATAATAATAATAATAATAATATAGTGTGCAGGTAATACAGTGATCACCAGTAACATTATACAAAGGAGCTCTGTACACAGTATATAGTGTATAGTGTGTGTGTGGGCATGTAATACACTGTCTCACCAGTGACATCTGTAGTTGAAGTCCTTCATTTTTGCTTTACTTCAACCAGCACAGACCGCCGTCACTTCTTCCAGCCAGGACTCGTCTCTGCAAAAAATAACACGTAGTACCACCCTGCACAGTAACAAGATCCCCTTTTGTTCCCTCCATGGAAAACCATTTCCTAAAAAGTAAATTATATTACAGTAGTAATAATGTCTCTAATTGGACCCTAAAGAAATTATGTTCCCCACTTGTCACCATAAACTAATATAGCATGTTCCTCATTCTGACCCCCAAACAGTAATAAAGTCCCTCATTCTGGCCCCCTTTATTTAATAATCTCACCCAGCCTGAACCCCTATGTCCCTTGTCCAGACTGGCACCCAGATATCCATCCCGCTTCCCCAGGTATACATACTGGCCCTCATATATCCCTTGTCCTGCCTCACCATATATCTCTCCTGGACCCGCATATATATCCTGCCTGGTCCCTTGTCCTGCCCCCCCATATAGCCATCCTGGCCCCACATATATGCAACCTGCCCCCCCATATATATCCACCCTGGCCCCTCCCCATATATCTGCATCTTGGTCCCTTGCCCTGCCCCATTCATGCATAAATCTGTCTTGGGCCCCCATATATCTGCATCCTGGTCCCTTCCCCATATATGAATTCTTGCCCACTCATATATATCCATCCTGCCCCCCCTCCATATATTCATCCTGGCCACCACCTCCCCCCATATATCCATCCTGGCTGCCCTATAAATGAATCCTGGCCTGGCATTTATATACATCCGGGCCCCCGTATATATATACTGGTCCCTTGTCCTGCCCCTCCCCCATATTTCCATCCTGGCCCCATCCCCCCATAAATGCATCCTGGCCACCCCCCATATATATGCATCCAGCCCCCCCATATATATGCATCCTGGTCCCTTGTCCTGCCCCTCCCCCATATATGCATCAGGGCCCCCTCCCCCATATATCCATCCTAGCCGCTCCATATATGCATCCTGACCCACCATATATATGCATCCTGGTCCCTTGTCCTGTCCCCCATAAATCCATCCTGGCCCCCCACATATATGCATCCTGGCTCCCTCATATATCCATCCTCGCCTCTTATCCTGCCCCCATATACAGTACAGACCAAAAGTTTGGACACACCTTCTCATTCAAAGAGTTTTCTTTATTTTCATGACTATGAAAATTGTAGATTCACTCTGAAGGCATCAAAACAATGAATTAACACATGTGGAATTATATAATTAACAAAAAAAAGTGTGAAACAACTGAAAATATGTTTTATATTTTAGGTTCTTCAAAGTAGCCACCTTTTGCTTTGATTAATGCTTTGCACACTCTTGTCATTCTCTTGATGAGCTTCAAGAGGTAGTCACCGGAATTGGTTTTCACAGGTGTGCCCTGTCAGGTTTAATAAGTGGGATTTCTAGCCTTATAAATGGGGTTGGGACCATGAGTTGTGTTGTGCAGAAGTCTGGTGGATACACAGCTGATAGTCCTACTGAATAGACTGTTAGAATTTGTATTATGGCAAGAAAAAAGCAGCTGAGTAAAGAAAAACGAGTGGCCATCATTACTTTAAGAAATCAGTCAGTCTGAAAAATTGGGAAAACTTTGAAAGCGTCCCGAAGTGCAGTGGCAAAAACCATCAAGCGCTACAAAGAAACTGGCTCACATGAGGACCGCCCCAGGAAAGGAAGACCAAGAGTCACCTCTGCTGCGGAGGATAAGTTCATCCGAGTCACCAGCCTCAGAAAGGTTAACAGCAGCTCAGATTAGAGACCAGGGCAATGCCACACAGAGTTCTAGCAGCAGACATATCTCTACAACAACTGTTAAGAGGAGACTTTGTGCAGCAGGCCTTCATGATAAAATAGCTGCTAGGAAACCACTGCCGAGGAAAGGCAACAAGCAGAAGAGACTTGTTTGGGCTAAAGAACACATGGAATGGACATTAGACCAGTGGAAATCTGTGCTTTGGTCTGATGAGTCCAAATTTGAGATCTTTGGTTCCAACCACGGTGTCTTTGTGTGACACAGAAAAGGTGAACGGATGGACTCTACATGCCTTGTTCTCACCGTGAAGCATGGAGGAGGAGGTGTGATGGTGTGGGGGTGCTTTGCTGGTGACACTGTTGGGGATTTATTCAAAATTGAAGGCATACTGAACCAGCATCTTGCAGCGGCATGCTATTCCATCCGGTTTGCGTTTAGTTGTACCATCATTTATTTTTCAACAGGATAATGACCCCAAACACACCTCCAGGCTGTGTAAGGGCTATTTGACCAAGAAGGAGAGTGATGGGGTGCTACACCAGATGACCTGGCCTCCACAGTCACCAGACCTGAACCCAATCGAGATGGTTTCGGGTGAGCTGGACTGCAGAGTGAAGGCAAAAGGGCCAACAAGTGCTAAGCATCTCTGGGAACTCCTTCAAGACTGTTGGAAGACCATTTCCGGTGACTACCTCTTGAAGCTCATCAAGAGAATGCTAAGAGTGTGCAAAGCAGTAATCAAAGCAAAAGGTGGCTACTTTGAAGAACCTAGAATATACAGTAAGACATCCACTATTTTCAGTTGGTTCACACTTTTTTGTTAATTATATAATTCCACATGTGTTAATTCATAGTGTTGATGCCTTCAGGGTGAATCTACAATTTTCATAGTCATGAAAATAAAGAAAACTCTTTGAATGAGAAGGTGTGTTCAAACTTTTGGTCTGTACATATGTATACATCTGGGCCCCCGACATGTATCCATCCTGCCCCCCTCCCCGAATGGGTATCCATCCAGGCCCCTTGTCCTGCCCCTCCCCCTCATGTGTGTATCTATCCTGGCCCCTTGTCCTACCCCTGGCCCCCATGTGTATCCATGCTAGCTCCCTCCCGTACGTGTATCCATCCTGGCCTCCCCCGTACATTCATCCATTCTGGCCCCCCTGTATGTGCATTCATCTAGGAATCCCCCCTTCCCTGTATGTGCCTGCATCCAGGCCCCCCTCCCCTGTATGTGCATCCTTCCAGCCCCCCTCCATCCCCTGTATGTGCATCCCTCCAGGGCCCCCCATCCCTTGTATGTGCATCCTTCCAGCCGCCCTCCATCCCCTGTATGTGCATCCTTCCAGGGCCCCCCATCACCTGTATGTGCATCCTTCCAGGGCCCCCCATCCCCTGTATGTGCATCCTTCGAGGGCCCCCCATCCCCTGTATGTGCATCCTTCCAGCCCCCCTCCATCCCCTGTATGTGCATCCTTCCAGCCCCCCTCCATCCCCTGTATGTGCATCCTTCCAGGGCCCCCCATCCCCTGTTTGTGCATCCTTCCAGCCCCCCTCCATCTCCTGTATGTGCATCCTTCCAGCCCCCCTCCATCCCCTGTATGTGCATCCTTCCAGGGACCCCCATTCCCTGTATGTGCATCCATCCAGGGACCCCCATCCCCTGTATGTGCATCCTTCCAGCCTCCCTCCATCCCCTGTATCTGCACCCTTCCAGGGACCCCCATCCCCTGTATGTGCATCCTTCCACGGCCCCCCATCCCCTGTATGTGCATCCTTCCAGACGCCCTCCATCCCCTGTATGTGCATCCTTCCAGCCCCCCTCCATCCCCTGTATGTGCATCCTTCCAGCCCCCCTCCATCCCCTGTATGTGCATCCTTCCAGTCCCCCTCCATCCCCTGTATGTGCATCCTTCCAGCCCCCCACCATCCCCTGTATGTGCATCCTTCCAGCCCCCCCCATCCCCTGTATGTGCATCCTTCCAGGGCCCCCCATCCCCTGTATGTGCATCCTTCCAGCCGCCCTCCATCCCCTGTATGTGCATCCTTCCATGGCCCCCCATCCCCTGTATGTGCATCCTTCCATGGCCCCCCATCCCCTGTATGTGCATCCTTCCAGGGCCGCCCCATCCCCTGTATGTGCATCCATCCAGGGCCCCACATCCCCTGTATGTGCATCCTTCCAGCCCCCCATCCCCTGTATGTGCATCCCTCCAGGGCCCCCCATCCCCTGTATGGTCATCCTTCCAGGGCCCCCCCATCCCCTGGATGTGCATCCTTCCAGCCGCCCTCCATCCCCTATATGTGCATCCTTCCAGGGCCCCCCATCCCCTGTATGTGCATCCTTCCAGCCGCCCTCCATCCCCTGTATGTGCATCCTTCCAGGGCCCCCCATCCCCTGTATGTGCATCCTTCCAGCCGCCCTCCATCCCCTGTATGTGCATCCTTCCAGCCCCCTCCATCCCCTGTATGTGCATCCTTCCAGGGCCCCCATCCCCTGTATGTGCATCCTTCCAGCCCCCTCCATCCCCTGTATGTGCATCCTTCCAGGGCCCCCCATCCCCTGTATATGCATCCTTCCAGGGCCCCCCATCCCCTGTATGTGCATCCTTCCAGCCCCCTCCATCCCCTGTATGTGCATCCTTCCAGCCCCCTCCATCCCCTGTATGTGCATCCTTCCAGCCCCCCTCCATCCACAGTAAGCGCATCCTTCCAGAGCCCCCCATCCCCTGTATGTGCATCCTTCCAGCCGCCCTCCATTCCCTGTATGTGCATCCTTCCAGGGCCCCCCATCCCCTTTATGTGCATCCTTCCAGGGCCCCCATCCCCTGTATGTGCATCCTTCCAGCCCCCTCCATCCCCTGTATGTGCATCCTTCCAGGGCCCCCCATCCCCTGTATATGCATCCTTCCAGGGCCCCCCATCCCCTGTATGTGCATCCTTCCAGCCCCCTCCATCCCCTGTATGTGCATCCTTCCAGCCCCCTCCATCCCCTGTATGTGCATCCTTCCAGCCCCCCTCCATCCCCTGTAAGTGCATCCTTCCAGAGCCCCCCATCCCCTGTATGTGCATCCCTCCAGGGCCCCCCATCCCCTGTATGTGCATCCTTCCAGGGCCCCCCATCCCCTGTATGTGCATCCTTCCAGACCCCCTCCATCCCCTGTATGTGCATCCTTCCAGACCCCCTCCATCCCCTGTATGTGCATCCTTCCAGACCCCCTCCATCCCCTGTATGTGCATCCTTCCAGCCGCCCTCCATCCCCTGTATGTGCATCCTTCCAGGGCCCCCCATGCCCTGTATATGCATCCTTCCAGCCCCCTCCATCCCCTGTATGTGCATCCTTCCAGCCACCCTCCATCCCCTGTATGTGCATCCTTCCAGACCCCCTCCATCCCCTGTATGTGCATCCTTCCAGCCGCCCTCCATCCCCTGTATGTGCATCCTTCCAGGGCCCCCCATCCCCTGTATGTGCATCCTTCCAGCCCCCTCCATCCCCTGTATGTGCATCCTTCCAGCCCCCTCCATCCCCTGTATGTGCATCCTTCCAGCCCCCCTCCATCCCCTGTAAGTGCATCCTTCCAGAGCCCCCCATCCCCTGTATGTGCATCCCTCCAGGGCCCCCCATCCCCTGTATGTGCATCCTTCCAGGGCCCCCCATCCCCTGTATGTGCATCCTTCCAGCCGCCCTCCATCCCCTGTATGTGCATCCTTCCAGGGCCCCCCATCCCCTGTATGTGCATCCTTCCAGACCCCCTCCATCCCCTGTATGTGCATCCTTCCAGACCCCCTCCATCCCCTGTATGTGCATCCTTCCAGACCCCCTCCATCCCCTGTATGTGCATCCTTCCAGCCGCCCTCCATCCCCTGTATGTGCATCCTTCCAGGGCCCCCCATCCCCTGTATATGCATCCTTCCAGGGCCCCCCATCCCCTGTATGTGCATCCTTCCAGCCGCCCTCCATCCCCTGTATGTGCATCCTTCCAGGGCCCCCCATCCCCTGTATATGCATCCTTCCAGGGCCTTCCATCCCCTGTATGTGCATCCTTCCAGCCCCCTCCATCCCCTGTATGTGCATCCTTCCAGGGCCCCCCATCCCCTGTATGTGCATCCTTCCAGCCGCCCTCCATCCCCTGTATGTGCATCCTTCCAGCCCCCTCCATCCCCTGTATGTGCATCCTTCCAGGGCCCCCCATCCCCTGTATGTGCATCCTTCCAGCCCCCTCCATCCCCTGTATGTGCATCCTTCCAGCCCCCCTCCATCCCCTGTAAGTGCATCCTTCCAGAGCCCCCCATCCCCTGTATGTGCATCCTTCCAGCCGCCCTCCATTCCCTGTATGTGCATCCTTCCAGGGCCCCCCATCCCCTGTATGTGCATCCTTCCAGGGCCCCCCATCCCCTGTATGTGCATCCTTCCAGCCCCCTCCATCCCCTGTATGTGCATCCTTCCAGGGCCCCCCATCCCCTGTATATGCATCCTTCCAGGGCCCCCCATCCCCTGTATGTGCATCCTTCCAGCCCCCTCCATCCCCTGTATGTGCATCCTTCCAGCCCCCCTCCATCCCCCGTAAGTGCATCCTTCCAGAGCCCCCCATCCCCTGTATGTGCATCCTTCTAGCCGCCCTCCATTCCCTGTATGTGCATCCTTCCAGGGCCCCCCATCCCCTGTATGTGCATCCTTCCAGGGCCCCCCATCCCCTGTATGTGCATCCTTCCAGCCCCCTCCATCCCCTGTATGTGCATCCTTCCAGGGCCCCCCATCCCCTGTATATGCATCCTTCCAGGGCCCCCCATCCCCTGTATGTGCATCCTTCCAGCCCCCTCCATCCCCTGTATGTGCATCTTTCCAGCCCCCTCCATCCCCTGTATGTGCATCCTTCCAGCCCCCCTCCATCCCCTGTAAGTGCATCCTTCCAGAGCCCCCCATCCCCTGTATGTGCATCCTTCCAGCCGCCCTCCATTCCCTGTATGTGCATCCTTCCAGGGCCCCCCATCCCCTGTATGTGCATCCTTCCAGGGCCCCCCATCCCCTGTATGTGCATCCTTCCAGCCCCCTCCATCCCCTGTATGTGCATCCTTCCAGGGCCCCCCATCCCCTGTATGTGCATCCTTCCAGCCCCCTCCATCCCCTGTATGTGCATCCTTCCAGGGCCCCCCATCCCCTGTATGTGCATCCCTCCAGGGCCACCCATCCCCTGTATGTGCATCCTTCCAGGGCCCCCCATCCCCTGTATGTGCATCCTTCCAGCCGCCCTCCATCCCCTGTATGTGCATCCTTCCAGGGCCCCCCATCCCCTGTATGTGCATCCTTCCAGCCCCCCTCCATCCCCTGTATGTGCATCCTTCCAGACCCCCTCCATCCCCTGTATGTGCATCCTTCCAGACCCCCTCCATCCCCTGTATGTGCATCCTTCCAGCCCCCTCCATCCCCTGTATGTGCATCCTTCCAGCCCCCTCCATCCCCTGTATGTGCATCCTTCCAGCCCCCCTCCATCCCCTGTAAGTGCATCCTTCCAGAGCCCCCCATCCCCTGTATGTGCATCCTTCCAGCCGCCCTCCATTCCCTGTATGTGCATCCTTCCAGGGCCCCCCATCCCCTGTATGTGCATCCTTCCAGGGCCCCCCATCCCCTGTATGTGCATCCTTCCAGCCCCCTCCATCCCCTGTATGTGCATCCTTCCAGGGCCCCCCATCCCCTGTATGTGCATCCTTCCAGCCCCCTCCATCCCCTGTATGTGCATCCTTCCAGGGCCCCCCATCCCCTGTATGTGCATCCTTCCAGCCACCCTCCATCCACTGTATGTGCATCCTTCCAGGGCCCCCCATCCCCTGTATGTGCATCCTTCCAGCCCCCTCCATCCCCTGTATGTGCATCCTTCCAGGGCCCCCCATCCCCTGTATGTGCATCCTTCCAGCCCCCTCCATCCCCTGTATGTGCATCCTTCCAGGGCCCCCCATCCCCTGTATGTGCATCCCTCCAGGGCCACCCATCCCCTGTATGTGCATCCTTCCAGGGCCCCCCATCCCCTGTATGTGCATCCTTCCAGCCGCCCCCCATCCCCTGTATGTGCATCCTTCCAGGGCCCCCCATCCCCTGTATGTGCATCCCTCCAGCCGCCCTCCATCCCCTGTATGTGCATCCTTCCAGGGCCCCCCATCCCCTGTATGTGCATCCCTCCAGCCGCCCTCCATCCCCTGTATGTGCATCCTTCCAGGGCCCCTCCATCCCCTGTATGTGCATCCTTCCAGGGCCCCCCATCCCCTGTATGTGCATCCTTCCAGCCACCCTCCATCCCCTGTATGTGCATCCTTCCAGGGCCCCCCATCCCCTGTATGTGCATCCTTCCAGCCCCCTCCATCCCCTGTATGTGCATCCTTCCAGGGCCCCCCATCCCCTGTATGTGCATCCTTCCAGCCCCCTCCATCCCCTGTATGTGCATCCTTCCAGGGCCCCCCATCCCCTGTATGTGCATCCCTCCAGGGCCACCCATCCCCTGTATGTGCATCCTTCCAGGGCCCCCCATCCCCTGTATGTGCATCCTTCCAGCCGCCCCCCATCCCCTGTATGTGCATCCTTCCAGGGCCCCCCATCCCCTGTATGTGCATCCCTCCAGCCGCCCTCCATCCCCTGTATGTGCATCCTTCCAGGGCCCCCAATCCACTGTATGTGCATCCTTTCAGCCCCCCTCCATCCCCTGTATGTGCATCCTTCCAGCCGCCCTCCATCCCCTGTATGTGCATCCTTCCAGACCCCCTCCATCCCCTGTATGTGCATCCTTCCAGCCCCCCTCCATCCCCTGTATGTGCATCCTTCCAGGGCCCCCCATCCCCTGTATGTGCATCTTTACAGCTCCCCTCCATCCCCTGTATGTGCATCCTTCCAGCCCCCTCCATCCCCTGTATGTGCATCCTTCCAGCCCCCATCCATCCCCTGTATGTGCATCCTTCCAACCCCCCACCATCCCCTGTATGTGCATCCATCCAGGGCCCCCCATCCCCTGTATGTGCATCCTTCCTGCCCCCCTCCATCCCCTGTATGTGCATTCTTCCAGGGCCCCCCTTCCCCTGTATGTGCATCCCTCCAGGGCCCTCCATCCCCTGTATGTGCATCCTTCCAGGGCCCCCCATCCCCTGTATGTGCATCCTTCCAGTCCCCCTCCATCCCCTGTATGTGCATCCTTCCAGCCCCCTCCATCCCCTGTATGTGCATCCTTCCAGGGCCCCCCTTCCCCTGTATGTGCATCCCTCCAGGGCCCCCCATCCCCTGTATGTGCATCCTTCTAGGGCCCCCCATCCCCTGTATGTTCATCCTTCCAGGGCCCCCCATCCCCTGTATGTGCATCCAGCCAGGGCTCCCCATCCCCTGTATGTGCATTCTTCCAGGGCCCCCCATCCCCTGTATGTGCATCCTTCCAGGCTCCCCCCTGTATGAGCATACATCCGGCCCCCACATCCCCTCTATGGGCATCGAACCAGCCCCCCCCCGTTATGTGCATCCATCCAGGCCCCCCTCGTTATGTGCATCCATCCAGGCCCCCCGTTATGTGCATCCATCCAGGCCCCCCCTGCTATGTGCATCCTTCCAGGCCCCCCCGTTATGTGCATCCATCCAGGCCCCCCCCCGTTTTGTGCATCCATCCAGGGCCCCTCCCGTTATGTGCATCCATCCAGGCCCCCCCCCCGTTATGTGCATCCATCTAGGCCCCCCCGTTATGTGCATCCTTCCGGGCCCCCCCGTTATGTGCATCCTTCCAGGCCCCCCCCGTTATGTGCATCCTTCCAGGTCCCCCCGTTATTTGTATCCATGCAGGACCCCCCATTATGTGCATCCATGCAGGACCCCCCCCGTTATGTGCATCCTTCCAGGGCCCCCCTTATGTGCATCCGTCCAGGGCCCCCCCCCGTTATGTGCATCCTTCCAGGCCCCCCCCTGTTATGTGCATCCTTCCAGACCCCCCGTTATTTGCATCCATGCAGCCCCCCCGTTATGTGCATCCTTCCATGGCCCCCCATTATGTGCATCCTTACAGGCCCCCCCCTGTTATGTGCATCCTTCAGGGCCCCCCCGTTATTAGCATCTATGCAGGCCCCCCCCCTTATGTGCATCCATCCAGGGCCCCCCCGTTATGTGCATCCATCCAAGCCCCCCCCGTTATTTGCTTCCTTCCACCCCCCATCCCCTGTATGTGCATCCATCCAGGCCCCCCGTTATGTGCATCCGTCCAGACCCCCCCCGTTATGTGCATCCTTCCAGGGCCCCCCCTCCCCATTATTTGCATCCATGCAGGACCCCCCCATTATGTGCATCCTTCCAGGGCCCCCCCCACTCATGTGCATCCTTCCAGGGCCCCCCCGTTATGTGCATCCTTCCAGGCCCCCCCCGTTATGTGCATCCTTCCAGGGCCCCCCCCCGTTATGTGCATCCTTCCAGGCCTCCCTTCATCCCCTGTATGTGCACCCTTCCAGGGACCCCCATCCCCTGTATGTGCATCCTTCCAGCCTCCCTCCATCCCCTGTATGTGCATCCTTCCAGACCCCCTCCATCCCCTGTATGTGCATCCTTCCAGCCGCTCTCCATTCCCTGTATGTGCATCATTCCAGCCCCCCTCCATCCCCTGTATGTGCATCCTTCCAGCCCCCCACCATCCCCTGTATGTGCATAATTCCAGGGCCCCCCATCCCCTGTATGTGCATCCTTCCAGCCGCCCTCCATCCCCTGTATGTGCATCCTTCCACCCCCCCTCCATCCCCTGTATGTGCATCCCTCCAGCCCCCCCCATCCCCTGTATGTGCATCCTTCCAGCCGCCCTCCATCCCCTGTATGTGCATCCTTCCACCCCCCCTCCATTCCCTGTATGTGCATCATTCCAGCCCCCCTCCATCCCCTGTATGTGCATCCTTCCAGCCCCCCACCATCCCCTGTATGTGCATAATTCCAGGGCCCCCCATCCCCTGTATGTGCATCCTTCCAGCCGCCCTCCATCCCCTGTATGTGCATCCTTCCAGCCCTCCTCCATCCCCTGTATGTGCATCCTTCCAGCCCCCCCCATCCCCTGTATGTGCATCCTTCCAGCCGCCCTCCATCCCCTGTATGTGCATCCTTCCACCCCCCCTCCATCCCCTGTATGTGCATCCTTCCAGCCCCCCACCATCCCCTGTATGTGCATCCTTCCAGCCCCCCCCATCCCCTGTATGTGCATCCTTCCATGGCCCCCCATCCCCTGTATGTGCATCCTTCCAGGGCCCCCCATCCCCTGTATGTGCATCCATCCAGGGCCCCCCATCCCCTGTATGTGCATCCTTCCAGCCCCCCATCCCCTGTATGTGCATCCTTCCAGCCCCCCCCATCCCGTGTATGTGCATCCCTCCACGGCCCCCCATCCCCTGTATGTGCATCCTTCCAGGGCCCCCCATTCCCTGTTTGTGCATCCTTCCAGCCGCCCTCCATCCCCTGTATGTGCATCCTTCTAGGGCCCCCCATCCCCTGTATATGCATCCTTCCAGGGCCCCCCATCCCCTGTATGTGCATCCTTCCAGCCCCCCTCCATCCCCTGTATGTGCATCCTTCCAGCCCCCCTCCATCCCCTGTATGTGCATCCTTCCAGCCGCCCTCCATACCCTGTAAGTGCATCCTTCCAGCCCCCCACCATCCCCTGTATGTGCATCCTTCCAGGGCCCCCCATCCCCTGTATGTGCATCCTTCCAGCCGCCCTCCCATCCCCTGTATGTGCATCCTTCCAGGGCACCCCATCCCCTGTATGTGCATCCTTCCAGGGCCCCCCATCCCCTGTATGTGCATCCTTCCAGCCCCCTCCATCCCCTGTATGTGCATCCTTCCAGGGCCCCCCATCCCCTGTATGTGCATCCATCCAGCCGCCCTCTATCCCCTGTATGTGCATCCTTCCAGGGCCCCCCATCCCCTGTATGTGCATCCTTCCAGGGCCCCCCATCCCCTGTATGTGCATCCTTCCAGGGCCCCCCATCCCCTATAAGTGCATCCTTCCAGCCCCCCACCATCCCCTGTATGTGCATCCTTCCAGGGCCCCCCATCCCCTGTATGTGCATCCTTCCAGCCGCCCTCCATCCCCTGTATGTGCATCCTTCCAGGGCCCCCCATCCCCTGTATGTGCATCCTTCCAGGGCCCCCCATCCCCTGTATGTGCATCCTTCCAGCCCCCTCCATCCCCTGTATGTGCATCCTTCCAGGGCCCCCCATCCCCTGTATGTGCATCCTTCCAGGGCCCCCCATCCCCTGTATGTGCATCCATCCAGCCGCCCTCTATCCCCTGTATGTGCATCCTTCCAGGGCCCCCCATCCCCTGTATGTGCATCCTTCCAGCCCCCTCCATCCCCTGTATGTGCATCCTTCCAGGGCCCCCCATCCCCTGTATGTGCATCCTTCCAGCCGCCCTCCATCTCCTGTATGTGCTTCCTTCCAGGGCCCCCATCCCCTGTATGTGCATACTTCCAGGGCCCCCAATCCACTGTATGTGCATCCTTTCAGCCCCCCTCCATCCCCTGTAGGTGCACCCTTCCAGGGCCCCCCATTCCCTGTATGTGCATCCTTCCAGCCCCCCTCCATCCCGTGTATGTGCACCCTTCCAGGGCCCCCCATCCCCTGTATGTGCATCCTTCCAGCCCCCCCCTTCCCCTGTATGTGCATCCTTCCAGCCGCCCTCCATCCCCTGTATGTGCATCCTTCCAGGGCCCCCCATCCCCTGTATGTGCATCCTTCCACGGCCCCCCATCCCCTGTATGTGCATCCTTCCAGCCTCCCTCCATCCCCTGTATGTGCATCCTTCCAGCCCCCCTCCATCCCCTGTATGTGCATCCTTCCAGCCGCCCTCCATCCCCTGTATGTGCATCCTTCCAGCCCCCCTCCATCCCCTGTATGTGCATCCTTCCAGCCCCCCTCCATCCCCTGTATGTGCATCCTTCCAACCCCCCACCATCCCCTGTATGTGCATCCATCCAGGGCCCCCCATCCCCTGTATGTGCATCCTTCCTGCCCCCCTCCATCCCCTGTATGTGCATCCTTCCAGGGCCCCCCATCCCCTGTATGTGCATCCTTCCAGGGCCCCCCATCCCCTGTATGTGCATCCTTCCAGGGCCCCCCATCCCCTGTATGTGCATCCATCCAGGGCCCCCAATCCCCTGTATGTGCATCCTTCCAGCCCCCTCCATCCCCTGTATGTGCATCCTTCCAGACCCCCCTTCCCCTGTATGTGCATCCCTCCAGGGCCCCCCATCCCCTGTATGTGCATCCTTCTAGGGCCCCCCATCCCCTGTATGTGCATCCTTCCAGTCCCCCTCCATCCCCTGTATGTGCATCCATCCAGGGCCCCCCATCCCCTGTATGTGCATCCTTCCAGGGCCCCCCCATCCCCTGTATGTGCATCCTTCCAGGGCCCCCCATCCCCTGTATGTGCATCCAGCCAGGGCTCCCCATCCCCTGTATGTGCATTCTTCCAGGGCCCCCCATCCCCTGTATGTGCATCCTTCCAGGCTCCCCTCTGTATGGGCATCCATCCAGCCCCCCCATCCCCTGTATGGGCATCCAACCAGGCCCCCCCCTGTATCTGCATCCATCCACCCTCCTTCCCCTGTATGTGCATCCATCCACCCTCCTTCCCCTGTATGTGCATCCATCCAGGCCCCCCCCGTTATGTGCATCCATCCAGGCCCCCCTCGTTATGTGCATCCATCCAGGCCCCCCCGTTATGTGCATACATCCAGGCCCCCCTCGTTATGTGCATCCGTCCAGGCCCCCCGTTATGTGCATCCATCCAGGCCCCCCCTGTTATGTGCATCCTTCCAGGGCCCCCCCGTTATGTGCATCCATCCAGGCCCCCCCCGTTTTGTGCATCCATCCAGGGCCCCTCCCGTTATGTGCATCCATCCAGGCCCCCCCCGTTATGTGCATCCATCTAGGCCTCCCCGTTATGTGCATCCTTCCGGGCCCCCCCGTTATGTGCATCCTTCCAGGCCCCCCCCCCGTTATGTGCATCCTTCCAGGTCCCCCCCGTTATTTGTATCCATGCAGGACCCCCCATTATGTGCATCCATGCAGGACCCCCCCGTTATGTGCATCCTTCCAGGGCCCCCCCTTATGTGCATCCTTCCAGGCCCCCCCCTGTTATGTTCATCCTTCCAGACCCCCCGTTATTTGCATCCATGCAGCCACCCCCGTTATGTGTATCCTTCCATGGCCCCCCATTATGTGCATCCTTACAGGCCCCCCCTGTTATGTGCATCCTTCAGGGCCCCCCCGTTATTAGCATCCATGCAGGCCCCCCCCTTATGTGCATCCATCCAAGCCCCCCTGTTTTGTGCATCCATCCAAGCCCCCCCCGTTATTTGCTTCATTCCACCCCCATCCCCTGTATGTGCATCCATCCAGGCCCCCCCCCGTTATGTGCATCCATCCAGGCCCCCCGTTATGTGCATCCATGCAGGCCCCCCCGTTATGTGTATCCTTCCGGCCCCCCCCGTTATGTGCATCCGTCCAGACCCCCCCCCGTTATGTGCATCCTTCCAGGGCCCCCCTCCCCATTATTTGCATCCATGCAAGACCCCCCCATTATGTGCATCCTTCCAGGGCCCCCCCACTCATGTGCATCCTTCCAGGGCCCCCCCGTTATGTGCATCCTTCCAGGCCCCCCCGTTATGTGCATCCTTCCAGGGCCCCCCCCAGTTATGTGCATCCTTCCAGGCCTCCCCCGTTATGTGCATCCTTCCAGGGCCCCCCCGTTATTTGCATCCATGCAGGCCCCCCCTTATGTGCATCCATGCAGCCCCCCCGTTATGTGCATCCTTCCAGGCCCCCTCCATTATGTGCATCCTTCCAGGCCCCCCCCATTATGTGCATCCTTCCAGGGGCCCCCCTCACTCCGGAGAGAGAGAGAAGAAAAAAAAATCTTTCACTCTTACATGCCTGCGCTCTCAGCGGTGGCACTGGCGTCCTCCTCCTCCTCTGCAGGTCGGCGGCCGGCGCGCTCATTGCAAAATGGCCGCCGACATAGCAGAGGCCAGCGGTGGATGTGTGCACCCTTCGCATGAAACTGATGTCATACGCCGGGCGCACACATGCCACTATCAATCGGGACGCGTGCTGCAGCGGTTCAGGTAATAAACGCTGCGTGCTCGCTCCCCTGCGCTTTTAAAGGGCCCGCGTCCTTTTTTTTTCTTTTTTTTCTTCTTCTCCTCTGGCTGGCTCCTTCCCACAGCCAAGGGGAGTGCCTACCGGGGGATTTCCTGGTACCCCGCCAGGCCAGACCGAGCCTGTATATACTGTCACCAGAGCTGTATACTGTATAGGATAGGCATCCCCGTCCTGAGCTATATGCAGTATATGTGGGCATCCCTGACCTAGGCTATATACGGTACACTGGGGTCTGCTGTATACTGTTATTCTACTGTAAAGTAAAAAAGGGGAGAAGTCAGCGCTGCTTGTGGTCAGAACGCAATACATAAACTGCATATGCACATATTAATTTCTAACTGTATTTCAAAATGAGACACTTGTGCACCTGTGTCTGGGCCTGTATCACCCTTCATCTGTGATTGCTGGTCAGGAGAGTGTGGAGGTTAAACCTGAAATGTCTGTCTGGACCTGGTTGGCCTTCATCTGCGCTCACCTTTCTGGCTTCATGGGAGTGATTCAGAAATGCTTCAGGTGTAGTGTGCATTTAATGTGGTCTTGCTTTTAATACTTTTAGGAGGCCGCAATGGCACAGCGAATATAAAAAACGTAGAGTAGGACATATGAGAATGCCTTGGCGCGGCGGGGTTGCTCAAAGGATTGATCAATTTTTTGCTAAATGTCTCATTTTGAAATACAGTTAGAAATCAATATGTGCATGTGCACTTTATGTATTGCGTTCTGACCACAAGCAGCGCTGGCTTCTCCCCTTTTTTTTTACTTGTTATTCTACTGTACCTATACTGTATACTGGGGTCTGCTGTGCTTGTGCTACATGCTGGGGGGATGGGCTCCTGTACCCTTCACTATATACGGGGGGTGGGGGGGCTCAAACAACCTGTGACAGGACGAGTGTCTCCGGGCAACTTTTTCTTCTCATCTGTGCCCATGCTAGGTGGAGACCATGGCTTCAAAAGCGCACCTGCAACGGGGAAGTCGTTAAGAAGTGTATGGCATGTGGGGTATTTGCAGGGTGTTGTGGGCTGCACAGGCAACACATGGGGGCTCCAGAAGATTTGGAAAGCAGTAGATCTACAACTACAGCAGCAGGATCACATGATATGCTGATAGTTGTAGTTCCACAAGTGCTGTAGAGCTACAGGTTGTACATCCTGAGCTATTCTTTACTCCTTCCAGCTTTGCCATCCGCTCATGATGTTATGGCCGCTGATCATGCCCCCATTGTCATGGAGGATGCACAGCGCGGCCCCTGATGAGCCGGGACCAGATGGAAGACTGCAGAAGATCAGAAGAGATGACGCTCCAGCGGCAAGAGGAGGGAAGAGGAGCAGAAAGGCATCTACGGCAACAGGATTCGTTTTCCACAGTCCTCGTTCTAGGTCTTTGCCTGTACAGTGAGGTCTCATGTTACCCCTGTATAAGGATCTACAGTAGTGACGCAGTGTAGACTGTTATTCAGCATTGCTGTTTCCTAAGATTGTCAGCTCTTGTGATCAGGCCCCTGCTCCTCACTCCGGTCTCTCCTGTACAGTGAGGCCTAATTATACACCTCCTCCACATCATTCCAGTCCTCTCCGTCTTACCCTCCCCCCCGAATAGGGCAATTATTCTGTGCAGATTAGCGCAGAACAGATAGCACAGATTTGCAACTGACAGAGGGTTCATGTACACACGGCTCCGCTTCAAACACCTCGTACACACATGGCTCCGCTACGTACACCTCGTACACAAGCGGCTCTGCTCCGCACACCTTGCAAATACGCGGCTCCACTCCGTACACCTCGTACACACACGGCTCCGCTCCGTACACCTCGTACACACACGGCTCTGCTCCGTACACCTCGAACACACGCGGCTCCGCTCTGTACACCTCGAACACACGCGGCCCCGCTCCGTACATCTCGTACACACATGGCTCCATTCCGTACACCTCGTACACATGCGGCTCCGCTCTGTACACCTCGCACACACACAGTTCAGCTCCGTACTCCTTGTACACATGCGGCTCAGCTCCGTACTCCTCGTACACACGCGGTTCAGCTCCGTACTCCTCGTACACACGCGGCTCCGCTCCGTACGCCTCCTACACGCGCGGCTCAGCTCCGTACGCCTCTTACACCCGGGGCTCAGCTCCATACACACGCGGCTCAGCTCCGTACGCCTCGTACACATGTAGCTCAGCTTCGTACACCTCGTACACATGCGACTCAGCTCCGTACACACACGGCTCAGCTCCATACACCTCGTACACATGCTGCTCAGCTCCGTACACACGCAGCTCAGCTCCATACACCTCGTACACACGCGGCTCCACTCCGTACACCTCGCACACACACGGCTCCACTCCGTAGACCTCGTACACACACACGGCTCCGCTCCGTACACCTCGTACACACGGCTCTGCTATGTACACCTCGTAGACACGCAGCTCCGCTACGTACACCTCGTACACACGCAGCTCAGCACCATACTCCTCGTACACACGTGGCTCAGCTTCGTACACCTCGTACACACGCGGCTCAGCTCCGTACACACGCGGCTCAGCTCCATACACCTCGTACACACACACACGGCTCCATTCCGTACACCTCGTACACACACACGGCTCCGCTCCGTACACCTCGTACACACGGCTCTGCTATGTACACCTCGTAGACACGCAGCTCCGCTCCGTACACCTCGCACACACGCAGCTCAGCGCCATACCCCTCGTACACACACGGCTCTGCTCCGTACGTCTCGTAAACACGTGGCTCAGCTCCATATGCCTCGCACACACGCAGCTCTGCTCTGTACACCTCGTACACACACACGGCTCCGCTCCGTACACCTCGTACACAAGCAGCTTCGCTCCGCACACTGTTATGATTGAGTCACCGTAGGAGGCAGACACCAAAATAGAAGCTACGTCCAGAAAACCAGAGAAGTTGGCAACTATCAGATTGCAGACCCCTGAACCTATCAACACAACTAGCAGTAGCCGTGGGGGGTTCCTACGATGCCCTAGACCCCTCGATCACAGCCGGAGAGATAAATAGCCTAAAGACAGAAAAGGAAATCTAAACTGCCCCAGAGCAGACCCCAAAGTAAAAGGCAGCCCCCAACATATAATGACGGTGAAGCAAGATGAAAAAACACTCACACAGATAGAAAGATAGGCTGAGCAAATGATGGGGCCCAAGCTAACTACACAGAACAGGAAAGGAAGGTTGCTGTCTGCAATCTGCCAAAACCCTATCAAAGACATAAGCCAACAAGCTGATATGAAAAAAGACCCTGAAACAGCTAGGCTTCAAAAACTAAATCAGCACTCAGGTATTTTCAAAAGACAGAGCTGAAGGAATTCAGCACACCCCAGCAGGGAATGGCAGAAATCCAGAAAAACAAGGCAAAACAAAGTCAAAGGACAAATGTAAAAAGCCGAGCAGAAAACTTAGCTTTAGAAGAGCAGGAATTCAGACTGGTCTCCAAGGATCCCACAGAGAAATCACCCGCAGGGCAGAAGGGCGTCGGCAGCCTTATATCCAGTCCGTAACTCCACTCAGCCAGTCATCATCATCAGGCCCAGGTGTTTGATAATCAGGCTCACTACCTTTCTTCACCAGAAGAGGGAGCTCCTCGGGCCTCAGTAGTGAAGGGGAAAATGAACTCACAACAGTACCTCCCCCTTGAGGAGGGGTCACCGAACCCTCAACCACGCCACCAGGGCGATCAGGGTGAGCCCGATGAAAGGCACGCACCAATCTTTTGGCATGAATATCAGAGGCAGAGACCCAGGAATTATCCTCCTGACCATAACCCTTCCCCTTAACCAAATACTGGAGTCTCCGTCTAGCCAGACGGGAATCCAGTACTTTCTCCACCTCATATTCCATGTTATCTTCAACCAATACAGGGTCTGGAGGTGCCACCCCCGGAACAACACGTTCAACAAACCTCTTCAACAAAGATTTATGGAACACATTATGGATTTTAAATGTGACAGGAAGAGCCAAACGAAAAGAGACCGGATTAATAATCTCCACAATCTTGTAAGGTCCAATAAATCTAGGCTTAAACTTAAGAGAAGCCACCTTCATAGCAATATTATTTGATGATAACCACACCATATCACCAACCTTAAACTGGGGACCAATGGTCCTATGTCGGTTGGAAAACCGCTGGGCCTTTTCCTGGGAGAGAGATAACTTATCCACCACTTGGTCCCAGATCTGGTGCATTCTCTCCACCACAGTGTCAACACCTGGGCAGGCAGAGGGCTCCACCTGCCCTGAAGAAAATCGAGGATGAAACCCAAAGTTACAAAAAAAGGTGACATCAAAGTGGCAGAACTAGCTCTATTATTTAGAGCAAATTCGGCCAAGGGCAAAAATGAAACCCAATCATCCTGATCAGCAGAAATAAAACATCTCAAATATGACTCCAAGGTCTGGTTTGTTCTCTCTGTCTGCCCATTGGTCTGAGGGTGAAAAGCAGAGGAGAAGGACAACTGAATTCCCAGCTTGGAACAGAAAGTTCTCCAAAATCTAGACACAAACTGGACTCCTCTGTCAGACACAATGTTCTCAGGAATCCCGTGCAAGCGAACCACCTGTTGTAAAAACAGGGGCACCAACTCAGAGGAAGACGGCAACTTAGGGAGTGGTACAAGATGAACCATCTTAGAGAACCTATCACAAATCACCCAAATAACAGTCATCCTTTGAGAGACAGGCATATCAGAGATGAAATCCATTGAAATATGGGTCCATGGCCTCTTGGGGACAGGCAAAGGCATCAACAACCCACTAGAGCGAGAACACGATTTAGACCGGGAGCACGTCCCACAGGACTGCACAAAATTCCTGACATCACGAGACAAGGAGGGCCACCAAAAAGACCGACTCACCAGATCTCTAGTACCAAAAATACCTGGATGACCAGCCAAAGCAGAGCAATGAACTTCAGACATCACTCTCTTCTTCCACTGGTCAGGAACATACAACTTTCCACTGGGACAACGCTCAGGTTTGTCCTCGTGGAACTCTTCCAGAGCACGTCTCAAATCGGGCGAGATGGCAGAAAGAACTACCCCTTCACCTAAGATGGTAGCAGGCTTGGTCACCACAGGAGAATCAGCAAAGAAGCTCCTAGAGAGGGCATCTGCCTTGACATTCTTAGTTCCGGGAAGAAAAGAAACCACAAAATCAAAACGTGTAAAAAACAAGGCCCACCTAGCCTGTCTAGGGTTCAAGCGCTTAGCCGACTCTAGGTAAATCAAATTCTTGTGGTCAGTGAGGACCACGACTTGATGCTTAGCTCCCTCCAACCAATGTCTCCACTCCTCAAATGCCCATTTCATGGCCAACAGTTCCCGATTCCCCACATCATAGTTACGTTCAGATGGAGAGAACTTTCGGGAAAAGAAAGCACAGGGATTCATTTTAGATGTTACAGGATCCTTTTGGGACAAAACAGCTCCTGCACCAATCTCAGAAGCATCCACCTCTACCTGGAATGGAAGTGAGACATCAGGTTGCCGCAAAACCAGGGCGGAGGTGAATCTTCGCTTCAGCTCCTGAAAGGAAGAAACAGCCTCCGGAGACCAATTTAACACATCAGCACCCTTCTTAGTCAAATCAGTCAATGGCTTGGCAATACTAGAAAATTTTGCTATAAATTTCCGATAAAAATTAGCAAAACCCAAAAACTTCTGGAGGGCCTTCAAAGAAGTGGGCTGAACCCAATCGTAAATGGCCTGTACCTTGGCCGGGTCCATTTCAATAGTTGACGGGGACAAAATAAATCCCAAAAAAGAAATCCTCTGTACTCCAAAAAGGCATTTAGATCCTTTGACATACAGGGAATTCTCCCTCAAGATCCGGAACACAGTCCGAATATGTTCCACATGAGAATCCCAATCCTTGGAGAAGATCAAAATATCATCCAGATAGATAATCAAAAATTTATCGACAAAATCTCGGAAAATATCGTTCATGAAGCACTGGAAGACAGAAGGGGCATTAGTGAGCCGAAAAGGCATCACCAGGTACTCAAAATGTCCCTCCGGAGTATTAAACGCCGTCTTCCATTCATCCCCATGCTTAATGCGAATAAGATTATACGCCCCCCTGAGGTCAAGCTTGGTAAACCAGCAAGCACCTTTAACTCTGGAGAATAGATCAGAAATCAGGGGTAACGGATACTGATATTTAACAGTAATTTTGTTGAGGGCACGATAATCAATACAAGGTCTTAATGATCCATCCTTTTTGGCTACAAAAAAAAACCCGGCACCTAAGGGTGACGAGGATGGTCTAATATGACCCTTCGTGCTTGGGTACAGATAAAATGAAGAGCCGACCCTTGGGAAATTTACACCCCGGGCTCAGTTCAATTGCACAGTCATAACTCCTATGAGGAGGCAGAGACGCAGACTCATTCTCACTAAATACATCATAAAAGTCCGCCAAATAATCAGGAACATCATGCGACTGAGGAGAGGTGGAAAACACCGGAGCCTCACTAAAGGCACACCGACAACCTCAACTCACCACAGACACAGATTTCCAATCCAAAACTGGATTATGAATTTGTAACCAGGGAAACCCCAGAACAATAGTATCATGCAGATTATGCAACACCAAAAATCTGTAATTTTCTTGATGGTCTGGGGCGACCCGCATTACCACCTGGGTCCAAAACTGAGGTTTATTTTTAGCCAAAGGAGTAGCATCAATCCCCCTCAAAGGGATAAGCGTCTGCAGAGGTGTCATCGGAAATCCACAACGTTTAGCAAAATCCAAGTCCATTAGGTTTAGGGCTGCTCCCAAATCCACAAAAGCCTTGGCGGAAAATGTGGACAGGGAGCAGATGAGAGTAATAGCCAGAAGAAACTTAGGTTGAACACCACCAACAGAAAATGTGTGTGCAAAGCGTTTCTCTCATTTAGGACAGACAGAAATAATATGCGAGGCATCTCCACAGAAAAAACACAACTTATTACGCCTTCTGAACTCCTGACGCTGCTCTCTGGAGAAAACTCTATCACATTGCATAGGTTCAGACGTTTGTTCAACAGGTGGCAACACCTCTCGTGCAGCTTTGCGTTCGCGCAAACGCCGATCAACCTGAATGGCTAATGACATAGAATCGTCAAGACCAGAGGGAACAGGAAATCCCACCATAGTATCTTTTACGGCTTCTGACAACACCTTCTGAAAGAGAGCAGCCAAGGCATTATCATTCCAGGTAGTAAGTACTGCCCACTTTCGGAATTTTTGACAGTACAATTCTGCAGAATCTCGACCCTGGTTCAATGCCAGCAGGGTCTTTTCAGCCTGATCAATGGCTGTGACATCGGCAGCCGTGCCCGCCAATGCCCCTTCAGCGGCGGTGCCCGCCGCAGCGTCCCCTCACCTGCGCCCTCCTGTCCACGCGCACTTCCGCTCTGCTCCCCGCTCTGCTGCGGGTAACCGTGCCGGCCTTAGGCCGCGCACGCGCGTTCCCCCGCTCTCTTCTGCTAGTAGGGGGCGTCGCTGAGGGGCGGGTCTGTAGGACGTACTTCCGGGTTCTGGATATATCAGGCGTCCGCTCTATTCTGAGGGCGCCTGGTGATTGTGTGTGACTTCCTGCACCCATCGGCCCATACCTACTCTAGTGAATCCTGCCTATCCTTTGGCTGTTTTCCCTGTGTGCTCTGTGGCCTGCTCCACTTCCGTCTGTCTGTCTCTGCCCTGTTCCCCCTCTCTGATCCCTCCCCTGTGGACTCCTGGCCAGTATTCTCCGCTATCCCATCCTGCTATCCTTGTTCTGCCTGCCTGTCCATCGAGCCGTCCCTCCTGGCACCGGCTGTCGCGGTTCTGCCCCCTGCGGTCCTGCCCCTAACGATCCCTGTACAGGGGTCGGTCTTCACCAGGTGCGCTCGGCCCAGGGGCTCCTGATCCACGACCCAGAGGGTCCACTCTTGGACGTATTAGACCAGAGTTGTCACAGTATCACCAGGCCATGGATCCCGCCGGTGCCGCAGCCGCCACACAAAAGGAATTACTTTTCCTTCGTGAAAATCAGACCCGGATAATGTCCTTTATGAAGTCTATGGACACCCGGCTATCCGCCCTGCAGACCTCTGACCCCGGGCACGCTCCCCTCCTGGTCAGCCTCCAGCAGGAGCTCGCGCAGCAGCGCGACGCTCAATCCCACATCTTAAGTTACATGGCATCCGTGGATGATCGATTGCTTGCTCTGCAATCCTCTGCTGCCGCAGCAACTTCCCCCCGTGACGTAGTCTCTGCCCCGTCTCCCCGTCTGGGTAAACCCCCCAGGTACAGCGGAGACCCTAAGTTATGCCGGGGTTTTCTGAATCAATGCAGGCTACATTTTGAGCTTGCCCCCCTTCAGTATCCTACTGACCGCGCCAAGGTGGCGTTCATTGTGTCCCATCTCGAGGGTGAGGCCCTGTCCTGGGTGAACCCCTTGTGGGAGAGGGATGACCCCGTAGTGTCAAGCATTCAGACCTTCTTGGAAACCTTTCGCAAGGTATTCGATGAACCGGGTCGCTTAGCATCCACCACGGAGGCCCTTTTTAACCTCCGCCAGGGTTCCCTCACAGTGGGGCAATACGCCATCCGCTTTCGGACCCTCTCTTCAGAGTTGGGGTGGAACAATGAGGCTCTTTTGGGAGCCTTTTGGAGAGGCCTCTCCAGTAAGATCAAGGATGAGCTTGCCGGGCGAGACACCCCCACCACTCTGGAGGACCTTATTTCGCTGGCCACTCGTATTGATCTACGCTTTCAGGAGCGCGCTCGAGAGGCGGTCGGAGAGAGAAGGTCCTTTAGGCTGTACCAGGCTCCTGTCCCTCGTTTCCCTGCATCTCCTGTTAGTACCGCTCCTGAGCCAATGCAGATTGATCGTGTCAGACTGTCCGAGCAGCGGCGCAGGGAGAGGATGACCAAGGGACTCTGCCTGTACTGCGGAGGTGCCAACCATTTTGTGCGTTCTTGTCCGGAGAAGCCAGAGAGGTCGGGAAATGCCTCCACCTAGGTCAGGTAAGAGAGGACCCCCTAGGTGATCAAAATTCCTCTCTCCCCCTTACCCTTTCAACTTTGATAATTGCAGGTCGGGAGCGTGGATCTGTGGAGGCGTATGTGGACTCGGGTGCTGCTGGTAATTTCATCCGCCAGGAGGAGGTTGATAAACTCCGGATCCCGGTGAATGTATTGAGGAACCCTCGTGCTATTTCCTCCGTTGATGGTAAACCTTTACCCGGACTCATCACCACGGTTACCGTCGAAGTAGACCTTCAAATCGGAGCACTCCACCTCGAGAGGATAGCCTTTTATGTCCTGCCACAACTAGCCCATGCTGTTCTTCTAGGGCTACCCTGGCTCAGACGGCACGAGCCGGTGATTGACTGGCGCTCTGGGGAAGTTCTCCGTTGGGGGCACTCCTGCCAGGAGCACTGCCTACGGGCTCTCACTCGTCCCCGTCCATGCTCGAAGCCTGCCGACCTTCCGGGTCTACCCGCACCCTATCACACGTATGCTGATGTGTTCAGCAAAAAGGAGGCGGACTCCTTACCACCTCATCGCTCCTATGACTGCCCTATCGACCTGGTCCCCGGAGCCACCCCTCCCAGAGGGAGAACTTATCCTCTATCCCCAGCAGAGACCACGGCTATGACGGAATACATACAGGAGAATCTGGCCAAGGGGTTCATCCGGAAATCCTCGTCCCCTGCGGGCGCAGGTTTCTTCTTCGTTCGGAAGAAAGATGGGTCCCTGCGACCCTGTATTGATTACCGGGGCCTGAACAACATCACTGTTAAAAACCGGTACCCGCTCCCGCTGATTCCAGAACTCTTCGACCGGCTGAGGGGGGCCAGAATCTTCACGAAGTTGGATCTGCGGGGAGCTTACAACTTAATCCGAATCCGAGCGGGGGACGAGTGGAAGACGGCCTTCAATACTCGGGACGGCCATTATGAATACTTGGTCATGCCGTTCGGTCTCTGCAATGCTCCGGCGGTGTTTCAGGAATTCGTAAATGAGGTATTCCGGGACCTACTCTATTCCTGCGTGGTGGTGTATTTGGATGATATCCTCGTTTTCTCGGCCGATCTCTCCTCCCATCGGAGAAGTGTACGCATGGTCCTGCAGCGCCTTCGAGAAAATCGTCTTTACGCCAAGATTGAGAAGTGCCTCTTCGAGCAAACAGCGTTACCTTTCTTGGGATATATCATCACGGATTCCGGCCTTAAGATGGATCCGGAGAAGCTGTCCGCGGTACTCCAGTGGCCTCGTCCAGTTGGCATAAAGGCCATCCAGCGTTTCCTCGGCTTCGCTAACTATTACCGACAGTTTGTACCCCACTTTTCTACAGTCACCAAGCCCATCACGGTCCTGACCCGTAAGGGGACGAAGTCTAACGACTGGTCTTCCGAAGCCGAGGACGCCTTCCTTGCCCTGAAACGCTCGTTTGCCTCTGCTCCGATCCTACACCGCCCAGTGGCCAGTAGGCCCTTCATCCTGGAAGTTGATGCCTCCTCCACTGGAGCTGGGGCGGTCCTTTCCCAACAGGCTCCATCCGGACGTCTAGTCCCCTGCGGGTTCTTCTCCAAATCCTTTTCTCCTGCGGAGTGCAACTACTCCATTGGGGACCGGGAATTGTTGGCCATTAAGATGGCGCTGGAGGAATGGCGATATCTGCTCGAAGGGGCAGTGCATCCCTTTACTATCTTCACGGACCACAAGAACTTGGCCTACCTGCAATCTGCCCAGAGACTCAACTCCAGACAAGCCAGGTGGGCCCTGTATTTTTCCCGTTTTGAGTTTAAGCTCCACTTCCGGCCCGGCAGTAAGAACATCAAAGCTGATGCGCTTTCCAGGTCCTTGCAGCCACCTGAAAAGGAGGAGGATCCATCATATATTATCGAGCCGGCTAAAGTTATCTCCGTGGCCCCTGTGAGATTCTCTACTCTTCCGCCTGGCAAGACCTTCGTTCCTTCGAACAAACGTCTGGAAGTGCTGCGCTGGGGACATTCCTCCAAGGTTGCTGGGCACGTTGGGATTAAGAAGACCCTTTTGCTTCTCTCCCGGTATTACTGGTGGCCCTCTCTCCACCAGGACGCAAAGGACTTTGTAGCCTCCTGCAGGACCTGTGCTCAGAACAAGGTTCCAAGGACTCTGCCCTCCGGTCTCCTTCATCCGTTGCCTGTGCCAGAGGCCCCTTGGCAGCAAATCGCCATGGATTTCGTGACTGATCTGCCTCGCTCTGCTGGATGTACTACCATCTTAGTCGTCGCAGACCGCTTCTCCAAGATGGCCCACTTCATTCCCTTGTCCGGACTGCCATCTGCTCCGAAGTTGGCCGAGATCTTTATCCACCAGGTTTTCAGGCTGCATGGTCTTCCCCTACGAATCGTGACCGATCGAGGGGTCCAGTTTACCTCCCGATTCTGGAGGGCTCTCTGTCGGCTCCTGGGCACGTCTCTCGACTTCTCCTCAGCGTATCATCCACAAACCAATGGCCAAGTGGAACGGATTAACCAAATTCTGACTACCTACTTACGCCACTTTTCTAACGCCCATCAGGATAATTGGGTCTCACTCCTACCTTGGGCAGAATTCGCTCATAATAATCATCCCAGCGAATCAACGTCCAAGACGCCGTTCTTTGTGGTAACTGGGCTAAATCCTGGGGTTCCGTTGCCCTTTTCCGCATCGTCTGAAGTTCCTGCAGCAGATACTCTCGCCAAGGAATTTTCGCAAATTTGGAGGGAGACCAGGGAGGCGCTCGAGGTAGCCAGCATCCGAATTAAGAAACACGCAGACAAGAGACGAAGGGATCTACCCCCGTACCATCCCGGGGACAAAGTCTGGCTCTCTACCAAACATATCCGCCTAAAAGTCCCTGCTTACAAGTTAAGTCCTCGATACATCGGGCCTTTTGAAGTACTTGGGCGCATTAACGAAGTAGCCTACAAATTGAGGTTGCCGGCATCGCTCCGGGTCCCTAACGCCTTCCATATCTCGCTCCTTAAACCTGTAGTTTTGAATCGGTTCCAACCAACCTCCATGTCCCCTCCTTCGCCAATTTGTTCGGACGATGTCTTTGAAGTAAAGGACATTTTGGCCATGAAAAGGGTCAAGGGTAAAACTCTTTTTCTTATCGACTGGAAGGGTTTTGGTCCAGAGGAGAGGTCCTGGGAGCCCCGAGAGAATGTCGATGCCCCCCTTATCATGAAAAGATTTCTGACCAACCTCAGAAGGGGAGGACATATGGGGGGGGGTACTGTGACATCGGCGGCCGTGCCCGCCGATGCCCCTTCAGCGGCGGTGCCCGCCGCAGCGTCCCCTCACCTGCGCCCTCCTGTCCACGCGCACTTCCGCTCTGCTCCCCGCTCTGCTGCGGGTAACCGCGCCGGCCTTAGGCCGCGCACGCGCGTTCCCCCGCTCTCTTCTGCTAGTAGGGGGCATCGCTGAGGGGCGGGTCTGTAGGACGTACTTCCGGGTTCTGGATATATCAGGCGTCCGCTCTATTCTGAGGGCGCCTGGTGATTGTGTGTGACTTCCTGCACCCATCGGCCCATACCTACTCTAGTGAATCCTGCCTATCCTTTGGCTGTTTTCCCTGTGTGCTCTGTGGCCTGCTCCACTTCCGTCTGTCTGTCTCTGCCCTGTTCCCCCTCTCTGATCCCTCCCCTGTGGAATCCTGGCCAGTATTCTCCGCTATCCCATCCTGCTATCCTTGTTCTGCCTGCCTGTCCATCGAGCCGTCCCTCCTGGCACCGGCTGTCGCGGTTCTGCCCCCTGCGGTCCTGCCCCTAACGATCCCTGTACAGGGGTCGGTCTTCACCAGGTGCGCTCGGCCCAGGGGCTCCTGATCCACGACCCAGAGGGTCCACTCTTGGACGTATTAGACCAGAGTTGTCACAATGGCATTAGGTTTGTCATACAACAACCCCAAGGCCTGAAAAAATGCGTTCACATTAGTCAGAATAGGATCATCTGGTTTCAAAGAAAACGCCCAGTCCTGGGGATCGCCATGCAGCAAAGAGATGACAATATTAACCTGCTGCGCGGAGCTCCCTGACGAGTTAGGCTTCAAGGCAAAAAATAATTTACAATTATTTTTGAAATTCAAAAATTTAGACCGATCCCCAAAAAATACATCAGGTGTAGGAATCTTTGGTTCAGCAGCATGTGAATGAGCAAGGTAGGCGGAAATTCCCCGCACTTCCGCAGCGAGCTGCTCCACACGATCAGACAATTGCTTTATCTCCATTGAGAGAAAAAAAAATTCCCCCTACGGCCTCAGAGATATAGAGGAAAAAATATACACTTTTTTTTTTTTTTTTTTTTTTTACAATTCTTTCCTGCTATTGAGTACCCTAGGATCTGCGGTATGGCTGGTGATTCTGTTATGATTGAGTCACCGTAGGAGGCAGACACAAAAATAGAAGCTACGTCCAGAAAATCAGAGAAGTTGGCAACTATCAGATTGCAGACCCATGAACCTATCAACACAACTAGCAGTAGCCGTGGGGGGTTCCTACGATGCCCTAGACCCTCGATCACAGCCGGAGAGATAAATAGCCTAAAGACAGAAAAGGAAATCTAAACTGCCCCAGAGCAGACCCCAAAGTAAAAGGCAGCCCCCAACATATAATGACGGTGAAGCAAGATGAAAAAACACTCACACAGATAGAAAGTTAGGCTGAGCAAATGATGGGGCCCAAGCTAACTACACAGAACAGGAAAGGAAGGTTGCTGTCTGCAATCTGCCAAAACCCTATCAAAGACATAAGCCAACAAGCTGATATGAAAAAAGACCCTGAAACAGCTAGGCTTCAAAAACTAAATCAGCACTCAGGTATTTTCAAAAGACAGAGCTCAAGGAATTCAGCACACCCCAGCAGGGAATGGCAGAAATCCAGAAAAACAAGGCAAAACAAAGTCAAAGGACAAATGTAAAAAGCCGAGCAGAAAACTTAGCTTTAGAAGAGCAGGAATTCAGACTGGTCTCCAAGGATCCCACAGAGAAATCACCCGCAGGGCAGAAGGGCGTCGGCAGCCTTATATCCAGTCCGTAACTCCACTCAGCCAGTCATCATCATCAGGCCCAGGTGTTTGATAATCAGGCTCACTACCTTTCTTCACCAGAAGAGGGAGCTCCTCGGGCCTCAGTAGTGAAGGGGAAAATGAACTCACAACAGTACCTCCCCCTTGAGGAGGGGTCACCGAACCCTCAACCACGCCACCAGGGCGATCAGGGTGAGCCCGATGAAAGGCACGCACCAATCTTTTGGCATGAATATCAGAGGCAGAGACCCAGGAATTATCCTCCTGACCATAACCCTTCCCCTTAACCAAATACTGGAGTCTCCGTCTAGCCAGACGGGAATCCAGTACTTTCTCCACCTCATATTCCATGTTATCTTCAACCAATACAGGGTCTGGAGGTGCCACCCCCGGAACAACACGTTCAACAAACCTCTTCAACAAAGATTTATGGAACACATTATGGATTTTAAATGTGACAGGAAGAGCCAAACGAAAAGAGACCGGATTAATAATCTCCACAATCTTGTAAGGTCCAATAAATCTAGGCTTAAACTTAAGAGAAGCCACCTTCATAGCAATATTATTTGATGATAACCACACCATATCACCAACCTTAAACTGGGGACCAATGGTCCTATGTCGGTTGGAAAACCGCTGGGCCTTTTCCTGGGAGAGAGATAACTTATCCACCACTTGGTCCCAGATCTGGTGCATTCTCTCCACCACAGTGTCAACACCTGGGCAGGCAGAGGGCTCCACCTGCCCTGAAGAAAATCGAGGATGAAACCCAAAGTTACAAAAAAAGGTGACATCAAAGTGGCAGAACTAGCTCTATTATTTAGAGCAAATTCGGCCAAGGGCAAAAATGAAACCCAATCATCCTGATCAGCAGAAATAAAACATCTCAAATATGACTCCAAGGTCTGGTTTGTTCTCTCTGTCTGCCCATTGGTCTGAGGGTGAAAAGCAGAGGAGAAGGACAACTGAATTCCCAGCTTGGAACAGAAAGTTCTCCAAAATCTAGACACAAACTGGACTCCTCTGTCAGACACAATGTTCTCAGGAATCCCGTGCAAGCGAACCACCTGTTGTAAAAACAGGGGCACCAACTCAGAGGAAGACGGCAACTTAGGGAGTGGTACAAGATGAACCATCTTAGAGAACCTATCACAAATCACCCAAATAACAGTCATCCTTTGAGAGACAGGCATATCAGAGATGAAATCCATTGAAATATGGGTCCATGGCCTCTTGGGGACAGGCAAAGGCATCAACAACCCACTAGAGCGAGAACACGATTTAGACCGGGAGCACGTCCCACAGGACTGCACAAAATTCCTGACATCACGAGACAAGGAGGGCCACCAAAAAGACCGACTCACCAGATCTCTAGTACCAAAAATACCTGGATGACCAGCCAAAGCAGAGCAATGAACTTCAGACATCACTCTCTTCTTCCACTGGTCAGGAACATACAACTTTCCACTGGGACAACGCTCAGGTTTGTCCTCGTGGAACTCTTCCAGAGCACGTCTCAAATCGGGCGAGATGGCAGAAAGAACTACCCCTTCACCTAAGATGGTAGCAGGCTTGGTCACCACAGGAGAATCAGCAAAGAAGCTCCTAGAGAGGGCATCTGCCTTGACATTCTTAGTTCCGGGAAGAAAAGAAACCACAAAATCAAAACGTGTAAAAAACAAGGCCCACCTAGCCTGTCTAGGGTTCAAGCGCTTAGCCGACTCTAGGTAAATCAAATTCTTGTGGTCAGTGAGGACCACGACTTGATGCTTAGCTCCCTCCAACCAATGTCTCCACTCCTCAAATGCCCATTTCATGGCCAACAGTTCCCGATTCCCCACATCATAGTTACGTTCAGATGGAGAGAACTTTCGGGAAAAGAAAGCACAGGGATTCATTTTAGATGTTACAGGATCCTTTTGGGACAAAACAGCTCCTGCACCAATCTCAGAAGCATCCACCTCTACCTGGAATGGAAGTGAGACATCAGGTTGCCGCAAAACCAGGGCGGAGGTGAATCTTCGCTTCAGCTCCTGAAAGGAAGAAACAGCCTCCGGAGACCAATTTAACACATCAGCACCCTTCTTAGTCAAATCAGTCAATGGCTTGGCAATACTAGAAAATTTTGCTATAAATTTCCGATAAAAATTAGCAAAACCCAAAAACTTCTGGAGGGCCTTCAAAGAAGTGGGCTGAACCCAATCGTAAATGGCCTGTACCTTGGCCGGGTCCATTTCAATAGTTGACGGGGACAAAATAAATCCCAAAAAAGAAATCCTCTGTACTCCAAAAAGGCATTTAGATCCTTTGACATACAGGGAATTCTCCCTCAAGATCCGGAACACAGTCCGAATATGTTCCACATGAGAATCCCAATCCTTGGAGAAGATCAAAATATCATCCAGATAGATAATCAAAAATTTATCGACAAAATCTCGGAAAATATCGTTCATGAAGCACTGGAAGACAGAAGGGGCATTAGTGAGCCGAAAAGGCATCACCAGGTACTCAAAATGTCCCTCCGGAGTATTAAACGCCGTCTTCCATTCATCCCCATGCTTAATGCGAATAAGATTATACGCCCCCCTGAGGTCAAGCTTGGTAAACCAGCAAGCACCTTTAACTCTGGAGAATAGATCAGAAATCAGGGGTAACGGATACTGATATTTAACAGTAATTTTGTTGAGGGCACGATAATCAATACAAGGTCTTAATGATCCATCCTTTTTGGCTACAAAAAAAAACCCGGCACCTAAGGGTGACGAGGATGGTCTAATATGACCCTTCGTGCTTGGGTACAGATAAAATGAAGAGCCGACCCTTGGGAAATTTACACCCCGGGCTCAGTTCAATTGCACAGTCATAACTCCTATGAGGAGGCAGAGACGCAGACTCATTCTCACTAAATACATCATAAAAGTCCGCCAAATAATCAGGAACATCATGCGACTGAGGAGAGGTGGAAAACACCGGAGCCTCACTAAAGGCACACCGACAACCTCAACTCACCACAGACACAGATTTCCAATCCAAAACTGGATTATGAATTTGTAACCAGGGAAACCCCAGAACAATAGTATCATGCAGATTATGCAACACCAAAAATCTGTAATTTTCTTGATGGTCTGGGGCGACCCGCATTACCACCTGGGTCCAAAACTGAGGTTTATTTTTAGCCAAAGGAGTAGCATCAATCCCCCTCAAAGGGATAAGCGTCTGCAGAGGTGTCATCGGAAATCCACAACGTTTAGCAAAATCCAAGTCCATTAGGTTTAGGGCTGCTCCCAAATCCACAAAAGCCTTGGCGGAAAATGTGGACAGGGAGCAGATGAGAGTAATAGCCAGAAGAAACTTAGGTTGAACACCACCAACAGAAAATGTGTGTGCAAAGCGTTTCTCTCATTTAGGACAGACAGAAATAATATGCGAGGCATCTCCACAGAAAAAACACAACTTATTACGCCTTCTGAACTCCTGACGCTGCTCTCTGGAGAAAACTCTATCACATTGCATAGGTTCAGACGTTTGTTCAACAGGTGGCAACACCTCTCGTGCAGCTTTGCGTTCGCGCAAACGCCGATCAACCTGAATGGCTAATGACATAGAATCGTCAAGACCAGAGGGAACAGGAAATCCCACCATAGTATCTTTTACGGCTTCTGACAACACCTTCTGAAAGAGAGCAGCCAAGGCATTATCATTCCAGGTAGTAAGTACTGCCCACTTTCGGAATTTTTGACAGTACAATTCTGCAGAATCTCGACCCTGGTTCAATGCCAGCAGGGTCTTTTCAGCCTGATCAATGGCTGTGACATCGGCAGCCGTGCCCGCCAATGCCCCTTCAGCGGCGGTGCCCGCCGCAGCGTCCCCTCACCTGCGCCCTCCTGTCCACGCGCACTTCCGCTCTGCTCCCCGCTCTGCTGCGGGTAACCGTGCCGGCCTTAGGCCGCGCACGCGCGTTCCCCCGCTCTCTTCTGCTAGTAGGGGGCGTCGCTGAGGGGCGGGTCTGTAGGACGTACTTCCGGGTTCTGGATATATCAGGCGTCCGCTCTATTCTGAGGGCGCCTGGTGATTGTGTGTGACTTCCTGCACCCATCGGCCCATACCTACTCTAGTGAATCCTGCCTATCCTTTGGCTGTTTTCCCTGTGTGCTCTGTGGCCTGCTCCACTTCCGTCTGTCTGTCTCTGCCCTGTTCCCCCTCTCTGATCCCTCCCCTGTGGACTCCTGGCCAGTATTCTCCGCTATCCCATCCTGCTATCCTTGTTCTGCCTGCCTGTCCATCGAGCCGTCCCTCCTGGCACCGGCTGTCGCGGTTCTGCCCCCTGCGGTCCTGCCCCTAACGATCCCTGTACAGGGGTCGGTCTTCACCAGGTGCGCTCGGCCCAGGGGCTCCTGATCCACGACCCAGAGGGTCCACTCTTGGACGTATTAGACCAGAGTTGTCACAGTATCACCAGGCCATGGATCCCGCCGGTGCCGCAGCCGCCACACAAAAGGAATTACTTTTCCTTCGTGAAAATCAGACCCGGATAATGTCCTTTATGAAGTCTATGGACACCCGGCTATCCGCCCTGCAGACCTCTGACCCCGGGCACGCTCCCCTCCTGGTCAGCCTCCAGCAGGAGCTCGCGCAGCAGCGCGACGCTCAATCCCACATCTTAAGTTACATGGCATCCGTGGATGATCGATTGCTTGCTCTGCAATCCTCTGCTGCCGCAGCAACTTCCCCCCGTGACGTAGTCTCTGCCCCGTCTCCCCGTCTGGGTAAACCCCCCAGGTACAGCGGAGACCCTAAGTTATGCCGGGGTTTTCTGAATCAATGCAGGCTACATTTTGAGCTTGCCCCCCTTCAGTATCCTACTGACCGCGCCAAGGTGGCGTTCATTGTGTCCCATCTCGAGGGTGAGGCCCTGTCCTGGGTGAACCCCTTGTGGGAGAGGGATGACCCCGTAGTGTCAAGCATTCAGACCTTCTTGGAAACCTTTCGCAAGGTATTCGATGAACCGGGTCGCTTAGCATCCACCACGGAGGCCCTTTTTAACCTCCGCCAGGGTTCCCTCACAGTGGGGCAATACGCCATCCGCTTTCGGACCCTCTCTTCAGAGTTGGGGTGGAACAATGAGGCTCTTTTGGGAGCCTTTTGGAGAGGCCTCTCCAGTAAGATCAAGGATGAGCTTGCCGGGCGAGACACCCCCACCACTCTGGAGGACCTTATTTCGCTGGCCACTCGTATTGATCTACGCTTTCAGGAGCGCGCTCGAGAGGCGGTCGGAGAGAGAAGGTCCTTTAGGCTGTACCAGGCTCCTGTCCCTCGTTTCCCTGCATCTCCTGTTAGTACCGCTCCTGAGCCAATGCAGATTGATCGTGTCAGACTGTCCGAGCAGCGGCGCAGGGAGAGGATGACCAAGGGACTCTGCCTGTACTGCGGAGGTGCCAACCATTTTGTGCGTTCTTGTCCGGAGAAGCCAGAGAGGTCGGGAAATGCCTCCACCTAGGTCAGGTAAGAGAGGACCCCCTAGGTGATCAAAATTCCTCTCTCCCCCTTACCCTTTCAACTTTGATAATTGCAGGTCGGGAGCGTGGATCTGTGGAGGCGTATGTGGACTCGGGTGCTGCTGGTAATTTCATCCGCCAGGAGGAGGTTGATAAACTCCGGATCCCGGTGAATGTATTGAGGAACCCTCGTGCTATTTCCTCCGTTGATGGTAAACCTTTACCCGGACTCATCACCACGGTTACCGTCGAAGTAGACCTTCAAATCGGAGCACTCCACCTCGAGAGGATAGCCTTTTATGTCCTGCCACAACTAGCCCATGCTGTTCTTCTAGGGCTACCCTGGCTCAGACGGCACGAGCCGGTGATTGACTGGCGCTCTGGGGAAGTTCTCCGTTGGGGGCACTCCTGCCAGGAGCACTGCCTACGGGCTCTCACTCGTCCCCGTCCATGCTCGAAGCCTGCCGACCTTCCGGGTCTACCCGCACCCTATCACACGTATGCTGATGTGTTCAGCAAAAAGGAGGCGGACTCCTTACCACCTCATCGCTCCTATGACTGCCCTATCGACCTGGTCCCCGGAGCCACCCCTCCCAGAGGGAGAACTTATCTTCTATCCCCAGCAGAGACCACGGCTATGACGGAATACATACAGGAGAATCTGGCCAAGGGGTTCATCCGGAAATCCTCGTCCCCTGCGGGCGCAGGTTTCTTCTTCGTTCGGAAGAAAGATGGGTCCCTGCGACCCTGTATTGATTACCGGGGCCTGAACAACATCACTGTTAAAAACCGGTACCCGCTCCCGCTGATTCCAGAACTCTTCGACCGGCTGAGGGGGGCCAGAATCTTCACGAAGTTGGATCTGCGGGGAGCTTACAACTTAATCCGAATCCGAGCGGGGGACGAGTGGAAGACGGCCTTCAATACTCGGGACGGCCATTATGAATACTTGGTCATGCCGTTCGGTCTCTGCAATGCTCCGGCGGTGTTTCAGGAATTCGTAAATGAGGTATTCCGGGACCTACTCTATTCCTGCGTGGTGGTGTATTTGGATGATATCCTCGTTTTCTCGGCCGATCTCTCCTCCCATCGGAGAAGTGTACGCATGGTCCTGCAGCGCCTTCGAGAAAATCGTCTTTACGCCAAGATTGAGAAGTGCCTCTTCGAGCAAACAGCGTTACCTTTCTTGGGATATATCATCACGGATTCCGGCCTTAAGATGGATCCGGAGAAGCTGTCCGCGGTACTCCAGTGGCCTCGTCCAGTTGGCATAAAGGCCATCCAGCGTTTCCTCGGCTTCGCTAACTATTACCGACAGTTTGTACCCCACTTTTCTACAGTCACCAAGCCCATCACGGTCCTGACCCGTAAGGGGACGAAGTCTAACGACTGGTCTTCCGAAGCCGAGGACGCCTTCCTTGCCCTGAAACGCTCGTTTGCCTCTGCTCCGATCCTACACCGCCCAGTGGCCAGTAGGCCCTTCATCCTGGAAGTTGATGCCTCCTCCACTGGAGCTGGGGCGGTCCTTTCCCAACAGGCTCCATCCGGACGTCTAGTCCCCTGCGGGTTCTTCTCCAAATCCTTTTCTCCTGCGGAGTGCAACTACTCCATTGGGGACCGGGAATTGTTGGCCATTAAGATGGCGCTGGAGGAATGGCGATATCTGCTCGAAGGGGCAGTGCATCCCTTTACTATCTTCACGGACCACAAGAACTTGGCCTACCTGCAATCTGCCCAGAGACTCAACTCCAGACAAGCCAGGTGGGCCCTGTATTTTTCCCGTTTTGAGTTTAAGCTCCACTTCCGGCCCGGCAGTAAGAACATCAAAGCTGATGCGCTTTCCAGGTCCTTGCAGCCACCTGAAAAGGAGGAGGATCCATCATATATTATCGAGCCGGCTAAAGTTATCTCCGTGGCCCCTGTGAGATTCTCTACTCTTCCGCCTGGCAAGACCTTCGTTCCTTCGAACAAACGTCTGGAAGTGCTGCGCTGGGGACATTCCTCCAAGGTTGCTGGGCACGTTGGGATTAAGAAGACCCTTTTGCTTCTCTCCCGGTATTACTGGTGGCCCTCTCTCCACCAGGACGCAAAGGACTTTGTAGCCTCCTGCAGGACCTGTGCTCAGAACAAGGTTCCAAGGACTCTGCCCTCCGGTCTCCTTCATCCGTTGCCTGTGCCAGAGGCCCCTTGGCAGCAAATCGCCATGGATTTCGTGACTGATCTGCCTCGCTCTGCTGGATGTACTACCATCTTAGTCGTCGCAGACCGCTTCTCCAAGATGGCCCACTTCATTCCCTTGTCCGGACTGCCATCTGCTCCGAAGTTGGCCGAGATCTTTATCCACCAGGTTTTCAGGCTGCATGGTCTTCCCCTACGAATCGTGACCGATCGAGGGGTCCAGTTTACCTCCCGATTCTGGAGGGCTCTCTGTCGGCTCCTGGGCACGTCTCTCGACTTCTCCTCAGCGTATCATCCACAAACCAATGGCCAAGTGGAACGGATTAACCAAATTCTGACTACCTACTTACGCCACTTTTCTAACGCCCATCAGGATAATTGGGTCTCACTCCTACCTTGGGCAGAATTCGCTCATAATAATCATCCCAGCGAATCAACGTCCAAGACGCCGTTCTTTGTGGTAACTGGGCTAAATCCTGGGGTTCCGTTGCCCTTTTCCGCATCGTCTGAAGTTCCTGCAGCAGATACTCTCGCCAAGGAATTTTCGCAAATTTGGAGGGAGACCAGGGAGGCGCTCGAGGTAGCCAGCATCCGAATTAAGAAACACGCAGACAAGAGACGAAGGGATCTACCCCCGTACCATCCCGGGGACAAAGTCTGGCTCTCTACCAAACATATCCGCCTAAAAGTCCCTGCTTACAAGTTAAGTCCTCGATACATCGGGCCTTTTGAAGTACTTGGGCGCATTAACGAAGTAGCCTACAAATTGAGGTTGCCGGCATCGCTCCGGGTCCCTAACGCCTTCCATATCTCGCTCCTTAAACCTGTAGTTTTGAATCGGTTCCAACCAACCTCCATGTCCCCTCCTTCGCCAATTTGTTCGGACGATGTCTTTGAAGTAAAGGACATTTTGGCCATGAAAAGGGTCAAGGGTAAAACTCTTTTTCTTATCGACTGGAAGGGTTTTGGTCCAGAGGAGAGGTCCTGGGAGCCCCGAGAGAATGTCGATGCCCCCCTTATCATGAAAAGATTTCTGACCAACCTCAGAAGGGGAGGACATATGGGGGGGGGTACTGTGACATCGGCGGCCGTGCCCGCCGATGCCCCTTCAGCGGCGGTGCCCGCCGCAGCGTCCCCTCACCTGCGCCCTCCTGTCCACGCGCACTTCCGCTCTGCTCCCCGCTCTGCTGCGGGTAACCGCGCCGGCCTTAGGCCGCGCACGCGCGTTCCCCCGCTCTCTTCTGCTAGTAGGGGGCATCGCTGAGGGGCGGGTCTGTAGGACGTACTTCCGGGTTCTGGATATATCAGGCGTCCGCTCTATTCTGAGGGCGCCTGGTGATTGTGTGTGACTTCCTGCACCCATCGGCCCATACCTACTCTAGTGAATCCTGCCTATCCTTTGGCTGTTTTCCCTGTGTGCTCTGTGGCCTGCTCCACTTCCGTCTGTCTGTCTCTGCCCTGTTCCCCCTCTCTGATCCCTCCCCTGTGGAATCCTGGCCAGTATTCTCCGCTATCCCATCCTGCTATCCTTGTTCTGCCTGCCTGTCCATCGAGCCGTCCCTCCTGGCACCGGCTGTCGCAGTTCTGCCCCCTGCGGTCCTGCCCCTAACGATCCCTGTACAGGGGTCGGTCTTCACCAGGTGCGCTCGGCCCAGGGGCTCCTGATCCACGACCCAGAGGGTCCACTCTTGGACGTATTAGACCAGAGTTGTCACAATGGCATTAGGTTTGTCATACAACAACCCCAAGGCCTGAAAAAATGCGTTCACATTAGTCAGAATAGGATCATCTGGTTTCAAAGAAAACGCCCAGTCCTGGGGATCGCCATGCAGCAAAGAGATGACAATATTAACCTGCTGCGCGGAGCTCCCTGACGAGTTAGGCTTCAAGGCAAAAAATAATTTACAATTATTTTTGAAATTCAAAAATTTAGACCGATCCCCAAAAAATACATCAGGTGTAGGAATCTTTGGTTCAGCAGCATGTGAATGAGCAAGGTAGGCGGAAATTCCCCACACTTCCGCAGCGAGCTGCTCCACACGATCAGACAATTGCTTTATCTCCATTGAGAGAAAAAAAAATTCCCCCTACGGCCTCAGAGATATAGAGGAAAAAATATACACTTTTTTTTTTTTTTTTTTTTTTACAATTCTTTCCTGCTATTGAGTACCCTAGGATCTGCGGTATGGCTGGTGATTCTGTTATGATTGAGTCACCGTAGGAGGCAGACACAAAAATAGAAGCTACGTCCAGAAAATCAGAGAAGTTGGCAACTATCAGATTGCAGACCCATGAACCTATCAACACAACTAGCAGTAGCCGTGGGGGGTTCCTACGATGCCCTAGACCCTCGATCACAGCCGGAGAGATAAATAGCCTAAAGACAGAAAAGGAAATCTAA
The DNA here is from genome assembly GCF_039654945.1 of Dendrobates tinctorius. Taxonomy (NCBI): domain Eukaryota; kingdom Metazoa; phylum Chordata; class Amphibia; order Anura; family Dendrobatidae; genus Dendrobates; species Dendrobates tinctorius. The sequence continues at coordinate 13,345,746 of NW_027361794.1, forward strand.
ACTGCCCCAGAGCAGACCCCAAAGTAAAAGGCAGCCCCCAACATATAATGACGGTGAAGCAAGATGAAAAAACACTCACACAGATAGAAAGTTAGGCTGAGCAAATGATGGGGCCCAAGCTAACTACACAGAACAGGAAAGGAAGGTTGCTGTCTGCAATCTGCCAAAACCCTATCAAAGACATAAGCCAACAAGCTGATATGAAAAAAGACCCTGAAACAGCTAGGCTTCAAAAACTAAATCAGCACTCAGGTATTTTCAAAAGACAGAGCTCAAGGAATTCAGCACACCCCAGCAGGGAATGGCAGAAATCCAGAAAAACAAGGCAAAACAAAGTCAAAGGACAAATGTAAAAAGCCGAGCAGAAAACTTAGCTTTAGAAGAGCAGGAATTCAGACTGGTCTCCAAGGATCCCACAGAGAAATCACCCGCAGGGCAGAAGGGCGTCGGCAGCCTTATATCCAGTCAGTAACTCCACTCAGCCAGTCATCATCATCAGGCCCAGGTGTTTGATAATCAGGCTCACTACCTTTCTTCACCAGAAGAGGGAGCTCCTCGGGCCTCAGTAGTGAAGGGGAAAATGAACTCACAACAGCACACCTTGCACATATGCGGCTCCGCTCTGTACACCTCGAACACACGCGGCTCCGCTCTGTACACCTCGAACACACGCGGCCCTGCTCCGTACATCTCGTACACACACGGCTCCACTCCGTACACCTCGTACACATGCGGCTCCGCTCTATACACCTCGCACACAAACAGCTCAGCTCCGTACTCCTTGTACACAGGCGGCTCAGCTCCGTACTCCTTGTATACACGCGGCTCAGCTCCGTACTCCTCGTACACACGCGGCTCCGCTCCGTACGCCTCCTACACACTCGGCTCAGCTCCGTATGCCTCTTACACACGGGGCTCAGCTCCATACACACGCGGCTCAGCTCCGCACGCCTCGTACACACGTAGCTCAGCTTCATACACCTCACACACACGCGGCTCAGCTCACGGCTCAGCTCCATACACCTCGTACACATGCGGCTCAGCTCCGTACACCTCGTACACACGTGGTTCTGCTCCGTACGCCTCATACACACGCGGCTCAGCTCCGTACGCCTCTTACACACGGGGCTCAGCTCCATACACACGCGGCTCAGCTCTGTACACCTCGTACACATGTAGCTCAGCTTCGTACACCTCATACACAAGCAGCTCAGCTCCGTACACACGCAGCTCAGCTCCATACACCTCGTACACACGCGGCTCCACTCCGTACACCTCGTACACACACACGGCTCCACTCCGTACACCTCGTACACACACACGGCTCCGTCCGTACACCTCGTAGACACGGCTCTGCTATGTACACCTCGTAGACACGCAGCTCCGCTCCGTACACCTTGTACATAAGCGGCTCCACTCTGTACACCTCGTACACACACGGCTCTGCTCCGTACACCTTGTACACACGCAGCTCTGCTCCGTACACCTCGAACACACGCGGCCCTGGTCCGTAAATCTCGTACACACACGGCTCCACTCCGTACACCTCGTACACATGCGGCTCCGCTCTGTACACCTCGTACACACGCGGCTCAGCTCCGTACTCCTCGTACACACGCGGCTCAGCTCCGTACTCCTCGTACACACGCGGCTCCTCTCCGTACGCCTCCTACACACGCGGCTCAGCTCCGTATGCCTCTTGCACACGGGGCTCAGCTCCATACACACGCGGCTCAGCTCCGCACGCCTCGTACACACGTAGCTCAGCTTCATACACCTCGCACACACGCGGCTCAGCTCCGTACACACACGGCTCAGCTCCATACACCTCGTACACATGCGGCTCAGCTCCGTACTCCACGTACACACGTGGTTCCGCTCCGTACGCCTCATACACACGCGGCTCAGCTCCGTACGCCTCTTACACACGGGGCTCAGCTCCATACACACGCGGCTCAGCTCCGTACACCTCGTACACATGTAGCTCAGCTTCGTACACCTCATACACACGCAGCTCAGCTCCGTACACACGCAGCTCAGCTCCATACACCTCGTACACACGCGGCTCCACTCCGTACACCTCGTACACACACACGGCTCCACTCCGTACACCTCGTACACACACACGGCTCCGCTCCGTACACCTCGTAGACACGGCTCTGCTATGTACACCTCGTAGACACGCAGCTCCGCTCCGTACACCTTGTACATAAGCGGCTCCACTCTGTACACCTCGTACACACACGGCTCTGCTCCGTACACCTTGTACACACGCGGCTCTGCTCCGTACACCTCGAACACACGCGGCCCTGGTCCGTAAATCTCGTACACACACGGCTCCACTCCGTACACCTCGTACACATGCGGCTCCGCTCTGTACACCTCGTACACACGCGGCTCAGCTCCGTACTCCTCGTACACACGCGGCTCAGCTCCGTACTCCTCGTACACACGCGGCTCCGCTCCGTACGCCTCCTACACACGCGGCTCAGCTCCATACACACGCGGCTCAGCTCCGCACGCCTCGTACACACGTAGCTCAGCTTCGTACACCTCGTACACACGCGGCTCAGCTCCGTACACACATGGCTCAGCTCCATACACCTCGTACACACGCGGTTCAGCTCCGTACTCCTCGTACACATGCAGTTCCGCTCCGTACGCCTCATACACACGCGGCTCAGCTCCGTACACCTCGTACACACGTAGCTCAGCTTCGTACACCTCATACACACGCAGCTCAGCTCCGTACACACGCAGCTCAGCTCCATACACCTCGTACACACGCGGCTCCACTTCGTACACCTCGTACACACACACGGCTCCACTCCGTACACCTCGTACACACGGCTCTGCTATGTACACCTCGTAGACACGCAGCTCCGCTCCGTACACCTCGTACACACGCAGCTCAGCACCATACTCCTTGTACACACGCGGCTAAGCTTCGTACACCTCATACACGCGCGGTTCAGCTCAGTACATACGCGGCTCAGCTCCATACACCTCGTACACACACACGGCTCCACTCCGTACACCTCGTACACACACACGGCTCCGCTCCGTACACCTTGTACGCACGGCTCTGCTATGTACACATCGTAGACACTTAGCTCCGCTCCGTACACCTCGTGCACACGCAGCTCAGCGCCATACTGCTCGTACACACACGGCTCTGCTCCGTACGTCTCGTAAACACGCGGCTCAGCTCCGTATGCCTCGCAAACACACGGCTCCGCTCCATACATCTCGTACACACGCGGCTCCGCTCTGTACACCTCATACACATGACTCTGCTTCGTACACCTCAAACACACACGGCTCCGCACACCTCGTACACACACGGCTCTGCTCCGTATACCTCGTACACACACACGGCTCCGCTCCGTACACCTCGTACACACGCGGCTCCGCTCCGTACACATGGCTCTGCTCCATACACCTCGTACACACATGACTCCGCACACCTCGCACACGCACAGCTCTGCTCCGTACACCTCGTACACACACACGGCTCCGCCCCGTACACACACGGCTTCGCTCCGTACACCTCCTACACACACTGCTACGCTCCATACACCTCGTACACACACGGCTCCGCTCCATACACCTCGTACACACACGGCTCAGCTCCGTACACCTTGTACACACGCGACTCCGCTTCGTACACCTTGTACACACGCAGCTCCGCACACCTCGTACACACACGGCTCCGCTCCATACACCTCGTACACATGTGGCTCCGCTCCGTACACCTCACACACGTGGCTCTGCTCCGTACACCTTGTACACACACGGCTCTGCTCCGTACACCTTGTACACACGAAACTCCGCTCCGTACACCTTGTACACACGCAATTCCGCTCCGCACACCTCATACACACACGGCTCTGCTCCATACACCTCGTACACATGTGGCTCCGCTCCATACGCCTCACACACGTAGCTCTGCTCCGTACACTTCGTACACACGCGGCTCTGCTCCGTACACCTCATACACACATGGCTCCGCTCCGTACGCCTTGTACACACGCGGCTCTGCCCCGTACACCTCGTACACACGGCTCGGCTCCGTACACCTCGTACACACACAGCTCTGCCCCGTACACTTCGCACACACGGCTCTGCTCCGTACACATCGTACACATACTGCTCCGCACACCTCGTCCACACGTGGTTCTGCTCCATGCACCTCCTACACACGGCTTCACACACCTCGCACACACACGGCTCCGCTCTGTACACCTCGTACACACATGGCTCTCCTCCTTACACACATGGCTCCACTCCGTACACCTCAAACACACACGGCTCCGCTCCGTACACCTCGTACACACACAGCTCCGCTCCGTACACACACGGCTCCGCTCCGTACACCTCGTAGACATGCGGCTCCGCTCCGTACACCTCATACACACACGGCTCCGTACACCTCGTACACACACGGCTCCACTCCGTACACCTCGTACACACACGGCTCCACTCCGTACACCTCGTACACCTTAGTTCGTGGTTTGGGAATGTGTGTAAACGCATTTAGGCACTTTATGTTATTGTTCCCTCCCAATGTAACTTTATGTCTCTCTAGTATTTTACTGTATGATTGTTGTTCTGATTGCTGGCCGTATTATACCGCACTGCAGTTATTATCATGTGTGCCACGTAGCTTTTACTTGACCTGTTGAAGTTCTGTGCCCAATCTTGCTGCTTGTTTTCTCTAGTCTGATTTGAGGCACCCATTCTTATTTTGGCTTTGAGTAATCTGAGTGAGGCCCATATTGTGTAGGTTGTAAGGTATAATGTGTATGCAAATGATGGAGGGGGGCTGCAAATGATGGAGGGGGTGCTGCACATGATGATGTAGGAAGACGGACCGGGCTAGGACTACTTCACGCGTCTCTGGGCTGGAACTGTCGGGTCTGTCACCATCATTGCTGGGGGAAAGCCTTTCTGACCTGGACAGACCTGAGCATCTGACTTTAAGGGGCGGGTCAGATATAAAGGGGATGAAGCGCGCGCATTCGGGGCTTTTGGCGTGAGCAGAGCTTACCCTGATGGAGAAGGCTGACCTCTTCTCTGCTCTGCCAGACACAGCATCCAGCCAGGTTGACTGCCCATCCTCCTCACACACGCTGACTGTGCGCCTCCTGACCGCCTATTACCTCAGACGGTAGTTCTCAGATGACCTTGCACACCGGTGTCCCAGACTAGGTCCGGCACGCCATCCTCCGCTGGACCCCTTCACTACTCTGAACGCGAAGGCGCCTCTGTGGCCTCCGCCCCCGAACCTCACACTACGCACTCAGTGTCAGAGTGCTCCACCTATTCTCCACAGTGTACCAGGACTGAGAGTCTTAGTCGGGAACAGCCTAGGAGCACCGCTTCAGTACAGAGACTGTGCTGTAACTTCATCTGGGACCATTTCAACGCCATCTCGCGCCACCTACGCCGCCATCGAGGACTTTTCCAACATCCCCCATCTAGGAGCTACGACTGATAAGTTAATATGTTTTATTTGTTCACTCTTCTATCTGCAAAGTGTTGATTTTACATTGTCTGTGTACCGTTTACCATTGTTTAACCCCCGTGCTCCCTGCAAGGTGCATAAAACACCTATTAACTCTTGCTCTTTCTCCTGCTGGTCACTGCATGCTGCGTTCCTGCTAGAATACCACACTTGGTGTAGTCGGCAGGATGCAGTAACAGCACGGAGGTGGCAGACCAAGCAGTTGGGGTGGCCCCAGGTCCAGTATCTCACTTGGGGCGATGCTGTCTAATTTGCCAAAATTTACTGGTAATAACACCATGTTATGGACCTGGACTGAGCGCATGTGGGGTATGATGAGCTTGCACCCCTTGACTCCTGCCATGAACCCCGAGGGTGGCTATTATCTCGTTAGATAGGGAGGCCAGAGTTTTGGTTATGTTAAGGGCCCCCAGGGAGCGTGATACCTTTAACAAAGTACTTCAGATATTAGAAAAAACCCACGGAGACCCCACGGATGTAGGGGAATTGAGGACACATCTCTTCAGCCGCATGCTGAGGGAGGGGAGAGTGTAACGCAGTATATGAATGCTTTGCAGGAGTTGCATGCTGTGATTGTACGAAAAGATGGCGTGGGTTTAGGGCCAACGGACATAATGCTGCAAGACCTTTTAGTGACAGGCTTGTGGGACGCCCTGACCAAATAGGCCTTGCACAAGCGTGTGCGGATGAACCCCCGTTTGACTTTTTTTAGAAATAGGGAGTGAAGCGTACACGTGTGAACAAGCGCAGGGGTTGACGGTCTCGGCGGGGAAGGTCCAGAGCGTGAAAGTGTCCGTGAATGTTATTGCTGAACCCCAATAGGTGGAAGAAATGAGGAAGGCGCTCAAAAATATAAAAGGAGAATTAGTTGAGGTCAGGAAGAAGTCAGAGGCTGCAAATGCTTCCGGGGCCAGGGAAGGTCTCGAGTCCCATCAGGATTGCAGAATGCTCCGCCCACAGAGACCTCTCACGTGCTTCAAATGTGGCGAGAGCGGACACTTTGCACGGGAGTGTACGCGCCACGGTAGGACCCAGACCCGTCGACCAGTAAACCAAAGGCCTCCGAGCTGGGGGGGATTCCGCCCGGAGTCAGAGCAGATGCGAGGGAGTAGTGGAAGTCCCGCAAATTTGGTGTCTTCTTGCCCTATGGTCTGGGCTGAGTTTGAAAGTCGTGCAGTGCACTGTCTAGTGGACACAGGCTCCAAGTTGACCACAATGCTGGAAGCCTATTTTAGGTGAAATTTTCCTGAAGCCAGACGACCCGAGTGAGGCCCTGTAATAAAATTGATGGCTGCTAACCAACTGCCTATTCCGGTTGTAGGAGTAGCGTGGATGCAGATCTCTATCTGTGGCAAAGACCTTGGATGGATGGGTGTGGTGTTGACACGGGGGTAAGTGAGCAATGGACAAGCTGTCACCCTGGGAATGAACGTCTTAAATGAATTTGGAAGTCTCATTCACGAACCCACCAATGAAACTCTGAAGTAGTGTAGCCCACACACTCCTCAGAGGAAGATTTTCCAACAGTTAATATGGGCAGCGCAAGCCCAAGAGTTGCATCAGGACGGGGGAGTACTTGGAAAAGTGATAGTGCCTTTTTCTTCCAAAATCATACTGCCCTTCCCCCCCCCCCCCAGACAAATGGTGCTCACCCTGCCCGTCCGAGGTCGTATCCCCCTGGAGGGAGTGGAGATACAGGGGTAGCCATCCTTCTCTGAACAACTGCCCGCCGGATTCTTGGTGGCCCGTATGCTGCCAACTGTGCGAGATGGAGCTGTGCTTATACGTTGCATGAATCTGGAAGATCAGGATATTACCGTCAGTCCCAGAAGTGAAGTGGCCTGGGTCGTGGGCCTGCCTGAAGAGATTCTGCCGTCTCAGTCGGTACAGCACAAAGTTCATCAGGTTACCACTGGACTATGTCAGTAAACTCCCAGCAGCAGACAGAACCTCAGCATATCCAAGAAGGACGAGTGATCCTGGAACAAATGATAGCCGAGTTGACTGAGCGTATAACGGGTCAGAAATTACAGGTGGAAGTCCTCTTGGGAAGGTATAAAGATGTGTTTGCTCGACACTCAGGCGATTTTTGGCTGCGCCACGGCTATTACATACAAGATACCCACAAAATGTGGCAACCATAAGAAAGCAGTATTTGCAAATTCGCCTTCAGTTATGTCAAGAAGTAAAGAGCATGTGGATCGCCCCATGCCAGGGCCGTGGGGTACTCGGAGCCGGGTCCGGTGGGTTTCAATGGGAGATGTCACGGTAGCTGTGACCTGGTCCGTGGCCCTGGGCGTCCATTGTAAAAGGGGGGTTAAGAGTGATGGATTAAAGTTTATGAGTGAATGATTCGTGACGCCACCTGTGGTGTTCGGCAATGAACATGTTAAGCCGACGCTGCAGACAGATCCTCTGGGACAGATAGTGTGGTGCAGCAATGATGGTGTAGCCCTCCACAGGTAGGGCTGTAGTCCCAGGGCAGAGTAGATGAAGAAGATAGGTGTTAAGGGAGAGCGTGTAGTGTCTGGCACCGAGATATGGCAGTGCTGAGTGGGTTGGCGCAGTAATAAGCAGAGGACACCAGTGCATGTAGTTCCAAAGCTTTACTCAGTCTGCTGAGCATACAGGTGCCCGCCTCGGTGCCGTGTCCTCCAGGTCAGGGGCTCAGCCAACTTCCAGGCAAGATGAAGTATTCCCTTCCAACACTCCGCCAACATATGTGCCTTTTCTGAACGTCTCCTTTTTGCGCCTATAGTGAAGTACTCTCAGTACTGAGTTACACTGGAGTTCCTCCTATCAGTTGTTCCTATGAACTCTACTTGTACGGCAGACAGCTGTAGCCTGCTTCGGGGACTCCTTGCTACCAAGTCCCGGCTCACTATCATTGCTGTTGTGCCCTCAAGTCTTGTGTGGGAATAAAGTGGTGACAACTTGTATTCCTCCGGTGTCTGTCGCAGGACCATTACTATCCATACAACCTCGGGGACCGGACCCGGGCCTTGCGCTGTGAACTTGGGAGGGGTTCTGCTCTAACCCTAATCCTTAGTCCTCCTCTCCTTACGTTCCGTACTAATCCTTCCTTCTTATGGAGAGAGTCAGGCTTTCCATCAATGTCTCTTTCCTGTGCCAGTGGACCCAGGTCACTGAGGTCGACTGCAACACTTCCTTCATCTATCCCACTCAGGGGATCTTCACTCTTCCACTGACTCTGTCAGACTGCCAAATCCTAAACTCCTCCCACTCTTTTGGTGCTAACTAAACTCCACCCGCCTCCCAGCACGCTTCATATTCCAAGCAGGGAGCCACAAAAGGGTGCTTTGTGGGATGCAGGTGTTGGAGTGTGGTCAGGTGTCTCCACCTTGCCTGAATGGTGGGATACCACACCTCAGGAGGAGGTGCAGTATCTTTGTGGCAACTGAAGCCCCCAGGGGAGCCACATACCCCCCCGTTAAACACAGCTCGTCCACGGGCTGCAAGTGAAACAAAGTTAGACAAACAAAGGAACATACAAAAAATTTTTTAAATGCTTAATTAACAATGCTTACCTAAACTTCTCAATGTGGGAGGCACTGACTCTTAAACGTTGCAAACAATTTATCTATGTCAAAATATAGTACCTAATCAAAGTGCTATTGGCAGTAAACTCACTACCAGTTCAAGTATTATCATTAACACATTTTCTATTACTTCTAGACTTCTAAACCCTAGGTGACAACCGCTGACGCCTGGTTCGTCACCTGCATTTTCATTCAAATTTTCATCTTTATTCACGCATTAACATGAGTCTATACTCTGCAAAACATTCACTATTCCTATATAAGATCTGTTCTATTTCTTTATTAAATACTATCATTATTTACTTTCTCTATCAAAATGCTAGACATTATTAATAAGTGCAAGTAGACATTGATCTAGCCAAGATGTCTTGAAATGTCCTTATTAAAACAGGTCTATGTAAAACCAAGAAAGGGCACTTAAAGTGGTGCAACTATGTACAGGACAGTTCCGGATCATTCATTGTCCATGATCTCACAGTTCAAGTATAAAAGGCTGCCAAGGAAACTAGGCAAACTAAAACAACATGATGAACCAAAAACAAAAATGAAAAAAAAAATGAAAAAAGCATAACAGTGCATATACCCTCCTGGGTAACAGTTAGTTATTATTAATGCTGGTCCCCTCCTGGGGTGGTGGAAGCGGGTCGCTTGGGCTGCTTCCAGGGGAGAACTGCGGGACATCCTCTTTTTGCTGATTGTGGATTCACATAAGAGGTGGTGGCAGTTGGTGGGATTGCTGCCTGAGGTACAGCGGGTTTAGCTATTTGTACCATAGGGTGTGGGACTGGGGTAGATGTTATCTACCTGGCCTTGGCAGATGTAATCACTACCGTGGGAGGTATTCCTGCCGGGGGAACGTAAGCATGTTCCTTTTTGTAGGTCGCAATGAAATCCTCTGGTATGCGGCGCACGTTCATGGCGTACCAGCCACGGAGCCCCTCATGTTGGGTGAAAGTTACATACTCTCCCGGTTGCAGGTCTCAAGCAGGGTGTCCCCTTTGGAGGTGAGACTCAACATCCCTCCTGCTAAAGAAGAGGTCAGAGATCCTCTGGGGGTCCGAGATAAAACCAAACCCCCACTCCTGGTTAACATTCAGGACCTGACCCCATCCTGCTGAGTTCCGGGGCCCGTAGTGACCGGCACGAACCTTCTCCTTTCTGTCCATATCAGGGCCTAGCACTGCCAACCTCCGCTGCTCCCGTTCTCTCTGCTCTGCTGCCAGCTGGCGGAGGGTCTGCTGGCAATAGGATTCCTCTTCTTCCTTCTCCACCTCTTGGGCCGACCCCTACCCACCATGGACAGGGGCACTACTGCCAGGGGCTCAGATGTTTCCCCCCAGGGTTTAGAATCCCGGTCCCAGACCAGGTCTAGCACGACCTGTCCGGACGCTGCAGCAGCTGTACACCCCGAGGCCTTCCCAGGTGCAGGGGCAGCAGACGTACCTGGGGCCTCTTGGCAATGCTCCGGTGCAGGTTTGGGACGGCAGTCAATAGCTGGAACATCCACCAGAATAGTCCAGGCAGCTGTCGGAGGTGGCGGTGGAGCAGATGGCGGCTCCGGGTCCGCAGGGGTCTCCGGTGGGACCTGCGCAGCCGCCTTAGGTCCAGGCAGGAGTTTAACTTCCTCCGCTTCAGCCTCCAGGCCTCCAGGGAACTCCTCATGACAGGCCACGCGCTGCGGTAATTGCAGCACAGAGATGGAGACAGGCGCCGCCGGTGATAGGGCAGCGGCCGTGGGTTCCACAGGTGCTGCCTGGGGGAAATCTTGTGCAGCAGCGACGGGTACAGAGGGTAAAGGTACCGGTGATATAGCAGCGCGGCGGGTACCGATGGTGAGGGTACCGGTGGTGGAGGTACCGACGGTTTAGGCCCCTCCCGGGCGTGCTGCCAGTTCATAATCCAGAGCACCTCCTGTCTCAACTGCAGAGGGTGGGTCAGCTGAGCAATCTCATCCTCCAGCTGCTGGCGGTTCATTGTGGAAGTCGGATCGGAACCTTCAGCCGATGCGCCGGGGAGGTTCAGCTCAACCTCCTTGCCCTGTTCGGGCCTCCCTCCTTCCTCCATCATGGCGTTCTGATGTTCTTCCTCCTTCTTGGGCTCTTTTCCCGCCACCGACTCTCGCTCCTCCTTCTGGGGGCGACATCTTCTTCCTACTCCTCCATACAGGCCAGTATCCTCGGGGGGTGGGCCATGTTGCAGTTGCATAGAAGTTCAGGCAGGGGAGGCCCAGGACAGTTCGCGGTCTTTTCTTAGGACCACCCATGTTGTCACGCCCTTCTTTACCGTGCCGGCGGCCATTTTGAGAGTCCATTTTACAGTCTATCAATTTGGTTATTCTGCACATTCTCAACAAGGTTTAAGTTCAATAAAATTCAGGCACACAGAACCCGGTGGCACTGGACTTCGTCATCCTGTTCGTGACGCCAAGTAATGGATCGCCCCGTGCCAGGGCCGTGGGGTACTCGGAGCCGGGCCCGGGGGGTTTCGATGGGAGATGTCACGGTAGCTGTGACCCGGTCCATGGCCATGGGCGTCCATTGTAAAAGGGGCGGTCAAGGGTGATGGAATAAAGTTTATGAGTGACCGATTCGTGACGCCACCTGTGGTGTTCGGCAATGAAGATGTTAAGCCGACGCTGCAGACAGATCCTCTGGGACAGATGGTGTGGTGCAGCAATGATGGTGTAGCCCTCCACAGGGAGGGAGAGCGTGTAGTGTCTGGCACCGAGATGTAGCAGTGCTGAGTGGGTTGGCGCAGTAATAAGCAGAGGACACCAGGACATGTAGTTCCAAAGCTTTACAGTCTGTTGAGCATACAGGTGCCCGCCCCGGTGCCGTGTCCTCCAGGTCAGGGGCTCAGCCAACTTCCAGGCAAGATGAAGTATTCCCTTCCAATACTCCGCCAACATATGTGCCTTTTCTGAACGTCTCCCTTTTGCGCCTATAGTGAAGTACTCTCAGTACTGAGTTACACTGGAGTTCCTCCTATCAGATGTTCCTATGAACTCTACTTGTACGGCAGACAGCTGTAGCCTGCTTCGGGGACTCCTTGCTACCAAGTCCCGGCTCACTATTGTTGCTGTTGTGCCCTCAAGTCTTGTGTGGGAATAAAGTGGTGACAACATCTATTCCTCCGGTGTCTGTCGCAGGACCATTAGTATCCATACAACCTCGGGGACTGGACCCCGGCCTTGCACTATGAACTTGGGAAGGGTTCTGCTCTAACCCTAATCCTTAGTCCTCCTCTCCTTACATTCCATACTAATCCTTCCTTCTTATGCAGAGAGTCAGGCTTTCCATCAATGTCTCCTTCCTGTGCCAGCGGACCCAGGTCACTGAGGTCGGCTGCAGCACTTCCTTCATCTATCCCACTCAGGGGATATTCACTCTTCCACTGACTCTGTCAGACTGCCAACTCCTAAACTCCTCCCGCTCTTTTGGTGCCAACTAAACCCCACTCGCCTCCCAGCACGCTTCGTGTTTCAATCAGGGAGCCACCAAAGGGTGCTTTGCTACACTACTGTGTTGTGTGGGATGCAGGTGTTGGAGTGTGGTCAGGTGTCTCCACCTTACCTGAATGGTCGGGTACCACACCTCAGGAGGAGGTGCAGTACTTCTGTGGCGACTGAACCCCCCAGGGGCGCCACTTATGCTGGGGCAGATGCTACAGAACGGCGTCATTCGAGAAAGCCAAAGCCCCTGGGCTGCCCTGATAGTGCTGGTACGGAAGATAGACGGCACCTTGCGTTTTTTGTAGATTATCGGAAGTTAAACGCTTGTACCGTAAAAAAAGACAATTATCCTCTCACCCGGATTGAGGAATCCCTGTCAGCACTAGGAAGGACCAAATTCTTTTCCACCCTAGATCTCGCCAGTGGTTATTGGCAAGTACCGATGTCGGAACGGGATCGTGCCAAGACCGCATTCATCTTGGCTATGGGCCTATTTGAGTTCAACCGCATGCCATTCGGCCTGGCCAATGCCCCAGGTACTTTTCTGCGACTTATGGAAAGATGTCTGGGAAATCTAAATTTTGAAGCCACACTCAATTACGTAGACGATATCATAGTCTACGAGGCTTCTTTCAAGGGGCACCTACAACGCCTAGAACAAGTGTTGAGTTGCTTACAGAAACACGGGCTGAAAGTGAAGCCTCAAAAATGTCATCTATTTCGCACACAAATCGAGTACTTGGGGCACGTGGTGTCTGCAGAAGGGATGAAGCCCTCCCAAGAGAAGATTGCACTGATATAGGATTGGCTCACTCTGGAGACCGTGAAGGATGTACATGCATTTCTGGGACTGACTGGGTATTACCGCCATTTTGTGAAAAACGTTGCCTGTCGAGCCAGACCGCTGCTAGAACTAATGAGAGGGGCGCCTTCCAGCGCAAAGAACTGGAACATCCGTTGGAAAGAACCTCAGGAGGAAGCCTTCAGGAACTAAAAAAAGCATTGACCGAAGCACCTGTGTTGGCGTATGCGGACTTTGCCAAACCATTCATGCTCCACACTGATGGGAGTCTGCATGGACTTGAGGCTGTATTGTCACAGATACAAGATGGAAGAGAGAGGGTGATCGCTTACGCCAGTCGATCTCTTCACGATTCTGAACGTAATCAGGACAATTACAGTTCCTTCAAGTTAGAGCTGCTAGCGTTAGTGTGGGCCATGACTGAGAGGGACGGAGAGGTTCGCAGAGTATTTTTCTGGTCAGAGGTTCTCGTACGCACTGACAACAACCCCCTAGCACATCTAGAGAACGCAAAGCTGTGAGCCCTAGAACAACTATGGGTAGCCAGGCACAGATCAAAGAAGGCATCGTGGGGTGGTCTCTGGATGAATGGGTCTGGCTACAACAAGAGGATGGAGATCTTGCTCTGCTGAGGCAGTGGGTAACTTCAAAGAGACTCTCTAGCCTTGCTGACAAAAACAGTCCTGAGTCCAGAGACTACGGATTCTTTGCCAGTGGGAACGTCTGCAGATGAAGAATGGCTTAGTCTATCAGAAAGTACAACTGCAGTCGGAGCCGGGAGCTGCCTGGCAGGTCGTAGTCCCGGAAAGCTTGTTGTCCGAGATCTCCACTGAAGTCCATGAGGAAGGAGCACATTTTGGGTCAGACAAGACTTTTCAATGGTTGCCGCGTTTCATTTATCATCCACGGCTAAAGGGGGCAGTGTAAGAATCTTGTAGAGCTTGCCTTCTTTGAGTTACCTTAACCACCAGAAGAGAGAGCCCCCACACAAACCATAGTGACATCTGCTCCCTTAGAACTATTGATTATAGACTATTTAACCATTGGGCCGGCCCACTAGGGATACGAACATTTCTTAGTGATAGACCATTTCACTAAATTTGCTGTCGTCACTCCCACATGAGATCAAACTGCAGAGTAAGCCGCATATGCCATCTTTAAAAACTATTCAAGTCTATGGCTGTCCTAAACGGATCCACTCAGACCAGGAAGCCTGTTATCTAGGAAAAGTAATGGAAGAATTACATCGGATGTATCGAATAGACAAATCACGGATCACTCCGTACCATCCCCAGGGAAATGGCGCCTGTGAACGGTTTACCCGAACTCATAAAAATGTTGAGAACCCTAGAAGAGGACCGAAAAGCCCGAAGGCCTGAATATGTTTCATAACTAGTCTGGGTGTACAATAATCTAGTGCACCGAACCACAGGGCACATGCCCTACTATCTCCTATTTGGCCGAGCCGGAAAAAGTATCACTGAATTAGAGTTTTACCCAGAAGAAGAAGACTCATGAGCTGGGGTACCCTCATGGATCTGGGAACATCATCATCACCTACAGACATTGCATAGATTTGTACAAACTCATCTACGAAAGTTAGAATATGCTGTAAGAACCCCGCCGTGAGCAACGGATCTGCAGGAGGGGAGACCGGGTTTTGTTAAGATAAAGGCGTCCACGACACAAATTGGAACATCACTGGGAGAAGGTTCTATACCGGGTTAAGTGGCGAGTCAATTCCGAGGGGACTATGTATTATCTCGAGCAATGTTGCAATGGATTGTATCAGATTTGTGAGTGATAGCAACATATCGTCTGCAAATAGACTTATTTTGAATTGTTTAGACGTTGTGTTGATCCCCGTGATTTTTTCGTTTATGCGAATTGCTTCGGCTAATGGTTCTATCGCCAAGGCGAACAGCAGTGGCGAGAGGGGGCACCCCTGTATTGTCCCATTATTTATATAGAATGATTTGGACAAGGTGTTATTTGTGTAGATTTTGGCACTTGGCTGGGAGTATAAAGTGAAAACCGTATCTATCCATTTGTTGTTGAAACCAAAATTTAGAAGAACAGTTTTTAGGTAAGACCAGTTGACCCTGTCAAAAGCCTTTTCGGCGTCTAATGTTAGGAGTATTGAGGGGGTTTGGGTAGAGTTAATTCTATTAATAATGTTGATAAGCCTCCTAGTGCTGTCAGATGTTTGTCTGCCTTCAATGAAGCCTGATTGGTCATCGTTGATTAGTTTTGGTAGGATTCCTTTTAATCTTGTGGCTAGTATTTTGGAAAAGATTTTTATATCTGAATTTATCAGGGAAATTGGGCGAAAGTTTTTCACTTCTTCTAGATTATTTGGTGTCTTGGGAATCACAATGAGAGTTGCTTCCAACATCTCCCCAGGGAAAGTCCCACCCCCCGAAACTTAGTTAAAAATTTTTGCCATATAAGGGATAAGTATATCTGCAAAATTTTGGAAGTATTCATTCGTTAGACAGTCTGGGCCAGGCGATTTTTGTAACTTTAGTGAGTTTACCGTTTCTATAATTTCTGAGATTGGTATAGGTGAGTTAAGTTGTGAAAGGTCTGGTGGGTTGATTTTAGGAAGTTGTAGTTTCTTAATGAACTCATTTATTTTTTGGGGATCTGGTTGAGGAATTGCGTTCTCTCCATTTAAGTTATATAGTTTTCTATAGTAAGATGCAAATTCCTCTACAATATCAGTCGGGTGTTGTTTTGTATCTCCGGCTGCGTTTTTAATTTTGTATATTCTACTACGGACTCTCTCATTCTTCAGTTTGGACATCATGAATCTCGTTGGCTTGTTCGTTTCAGAGTATACTTTAAACTTCGATACTTTAACGATTTTATCAAAGCCATCAAGGATAGCCCTATTTAATTCTTGTCTCAAATTGAGGATTTCCCTGTAAATTTGCTGTGATTTTATACTAGTTTTAGAGAGATCATTTTCCTTTGAATTTATTTGTTTTTGCATAGTTTTAATTTTTTCTCTTTTTTTCGAATTGTGTCTTCCTGCAATTTGGATCAATTTCCCTCATATTACCGCCTTATGTGCGCACCACACTGTGAGTGGGTTCACCTCCTCTGTGTCGTTTTCTTTAAAATATTGTTTTAATGTTGTGGCAATTTCGTTTCTATATTCTGGAATGTTCAGTAGGAAATTATTGCACCTCCATAATGTGTAATTTTTTTAAAAAAGGGCCAATCCACATTTCTGATACGATGGGAGAGTGGTCCGATATTGATCTGTCTAGTATGGATGAGTTTTTTATTTTAGTGAGAGTGAATACGTCTGTGAGAAGCAAGTCTATTCTCGCAGAAGTTTTATGTGCTGATGAGAAATGTGAATACTCTCTGGATGAAGAGTTTAGACACCTGAATGTGTCGTATAGTTCGTTATTTTGAATCCATTTATTAAGACTACCCGATAATTGGCGAGTTAAAGAAGTGGAGTCCAAATCTCCATCAGGAACCATATTAAAGTCTCCCAGAATGAACAAATTGCCCTTCTTTTTTAACTGTACTTTCCTCATCACTTTATTGGGAAAACTCAGTTGTTTTGTGTTAAGGCCCTGTCACACTTAGCGATGTACCAGCGATCCCGGTCCAGCGATATGACGCGGTCAGGATCGCTGATGCATCGCTAAGTGGTCGCTAGTGAGCTGCCACACAGGCAGATCTCACCAGCGACATCGCTGGGGTCGGGGGTCGCTACTTACCTGTCACACTAGGCGATCCTGCGTCCTCCCGCCCGGCTCCACGCGTCGCTCGTCGTCACAGCAGGAAGCGCCACAGGAAGCTGACGACGAGAAACGGCCCAGGACGTTCTCACGCGATCAGCGATAACCAGCGGGGGAGCGGGTCGTAGGTAAGTATCAGACACAGCGATATCGCTAGCAATATCGCTATAACGTCACAAGTTATAGCGATATTGCTAGCGCTATCGCTTAGTGTGACAGGCCCTTTAGGGCAGTACACATTAACAATTGTACATTGAGACGAATTAATGTCAGAGATCAGAATATGGTACCTGCTGGCGGGGTCCACCACCTCCTCTATAAAATGAAATGGCACTGTGTTTTTATTAACGTGAATACTCCTGCCTTTTTTTGGGGATATGAGGATGAGAAAGAGTGTAGAAAGTCCCTGTGGGTGAAGTTTGGATGATTACCTTTTTTAAATTTCGATACCTGAATGCAGACGACGTCTGCATGTGAATGCTTAATTTCTTTCCACAATGTGTACCTCTTCCATGGGCTGTTAAGCCCTCTGACATTGTAGGACATACACTTTAGTTGCATAGTTCGAAGTGTCAAAGGTGCTGTAGGAACACCAAGAAAAAAAACAAAAAAAGGTTTAACAATCAGAAACCAATGGATTTGTCAAATACAATACAATATAACTGGTATGAGCAAGAAATTCAAGACTGGGTCTTTTCCCTGAGGAAGTCTCGACCTGTTGGGGGGAAAAGTTTGTGAAAAAGAAGAAAGCTCTCCATTTTTACCCCATGGTTATTGAGACGATAGCCCTGAATTTTCCGAAGTCTCTTTAGTTCTTTAAAGTCAGATCAGGAATGAGATTTGAATAATGCCATACCTTCCTCCAAGGTGTTAATCACTACGAATTTATCGCTATGGTTGAACATCAGTTTAGTGGGGAATCCCCATCTGTACTGGATATTTTTTCCTCTTAAAATGTCTGTTAAAGGCTTGAAAGATCTACGAGCGTCCAGAGTATGTTTTGAGAGATCTGTAAATATATTTAGTTGGTGATAAGGTTCCGGGAGCGAACCCTTGGTTTTGACGTAATTCTGTATCTTTTCTTTGGTGCCAAAAAAATGTAGTCGAAGGATCGTATCTCTTGGTTTGTCTGCTTTGATGCCTTGGGGTTTAGGGAGTCTATGGATTCTGTCAATGCATAGATCTAGAGCATTGAGGTTTGGTATTGTTTTTTTGAAAATAGTTTTGACAAATTCTGGTAGTTCTGATTGGCTTACTTCTTCTGGAATACTCCTGATTTTTAAATTATTTCTCCGACTCCTGTCCTCTAAATCTGCCATTTTGGTTCCGAGATCGTTAATGTCTTTTTTTAAAACTATATTTTGGCTGGTTAGTGATTCTGTCTTATTTTCAAGGTCAATTATTTTGGATTCATAGATTTCCAGTTTTTGGGTAAAACCTCTGCAGACCTCCTCGAAAGAGGCATTATGTTTAGCAAAGCCCGAATTTAGTTTTTCGTCAATCAGTGAGGTTATTTTTTGAAAGAATATTTCTTCGTGGCTCATTTTTGGAGTCTTTTGTTCAGATTCTGGTCGGTCTTTTTTATTTTTATTTTCTGAGTCCGAATTTCTCTCCTCATCTGGAGCACTTCTCTTGGTCGAGACAGAAGTATCCATCAGCTGACTCGATGCTGAGAAGGCAGCTGTCGCAGAGGGTGAGTTTTTGCTCCTAGTAATTGGGGTGGTATTTTGAGAAGTGGATTTGGCACTATTTGATTGCGTTGTTATTTTATGAGTTTTGTAGTCATCAGCTTTTTGGGGAGATCTGAACTTAATTGGACTCAGCAGGTTGGGAATATCTGTATTTGATCTGGAGTAAGATGCAGAGGCTTTCCTTTGGCTTTGTAGTGGTTTTTTATTTTCAGACTTTTGTTCCATTTGGGAATTATGATATATAAGCGAGTTATTTAGAATGAGTCCCCTAATTTGAGTGGACCAATTCCCGGCTTTAAATAAGTAAGGCGGCAAGAGGGACACCTTCCGTGTATCTTCTCCGTTGTCACGGAGAAATATTTATTTATCCACCAGGTGGAGCTGTGGCACTGAGAGGAGTCACTAGGTCAGACTTTGTTATGGGTACTATGTACCTTAAAGATTTATTCTCTGTATCAATCCACAGAGTCTGCTTTACATTCCACAGCGTTGCTCCCTGTCACTCAATAAATGGCGATTTCCCCTACAGCACTTCCCGTCCACTTTATGTAAAACGCGCGCTCTGCAGGCTATACTTCTACAGCCTGACTCCCGGTTCCTTGAACATTGGAGTGTATATATTACTCTTTGTGATGTTCCACAGCAGGCTTCCCGCTTAAACAGTAACCCGGTCTCCCTCTCAAATATTAGTGCTGGGATGGTAATTTACTAAGCATAGATCATATCAAGTTCCACAATATTGTCTCCCGCTGGTCAGTCTAGGGTACAGCCCCTTCTTTATACTTGCTGAGCGCTAGAGTCCATGGAGGATTCCCGTTACCGGGCTTACCTTGTGCCCCTACTTGGAGGGAGGGCACTGACGCTGCTCAGGGGTCTGTAGCGGTCTGGAGCGCTGTTCACTGAAAACAGTGCGGCTCCCTCTCTTGTCTTTTGCCACAGTCCGCGGCTCTCGTTTACTGGCACCTCTTTGTGTCCAGCTGCACTGTCCTCTGGTAGATATGTGTGTAAACGCCTGCACAGCGCTGTCCTCAGCGATGGTCTGGGTAAGGCTCAGGAGCGGTCGCCATCAGTCTTGGGTCCTCGCTGCGTCTGCGTTTGGCAATGTAGCGGCGTGTAAGAGCAGGAGCCCCGGCTATGAATCAGGCGGCACTTAAGATACTGCCGCCTCTCCAGAAAGCTTCTCCGCAGCTGCGGTCTCAAAATTTTAGATCCCCACGCTTCCTCAGCTGGCAGGTGGTGGTCCTCTTGATAACCGGGGGAGGACAGTCAATATCTAAGCGGCCGCCACTGTCTTCTGCTGCGAGTCACAGCGTAGCTCCGGCGAATGGATGCCGGTGATTGTTATAATCCCTCAGGGGGAAGGCAGAAGTCTCTTCCTGGGGTTAGTTAAAGATGCTTGTGTCGGAGAGTATCTCTCATAAAAGTCCGGTGAGGCTCCGGAGTTTGTCTTCCATGTTCACAGGGTAATCTTAATCTTAATCTCTTGAGATGTAGTAGCCGGGATCCAAAATGGCGGCGTGACCATGAGAGGCCACCAGCTCAGAAAGTTCAAATCTTCTTATCTCAAGTTCTCCTTTACCTAGAGATCTGGTTTTGGTCTCAATTTAAGCCCTGAGTGTTAGGCTTTTGGTAAGAGGCAGAATCTTGGCAGGTGTTGGGTCTCAAAGTCGCTTTTGATGCTTTTTGTTGGGGTCTCTGTGAGAGCTTAAGACTCTTGCTTCCTCATGTGGCAGAAGCCAGGCCACGCCCCCCCACAGGAATTTTTTTAATGTTTAAAAAAAATGAACATTTAACTTTTTTTCACAAAAAAATTACTTCAGGTCCAATTTTTTTTATTTTACCAAAGGTAACAGGAGAAGTTGGACATCAAAAGTTATTGTGCAATTTGTCCTGAGTACGCTAATACCTGAAATGTGGGGGGAAACACTCTTTCGGCGCATGGCAGAGCTCGGAAGGGAATGAGCGCCGTTTGACTTTTTCAATGCAAAATTGGCTGGAATTCAGATTGGACGCCATGTCATGTTTGGAGAGCCCCTGATGTGCCTAAACAGTGGAAACCCACCACAAGTGAACAAATTTTGGAAACTAGAACAAAAAGGAACTTATCTAGATATGTGATGAGAACCTTGAACCCCCAAGGGCTTCACAGAAGTTTATAACGTACAGCCATACAATTAAAAAAATCATTTTTTCCACGAAAATGATCTTTTCACCCCAAATTTTTATTTTCCCAAGGGTAGCAGGACCCCAAAAGTTGTTGTGCAATTTGTCCTGAGTATGCTGATACCCCATATGTGGGGGTAAAACACTGTTTGGGCGCATGGCAGAGCTCGGAAGGGAAAGCGCACCGTTTAACTTTTTCAACGCAGGATTGGCTGGCATTGAGACCAGACGCCATGTTGCATTTGGAGAGCCCCTGATGTGCCTAAACAGTGGAAACCCCCCAATTCTAACTCCAAACCTAACCCCAACACACCCCTAGCCCTAACCCTAATGGGAAAATGGAAATAAATACTTTTTTTTATTTTAACATTTTTCCCTAAAGGGGGTGATAAAGGGGGGGTTAATTTACTATTTATGGCGGGTTTTAATGTTTGGCAGCTGGCGCACGCTAAAAGACACTTTTCATTGTAAAAATAGTTTTTGCATCACCACATTTTGAGAGCTATAATTTTTCTATATTTTGACCCACCGAGTCATGTGAGGTCTTATTTTTTGCGGGACGAGTTGATGTTTTTATTGGTACCATTTTCGGGCACATGACATTTTTTGATCGCTTTTTATTCGGATTTTCGGGATGCAGAATCAACAAAAACCAGCGTTTCATGAATTTCTTTGGGGGGGGGGTGCGTTTACACTGTTCCACGTGTGGTAAAATTGATTAAAGGGGTTTTATTCTGGGTCAGTATGATTACAGCGATACAGCAATTATCATTTTTTTTATGTTTTGGCACTTTCCTCTATATATAAAAGTGAATTTATGTATGTATGTGTGTGTGTATCACCAACCAATCACGAAGCAGTAGAGTGGGACACCAACCAATCATGAAGCATCAGAGTGGAACGCGGAGGGAGAGCGGGGCTGAGGACGGATACAGCAGGACGGTGCATGGAGAGCGGGGCTGTGGAGGAAAACAGTGGGGCGGCGGAGGGAGAGAGGGCGGAAGAGCAGGGCTGTGGAGGAAGAGAGCAGGGCTGTGGAGGGACAGCGGACACGGATGTAGAGCGCGGCTGCGGAGGGATAGAATGGGACAGCGGGTAGAGAGCGGGGCAGTGGAAGGAGAGAGCGTGATGGCTGGTGGAGAGCGGGGCTGTTAAGGAAGAGAGCGGGACCCACAGTTAAGTACTATGCCCAGGCAACGCCGGGCTCTTCAGCTAGTATACAATAGAAACAATTTTATATAAAAAATAATTATTTTTGCCTTGCTTTTTTTTTTTTTGAAGGGGTTCACTAAAGGGGTTAACTAGTGGGACAGTTTTATAGGGCGGGTCGTTACGGATGCAGCGATACTAAATACGTGTATGTTTATTGTTTTTTTATTATTTACAAAAAAAAAGAATTTATTAGGTTTTTTTAAAATTTATTTGGGATTTTTTTAATTATATTTACACTTGATTTTTTTTAACTTTATTATATTGTCCCAATGTGGGATATTACAATAAAGTGTCAGATCGCTGATCTGACACCTTGCACAGCAGTGTGTCAGATCAGCGATCTGATAGCCTCCAACAGTGCCTTTAGGCCCCGTCACTCACAGCGATCTCGCCAGCGATATCGCCGTGTGTGACACACATCAGCGACCGGCCCCCCTGCCGGGTATCGCTGATTGTGCTCGAACGTCCTGGGTCATTTTTTGATCGCTGGTCTCCCGCTGGCCAGCGCGCATCGCTGCTTGTGACAGCGAGAGACCAACGATCAGCGACGGTGGGAGCTGGTTTCCAAGGTAAACAGCGGGTTTCTAAGAGCCGTGCGGCTCTTAGAAACCCGCTGTTTACCTTGGATACCAGCTTATTCGCCGGTCCTGACCGCTGGTGAGTCTGTCTATGTCCCAGCGATCCCATCCACGTCTGATCGCTGGTGGGATCAATGGAACATTGAAGCGTGTAATGGGGCCCTTTCTCAGCGCCTGCTCTCAGCAGGCACTGATAAAGCTGCCTCCTTGCAGGACCCCGTGCTGTTCCGAGGGTCCAGGGAAGCACGCAGGGAGCCACCTCTCTGCACGATTCTTCCCTGTGCCCCCGGTACACTGTGGTCATGTTTGATCGCAGTGTGCCAGGGGTTAATGTGTTGGGAGCGGACTGTGACCGCCCCTGACACATAGTGCCGGGTGTCAGCTGTGATAATCAGCTGACACCCGGCCACGATCAGCGGCGCCACCCTCCCCTCCGGGAGTGCCGCTGATCGCTAAGACATACTATCCTGTCCATGAAAGTTAAGTCCCAGGTCACATGGATGGGATAGTACATCCAATGGCAGAAAGGGGGTAAGCATTCATTTTATATTATTAAAAACATTTTTTTTTTACTTTTGGCATTGTGAAGACATGCAGCATTGTATCTTAATTAACCAGACAACTATATTTAGCAAACGAAGAATAATAGAATGTTATCTGTATGTTGTCTTTCAATTTTAAGTGTTGATCTCTGGTTGGTCAAGAAAACAGACTTTTGTTTGTGTAAGCCGGTAATGTTGACATTTATTGTGCGCTGATCCTTGATCACTAGTGATTATTGCTGATATGCTAATTATGGATTGTGTTATGGAGCCAGTTTGTTGACTTCTAAAGTAGAAAGGGAAAAACTATGCAAATAGTTTACATAATCAAGTAATGCTACTTGATCTCCTCTCTATTCTTACCCTGTATGTAAATAATGAATGAGGGACTCTTGTTAAGTCTAAAAATAGGTTACCTGCCTCTGTATAAAGAGAAAAATCTTTTCAATGAAAAGTAGTAATGGGGGGGGTCTGGTGCTAATAATGCCAGATACAAGATACAAAAATAACGTATTAGCACTAATTAAATAGCACAGAGGAAATATCTAGAGAAGATAGAATGTGCATGACCCTATGTAGATATCCCTTCCTTACAGCGGAGGTTGGCACCCTAGGTAGCGATTTGGCGCCCCGCTCCACGTCCACTAACCCTTAATGACCCTCAACAGGACTCCTTACCAAAAGCCACCACCAAACACCTATAACAAATAAAGTGCTAATGGTGCAAAAAGTACAACTGACATTGTGCTTAATCTGCACTGAGCACAGATATGACTGGATGTTAAAGAGAAGAAAAGATGCTAGCATAGATATATCCTCCATATGTCTTAATATTTCATACAGGGCCGCCATCAGGGCATTACTGCCCTTACTGCTGTATTGGGCCCGATGATGAGCGGCACACAGGGGCTGCGGGCCCCCTTCTTGTGCTTCTGCTTGTCACGACTGCAGCCGCGGCCCAGCAGGTGCCTCCAAGCCAATGGCGAGGGGCGGGCATCCCCCGGAGACACAATATGGACCCTCTATACCACGGAGGGGGACCCGGGCCTACCCGAACTAGGGAAGGGCAGCGATCGGGATACTGTGGCAGCTGAGCATGTGGACAAGGACATGTAAGACTTGATGACACCACACAACTTCAGGTATAAATAAAGTAAAGTTTACTTAAAGTAAAGTCACAGTACATAGACAAAACCAGGACACACGAGGTCATCAGGACACACGAGGTCATCCAGACGCAGGCAGGATATCAGGGTTACCCACAGGACATGAGAGTCACCGGCAGACATCAGACGGGAGTTGTTTGGTTCCGGACATCCAACACGAACTACAGGCACCACTGCAGTCATCCAGCTCCAGGCAGTGGTCATCAGGTTCCAGACAGCGGTCGTCAGGCTCCGGGCATCGGACCTAGGAAGGAACTCATACGTGATGGTGCTAACACCGCAGGATTGCTGGACCTGCATGGAGCTAGTGTGGCGCCCCTGAGGCTCAGTCGCCACAGAGGTACTGCACCTCTTCCTGAGGTGTGGTGCCCCACCATCCAGGTAAGTTGGAGGCTCCTGACCATGCTCCAAACCTGCATCCTACACAGCATGGTAGTTCAGCAAAGCCACATTGCGGCTCCCTGCTTGGAGTGTAGCAGAGCACCTTTGGTGGCTCCCTGCTTGGAACACGAAACGTGCTGGGAGGCGGGTGGAGTTAGAATACATAAAAGAGCGGGAAGGTTTAGGTAGTCAGTCAGGAAGTCAGAGAGAGAGTCACTCAAGAGAGGAGTGAGGATCCCTGGAAGAAGGATGGAGGAAGGAATGCTGCAGCTGCCTCAGTGATCTGAGCCAGCTGGCACAGGAAATGAAAGGAGAAAGACATTGGACTGAAACCTGATCTTCTATGAGAGAGAGCGATTAGTGCAGAACGAAGGAGTAAAAGGGAACAGAGAGGACGTGGGTTAGAGGAGAACCCTGCCTAGAAGTTCTAAGTGCAAGGCCGGGGCCCGGTCCTCGAGGTTGTATGGATACTGAAGGTCCTGCAGCAAACACTGGTGGAGTAGTGAGCTGTAAATGCACTACTCCCATCTAAGACTTGGGGGCACAACAGCAACGTGAATAGTGAGCCGGGACTCAGGAGAGAGGAGTCCCCGAAGCAGGCTACAGCTGTCTGCCATACAAGTAGAGTTCTTGGGAACATCTATCAGGAGGCACTCCAGTGTAACTCAGTACTGGGAGTACTTCACACTTAAAGGCGCTATAAGAGGAGACGTTCAGAAAGGCACAGGTTGGCGGAGTGTTGGAAGGGAGCATTCCATCTGATCTGGAGGTTGACTGAGTCCCTGACCCGGAGGACACAGCACGGAGGCAGGCATTTGTGTGTGCTACAGACCGTGAGTAAAGCTTTGGAACTGCAAGCCTTGGTGTCCTCCAATTATTCCTGCGCCAACACACCCTGTACCACTACATCTGGGTATCAGCTTCTACACTGCCTGCACCTCTCCTCTGCCCCTGCATCTACACTGCCCTGGGGCTACAGCTCCACCTGTGGGGAGCTTCACCATCTTGGCTGCAACACACCACCAGCCCCAGAGGATCTGCATGCAGCGTCGGCCCAACATCCCACTTGCCGAACACCACAGGTGGCGTCACAAACTATTTCATAAACTACAAACCACCATTCAACACCCCCGATTACTTGGGTGCCCAGGGCCACGGACCGGGTCACCGCTGCTGTGACACATCCCCCTGACACCAGCCCAGTACCGAGTACCCCACGGCCCTGGGAGGGCGACCCAGGTGCTGCAAATGATAAAGGGGATGCAAATAATGGAGGGAGTGCTGCAAATGAAGGAGGGGAGCTGCACATGATGGAGGGGGTGCTGCAAATGATGAAGTAGTGCTGCAAATGATGGGTGCTGCAAATGATGAAGGGGTGCTGTACATGATGTAGGGGTGCTGCACATGATGAAGGGGTGCTGCACATAATGGAGTGGGGCTGCACATGACGATGTAGGAAGACGGACCGGGCTAGGACTACTTCATGCGTCTCTGGGCTGGAACTGCCGGGTCTGTCACCATCATTGCTTGGGGGGGAAGCCTTTCTGACCAGGACAGACCGGAGTTTTTGACTTTAAGGGGCGGGTCAGATATAAAAGGGACGAAGCGCGCGCATTTGGGGATTTTGGTGTGAGCAGAGCTTACCCTGAGGGAGGTTGACCTCATGTCCTCTCTGCCAGACGCAGCATCCAGCTAGGTTAACTGCCCATGCTCCCTCACGCACGCTGACTGTGCGCCTCCTGACCACCTATTACCTCAGATGGTAGTCCCCAGATGTCCTCGCAGGCCGGTGTCCCCGACTAGGTCTGGCACGCCATCCACCGCTGGACCCCTTCACTTCTCTGAACGCGAAGGCGCCTCTGTGGCCTCCGCCCCGGGACCTCACACTACGCACTCAGTGTCCGAGTGCTCCACCCGTTCTCTGCCGTGTACCAGGACTGAGAGTCTTAGCCGGGAACAGCCTAGGAGCACCGCTTCAGTACAGAGACTGTGCTGTAACTTCATCCGGGACCATTTCAACGCCATATTGCGCCACCTACGCCGCCATCGAGGACTCTTCCAACCTCCCCCATCTTTGAGCTATGACTGATAAGTTAACATGCTTTATTTGTTCACTTTTCTCTCTGCAAAGTGTTTATTGTACATTGTCTGTGTACCGTTTACCGCTGTTTAACCCCCGTGCTCCCTGCAAGAAGCATAAACTGCTACTTTTATTCTTGTTAACTCTTGCTCTGCCTCCTGCTCATCACTGCATCCCACATTCCTGCTAGCATACCACAATGAAGGGGTGCTGCAAATGATGGAGGGGGGATGACTGTAGGTGGCTCTCTTATGATGACTGTTGGTTGCGCTCTTGTATGCTGACTGTTGTCGGTGGCGCTCTCTTATGATGACTCTTGGTTGCGCTCTATTATGATGACTGTCGGTTGCGCTCTGTTATGATGACTGTCAGTTGAGCTCTGTTGTGATGACTCTCGGTTGCGCTCTATTATGGTGACTGTCAGTTGAGCTCTGTTATGATGACTTTCGGTTGCACTCTTTTATGATGACTGTTGGTTGCGCTCTTGTATGCTGACTGTCGGTAGCGCTCTGTTATGATGACTGTTGGTTGCGCTCTTGTATGCTGACTGTCGGTAGCGCTCTGTTATGATGACTGTTGGTTGCGCTCTGTTATGGTGTCTCTCGGTTGCGCTCTGTTATGATGACTGTTGGTTGCGATCTTGTATACTGTCAGTTGTGCTCTTTTATGATGAATGTCGGTTGCGCTCTTGTACGCTGACTGTCGGTTGCGCTCTTGTACGCTGTCGGTTGCGCTCTTGTATGATGACTGTTGGTTGCGCTCTGTTATGATGACTGTTGGTTGCGCTCTGTTATGATGACTGTCGATTGCGCCCGTCTGACCGGTGGTGTCTGCACCATTAACCCCTTCCCGTCTGACCAGTGGGGTCTGTGCCATTAACCCCTTCCCGTCTGACTGGTGATGTCTGCACCATTAACCCCTTCCCGTCTGAACGGTGATGTCTGCACCATTAACCCCTTCCCGTCTGACCGCTGGTGTCTGCGCCATTAACTCCTTCCTGTCTGACCAGTGGTGACTGCGCCATTAACCCCTTCCTGCCTGACTGGTGGTGACTGCTCCATTAACCCCTTCCTGCCTGACCGGTGGTGACTGCGCCATTAACCCCCTCCTGTCTGACCAGTGGTGTCTGTGCCATTAACCCCTTCCCGTCTGACTGGTGATGTCTGCACCATTAACCCCTTCCCATCTGAACGGCGATGTCTGCGCCATTAACCCCTTCCAGTCTGACCGGTGGTGACTGCGCCATTAACCCCTTCCTGCCTGACCGGTGTTGACTGCGCCATTAACCCCTTCCTGCCTGACCGGTGATGTCTGCACCATTAACCTCTTCCTGTCTGACTGGTGGTGTCTGCGCCATTATAACCTGGATAAATTCCATAAAAAACGCACTAAAAAGCCAGAAGAGAGGACTAGAATAGAGTCTGTATGAGGAGCTCCAGGAATCAGGAATCACCTCCGATCTCGTCACTTCAGCACGGAGCACTCTACAGCGGAGCGGCTGAAATGAGGATCACAGAATATCACCTCCGATACAGACACCGCTGCTTCTTGCCATCAGGCGGCAGCGAGTTTGCACTTCGAAGGGAGGTTGTCTAGTGGAAGTGTCGGGAGTGGCAGTCTCTGGGAGCTGCAGCCGCTCATTGGCTGTGCAGCTCTGTGCTTTGATTGGCTGCCAGACTGCAATTGGCGTGACACTGATTGGTGCATCAGGGCAGCGAAGGCGCGCATTCAGGAGCACGCTCAGACATTATGGGCTCGTGTGCCTGTGATATCTGCTATATACTGTAGGCACGCATTCCTGACCTGAGCTACCAGAGCTATATACTGTAACCAGAGCTGTGTAGGTGAGCATCCCCGTCCTGAGCTATATACCGTGAATAGAGCTGAATATAGAGCTGGTGAGCATCCCTGTCCTGAGCTATATACTGTAACCAGAGCTGTATACTGTATAGGTGAGCATCCCCGTCCTGAGCTATATACTGTGAATAGAGCTGAATATAGAGCTGATGAGCATCCCTGTCCTGAGCTATATACTGTAACCAGAGCTGTATACTGTATAGGTGAGCATCCCTGACCTGAGCTATATACTGTGAGCAGAGCTGTATACTGTATAGGAAAGGCATCCCCGTCCTGAGCTATATGCAGTATATGTGAGCATCCATGACCTTGGCTATATACTGTATACTGGGGTCCGCTGTGATCGTACTACATGCTGGGGGATGGGCTCCTGTACCCTTCACTATATACCGGGGGGGGGGGGGTCAAACAACCTGTGACAGAACGAGTGTCTCCGGGCAACTTTTTCTTCTCATCTGTGCCCATGCTAGGTGGTGACCATGGCTTCAAAAGCGCGCCTGCCTGATCGCAGAGCGCATGCAACGGGGAAGTCGTTAAGAAGTGTATGGCATGTGGGATATTTGCAGGGTGTTGTGGGCTGCACAGGCAACACATGGGGGCTCCAGAAGATTTGGAAATTAGTAGATCTACAACTCCCTGCATGTTGGGTCACATGATATGCTGATAGTTGAGGTTCCACAAGTGCTGTAGAGCTACAGGTTGTACATCCTGAACTATTCTTTACTTCTTCCAGCTTTGCCATCCGCTCATGATGTTATGGGTGCTGATCATGCCCCCATTGTCATGGTGATCGGAGGATGCCCCTGATGAGCCAGGACCAGATGGAAGCTTGCAGAAGATCAGAAGAGATGACGCTCCAGCGCCAACAGGAGGGAAGAGGAGCAAAGATGCATCAGTGGCAACAGGCGGCTCCGCTCCGTACACCTCGTACACACGCAGCTCCGCTCCGTACACCTCGTACACACGCGGCTCCACTCCATACACCTCGTACACACACGGCTCCGCTCCGTACACCTCGTACACACACAACTCCGATCTGTTCACCTTGTACACATACGCTCCGCTCCGTACACCTCGTACACACATGGCTCTGCTCCGTACACCTCGTACACACATGGCTCCGCTCCGTACACGTCGAACACACACGGCTCTGCTCCGTACAACTAGTACACACAGGGCTCTGCTCCGTACACCTGGTACACACGCGGCTCCGCTCCGTACACTTCGTAACACACGGCTCCGCTCCGTACATCTTGTAAACACATGGCTCCGCTCCGTAAACCTCGTACACACACGGCTCCGCTCCGAACCCCTCGTACACACGCGGCTCCGCTCCGTACACCTCGTACACACACAGCTCCGCTCCGTACACCTCGTACACACGGCTCCGCACCAAACACCTCGTGCACACACGGCTCCTCTCCGTACACCTCGTATACACTCGGCTCCGCTCCGTACACCTCGTATACACTCGGCTCCGCTCTGTACACCTCGTACACACGCGGCTCCGTTCCCTACACCTCGTACACACGCGGCTCCGCTCCGTACACCTCGTACACACACGGCTCCGCTCCGTACACCTCGTACACACGCGGCTCCGCTCCCTACACCTCGTACACACGCGGCTCTGCTCCGTACACCTCGTACACACACGGCTCCGCTCCGGCTCCGCTCCGTACACCCACGGCTCCGCTCCGTACACGTCATACACACACGGCTCCGCATGCCTCGTACACATGGCTCCACTCCGTACATCTCATACACACGCGGCTCCGCTCCTTACACCTCGTACACACGCGGCTCCGCTCCGTACACCTTGTACACACACGGCTCCACTCTGTACACCTCGTACACACAGCTCCGCTCCGTACACCTCGTACACACACGGCTCCTCTCCATACACCTCGTACACACACGGCTCCGCTCCGTACACCTCGTACACACACAACTCCGATCTGTTCACCTTGTACACATATGCTCCGCTCCGTACACCTCGTACACACATGGCTCCGCTCCGTACACGTCGAACACACACGGCTCTGCTCCGTACAACTAGTACACACAGGGCTCTGCTCCGTACACCTGGTACACACGCGGCTCCGCTCCGTACACTTCGTAACACACGGCTCCGCTCCGTACATCTTGTAAACACATGGCTCCGCTCCGTAAACCTCGTACACACACGGCTCCGCTCCGTACCCCTCGTACACACGCGGCTCCGCTCCGTACACCTCGTACACACACAGCTCCGCTCCGTACACCTCGTACACACGGCTCCGCACCAAACACCTCGTGCACACACGGCTCCTCTCCGTACACCTCGTATACACTCGGCTCCGCTCCGTACACCTCGTATACACTCGGCTCCGCTCTGTACACCTCGTACACACGCGGCTCCGTTCCCTACACCTCGTACACACGCGGCTCCGCTCCGTACACCTCGTACACACACGGCTCCGCTCCGTACACCTCGTACACACGCGGCTCCGCTCCCTACACCTCGTACACACGCGGCTCTGCTCCGTACACCTCGTACACACACGGCTCCGCTCCGGCTCCGCTCCGTACACCCACGGCTCCGCTCCGTACACTTCATACACACACGGCTCCGCATGCCTCGTACACATGGCTCCACTCCGTACATCTCATACACACGCGGCTCCGCTCCTTACACCTCGTACACACGCGGCTCCGCTCCGTACACCTTGTACACACACGGCTCCGCTCCGTACACCTCGTACACACACGGCTCCTCTCCGTACACCTCGTACACACGCGGCTCCGCTCCGTACACCTCGTACACACGCGGCTCCGCTCCGTACACCTCGTACACACGCGGCTCCGCTCCGTACACCTCGTACACACGGCTGCGCTCCGTACACCTCGTACACACGCGGCTCCGCTCCGTACACCTCGTACACACGCGGCTCCGCTCCGTGCACCTCATACACACACGGCTCCGCTCCGTACACCTCGTACACACACGGCTCCGCTCCGTACACCTCGGACACACACGGCTCCGCTCCGTACACCTCGTACACACAGGACTCCGCTCCGTACACCTCGTACACACACGGCTCCGCTCCGTACACCTCGTACACACACGGCTCCGCTCCGTACACCTCGGACACACACGGCTCAGCTCCGTACACCTCGTACACACGCGGCTCCGCTCCGTACACCTCGTACACACGCGGCTCCGCTCCGTGCACCTCATACACACGCGGCTCCGCTCCGTACACCTCGTACACACACGGCTCCGCTCCGTACACCTCGGACACACACGGCTCCGCTCCGTACACCTCGTACACACAGGACTCCGCTCCGTGCACCTCGTACACACACGGCTCCGCTCCGTACACCTCGTACACACACGGCTCCGCTCCGTACACCTCGGACACACACGGCTCAGCTCCGTACACCTCGCACACACACGGCTCCGCTCCGTACACCTCGTACACACGCGGCTCCGCTCCATACACCTCGGACACACACGGCTCCGCTCCGTACACCTCATACACACACGGCTCTGCTCCGCACACCTCGTACACACACGGCTCTGCTCCGCACACCTCGTACACCCACGGCTCCGCTCTGTACACCCACGGCTCCGCTCCGTACACCTCGTACACACACGGCTCCGCTCCGTACACCTCGTACACACACGGCTCCGCTCCGTACACCTCGTACACACGCGGCTTCTCTCCGTAAACCTCGTACACACGCGGCTTCTCTCCGTAAACCTCGTACACACCCAGCTCTGCTACATCCACACTGTAAACCCCTCCTGACCCCCACACATAAACTTCCCCTCATCCAGCACCATGACAACCAGCACAGCAGAGTCCTGCATACACTTAGGCCAGTGATCATGTGACCCCTGACTCCTCCCCTCCTGTGACCTCATCACAGGTCCTGTGCGCTCTTTCGCTGACCAGATGCACCAATCAGCGCTACGCCATTGGCAGCCAATCAAAGCATGGAGCTGCACAGCCAATGAGCGGCTGCAGCTCCCAGAGACTGACACTCCCACTACACAACTCACCTTCCAAGTGCAAACTCGCAGCTGGCAGAGGACTGAGGCCCCGCCCCTTCCGGTGACGTCATCTCCTCCCAGGCCCCTCCAGCCGGCAGCTCCTCTCTCCCCTGTGGCTTCTTCCTCATGTCCCGGTTGCAGCTCTGCAGGTGGAGGTCTGTACAGAGTCCTCCTCATCCTCTATGGGGTTATTTCTCCCTCCTCCTATATCGCCTCCATACTCCGCAGCGCTGTACACACAGTGTTATCACACTCACTATAGGCCTTATTCACACCTGGGACTCCTGGCTGTGTCTGTGCACTGGCTGCGTTTTCCTCCAGACAGTAATGTCCTCCCCTTTGTCCCGGCCACTGTCATAGTTCTCCCTTCTTCCCCCACATGATAATATTCCCCTATTACTGCCCTTACTGCTGTATGGGGCCCGATGATGAGCGGCACACGGGTCGCGGCCCCCCTCTTGTGCTTCTGCTCATCGGGTCCCATCGTGCACTTGTGGCGCCCCTGAGGCTCAGTCGCCACAGCGGTACTGCACCTTCTCCTAAGGTGTGCCCCACCATCCAGGTAAGGTGGGAACTCCCTGCCACACTCCAACACCTGCATCCCACACACAGGATAGTTCAGCAGAGGACCAGATTGCAGCTCAATGCTTGGTGGGTAGCAGAGCACCTTTCGTGGATCCTTGCTTCGTAACACGAGATTTGCTGGGAGGTGGGTGGAGTTAGTATAAAAGAAGGGGAAAGATAGGATTCGGGGTTGAGTTCAGTCAGTCAGTATGACCGGAGAGTGAGAGAGCAGGCTGACAGGAGGTCAGCCTGCCGGGAGGTCAGGCGGAGGAAAGACAGTCAGGAGAGGCTGAGGACTGATCTTAGTGGAGAGCTCCCGAGGAAAGGAATAGAAGAAGGAGTGCTGCAGCTGCCTCAGTGACCTGAGCCAGCTGGCACGGGAAAGGAAAGAGAAGGAGAGACGTAGAACTGTAACCTGCATTTCCATAAGAGAGAGAAAGACAAGTACGGAACGTAGAGGAGAGAGAACAGAGAGGAGGAGTGGGTTGGATAGGAACCCTGCCTATAGGTTCTCAGCGCAAGGCCTGGGCCCGGTCCCTGAGGTTGTATGGACACTTATGGTTCTGCAGCAGACACCGGTGGAGTAGTTGGCTGTAAATGCACTACTCCCAACCAAGACTTGGGACACAACAGCAAACGAATAGAGAGCCGGGATTCAGGAGAAGGGAGTCCCCGAAGCAGGCTACAGCTGTCTGTCATACAAGTAGAGTTGTTGGGAACATCTGACAGGAGGAACTTCAGGGAACCACGGTACTGGAGTTCTTCACACTAAAAGGCGCAATAGAGGAGTCATTCAGGAAAGGCACATGTTGGCGGGGTGCTGGCAGGGAGAGTCCTATCGCCTGGAGGTTGGCTGGGCCTCTGCCCCGGAGAATACAGTACTGAAGCGGGCACCTGTGTGCACTATGAACTGTGAGTAAAGCTTTGAAACTGCAAGCCCTGGTGTCCTCCATTCCCGCATCAGCACCGCTACATCTGGGTATCCGCGTCTACACCATCATGGGCCTCTCCTCATCCATTGCACCTACACTGCCCTGGGACTACAGCTACACCATCTTTGCTGCATCACACCATCAGTCCCAGTGGATCTGCAAGCAGTGTTGGCTTACCATCTTACTTGCCAAACACCACGGGTGGCGTCACAAACTACTATTACATTAAACCACAAAAACAACCACCATTGATATTGGGCACCCAGGGCCACGGACCGGGTTGCCGCTGCTGTGACACCTCATCCCCCTGACACCGGCCCGGTACCGAGTACCCCACAGCCCTGGGTGAAGCCTGGGTGGGCGACCCACACTAATGCACTGCGAGTCTGTGGTGCACACGTCGGGCCCGGGAGCTTTCTCGGTGCTGTGTACGGTCGTCTTACCTTAACAGCTGCACAGCTCTGACTCTCTCCGCCCTCCCGGAAGAAAAATAGGTGAAACGCGCGTCGGGGTGGGCCACAGCAGCTTGGTCACATTACAGGTATTGCAGAGTTGATATGCACATTTATCATGGCCGCCAGGGTTATCTATATGGCTTAGTTCGTGGTTTGGGAATGTGTGTATATGCATTTAGGCACTTTATGCTATTGTTCCCTCCCAATGTAACTTTGTCTCTCTAGTATTTTACTGTATGATTGTTTTTCTGATTGCTGGCCGTATTATACCGCACTGCAGTTATTATCATGTGTGCCACGTAGCTTTTACTTGACCTGTTGAAGTTCTGTGCCCAATCTTGCTGCTTGTTTTCTCTAATCTGACTTGAGGCACCCATTGTTATTTTGGCTTTGAGTAATTTAGTTCCATTACGGAGTGAGGCCCATGTTGTGTAGGTTGTAAGGAGTAATGTGTATGCAAATGATGGACGGGGTGCTGCAAATGATGGAGGGGGGCTGCCAATTATGGAGAGGGTGCATCAAATGACAAAGGGGGCTGCAAATGATGGATGAGGCGGCATTTGTCAATGATGGAGTGGGGGCTGCAGATGATGGAGGGGCTGCAATTTGCAAATGATGATGGAGGGATGCTGCAATTGATGATGTGAGAGGGATGGGGGACTGCACATGAGGAAGGGGACTGCACATGATGAAGTGGGGCGAGGGGGGACTGCACATGATGGAGTGGGGGGTATAATGGGGAACTGCAACTGATGAATTGAGGGAGAGGAGGACTGGGAATGATGAAGTGAGGGATGGGGGACATCAATTGAATTGAAGGTGGGGGATGGGGAGAGCAAATGAGGACCTGGGGGAGAGCAATCAATGATGAATGTTGAGGGTGGTGGGAGTAAATGATGTATTGAATGTGGGGGAGACCAGTTGATAATGAATGGAAGGTGGGAGAGACAGAAGACATGACAATGAATTAGGGCAGAAGAGGCATGTAAATATAATGAATCGGGGGAGCAGGAGGCACATAGTGGGGGGAATTGAGGATGCCGTGACTGGTAATGAATTGGGGGAAAGAGTACAGGGGCTAATTAATGTACGGTATAAATTTATTAGGTGGGGAAAATGGCTATTTATAGTTGGTGGGGGTTCAGTGGTGGATTATATATATAATTGCCTTAAATCGTCCGTCATCCACTTCCATCTGGATGTCCCCGAATCCCACAATCCACCGCGCCACACCGGAAGTACGCCGACCGCCATTTTGGAACACCCAAGTGATGCCGCTCGGATCCAGGATGCAGCTGCGATCACGAACGCCGCTGCGATCTTGACCGCTGCTTGGATCCAGGCCGCCGCTGCGATCCCGAACGCCACTGTGATCCCGACCGCTGCTGGGATCCCAGCTGCCTCTCGGATCCAGGCTGCTGCTGCGATCACTATCACTGCTGGGATCCAGGCCGCCGCTGGGATCCCGACTGCCGCTGGGAACCCAGCTGCCGCTCGGATCCAGGCTCCTGCTGCGATCCCGGCAACTGCTTGCATCCCGGCCGCTGCTTGGATCCCAGCTGCAGCTCGGATCCAGGCCACCGCTGTGATCACGAGGCTGTGAAAGGGGTGTAACGAGGGGGTGTAATGACGGGGGAGTAATGAGAGGGATGCCGCCACCGGACGCCCGCCAGGACATACCACCCGACTACACGCCGGATCCCGCCGCTGCCTGCCCACCCACCTCCGTGCAGTCACAGCCGGCAGGAAAGTCCGCAGCTTGAGGTCTGTGCTGGAGATTGGGTGTGGCCACCCTCTGGTGGTGCTGCACACCATCTCCAGCATAGGCCGCAAAACACCGTCTTTCCTGCCTGTTGTGACTGCATGGAAGTGGGTGGGCCGCCACCCCCAGTGTCACAAAGCTGCCCCCATCGTGATGTTACTGCTCTCCTGATGCAATAGCATCGGGCACACATCTAGTAATTTATATTTGGAATGGTGGATTGCATAATAACTATATCTTAGGTGCATGTCTGTATTCAGATGTGTAGTGTAGAAGAAAGGGGGAAAAAGTGGGGAAAGTGCTCTGGAAGCGGAGCTCTAGGTAATTGTGTTATTTTATGTAGAGACGAGTCCTGGCTGCAAGAAATAATGGCAGTCTGCGCTGCATGAAAAAGGAAAGCAAAGATGAAGGACTTCAGCTAGAGACGTCACTGTATTACCTGTACACTATATACATAGCTCCTGTGTATAATGTCACTGGTGATCACTGAGTTACCTGTACAATGACTTTATATACAGAGCTCCTGTGAATAATGGCATTAGTGTTGTGTTTTTTTTATTAATGATCAGTATTGTAGCATTCGGTCACTATGTGGTGGTAGTATGTGATCTGGTTATGATGTGGCTGTATTTCTCTCTGTATGTGGCATTATTTGATCACTATGTGATGGTAATATGTGATCTGGTCATGGTATTGAGGTATTTGTTCCTTGTGTGTGGTATTATTCGGTCACTAGGTGGTGGTAATATATGGTCTGATCATGGTGTGATGGTTTTTGACCCTTGTATGTGGTATTAATGGTCATTATAAAAAATATGTGACTCATTCCCTTAAAGAAAAATAAATAAAAATATACCTAAAAAGAGTATTGGATATTTTAAGAAATGTTTAATAGGTTAGAGTAGAGTAGGGCCCGGCCAAAAAAGTCTACTTTGTCGTGATGGTGGCTTAAAAATTATTTTGGCCAAAACAAAAGCTGCTGGCCATGTATGCTTTCTGGTGTCTGCTGGGAACTGTTAGGGTATGTGCACACGCTGCGGATTCTGCTGCGTTTACAGTACCATTCAAGTCAACCTATTTTCAAAAACGCTGTGTACATGCTGCGGATTTTTACGTGTGGATTTGCTGCGGGTTCAAATCTGCAGCATGTCAATTCTTTTTGTGGATCCGCAACGTTTTTACACCTGCTCCACTATAGGAAAATGCAGGTGTAAAAACGCAGGGGAAATCCGCACAAAATCTGCACTAAATCCACAGGTAAAACACAGGTCATTTGACCTGCGGATTTAGCCAAATCCACGTGGAAAAATCCGCAGAGTAATCCACAGCTTGTGCACATACCCTTAATATCAGATTGGTGAGAACATGGTGCAGAAGATGAATTTTTCCAAGAGCGGATGGTGGGACTGTGGAAGGTTCGAGGTGTGGAGGCAGAACTGGGGAGAGTTTCAAGGGGGCCTGAAAATTTTGCCACTATTGGGCCCCAAAATTCCTAGTGGAAGCCCTGCCTACAGGTGGCCATAATTTTTTCTATGTGCCCCTACATAGTATTAATGGCACGTGTGCCCCCATATATTAGTAATGTCACCTATGTGCCCCCATATATTAGTAAAGCCACCTATGTGCCCCCATATAATAGTAATGTCACCAATGTGCCCCCATATAATAGTAATGTCACCTATGTGCCCCCATATATTGGTAATATCACCTATGTGCCCCCATATAATAGTAATGCCACCTACAGTTGTGGCCAAAAGTATTGACACCCCTGCAATTCTGTTAGATAATACTCAGTTTCTTCCTGAAAATGATTGCAAGCACAAATTCTTTGGTATTATGATCTTCATTTAATTTGTCGTAAATGAAAGAACACAAAAAGAATTGTCCTAAAGCCAAATTGGACATAATTCCACACCAAACATAAAAAAGAGGGTGGACAAAAGTATTGGCACTGTTCGAAAAATCATGTGATGCTTCTCTAATTTGTGTAATTAACAGCACCTGTAACTTACCTGTGGCACCTAACAGGTGTTGGCAATAACTAAATCACACTTGCAGCCAGTTGACATGGATTAAAGTTGACTCAACCTCTGTCCTGTGTCCTTGTGTGTACCACATTGAGCATGGAGAAAAGAAAGAAGACCAAAGAACTCTCTGAGGACTTGAGAAACCAAATTGTGAGGAAGCATGAGCAATCTCAAGGCTACAAGTCCATCTCCAAAGACCTGAATGTTCCTGTGTCTACCGTGCGCAGTGTCATCAAGAAGTTTAAAGCCCATGGCACTGTGGCTAACCTCCCTAGATGTGGACGGAAAAGAAAAATTGACAAGAGATTTCAACGCAAGATTGTTCGGATGTTGGATAAAGAACCTTGACTAACATCCAAACAAGTTCAAGCTGCCCTGCAGTCCGAGGGTACAACAGTGTCAATCCGTACCATCCGTCGGCGTCTGAATGAAAAGGGACTGTATGGTAGGAGACCCAGGAAGACCCCACTTCTTACCCCGAGACATAAAAAAGCCTGGCTGGAGTTTGCCAAAACTTACCTGAAAAAGCCTAAAACGTTTTGGAAGAATGTTCTCTGGTCAGATGAGGCAAAAGTAGAGCTTTTTGGGCAAAGGCATCAACATAGAGTTTACAGGAGAAAAAAAGAGGCATTCAAAGAAAAGAACACGGTCCCTACAGTCAAACATGGCGGAGGTTACCTGATGTTTTGGGGTTGCTTTGCTGCCTCTGGCACTGGACTGCTTGACCGTGTGCATGGCATTATGAATTATGAAGACTACCAACAAATTTTGCAGCATAATGTAGGGCCCAGTGTGAAAGCTGGGTCTCCCTCAGAGGTCATGGGTCTTCCAGCAGTACAATGACCCAAAACACACTTCAAAAAGCACTAGAAAATGGTTTGAGAGAAAGCACTGGAGACTTCTAAGGTGGCCAGCAATGAGTCCAGACCTGAATCCCATAGAACACCTGTGGAGAGATCTAAAAATGGCAGTTTGGAGAAGGCACCCTTCAAATATCAGGGACCTGGAGCAGTTTGCCAAAGAAGAATGGTCTAAAATTCCAGCAGAGCATTGTAAGAAACTCATTGATGGTTACCGGAAGCGGTTGGTCGCAGTTATTTTGGCTAAAGGTTGTGCAACCAAGTATTATGCTGAGGGTGCCAATACTTTTGTCTGGCCCATTTTTGGAGTTTTGTGTGAAATGATCAATGTTTTGCTTTTTGCTTCATTCTCTTTTGTGTTTTTTCATTTAAGACAAATTAAATGAAGATAATAATACCAAAGAATTTGTGTTTGCAATCATTTTAAGATAAGATAAGATAATCCTTTAATCATCCCACCATGGGGAAATTCAGAGCATTATAGCAGCAAGGCAGGAACAAGTACAGATACAGATGCATAAAGGCATTACATTGACAGTAGATAGGTACATATACAAAAAAAAAGATATAACCGGACTATCACAACTTTGGATCTATCAGTTCACTGTTTGGGTCGTTCACCGTTTTGGACAGTGCTGGTTATACAGCCTAACTGCAGCAGGAAGGAAGGGCTTTCGATAGCGCTCCCTCTCACATTTAGGATGAAGTAGCCGGTCACTGACAGTACTGCACATCTTTGTCACGGTCTCATGCATGGGATGGGAATCATTCTGCACCATGTAGCTCACCTTGGCTAGTATCCTCCTGTCCCCTACTTCCTGAACTGGATCAAGGGGGCATCCCAGGACAGAGCTGGCCCTTCTAATCAGTTTGTCCAGCCTATTCCTGTCCCCGGTTGATATGCCACTACCCCAGCACGCCACACCAAAGAAGATGACTTATGCCACAACAAATTTGAAGAAGGATGCAAGGAGTGTCCCCCTAACTCCGAAGGCTCTCAGCCTTCTGAGCAGATAAAGCCTACTGTGGCCCTTCCTGTACACTGCATCCAAGTGATGGGCCCAGTTAAGCTTATTATTGAGGATCACACCAAAGTACTTATAGGTGTCATTTCCCTGAATGTTCACCACTACTGGTGGATTTTTTCCCTTGCGAAAGTCCACCACCAATTCCTTGGTCTTCCCGGAATTAATCCTAAGGTGATTCCTCTGACACCACTCCACAAAAGCTTGGTTAGTATCTCTGTACTCTCTTTCATCTCCTCCTGTGATGAGGCCTACTATTGCAGAGTCATCAGAATACTTCTGCAAGTAGCAGCTAGATGAGTTGCACTTAAAATCTGCAGTGTACAGTGTGAAGAGAAAAGGGGCAACAACTGTACCTTGAGGTGCCCCTGTATTACAGATCACCATGTCTGACACACTGTCCCGAACCTTTACAAACTGAGGTCGGTTCGTGAGGTAGTTAAGGATCCAGGTGGAGAGTTGGAGGTCCACGCCAATCAGGCCCAGCTTGTCTCTCAGTAGACCTGGCTGTATGGTATTAAAAGCACTAGAGAAATCGAAGAACATTATTCTCACAGTGTTCCCAGGTTTCTCCAGGTGAGAGAGAGTCCTATCTAGAAGGTGGATAATGGCATCATCCACACCAATGCCCAGCCTGTAGGCAAACTGGAGAGGGTCCATATCCGAGCTCACTAGAGGACAGAGATGTGTGAGAACCAATCTCTCTAGTACCTTCATCAGGTATGATGTCAATGCTACAGGTCTATAGTCATTAAGGTCTTTCGGATAAGGTTTCTTCGGAACTGGTATCACACACGATAATTTCCACAGTTGTGGTACTATACCTATTCTTAGGCTCATATTGAACAGATATGCAATGATCTCACTCAGCTGGTGCCCGCAGGTTTTGATTAGCCTTGCACTGATGCCATCAGGACCTGCAGCCTTCAAAACTTTGATCTTATCCAGTTCTTTTGCAACCTGGGTACTTGTGAAGAACAGACCCTGGCTCACTTGACAAGTTGCAGCAGGGGGTGAGGTTATTGTAGCAGAGAGGTGTGAATGGTATGCAGGGGCAGGAGCAGCCAGTGTGTGATTAAATCTGTTAAAGAATAGATTAAGTTCATTAAGCCCCTCTTTATCTACAACCATCCTGGAGACAGCCTGTCTATGCCCAGATATAGACTTTAGACCCTCCCAGACTTCATGAATCCTTCTCTGAGACAATTTCAGTTCAATCTTTCTCTTATAATTAGCCTTTCCCTGCCTGATTAGATTCTTCAGATCTTTCTGCACCTCTCTCAGCCTGCCCTTGTCACCTGATCTGAAGGCCAACTTCTTCTCTTTGAGAAGAGACTTTATTCCAGGGCTGATCCATGGTTTATTGTTAGAGAAGCACCTCACTACTTTTGTGGGTACCGTGTTGTCTACACAGAAATTAATGTAGTCCGTTATACAGTGTGTGAGACCATCCATGTCATCACCATAGGAATCTTGCAGCACATCCCAAGTAGTTGTTTCAAAGCAGTCTCTCAGAGCATCATCACTCTCCTCAGTCCATATCCTCACTGTGTGAGTGACAGCAG
Organism: Dendrobates tinctorius; assembly: GCF_039654945.1. Taxonomy (NCBI): domain Eukaryota; kingdom Metazoa; phylum Chordata; class Amphibia; order Anura; family Dendrobatidae; genus Dendrobates; species Dendrobates tinctorius. The sequence goes on from NW_027361794.1 coordinate 13,387,743, forward strand.
GTTCTCTCTGTTCAAGTGGCTTGTACACGGGTTGGAGGTGCACTAGGTTGTGATCCGATCTTCCAAGGGGTGGTAGGGCTGACGAGGCATATGCCCCTCTCACATTGGCAATGAACAAGTCCAATATTTTGTTGTCTCTAGTGAGGCAGGTAACATACTGTGTGCAACCGGGTAGTATGGATGCTGGAGACACATGATTGAAGTCTCCCGAAACCAGAAGGAGTGCTTGGGGGTGAAGGGACTGCATCATGCTCACTGTGGATTGTAGGACCTCAGTGGCGGCATCAGCTTTCGCAGAAGGGGGGACATATGCAGCTATCATGATTACATGCGATAGTTCCCTCGGTAAATAAAAAGGTCTCATGCCCACAGCTAATAGCTCAATGTCCTTACAGCATGTTTGCTCTTGGATCACGATATGCCTAGAGTCACACCATCTATCATTCACAAATATCGCCAGCCCTTCGCCTTTCCTCTTACCGCTCTCCCTTGTCCTGTCCGCGCGAATGAGTTTAAAGCCATCCATCGAAACAACAGTGTCCGGAGTACCTTCGGTGAGCCAGGTCTCTGTAAACAGCAACATACTGCACTCCCTTAATTCCCGATGATGTCTGGTCAGTGCCGACAGTTCGTCCATCCTATTCCCGAGTGACCTCACATTGCCCATAATGACGGATGGAAGAGCAGGTCTATAGGGGCTTCTTCTAGCTTTCCTGAGGGCTCCAGTTCTGCAACCTCTTCTCTTAGTCCTCCTTATTTCTGGTAGAATGTCCTCTGGTTATTCTGGTCATTTCAGGTAGAAACTGAGTATTATCTGACAGAATTGCAGGGGTGTCAATACTTTTGGCCAAAACTGTATGTGCCTCCATATATTAGTAATGTCACCTATGTGCCCCCATATAATAGCAATGTCACCTATCTGCTCCATGTATTAGTAATGTCACCTATGTGACCCCATATATTAGTAATAAATAACAAAAGATTGACCGTCACATCCAAACATAATTTAGGTCTGAACTGGTGCTTTCGTAGAGTCGCCAACTCATATACATTTAAACAAAATGCAGCACTCTGTAAGGCTAAAATAAGAAATCTGAAAATTGAATTGCATTACTGCACTAGAGATATGAAAAATTGAGAATGCTTAGCGCATAAATTGGCCAATTCGTGTGTACCTGGAAGTCACGATAAGCAGGGCTGTGGAGTCGGTAAGGCTACTTTCACACATCAGGTTTTCGGCGTCAGGCGCGATCCGGCGTCGTGCCGGAACGCCGTATCCGGCAAATGTTTCTTAAAACCGGATGTGACGGATCCGGTTTTCTGCCGGATCCGTCTTTTTCTGGACAGACAAAACCGGATCCGTCTCATCCGGTTCATCCGTTTTTCTATCTGTTTTTTCGACGGATTACGCCGGATCCGGTTTTTAAAATTGACCCTTGTGGCCTTCCGAACGGGATTGGCTACTGGAAAACTATATATAGCGTGTTCCTACAGCCCTTCTTTGACAGGTTGTAGAGGAGAAAGTGCAGGTTGGAGAGAAGAGCAAGTTACTGGCGAAGATGGATGTTGTCATTGGAAATATTTTGAAGAATTTGGCGGATTTTACAGCGGAGGCAAATCGTTTGAGGGTGATTGTTCTGGAGAAGGAGAGAGCGAGACAGCAGCGCATCAGGCATCGTAGACGACGTTTGTGGATCCACCCCATCACAGCCAAGAGAATGACGCGTGGGGTCTATTCTACACTATGCATGGACCTTCGACGAAACCCGGATACATTTTTTGGATATGTTAGGATGAAAATGGAGAATTTTGATTACTTGGTGGAGCGCATTGCACACCTCATAAGAAAAGCGGACACCTATTGCCGCTTCTCTGTTTCACCCGCAGAGCGTCTGATGGTGACTTTAAGGTAAGCCACATTTATTGGATATGATCGCATCAGAGCACACTTTCACTGCAATCTTGTTGGTGGTAGTTTGTATCTCCAAGTGTTATAGGTCAGTTTTGGTATGTAATGCTGTGATTTAAAACTAATTTATTGTTTTTTAATTCCCCACAGATTTCTTGCAACTGGAGAATCCCTTTCGTCACTGCATTTCCAGTACAGACTCGGGATTTCCACCATATCTGGAATTGTGAAGTACACATGCCGTGCACTGTGGGACTCCTTAGCTGAAGAGTTTTTACCAGAGCCCACAACAGAGAGGTGGATTGAAATTGCTGACAAGTTTCAACAGATATGTCAGTTTCCAAACTGCTTGGGCGCTGTGGACGGGAAACATATCCGCATTGTAAAGCCAGCTGGATCGGGATCGGAATATTTCAATTACAAGAAATATTTTTCAATTGTCCTCATGGCCATCGCTGACGCGGAATACAAATTTATTGCGGTTGATATTGGGGCCTATGGCCGCTCCAATGACTCTCAAGTTTTCAAACTGTCTGCCATGGGGCGTAAACTGTATGGAAACACCTTCCAGTTCCCACCACCTAGACCGCTGCCGCAAACATCTGGTCCACCTATGCCATTTGTCTGTGTAGGGGATGAAGCCTTCCAGCTGTCAGAACACCTTTTGAAACCGTACTCTAGCAGAGGATTGACAAGACCAAAACGCATTTTTAATTACCGCCTCACAAGAGCAAGAAGAATGGTTGAATGTACCTTTGGTATTCTGACAGCCAAATGGCGGGTCCTATTGACTGCGATCAACCTCAAGACAGAAACTGTGGACGAGGTGATCAAAGCGTGCGTGGTACTCCACAATTTTGTTATCTGCAAGGAACCCATTTCCATTGAGGACACCTCTGAAGAAACCACCTTGCAAGATTACCATGACATTACCACTAGAAGTTCTGTGACGGTTTCAGTAATGAGGGACAATTTTGCACTATACTTTATGTCACCTCAAGGCAGAGTACACTGGCAGGATGACAGAGTGTGAAAGATTTGTGCCCTAACCAAACTTGTGTACCTTCTGGACCAACAGTATATACCTTTGCCAACCAAAGTTGGCTATCTTGTCATGGTCTCTATTTTTAGCTTTAGGCCACAGGTGTGTACCTGGTTGTGTTTTATGCAAAGTATTTCACCTTTTAACAAAAGTTGTGTACATTGTTAGGAAATCACCAACAATAAACACAACTTTTTAGGTGAAATACTTTGCTTCAAACACAACCAGGAACACAACTGTGGCAAAAAGCTAAAATTTACCCACAGTTATATACCTAGTTTTGAATACCATTTCAACTTTTAAATACCCTGTATTTAACCTTTTTCGCCGCAGAAAGAAATGACAGACAACCAGTGTAAAATAATTTAACTTTTATTGAAAAATGTTTTTTTTAGTAAACTTTTTTAAAATTTTAATAAACTTGTTTAATAAAACTTTGAAACTATAAAACTGAAACCATAAAACTGGTCATTTTTATTTAAATACACACATTATAATTCTGTGTAGTGTGTGGTGGAAATACTGCTGTAGGGGCTGCGGGACACTTCGACACTGGGAGTGTGGAGAGAGGACTGGGATCGTGGTGGGGAAGGAACAGTTAGAGGTGAAGGTGTGGAAAAAACTACAGAATGGGTGGACATGTGGGAAGCAGAAGAGGTGGTGGGTGGTGGAGTGGAGGGTTGGGCAGGGACTGTAGGAGCAGATGATGTTGATGGCAAGTTGTATGGGGAAGGAGTTTGGTACGGGGCAGGTTGCTGGAAGTGGGGAGATGTCTGGTACGGGGCAGGTTGCTGGAAGGGGGAAGGAGTTTGGTACGGGGCAGGTTGCTGGAAGTGGGGAGATGTCTGGTACGGGGCAGGTTGCTGGAAGTGGGGAGATGTCTGGTACGGGGCAGGTTGCTGGAAGTGGGGAGATGTCTGGTACTGGGGAGGTTGCTGGTACTGGGGAGTTTGCAGGTACTGTGGAGGTTGCTGGTACTGGTGAGGTTGCTGGTGCTGGGGAGGTTGCTGGTGCTGGGGAGGTTGCTGGTGCTGGGGAGGTGGATGGTGCTGGGGAGGTGGATGGTGCTGGGGAGGTGGATGGTGCTGGGGAGGTGGATGGTATGTAATAGGAGGGGGAGGATGGAAAGTGGCTGGAGGTGGATGGTATGTAATAGGAGGGGGAGGATGGAAAGTGGCTGGAGGGTGTGTAGATGTAATAGGAGGGGGAGGATGGAAAGTGGCTGGAGGGGGTGTAGATGTAATAGGAGGGGGAGGATGGAAAGTGGCTGGAGGGGGTGCAGGTGGAGGAACTACTGTGGTGGGAGGAGGAGGAGGTTGGGAGGTAACTTGCTGGAGAGCAGCGTGGCATGAATGCATTACATGCATCTGCTGGGCAGGAGAGAGCGTTTCCATGCGCTCCACAACAGACCTGAAAAAGGTGTGGTTTGGCGAAGATCTTGCTTCTGAATGCATGGTTTGCAGAAGTGTCTTCACCTCCAGAATGCTGGAGTTGATCTGCTGATAGCCTGCGGATATTTGCTCTGACAAGACTTTTAGACAGTTCTGGAAAGATACATTCAGATGCAAGAACTCTGACCCCTCTGCCGCTGCCGCCCAGTACCCGCAGGTGTACTAGAGGTGGCAGGGGCAGAAGGGTGGGGTAAAGGGAAAGCGATCTCCTCACCAGCAGCTTCATGTAATGTAGGCGGCCACGATGCTCCTGTGCTGGTGGATGGGACAGATGGGTCGAATGTGTGGGAAGGCTGGGAAGGTGCAGATGTACCGGGGCGGTCGAAGTGTCCCTCGATGCCGGTCTCCTCAGGGATCGCCTCAGAAGGGTCCAATCGTGCAGGCTCCCGAGTGCTGCTCACCGTGCTGTGGAATAAAGAGAAAAAAAAACAATTAAAATACTGACATGGTATGGCCCTGGCTGAAAAAAAAATTTACATATAACATTTTTTTTCACATGTGGTGTGTAATATTTACTTTCTGGTGACCATTGTTTCCCGGAGGAACGACAGGGCTTCTGCGTACTTGTACTTGCTCCTGCGTCCTCCAGATCCACTCGGGGCCCGCATCTCTTTATTGAACTCCTTCTTGAAACGATCTCTCACAGACCGCCACCGATTCACAATTCTGTTCCCTGAAACGAGAAAGGAGTGGTTAGTATACAACATCAGTGTTTCCCAAACTCCAGTCCTCATGGTCCCCAGGGGTCATGTTTTCATGATTTCTATAGTAAATAGAAATCCTGAACACATGATCCGTGGGGACCACGAGGACTGGAGTTCGGGAAACACTGGTTTACATCAAGCAACCGGTACTGTATATACTTACTCTCTTTAATCTGGGCCCGAGCTTCGAGGTCCTCCCAGCGGCCAACAAGGAGCGAACAGATTTCCTCCCAGAGTCGTCGGGTAACGATCAGGTCAGCGTGGCGGCGGTCAGCCATATTCCAGAGCGGCTCCCTTTCTCTGACGAGATCGATGAGGCGGTCCACATCAATCCCTCCATCCTCACCGTCAGAGTCGGGAGCACGCTGTGAAGGCTGTTAAAGAAAAAGACAAAAATAACATAATTAGCCTCCACAAAAGAAATGAAATAAAAAGTGCAAAAAAAAAAGCAAAAATATTTATACTTACACGCTGGTGACCGCCGCGTTGCTGTCGCCGACGACCCTGGGAGGCACTGCGAGGACCTCTTGGCCAAGCACCAGATTGGGAAGACTAGAGAAGAAAACAAAAAATGTTATGTCTTTGGATGTAGGCATTTGTTTGCTGTGTGTGGTCTGCAGAACATTGTTTTCTATGTGTTGTGTGTAGTGTGATGTTGTGTTTCTGCGTTTGATGCAAAAAACTTACGAATTGTGAGCCCACTCCAGGTGTCTGTCCATCCCTTCCTTCTTCTGGGAGCTCCTCTTCATCTTGTGATTCCTGTTTTGAAATAAAAGGCAATAAATAGACATATATTACAGAGAAGATGGATTTTGGAAATAAAAACTTACCGTCAAACGCTGACGATGCGAGGGAGGGCTCCCAGAAGATGATGTGCTGTGGTGGCCACACTCCATGCCTGTGGGTGGTGTTCCAGCTGCTGCCATTGCTGCTGCTGCTGCATCTATTGGGCGGCTGTTGAATAAAGAGAAACAAAGGGCCAATGAATATCTTGATATTCAATAGCCCTAGTTTGGAGGAATGGGTTATTTGATAATTACCGTCTCTCATCTGCTGCTGGCCTCCCCTCCTCAGCATGTTCTATTTGCTGCTCCATTTGGGGTGGTGGTGGTGCGGATGGTGCTGCAGTGGTCTCCTGCCTTCTCCTGCGCCTGGTTGCTGTCTTGGGTGGCATGTTGGGTGTGGCTGTGGGTCCCACTGTCTTGCTTTTATATATGTCTTGTGGGCAGAGCTACTGAGCATGCTCAGACCAAAAAACCGGATCCGGCCGACGGATCCGGCTTTCGCCGGATCCGGCGCATTGCGGCGCTCATAGGCTTTCATTGTGTAGAAAAGCCGGACGCGCCGGATCCGGCGTGTCCGGCTTTTTCGACGGAGACAAAAAACGTTACAGTCACCGTTTTTTCCAGACGCCGGATCGCGACATATTGCCGGATCCGGCGAAAACCGGATGAAACGCATGGCCATCCGGCGCGATCCGGCGCAAATGCAAGTCAATGGGGGGGAAAACGGATCCGGCATTGCATTTCGCCGGATCCGGTTTCTGTCAAAAGCGCCGGATCGCGCCTGACGGCGAAAACCTGATGTGTGAAAGAGGCCTAAGTCAAACCTGCGACTCCTCAATATCCCTTACACCGACTCCGACTCCCACATATATTGCTTATATTTAAGTGAAAAATTTATTGTAGTACAATGTGAACATCAGACATTTAGTCATTTTTATGGTACAATAATCAAGATATTTAGATAGAACATAAAATCTATTTATTGGAATACAACTTTAGAACACAAAAAAACTGTAATAAATTGAAAATATGTAATACACTATAATATCGATTACATATATACAGTACAGACCAAAAGTTTGGACACACCTTTTCATTCAAAGGTTTTCTTTATTTTCATGACTATGAAAATTGTAGATTTAAGGGGCCTTTACACATAGCGATATCGCTAAAGCTTCACCGATTTTGTGATGCAGCAGCGATATCGCTATGTGTGATACTTACCTCCGACTGGCTCCCCCGATGTCTGTCGCTGATCGCGTGAGATCGTGCAGCTCCTTTTGTCGTCGGGCGCTTCCTGCTGGCGCCGACGAGCGATGCGTGGACGCAGGCGGGAGGACGTCAGGATCGCCACGTCTGAAAGGTAAGGAACGACTGCTGCTGCGTCGCTACATCACTGTGAGATCAGCCTGTGTGGCAGCTCACTAGCGACCATTTAGCGATGCACCAGCGATCCTGACCGGGTCGTATCGTTGTCGGGATCACTGGTGCATCGCTAAATGTAAAGGGGCCTTTACTCTGAAGGCATCAAATCTTGCCTTCATCAAGAGAATGTCAAGAGTGTGCAAAGCAGTAATCAAAGCAAAAGGTGGCTACTTTGAAGAACCTAGAATATGAGACATATTTTCAGTTGTTTCACACTTTTTTGTTAATTATATAATTCCACATGTGATAATTCATAGTTTTGATGCCTTTAGAGTGAATCTACAATTTTCATAGTCATGAAAATAAAGAAAACTCTTTGAATGAGAAGGTGTGTCCAAACTTTTGGTCTGTACTGTGTGTGTATGTATATATATATATATATATATATAACACTATGACTTATCTCAGCTAAGACAAAGCCTAGATCCTCAGGCTACATTCACACCATGGGCGTAGACAGGATCAAACCTAGGGGGGGGCAGAACCTCATACTGTTCCGCAGAACCTCATACTGCACACCTCAGCTGCTGCAGACCCTCAAACTGCACACCCCTACACTTGAAAATAAAGCCTGCACCTTAAGAAGATGTGGTGATGAATGCAGTCTATTTATTCCAACTATCAATTGATGTTGATGTGTTACTGAAGACGAGCAATGCCTGTCCTGGGCGTCCTTTTGGGCAGCTATGAGGTGTACCTGACTGGTGCTAAAAAAAAGGAGTGTTAGTCTGTGTGCTACCCGGCTTTGATTCTTTTTGGTAGAGATAAGATATGGATAGACAGATATGGATAAATGGATAGATAGAGCAGATTTCTAATCTGCTTTTGCTATTGAAAACATTATCTATGAGCTCAAAAACCTTTCAGGTGATGTGGCTTTTTAAAAAGCTGATCTGCTTTTGCAGTTGAAAAACGTATCCTCAAAAAACGCAGGAAAAACGCTGTGTGTGAATGTAGCCTTAGATCTGGAATAGAACAGCCATTTATAGGACATTTCATAACTTTCCCAAATTCCTATGAAAAAATATTCAGCACATTCTGCATTGACTTACTGTACCCAATTTATTATATATTTTAGGAGTCGGTCCATTTTATACCGACTCCAACTCCGACTCCACCAAAATGAGCACCGACTCCGACTCCACGACTCCAACTCCACAGCCCTGACGATAAGGTGATTCTCGTTGCAAGGACCTAATGCCAATCCTCCTTTAGCCTGACGTCTAAATCTCTATGGAGGTGTAGGATCCTGCTGCAATTAATACAGCTTGAATACATGTGGGAATTCCCTAACAAACAGGCATTCCTCACATATATACAGGCTGTCCAGCAGCCACAAATCATTCAGTTGCGGTCGACAGAAACTAAATCTCCGAGCATGCCAAAATACTCAGAGGACACTCGAGCAATGAGTATACTCGCTCATCACTAGTCACGTGTAATGAATATCTCCTGCAGTATTGCTAATGCCGATACCAGTGTCGGGAAATGAGACGAGAATTAGCGTTATGGAAGATGAGTCTATGAGGAACGTATTCAGCTGCCGACTCCGAGGGAGAAACTGCTTGTTGTCTGTGGCCTAAATATATAGGTTTTATTAGTAGATGTAAAGAAGGAAACTAAATACTGTAAAATAATAAATCTCCTCATATGTTTCCCTTATTAACTCCAGTAATTGTATTATTACACAGGATTTTTATGATGTTACATCGGCTCATTTTCTCATTCAGGTCTCTACAATATCAGATCCTCTCAGTGAAGATCTTCTACATAAGAGAATTTTCCTGATTTACCCTTGAAGGATGGATATGGACAGAGACAAGATGGCGGAGAGGATATTACACCTCACCCTAGAGATCCTCTTCCGGCTTACTGGAGAGGTGAGAGATTCTGATGACGTCACATTACATCATTCTTATCTATGGGAATAACAGATGGACAGAACTGGAGAGGTGAGGACTCTGGAAATGTCTGTAGTGAGATTTATTAATGTGTCTCTCCATAACCAGGATTACACAGTAGTGAAGAAGACCTCTAGTGAGCGCTGTCAGGACCCTGTGTCTGAGGAATGGGGAAGACACCTGAACCCAATCATGGGGCCTCCACCTCACCCCCTGATACATGAGGATATCAATGTCCAGAAGATCCTAGAACTCATCTACAAGATGATTGAGCTGCTGACTGGAGAGGTGACACTGCTGGGAATGCTGGGACATTATACAGTAACGGTATGAAGGGATCGGGTGGATGACGCTATCATTGTATGTGTCAGGTTCCTATAAGGTGTCAGGATGTCGCTGTCTATTTCTCCATGGAGGAGTGGGAGTATTTAGAAGGACACAAAGATCTGTACAAGGATGTCATGATGAAGGTCACACAGCCCCTCACATCACCAGGTAATAGACAGGACTAAATACACATGGCCTACAATTATCTGTATGTAAAGAATTAATTCAGTCCCTGTATGTGTTTCCTCCAGAGCTATCCAGTAAGAGGACAACACCAGATAGATGTCCCCGTCCTTTTCTTCCACAGGACTGTGAACAAGAAGATCCTAGTGTTCCTCAGGATCATCAGGTAGATGGAGAGAAGGTGTCATGAGATCTTCCCTATGATGTGTAGATGGCTGTGAAGGTCTTCTGCTCAGTCTTGTTTTATCCACCAGTATTATATGTTCTATACTGGTGTAATGAGAACGGTGGAGATGGCAGGATTAGAGCTGACCATAGATGTGACTTCTCCATCGGTCTGTGATTTTTACAATATTTGTTTCAGGGTGAAGATCTGACCCATATTAATACTACAGAGACATATGTGAGGGGTGATGAGTGGTATAAAGAGGAGATTCCTACATATGACTACCCAGGTGAGTAGTAACCTCTAAATGCAGAGAAGTCACAGATTCTTCTCAGTCACTGGCTGTGGCGGCTTTATCGATGGTGTAGTTTGGTCGTATTGCAATCGTGTGATCACCATTTGGCCTCAAGACCATAACATTCTCCTCCACCCAAAACTGTTCTAATGACTTTGGGCATTGAAAGCCCTTTTCTATAGAACTTACCACCTGAAGGACCACCTACCCTCTGGGATTAGATGATGCTGACCGTTACCTGCCCAGGTCTGTAAACTACAAAGTCAAATGAAAGCGTACGTAGAATGTGCTGACAAGTTAGAAAATCACTTCAAGAAACGTATTATGATGGGTCTGTAAGAGAAAATGTGGTAACGGGCTGGGAATGGGTTGTGGACCACTGCTTACCAGACGAGGCAAAGACGAGACGGAGACAGAATCCAGTTGTAACAGTTCCAGGTTTATTCGTCGTCCTCCTGACGACCACAGCCACGCACCGCAGCCTCTTTACAATTGTCCGTTTCCAGGTCCGGGTACCTCTCGCCTTTCCTTTAGTTGTGTTGACGTCCCTCGCGGATCTTTCACTGGGGCTGTCCTAGACCAATCTACCGCCAGCGCTTCACCTCCCCGAGGTCGTCGCCCAATCGGTACCCCCGGGGCCTTGTCTGTCCTGCGGTCCGTTGGGTCAGGGCCACCCCCTGACTGTCTACTTTCTGTCAGTCCCCTGGTCGAGCTCTCTCTGTTCTCCGTCTTCTGTCTTCCTCTGCTAAGCTCCTCCCGGGACTGAACTCTCTGGAACCCCAACTAGTCCTATTTATCCCCTCTCTCACCGGGAATTCCCCTCCTGGGTTCCCATCTCCCCGCCCCCCAAGATTATGCGTTTTCTTGAGCCATAAGCTGATGTTCAGTCCTCAACTACTCTCCCCTGCCATCTTGTGGTCAAATCTCGGTACTGCACTCTCTTTTCTATCTTTCCCTGCTGTTACCTTTCTGTCACTGCCAATCCGTCTACCGTGCACAAACCGTCCCCTCCTTCTACCAGTCTCGTCTGTCCATCAAGTCACCTTCCCCACACTTCCCCTCCCTTTGTCCATTGTCGTCCCGACAATCGTACTCCATACCTACATCGTTCTAAAGCTTATCCACAGTCTGTTGTCGGACCGGTCGTTGGGCCACAACCCGCTGCCCACGGGACCGAACTAAACCAGGAGCACCATGCCCCGAGCAGCCTACTGCTACTCGCCAGCGCACACGTCACGTGACAACTTCTTTCGGGTGGGCGAGGTCCACCCGGACTACTCTACGGCGTGAACCTCCCACTGCTCTCCCCTTCCACTACCTTCAGTTGTCCGGAACGCCATGACTGAGGCCTGTCGCTTACCAGGTCATCGACGCCCGCTCGTCCTTTTGGGGTGTCCGTGGTGTGGAGGACCTGACTGGCGGACCACTGTCTCGTTCAATGTTCTCCGTTTCTTCGTCCATTCACCTACAAGAGTCATGGTTGGCGTATTCGTCACTTCTACCTCGTACCCGGAACCTGTTACACACATTTTTTTTTTTAAACATATTATTCACTAAATCAACTCTTAACATACTATTATTTTTACTTTAATAACCATAGGAGTTACTCAAACGGAGTAAACCCTGTCCCTCTCTTTTTTTTTTTTTTTTTTCTTTTTTTCAAACACACTAACATTGTTTCTAACACAATATTTTCCGCATAACATCTTTAAAATAAAGACCCCCCCTCCCTTTAACATTAATACTCCCTTTTTCGCATCCCCGCTATGTCAGGAAAAACATCCAACAATTATAAAAAAAAATTTTTTTTTCAACCTGGATGAAAACTGTCCTCGTGGTCTGCACAACAGTGTAGCGAAATCCCAGTAGTCTGGGCCATCTCCTGACGGCGGATGTTATGCCAACCCAGCAGGGGAACCCCACAGCTGTGAGGTTCCCAGGATGTCTCGACTGTTCCTGAGCCCTGAGTGTTCTTTTTGCCCAGGGCTCAGGGGTCATCTCCCTCCTGAGAGATGAGTCAAAAGGGGTAGAAGGGGCCGAAAGTGGGTCCACGGCGTGCGTTCCGTGCCATTTCTCTACTTGGGGACCAGCAGTCCACCACCAGTGGTGGCGTGGACGCGCTCATCTTTGTCGACGTGGTGGCTTCGCTCCATCCGGCCCACAGCTCCTGCAGTTTCAACTGCAGGTGAGGGACTGGGGTCGTTGACCGGTGAGAAGCGGAGCGGCGAAGCTGGGGCCTGCTAGTGTGGATGGCAGACAGCTCCGCAGAGGCGGCGGAGCCCAATGACCCGGCCGAAGCCGCAATCCGGAGCGGGGCCGGAGCAGCCGCGGACCTTGATGGGCAGGCCGCAGCCGCGGTATGGAGTGCGGCAGAGGCGGCTCCGGGTATCGGTGAGCAGGCCGCAGCTGGAACCATGAGTGAGCCCGAGGCGGCCGCGGGTGCCGCCGGGTAGGCCGCGGCCGGCGCCGCAATGTACCCAGAGGCGGCCACGGAGCAGGCCGCAGGGGAGGCTGGAGTGGCGGCAGGCTTCGGGTGGGAATGCAGCAGCGTCGGCCACAGGCTGGTTCCGCACCGGTGACGCGGGCCGATGCGCTGCCGGGCAGGATGGCTCAGGGTGGCGGGTGAGAGCGTCGGTCGGCCCAGCGGAGGCGGCAAAGCCCTCCGTGACCGGGCCCACAGGAACGCAGGAGGCCTCGCGGGAAGGCCGGGTGGAGGGGGCCGGTCCTGGAGCCGCCGGCCGGGCCGGGAGATCTCTCACCTTCCCCGGTCACTCTTCCTCTCCGCCCGATGTCTGGGGGCCATCAGTGGCTCCCGAAAGCAGGCCTCCCGGCGAGATTTGACCTCTTGACGCCACTGCCCCGGATCCGGAACCAAGTCTCCAATTATAATCCACAGGTGAGCAGTCTTGTAATCCACAGGTATTTGTAATCCACAGGTGAACAGTCCAAGTCCTGTTGAGTTCTTCAGACGCAGGCCTGCCGTGGAAGATGTCGTATTAGCGGCGAGGATCCTGCCGACTACGCCAAATATGGTAACGGGCCGGGAATGGGTGGTGGACCGCTGCTTACCAGACGAGGCAAAGACGAGATGGAGACAGAATCCAGTTGTAACAGTTCCAGGTTTATTCTTCGTCCTTCTGACGACCACAGCCACGCACCGCAGCCTCTTTACAATTGTCCGTTTCCAGGCCCGGGTACCTTTCGCCTTTCCTTTAGTCGAGTTGACGTCCCTCGCGGATCTTTCACTGGGGCTGTCCTAGACCAATCTACCGCCAGCACTTCACCTGCCCGAGGTCGTCGCCCAATCGGTACCCCCGGGGCCTCGTCTGTCCTGCGGTCCGTCGGGTCAGGGCCACCCCCTGACTGTCTTCTTTCTGTCAGTCCCCTGGTCAAGCTCTCTCTGTTCTCCATCTTCTGTCTTCCTCTGCTAAGCTCCTCCCGGGACTGAACTCTCTGGAACCCCAACTAGTCCTATTTATCCCCTCTCTCACCGGGAATTCCCCTCCTGGGTTCCTGTCTCCCCGCCCCCCATGACTATGCGTTTTCTTGAGCCATAAGCTGATGTTCAGTACTCAACTTCTCTCCCCTGCCATCTTGTGGTCAAATCTCGGTACTGCACTCTCTTTTCTATCTTTCCCAGCTGTTACCTTTCTGTCACTGCCAATCCCTGTCTACCGTGCACAAACCGTCCCCTCCTTCTACCAGTCACGTCTGTCCGTCAAGTCACCTTCCCCACAAATGTGGAGGGTAATGATGCTGTTGGCTTCCTAGATCCCTGATATCTTATTGGATGAATCTACCTTCTCACCCTTCTGTGCTGCTGAATGTGCTCATATGGTCCCTACAAGACCAGGTCCAGTCTTTCAGGCCAAATTTTGCTTTTACTATCAACAACATTAAGTGTGCAGTAAGAGCCAAGTGTGAATTTCTGAACAATAGCCGAGTTTCCTTTATCCTGACTTTTCAATTTGTATTAAAACAAACTAATTTCAAGGAGGATTGTGATAAAGTAAAAGATAAACATTACACCTGTGCCATGATATATCTCTAAGCTGTGTGTGGCTGATGGCTGTAATATACATTTATTCACTTCTACAGGAGATGTGTTGGCATGGCTCGAGCCCTGGTTTCATAGATTCACTCCACATCATAAATGACATTTTTTCGATCCTAAGGAATTCAGATTACTGCACAATCTTTCTTGAAATGGGGAGCAATATTATTTTCTCTAATCTTCTGGTCAGGACTCATAGTAGCTCCAATGGCCCAACATAAATGAATAGAACTCTGGTTTAATGTTGGAGTTCTCCCCTCTTACATACATTGTTGTTGGGGATGTAACTTTTTTATTCTATGTCTTTTTTACCTGTTCATTCTGTATGATGGTTTGATTGTGTTGAGATTGACCTGCTTCACTTATGTGAGTCTGTAACTCTCTTATAGTCTTAAAAAACGCTCTCCATCGCCTCTTCCAAATGCCTAAGATCTAAATTCAAAGTGAACCTGTCAGCTGGATTGGGCACAGTAACCTACAGACACTGTCAGGTCGGCGCCGTTATACTGATTATATTGATACCTGGTGATGAAATCCGTCTTGTTGTTGTTGTTTAATCTTTACTTGTAGCTTTCAGTTAATGAGATTCTCGTGGTCTTGTGCGGGGCTATGGGTGGGGCTGTGGACCGGGTTTTATGTGGTGCTCTGCTTACATATTCATCTGTTGCATTTTGTTGCGGTCGGCCGGCGCGTCAAAACGACACTTACAGATGCGTCAGCGAACATCCGCATGGCCTGTGTACCCAATGTTAAAAATGGGTATTGTTATGAATGGGTCACCGAGGAGGATGGCAGGAACAGGCTAAGCCACCAGGAAATCAGAGAAGTTGGTAACTGAGCGGATTGCGGACCCCTGATCCTATCAACACAACTAGCAATAGCCGTGGAGCGTTCCTACGAAGCCCTTGACTCCTCGGTACGGCCGGAGAACTAACTAAGCCTAAAGCCAGAAAGGTGAAATCTAAACTGCCCTGGAGAAGATCCCCAAAGGAATAGACAGCCCCCAAACATATATTGTCGGTGAGACAAGATGAAGCACAAACACAGGCAGAAAAATAGACTGAGCAAATGGTGGGGCCCAAGCTGTCTAGATAGTACCGAACAGAAAAGATACTGTCTGCAATCACGCAAAAACCCTGAAAAATCCAACACATCTGATATACAAAAAACTTAAGGCCACACGACCTCACCCCCACTATATCAGCACTCTGGTATGAACTGGAAGCAAAGCAAAAAGACATCAATATAACAGGGGACTGAACAAACTGACACAAGCCGTAACATATGGAGTGGGGCACAGCGCTGCTCCCAGCAGGGAGCACGCTGAACCCTAGCAGCAAAGCAGAAAGCAAACAAAGGTACAACCAAATTAGATGCAATCGATTAGCAAAAGAATCACTTAACTGAATCATGCAGATCAGGCAGGAGACAGAAGAACTCCAAATGCACAAGGAGAAAAATCACCAGCAACCACCAAGGTCAGCCTGCTCAATTATATGCTCCCAACTAGTAATCCCAGGTTCCCAATTATCATCGTCAGGTGGGAAACTTCCATCAACCTGGCCAGCTCCACTACTCCCAGTAACCACCAGAGAAAGCAGAGGGAGCTCCGGCTCAGAAGTCCGAGCAAGGGAATTCACAACAGGGTATGCAGGACGCATGTAGACGTAGGCAGAGCTGAAGGTAGAGGTGCTGCAGTGGGCGGGGCTGAATGTAGGAAGTAGGCTGCCATCCGCAGCGCTACACAATGCAAGTGTGAAACTAGCCTTAGATGGCAAGAATAATACGTAGCTGGGTCAGAGCCAGAAGGACAGAATCTGAAGACACAAGAGTAGTCAGTAAACGGGCCACGGTCACAATAAGAAGCAAATACACAAGCCGCGAGCTGAGTACAGAGGATTGAACCAGAGGAAAACAACGCTGTTTCTGGCAGATTCCGGCAATATTCTTTGAGCTTTAGTAGCGTGTGGTACTTTCCAATTGGCTGAAGTAGGGAGCAGATTACTCCAACTGGACAGCAGGAACAGATCTCAGATGAGATTGGACACACCACATGCAGAAGCCATAATATAACTAAATAACAGAAAACCAGAACAGTCGAAATCCCCATAAGGTGATTCCATTTTATAAATTAATTCACTGAGGGTTATAATCCTTAGGAGGAGTGAATATTTTGACTACACAGCCACTTTTCGGAAATTCACGAAACAATCACTGACCTCAGGGAGACCAGTCAAAGAAAACACTGCGGCAGCCGGCAAAGGCGCTCAATCAGTGAAATCCTAGGTGCAATGCTCCCTGGGAAATACGAATATGCAAATAAAGTCCGTGGAGCCTCATTTAAGAATCTCAAACACGGGAGCATTGCACCTAGGATTTCACTGATTGATCGCCTTTGCCGGCTGCTGCAGTGTTTTCTGACTGGTCTCCCTGAAGTCAGTGATTGTTTCATGATGTTGGTCTACTAGGCATTACTCCCACCTAGCCAGAATCCTACTCCACACTGATGAGGGGTAACACCCCGAAACAACTGTCTGTGGATGAATACTTGGCCTTGGTATTTCCCTTGTCATAGCTGTAAACTCATAAAGAGCTGGATATTGACTTAAAGGGCCACTTAATACAGTGGTAATGGTGGTTTCTGAAAGGAGTCACCCTGATCTGGCTAGTCCCGTGTTTGAGACTCTTAAATGAGGCTCCACGGACTTTTTCACTTTTCGGAAATTAACATGCAGTGGATGTTGGAGAGTGAAAATTACATTTGCCATTTTATTACCCACCACATAGTGCCCAGATTGTGCTCCAGGAGACACACAGCGCAAATTAAGTGGGTTATTCTCACTATAATATTGCTAAATACAGGGATCCTAAATGTTGTCTGAGCACACTGCAAGACTCAGAAGTGAGCGAATTTTGCTGGATTGGTTTATGGAAACCTTATTGCTTTTAACAGTCTTTGAGCCACTAATAGCGTGGGAACCTCTGTTTTTCCATTGACAGATGATGGACCGAGTGGGGACTTTTTTGTGAGATGAGAATTGGTATTATTTTCGCCTACATATCATTGATTGGTTTCTTTTTATTCAATATTTGGGAGGTAGAATGAACAAACAGTTGAACAACATGCACTACTGGTTCATCCTATAAGGTTTTCTATTAGACTGTGAAATGTCATTATCGTGGTAATTAAATTTTTTTTACATAAACTGTCCATAAAAATGGTAAGCTAATTAGAAATGTTCAAAAATATAAAACTCAAGGATAGTTTATTAAAAAATATTGTTTTTTTATCTTAGCAGATGACTGTACCAGGAGATCAGAGGGACAGCTGTTATCTTCAATTTTTAAATCTGATAATCTTGAAATCCTACAAGATGCAACTGAAGTGAATGCTATCACTCCAGATATACCATCATCCATTCACAGCAAAGATCTCTCATCTGATCCTGTGGAACAGTTCCCATCTTCTGATTCATTACTGACTACTAAGGAAAATCCAAGTCATGAAAGAGGCATTAAAAAACAAACTCCTCCTAAAGCAAATAAGTCTTTTTCATGTTCAGAATGTGATAAATGGTTTAACAAGAAATCGACTCTGGCTCAGCACCAGAGAATTCACACAGGGGAGAAACCTTTTTCCTGTTCAGAATGTGGGAAATATTTTGCAAAAAAATCAAATGTTGTTAAGCACCAGAGAACTCACACAGGGGAGAAGCCTTTTTCCTGTTCAGAATGTGGGAAATACTTTAACGAGAAAGCGCATCTGGATCACCACCAGAGAACTCACACAGGGGAGAAACCTTTTTCCTGTTCAGAATGTGGGAAATATTTTGCACATAAATCAAGTTTTGTTAAGCACCAGAGAACTCACACAGGGGAGAAGCCTTTTTCCTGTTCAGAATGCGAGAAATGTTTTAAACAGAAATCTGAGCTTGTTACTCACCAGAGAGCTCACACAGGGTACAAGCCTTTTTACTGTTCAGAATGTGGGAAATACTTTACCCGGAAAGACAGTCTAAATATCCACCAAAGAACCCACAAAGGGGAGAAGCTTTCTTCCTGTTCAGAATGTGGGAAATGCTTTAACCGGAAAGCAATGCTAAATATCCATCAAAGAACTCACACAGGGGAGAAGCCTTTTTCCTGTTCAGAATGTGGAAAATGTTTTAGCCAGAAATCATCTCTTCTTAGTCACCAGAGAGCTCACACAGGGGAGAGAAGCCTTTTTCATGTTCAGAATGTGGGAAATGTTTTAAATGGAAATTAAATCTTGATTACCATCAAGGAACTCACACAGGGGAGAAGCCTTTTTCCTGTTCAGAATGTGGGAAATGTTTTAACTGTAAATCGAATCTTTTTAGACATCGGAGCAGTCACACACAGGAGAAGCCTTTTTCATTTTCTTAATATGGGAAATTTTGTGCTTGGAAATCAACTGTTAATTAACATCAGAGACATCACATAGGGGAGAAGCCTTTTTTATGTTCAGAATGTTGGAATCTTTTTAACCAAAATTGGATCTTCTTAAAGGGATTGTCTCTTGTCATTCCTCTTGTTTGCTGACAAAAGGATAAAACTAAACTTTATTAATTCCAAATGTAAAACTATACCCATAGTTCACCCCCCTGAAGGTTAGTCAGAAGGTGACTAATAGATAAAACATGTACCCCACCGTCAGGGACAGGAGAAACGTTTTGCCGACACACAGCTATCACATTCGCAGGGGGCTTATCTTAGTTATCCCACCGCTGCCACCAAATGTGATTAAAAACAGCAAACTAGTCTATTGACCTACCAATTTACCACAAGGGCTTATTTTAGTTATCCCACTGCTGCATGAAACAGCAAAAAGAGCAAAGAGGTTTACCCGTATAGGCCTCCAGACAAATGCACTCTCAGGGTGCAGTGGACCCATATAGTTAAGATGGCAACACAGGTGCATGAATACCGATATAAAACAACCGCTCGCAGCCTACCAATATATGGAGGGGGCGGTTGCCTGGTATGTTAATGCACAGCAAAACACTTGCATGCGGCGCTGTTCACACTAAGGCCATGCACAGCATCCAGGCCAGCCTAGTAGTGACACCCTTCTATTAGCTCAGGCGGGCTGGCCCAGCGCTATCAAAATGCATGCCATGTGAACAGACGCCGCAGTTTGCAAGACCAAATGGGCCCAACTGCACCCTGGATAAAAAGTGCAAAAAACACATTAAAAAAATTCATTAATGTGGAGTATTAGCTGATATTTTGGCCAAAATACGTGAGCCCGTAACCTACGTCAAAGATCTCCACGTTTACGGGTACCTAACACTAATCCTAGGACTAATAAAGCACAAAAAGAGGACTTGAAAGTCCACCAATAATATGAAACAGCAAAAAGAGCAAAGAGGTTTACCCGTATAGGCCTCCAGACAAATGCACTCTCAGGATGCAGTGGACCCATATAGTTAAGATGGCAACACAGGTGCATGAATACCGATATAAAACAACCGCTCGCAGCCTACCAATATATGGAGGGGGCGGTTGCCTGGTATGTTAATGCACAGCAAAAAACTTGCATGCGGCGCTGTTCACACTAAGGCCATGCACAGCATCCAGGCCAGCCTAGTAGTGACACACTTCTATTAGCTCAGGCGGGCTGGCCCAGCGCTATCAAAATGCATGCCATGTGAACAGACGCCGCAGTTTGCAAGACCAAATGGGCCCAACTGCACCCTGGATAAAAAGTGCAAAAAACACATTAAAAAATTTTTTTAATTAATGTGGAGTATTAGCTGATATTTTGGCCAAAATACGTGAGCCCGTAACCTACGTCAAAGAGGACTCCACATTAATTAAAAAAAAATTTTTAATGTGTTTTTTGCACTTTTTATCCAGGGTGCAGTTGGGCCCATTTGGTCTTGCAAACTGCGGCGTCTGTTCACATGGCATGCATTTTGATAGCGCTGGGCCAGCCCGCCTGAGCTAATAGAAGGGTGTCACTACTAGGCTGGCCTGGATGCTGTGCATGGCCTTAGTGTGAACAGCGCCGCATGCAAGTGTTTTGCTGTGCATTAACATACCAGGCAACCGCCCCCTCCATATATTGGTAGGCTGCGAGCGGTTGTTTTATATCGGTATTCATGCACCTGTGTTGCCATCTTAACTATATGGGTCCACTGCACCCTGAGAGTGCATTTGTCTGGAGGCCTATACGGGTAAACCTCTTTGCTCTTTTTGCTGTTTCATATTATTGGTGGACTTTCAAGTCCTCTTTTTGTGCTTTATTAGTCCTAGGATTAGTGTTAGGTACCCGTAAACGTGGAGATCTTTGACGTAGGTTACGGGCTCACGTATTTTGGCCAAAATATCAGCTAATACTCCACATTAATTAATAAATTTTTTTAATGTGTTTTTTGCACTTTTTATCCAGGGTGCAGTTGGGCCCATTTGGTCTTGCAAACTGCGGCGTCTGTTCACATGGCATGCATTTTGATAGCGCTGGGCCAGCTCGCCTGAGCTAATAGAAGGGTGTCACTACTAGGCTGGACTGGATGCTGTGCATGGCCTTAGTGTGAACAGCGCCGCATGCAAGTGTTTTGCTGTGCATTAACATACCAGGCAACCGCCCCCTCCATATATTGGTAGGCTGCGAGCGGTTGTTTTATATCGGTATTCATGCACCTGTGTTGCCATCTTAACTATATGGGTCCACTGCACCCTGAGAGTGCATTTGTCTGGAGGCCTATACGGGTAAACCTCTTTGCTCTTTTTGCTGTTTCATATTATTGGTGGACTTTCAAGTCCTCTTTTTGTGCTTTATTAGTCCTAGGATTAATGTTAGGTACCCGTAAACGTGGAGATCTTTGACGTAGGTTACGGGCTCACGTATTTTGGCCAAAATATCAGCTAATACTCCACATTAATTAATAAATTTTTTTAATGTGTTTTTTTGCACTTTTTATCCAGGGTGCAGTTGGGCCCATTTGGTCTTGCAAACTGCGGCGTCTGTTCACATGGCATGCATTTTGATAGCGCTGGGCCAGCCCGCCTGAGCTAATAGAAGGGTGTCACTACTAGGCTGGCCTGGATGCTGTGCATGGCCTTAGTGTGAACAGCGCCGCATGCAAGTGTTTTGCTGTGCATTAACATACCAGGCAACCGCCCCCTCCATATATTGGTAGGCTGCGAGCGGTTGTTTTATATCGGTATTCATGCACCTGTGTTGCCATCTTAACTATATGGGTCCACTGCACCCTGAGAGTGCATTTGTCTGGAGGCCTAAACGGGTAAACCTCTTTGCTCTTTTTGCTGTTTCATATTATTGGTGGACTTTCAAGTCCTCTTTTTGTGCTTTATTAGTCCTAGTTATCCCACTGCTGCCAACAATATCTCACTTTCGGCTTTGCTTTGGAACTCGCAGCTCTCCGACACCCCCTTACACTCACTTCAGTCAGGGAACCGCACCTAGGATAATTGGTCGCCGGATGGGCCTCCTTCAATGTGGACTGGCTGTTAGGCATGCTGCAGCAAGGGAATTATAAATGCTCCTAGCCGCAGCCAGACGATAAGCTTATAAAACCCGTTCCGTCACTGCCAGCGTTACCCAAATAGCCCAGAACACACTTCGCTGCCACCAGCTCTGATTCCTCAATAGAGGGGTCCGAAGCCAACCCAAATTAGTAGCGTAATTAACTTCGAAGAACGTGCAAATTCATTATAGAGCAAGGAGAAACGAAACTAGTAATTTTATATTTTACTCCAAAAAGGTAGGCAGTGTTTGCAGAAGGTATAAAAAGATGTTACAATATGAGACAATTAAAGTATGTACAAGGCAATTACAAAATAACAGGGAATACGAAGAAACACTCACATTTTTCTTAGATCATTTCAGGCTGACCAGGCTGTGTGGGGAGGGGCGATACATCAAAATGCATCAGAGGTTCTTGGTGTGACAGCTTCCAATGCACCAAATGGCTCCAGACTGACTGACAGTAACTTATACCTCTGGGCTTGTGACATCAATAAAGGGGTTGAGTTACCAACGCCCTCCCTTTTCTCTGAATTGCAACTTGGTTAAGAAAACTTCGAAGCTACATAACTGGGCTGGAGAACCTAGCAGAATAACGGCAGAACCATCACTC
This sequence comes from Dendrobates tinctorius, assembly GCF_039654945.1. Lineage (NCBI taxonomy): Eukaryota > Metazoa > Chordata > Amphibia > Anura > Dendrobatidae > Dendrobates > Dendrobates tinctorius. The sequence goes on from NW_027361794.1 coordinate 13,410,111, forward strand.
ATCTTGTCTTGGAATTAGCTTCTTATCGACTTTAAACACAGATGGTCTATTCAACTCTGTTGGGGAGAAATCCATTTCCGGATTCCGCTGGTGCTAGAGTTTAGAAAAAGGCGCTGTGATATAGATTTAGTATTGCCGGTCCCAAATATGTAATTTTCATATTCCTAACATAAACTGGCATCGAGTTATGCCGTATGGTTAGATTCTAAATCCCATCCTTTTTAGCCACAGAGGACATGTTGAAGAAAAAGAAGTTCTCTCTGCCAATTAACGCATTCTTTCGGGAGGGATGAGTTAGGAGTGTCATGTTACAGGCAGAGGAATGAAGTGAACTAGGGAGAACAGCCTGCTGACAGGGGGAAAGAAGGGGGGGTCAGGGACGCTTGTCTCTGTGCAGCTATGAATGTAGCAGAAAGTTCTGGAAAGGTGTGTTAATAAGGAAAACCATATGTCATATTTACATTATCGTGACACCTCCCCCTTTTGGACTGCGCTATGGAGGCAGGACCTCTCGGTACTCTTCCATGCGCACCTCAGTGGGTTCAGCCAGGCGGGACAACCCATCAGCGTTGCCATGCTCTCTGCCCTTTTTGTGTTGCATGGTAAAGTTGTACTGTTGGAGAGCAAGACTCATTCTGAACACGGTGTGCAGCCAGCTCAGAGGATTGTGATCGGTCACCACCGTGAAGGTGCGCCCATACAGATAGGGCTACAAATGTTGCAGTGCCAAGACCATGGCTAGGCACTCCTTCTCGATGGTGGAGTAGGCCACTTCCCTCGGCAGAAGTTTCTGGCTCAGGTACAACACGGGGTGCTCTTGGTTCCGCGAGTCGACCTGGCTGAGCACAGCACTGAGGCCAAACTCACTGGTGTCGGACTTTTCTAGGAATGGCCGACTGCTGTCAACTGCTTTCAACACTGGAGAGCTGCACAGGGCTGTTTTCAAAGCCCGGAAGGCCGACTCACAGCCGTCTGTCCAGTCGACTGTTTGGGGAAGCTTCCTCTTGGTGAGGTCCGTCCAGGGCTTTGCAAGGCTGCTGTAGTCCTGTACAAATCGCCTATAGTACCCTGCAGTGCCCAAAAAGGACATCACCTGTGTCTTGTTCCTGTGGGTGGGCCAGGACACGATCGTGTCCACTTCCTCTGGCTCTGGACTCATGGAACCCCCGCCTACCTGGTGCCCCTGGTAATGGACCTTGCTCTTGTCCATCTGGCACTTCCCCGGCTTGATGGTCAGACTTGCTTGGTGAATACTCTTGAGCACCTCCTGGAGGTGCTGAAGGTGTTCCTCCCAGATAGAACTGAAGATGGCAATATCATCCAGGTTCACCACTACGTACTTCTCCAGTCCCTGAAGCAGGTGGTTGACCATCTGCTGGAAAGTGGCAGGGGCATTTTTCATACCGAAGGGCATGACCGTGGACTTGTACAGTCCAAAGGGGGTGATAAAGGCGGATCTCTCCTGCACCTCAGGGCTTGGGAATCTGCCAGTATACCTTCATCATATTGACGTGAAAGGCCTTGCCCCTACCCCGAGTGTGGTCAATCGTGACCACGTAGGTGACTGGGATGAGCTGTTGGTAGACGACATACGGGCCTTCTCAGGGTGCCTGAAGCTTATCCTTTGGTGTGAGGACCAGCACCCACACCTTTTGACCCACCTGCTAGGTCCGCTTCCGGGCATTTTGGTCATACCAGTGCTTCTGGTCAGCCTGAGCCTGCGCCATGTTGTCATGCACCAACTGCGTCAAGGTCTGCATCTTGTCACGGAAGAGCATGACATAATCCACGAAGGACACTTCAGAAGGGTTTGGCTCAACTTCCTAGGATTCTCCTACCAACCCAAGGGGTCCCCGGACTCGCCTGCCATACAGGAGCTCGAAGGGGGAGAACCCTGTCGAGGCCTGCGGAACTTCTCGGTAAGCGAATAGCAGTTGTGGGAGGTACCGCTCCCAGTCGCATCCTTGGGTCTCAACCAGCAGACTGCATCAACCAGCTACTGTTTGAGGGTACCGTTGAAGCGTTCACACATGCCATTGGTCTGTGGGTGATACGCACCCGATACCAGACGCGTCACCTGCATTTTCTTACAGAGAGCCTCCATTAGGCGAGACATGAATTGGGTCCCTTGATCAGTAAGCATCTCCCTGGGAAATCCTACCCATGAAAAGATGCTCACCAGTGCATCCGCCACCTTATCCTCCCTGGTTGAGGACAGAACTACTGCCTCTGGGTACCTGGTAGTGTAGTCTACCACAGTGAAGATGTATTGCTTTCCAGAGCTGCTGGGGACGGTCAGCAGGCCTACAATGTCCACCACGATTCTCTGGAAAGCCTCCTCTATCTCTGGCAAAGGGATCAGGGGAGCCTTAAGAGCAGGCCCCACCTTCCCCATTCTTTGGCTGGTGATACAGGAGTGGCAGCAGTTTGTTACATCTGTCCCCATCTTGTTGAGAAAGCCGGGCCTTAGTTTTGCTGACCTCCAAGTGTCCAGCAAGTGGAATCTCATGGGCAATCCGCAGCAGCTCACCCCTGAATTGATAGGGGACATCCAGCTGTCTTTCCCTCAACCAATCCTCTTGGGATTCTCCGGTTACTGTCTCCCGGTACAACCTTCCTCGTTCCCAGAACACCCTCTCCTTATCAGTCACGGAGGTGGGCGTCTCAGCGAGGTATCTCAATTTCTCCAGGCTCGCATCTGAGTGCAGAGCAGCCTGGAACTCCTGGCTGGAGGCAGCTAGAAGCGACGTCAAGGTCCCCTCCCTGGGTCTACCTCTGGTTCAGTCTCCTGTTGCAGAGATGGGTCCAGAAGGCAGGGCGTTACCTGCATTCTGGGCACTCTGACTGCGGGTGACAGCGACTACATAGGCTGTCTCCCTGGGAATTTCTACAGACCCATCAGCCAGCGCTGCTATGGGCTCTACCTCCCCATCCACCCCAACACTTCAGGAGCACTGCTACTTATGGGCCAGTTACCTTCCTCGGTGGCACTGGTCAGTTACATTGCATCACCTTCCTCACGGTTCTCATGCATCTCCCCATTTCCTTTAGCACTGATGCTTGCTCCAGCTAGGGGTTCCTCAGCCGTCTCACTCTGCAGAGCGACATGGCTGAGTACTCCTTCACCTGTGGACACATCAAACTTTTCAGAAAAATGGTTATCAGGTTCAGCTGGCACATTTACATCATTATCAGCAACATTCCTAAGGAAAAAATGGTTATCAGATGCATCATTACTCGATAAAGCATTGTCAGATAACACATTCAGTTTTCCATCATCAATATCATCAGTGTTAGCATTACCCTTATTATCAGATTGGGGAGGGGGTGTCAGGGACGTATTATGCAACCATCCTCCCCAAATCAGTCCCCAATAAAACGTCAGTGGGCAGGTTTTCGGACACCCCAACTTCACCTCGCTCCCGGCACCCAAGTCAATAAAAACCCGGGCCATTGGTAAGGGGCAGCGGATGCCCCCAATTCCGGTGACAGGGTTTTCCCTGGAATCATCTCTTCAGTGGCCGTCAGTTCGGGTTGGATGAGGGTTCGTTCAGCCCGGTGTCCTTGAGGCATCTAGTGAGATGGGCCCCCACGCAGACATGCTCCACATTGTCCTCGGCCCTCCCAAACACCCCACCCACCAAAAGAATGGATGCGTTAGACCCGGAGGCCTTGGCTGGGGGGTTCTTCTGCTTCTCGGGACAGTTGGTGTTGATATGACCAGTCTGTCTGCAGGCAAAACACTGGTGAGGGTCTGTTGTAGGCCTGGCGTTGGCAAAGAAGACAGGGCCTTGTCGGCTGGCAGGGGCACTGGGGTTGGTTGCAGGCTTACCCCCTCTCCAGTTGGCGATGACTGGTTTCCGTGTCTCTGGTTTCCGGTTGGCCTCGTAGGCGTCGGCGATCTGGCTGCTTTGTCCACATCCTCTGGCTCAAACTGGCAGATCTCAGCTGGGCAAAGATGTAAGAACTGGTCTTTGATCATCAGGTCCCTCAGCCACTCAAAGGTCGCTGACAGTCCTTGGATCCTCTGGTCAAAGGGGGTCCTGAGTTCTTGCACCACATCACTATAACTTTTGTGTGGGCCACGTTGGAGGTTCTGGAACTTCTTGCGGCATACCTCAGGGGTTAGCGGGTATTTGGCGATCAGGACCTGCTTGGTGGCCACATAGTGGTCATCCTGGTCTTGCGGGAGAGAAGCAAACGCCTCCAGGGCTTTACCCTTTAGCCCTGGGGTCAAGTACCTGGCCCATTGGTCTGCAGGCAGCTGGTACTGTCTGCAGGCTTTCTCAAAGGCCCGCAGAAAAGTGTCCAAGTCCCCGTCTTTTTCCATCAAGGGAAAGTGCTCAGGCCGGGGCTTCGGAAACTGAGTGCTGTTGGGCTCACTGCTTCTGACTGTGGAGGGTGTCCCCCCCGCTGGGCCATTTCCATTTCATGGTCTCTCTGAGCCTGGGCTTACCACTGCTTGGCCTCTTGCTGGGCTTGGCTTCGGCTCTCTGGGCCTCCCGCTCGGCTCTGGTCTCCTGCTGGTATTGCTGGATCAGCCTCAGACGTCCATCACGGTCTTCGGCAGGGAGTTCTTCCAAGGCCGCCTGCAGGTGGGGGTCCAATCTGCCCTGGGGGCAAGTGGGGCCAGCGTTCAGTGGTTGGACCTCTGCTGCAGCACCATTTTCGCTTGGGCCGGCTTCAGCGCCCGCTGGGCTCTGGGCGTTGTCCAGTTGCACCAGAGCCGCGACCAGTTGGTCTTTGTTTTTGTTCATGGCGTCAATCCGCCTCCACCCACAAAGGGCATTAAGAGTGTCCTTATGCTGCTTATATCTCTCTTCTCCCATCATAGCCATGGTTGCCAAATAAAAGATAGGATAGAAAAACAAAGAGTAGGGAGGGGGTAATCGCAAGTACACACAATTGTCTCAGGACCACTAATCACTGAGTTCATTCTCCAAACTATAGCTGCAGGGTCCTTGGAAGAACCGTGCAAGTTTTAGTGAGTGGAATGATTGCTCAGACCAGATCACTAAGCTCTGTTATCCCACCACTGCCACCAAATTGTCAGGGACAGGAGGGACCTTTTGCCGACACACGGCTATCCCATTCGCAGGGGGGCTTATCTTAGTTATCCCACCGCTGCCACCAAATGTGATGAAAAACAGCAAACAAATCTATTGACCTATCAATTTACCACAAGGGCTTATTTTAGTTATCCCACTGCTACCAACAATATGTCACGAACTGCAGGGATTTATGTATATCCCACTTTCGGATCCGCTTTGGAACTCGCAGCTCTCCAGCACCCCCCTTACCCTCAGGTCAGTCTGGGAACTGCACCTAGGATAATTAGTCGCCGGATAGGCCTGCTTCAGTGTGGACTGGCTATTAGGTGCGCTGCAGCGAGGAATTATAAATGCTCCTAGCCGCAGCCAGACAATAAGCTTATAAAACCCGTTCCATCACTGCCAGCATTACCCAACTAGCCCAGAACACACTTCGCTGCCACCAGCTCTGATTTCTCAATAGAAGAGGGGTCCGAAGCCAACCTAAAATAGTAGCGTAGTAGCGAAGAAAGTGCAAATTTGTTATAGAGCAAGAAGAAACGAAACTAGTAATTTTATATTTTACTCCAAAAAGGTAGGCAGTGTTTACAGAAGGTATAAAAAGATTTTACAATATGAGACAATTAAAGTATGTACAAGGCAATTACAAAGTAACAGGGAATAAGAAGAAACACTCACATTTTGCTTAGATAATTTCAGGCTGACCAGGCTGTGTGGGGGAGGGGCGATACATCAAAATGCATCAGAGGTTCTTGGTGTGACAGCTTCCAAGGCACCAACTGGTTCCAGACTGACTTACAGTAACTTTTACCTCTGGGCTTGTGACATCACTAAAAGGGTTGAGTTACCAACACCCTCCCTTTTTCTGTGAGTTGTAACTTGGTTAAGAAAGCTTGAAGCTACATAACTGGGCTGGAGAACCTAGCAGAATAACGGCAGAACCATCACTCATCTTTTCTTGGAATTAGCTTCCTATCGACTTTAAACACAGATGGTCTATTCAACTCGGTTCAGGGGAAATCCATTTCTCCGATTTCTGCTGGTGCTAGAGTTTAGAAAAAGGTGCTGTGGTGTAGATTTAAGTATTGACGGTCCCAAATATGTAATTTTCATATTCCTAACAAACGCGTCAAGTTATGCCGAATGGTTAGATTCTAAATCCCATCCATTTTAGCCACAGAGCACATGTTGGAGACAAAGAAGTTCTCTCTGCTAATTAACTTATTCTTTCAGAAGGGGTGAGTAAGGAGTGTTGTGTTACAGGCAGAGGAATGAAGTGAGCTAGGGAGAACAGCCTGCTGACAGGAGGAAAGGAGGGGGGTAAGGGATGCTTGTCCCTGTGCAGCTATGAATGTAGCAGAAAGTTCAGGAAAGGTGTGTTAATAAGGAATACGTTATATTTACATTATTGTGACACCCACGTTTCACTAGGGTGAGGTGATGTATACACACTCACTCTCCAAGCCTCTCTTGTCTATGGGTTTCATCGTCCTCACCAAAGTCGACTCATCAGGAGACTTTATTTAATATCGACTAGACAAAAAACTAAAATCATGTATCATGCTATCCGAAACAGTCAGAAAACTAGTCATATATAGGCAGACCCCAGACTTCAAACTGTATACTTTGTAAGTTTATAATTCACTCCAGTGGCGGTCAGTCAGGATTAGAAAGTATGTGAAAATATAGTATAATTATTGTGTTTTTTTCTCCTGTAGAGACTGCCCTAGTTAGGTATAATAACAGCAGTCAATTGGTAGTGCAGACAAATTGTCCTAGACTAAACTCCAATTTATACCACTCAGGGAAAACTTACCTGCTCCAAAGATCATTAGCAGCTTCTAACTAATGGCCATGCTGCGGTCTGTCAGGGAATGAGTGCAATATCATTATAAAGACTAGGGATATGTGCAACCATAATGTGCAATTATTTAGTATGAATATGGAAATTATCTCTGGAAGTTCAGTGTTCCCTGAGCAGTATATACTGTATTTTCACATACTATCTATTCCTCACACTGGAGTGGCTTATAAACTTCCGAAGTATATAGTTTGTGTCACGCCGTCTCTGCATACTCACCCGGCCATCGCTCCCACGCCGCAGCCCCTCGCCGCCCGACAGCCACGGCGGTCACCTCTGACAGGCGCGTGGCTGACGGTGTCTTTTTCATGCAATGTGCATGCGCCATAGGTCGCGCCTCCCTTCTGCTTCTTGTGCTCCGGCTATGCCTGACCCGGAAGCACCCCCTGACCAATGGCAGACCAGACAGGGGCATATCAGGCCGCTTCCCCCTGAGGGAGGCGCCTGATCGTTGTTTCCTAGCACACTGGGCCTCGCTTCTTCGTGTGCTCTCTGCAGTCTCACAGTCCCATTCTCGTGTGCTCCCTGCAGCAGCCTCGCAGTCCAGCTATCCGTGTCCCCTGCTGTACTCCAGTCCTACCTCCGGTGTTCCTGTTCCATCCTGCTCCAGGCCTGTCGTCCTACTCCAGTCCTGCCTCCGGTGTTCCTGTTCCATCCTGCTCCAGTCCTGCCGTCCTACCCCAGTCCTGCCTCCGGTGTTCCTGTTCCATCCTGCTCCATTCCTGCCGTCCTACTCCAGTCCTGCCTCCGGTGTTCCTGTTCCATCCTGCTCCAGTCCTGCCGTCCTACTCCAGTCCTGCCTCCGGTGTTCCAGTTCCATCCTGCTCCAGTCCTTCTGTCCTCCTCTAATCCTGTCTCCTGTGTTCCTGCTCCAGCCATCCCTCCACATTCCAGTCTACAGTCTTACTCCACTCCTGTCTCCTGTGTTCCAGCTCTGTTCTGTCATCTACACTTCAGTCCCACAGTCCTACTCCAGTCCATCCTGAGCCGCCCCTCTCGGTACCGGCTACCGTGGTACTCAAACCCCTGGGCCTGCTCCTAACGGTCCCTGTATAGGGGTCGGTTCCACCTGGCAGCTCGCCCGGGGCCCCTCAGTGCCACGGCCCAGAGGGTCCACTCCTGGAGATTCTGGCTCCAGACCAACCACGCTAACAGTTTGAAGTCTGGGATCTGCCAATATGTGGCTAGTTTTCTGACTGTTTCGGATAAAGTGATACATGATTTTAGGGTTTTCTTCCTCTAGTCTCACTTGAATATAGGTCAATATTAAATAGTCTCTTGATGAGTTGTCTTGGGTGAGGACAATGAAACCCATAGAAATGAGAGGCTTGGAGAGTGTGTGTATACGTCACCTCACCCTATATACTGAGGCGTGGGGGAAAATATGTTTTTTCTGTTAGTCACCTTCTGACTAACCTTCAGGGGGTGAATTGTGGGTATAGTTTTATATTTGGTATTAATAAAGTTAATCAAGGTATAAATATATATATTTTTTCCTCAGTGTACTCATTCCTCATGTTTGGCCTCCTTAAAATAAAGACACTCATACTCCTGTGGCGTCAGCTCCACTTCAGTGGTGTCGAGACTCACTGTTCCGGGACTTATGTGAGTTTTTACATCACACGAGCCTTGCGCCCAATCAGTGGCAGCTTCACTGTTCCTGACTTCGGACGTATTTAACCTCAACAGGAAGCCAGGGCTGCGGCTGTTCTCTGACTGCCTCATGATGCTCGATTTGTCAAAAAGTGGGGACAGTGACGACAGCACTGATTGGCTACAGGGCTCACATGACATAGAAACCTCAAAAGAGACCCAAGAACGCAAGTGCCAACACCACTGAAGTGGTGCCAGCATGGGAGGTTTGTATAAGTGGTCTTATTTTTACAGGACCAAACATGAGGAATGAGAAGGGGTTGTCCAACTAGTTGACAACCTTTATAAGCATCAAAAATCCCTCACAGAGAGAAGTCATTATTATACCTAAAGTGAGAAATGAATTACAGGAATATCGTATTTTGTTGACCTTCAAAATTAACTCAGACGGTGAGAAACTACATATGTTATTGACAAATTGTACAAAATCATAATACGCGCGGCGTGTGTTCAAGGATGGAATATTATATGGGAGTTTTACAGAATAAACCAAATACCAACAGAAAATAAATGACCCAAAACAAACATTTATCAGTAACAATAACTCCTCTTTATTAGGTAAAGTATCAAAGAATTGCACCATTTTCCGATTCCCGTCTTGTCTCCATTTTTCATGATGTCGGGTTCGGTGAGGGCTTATTTTTTGAGTGCCGAACTGATGTTTTTAATTAATACCATTTTGGTGAAGATGATCTTATGATCGCCCGTTATTGCATTTTAATGCAATGTTGCGGCGACCAATAAATGTAATTCTGGCGTTTTGACTTTTTTTCTCATTACGCCGTTTAGCGGTTGGGTTAATTCTTTTTTATATTGATAGAGCGGGGAATTCTGAATGTGGCGACACCAAATATGTTTATGTTTGTTTTTTTATTGTTTTATTTTGAATGGGGCGAAAGTGGAGTAATTTGAACATTCATTTTTTTTATCTTTTTAAAAACATTTCTTTTTTACTTTTGGCATTGTGAAGACATGCAGCATTGTATCTTAATTAACTAGATGACTATTTTTAGCAAACGTAGAATAATAGAATGTTATCTGTATGTTGGCTTTCAAATTTAAGTGTTGATCTCTGGTTGGTCAAGAAAACAGACTTTTGTTTGTGTAAGCCGGTAATATTGACTTTTATTATGCCTTATCCTTGATCACTAGTGATGTTTGCTGATATGCTGATTATGCATTGTGTTATGGAGCCAGTTTGTTGACCTCTAAAGCAGAGAGGAAAAACTATGCAAATAGTTTAAATAATCAAGTAATGCTGCTTGATCTCATTTCTATTCTTACCCTGTATGTAAATAATGAATGAGGGACACTTGCTAAGTCTAAAAATAGGTTACATGCCTCTGTATAAAGAGACTGAGAGAGAGAAAGAGCCAGAGAGATTCTACCAAGACATCCATACATCCAAAGAACCAGAGACAATGCAGCAGCCATTTTACATCATAGCACCATTATGAGGGGCACGGATCTATTCTGTAGGAAACAACCTTGGGGTTTTCGGCCCAGGTTGGAAGGATACAGATCAGGTCCATTGACCACCATTGAACCATGGATATGTTTGGAGAAGCCAGGTTGTGATCATCAGGTTAACTGGCTTTGTACCTTGGTGCATGCCACAGGGGGAGTAACCGACTTTGAGAGATGAAGCCAGGTTGTGATCCTCGGATCAACTGGCCTTGTGTGGAGTGAATGGACTGTTTTATACTTGCCGTTACCTCCTCTCTGTGTGCGTGCCACAGGAGGGGTGGCGACCTTGGAAGATCTGAAGTCACAGCTGCTAGTATCCCGGCGAGTCATCAGAAGGGTGAGACTCTGTAATGTGCACCATCTTGGGTATTTTGCTGGGACTGTTCTATGGTTTATCTGCCTGTTTTGCTGTTCAATAAAGCATTGCACACTGATTTACCCTCACCCTGTGTTGTCTGAGTAGTGTTTTTCCCATATTAAAAGAGCGGGAGTTCAGCGGGATGATCCCTGGTCCATGTGGTTTCGGCTAGCAAACAACGCTAGCAATAGCAATCCAGCAGTGACAACCATAGAGTTCTGCTGGAAACCTCTGGTTGTCGTTCCAACCCATTGGTGACCCGCGAACACCTGACAGGGTCACAGATGGGCGGGATTTCCTGCGCGCTTGCTAAAAGCTGTCAGAGGCTGTTAGGGGCACATGTCAGCTGTTCGAAACAGCTGTACAGGGCCGGCCGCATAGCAAATTGTGTGCAGCCGTGTCCGCTGTACTGTGACATGGCCAGCAGCAGACACAGCCGCATCAAAGTCCTATGACGCCGGGGCCGGGAACTGTGCATGGCCGTCTAACCTTGGCTGCTCAGCTTCCACTCCCTCAATGTTCTCTGTACTTCCGGGTCAGGTGACGGGCATGCGCGCCGACGTCATCGTGCACGCGCCGACATGTACCGAATGCTGGAAGCAGAGAGGCGCTACTGGGGAGCGACTGTGAGGTAAGTATGAAAAGCTTTTGTTTTCTTTATAAACATTGTTAGCGTGGGTGGTCTGGAGCAGGAAATTCTGGGAGTGGACCCTCTGGACCGTGGCACCGAGGGTCCCTGGGCGAGCTGCCAGGTGGAACCGACCCCTATACAGGGACCGTTAGGAGCAGGCCCAGGGGTTCGAGTACCACGGTAGCCGGTACCGAGAGGGGCGGCTCAGGATGGACTGGAGTAAGACTGAGACTGGAGTAGGACTGCAGGAACACTGAAGGCAGGACTAGAGTAGGACAGCAGGAACACTGAAGGCAGGACTGGAGTAGGATGGCAGGAACACTGGAGGCTGGACAGGAGTAGGACAGCAGGAACACTGAAGGCAGGACTGGAGTAGGACGGCAGGAACACTGAAGGCAGGGCTGGAGTAGGATGGCAGGAACACTGAAGGCAGGACTGGAGTAGGACGGCAGGAACACTGAAGGTAGGACTGGAGTAGGATGGCAGGACTGTAGCAGGACAGCAGGAACACTGGAGACAGAACTGCGGAAGAGAACAAGGAACTCGGGTAGCAGGAATGAGAAGCTGCTGTGAGGAGCAGCCGACACTGGAACTGCAGGAGCAGAGTGCACACGATGAAGCGAGGCCAGAGTGTCAGGAAACACAACAATCAGGCGCCTCCCTCAGGGGGAAGCGGCCTGATATGGCCCCGTCTGGTCAGCCATTGGTCCAAAGGTGCTTCCGGGTCAGGGCACAGCCGGAGCATAAGAAGCAGGAAGGAGGCACGGCCGTCTCATGTGACCACTGCGGCCTTCGGGTGGAGAGAGGCTGCGGCGTGGGAGCGGAGGGCGACTGCGGCGTGGGAGCGGAGGCCGGGAGAGTATGGCGGAGCGGTGTAACAAAAATGAATTCAGTGGGTAAGGGTAATGCAAGTGATGATGTGGGGGGATGTAAGGAGACTGCACATGATGGGGTGGGGAGCAAGTAGGGCTGCACATGAAGGGAGTGGGGCTGCACATGATGAAGTGGGGGGAGTGGGGCTGCGCGTGATGGGGTGGGGCTGCGCATGATGGGGTGGGGCTGCCCATGATGAAGTGGGAGTGGGGCTGCACATGATGAAGTGGGGGTAAAGGGGACTGCACATGATGAAGTGGAGGGTAAGGAGGACTGCACATGATGAAGGGGGAGTGGGGCTGCAGGAGAAAGTGAGTAAGAGTGACTGCACATGATGAACTGGGGGGGTAAGGGGGACAGGACATGATGAAGTGGGGGGTAAGGGGGACTGCACTTGATGAAGTGGGGGTAAGGGAGACTGCACATGATGAAGTGGGTGGGTAAGGGGACTGCACATGATGAAGTGTGTGAGGGGGGACTGCACATAATGAAATGGAAGGGGGATAGGGGGCTGAAAATGATGAAGGGGCACTGCAGATCAAGTGAGAGGGTGATAGGGGACTGCATAGGATGAAGTAAAGGGACTTCAAATTAAAGTGGGGGGACTGCAAATAGTGAAGTGGGTGAGAGGATGGGGAACTGTAAATGATGAATTCAGTGTAAGTGACGGGGCACAGCAATTTAATTGAAGGTGGGGGTGAGGAGAGCAAATGATGATCTAGGGGGAGAGCAATTAATTTTGAGGGTTGGGGAGTAAATGATGTAATGAATGTGGGGTAGAGCAGTTGATAATGAATAGAGGATGGGAGAGAGCGAGATATGACAATGATTTGGGATGGGAGGGGCATGTAAATATAATGAATCGGGGTTAGGGTTAGAGTGGGAGGTACATAGTAGGGCGTTGAGGATGAAGTGACGTAATGAATTGGGGGAAAGAGTACAGGTGCTAATTAATTTATATATTAAATGGGGAGAGTGGCTACTTATAGTTAGTGGGGTGCACAGTGGTGGATTATAACTTATATTTGGAATGGTGACTTGCATAATAACCAGTTATATATTGATTGTGGGTGCACCTCTGTATTCAGATGTGTAGCGTAGAAGAAAGGGAAAAAGTGGGGAATGTGCTCTGGAAGAGGTGCTCTAGGTAACTGTTATTTTATGCAGAGAGGAGTCCTGGCTGGAAGAAGTGATGGTGGTCTGTGCCAGATGAAAGAGAAAAGCAAAGATGAAGGACTTGAGCTAGAGATGTCACTGGTGAGTCAGTGTGTTACCTGTACACTGACACTATACACTGTATACTATATATAGAGCTTCGGTGTATAATGTCTCTGGCAGTGGTGATCACTGTATTACCTGTACACTGACACTGTATACAGAGCTCCTGTGTATAATGTCACTGGTGATCACTGTATTACCTGTACACTGACACTATACACTGTATACTTTATACAGCGGTCCTGTGCATAATGTCACTGGTGATCGCTGTATTACCTGTACACTGACACAATAAACAGAGCTCCTGTGTATAATGTCACCAGTGATCACTGTACACTGACAGTAAATACAGAGTTCCTGTATACAATGGCACTTAGTATTGTTTTTTTAATTAATGATCAGTATTGTAGTATTCAGTCACTATGTGGTGGTAATATGTGGTCTGGTCATGGTGTGGCGCTAGTTGTTCCTTGTATGTGGTATTATTCAGTCACTACAGTTAGGTCCATATATATTTGGACAGAGACAACATTTTTCTAATTTTGGTTCTAGACATTACCACAATGAATTTTAAGCAAAACAATTCAGATGCAGTTGAAGTTCAGAATTTCAGCTTTCATTTGAGGGTCTCCACATTAAAATTGGATGAAGGGTTTAGGAGTTTCAGCTCCTTAACATGTGCCACCCTGATTTTAAAGGGACCAAAAGTAATTGGACAGATTAAATAATTGTAAATAAAATGTTCATTTCTAGTACTTGGTTGAAAACCCTTTGTTGACTGCCTGAAGTCTTGAACTCATGGACATCATGGACATGGGCGCTGTGTTTCCTCCTTTTTGATGCTTCGCCAGGCCTTCACTGCAGTGGTTTTCAGTTGCTGTTTGTTTGTGGGCCTTTCTGTCTGAAGTTTAGTCTTTAACAAGTGAAATGCATGCTCAATTGGGTTGAGATCAGGTTACTGACTTGGCCATTCAAGAATATTCAACTTCTTTGCTTTAATAAACTCCTGGGTTGCTTTGGTTTTATGTTTTGGGTCTTTGTCCATCTGTAGTATGAAAAGATGACCAATCAGTTTGGCTGCATTTGGCTGGATCTAAGCACACAGTATGGCTCTGAATACCTCAGAATTCATTCGGCTGCTTCTGTCTTGTGTCACATCATCAATAAACACTAGTGACCCAGTGCCACTGGCAGCCATGCATGCCCAAGCCATCACACTGCCTCCGCCGTGTTTTACAGATGATGTGGTATGCTTTGGATCATGAGCTGTACCACGCCTTCGCCATACTTTTCTCTTTCCATCATTCTGGTAGAGGTTGATCTTGGTTTCATCTGTCCAAAGAATGTTCTTCCAGAACTGTGCTGGCTTTTTTAGATGTTTTTTAGCAAAGTCCAGTCTAGCCTTTTGATTTTTTATGCTTATGAGTGGCTTGCACCGTGCAGTGAACCCTCTGTATTTACTTTCATGCAGTCTTCTCTTTATGGTAGATTTGGATATTGATACGCCTACCTCCTGGAGAGTGTTGGTCACTTGGTTGGCTGTTGTGAAGGGGTTTCTCTTCACCATGGAGATTATTCTGCGATCATCCACCACTGTTGTCTTCCGTGGGCGCTCAGGTCTTTTTGCATTGATGAGTTCACCAGTGCTTTCTTTCTTTCTCAGGATGTACCAAACTGTAGATTTTGCCACTCCTAATGTTGTAGCAATTTCTCGGATGGGTTTTTCCTGTTTTTGCAGCTTAAGGATGGCTTGTTTCACCTGCATGGAGAGCTCCTTTGACCGCATGTTTCCTTCACAGCAAAACCTTCCAAATGCAAGCACCACACCTCAAATCAACTCCAGGCCTTTTATCTGCTTAATTGAGAAGGACATAACAAAGGGATTGCCCACACCTGTCCATGAAATAGCCTTGGAGTCAATTGTCCAATTACTTTTGGTCCCTTTAAAAACAGGGTGGCACATGTTAAGGAGCTGAAAATAGGACCGGAAGAGAAAATGGTGGCTGCAGTGCCGGGAATCAGGATAAACTTCATTATTTTTAATATGGAGAACTGGGGCCATCCTGCTATATATATGGGAGAACTGGGGCTATTATACTATATATATGGGGATAACTGGGGCCGTCATACTATATATATGGGAAGAACTGGGGCCATCATACTAAATATGTAGGGAGAACTGGGGTCATCATACTAGATATTTGGGGAGAAGTGGGTCCATCATACTAGATATGTGGGGAGAAGTGGGTCCATCATACTAGATATGTGGGGAGAAGTGGGTCCATCATACTAGATATGTGGGGAGAACTGGGGCCATCATACTAGATATGTGGGGAGAACTGGGGCCATCATACTAGATATGTGGGGAGAACTAGGGCCATCATACTAGATATGTGGGGAGAACTCGGGCCATCATACTACATATATGGGCAACTGGGGCCATCGCACTATGTATACTATATATATATCGCATATCTCTATGGTAAACTGTTCTGCTCCTATATTTCTGGAGTAAGCTTAGGTCTGCTCCAAATCTCTGTAGTAAGCTTGGTTCTTCTCCCTTTTCTCTGTAGTAAGCTTGGTTCTGCTCTCATATCTCTGGAGTATTCTCCATTCTGATCCATATCTCTGTAGGAAGCTCAGTCCTGCTCCCTTTCCTCTGTAGTAAGCTTGGTTCTGCTCCCATATCTTTGGAGGAAACTCCGTTCTGCTCCCAAATCTCTGGAGTAAGCTCCGTTCTGCTACCATATCTCTGGAGTAAGCTCCTTTCTGCTACCATATCTCTGGAGTAAGCTCGGTTCTGCTCCTATATCTCTGTAGTAAGCTCCGTTCTGCTCCCATATCTTTGTAGTAAACTCCGTTCTGCTCCCATATCTCTGGAGTAAGCTTTGTTCTGCTCCCATATCTCTGGAGTAAGCTCCGTTCTGCTCCCATATCTCTGGAGTAAGCTCTGTTCTGCTCCTATATTTCTGTAGTAAGCTCCATTCTGCTCCGATATCTCTGGAGTAAGCTCCATTCTGCTCCGATATCTCTGGAGTAAGATTTGTTCTGCTCCCATATCTCTGGAGTAAGCTCCATTCTGCTCCCATATCTCTGGAGTAAGCTCTGTTCTGCTCCTATATTTCTGTAGTAAGCTCGGTTCTGCTCCCATATCTCTGGAGTAAGCTCGGTTCTGCTCCTATATCTCTGTAGTAAGCTCCGTTCTGCTCCCATATCTTTGTAGTAAACTCCGTTCTGCTCCCATATCTCTGGAGTAAGCTTTGTTCTGCTCCCATATCTCTGGAGTAAGCTCCGTTCTGCTCCCATATCTCTGGAGTAAGCTCTGTTCTGCTCCTATATTTCTGTAGTAAGCTCCATTCTGCTCCGATATCTCTGGAGTAAGCTCCATTCTGCTCCGATATCTCTGGAGTAAGATTTGTTCTGCTCCCATATCTCTGGAGTAAGCTCCGTTCTGCTCCCATATCTCTGGAGTAAGCTCTGTTCTGCTCCTATATTTCTGTAGTAAGCTCGGTTCTGCTCCCATATCTCTGGAGTAAGCTCCATTCTGCTCCGATATCTCTGGAGTAAGCTTGGTTCTGTTCCCATATCTATGCAGTAAGCTCCCATATCTACGTACCAGCCTGTTTTTAAAGCCTGTTGTCTTTGCTGCTTTAATGCAATGGCCAGAGATAAGCAGGGAAAAGGAGGGCCACCGCAACTCGAGGGCCACTGCCTTGTGATTGTCCCCCAGGTTGAAAAGTGCCAGCCAGCCCCTGAACACATGATTGATTCTGCCAATGTAAGCCAATCACATTGGTGGCTATTGTTTATACCAGCCCTTTCCTATCCAGGTTCATGTTATTGGTGTGACACCTAATAGTGGTTGGGACATACCCCTGATGGCTTATTGGTGTAAACCGAATGACCTGGGGAAAATGCCAATCAGAGCTCACAGGGAGTGAGTATACTCCACGTGGGTAAATGCATCTGTGATGCCCAACAGGATCCAGAAAACGGCATCACATGCCATCCCGGGTAATTCCACCTCTGGGCACCTCTGATTTTTTTGGTGTCGCTGAGGGGGAGTGATCAGAACAACGCTAGATTGATGCATCGCCATGGAGACCGGACGGGCCCACACCACACGAGCGTTCAGCATCCCCAGTGAAGCAGGAGGTTCAGGATGAAAACCTGTTGGTAATACCAAGATGAATAATGCTGCATAGAGCTATCTGGTAGTGATCAATCAGGTAAAGTGATAGTGAGGGGTGTCAGGAATCAAACAATACATGTGAAAAGTGCCACCACCAAGTGACCAGTGAAAGTGCAACTGTGCAACGGATGAGAACTGCAGAATAAAAAGTGATATAATAACGTTATAAAGATAAAAGCAGCTTAAAAAAATAGTGATGGATAATGTGAGAAAAAATATATATATACTGCTCAAAAAAATAAAGGGAACACTGTAACATAGGATGTGGTATTTTAGTGTACCCTTTATTTTTTTGAGCAGTATATAATAAAATATATGGAAATGTGTTTGTCGTGAAGTGTATACACTTATAAAAAATGTTTTCTTTAAAGTATAGAAAGATAAATAAATCAGTATTAGGATGTGTAAAAAAAGAGAAATGTTAATTTATAGAGTTGAGCGACTTTTGGTTTTTTATGGTCGAGTTTCGTTTCGTGAAACCCGACTTTTCCAAAAGTCGGGTCGAGCAAGATCGGCCGATTATAGGGAAAAGTCGGGGTCGTCCCGAAACACGAAACCCAATGTAAGTCAATGGGGAATAAAAGTCGGCAGTGAGAGGAGGACAGGAAACACACCAACAGTGCTCATTTGAATGCCAAAAGCATCAATTCTTCTTACTTAAGCTTGTCAACCTTAATTAACTTCATAATACAAGTTACGCACTGAAAAATGTGGGTTATTTGGCTAAAGTTGTGGGGGGTAGGGCCGGCTCCAGGTTTTCATGTGCCCTGGGCGAAAGAGCGCCCCTTTAACACATAATACGACAACTCATCATGCTCCGATACGGCAGAGAAATAGCGGTATAGTACAATGAAAAATACTTCACTTTTTACATCTCATGACGAGGCCCATCTATTTCTCCATACAGAATCATTGGTCCCATATAATGTTTGAAACAGTATATGATGAGCTCCACATAATGCTACAGTATATGTTGGTCCCCATGGATGAAGCTTCACTGTCTTATGAGCCCAAATAATGCTCCAAACATAATGGGCCCCATTTCTAATGCTCTAGTGTATAATGGGCCCTGTAAATGCTGCTCCAGTGTCTGATGTCCACCTTTGGAATGTTCCAGTGTATGGTGGGCCCCATCTATCATTCTCCAGAGTATAGTGCTCCCCAAAAATTGCTGTCCCAACATTGAAAACAATGAAATAAGTCTCCTCGCTAGGGAATCCCTGTACTAGTCTGGACTCCTCGTCGTCCCCATCTTCCATCTCACTGCACAGTATTTCAACCTTGCAAGTGCTGTGATCCTGAGCAAGCAGGGGGGGCCCACTTGTTGGCGACGGCACTGGCACAGGGCCCCTGATAGTACGGTGGTGTGTCTGATGGCGGGTGGGCCGAACCTGCACTTTCATCTGCAGCTTCCTCTTTGTCACCGTGTAAGATGGAACTGTATATGGGAAGGGTAACCTGAGTTTAATCAGGGTCAGATTCAGGCCGGGTAGCGTGCGAGGGGAATGTAGTGGTCTGGGTCAATGTACCAGCAGATTCATCGAGCAGTGGCTGGGCATCAGTGCACTTGTGTCGCCCCCAGGAGTACGGTCGCCACAGTGGCATTACCTTCCTCCTAGGGAGTGTGATGTCATGCTTGGGAGCAACGAAGGATCTCTCTAGCAGGTTAACTGATTGGGCGGCGTTATTCCCACGAGTCATGACCCTCCAAACAGCGTATATGAAGGCAAAGTGTTTGTTTTACGTGGGCAGTATGGTTGCAAAGCTGAACCTTAAAGGAATGTCCAGAAGGGCACCACCAGGAGTGGAGCCTACGGCGTAATTTGACTCAACACGGGCAACCACAACCATGCCAGCTACAGAACAGATGCACAAATTGCAAGCTTAATTCCGTTAACGAACGAAACTCCGTCATGCCCCACGGTCCGAGTCCGGCTTACTAGAGGGACACGTGAGGCTCTGGCACATGAGATTGGCCAATAACTGGTGTGTCATGCCCTTACATGTCCGTGGCTGCATGTGCGCTACACTGAAAAGGCCAACGTTTGTCGCTTACAGGTGCAGATAACCCGCTGAACAACGTTAGTGATGGGGATCACTGATTACAATTATTACTCGCGAACGATGATTTCCCAGTAAGTGCAGGTCAACCGCAGTTCCGGAATTAGGCCTAACCGTCATTCCTGAAAAAAATGAAAAACTTACGTGTGCAAACCACAGGTGCTGTAGCTTGCTTAAAAGCTCGCCAGCCGTTCTCATGCCCAGTATGGGTTACACGTGATTGCACAAAGGTGAGAAAGGGTACCGTATCCCCGGATAACATGTATGGATAGCGTACACATTCAAAAGATATGTCTATACATCAGGAGGCAGGCTCAGACGGTGTTAGGCCCAGTATGGCTTGCACGTGATTGCACAAAGGTGAGAAAGGGTACCGTATCCCCGGATAACATGTATGGATAGCGTACACATTCAAAATATATGTCTATACATCAGGAGGCAGGCTCAGACGGTGTAAGGCCCAGTATGGCTTGCACGTGATTGCACAAAGGTGAGAAAGGGTACCGTATCCCCGGATAACATGTATGCATAGCGTACACATTCAAAAGATATGTCTATACATCAGGAGGCAGGCTCAGACGGTGTCAGGCCCAGTATGGATTGCACGTGATTGCACAAAGGGGAGAAAGGGTACCGTATCCCAGGATAACATGTATGGATAGCGTACACATTCAAAAGATATGTCTATACATCAGGAGGCAGGCTCAGACGGTGTAAGGCCCAGTATGGCTTGCACGTGATTGCACAAAGGTGAGAAAGGGTACCGTATCCCCGGATAACATGTATGCATAGCGTACACATTCAAAAGATATGTCTATACATCAGGAGGCAGGCTCAGACCGTGTCAGGCCCAGTATGGATTGCACGTGATTGCACAAAGGGGAGAAAGGGTACCGTATCCCAGGATAACATGTATGGATAGCGTACACATTCAAAAGATATGTCTATACATCAGGAGGCAGGCTCAGACGGTGTAAGGCCCAGTATGGCTTGCAAGTGATTGCACAAAGGTGAGAAAGGGTACCGTATCCCCGGATAACATGTATGGATAGCGTACACATTCAAAAGATATGTCTATACATCAGGAGGCAGGCTCAGACGGTGTAAGGCCCAGTATGGCTTGCAAGTGATTGCACAAAGGTGAGAAAGGGTACCGTATCCCCGGATAACATGTATGGATAGCGTACACATTCAAAATATATGTCTATACATCAGGAGGCAGGCTCAGACAGTGTCAGGCACAGTATGGCTTGCAAGTGATAGCACAAAGCTGAGAAAGGGTACCGTATCCCCGGATAACATGTATGGATAGCGTACACATTCAAAAGATATGTCTATACATCAGGAGGCAGGCTCAGACGGTGTAATGCCCAGTATGGCTTGCAAGTGATTGCACAAAGGTGAGAAAGGGTACCGTATCCCCGGATAACATGTATGGATAGCGTACACATTCAAAAGATATGTCTATACATCACGAGGCAGGCTCAGACGGTGTTAGGCCCAGTATGGCTTGCAAGTGATTGCACAAAGGTGAGAAAGGGTACCGTATCCCCGGATAACAAGTATGGATAGCGTACACATTCAAAAGATATGTCTATACATCAGGAGGCAGGCTCAGACCGTGTAATGCCCAGTATGGCTTGCAAGTGATTGCACAAAGGTGAGAAAGGGTACCGTATCCCCGGATAACATGTATGGATAGCGTACACATTCAAAAGATATGTCTATACATCACGAGGCAGGCTCAGACGGTGTTAGGCCCAGTATGGCTTGCAAGTGATTGCACAAAGGTGAGAAAGGGTACCGTATCCCCGGATAACAAGTATGGATAGCGTACACATTCAAAAGATATGTCTATACATCAGGAGGCAGGCTCAGATGGTGTCAGGCACAGTATGGATTTGACGGCCCAGACTACACAGCGGAGAAGCAGGGAGAGGTAAAGATTGCAAATGCTGGGGCCCTGCCCAAGCAAGGGGGCCCACTCGTGGGCGTCGGTACTGGCACTGGGCCCCTCATAGTACGGCGGTGTGTCTGACGGCGGGTGTGCACCACCGTCAGAGACACTTGATTGCACTATGAGGGACCCTGTGCCAGTGCCCGCACCCAAGAGTCGGCCTACCGACCTGTCCAGGGCAACGGCACTCGCACGGTGTCGTGCGCTAGGTGGTGACCCCGGCCATGGGGGGGGCAGCACAGTTAGGGAGTTTTAGAAAGTGGCATATGTAGATGTTGGACATTCAGCTGATGCAAAAGGCGAAATAGGTCAAGTCCCAGGAAGAGGTGGACCAAAGCAAGCCATTTTTCTGTCACCCTATGTGTCATCAGGGGAAGGTGGGACAAAATCCTTGGAAACCCATGCATGGTTCATTTTAATGAAGGTTAGAGCATCCACATTTTGGGTTGACAGACGGGTCCTTTTTTCTGTCAGGATTGATCCAGCTACACTGAAGACTCTTTCCGATAGCACACTTGCAGCTGGGCAAGCGAGCTCCTGTAAGGCATATTGTGCCAATTCAGGCCAGGTGTCCAGTTTAGCAGCCCAATAGTCAAAGGGGAATGACCTGTGTGGGAGAACATCGATATGGGAGGAAAAGTAGTTTGTAACCATAGTTGACAACTGCTGTCTCCTGTCACTTTCCATCGATGCTGTATTACCAGTTGTGTGAGCGGTACTTGAAAAATCAGTCCACAGCATTGTCATGAAACCTCTGTCTCCAACGCCACTTCTGCTGTGTGCACCATGAACACCTCTGCCAAGCTGACCCCGGCCCGTATGGCTCGTGTGAGAACCATCACCGCTGCTGTGTGCTGGGAATGCCTCAAGCAACCGATTTACCAGAGTTGCTTGTTAATTAGCCATTATTAGGTCAAGGTTCTCCTGTGGCATGATGTTTTGTAATTTGCCTTTATAGCGTGGATCCAGGATGCTGGCCAACCAGTAGTCGTCATCGTTCATCATTTTGGCAATGCGGGGGTCCCTTTTTAGGATCCACAAGGCATAATCTGACATGTGGGCCAATGTTCCCGGTGTCAATGATGCACTGCGAGTGCAGGTTGGAGGAGCACTTTCTGGCAAATCCACATCCCTCCAGTCACGCACAAACCCTGTACCAGACCTTGCCACGCCAACATTTTCACTTGCCCCACGAGATGCATCCTCCTCCCCTAAGTAATCATCCCCATCATCATCCTCCTCCTCTTCTTCCTCCAACTCGTCCAGGAGAGGTCCCTGAGCAGACAATGGCTGAATGTCATCAAGGATTCCCTCCACCTCTTCCTCCTCGTCAACGTTG
This sequence comes from Dendrobates tinctorius, assembly GCF_039654945.1. Classification (NCBI taxonomy): domain Eukaryota; kingdom Metazoa; phylum Chordata; class Amphibia; order Anura; family Dendrobatidae; genus Dendrobates; species Dendrobates tinctorius. Next base: position 13,432,772 of record NW_027361794.1, read on the forward strand.
GCTGCAGACGCCTGCTCCTTAAGGTGCGTCAAAGTTTGCATGAGCAGACGCATAAGTGGGATGCTCATGCTTAGGATGGCGTGGTCTGCGCTTACCAGCCGTGTGCATTCCTCAAAACACTGAAGGACTTTACAGAGGTCTTTCAGCTTCGACCACTGCACACCTGTCAACTCCATGTCTGCTCTCAAAGTGCCTGGCCGTGTATCCTCCCACAAATGTATTATGGCCTGCCTCTGCTCGCACAGCCGCTCCACCATGTGCAGGGTGGAGTTCCACCTTGTTGCAATGTCGATAATGAGGCGGTGGTTGGGAAGGTGGAGCAATCGCTGCAGCTTCTGCATACGAACGGAGTGTACAGGCGACCGGCGGATGTGTGCGCACAGTCTTCGCACCTTATGGAGCAGGGCTGTTAACTCCGGATAATTTTTGAGGAAGCACTGCACCACCAGGTTCAAGGTGTGAGCCAAGCAAGGTATGTGGCTGAGTTTTGAAAGGGCTATGGCTGCCACAAAATTACGGCCGTTATCACTAACTACCTTGCCTGCCTCAAGATGTACACTGCCCAGCCATGACTCAGTTTGTCGCTTCAAGTACTCGGCCAGCAATTCGGCGGTGTGTCTGTCGCCCAAACACATCATCTGCAACACAGCCTGCTGACGCTTTCCACTAGCTGCTCAATAGGGGGACACCTCGTGTGTAACAGTGGCAGCTGCAGATGGAGTGCTCGTACGACTGCGCTCTGTGGATGAGCTTTCTCTTCTGGAGGAGGAGGAGGAGGAGGGTGGAACGCCTACAGCCAACTGTTTCCTATACCGTGGGCTAGGCAGCACTGTCCCACCACCGCTGTCCCCTGTGGACCCTGCATCCACCACATTAACCCAGTGCGCAGTGATGGACACGTAACGGCCCTGGCCATGCCGACTGGACCATGCATCAGTTGTGAAGTGCACCTTTCCACTCACTGACTGCTTGAGTGCATGGACAATGCGGTCTTTCACATGATGGTGGAGGGCTGGGATGGCTTTGCGAGAGAAGAAGTGGCGACTGGGTAGGTCATAGCGTGGTACTGCATAGGCCATGAGTTCGCGGAAAGCTGCGCTTTCCACCAACCGATAGGGCATGATCTCAAACGAGATTAGTTTGGTAATGTGGGCGTTCAAACCCAGTGTACGCAGATGAGAGACTGAGTACTTTCTTGACCTACTCATAGTGTCTGGGAGGGTGAGCTGGACTTGAGAGCTGCATATGGTGGAAGTAACGGTGGACAGGGCGGACTGAGAGAGGGTTGATGATGGTGATGGAGTTGGTGTTCTTTCTGATGGCCTAGATTCAGTATTTCGTTGATATAACAGTGGGATTCCCTGACTGCTGTGGCCTTGCAACGACACCTCAACATTTGCTGCTGTGCTAACCGGTGGGCTTACAGTGGGGGAAACAATGTAGCGTTGCTGACTACCTTCTTTGTGATCAGTTGCACATGTGGCACTTGAGGTTTGGTGTTGTGTCCACGCTTGCAAGTGCATGCTGGTTAAATGTCTAAGCATGCAACTGGTATTCAAATTTTTCAGATTTTTCCCTCGGCTAAAGGTCTTTGCGCACTTCTTACAGATAACCTTGGCCTGATCATGAGGATTTTGTTCAAAAAAGTGCCACACTGCACTCTTCCTACTTTGGCAGACATTTTGCGACCTAGCACGCTGTGATGTTTTGACCCTCTGGACAAGCTGTCCAGCAACTCTTTTGATTTTTGGAACCTGTCTTTGGAGTGCTCCGGGCCTGCCACATAACACCTGTTGCGATGTTGATGTCTGCTGTGGATGCTCCTCATCTGAGCTATTGGAAGCAGCACCCTCTTCCCCCAATGGATGCCAATCTGGGTCAACAACTGGGTCATCCATCACCTCCTCTTCAATGTCATGTGCACCTTCCTCTGTGTCACCGTGTATGGTGGTATAGTGTGCGGGAAGGGGCACCTGAGTCTCATCAGGGTCAGAATCTGGCTCTGTACACTGCGAGGACAATGTAGTGCTCTGAGTGAATGTATCAGCAGAATCATCTATCAGCGGCTGTGCATCAGTGCACTCCATGTCAGATTCATCTTGGCCTGGGTAATTCACCATTTCACTTGATAATCCAGGCATGGTATGTGAAAACAGCTCCATGGAGTAATCAGTAGTATGGCCTGCGTCATCCTTCAATCTTGGTTGTGGTGAAGGACACAAGGAAAGGTGTGGTTCATGAACATGAGCCTCCAATGATGACTCAGTGCTTTTACTTTTTACAACTTCAGAAGAGGAGGCGATAGAGCTGGAGGCTGAGTTAGCAATGTAAGACAAAACTTTTTCCTGATGCTCTGGCGTTAAAAGCGGTTTGCCAACTCCTAGAAAACTAAGCCTTCGAAGCCTTATGGAGCCAGACGATGACGCAGGCTCAACACCTCCTGCATTCGGTCCTATTTTGCTTTTGCCACTACCATCAGATCCACCACCAACACCATCATTACCAGCTGCCAACCCCCGCCCAATTCCACGGCCTCTTCCACCAACCTTCCTCAATTTTGGTAGAAATGTAAACAAAATCCTACAAACTATATAGTAATGTAAAACAAGGTACAAGGTGTCTATAGGACAGGGGAGATTTAGATTTTCTGCAGACACTTGTGGACACTGGACACTTGGATTGTGTGAGGCCCACTGAATATCACAGCGCTATGTCACAGGCTCGATGGCACAGGTGTGAAAAAAGTGACTACAGGATAAGGGAGATTTTGAATTTCTGGGAGATTTTGAATTTCTGCAGACACTTGTGGACACTGGACACTTGGATTGTGTGAGGCCCACTGAATATCACAGCGCTATGTCACAGGCTCGATGGCACAGGTGTGAAAAAAGTGACTACAGGATAAGGGAGATTTTGAATTTCTGGGAGATTTTCAATTTCTGCAGACACTTGTGGACACTGGACACTTGGATTGTGTGAGGCCCACTGAATATCACAGTGCTATGTCACAGGCTCGATGGCACAGGTGTGAAAAAAGTGACTACAGGATAAGGGATATTTTGAATTTCTGCAGACACTTGTGGACACTGGACACTTGGATTGTGTGAGGCCCACTGAATATCACAGTGCTATGTCACAGGCTCGATGGCACAGGTGTGAAAAAAGTGACTACAGGATAAGGGAGATTTTGAATTTCTGCAGACACTTGTGGACACTGGACACTTGGATTGTGTGAGGCCCACTGAATATCACAGTGCTATGTCACAGGCTCGATGGCACAGGTGTGAAAAAAGTGACTACAGGATAAGGGAGATTTTGAATTTCTGGGAGATTTTGAATTTCTGCAGACACTTGTGGACACTGGACACTTGGATTGTGTGAGGCCAACTGAATATCACAGCGCTATGTCACAGGCTCGATGGCACAGGTGTGAAAAAAGTGACTACAGGATAAGGGAGATTTTAAATTTCTGCAGACACTTGTGGACACTGGACACTTGGATTGTGTGAGGCCCACTGAATATCACAGCGCTATGTCACAGGCTCGATGGCACAGGTGTGAAAAAAGTGACTACAGGATAAGGGAGATTTTGAACTTCTGCAGACACTTGTGGACACTGGACACTTTTGGATTGTGTGAGGCCCAATGAATATCAGAGCGCTATGTCACAGGCTCGATGGCACAGGTGTGAAAAAAGTGACTACAGGATAAGGGAGATTTTGAATTTCTGGGAGATTTTGAATTTCTGCAGACACTTGTGGACACTGGACACTTGGATTGTATGAGGCCCACTGAATATCACAGCGCTATGTCACAGGCTCGATGGCACAGGTGTGAAAAAAGTGACTACAGGATAAGGGAGATTTTGAACTTCTGCAGACACTTGTGGACACTGGACACTTTTGGATTGTGTGAGGCCCAATGAATATCAGAGCGCTATGTCACAGGCTCGATGGCACAGGTGTGAAAAAAGTGACTACAGGATAAGGGAGATTTTGAATTTCTGGGAGATTTTGAATTTCTGCAGACACTTGTGGACACTGGACACTTGGATTGTATGAGGCCCACTGAATATCACAGCGCTATGTCACAGGCTCGATGGCACAGGTGTGAAAAAAGTGACTACAGGATAAGGGAGATTTTGAATTTCTGCAGACACTTGTGGACACTGGACACTTGGATTGTGTGAGGCCCACTGAATATCACAGTGCTATGTCACAGGCTCGATGGCACAGGTGTGAAAAAAGTGACTACAGGATAAGGGAGATTTTGAATTTCTGGGAGATTTTGAATTTCTGCAGACACTTGTGGACACTGGACACTTGGATTGTGTGAGGCCCACTGAATATCACAGCGCTATGTCACAGGCTCGATGGCACAGGTGTGAAAAAAGTGACTACAGGATAAGGGAGATTTTAAATTTCTGCAGACACTTGTGGACACTGGACACTTGGATTGTGTGAGGCCCACTGAATATCACAGCGCTATGTCACAGGCTCGATGGCACAGGTGTGAAAAAAGTGACTACAGGATAAGGGAGATTTTGAATTTCTGCAGACACTTGTGGACACTGGACACTTTTGGATTGTGTGAGGCCCAATGAATATCAGAGCGCTATGTCACAGGCTCGATGGCACAGGTGTGAAAAAAGTGACTACAGGATAAGGGAGATTTTGAATTTCTGCAGATACTTGTGGACACTGGACACTTTTGGATTGTGTGAGGCCCACTGAATATCAGAGCGCTATGTCACAGGCTCGATGGCACAGGTGTGAAAAAAGTGAATTGTAGAATTGGGCAGAATAGGAATCTCCCTAGAGTGTAGGTCTGTAAGAACGGAACAAGTCCTCCACTTATCCTTCCACAGTGACACACAGATAGCTTCACTGTGGCTGTGATAACAGCCGTTACACGGTACTGTGTGAGGAGCGTACACTGCTGTATGGTGTGAATAAATGCACGCTCAGTACCTTAGCAGGACAAAAAAAAAATTGGGATTGCTTTTAAAAAAGCAGTTTGCAGAGAAGTGGGGAAACAGCAATGCAGCTGTCAGGAAGCCTTAGAAGGCAGCCTAACAACCAACACCGCTGATCCACCACAATATAGCCTCCCCTTACACTGCACACACAGTGACTGGTGTGTTGCACAGGCAAAATCGCTAGCAGCAGAAGCAGTTTTTTTGTCTTCTTCCCTGCCTAACGCTCTCCCTACAGAATCAGCAACCTCTCCCTATGCTAAGATCGGCAGAAGTAAGATGGCGGTCGGCGTGCACGCCCTTTTATAACCCCTGTGACGCCCACCAAAGCAAGCCAATCACTTGCATGCCCTTCTGAAAGATGGTGGCGACCCCTGCCTATGTCATCACGTTGCCCACAGTGTCCGTGGATCCTGATTGGCTGAAAAAGAGCGCTAAACAAACTTTTGAAACGCGACTTTGGCGCGTAAGTCGCCGACCTCATCCTAGGGTCGGGTTTCGTTTCATGAAACCCGACTTTGCCAAAAGTCGGCGACTTTTGAAATTGTTCGACCCATTTCGCTCAACTCTATTAATTTATTGTGCATTACATTTTATTAATAAAATAAGTGAATAATCATGAATGAAATTGTTATTAAAAAATATAAGTCACAGAACCTGATATACTTCCCGGAATATATGGGCTTATATTAGAATACCTTATAACCAATTGGAAAGATAAAAACAAAGGAAAAAGGGCGGAACAAAAAACAAGCACCAAACAACTCATATCCCACAATGTAAAGTCAGAAAAATAATGAAAAAAATCTAAGTTTATATTCAAACTGCAATATTAGTCACATTTGATCATCATTCCCTGTAATAAACGGATAGAGAAGTAAATGATTACGGAGAGACCATCCAGTGTTGTCACCGTCCATATCTGTTTAACCCCTTAGATCCTGCTGTCAATAATGACTATCATATAAATGTTTAACCCCTTAACAACCGCCGATACGCCTTTTAACGGCGGTAATTAAGGGTACTAAAACCACAGCGCCGTTAATTCACGGCGCTGTGATTTAAGTGAATAGCGCCCCCCAGTGTCGGATTTTCTCCGGGGTCTCGGCTGCCAGGGGTAGCCGAGACCCCAGAGAACATGAATCGGTCGGTTTTTACCGACCCCCGCTTTTGCGATCGCCGTTATTAACCCTATAACGGCGACCGCAAAAAAAAAAAGAAGCCGCGATTTTACATTTAATTTCTCTCTCCTCTGATGTGATCGCACATCAGAGGAGAGAGAAATAGGGTCCCCGATCCCCCCCCGGTACCTCTCCGTGGCCCTCCGTCCCCTCCCGGTGGTCCCACGTCCCGCCGGCATCCTCCGATGGGCGCCGCCATCTTGAAAATGGCGGGCGCATGCACAGTGCGCCCGCCGGGAATCTGCCGGCTCCGGCTGGCAGATTCCATTCATTATTTTGATCACTATGATAAACGATCATAGTGATCAAAATAAAAAATATAGTACATAACCCCCCCGTTTATCACTCCCTTATATAGGCCAATATAATGAAATAAAGAAAATATTTTTTTTTTCAGTTTTCCATTAGGGTTAGGGTAGGGTTAGGGCTAGGGTTAGGGTTAGGGTAGGGTTAGGGCTAGGGTTAGGGTAGGGTTAGGGTAGGGTTAGGGTTAGGGTTGAGCTAGGGTTAGGGTTAGGGTTGGGCTAGGGTTAGGGTTGGGCTAGGGTTAGGGTTGGGCTAGGGTTAGGGTTGTGCTAGGGCTAGGGTTAGGGCTCGGGTCACGACTAGGGTTAGAATTAGGGTTAGGGCGAACTAGAATTAGGGTTAGAATTAGGATTAGGGTTGGGATTAGGGTTAGGGTTGGGATTAGGGTTAGGGGTGTGTTGGGGTTAGGGTTTGAGCAAGAATTGAGGGGTTTCCACTATTTGCCAACTTTGGGGGTCTAAAAATTGGGGTCTAAAAAAATCACTTTTGTGGAAATAAAAAAGACTTTTTATTTTCACGGCTCTGCGTTTATAAACTTTTGTGAAGCGCTTGGGGGTTCAAAGTGCTCACCACACATCTAGATAAGTTCATTAGGGGGTCTAATTTCCAAAATGGGGTCACTTGTGGGGGGGTTCCACTGTTTAGGCCCATCAGGGGCTCTGCAAGCGCAACATGATGCCCGCAGACCATTCCATCAAAGTCTGCATTCCAAAATGGCACTCCTTCCCTTCCGAGCTCTCCCATGCGCCCAAACAGTGGTTCCCCCCCACATATGGGGTATCGGCGTACTCAGGACAAATCGCATAACAACTGTGCGGGTATGATTTCTCCTGTTACCCTTGTAAAAATAAAAATTTGGGGGCGAAAAGATCATTTTTGTGGAAAAAAAATGGATTTTTTATTTTCACGGCTCTACGTTATAAACTTCTGTGAAGCACTTGAAGGTTCAAAGTGCTCACCACACATCTAGATAAGTTCCTTAATGGGTCTAGTTTCCAAAATGGGGTCACTTGTGGGGGGTTTCTACTGTTTAGGCCCATCAGGGGCTCTGCAAGCGCAACATGATGCCCGCAGACCATTCCATCAAAGTCTGCATTCCAAAATGGCACTCCTTCGCTTCCGAGCTCTCCCATGCGCCCAAACAGTGGTTCCCCCCCACATATGGGGTATCGGCGCACTCAGGACAAATCGCATAACAACTGTGTGGGTATGATTTCTCCTGTTACCCTTGTAAAAAATAAAAATTTGGGGGCGAAAAGATCATCTTTGTGGAAAAAAATAGATTTCTTATTTTCATGGCTCTACGTTATAAACTTCTGTGAAGCCCTTGGGGGTTCAAAGTGCTCACCACACATCTAGATAAGTTCCTTAATGGGTCTAGTTTCCAAAATGGGGTCACTTGTTGGAGGTTTCCACTGTTTAGGCACATTAAGGGCTCTCCGAACGCAACATGGCATCCGATCTCAATTCCAGCCAATTCTGCGTTGAAAAAGTCAAACGGCGCTCCATCCCTTGCGAGCTCTGCCGTGTGCTGAAATAGTGGTTTACCCCCACATATAGGGTATCGGCGTATTCAGGAGAAATTGTACAACAAATTTTGTGGTTGATTTTCTCTTTTAACACTTGTGAAAATAAAAAAAATTTTTCCTTCCACATTGCTTTAGTTCCTGTGAAGCACTTAAAGGGTTAATAAACTTCTTGAATGTGGTTTTGAGCACCTTGAGGGGTCTAGTGTTTAGAATGGTGCCACTTTTGGGTATTTTCTGTCATGTACACCCCTCAAAATGACTTTAAATTTGATGTGGTCCCTAAAAAAAATGGTTTTGGAAATTTTGTTGTAAAAATGAGAAATCGCTGGTCAACTTTTAACCCTTATAACTTCCTAACAAAAAAAAATTTTGCTTCCAAAATTGTGCTGATGTAAAGTAGACATGTGGGAAATGTTATTTATTAAGAAATTTGTGTGACACATCTCTCTGATTTGAGGGCATAAAAATATAAAGTTTTAAAATTGCAAAATTTTCAAAATTTTCGCCATATTTCCATTTTTTTTCATAAATAAACACAAGACTTATCGAAGAAATTTTACCACTAATATGAACTACAATATGTCATGAAAAAACAGTCTTAGAATCAGCGGGATCCATTAAAGCGTTCCAGAGTTATAACCTCATAAAGGGACAGTGGTCAGAATTGTAAAAATTGGCCTGGTCATTAAGCTGCAAACTGGCTCTGTCGCTAAGGGGTTAAGAGTGTGGCTTCTCCCTCTTTATCCCCATCGGCACCCTGAGATCATGATTGTGTGGTCCTGATGTTTGCCATGGCAGTTCATGAGCAAATAGCGGCCTTAGGCCTCTGTCACACTTCAGTCTTTTGACATCAGTTGAAATCAGCCAAAGTGTGAAAAAACGGATCCGTTCTGGTTTTTGGACGGATCGGCTGCAGCCGCCAGTGTATGAAATTTAAGGGAACAGAACAAGGAAGAAGGAGAGAGAGATCGGTTCCAGAACGGCATTTGGGGTTAAATTACATGAATGGAGACTCTGCCGGGCATGCTCAGTATAAAAAAGCGGAATCTGTTGGCAGATTCTGTCAATTGACGGTTTGCTACGGGTCCATTATAGCACATGGTGGACACCGACGGATCCGTTGCTATCCACCATTTCAATGCAGACAAAAACGTTTGAATGTCCGTCCACTCAAGACAGCGGACGTCAAAATTTTGACGGATCCGTGAAAAAACGGATGCAACGGACGACCATCCGTTGCAATCTGTCACCAATGTAATTCTATGGGAAAAAAAACGGATTCCGCCAAAAAAAAATGGCGGATCCGTTTTTTTTCTAAAAACTGCGGATTTCAACTGACGTCAAAAGACTGAAGTGTGAAAGAGGCCTTAGAGTCTGCCGTATATAGCGGCCTGTTCGAAAGTCAGCGACATTTAGGTGGTAAAAATCAACTCTTTCATTCTTGCCATTCCACTTTGTATTAATTCCTGAAAAGCACCTGAAGGGTTAATAAACTACCCGACAGCAGTTTTCAGTACGTCAGGAGGTGTTGTTTTTAAAATGGTGTCACTTTGGGGGGTTTTCCAATATATAGGACCCCTAAAGTCACTTCAAACCTGGATAGGTCCCTAAAAGAATACATTTTGTAACTTCCCATGAAAATTACTGCTACATTTTTAAACCTCCTAAAATGCTAACAAAATAAAATAACATTTTACAAGTGGTGGTGATGTAAAGCAGACATGTGGGAAATGCTATTTATTAATGTTTTTCTACGGTGTGGACTATTTGGATTAAAGGGATAATCACTCAAAGTTTGAAAATTGCTATTTTTTTATATTTTTATCAAATTTCAGATTTTTTTTAATAAATAAACACAAAATATATCAACCTAAGTTTACCATTACCATTAAGTATAATGTGCCACGAAAAAACATTCTCAAAATCGCTGGGATTTGTTGAAGCGTTCCAGAGTTATCACCACATAAAGTGACGCTGGTCAGATTTTAAAAATTTGGCTGTCACTAATGGGTTAAAAAAGAGAAATTAAAAACAAATAAGACACATTAAAATCAGATGAAACTGTTTTATTTAAATAAAAGTGTAGAGAACGAATTCTACCAGACACCTTATAGGAAAGGGGAGAAGCTGAGAACTTCATTTGGACGTAACATTGCCAGATCCATTTAGTTACTGATTGTGACCAGATCTTTTTCCAGTCGCCACCCTTACTGGTAACCAGGACCCTATTGATTCCCTTGGCACCCCCGCTCCACGTCCACTGACCCTTATTGACCCTCCACAGGACTCCTTATACAGCATTACAGAATGCTGTATATCAGCCCTGAAAGGTGGTGGCCGTAACTAATATCGGCAAACACTGGTGACAGGTTCCCTTTAAAAGTGACCAGGACTAAGCTGTAAGAAAGAATAGTCGGACAGTTAGGTCCTCTGTGGCTTCTCCCCATCTGCTCCCATTGACTGAAATTTTTTTCCTGTCAGTCACTGACAGCAGGAGAGAAGCCAAAGTACATTTTTTCTCTGTGACGCCGCAGCATTTCAGAGTCAAACATACATGGCTGAGAGATCGGCTGCCAGGTTCTCTTTAAGGGATTTTTCAGAGCTGCGTTGGTGACACCATGTCTACAGGTACCGGACAGGACAGATGCATGATTGACAGTTTTGCTTTGATGGCAGAATATCAACACCTCTCACTTCCCAATCTGGAAGCAAACGGTGCCAGAAAAATCTTTGAACCCATCAAAAAATACAGGATTTCACAAATCCATGCATACCATTTTTTTCCTCATCTCACCGCACAAAAAAAAAATGATTTAAAAATCAAAAGTGCCACAACTTGGAGCCAATAAAAGCTCCAGCTTGTTTCATTAAAAAAAACCTTTCACACAACTCTAAACAGTTAGTGGGTTGAGGGTTTGCTATATATTGGGAGGCTTCCAGGTGACTTGGAGAGATGGGTGGGTTCAGTTACCTACATACCCACCCAAATGGTATGTGTCTGAATATGTAATGAAGCCTGTGTGGTTGTGTATGTTCAGGACCTGCAGTGAGGTCATGACCATGTGACCAGCCAATGTGATCCATACCTCACCTGTGGGTGTGGTTACAGGCTATGTAACTGAGGTGTGTTTAACTCTTGGCAGTGAGTGTTTGGGAGTCTGGCAGCGTGCACAGACTTCCATGTGTCATAGAATGGTAGAGTTGGAAGGGACCTCCTGGGCCATCTAGTCCAACCCCTGCTCAAAGCAGAATTCGCTAAATCATCCCAGACAGATGTCTGTCCAGCCTCTGTTTGAAGACTTCCATTGAAGGAGAACTCACCACCTCTCGTGGCAGCCTGTTCCACTCATTGATCACTCTAGCTGTCAAAAAGTTTTTTCTAATATCTAATCTGTGTCTCCTCCCATTCAGTTTCATCCCATTGCTTCTAGTCTTTCCTTGTGCAAATAAGAATAAAGATGATCCTTCTACAATGTGACAGCCCTTGACATATTTGTAGACAGCTATTAAGTCTCCTCTCAGTTTTCTCTTTTGCAAGCTAAACATTCCCAAATCCTGCAACCTTTCCCCATAAGACAGGGTTTGCAGACCGGTCGCCATTCTGGTCGCTCTTTTCAGAACTTGCTCCAGTTTGTTGATGTCTTTTTTAAAATGTGGTGCCCAAAACTGGACACAATATTCCAGATGAGGTCTGACCAAAGAGGAGTAGAGGGAAATAATGACTTCACGTGATCTAGACTGTATGCTTCTGTTAATACATCCTAGAATTGCATTTGCCTTTTTTTGCTGCTGCATCACACTCATATTCAGTCTGTGATCTATTAGTATACCCAAGTCTTTTTCACATGAGCTGTTGCTTAGCCCTATTCCTCCCATTCTGTATATGCTTTTTTCATTTTTATTGCCCAGGTGTACTTTGCATTTTTCCGTTAAAAACCATTCTGTTAGTTGCTGCCCACTTCTCCAGTTTATTTATATCTTTTTGAATCCTCTCTCTTCTCTAGTATTAGCTATCCCTCCTAGCTTTGTGTCATCAGCAAATTTAATCAGATTACCCTCAATTCCTTCATCTAAATCATTGATAAAGATGTTGAACAATACAGGGCCCAGGACAGAGCCCTGTGGTACCCCACTTGAGACATTCTTCCAACTGGATGTGCAGCCATTTATGACCACTCTTTGGGTCCGATCACTAAGGCTAGTTTCACACTTGCTTTTTTTTGCAGCGCGTTTTTCCCGCAAAAAAACGCATTAAAAAAACGCATACAAATGCATACAAACGCTGCGTTTTTTTCCAGCATTTTAATGCGCATGCAGGAAAAAAACGCAGCGTTTTTGCGCGTTTGTATGCGTTTTTTGTGCGTTTGCGTTTTTTTACAGATTTTGGAAAAACCCCACAAAAAAGAAAAAACAACCATTCAACAACACACAAGACCAATGGGACTTCATTGTGGGTGTGGTATGTTAATATATATAGACCCTGTCTACAGTATTCTTCACATTTGCTTGATTCTTCTCGTGACCATGGATCTGCGCTGGAAGAGTTTTCACTTCAACTTGGATTTGGACATCGCGATGGCTCAGGCGTATGCAGTTGCTTGCCATGAACAAAGGAAGAGAGAGAGGCAGCGAAGACGGCGGCGTATGTGGATACATCCGATTGTTGAACTCCGGGAGAGCCGTGGGGCATACCACACCCTCTACAGCGAGCTACGTGCAAACCCGGAGAAATTTACTGATTATATCCGGATGTCCCACGAAAGTTTCATGGATTTGCTTGCTCATGTCCAACAATCCATCCGGAGACAGGACACACAGCTCCGTCGTGCGATTCCTCCTGAGGAACGGCTACTGGTGACATTACGGTATGTTTTAAAAACAAAGGGGTGTGGTCTGATGTTTTTTTTTGTAAATTTAGTATTCAAAACCTTGGGTAATTAGTTTTCGTGAATGTACTAATATTTTTTTTTATAGTTTTTAAAAATAATATACATAAATATTAATTTTACTTCTTTGTCTGTTCACAGATTCCTGGCGACTGGAGAAACCCTATCCTCACTACACTTCCAGTACCGTATTGGAATCTCTACCTTGTCTGGAATTGTTGCTGACACCTGCCGGGCTCTCTGGAATGTTCTTTGCCCAGAATTTATGCCCCTGCCCACCGCTGAAAAGTGGATGGAAATTGCTGACAAATTCTGGACAGTATGCAATTTTCCCAACTGTTTGGGAGCTGTTGATGGGAAACACATACGGATCATCAAACCCCAAAGAACGGGATCTGAGTACTATAATTACAAAAAGTACTTTTCAATAGTACTCATTGCAATTGCGGATGCCGGATGTATGTTTGTAGCAGTGGACATTGGAGCATTTGGCCGTGGTAATGACTCGCAGGCTTTTAAAAACTCAGACATGGGCCGGAGGTTGTATGGCAACCAATTTAATTTCCCTATGCCACGGCCTCTTCCTCACACCGAAGCTCCGCCACTGCCCTTTGTAATGGTTGGCGATGAGGCTTTTCAAATGTGCGGAAACTTACTGAAACCCTACTCCAGCCGGGACTTGGACCACACCAAAAAAATTTTTAATTACAGGCTGACCAGGGCCAGAAGAACTGTCGAGTGTGCTTTTGGGATTCTTGTTTCCAGATGGCGAATTCTGGGCACGGCCATTAATCTTAAACTTGAAACAGTCGATGAGGTGGTGAAGGCCTGTGTGGTTCTACATAACTTTGTGATGGCTAAAGAGCACCCGACCTTTGAACTGGACGATGATGCTCCTAACCCATTGCCTGAATTCACTCAGCACACTCTCAGGTCATCCGTTGAAGTTGGCCAAATGAGGGACAAATTTGCGGCCTACTTTAATTCTGATGTAGGACGGGTGCACTGGCAAGATGAAATGGTGTAATGTTGTTGTTTATGGTAATAAAAATCCTTATTTGATACCATTACTGAGTGCACTATATTTTTTAAACTCCAATTAATTAAAAAACTTCCCATGTATAACTGAATTTTGTTATGTTCACACACCTGGGCAGGTAAATACACATACGAGTTAAAATGCAGCATTGCTAGTCTGCGTGAAATATATTGGAATGAGCAAAGCTGCAGGCCATGAATCAGGAAACCATTTTTTTTCAAGAGAAAATTGTGCAACTAGTTTAAAACAAAGTATGTGATTTTCTCAAAACACAACCCTCAAAACCCAACCCCAATGAAAGTCCATGGGGAATACAAGTCAGCATTGAGTGGATGAATGTAATCTGCTCATGTAATCTGCTCCATTACAAGTTATTACACTAGGCCTTGGAATGACTATACTAGGCCGTGGTATTTCAAATATGAGTATAGTAGGCCTTGGGGCTAGTAGTATAGTAATATGTGAAATACCACGGCCTAGTATAGTCATAACAAGGCCTACTCGATTTTGGCCAACTAGTATCTTGTTTCACAAAAAACAAACGGGTGAAACTTGACAAGTTTCAACAGTTTGAAAATAGATTCTAGTTGGTAAAACTAGAGTTATTACACTAGGCCTTGGAATGACTATACTAGGCCGTGGTATTTCAAATATGAGTACAGTAGGCCTTGGGGCTAGTAGTATAGTAATATGTGAAATACCACGGCCTAGTATAGTCATACCAAGGCCTACTGTAATAACTCGATTTTTAACAACTAGCATCTTGTTTCACAAAAAACAAAGTGGTGAAACTAGAAAGAAACTTATTTTTTAGACAAGTTTCAACAATTTGTTTTTCATGAAACCAGATTCTATTTGGTAAAACTAGAGTTATTACACTAGGCCTTGGAATGACTATACTAGGCCGTGGTATTTCAAATATGAGTACAGTAGGCCTTGGGGCTAGTAGTATAGTAATATGTGAAATACCACGGCCTAGTAAAGTCATACCAAGGCCTACTGTAATAACTCGATTTTTAACAACTAGCATCTTGTTTCACAAAAAACAAAGTGGTGAAACTAGAAAGAAACTTATTTTTTAGACAAGTTTCAACAATTTGTTTTTCATGAAACCAGATTCTATTTGGTAAAACTAGAGTTATTACACTAGGCCTTGTAATGACTATACTAGGCCGTGGTATTTCAAATATGAGTATAGTAGGCCTTGGGGCTAGTAGTATAGTAATATGTGAAATACCACGGCCTAGTATAGTCATACCAAGGCCTACTGTAATAACTCGATTTTTAACAACTAGCATCTTGTTTCACAAAAAACAAACTGGTGAAACTAGAAAGAAACTTATTTTTTAGACAAGTTTCAACAGTTTGTTTTTCATGAAACCAGATTCTATTTGGTAAAACTAGAGTTATTACACTAGGCCTTGGAATGACTATACTAGTCCATGTTATTTCACATATGACTATACTAGCCCTTGGGTTGTTTTTTAACATGTATTTACCCATCAGTGTGTGTGAGCGGCGCAAACAACATTAATGAAACTTATTAATGGTGAACCACAAATGTAAATTTATTTTTTATCACAAAAAAAAAACTAAAAATTATTTTTTACGGCGTTTGGGGGCAGATGGTTTCAATTTGGGGGTGTGCAGGGAATATGCAACACTTGCAGTTGAAGACGGTGTTTGAGGGGAAGGGGCAACAAAACTTGTGGGGGAAGGTAGTCCAGTTAAGGGAATTAAACTTGGAACACTTGTAGGAGAGGAAATCTGTTCAGTTACATTAGTTGTAATGGCATGTCGCCGTAGGCTTGTGTGCCTGGACCGACTTTGGCCCAATGCCCGCCTTGATTGATTACGCCTTGAAGTAGGGGCAAATATGGAATGTAGGTCCCCCGTCTGCTGGTATGGCTGCTGCTGCTGAGGTGGCGGCTGCTGCTGCAGAGGTGGCGGCTGCTGCTGAGGTGGCGGCTGCTGCTGAGGTGGCTGCTGCTGCTGAGGTGGCTGCTGCTGCTGAGGTGGTTGCGGCTGCTGCTGAGGTGGCGGCTGCTGCTGAGGTGGCTGCTGCTGCTGAGGTGGCTGCTGCTGCTGAGGTGGCTGCTGCTGCTGAGGTGGCTGCTGCTGCTCTTCGTTGTCAGTGCTCGTCCTTGCAGGAGGACTGGTGGCGGCAGTGATGGCCCAGGTTTGCAGAGTGGTGGTGGCAGGGCTACTACATGTTGTTGTAGCGGCAGGGCTGTTCCATGTTTGCCTAGTGGTGGCTGAGCTCCACGCATGCATGGGATTGGCGGTGGTGCTCCAGACAGGAGCAGCGCTTGCCATGGTGGTGTCGGTGAAGTGACCAGCTGCACTCAGACTTGTGGTGGTGTAACGGTGGGTGTCCTGGCTTTGAATAGAGGTGTCCGTGCAGTGGTATGCAGCACAAGTCGGTAGTGAGGTGAAGCGAGTCAATGGTGGCACAGGTGGAAAGGACACCACTGACTGCTGACCGTACCGATTATGCTGCATAGCCTGCAAGAAAGCATTGTTGCAGGCCTGCAGCACATTCAGCTGTTGATCAGGACTAAGGTGTTCCGCCATGCCCTTTTCAATCTTACTAAAAAAATGGTGTGCTGGTCTGTTGAGGTCGGCCTCCAGACGGTCAAGGCGCTGTTCTACAGAATTGAAGCGGTGTTCAAAGTGGTTAAAACCACGTTCCATGAGTGCAAAACCGCTTTCAACTCTGTCGGACAGTGACTTGAGGCTGGAATTAAATGTCTCGCTCAAATGCATAAACTCGGGCAAGACATTCCTGTCCAAGGCCCTCTGCCGCTGGCGGGTAGTGCCCGCATAACCAGTGGCAGAGACCTGGGACAGGGGAACACCTGATGGCCCAGCTTCCTGGTCACCAGCTGTGTGTGTGGTTGACCTGCAAGGTGCTTCCTGGCTGTCGGATGGCTGGGACGGGTCAGAGGACGTCCGAGGAAGGACCGCTCCAGGGCCAGGTTGCAGGGTGCTGCTCCAGGTGCTGTGGAAGAAAGGAAAATCATTACTACCATGCCTTTACAAGAAGCATCAGCTGTGGATTAGAAAAACACAGATTAATAAAAATAAAAACCCAAAATGTATAATACTTACGATCTTGTGGCAAGGACCGGTCTTAGGAACTGCAACGCGTGATAGTGACGGTATCTAGTTCTGGTCCTTGACGCAGATCCACTGGGAACCTGGCCCTCAGCACGAACATCACTGTTGAAGCGGTCCTTGATCGAACGCCAACGTGTTCGGACTTTGTCCACTGTTGATAAAAAAAAACAGTGCCGTCAAGGACAACAGTCACTGCGGCACAATGTAGCAATACAATACTCAAAGCAGTCACTGTAGACCCCGATAACACTGTTGGGTTTCCTGCTAGAATACGCCTAGCACGAAACCCAACAGTGCCGTCAAGGACAACAGTCACTGCGGCACAATCTAGCAATACAATACTCAAAGCAGTCACTGTAGACCCCGATGACACTGTTGGGTTTCCTGCTAGAATACGCCTAGCACGAAACCCAACAGTGCCGTCAAGGACAACAGTCACTGCGGCACAATGTAGCAATACAATACTCAAAGCAGTCACTGTAGACCCTGATGACACTGTTGGGTTTCCTGCTAGAATACGCCTAGCACGAAACCCAACAGTGCCGTCAAGGACAACAGTCACTGCGGCACAATGTAGCAATACAATACTCAAAGCAGTCACTGTAGACCCCGATGAAACTGTTGGGTTTCCTGCTAGAATACGCCTAGCACGAAACCCAACAGTGCCGTCAAGGACAACAGTCACTGCGGCACAATGTAGCAATACAATACTCAAAGCAGTCACTGTAGACCCCGATGACACTGTTGGGTTTCCTGCTAGAATACGCCTAGCACGAAACCCAACAGTGCCGTCAAGGACAACAGTCACTGCGGCACAATGTAGCAATACAATACTCAAAGCAGTCACTGTAGACCCCGATGACACTGTTGGGTTTCCTGCTAGAATACGCCTAGCACGAAACCCAACAGTGCCGTCAAGGACAACAGTCACTGCGGCACAATCTAGCAATACAATACTCAAAGCAGTCACTGTAGACCCCGATGACACTGTTGGGTTTCCTGCTAGAATACGCCTAGCACGAAACCCAACAGTGCCGTCAAGGACAACAGTCACTGCGGCACAATACAGAGCAGGGAAATACTCACTAAACGCCTTTTTGGAGGATGCTGTGGCGCTGTCCCAGCCATCCATCAACGCTGCGGCCACCTCATTCCATAGCCGCCGGGTCACCACATTGTCCTTGTACAGCCGGTCACGGCTGTCCCACAACGGCGAACGCTCCTGGACCAGGCTGATGAGCTGCTCATTATCCAGGTAGACGTCTTCATCCCGTTGTGGAACCTAGACAAAACACATTCATTAGAATAATCAAATTTAAATTGAATAAAAAGTTACAAAAAAAGAAACAAAAAAATGAGTAAAAATAGAAGATAAAAAATAAAGAACATTACAAATCATTTGATACTTACATTCCGTATCACCACCGGGACTTGGCTTCGCTGCTCCTGCTCTTCGCCCTCACTAGTGCCGTCCGCAGATGATGATGACGATGTCTTAAGAAAGTTGAAAAAAACGTAAGAGATTTGGAGAAGCAGCAGATATACTTACCAGATGCACGAAAATAATCACCTCACGGTCTGCTTGCGCCAATTCCTGCCGCGATGGGGAATACTCGGATTCTGAAGACATACTGCATGTAAAAATAATAAAAATCATTAGTACATACATAATTTAAAAGGACAGGCATATAATGTAATATACTCACATTCTTCGCTGATATAATGGGTTCTTGGTTGACTGTCTGCTCTTCAATCTGTCAGTGTAGTAGTGGCAGAGTTTTGGCAGGCACCTCCTTTATATAGACTTTTTTTTTTTGACTTTAGAAGATTCTAACTAGGATAAAAAGTGGACACCACCCAAAAAACGCAGCGCTAAAAAATCGCATACCTGCGCATGCCAGTGCGCACGTATGCGCATCCATAGGCTATAATGGCCATTTTTAGCGCAAAACGTGCGCATACGTGCGCATGCGCTTTTTTCCAGGGCCAAAAAATGCAACATGCAGCGTCTGGAAAATACCAACGCACACCCCAAAAAAACGCAGCGCATGAAAATCGCATACATGCGCTTACAAGCGCGCATGTATGCGCACCCATGTTAAATATAGGGGAAAAATCGCATGCGCACGTATGCGTTTTTTTCCAGCGCTAAAAAACGCAAATGTGAAACCAGCCTAAGCCAGTTATGAACCCACCTAACAGTTGCCTTGTCCATTCCATACTTCATCATTTTTTCAATAAGGATTGTGTTAGGAGTCAGATTTCTGCCTCTCCTTTGCTGAAATCTAGATCCTCACATTCTGCAGTCTCCTGCTCTTCATCTGCTGCAGAGGAGATTGCCTTGCGGCAACTTTCTCCAGAGGCTAAGTCCTTTACTCCTGCATCTGAGCATGCTCATGGGACGAACTCCCATTAGAGTTCGGGAGTCAGGTGTGCAGGTCCTGTGTCGGATCCCATTGGCTCTTGGAGACCTGGAGATTTCCGAAAGGTCCCGTTTGCTATAAAAAGCGCGCATGGCTGTTCCGCCATGCGCTAGTATAGTCATACTTGCTGCTGTATGTTGATGGATGCATGGACTGGTGAATGACTCATTTGAAACCCCCATTCCTCTGATACTACGTTTGTGAGAGTGACTGAGATATTGCCAGCATCAGCGCCAGCGCACTATTGCTCCATTGCCTCAGCAGCTTAGCGTCTGCGTTAGCGGTGTCACCTTGTGGCACTATCCACGACGCGCTGCAGTAGCAGCTTATTTGCGCGTTTGCAGTTGCAACGTTGTGCACACTGGTATTCACGGTAGGTCTCTGCGGGTGTAGTGCTGTTTTATTTAACTACTCCGGTGACCGTTTACCGTGCGTGTGCCGCTGAGTACCTGTGCTGCTAACAGGCTCAGCGTTACCCTATTCATTTGTTACAGCAGTCCTGTGCCTATAACAGAGACTGCTTGTTGCACTTGGGTGATATAGAACCCTGTGCACATTACCGCCAGATTGCTCTGCGTTCACCTAGCTGCGTTTTTTCCATCCTCCGCACGGTGGGCCCGAGTGGCAAAGGCACTTTATATTTTTATTTAGTGCCTTCCGCCACTCCTAACAGATTGTGTGAGATACTTTGTCAAATGCTTTGCTGAAGTCAAGATATACTATATCTACAGCATTTCCCTGATCCACCCAATCAGTGATTCTGTCATAGAAGGAAATTAAGTTAGTCTGACATGACTTATTAGTTACAAACCCATGCTGGCTCTGTTTAATCACTTCATTCTTATCCAGGTACTGACATACATGTTGTTTAATAATTTGTTCAAAGATCTCTCCTGGTATAGAAGTCAGACTCACCGGCCTATAGTTCCCTGGGTCCACCTTCTTCCCCTTTTTGAAGATAGGAACATTTGCTCTTCTCCTGTCTTCTGGAACTTCTCCTGTTCTCCAAGAATTTTCAAAGATTATGGGGTGTAATTCATCTGGACCTGGAAACTTGAATTAATTTAGTTAAGTGTTTCCTCACTATCTTTCTGTCTATAGATATCCTGGATTCTTCTATTCCCTTAATAGGACAGCGAAGAACAGTTGATGTTACATTTCCTTTCTGAGAGAAAACAGATGCAAAATAGGAATTCAAAAGTTTGGCCTTCTCAACTTCCTGTCTTACCATTTCATCATTTTCATCCTGTAAAAATCCTATAGTATCTTTGACTATAGCATCTTTGTCAAGGCGGGACAGTACAGAGTGGTCTGTGTTTTGAGAGAGAAGCCACCCAGTGTCTGTGGCTCCAGGTAGAGCGCTGCTGTGCACATTGAGGCTGTGTCTGCCTGATGTAAAGACTGTTTACCACCTTGTGTTGCAGATATGATGGTTTATGGAGCAAATAAACTGACACCCTGTAAATAAAAATCATTAAACACACACAGAAAAGTCCTTTATTTTAAAATAAAAACCTAGACAACATCTTTCGCCTATTATTTCTCCAAAAACCACCTCCACAAGTCCATTGTACTCCAAGTCAATGTCTCACATCGATCCCCACTCTTACATCCAGAGGCTGTGAGGAGCGGTGACATCAGTAAAGTTACCGCAGTTCACAGATGTCGGCTCACACACTGTCATCTATGGATCACACAGAGGTTACCGTGAGAGTCGCCAGCTGTGACCTGTGATAACCTTACTGACGTCACCGCTCGTTAATGCCGCTGGTTCACAAACTATTCTGTGTTCCAGCAGCCGTAGTGAGCGGCAATGTTACTGATGTCACCGCTTCTCACATCCTCCAGATGCAGCAGGATTGGGGATCACTGTGGGACATCAATGTGGATTACAGGTCCTTCCTCCAGGGAAGGACCCAGCCAAGGGCCGCAGTGTTTTCTTTGACTGGTCTCCCTGAGGTCAGTGATTGTTTTGTGATGTTGGTCTACTAGGCATTGCTCCCACCTAGCCAGAATCCTACTCCAATCTGATGAGGGGCAACACCCCGAAACAGCTGTCTGTGGATGGATACCTGGCCTTGGTATTTCCCTTGTCATATCTGTAGACTCGTAAAGGGCTGAATATTGACATAAAGGGCCACTTAATATGGTGGTAATGGTTGTTACCGAAAGGAGCCACCCCTTGGCTGGGTCCTTCCCTGGAAGATCTGGCTAGTCCCGTGTTTGAGACTCTGTGAGGGTCCACAGACTTTATTTGCATATTCGTATTTCCCAGGGATCAATGCACCTAGGATTTCACTGTGATTGAGTGCCTTTGCCGGCTGCCGCAGTGTTTTCTTTGACTGGTCTCCCTGAGGTCATTGTTTCGTAGGGTTGAATTTTAGTCTTAGTCCAGCCCTACCATTGGCCACAGTATATAGTGCCCATCAATCACAGTATATAGTTCTCAATCACATTATATAGTGCTCAGTTACTGTATATAGTGCCCATCGGTCACTGTATAGAGTGCACAGTAACTGTATATAGTGCTCATCAGTCACTGTATATAATACTCATCAGCCATTGTATGTAGAGCTCATCAGTCACTGTATATAGTGCTCAGTCACTGTATATAGAGCTCAACAGTCACTGTATATAGTGCTCATCAGTCACTGTATATAGTGCCCATCAGCCACTGTATATAGTGCTCATCAGTCACTGTACATAGAGCTCATCAGTCACAGTATATAGTGCTCATCAGTCACTGTATATAGTGCTCAGTCACTGTATGTGGTGCCCATCAGTCACAGTATATAGTGCTCAGTCACAGTATATAGTGCTCATCAGTCACAGTATATAGTGCTCATCAGTCACTGTATGTGGTGCCCATCAGTAACTCTACAGTAGTGTTCAAAATAATAGCAGTGTGTTCACAAACATGAGTTAATCACAAAATCTTCATACTAGTTATTATTTTCAGCATTGGGAACATTGCACGCTATTTTCTAATTCAGAACATAAAGAGAAATGTAGATGATCTTTAACTGCTTTACAGAAAATAGCAAATAATGAACATTGGGCTGTTCTAATAAACAGCAGTCTCTGCATTTGTCTTTACAGACTGACAATGCATTTTTATTATGGTTTATCATTCCTGTGAATCACTGACCTAATATTTAGTTGTTACCCACAGATTTTTAGAACTGCTTCACATCTATATTGCAGAGTCACCCACTTCTGGCCCTTGTCACCTGTTATTCCAGCCCAGGATGCTTGGACTACATCCCACAATATTTTGTCATTTGTTAGATTTACCACAGAAACAGCATTTTTGAAGTCACCCCACAAGTGTTCTATTGGATTAAGGTCCGGGGATTGGGCTGGCCACTATAGCCTCTATTTTATTGGACTGGAACAAAGATTTTGCTTGTTTACTGGTGTTTAGGGTAGGGACTGTTACCGCCACAGCCGACCACCCTGCCGCCGCTCCCCGCGCCTCCTGTGCTGGTGATGTGGGGTTACGTCGGGTGACTCCAGGCTTCCGTAGCTCCGCGGTCTGCACAGTGTGTCTCCTTAGGCTGCGGGCACGCGCTTGCTTGGTTCTTTTGTTTGGTTTCCAGGTGTCCTGACTCGGAAGTGCTCTCCTCCTCTGTGTCTGGCGTCAGTATTTCTGGCGCTCTCTCTCACATCGGCGCCTGGTGATTCACTCTGGTGCATACCTTATACTGGTGTGTCTCAGGTCCCAGCGCTCTCCCCAGGGTGCATGTTTTGCTTATTCTCATATCTTCTGAACATTAGGCTGGGTTCATACTGCGTTAAGGCAGTCAGTTTAACAGATTGCGTTACACCGCAGCATAATGCAATACGTTAATGCTGCCATTAACCCCTATTATTGGGCGCATCGCCAACGCATGCCATAATCGGCATGCGCTAGCGATGTGCCGTCATTCAGTGACGGACCCTTGGACGCGGGCTGCAGCGCCTGAGGGTCCGTCACCGCTAGCACAGATGAAGCATCTGCGTGCTAGCGGTATAGCATAACGCGATCGCGTTATGCTATAGCATCAATGCAGCCCGTCAACGCTATGCGTTGAACGGGCTGCTATAATGCAGTATGAACCTAGCCTCACCTTGTGCACACTCTGCTCTGTCCTGGTCTCTTGTACATTACCCTGTATGCACTCTGCTCTGTCCTGGTCTCCTGTACTTTACCCTGTGCAGGCTCTGCTCTGTCCTGGTCTCCTGTACTTTTTCCTGTGTGCAGGCTCTGCTCTGTCCTGGTCTCCTGTACTTTATCCTGTGTGCAGGCTCTGCTCTGTCCTGGTCTCCTGTACATTACCCTGTGTGCACTCTGCTCTGTCCTGATCTCCTGTACTTTACCCTGTGTGTGCTTTGCTCTGTCCTGGTTATTCAAACATACATTACCCGGTACGCGCTCTGCTCTACCCTGATGTCTGTCACATTTCCCAGTGTGTAACCTGTGCCGCCTTGGTCTCTGTCTCCTACGAGCCGATCCCTGGTACTTGCTCTTGCAATGTGCCTACCCCACCGGGCCTACTCCTAACGCTCCCTGTATAGGGGGCGGTTCCACCTAGTCAGCTCACCCAGGACCAGTCGGTCCCGTGACCCAGTGGGTCCACTCTAGGAACCGTGACAGAATCCCCAGGCTATGGATCCCAATTGTGCCTCTGCGGCCGCTCAAAAAGACTTGCTAATTTTGCCGGAGAATCAGAGTCAAATCATGTCCTTTTTAAAGTTCATGGAATCTCCGTTGTCCACCTTACAAGCTGCTGACCCAAGTAAAAAGTAATGCTACCCAGCTTTCAGGCCTTCAGCAGCAGCTTGTTCAGCAGCGTGATACCCAGACCCATATATTGGGTTATATGGCCTCGGTGGTTGACCGTCTGCTCTCTCTGCAGTCTGCCACCACGGCTTCTGCGCAGGTTCTGTCCCACGACTCTGGCGCTTCTCATCCTCCTCCTTGTCTGGGTAATCCGCCTCAGTATAGTGGTGACCCCAAGCTATGTCGGGGTTTTTTGAACCAGTGTCGTCTTCACTTTGAATTATTGCCCCAGCAGTATCCTACCGATCGGTCTAAGGTGGCATTTATGGTATCACATTTAGAGGAAGAAGCTTTGGCTTGAGTAAATCCACTATGGGAGCGTGATGACCCCATTACCTCTCAATTGTCTATTTTTTTGGAGATCCTTCATAAAGTTTTTGATGAACCAGGTCGCGTAGCTTCGGCTGCAGAATCTTTTTAATCTCCACCAAGGATCCTTTACTGTTGGGAAATATGCCATTTGTTTCCGCACGCTATCCTCAGAGTTGGGTTGGAATAACAAGGCTCTGGTTGGGGCTTTTTGGAGGGGCTTCGGGTTTTATCAAGGATGAACTTGCTGGTTGAGAAACTCCTACCTCCTTAGAGGATTTAATCTCTCTGGCCACACGTATTGACTTACGTTTTCAAGAGTGTTCATGTGAGTCTGCTAGTGAACATAAAGCTAATCGCCATCCTTCAGTCACCTATAGGCCTCCCAGTCAACGACCTATGGCGTCATCTCTCGCATCCATGCCTGAACCAATGCAAGTGAATTGTCTAGATGGTGGAGCAGCGTCAGAGAGTCACGCAAGGCCTATGCTTCTACTGTGGTAGCGCCTCTCACTTTCTTCGTTCTTGTCCAGTGCGCCCGGGAAACTCTTCCACCTAGGTCTGGTAGGAGAGGCCTCCCTAGGTAAACATGATTCCTCTCTGCCTTTGAATCTTTAGGTCCAGATTAATTTAGGCCCTAAGCAATACTCGGAGGTGGCTTATGTGGATTTGGGTGCGGCAGGGAACTTCATAGGTCTCGAGGAGGTCAGCAAATACCACATTCCGGTCAAGGACCTGGCAAACCCATGGTTGATTTCTTTGATGGACGGTCGACCCCTGCAAGAGATTTTAACTAAGGTCACTGAAAAGGTAGAGCTGCAGATTAGATCCCTGCATCGCAAGAGAATTGCATTCTACCTATTGCCTCACTTATCTAATGCCATTCTTCTTGGTCTTCACTGGTTTAAGGCACACGAACCGACCCTTGATTGGCAGTCCAGGGATGTTCTGCGCTGGGGTCAGGACTGCCAGGATCGTTGTCTACCATCCGTTCGCCGTCAGATTCTCCACCAGCTTCCGTTCCAGTTGGATTCCCAGGTGCCTATTGGTCCTTCACCGATGTCTTTTGCAAGACTTCCCGCCTACAACTGTCCGATTAACCTTATTCCTGGCTCTACTCCTCCTCGAGGTAGAATCTACCTTCTCTCTCCAGCCGAAACACGGGCTATAATTGGATTATATCCAGGAAAATTTGACAAAAGGCTTCGTCCGGAAATCTACTTCTCCTGCTGGCGCAGGATTCTTTTTTGTAAAAAAAAAAAAAATGTCTCCCTTCGCCTCTGCATCTATTACAGAGGTCTTAATGACATTACCATCAAGAATAAGTACCCTCTGCCGCTCATCCCTGAGCTCTTTGATCGACTACAGGGAGCTTGGATCTTCACTAAACTTGATCTTTGCGGGGCTTACAATTTGGTCCGGATTCGCGCTGGGGATGAGTGGAAGACCACCTCCAATTCCCAGGACGGCTATTACCAGCACCTGGTCATGCCCTTTGGCCTCTGCAACGCCCCTGCAGTTTTTCAGGAGTTAATGATATCTTCCGGGACCTCTTATATTCTTGTGTGCTGGTTTACCTGGACAATATCTTGTTTTCTCAGGATCTTCCTACCCACAGAAGGAATGTTTATCAGGTATTGCTACATTTACGAGAGAACCAGCTTTACACCAAATTCGAGAAGTGCATCTTTGAACAGACCTCTTTGCCTTTTTTGGGATATATTTTCTCCGATTCTGGTCTTATGATGGATCCGGAGGTGTCTGCTATTCTCAACTGGCCACGACCTCAGGAAATTAAAGCCGTACAACGTTTTCTGGGCTTTGCGAATTACTACCGACAATTCATTCCTCATTTCTCTTCTTTATCTCAGCCAATCTTGTCCCTCATCCGTAAGGGGTCCAATCCCAAGGCATGGTCGGCATCAGCGGAGTGCTTTTGTAACCTTAAAACAGGCGTTTGCTAAAGCGCCTGTATTACATCATCCAGAGGTCAGTAAGCCATTCATTCTCGAGGTGGATGCTTCATCTACGGAAGCAGGTGCTGTACTCTCTCAGAAGTCTCCCTCTGGTCGTTTAGTTCCCTGTGGTTTTTTCTCTAGAGGCTTCTCTACCTCCGAACGCAACTATTCCATCGGGGACAGGGAGTTATTGGCCATTAAGTTGGCATTGGAGGAATGGCGGTGTCTCCTGGAGGGAGCTGTACATCCTTTTGTCATCTACACTGACCACTAGAATTTATCGTACATACAGTCAGCACAAAGGCTTAAGCCCCGACAAGCCAGGTGGTCCTTGTTTTTTGCTTGATTTGATTTCGAACTCCGCTTTCAGACAGGTATTAATGCCAAAGCAGATGCATTGTCTAGATCCTTCCTGTCGAAGAATACTGAAGAAGAACCCTCTCATATTATCGATGCCACCAGAGTTATCACCGTAGCTCCGCTCAGACTTTCTCACCTTCCACCGGGTAAGACATTTGTGGCAGAGGCTAGCAGAATAAAGATTCTCTGCTGGGGTCACTCATCTAAATTAGCCGGCCATGCAGGTGTCAGGAAAATGATGGCCCTCATCTCTCGCTACTATTGGTGGCCTTCTCTCCGTCAAGATGTGGAAGACTTTATGGCTTCTTGCCCATCCAGTGCCAAGAACAAGTTCCCTAGGCAACTTCCTTCCGGGCTCTTGCAAACTCTTCCTGTGCCCTAAGCTCCCTGGCAGGATATAGTCATGAAAAGAAAATAGGGGGGGAAGCCAGCACTGCTTAAGGTTAGGACGCATAAATTGGAGTGCATATGCACATAATGTCTAGCTGTATTCAAAAATGAGATATTTAGCAAAAAAATTGATCAATTCAATTGAGCCACCCCGCCGCGCCAAGGCAATCTCATATGGGGGGTCCTACTCTATATATTTTTAATAAATGCTGTGCCATTACGGCCTCCTAAATACATTTAGAGCATGACCACATCAAGTGCAATCTGTACCTGAACATTACTGGATCGCTCCCATGAAGCCAGATGAAGCAAGTGCAGATGAAGGCCAGCCAGGTCTGAACACAGACATATCAGGAATGGCCTCCACACATTGCCTGACCAGCAAACATAGATGAAGGGCGATGTTGGTCCAGACACAGGTGCACAATTAAATAAAGCTTGGGGCAGGGTGGGGCTGCCGTGTGTGTGCACAGCAGCCTAATCCATCACAATGAACACAGAAAAATTATGGCGGACATAACCAAGCGTGCACGGCAACAGTGGTGGTGAGCCACAAACCAACAACAAGAAAATAGGGGGGGAAGCCAGCACTGCTTAAGGTTAGGACGCATAAATTGGAGTGCATATGCATATAATGTCTAGCTGTATTCAAAAATGAGATATTTAGCAAAAAAATTGATCAATTCAATTGAGCCACCCCGCCGCGCCAAGGCAATCTCCTTCTTTCTCTTTTTTTATTGCAAATTGGTTTTGTGGCTGACCACCACTGTTGCCGTGCACGCTGGGTCATGTTCACCATCTTTTCTGTGTTTATTGTGATTGATCTAGGCTGCTGTGCACACTCACGGCAGCCCCGCCCTGCCCCAGGCTTTATTTATTTTTGCATCCATGTCTGAGCCTGCATTGCCCTTCATCTGTGTTTGCTGGTTGGGCAGTGTGTGGAGGTCAAACCTGAGATGTCTGTGTTCAGACCTGGTTGGCCTTCATCTGCACCTGCTCCATCTGGCTGCACGGGAGTGATGCAGATATGCTTCAGGTATGGATTGCATTTGATATGGTCTTGCTTTTAAAACATTTAGGAGGCCGCAATGGCACAGTGAATAAATAAAAATGTAGAGTAGGACCCCCCATATGAGATTGCCTTGGCGTGGCGGGGTGGCTCAATATATTGATCAATATTTTGCTAAATGTCTCATTTTGAATGCAGTAAGATATGTGCATGTGCACCTCATGTTATGCGTTCTGACCACTGGCAGTGCTGGCTCTTTTCTTTCTTTTTTTATTGCAAAAAGGATATAGTCATGGATTGTATTAACGATCTACCATGTTCATCGGATTGTATGGTTCTTTTTGTGGTTGTGGACGGTTTTTCTAAAATGGCACACTTTGTTCTGGTACCCAGCCTGCCTTCAGCTCCAGAATTTGTGAAAATCTTCATTAACCATATCTTCAAGTACCATGGCTTCCCCTACACAGTGTCCGATAAGGTGTGCAATTTACGCCCCACTTCTGGAGAGCTCTATGCAAACTCATGAAGGTGACCCTAGATTTATCCTAGGCCTATCACCCCCAAACTAATGACCAGGTGGAGAGAGTTAACCAGGTCCTGACTTCTTATCTGCGGCACTTCTGTAATGTCCATCAGGATGATTGGGTCAGTCTTCTTCCCAGGGTGGAGTTCGCATATACCAATCATTCCAGTGAATCCTCTGCCAAGTCTCCATTCTTCATCGTGTCGGGTCAACAACCCAACATGCCTCTCCCGGTACACCTTGTCTCGGATGTGCCAGTGGCCGACACCATGCTGATGGAATTTTCCCAGATCTGGAAAGAGACCAAAAGTTGACTTGAGAAAGCCTCCTACAGGATGAAAAGACATGCGGACAAGAGGCGCTTGGACTCTACTAAATATCTTCTGGTTGAAAAAGTGTCTCATCCAAATATATCAGACTCAAGTTTCCATCCTACAAGCTAGGCCCCCATTACATTGGTCTCTTTGAAGCAACTCAATGAGGTCATCTACAAGTTGAGGTTGCCTGCCTTGCTCCGTATCCCCAACGCCTTCCATGTATCTCTTTTTAAACCCGTGGTGCTCAACCGCTTCCATGCCACATCCAGTCATACCCCGCCATCCGTTAACACTGGGGATGTTTTTGAGGTGAGATATTCTTGCCATGAAGAAGGTTCGAGGGAGAACTTTCTAATTCATTGGAAGGATTTTGGTCCTGAGAGGTTGTGGGAGCCTCAGGAGAACATTCATGCTCCTCCTATCCTCGGAAAGTTCCTCACCGGTCTTAAGGAGGGGCGTAAGGGAGGGGGTACTGTTACCGCCGCGGCCGGCCTGCTGCCACTCCCCGGGCCTCCTGTGCTGGTGATGTGGGGTCACGTCGGGTGTCTCCGGGCTTGCGCACCTCCCGGGGTATCCGCAGTCCACTCCTGCGCTGTGTGTCTCCTTAGGCTGCGGGCGCGCGCTTGCTTGGTTCCCTTTTTTTGTTTTCAGGTGTCTTGACCCGGAAGTACCCTCCACCTCTGTGTCTGACGTCAGTATTTCCGATGCTCTCTCACATTGGCGCCTGGTGATTCACTCTGGTGCATACCTTATCGTGTCTCAGGTCCCAGCGCTCTCCCCAGGGTGCATGCTTTGCTTATTCTCGTATCGTCTGTACATTACCCTGTGCGCACACAGCTCTGTCCTGGTCTCCTGTACATTATCCTGTGCACAACCTGCGCTGCCTTGGTCTCTGCCTCCTACAACCGGTCCCTGGTACTAGCTATTGCCGTGTGTCTACCCCCTGGGGCCTGCTCCTAACGCTCCCTGTATAGGGGCGGTTCCACCTGGTCAGCTCGCCCGATCCCATGATCCAGTGGGTCCACTCTAAGAACCTTGATAAGGTCGCTGTCTTGATAAAACCCCCATTTCAAGGGCATATCCTCTGCAGTGTAAGGCAACGTGACCTCTTCAAGTATTTTAATTTATGCAAACTGGTCCATGATCCCTGGTATGCAGTAACTAGGTCCAGCACCATAGTAAGAAACAAGCCCATATCATGATGCTTGCACCACCATGCATTACTGTCTTCAGAGGGTACTGTGGCTTGAATGCAGAGTTTGGAGGTCGTCTGACGAACTGTCTGTGATCCTTGGACCGAAAAAGAGCAATTTTACTTTGAAAAGTCCACAAAATGTTTCTTCATTTCTCTTTAGGCCAGTTGATGTGTTCTTTTGCAAATTATTTCCTCTTCCACACTTGTCTTTTTTTAATAGTGAGACTTTGCGGGGACTTCTTGCTCAGAGATTAGCTTCACACAGGCATCTTCTAACTGTCACAGTACTCACAGGTAACGTGATACTGTCTGTGATCATCCTGGAGCTGATCATCGGCTGAGGATTTGCCATTCTGGCTATACTTCCTTCCATTTGAATGGTAGTCTTCCGTTTTCTTCCATGTCCCTCTGGTTTTGCTTTCCATTTTAAAGCATTGGAGATCGTTATAGCTGAACAGCCGATCATTGTCTGCACTTCTTTATGTTTTATGCTCTCCAATCAACTTTTTAATCAAAGTACTATGTTCTTCTGAACAATGTCTCCAATGACCCATATTTCTCAGGCTTTCAAGGAGAAATGCAGGTACAACACGTCCTGGCTTCAGCCTTAGATAAGGGCCACGTGATTCACACCTGTCTCTTCACAGAATTATTGACCTCGCTAATTGAACTCCACATTGCTATTATTTTGAAAACACCGCTGTCTATTAATTATTCTAAAACACAGACTCAGAAACCTGAAGATCATGAATGTGGAGTCTGGTGGTTTCCTTAGAATCCATTGCACCAACTGGTAAATTGTTTGACATGTGGTAATATAATTTATACCAAAAACAGTGATTAATTTGGTTAGTCATTTTGGACTGCTAGTATTTTGAACGCTACTGTAACTACAGTAGCTTAACACAAGAAAACGATGACCAGTGTCTGAGCAAACTGAACATTGACAAACCCCCTGGCCCAGATAGCATTCATCCACGTATATTGAGGGAATTGAGCTCAGTAACTCGATCTATTGTATCTAAAAAATTATAGAAAAACCCACTGGTGCCCGACCCAAAAATTGGTTTCTAGCCGCCTTATTTGGGTGACAACAACCACATGTTGTCAAAGGTTCCGTCCCTTACATTAGACTGAAACTGCACTCAAAGTGACCAATGACCTCCTAACAGCAAAACGTAACGGTGACCACTCACTGCTCATTCTTCTTGACCTATCTGCAGCTTTCGACACTGTTGACCACCATCTTCTACTCTCTAGGCTCCAGTCACTAGGCATTAAGGACACTGCTCTCTTCCTATCTTTCTGACCGATCCTTCAGAGTTTTGTTCTCTGGCTCCACGTCATCTACTCTTCCTCTCGCTGTTGGGGTACCTCAGGGCTCAGTCCTTGACCCCCTTCTCTTCTCTCTCTACACAGCCCCAATTGGACAGACCAACAGCAGATTTGGCTTTCAGTATCATCTTTATGCTGATGACACACTATAAATGTCATTCCCAGACCTAACCCCTGCTGTACTAAAGAACGCCATTGACAGTCTGTCTGCAGTCTCCAACATCATGTCCGCTATCTGAAACTCATCCTCTCCAAAACTGAACTTCTTCTGCTCCCGCTATCTACTAACCTCCCTAAATCTGCAAATAAAGTCCGTGGAGCCTCATTTAAGAGTCTCAAACACGAGCATTGCAATTAGGATTTCACTGTTTGAGCGCCTTTGCCGGCTGCCGCAGTGTTTTCTTTGACTGGTCTCCCTGAGGTCAGAGATTGTTTTGTGATGTTGGTCTACTAGGCATTGCTCCCACCTAGCCAGAATCCTACTCCACACTGATGAGGGGCAACACCCCGAAACAGCTGTCTGTGGCTGCATACCTGGCCTTGGTATTTCCTTTGTCATATCTGTAAACTCGTAAAGAGCTGGATATTGACGTAAAGGGCCACTTAATATAGTGGTAATGGTGGTTTCCGAAAGGAGCCACCCCTTGGCTGGGTCCTTCCCTGGAGAAAGATCTGGCTAGTCCCGTGTTTGAGACTCTTAAATGAGGCTCTACGGACTTTATTTGCATATTCGTATTTCTCAGGTAGCATTGCACCTAGGATTTCACTGTGTTTGAGCGCCTTTGCCGGCTGCCGCAGTATTTTCTTTGACTGGTCTCCCTGAGGTCAGTGTTTCGTGATGTTAACCTCCCTAAATCAGACATTTCCCTCTCCATGGGTGGCACCACAATAACACCCCGGCAGCAGGTGCGTTGTCTGGGTGTTATGTTTGACACCAATCTCTCCTTCACATCCCATATACAATCTCTTGCCCGCTCTTGCCACTTACACCTAAAGAACATCTCTAGAATCCGACCGTTTCTCACCATGGAAACAAAAACCCTCACTGTAGCATTGATCCACTCCCGCCTGGATTACTGCTACACTCTATTAATTGGCCTCCCCGTTACTCGAATATCCCCTCTCCAGTGCATACTTAATGCAACTGCCAGGATCATCCATCTGGCTAATCGGTACTCCCACGTCCGCTCTTCGCCAGTCCTTACATTGGCTGCCCATTCATTATAGGATCCAATTCAAAGTACTTGTTCTCACCCACAAAGCTCTCCACAGTGCACCACCCCCCTACATCTCTCATTTCTATCAGCCTAACTGACCGCTGCGCTCTGCAAACGACTTTCGACTAACCTCTGCACTAATCCGTACCTCCCACTCCCGATTCCAAGACTTCTCCCACGCTGCGCCAATCCTCTGGAATGCTCTACCACAAGAAATTAGGACTATCCACAATTTGCATAGTTTTAGGCGCTCCCTCAAAACACATTTGTTCAGAGCGGCCTATCACGTTTACTAATCACAGTCATTGTATGTGTAAGTGTGCATGTGTAGCCCATTCACTATCTCCATCCATCCCTCACGATGGCTGGACCATCATTGTAAATACATCATTGTAATTACACACCTGTGCTTTGTATCTCCCCCATCTCATTGTAGATTGTAAGCTCTCATGAGCAGGGTCATCTTATTTTGCTTTAATTATTGTATTGTTAACGTTGTTACTTACGACTTATGTTTGGAACTGTTAAATTGTAAAGCGCTGCGGAATGTGTTGGCGCTATATAAATGAAGATTATTATTATAAAGGTATAAAAATAAATAAGGAAGGAAGCCGTAAGCTCCCCAAACACATTGGATTAGGACTCTATTCTATTCTCACCCTCCAACACTTGACCACAGGTACGGGAGTGACGTCATTAACCTCGAACTAGAAGCGGTTATACCGCTTATGTCAACCCGCAGCGATTCCTCTTACACTTGCCTCCGACCCGTGCAGCATCTGACAAATTCAATCATTGCCTAAATGTAGCCCTTCTAAATATTTTGAACTTCATTTTTCAGCGCCTGCCATCCCAAAAAGCTGCAAACAGGTCAGTGTGATACATTATCTAAAGTATTGCATTATCCCCAGAACCACTTAGACGCGTTATATACAGATTCTACTTACTCTCTACCTATAGCGCGTGTCTGCCACTGTGTGTGGCGGCTTGTGCCCGTACGTTGACACACCAGACACAACCAACACCGCGTGCGCCTAAACCACGCACACTGACGGGAACTCCATCACCCAACTCAAGCTAATGGCAGACTCTCCATGACTCTGGCTGAGATCATCGCACCCAGCTTTCCTGGTATTTGATAACTGTAACTTTAGGTTGATGTTTTGTGTTTACTTATAAAAAAAAAAATCAGAAATTTGACAAACATGTAAAAAAATTAGCAATTTTCAAACTTTGCTTGATTATCCCTTCATTTTTCATGGAATTTTACAAAATTATTTTTGTTAGGGACCTATCCAGGTTTGAAGTGACTTTAGGGGTCCTATATATTGGAAAACTCG
This sequence comes from Dendrobates tinctorius, assembly GCF_039654945.1. Taxonomy (NCBI): domain Eukaryota; kingdom Metazoa; phylum Chordata; class Amphibia; order Anura; family Dendrobatidae; genus Dendrobates; species Dendrobates tinctorius. The sequence continues at coordinate 13,467,006 of NW_027361794.1, forward strand.
CAAAAGTGATACCATTTTAAAAAGAGCATCTCAAGTCATACTGAAAACTGCTGTCAGGTAGTTTATTAACCCTTCAGGTGCCTTTCAGGAATTAATACAAAGTGACATGACAATGAAAAAGTTGATTTTTACCACCTAAATGTCGCTAACTTCTGAACAGGCTGCTATATGCGGCAGACTCTAAGGCCGCTATTTGCTCGTGAATTGCCATGGCAAATGTCAGGACCACTAAATCAAGATCTCAGGGGGCCGATGGGGATAAAGAGGGAGAAGCCACACTCTTTTAAACATTTATATGATAGTCATTATTGACAGCATCATCTAAGGGGTTAAACAGATATGGACGGTGACAACACTGATCGTCGCTAATGCAGCAAGTTGTCAGCTATAGAGTACAGTATACAGCTGCTGGATTGTTACCTGTATGGGGATGCTGTTCTCCTATCTCAGATCAGTTAAAAGACGTATTGACGATTATTAAGGGGTTAACTTTCATTCACCGACTCTGCCACTCAGCACTTTGCACAATTTTATTTACATATAATCCCATTGATTGGTGCCTGGTAAGTGGTTTCATTCTGTTCCATCTCCATTCCTTCAAGTCTGTTTTTTTCTTATGATGCGATTCCATGTCAGAACAATGTCCTTATACAGTGGGGCAAAAAAGTATTTAGTCAGTCAGCAATAGTGCAAGTTCCACCACTTAAAAAGATGAGAGGCGTCTGTAATTTACATCATAGGTAGACCTCAACTATGGGAGACAAACTGAGAAAAAAAAATCCAGAAAATCACATTGTCTGTTTTTTTTTCATTGTATTTGCATATTATGGTGGAAAATAAGTATTTGGTCAGAAACAAAATTTCATCTCAATACTTTGTGATATATCCTTTGTTGGCAATGACAGAGGTCAAACGTTTTCTGTAAGTCTTCACAAGGTTGCCACACACTGTTGTTGGTATGTTGGCCCATTCCTCCATGCAGATCTCCTCTAGAGCAGTGATGTTTTTGGCTTTTCGCTTGGCAACACGGACTTTCAACTCCCTCCAAAGGTCTTCTATAGAGTTGAGATCTGGAGACTGGCTAGGCCACTCCTTCGTTGCCCTGGTGGTGTGCTTTGGATCATTGTCATGTTGAAAGACCCAGCCACGTTTCATCTTCAATGCCCTTGCTGATGGAAGGAGGTTTGCACTCAAAATCTCACGATACATGGCCCCATTCATTCTTTCATGTACCCGGATCAGTCATCCTGGCCCCTTTGCAGAGAAACAGCCCCAAAGCATGATGTTTCCACCACCATGCTTTACTGTAGGTATGGTGTTTGATGGATGCAACTCAGTATTCTTTTTCCTCCAAACACGACAAGTTGTGTTTCTACCAAACAGTTCCAGTTTGGTTTCATCAGACCATAGGACATTCTCCCAAAACTCCTCTGGATCATCCAAATGCTCTCTAGCAAACTTCAGACGGGCCCGGACATGTACAGGCTTAAGCAGTGGGACACGTCTGGCACTGCAGGATCTGAGTCCATGGTGGCGTAGTGTGTTACTTATGGTAGGCTTTGTTACATTGGTCCCAGCTCTCTGCAGTTCATTCACTAGGTCCCCCGGCGTGGTTCTGGGATTTTTGCTCACCGTTCTTGTGATCATTCTGACCCCACGGGGTGGGATTTTGCGTGGAGCACCAGATCGAGGGAGATTATCAGTGGTCTTGTATGTCTTCCATTTTCTAATTATTGCTCCCACAGTTGATTTCTTCACTCCAAGCTGGTTGGCTATTGCAGATTCAGTCTTCCCAGCCTGGTGCAGGGCTACAATTTTGTTTCTGGTGTCCTTTGATAGCTCTTTGGTCTTCACCATAGTGGAGTTTGGAGTCAGACTGTTTGAGGGTGTGCACAGGTGTCTTTTTATACTGATAACAAGTTTAAACAGGTGCCATTACTACAGGTAATGAGTGGAGGAAAGAGGAGACTCTTAAAGAAGAAGTTACAGGTCTGTGAGAGCCAGAAATCTTGATTGCTTGTTTGTGACCAAATACTTATTTTCCACCATAATATGCAAATAAAATGAAAAAAAAACAGACAATGTGATTTTCTGGATTTTTTTTTCTCAGTTTGTCTCCCATAGTTGAGGTCTACCTATGATGTAAATTACAGACGCCTCTCATCTTTTTAAGTGGTGGAACTTGCACTATTGCGGACTAAATACTTTTTTGCCCCACTGTACATGGCCTTTTCCAGTGAACTTCTTAAAATGGCCGCCAATGTGCACATACACGCTGCGCTTCGATGCCTTTCTGCTTTAGCAAATAATCTGTTATGTGATTCATGCGTGTCCATGTTGTCACTGGGTTTGATTTACCCGACACACACGCCGCTATTATGGCGGTGGGTAGAAGCAAATCATAATGATGCGGGCAGCAGTACCATGGGCAGCTTTAATTGGCAAATGAGATCATAAAAATAGCTAATGGGATAGGACTCCAATGGCCATTCTGCTTGATAAGGCCAATACGTGAAACGCGCGTCGGGGCAGCATGGTGGGCTCATCTTATCCTCCCTTACTATAGGTAAGCATTATTCTTTATATTGAACTGTACATGTCCACATTGGTTATGGCCATTCTGGCTATTGTAATGGAATGTTTCCGTATATGAATTTTTTCATAAGGTGTTTTTGCATTTGATATTGGGGTTTTGATGCTCTCCCTTCCATTTCCTCCTTTGTAGACCTATGTGTAAATAATGGTATTAATTTTATATATTTTTCAAGAAGCTTTTTTTTTTAATTTTATCGGTGGTTTGTAGCTACTCCGTTGGATCTTCTCTGTAGTCAGGTGTAACAGGATTGGTGCCACAGAATTGGAGGATAACTACACTGTGTTCCAAATTATTATGCAAATTGATTTAAGTGTCCTAAAGATGTAATTTTTTGTTTTTCAAATAAACTCATAGATGGTATTGTGTATCAGGGCTCTTTGGATCACTGAAATCAATCTCAAATTCCTGTGATTAATTTACCAGGTGAGCTCAATTAAAGGAAAACTACTTAAGAATGATGTTCCACATTATTAAGCAGGGCACAGGTTTCAAGGAATTTAGGAAAGAAAAATGATCTCTCTGTTGCTGAAAAGCATCAAGTAGTGCAATGCCTTGGTCAAGAGATAAAAACATTAGATATTTCCCAAAAACTTAAACGTGATCATCGTACTGTTAAGAGATTTGTGGTTGATTCTGAGCACAGACATGTTTGTGCTGATAAAGGCAGAATGAGGAAGGTTTCTGCCAGGCAAGTTCATCGTATTAAGAGAGTGGCTGCTAAAAAGCCATTACAAACCAGCAAACAGATATTTAAAGCTGCTGGTGCCTCTGGAGTCCCTCGAGCCTCAAGGTGTAGGATCCTTCAAAGGCTTGCTGTGGTGCATAAATCTACTATTCGGCCACCCCTAAACAGTGTTCACAAGCAGAAACGGTTGCAGTGGGCCCAGACATACATGAAGACTAATTTTCAAACAGTCTTGTTTAATGATGAGTGTCGAGCAACCCTGGATGGAGTAGTGGATGGTTGGTGGATGGCCACCATGTCACAACAAGGCTGCGACGTCAGCAAGTAGGTGGAGTCATGTTTTGGGCCGGAATCATGGGGAAACAGCTGTAGGGCTCTTTAAGGTTCCTGAAGGTGTGAAAATGACCTCTGCAAAGTATATAAAGTTTCTGACTGACAGCTGTCTTCCATGGTATAAAAAGCAGAAACGTGCCTTCAGGAACAAAATCATCTTCATGCATGACAATGCACCATCTTATGCTGCAAAGAATACCTCTGAGTCATTGACTGCTATGGGCATAAAAGGAGAGAAACTCATGGTGTGGCCACCATCTTCCCCTGACCTCAACCCTATGGAGAACCTTTGCAGTATCATCAAGCAAAAGATCTATGAGGGTGGGAGGCAGTTCACATCAAGACAGCAGCTCTGGGAGGCTATTCCGACTTCATGCAAAGAAATCCAAGCAGAAACTCTCCAAAAACTCCCAAGTTCAATGGATGCAAGAATTGTGAAGGTGATATCAAAGAAGGGTTCCTATGTTAACATGTAACTTGGCCCGTTAGGATGTTTTGAAGTTAAATAGCTTTTTGTTCAGTGAATGTGACCTCCTAATGCTGCAAATTCCACAAATGAGCATTTTCAGTTCTGTAAAACATATCAAATGTTTAGAAATTCTAATGTACGTAATAATTTGGAACAGTGCAATTTGAGTTTTTATTCATTTTGGAGATTATACTGTTATCATTGGGAGGTTTCTTCAATAAAATTTGATGTATACTCTAACCGGTGATAACCTTTATTAGACTGACTGTCATTTGTACCGACTATTTAGGAAAAATCAGAGAAAAATATCATTTGCTTAATAATTTGGAACACAGTGTAAAGAGCAGAAAAAAAGCGCAATAGGGTCTTGTGTAGAAATTCTGAACCGATGGTGGGTAAAATGATGAATCCAGACACACACAAATGAGTTTGCGTTTTTTTAAATTTATCTACGCATTTTGAAGTGTACAAACTTCTTTTTTTGTCCTTCAAATTGCATAGACAAATAAAAAACGTAAACCCATTTGTTTCTGGATTCATCATTTTATCCACCAGCAGAGCGGAATTTCCACAAAAAACCTCTTTGTATAAGAATTTGAGGATGGCTGACGTGGTGCCGATATATAAGAAAGGTACGAAGGTGGATCCAGGCCACTACCAACCGGTAAGTCTGACATCAGTAGTGTGCAGTGTTTTTGAGGGCATTGTAAGGCTACTTTCACACATCCGGTGTGTGGGGTCCGGCGGCGTGCGGCGAAAAGCCAGGCCGCCGGATCCGGCCTGCAGCGGTGACACCGGATGTGTATGCGGCGTCTGATACGGCTCGGACACGATTTAAAGGAGCCACAGGAGGAAGATACACCGGGGGACGAGAGAGACACATGTGGGGTTAACACTCAGTGTCCGGGCGAGAGAGATCTCTCTCTCGCCGGGCACTTGTGGGGTTAACACTCAGTGTCAGGGCATGCGCTGTGTAAAAAGCCGTTCCGGCGCTGCAAAAAAAACGTTGCAGGGAACATTTTTTGCTGACGCCGCACGGCTCATGTTTGCCGTATCCGGCAAAAAAAAAATGAAGCGCCACATGTCCATCCGGCACGATGCGGCGATCATTACGTTCAATGTGTCAAAACCGGATCCGATTTTCACACTTTTCGCCGCATCGTGCCGGATTTAAAAAGACGAATGTGTGAAAGTAGCCAAAGAGATGACCTGCAGAGATATATTGTAGATAATATAATAACTGACAACCAGAATGGATTCATGAAGAATAAGTCGTGTCTAACATGTTGGGTTTCTGTGAGGAGATAAGTGCAAATATGGATGTAGGTTATGCGGTTGTTGTGATTTATCTGAACTTTACAAAGGCATTCGATACTGTTCCACATATCAGCCTTATACTGAAGCTACAGAAGCAAGGACTGGGAGAAACTATTTGCAGATGGGTAAGGAATTGGCTAAATGACAGGAAACAAAGAGTCGTCATAAATGATACGTTCTCTAAATGGGATATAGTCAGCAGTGGGGACCGCAGAGATCTGTACTAGGAGCAGTGGGGACCGGCGGGATCTGTACTAGAAGCAGTGGGGACTATAGGGATCTGTACAGGAAGCAGTGGGGACCACAGGGATCTATTCTGGGGGCATTGGGGACCGCAGGGATCCGTACTGGGTGCAGAGGGGACAGCAGGGATCTGTGCTAGGACCGATTCTTTTTAATCTCATGGATCTCATGGAAAGTAAGGTGTCAGTCTTTGCTGGCAATGATTAAAGGAAGGAGAGGCGAATATCAGGCACCAACAACTCAAAGTAAAACAATATAAGCTGGAATGTCCAAAAAAATGAAAAAGATACTTTACTGATAGCAAAACACACACAGAAATGAGTATAAAAACAATTAAAAACAGACAAGAAGGCAGGGAAATACGTTTTATAACAAAGCACAATCATGTCACCATAAGCAAGGTAAAAAAGACTGACTCCCAAAATAGAAAGAGTGCATACAAAAATGTAACTACAATAAACAAGAGTTTCCCAAAGGCCCAGATAAGCAATAAAGCAATGTGAATTAAGTGTAAAATACACTGAGGTGCCTGTAATGATAATATAAACATAGATGGATGGGTAAGATATAAATCCCTTATCAAAGTGTTAAATATAAATTATTCATAAGAACCACAAGGAATGCAACCCTCAATATGAAGTGGGAAGAGGGAGAGAGTCTCAGACCCTATGCATTACACCACAGCAATGTACCTTCCTCAGGGGTGCGGTACAGCAAAGGGTGTTTTGCTGGATGGGAGATACATTTCTCCCAGCAAGTTAAAGTTTGGCTGGGATTTTCCCTAAAGACAAGGACCTGCGATGATGTCATTGGTCATGTGATGTGTACCTCACCTGTGGGTGGAGTTATGGGCTATATAATGGAGGTTGGTATTTGGCACATGGTGAGTGTGTGTGGAAGATACAGGAACTTGGCTGGAGTTAGCCTGAATTTGTTTGCTGGACTACCCCTGCTGCAGAGCCTTAGCAGCAAGACTCCAAACAACCCTGGGAAAGGCACCTGGCGGATGCCGCTGACCTGGCAGCCACTTAGTTAAGCCTGTCCCATGCAAGGGTGAGTCTGGGACCAGTGGTTCTCCAAGCTGGAGTCTATTTGTGTTTTTTCATTACTTTCTGTTAACCTGCTGTTTAAAGTGATATTAAACCACTGAAGTTGGACTCTAAGCCTGTGTGTTGCCTCACTACTGCGGCCCTGCCATTACCTACCAGAGCAAATCCCTACAGGGTTAAGAGTCTTTGTTGACAACACCAAACTATGTAGGTTATTAAAAGCTGACCTGGACATTACAATATTACAAGATGATCTTTATATGATGTCTGAATGGGTAAACACTTGGCAAATGAGATTTAATGTTGATAAATGAATAATGCACCTAGGTGAGAGTAATCCTATTGCTGCATATACAATAAATGGAAGCATACTCAGCAGTACTCAATGTCAAGTAGGGTGCATAAAAAGAGAGATGTGATCCCAATGTATTGTTACTCCTCTATTAATCACTTGTAAGGCCACATCATGGGATCCAACTTTGAGATCCACATTTTTAAAAGGATATTCAGAAGCTAGAGTGACACTGAGTCACTTCTCACAGACTAGCTGCGAGTCGGGATAGACAAGGAGGCAGAGGTCAATAGCCAGGAGATTACATCATACATAGAGGGAAGAGAGAAAGGTGAAGTTAGGTAAGAGTCTGATGTGAAAATACTAGGAGGATAGTGGTTCAGATCAAGAAGATTAACCAGATGATCAGAACGAAATCAAGGTAAAGCAACGATAGGTCACCAAGCCAACCACTAGGTATAGCTAGAACAAACCACACAGAGCTGAAGCTACGACTGGCAGCTACATGGGACTGCCAGCCCAGTCAAGTAGATGAGTAATAAAGTGAACAGGGAGCACCTGGCGAGAGCTCAGCACCCCCCAGTCTCAGATTGGACGGCCAAGCTATCAATCAGAACACAGACAGCTCAGCACACCCTTGCACAATACTGGACGACTGAGCGGTCAGTCTCCTGACGCACTGACGGGTGGAATCGTTACACTAAACTAACTCTATGGCGGGCAACTAGATTATTACAAAGGATGGAAGGTCTACCATATGATGATAAGTTGAAAAAGGTTGGGTATGTTTAGCTTAGAAAAAACATCTCAGAGGAGGTCTCACTTATATGTATAAAACACACGTGTGGTCAATACAATATCTGATTAGTGAATCCTGCACTGCATTAAGCAGGGGGTTGGACACGATGACCCTTGAGGTCCCTTCCAACTCTAACATTCTATGATTGTACGAAGGACTGGCACATAACTTACTCAAACCAAATATACTGAGGACCAGCGCCACTCATTACGGGTGGACGAAAGGGGATTCTGGCAGCTAAATAGGAAAGGGTTCTTTACAGTTAGAGCACTCAGACTGTGGAATGCCCCACCACAAGAGGTAGTAATAGCAGATACTAATAGCTTTTAAAAAAGGGCTGGATGATTTCCTCAAAACATATAACATTGTGGGTTATAGATAATGCAGTTACAAAAAATGTATATTTGGTGAAGACAGGTTAAACTTGATGGAGCTACGTCTTTTTTCAACCTACAGTGGGGACAAAATGTATTTAGTCAGCCACCAATTGTGCAAGTTCTCCTACTTAAAAAGACGAGAAAGGCCAGTAATTGATATCATAGGTAGACCACAACTATGAGAGTCAAAATGAGAAAACAAATCCAGTAAATCAACTTGTCTGATTTCACAAGATTTATTTTGCAAATTATGGTGGAAAATAAGCATTTGGTTTTAACAAAAGTTCATCTCATTATTTTGTTATATATCCTTTGTTGGCAATGACAGAGGTCAAATGTTTTCTGTAAGTCTTCACAAGGTTGGCACACACTGTTAGTGGAATGTTGGCCCCTTTCTCCATGCAGATCTCCTCTAGAGCAGTGATGTTTTGGGCCTGTCACTAGGCAACACAGACTTTCAAATCCCCCCAAAGATTTTTTCTGGGGTTGAGATCTGGAGACTGGCTAGGCTACTTCAGGACCTTCATATGAAGCCACTCCTTCGTTGCCCTGGTGGTATTCTTGGGATCATTATCCTGCTGAGAGACCCAACCACGTTTCATCTTCAATACCCCTGCTGATGGAAGGAGGTTTGCACTCAAAATCTCACGATACATGGCCCCATTAAAGGGAATCTGTCACCTGAATTAGGCGGGCTATTTTAATGCCTTTTGTCCGGTCCAATGGGCGGTGTTTCGTATCCATTCCTCCTTCCCATCCTTGCCTGACAACCACAATATTTTCTGGAATTTGAGTAGGTGTCCGCCATAGTGTGCAATACAATCTTGCCTCGCGCATGCGCAGTATGATTTGCCGAATTGCGGGCAAAGCCGAAAAGCATTACTGCGCATGCGCCGGTTAACTATGTCCCAGAAGTACTGTATTTCGCTGTGTTCCGGGACATAGTTAACCGGCGCATGCGCAGTAATGCTTTTTGGCTTTGCCCGCAGTTGGGCAAAGCATACTTCGCATGCGCGAGGCAAGATTGCATTGCGCACGCGTTGACTATGGCGGACACCTACTCAAATTCCAGAAAATAATGCGGACGGCGGCCAAGGATAGGGAGGAGGAATGGATAGGAAACGCCGCCCATCGAACCGGACAAAAGGCATTTAAATAGCCTGCCAAATTCAGGTGACAGGTTCACTTTAAATTTTTTCATATACACAGATCAGTCGCCATGGACCCTTTGCAGAGAAACAGCCCCAAAGTATGATGTTGCCACCCCTATGCTTCACAGTAGGTATGGTGTTCTTTGGATGCAACTCAGCATTCTGTCTCCTCCAAACACGATGAGTTTTGTTTCTACCAAACAGTTCTACTTTGGTTTCATCAGACCATATGATATTCTCCCAATACTCTTCTGGATAATCCAAATGCTCTCTAGCAAACTTCATATGGGACCGGACATGTACGGCTTAAGCAGGGGGACACATCTGGCACTGCAGGATATGAGTTCCTGGCGGAGTAGTGTGTTACTGATGATAGCCTTTGTTACGGTGGTCTCAGCTTTATGCAGGTCATTCACTAGGACCCCAGTTTGTTTCTGGGATTTTTGCTCACTGTTCTTGTGATCTTTTTGACCCCACGAAGTGACATTTTGCGTGGAGCCCCAGATCGAGGGAGATTATCAGTGGTCTTGTATTTTTTTATTATTGCTCCCACAACTGATTTCATCACACCAATCTGCATGCCTAGTCTTCTGCCCAGTCTTCCCAGCCTGGTGCAGGGCTACAGTTTTGTTTCTGGTGTCCTTCGACAGCTCTTTGGTCTTGACCATAGTGGAGTTTGGAGTGTGACTATTTGCGGTTGTGGACAGGTGTCTTATATTGATACCAAGTTCAAACATAGTGCCATTACTACAGATAATGAGTGGAGGACAAAAGGAGCTTCTTATAGAAGTTACAGGTCTGTGAGAGCCAGAAATCTTGCATGTTTTTAGGTGACCAAACACTTATTGTCCACAATAATTTGCAAAATAAATCTTGCCAAATCAGACAAGGTGATTTTCTGAATTTTTTCTCATTTTGACTTTCATAGTTGTGGTCTACCTATGATGTCAATTACAGGCCTCTCTCATCCTTTTAAGTGGGAGAACTTGCATAATTGGTGGCCGACTAAAAACTTTTTTCCCCACTGTATGTAAATATGAATTGCCTGATGAGAGAGTTCCATCAGCAACATCAGGGGTTTCTGAGGGTCCGGTGGCCCTCGTAGAAGTGGGGGTACTGTCAGTTTGGTTTGGAGACTCAATCAGGTGACATGTTGATGCGTGGTCTGTTCTTCTGTCTGCTCAGCTGTTGCCTTTTCTTCTCTGTCCAAATGCTGGTTTCAATTGTCTTTGTTTTCCTTTCTTGGTTTGCTCCTCTCCAACTGTTTCTCATTTTCCCATTTTGGTTTGTTCTATCACATTTTGGGTGGGATTTTATATGTTCACCCTTCCCTTCACCGCACTTCCTTGCTGGCTATATCTCTTGGTGAATGTGTGTTCAGGAGTTCCAACCCTTCAGTTAAGCTAAGTGGTTTACCTTGCTTGGTAAAATCCAGTTGTATTCTTGCACTGAGTCTGTTTGACTTCCCTCCCAACACTTTTTCCTTCTACCACTGTAAGGCTTCTGAGAGCTTATACTTATTTTATTTTTGATTCTCCTTAGCTTGCCTTTTTTGCCTTATTTGAAAGTGTTTTAGTTTCTCACCCAGGGTTTTCAGATCTTACTTCACATTTTCTTTTCTCGTTGTTGACAGTCTGTTGCGGCCTCCCCTGTTATGAATGAGTCGCCGTAGGAGGCAAAAACAGAAATACTAGCTAAGTCCAGAAAACCAGAGAAGTTGGCAGCTATCGGATTGCAGACCCCTGAACCTAACAACAACAACTAGCAGTAGCCGTGGGGGGTTCCTACGGTGCCCTAGACCCCTCGATCACAGCCGGAGAACTACATAGCCGAAAGACAGAAAGGGAAATCTAAACTGCCCCAGAGCAGACCCCAAAGCAATAGGCAGCCCCCAACATATAATGACGGTGAAGCAAGATGAAAAAACACTCACATAGATAGAAAGATAGGCTGAGCAAATGATGGGGCCCAAGCTAACTAAATAGGACAGAATAGAAAAGCTGCTGTCTGCAATCCGCCAAAACCCTCTCAAAAACAAGAGCCAACAGACTGATAGGGAAAAAAGCCCTGAAGACGCTAGGCTTCAAAAAGACTATATCAGTACTCAGGTATTAACTGAAGACAGAGCAAAAAGGAATTCAGCTCACCCAGCAGGGAAAGGCAGAAATCCAGAAAAACAAGGCAAAACAAAACCAAAACACAAATGCAAAAAGTAGAGCAGAAAACTTAGCTTTTGAGGAGCAGGAATCAGACTGGTGTCCAAGAATCCCTCAGAGTAATTACCCGCAAGGCAGAAGGACGTCAGCAATCCCAGTCACCCAGTCATCATCATTCTGCTCAGGTGCTTTGTAATCAGCCTCACTACTTTCCTTCACCAGAAGAGGGAGTTCATCAGACCTCAATTGTGAAGGGGAAAATGAGCTCACAACACTCCCCTCTGGTTCCTCAGGGTGTATGAGAAAATCCTCAACGACCTATTAGGGAGTTAGGTCAGAGGTGGTGTTTGTAGTTGTGCATCTAGGGCCTTTCTAGTCTGTACAGAGGCTAAGGTGGCTTTCTACCCTGTGTGATTCTCCAGTGGCTATCAAGATTCGCTTTCTGGTTAAAACATTTCACACATACTGAACATGAAAAAGGCATCTCCACTGTGTGAATTCTCTGATGTTTATTAACATTTGATTTCTGTGTAAAACATTTCCCATATTGTGAACATGAAAAAGGCTTCTCCTTTGTGTGACTGTTCTGGTGTCTAACAAGATGTGATTTTGAGTGAAAAAAATCCCACTTTCTAAACAAGTTTCTGTTTAATATGAGTTTTCTGATGTTTGATAAGACTTGATTTCTCTGTAAAACATCTCCCACATTCTGAACATGAAAAAGGCTTCTCCCCTGTGTGAGTTCTCTGATGTTTGGTAAGACTTGATTTCTTTGTAAAACATTTTCCACATTCTGAACATGAAAAAGGCTTCTCCCCTGTGTGAGTTCTCTGATGTTTGGTAAGACCTGATTTCTTTGTAAAACATTTTCCACATTCTGAACATGAAAAAGGCTTTTCCCCTGTGTGGATTCTTTGGTGTATAACAACATCTGATTTCTGGTTAAAACATTTTCCACATTCTGAACATGAAAAAGGCTTCTCCCCTGTGTGAGTTCTCTGATGGCTATCAAGATGCGCTTTCTGGTTAAAACATTTCCCACATTCTGAACATGAAAAAGGCTTCTCCCCTCTGTGGATGCTTTGGTGGCTATCAAGATTTGTTTTCCATGTAAAACATTTCCCACATTCTGAACATGAAAAAAGCTTCTCACCTGTGTGGGTTCTCTGGTGACTGAGAAGAGATAGTTTCTTCACAAAACATTTTCCACATTCTGAACAAGAAAATGGCTTCTCACCTGTGTGGGTTCTTTGGTGTATAACAACATCTGATTTCTGGTTAAAACATTTCCCACATTCTGAACATGAAAAAGGCTTCTCCCCTGTGTGAGTTCTCTGATGGCTATCAAGATGCGTTTTCCGGTTAAAACATTTCCCACATTCTGAACATGAAAATGGCTTCTCACCTGTGTGAGTTCTTTGGTGTGTAACAAGATTTGATTTCTGGTTGAAATATCTCCCACACTCGGAACAAAAAAATCTTTTCTCTGATGTGTGAATTTTTTGATGTTTAAAGAAAGACTTTTTAAGAGGAAAACTATTTCCACTTTCTGAACGTGAAAATGGCTTCTTTACTTTAGGAGCAATTTGTTTTTTAATGATTATTTTGAGACTTTGATTTTCCTTAATAGTCAGTAATGAATCAGAAGACAGGACCTGTCTCAATGGATCAGATGATAGATCTTTGCTGTGAAGGGTTGATGGTATATCTGGAGTAAGGACATTCACTTCAATTGTATCCTGTGGGATCTTTAGATTATCTGATTTAAAAATTGAAGATGTCAGTTGTCCCTCTGATCTCCTGGTACAGTCATCTGCTAATAATAAAACCAATTACTATTTTTGAATAAAATATCATTGAAATTTATATTTTTTTTGAACATTGTTCATAAAAAAGGCAAGTTATGTAAAAATACTGAATTATTCACCAAGACAATGACAGTTCATAGTTTAATAGAAAACCTCATAGGATGAGGCAGTAGAGCGCGTTGTTCAACTGTTTGTTCATGCTGCCTCACAAATATGGAATAAAAAGCCACCAATGTTATGTTGGCCAAAATAATACCAATAAAAATATCTACTCATCTGACAAAAAACAAGCCCCCACTCAGGTCCATCATCTATCAACAGAAAAAGATGGATCGTGGACCCACTGTGCCATGAGCCTGGCTTACCCAGGAGGAGCGTGGCTAAGCGGCTACCTTGTTCCCGCTAAAGCTCCTAATTGTGGAGTTAAGCTTGTGCTGCAGGAATCACTCTTGGGCAGTCCACGGTACTGCAGTAGTTGACCCCAAGTGTCAGGATCTCAGTAATGGACATAGACTCGTGGTCTCTAGTAGGACAGGATTCGGATACTGGTAAAGTAGATATCAGAGCTGGTATAAATGGTACTGATTCTGGATCACCAGACAGGACAGACACTGATCCTTGTTCAGACAGGTCAGATTCTGGAAAACTAGCCAGGACGGACAGTGGTGCTAGTTCAGCAATACGGGTTTCAGGAACAGGTTCAGACAATATGGGACTCAAGGAGAGGGACCTGGCAACATACTAGTTGCACAAACACTAAGTAGGTAAACTACAGGGGGTCCTCAGGAACCTCCCTACTGGAGGCCGGCATTGCTGCTACAAAGGCAAGAAAGATCTTTACCCTCCGCTCTCTAAGCGACCAATCATAATATTTTTCTTCAAGTGATTTTCTAACTTGTCTGCACATTCTACGTACCCTGTCATTTGGCTTTGTAGATTACAGATCCGGGTTGGTAACGGTTAGCATCAGGTTGTAAGTTCTACAGAAAAGGGCTTCCAATACCTAAAGTCATTTGTACAGTTTTGGGTGGAGGAGAATGTTGTGGTCTAAAGGCAAAATATGGTCAGACTACACCACAAATAAAGCTGTCACAGCCGGTGACTGAGAACAATGTGTGACTTCTCTGCATTTAGAGGTTACTACTCACCTGGGTGGTCATATGTAGGAATCTCCTCTTTACACCGCTCATCTCCTCTCACATATGTCTCTGTAGCATTAATATGGGTCAGATCTTCACCCTGAAATATTGTAAAAGTCACAGACAGATGGAGAAGTCACATCTATGATCAGCTCTAATCCTGCCATCTCCACCATTCTCATTACACAAGTATAAAACATATAATACTGGTGGATAAATCAAGACTGAGCACAAAACCTTAACAGCCATCTACACATCATAGGGGAGATCTCATGACACCTTCTCTCCATCTACCTGATGATCCTGAGGAACATTGGGATCTTCTTGTTTACAGTGCTGTGGAAGAAGAGAATGGGGACATCTCTCTGGTGTTGTCCTCTTACTGGATAGATCTGGAGGAAACATATACAGGGGCTGAATTAATTCTTTACATACAGAGGCCATGTGTATTTAGTCCTGTGTATTACCTGGTGATGTGTGGGGCAGGGGAACCTTCATCCTGACATCCTTGTACAGATCTTTGTGTCCTTCTAAATACTTCCACTCCTCCATGGAGAAATAGACAGCAACGTCCCGACACCTTATAGGAACCTGACACATACAATGATACCGTAATTCCCCCAATCCCTTCACAGCATTACTGTGTAATGTCCCAGCATTCCCAGCAGTGTCACCTCTCCAGTCAGCAGCTCAATCATCTTGTAGGTGAGGTCTAGGATCTTCTGGTCATTGATGTCCTCATGTATCAGGGGGTGAGGTGGAGGCACCATGATTGGGCTCAGGGGTCTTCCCCATCCCTCAGACACAGGGTCCTGACAGCGCTCACTAGAGGTCTTCTTCACTACTGTGTAGTCCTGGTTATGGAGACACACATTAATAAATCTCCCTACAGACATTTCCAGAGTCCTGACTTCTCTAGTTCTGTCCATCTATACAATAAACAAAAAAAAGGTTGCTAAAGCATGTTAATGTGAAATATATGAAATATTAATAGCAATACGGCTTCTGAATCAGGCATGATTTGGACATAGTGTGCAAAGCATCTAATTTGTTCCTAATATTTAGAAGCCGTATTGCTATTCATATTTCATATATATCACATTGACATGCTTTAGCACGATAGAGTGCATCCTTTTTTTGTATATGGAGGTATCACAAAAAGAAAATTAGGACGCTACATTGACGTAAAAATACATGAAAGTTTATTGAGTATCAATTAAAATTTGTACAAAAAGTTGATAAAAAATGGGGACAAAAAATGCAAAAAATGGCCATTAAAAGGTACAGAAACCTGAATACTCATGTATAAAAGATAAGCTATGCATATAATCCCCCAGAAAAAAACTGTATGAATATATATATTTTTAGTGAGCAGCTAAATGGTCCAAAGGCATGTGAAGCCAAAAAAGCAGCTTTCTAGTGACTACAATATCAAAGTGCATAGTAAAAATATGCAAAATTGAGGCCTAATGGAGGAGCTGATGGACTGGTCGTTTGGTCACCGGCTCCTGCATCAGCAGTCATTTTATATCTAAAAAGAGAGGAAACTATGTAATAAAAGAGGGTGCTGTGAATAACAAAATTAACAAGAATACACTATGTAAGAGACAGTACTGCACATAACAGCAGAGGAAGCTATATAATAAGGGCTGGCAACATATATAACTAGAGAGGATGGTACGTAATAAGCAGGGCTGTGGAGTCGGAGTCGTTGCTCATTTTGGTGGAGTCGGTATAAAAAGGAAACTCCGAAAATATATAATTGGGTACAGTAGTTCAATGCAGGATGTGCTGAATTTTTTTTTTCATAGGAATTTGGGAACGTTATGAAATGTCCTATAAATGGCTGTTTTATTCCTGATCTAAGGCTACATTCACACAAGAACAGGTTCTTGCTATTGTAACGGACAATGCTTCAAACATGATAAGTACAATTAAACTGATGAATGAGAGTAATGAACAACAGCTAGAAGAAAATTTAGGATTCAGTGTGTTTGAGATGGAAGGCTACAGTGCTCTGTTCATGTAACTGAGGAACAAACAGATATTACAACAGAAGAACAGCAAAATTATACTGTAGAAATAGATGATCTTGTTGAAGCTGCTTCAAAACACTTTCCTATTCATCACATGCGCTGTGTTGTGCACACGCTGCAGCTGGCAATATGAGATAGTCTGCAAGAGGGACATGCTGGAAATCTGATTGGAAAAGTGAGGAAATTGGTTATTGCCGCCAGAACCCCTAAAATTGATTTCATCTTGAAGAGACGTGCTGGGAAAGGGGCAATTGTTGATCAAGCCACTCGGTGGGGCAGCACTTATTTAATGATTGAGCGATTGCTTGAACTACAACCGTTCCTTATAGATATGACGAACCCTCAGGTAACCCTAAATGAAGGTTAATAGACACAGGTGGCTGAATTGAAGGAATTGCTTAATCACCCATTTACCGTGACTAAAAAATTACAAGCTGAGGATTTAACTCCTGGCATTTTCATAAGGGAGTGGAAGAACTTGCTATTTTGCCTGTCCCAAAGAGGAGGTTTAATCGCAGATGGCATTTCTGCTTCAATGAAACGGAGAGAGACACAGCTATTGGAAAATAAAATTTTTCTGGCAGCTGTTTATGTGGACCCAAGTCATCGTATACTGCTTGATGATAAACCGCTTACTAAAGGAAAAGAAGCTCTGACTGGGGTAGCAGTTAGGATGAGTGGCCTACAGGAGGACTGCCAGGCGCAAGAGGACTTGGGTCCTGACAGTGCTACTGCTGCCATATCTTCATCCTCATCCGATGAGGCATTTGACTTTGACAAGTATTTGGATGACATGGAGCAGGCAAAGCGTTGCCACAAGGAAAAAGATTTCACTCTGTCTCCTATAGCAAGAAGATTGACCATATTTCAGCAAAATGTTTCACTTGCTCTCAAAGAAAAATTCAACCGTTCATCAAAACTGACTGTGCATGAGGCAATTCCTTTATACCCGGAAATTGTTAGAGATGTTACCCATGTGGTTGCGGCTTTGCCTCCAACCCAAGTTACTGTAGAGAGGTTTAAAGTTATTATATCAGATTTGAGGTCATCTATGCAGGAGGATCTGATGGAGGCAATTCTATTTCTTAGAACAAATTCATAGACTGCACAAATGTTATTTAGTATGTTTTTGTTGAAAACTGTTTTTTGCCACTTACATAGTTTACTAGTGAGAATAATATATATATATATATATATATATATATATATATATATATATATATATATATATATATATATATAGAGAGAGAGAGAGAGACATACATACACACGCAATATCTAATATATAAAGCTCAATGTGTATGTATGTCTGTTCGGGATTGGCATCCGCACCGTCGCAGCTACAGCCACAAAATTTGGCACAGTCACACGTCTGGACCCCGAGAGTGTCCTAAGCTATGTTGTGAGGCAAAATTTTAACCCTGCGCGTTCCAATTCACCAATTTTGCCCCTATCTACATAATGGGGAAAAAGTGTGTGTGTCAAGCCACGCCCCTCATTATGATGTCATAATGGTTGCCATGGCGATGCTGATGTCATCATAGGTTGCAAGCCCCGCCGCTCATTATGATGTCATAATGGTTGACTATGGGATGGAGAATGTGTGATGGGTATATGGGCACTGGACTATGGGATGGAGGATCTCTGTGACGGGTATATGGGCACGGGACTATGGGATGGCGGATATGTATGATGGGTATATGGGCATGGGACTATGAGATGAAGGATGTGTGATGGGTATATGGGCACTCGACTATGGGATAGCGAATATGTATGATGGGTATATGGACATGGGACGGCGAATCTGTATGATGGGTATATGGGCATGGGACTATGGGATGGAGGATGTGTGATGGGTATATGGGCATGGGCCTATGGGACGGTGGATATGTATGATGGGTATATGGGCACGGGACTATGGGATGGAGGATAATTATAATTTGTTATAACTAACCACAGTTAGTTACTATGCCCGGGTCTTCAGCTAATATACATATACACACACAATATATAATTGATATTACATAGTGTATTACATATTTACAATTTATTACAGTTTGTGTTCTAAAGTTGTATTCCAAAAAATATATTATGTTCTATCTAAATATCTTGATTATTGTATCATAAAAATGATTAAATGTCTGATGTTCACATTGTACTACAATAAATTTTTCACTTAAATATAAGCAATATATGTCGGAGTCGTGGAGTCGGAGTAAGGGAAATTGAGGAGTCGGAGTCGCAGGTTTGGCTTACCGACTCCACAGCGAGACGGTGTTATACATAATAAAAGAGGAAACTATGTAACTAAGGATGGTGTTATACAGAATTAGTGAGTACACTATATATACTAAGGAACTGTGTTATACATAATAAGTTCGTACACTCTATACTAAGGGACTGTGTTAGCCATAAGAAGCGATAATGTTTTCCTCCACCTCCCCCTGTTCCTAAGTCCATTATAAGTCCTCCTTCCTCTCATCCCAATCCCCACACAACTTATTGTCCTCCGCCCCCATCCCATTATTGTCCTCTCCCCACCACATCATTACCCTCTTCACCACCTCCATAATTGCCTTCTCCACCACCATCATTACTTTCTCCCCCACCACCCCAATTATTGCCCTTTCCACCATCATTGCATTCTCCCCCACCACCCCATCATTGTCCTTTCCACCACCTCCATCATTGCTTTTCCCCCCACCACCCCATCATTGCCCTTTCCACCACCTCCATAATTTCCTCCCAACCACCCCCATTATTGCCCCTTTCCACCACCATCATTTTCCATTCCACCACCCCATCATTGCCCTTTCCACCACCCCATCATTGCCCTTTCCACCGCCTCCATAATTTCCTCCTCCCCACCACCCCCATTATTGCCCTTTCCACCACCACCATCATTGCATTCTCCTCCACCACCCCCATCATTGTTCTTTCCACCACCACCCCATCATTACCCTTTCCACCACCTCCATCATTGCTTTCTCCCCTACCACTCCATCATTTCCCTCTCCATCACCCCATCATTGCCCTTTCCACCACAGCCTTCTCCTCCACCCCTCCTATCATTGTCTTTCCACTACCACCATCATTTCCTCCTCCCCCACCATCCCCATCATTTCCCTTTCCACCACCATCCTTGCCCATTCCACCACCTCCATCATTTCCTCCCCCCTCCACCACCATCATTGTCTTTTCCCACCACCTCCATCACTTCCTCCTGCCCCCCATCCCCATCATTGCCAATTCCACCAACTCCATCATTTCAGACTCCCCCCACCCCATCATTGCCCTTTACACCACATCTATAATTTCCTCCTCCCCCACCATCTCCATCATTGCCCTCTCCTCCTCTACACACACAGCACCATTCACTTCTCTGCACATTCCCCTGTAGTGCTACGCATGCACACACACACACAAACACAGCACCTCTCGGCACGCTCTACAGCAGCATCACCGTCGCCTTTCTCTCTCTGGCACAGCTGGCCGTTGAATGATGACGTCATCCAGCGGCGCTGCTGTCTGTGTGAGGAAGCGGGGGCAGGAACCAGGACAGATCGGTGCAGCTCCGCTTCTATTTTCTCTTGAAGGCAGCAGAGCTGCAGTGATCTCTCCCTGCCTGCTGCACGAGGGCAATCTGCCCAGATTGCCCTCATTATTAGCCATCCTGCAGGGGCCCCTCTCCACCTCTGGGCCCCGATGCAGCCACACAGGCTGCACATTAGGTATGTCCGTCCATGCTATTCACACTAGCTTAGAAATGCAAGTCAGTTTTTTGTTATCAGTTCTGTCCATCTGTTATTCCCATAGATAAGAATGATGTAATGTGAGGTCATCAGAATCTCTCACCTCTCCAGTAAGCCGGAAGAGGATCTTTAGGGTGAGGTGTAATATTCTCTCCGCCATCTTGTCTCTGTCCATATCCATCTTTGATGGGTAAATCAGGAAAATTCTCTTATGTAGAAGATCTTCACTGAGAGGATCCGATATTGTAGAGACCTGAATGAGAAGATGAGCCGATGTAACATCATAAAATCCTGTGTAATAATACAATTACTGGAGATAATAAGGGAAACATATGAGATTTATTATCTTACAGTATTTAGTTTTCTTCTTTACATCTACTAATAAAACCTATATATTTAGGCCACAGACAACAAGCAGTTTCTCCCTCGGAGTCGGCAGCTGAATACGTTTCTCATAGACTTATCTTCCATAACGCTAATTCTAGTCTCATTTACCGACACTGGAATCGGTATTAGCAATACTGCAGGAGATATTCATTACACGGGACAGGAGAAATAACTACTTCATGATGAGGACGACATCTTCATCTTGTACTACGGCTCTAGAAACATATTTGGCCAGAGTCCGTCACTGACTCCATGCCCACCGGCCGTCTATATGAATGCTTCTTCCCCAGACTGTAATCGTCTATCATGTGTGAGGCATTTATTAAAGCTTGTTTGCAAAACCACCACAACAGGAGTTATTTGATGCCAATGTCTCCATGTACAGTGTTTCCTTTTCTCTGAATATGATAGGGTTTTTTTTAGCATTTTCGCTTTGGATTCTAAATATTGCATGAAAAACACAAAAAAATTAAATAAAATTGGGGATGGATGTACTGGAGGAGCATAATACAATGTGTGGGGGCGCCGTCTTATTAGAGTAATACAGGTTTCCTTGGTTCTCATCTTTCATATATGGCTCGAATCTATTAGTGTAAAATAAACATAACCATGATTCTTGTAAAGTGGCAACAAAAGGACCAAAAGAGTTTGTGCTGAAGTCAGGGCCGGCGTCCACTTCCACTTGTCGTTGGGGACACCGGCGCGCTAAGGGGGCCCAGTGCTTGGGCTAGTCAGTGGCCCCCCAATCCCGCTTGCTCAGGGCCCCAGTACTTACAATATTTCTCCCCGTTCGTCCGCTGCGGTGGCTTCTGTCACAGCGCAGAGAGCTGGTAGACGGCGATGCTAAAGAGTCCAAACCTGCGGCCAGCAAGGAGAATGGAGTATTTCATTATTTTCTCTAACCCCTTTACCCCCGAGGGTGGTTTACACTTTGATGACCAGGACAATTTTTACAATTCTGACCACTGTCCCTTTATTTGGTTATAACGCTGGAATTTTTCAATGGATCTCACGGATTCTGAAATTTTTTTTTTGTGACATATTGTATTTCATGACAGTGGTAAAATTTCTTTGATGTGACTTGCGAAAAAAACAGAAATTTGGAAAAATTAGCAATTTTCCAACTTTGAATTTTCATGCCCTTGAATCACAGAGATATGTCATACAATAAAGTTAATAAATAACATTTCCCACATGTCTACTTTACGTCAGCACAATTTTGGAACCCAAATTTTTTTTTGTTAGGAAGTTATAAGGGTTAAAAGTTGACCAGCGACTTCTCATTTTTTACCAAACTTTTTTTTTTTCTTTTTAGAGACCACATCACATTTGAAGTCACTTTGAGGGGTCTATATGATAGAAGATACCCAAAAGTGACACCATTCTAAAAAAACTGTACCCCTCAAGGTGCTCAAAATCACATTCAAGTTTATTAACCCTTCGGATGCTTCACAGGAATTTTTGGAATGTGGAAAAAATTTCAGATTCCAAATTTTTTTATTTTGACTAGGGTAACAGGAAAACATGTATCCCAAAATTTGTTGTGTAATTTCTCCTGAGCATGCCAATACCCCATATATGAGGGAGAAAGCATTTAGATACGCACCAGTGACGGTATTTTTCGGATACCCATGACAGCACCACGAGAGAGGGGATCCGCCCTTCAGGAACAGGAAACCTCCAGATACAAAAGGGCGGCAACTCTCCCATGCATCAGTTGTATTACAGAGCTTGAGAGGACCTCCGTGGTTAATGGCACAGGATATATACAAAATATGTACCAATATCTACACAATATATACAGAGTATATACAACTATTCAAGAAAAAATTGAACAATCTCCCAGACGTGAATACTTATGAGCGGAGGAAGTGCGCACCCCTGCGTGAAGGGAGGGAACTAAGGGTGCTGTTATGGGTATCGAAAAATACCGTTACCGGTACGTAACTAAATGCTTTATTCGGACCCCATGACAGCAGCACGAGAGAAATACAGAGATGTAAACACTATCTTAGGGAGGGACTACAGGCTGCACCCCCCCTTAACCCGAAGGTGAGATCTGAGGAAGCACCCATGTCCAGCCTATAATGATTAAAAAAGGAGGAAGGGGATGACCATGTGGCCGCCTTACATATTTGGTCAATGGACACTCCAGATCTTTCTGCCAAAGAGGACGCCATGGCTCGAGTGGAATGAGCCCTTAGAGTCTGTGGAGCCGGACGCCACCTGCTGTATAAGCTAGAAAGATAGCCTCCCTAATCCACCTTGCTAACGTAGATTTCGATACCCTAAGACCTTTACTATGGCCCTGGAAGGATATAAATAAGGTGTTATCCCTTCTCCAAGAGTTAGTGACAGATACTCAAGCCGACATCTTCTAACGTCCAACATGTGAAGCTTCTATTCTTTCTGATTAGTATGGTTAGGGAGGAAAGAGGGGAGGACTCTATCTTGAGATCTATGGAAGTCCGAGACAACTTTGGGCAGGTATGCGGGGTCTGGTCTAAGCACTACTCTGTCCTCTAAAATCTGCGTGTATGGAGGCATTCTAGAGAGTGCTTGGATGTCGCTTATACTACGAGCTGAAGTAATAGCTACTAAAAAGGCGACTTTGAGAGATAAGACTTTGATCGAGGCAGATACCATGGGTTTAAACGGAGCCTCTGTTAAAGCCGTAGGGACCAAGTTCAAGTCCCATGGTACACACCTTCCTTTGTGTATGGGCCTAGATCGGCCAGCTGCTTTGACAAATCTGGAGATCCAGTAATTCTTAGCTATATCATAGTTGAATAAGGCACGAAGGGCTGAAGCCTGCACTTTCAGGGTACTAGTGGCAAGTCCTAATTCTAGACCCTTCTGCAGAAATTCCAGAATTTGGCCTATAGGTAACCCTTCTTCTGCCCTAAACTCAGAAGTGGTCAAAAAAATTCAGGTCCTGGCATAGATTTTTGTTGTAATTGCCTTCCTGCTTTTTAGAAGGGTGGCTATTAGATTCGGGGAGAAACCTCTGTTCCTCAATAATGGCCTCACAAACTCCACGCAGTCAGGTGGAGTCCCGCTACTTGTGGATGGTTGATAGGTCCCTGGAAGAGGAGATCTGGAAGATCTGTCAGTACCCATGGATCGCAGACTGACATAGTTCTTAGCCAAGAGAATCAAGCCCGTCTGGGCCAGAAGGGAGCAATCAGTATAATCCTTGCCCTGTCCTCTCTGATCTTCCTCACCACTAGAGGTAACAGGGATAATGGAGGGAACGCGTATGCCAGGTTGAAATCCCACTTTTTCAGGAAGGCGTCCACTACAAGAGATTTTTCCTCCGGGTTCAGGGAAAAGAACTTTTACCTTTGTTTTTTCTAGTGGCAAAAAGGTGTACTTCTGGTTGACCCCACATGTGGACGATCTGGTTGAAAATGTCTTGTTTTAGAGACCAGTCTCCCTGCCTTAGCGTGTTGCGGCTCAGGAAGTCCGCTTTGGCATTGTATTTTGACCTTATATGAAGTGCTGTCAAAGATAGAAAATGCCTTTCCGCCACCAGGAAAAGGCATTCCGCTGCTTCCATCAGGGACTCGGACCGTGTTCCCCCTTGGTGGTTGATGCAGGCCACCGCCACTTGGTTGTCCGATAGAACTCTGACATGGTGACCCCGTAGATATACAAGGAGTTTTTTGACTCACCTCGATGATCCCATTAACCCTGGGCTACAATGTCCCCCATACGGGCCCCCACCCGGAGGGACTAGCGTCCCTGGTTATTATACGGGATATGCGATTTTCACAGGGCACTCCTGTGGCCAAGTTATCTTTGTTATGCCACCATTTTTGGGAGTTTATTGCTAGAGGACTTAATGTTATTTTTTTTTTTTTTTTGCAGGGACCCCCTCAGGATCCTATCATTAAGAAGAACCTCACTCTACAGGGTCCTAGTGTGGAACTGAGCCCACTTAACGGCCGGAATACAGGAAGATAGTGAGCCCAATAGGGACATGCTTTTTCTGAGTGACATGGAGGGCCTATTTACCGCCCATAGCACCTGGTGACAAATGTGAACAATCTTGTCAGATGGTAGACAACATTCCTCAGTTTCTGAGTCTAAAATGAGACCGAGAAACTGCTGAATTTTTAGGGGCTGCAATCGAGATTTTTTGATGTTTACTAGCCAACCTAAATGCTCCAGCATGGACTTAGATCTTTCCACTTGTGAAAGGCAATGATCAGCTGAATTGCCTATAATTAAAAAGTCATCCAAATAGGGAACAATCAAAACGTCCGACTCTCGCAAGTGGGCCATGACTTCAGCAAGTACCTTCGTAAAGACTAGTGGGGCAATTGAGAGCCCAAAGAGAAGGGCTCTATACTGGAAACGTCGAACTATGACTCCCATGGACACTGCTACCCTCAAGAAACGCTGGTAATCTGTGTGAATAGGAAGATGGTAGTATGCGTCTTTTAAATCCAATGCCACCATGAAACAGTTTTGAAATACCATCTTTATTGCCTTGCCCACCGTTTCCATCTTGAAGTGGTGAGTAACCAAAAACTTACTGAGAGAACTGAGGTTGATGATTCTGAAGGAGTTATCCGGCTTCCGAACCAAGAACAGGGGAGAGTAAAATCCTCTACCCCTGTCAGATTCTGGAATCTCCACCAGGACTCCCTTGAGACATAATTTGGCAATTTCTGCCTCCAGGGCCGACTGTTCTAAGTGAGAGGAGAGAAGGAGTCACTCTGAAATTATCCGCTGGTATTGAACGGAACTCAAACTTCAGTCCTGCCAATACCACACCCTTTACCCAGTCACTGTTGGTGATTCGCGACCAAGCTGGATAGGGTGACAACCTACTGCCTACGGGGACCTCTAGTCATTGGGATGGTTTTTTGCGTTCTCTTGAAGAACGCCTGAACGTAAACCCCGTACCTCTCTTTCTCCTGTCATTCCATTTGGAACAGTCTCTTGAAGACCTTTGCTGACCATACTTTCTCCTGCTGAAGGGACGATGGTACGAGGAGGAGGATAAATTGGAGAATTTTTTCTTTTCATCCCCCGCCTTCTCTAGCAGTTCATCCAAGACTGGGCCAAAAAGGTATTCCCCTTTGCATGGAATGGCACAGAGTTTTGATCTTGCCTGAATGTCCCCTGGCCAGCACTTCAAGTACAGGGCTATACGAGCAGCGTTAGAAAGACCCGCTGCCTTTGCCGCCATCCTGAGTCTATTGAGGCATCTGACAGGAAGGTCAAGGCTTCTTGGATTACCGGGAGAGACCCCAGAATTGTCTCCCTGGGTACTCTTTACTTTAGCTGCGACTCAAGTTGGTCCAGCCAGACCATCATTGATCTGGCCGCACAAGTCGAAGCTACTGCTGGTCTAAGGGATCCAGCCACCATTTCCCAGGTCCCCTTAAGGAAAATGTCCGCTTTCCTATCTAGTGGTTCTTTTAGGGACCCCATGTCCTCAAAAGGGCAGAGAAGACCTTTTGAATGCTTTGGCTACCGCGGCATTCAGTATACGGGCCTTATCCCAATAGTTAACCGTCGGGTCATCAAAAGAATACCTCTGCTTAAGGGCCGGAGGTAAAGAACCCCTTTTCTCCGGTTTCTTCAATTCTCGGAAAATTAGCTCCCAAATTTTCTCGTTCAAGGGAAAGGATCTCCGCTTCCTTTGATCCAATCCTGTAAACATAACGTCCTGCATGGAAAACTCTGGCTTAGGTTCTGCTATCCCCATAGTTTCCCTGACCGCCTTTACGAACTTGTCTACACTGTCTAGGAGTAGGCAGAATCGACCAGAATCTTCTTAAGATGACTGGGCGGAATAATGGGAATCCTCACTCTCCTTCGATCCCGCTGATGAATATGACTCCAGGGAATCATACTGCTCTGTTTAGAGCTCTCCCCTTGCTAAAGGGATTTTATGGACTCCTGTACTCCAGTCCTGATGATATCCCTTAAACTCGCAGTGAAGTCGGTAGTTTCCTCTGCCACCGTCTGCTGGATACAGGGGGGCATAATTTTTTTGGACATGAGTCCGGTAAGGGGCATCCACATAGGGCACATTCCCTGTGCTTTGCCTTGGTTGTACACTTCTTCCCCTAGAGGCAAACACATAAGGGGAGGGCTTATGACCATTGAATTCTAGATACTGGAATATGAGAGGGGATTTTCTCCGTCGATGCTGCCGACTTCCGCTTGGAAGAGCTTCTGCAGATGGACCGATCACTTTACTGGCCATGACCTACACCATCCTGGGCATACGGTTGTGTCCCTGGCTTCTGCGTGGCATGCGGACTTACAGGCTCCTCTGGAACCTGCTCCTCTGGAACCTGCTCCTCTGGAACCTGCTGCTGTTGCTCACTATCATTCCAAAGAATGGCCAGAAGCATGAGGTTGCCCACAGCTCATTAAATGTTCCCCTCCCGGTATCCGGATCAGCAGTATGATGCCGCTCCTTCCGCCCCGGCTACCACACCTCCACAGGTGAACAGGCATCCATCGCTGGTCTCCAATGGGGGCCGCATCTTGCCGGCGGCATGCGCAGAAGGGAGCTGCCCCGGTAATGCTTGCTGGCTCCGCCCTCCCGTCACCTGGTGCCCGGCCGACGCAGGATGAGCCAGGACACTTCCCTGGGACGCCGGAAGGGAGGAGAAACCCCAAGCCCCTGACCACGCCACACTCAGACCCCCACGCGCATGGTGCCCTCACCACGAAGACAGCAGCCGGGGTATACTTACCTTGTTGCCTGGCTACCCATGGAGAAGGTCATTCCTCCGGACCGCCGCTCCCTGCACACTGACATGAAGTCCAGCAAGGACCACCGTGGCGCTTCCAGGAGTCCAGACCGGTCGAGGTAGGACACCCCCTGCTTCCTGGGCCGACCGGTCTGGGATACTATTATTCCAAATGTCTGTAGTATCCCATCCCCTCAGGAACAGGAAACCAACTGATGCATGGGAGAGGTGCCACCCTTTTGTATCTGTAGGTTTCCTGTTCCTGAAGGGCGGATCCCCTCTCTCGTGGTGCTGTCATGGGGTCCGAATAAAACCACTGTTTGGCCGCATGGCATAGCTCGGAAGGGAAGGAGCGCCATTTGACTTTGAATGCAAAATTTGCTGGAACAATTGGCAGACACCATGTTGCATTTGGAGAGACTCTGATGTACCCAAAACCCCCACAAGTGACACCATTTTAGAAACTAGACCCCTCGGCGAACTCATCTAGATGTGTAGTGAGCACATTGAACCCTCAGGTGCCTCACAGAAATTTATAATGTTGAGCCATAAAAATTAAAAACAAACAATTTTCCCCACAAGTGTTTTTAGCACAAAATATTGCATTTTCAGAAGGGTAACAGGAGAAATTGCACCACATAATTTGTTATGCAATTTCTCCTGAATATGCCGATAGCCCATATGTGGGGAAATACTACTTTTGAGGCACAGTGCAAAGCTCAGAAGGGAAGAGGTGCCATATTGGAGTTCAGATTTTGCTGAAATGGTTTGAGGTTGCCATATCACATTAGCAGAGCGCCTGAAATGCCAGAACAACAGAAACCCCCCCATGTGTGAACTCATTTTACAAATTACACTCCCCAATGAATTCATCTAATAGTGCAGTGATCATATTGACACATGTGCCTCAGTTTTTCTACCACTTAGCGGTGAAGAAAGAATAAATTACATTTTTACTACTAAATTGTTGTTTTAGCCCCAAGTTCTTTATTTTTTTATTTACAACAAACTGAGGTCCATTTTGTCCTGAGTGTGCCCAAATCGAGAAATATTTTTCAGGCACAGTGCAAAGCTCAGAAGGCAAAGAGCGACAGATTTTACTGCTATGGTTTGCAGGTGGTATGACCCACTGGGAGACCCCATGAGGTTACAGAACAGCAGAAACTACACCTATCAATGAATTCATCTAGGGCTGCAGTGATTATATTGACACCATGAGTGTGCCACAGAATTTTATACCATTGGGCAGTGAAGACAATAACTACATTTTATCACCAAAATTTTGTTTTAGCCACAGATTTTACACTTTCACAAAAGTGGGTAAAAATGGCACAAAAATTTGTCCAAATTTTATTAAACGTGGCAATACCCCATATGTGGCTGTACAGTACTACTTAGCCATATGGAGAGACTCGGGAGGAACAGAGAGCTATTTGCCTCCTGGA
Organism: Dendrobates tinctorius; assembly: GCF_039654945.1. Classification (NCBI taxonomy): domain Eukaryota; kingdom Metazoa; phylum Chordata; class Amphibia; order Anura; family Dendrobatidae; genus Dendrobates; species Dendrobates tinctorius. Next base: position 13,495,762 of record NW_027361794.1, read on the forward strand.
GTGCAGATTTTCCTAGGACAGTTTGCAGACTCCAAATACGGAGCCCCTAATTGCTAGAAGAGCAGAATCCCCCCTCAAGTGACCCCATATGGGAAACTATACCCCTTGGGGAATTTATCTACAAGTGTAGTGACGATTTTGACTCCATGGGTATTTTCCAGATATAAACAGCAATGAATGTTGCCGAGTGAAAATTGCAAACTACCGCTGTAGTGACCAGTATGCTGTAGTGACCAGTACAGTGCAGTCACCAGTACGTTATGACCAGCCCTTGCTTCTGGAGACATGCACCCGTAAGTTAGGTGGGCTCTCATCACTACAGAAATGCCAAATGTGGACGCAATATGTGGTTTAGGTACACAGGCTCAGAAGAGGGGAGCATTTGGATTTGGGAGCGCAGAATTTGCTGAAATTCTTTTGGCAGGTGAGGCGCTATTTCACTTTTCCAGAGCCTTTGAGCTACTCGTAACGTGGAAGCCCCTTATATTTTCGTTAACAGATAACAGATCTGTGTGGGGACTTACTTTTTTGTGGACTGTGTGGAAGCTTTCATTGGGAAAATTTTACATAACATTTGGGATGACATTTATTTGGCGCTCTATGTTGAGAATTTACTTTGGGGTTTCCATCTAAATCTCCGAGTGACATGATTCTGATGAAACCCCCAAGGGATCCATTCACTATAATGAGGCAGCAGAGTTACTGTGGACTCCGTCTGGACTCTGTTCAGCGGTGTGCTTCTTTTCAGAAGTGCACAAAACTGTGGCCGACAGCGCTTTTAAGCAATCCTAAAAAGACGGACACTGTCGGATCACAGGTCAGACAGTGTCCACAATGCCTCCATCTGCATCATTATAGGGAATCTTCCACCAGAGGTTCCGTCTGAATAACGTATTTCAGACATTTACACGGAAATTCCCGTGCAAGAGCTCAGCGCAGTGAGCAGGATAAATGTGTGCCGAGGGAGGCAGAATCAAAAAAAATCAACAGCAGGTGAATAATTGGTATTATTTATTTCCATTATGTCCCTCTGGACAGCATCATGGAGGTAGTCCTTCCTTGACCTATAGCGGGACAGGATCACAGAGAGGCTAAAAGGCCCCTCCCATCTCCACCCTAAAGTGTTTTTCCTGTCCCTACAGGGGATGGTTGTATGAGAGGTTGCTCCAGGAGTGAAGATAGCCTGTGGACGTTTTACGGGGCTCAAGGGGATCGTGAGGCGCATCTAATCCTTCCCGTCAAGCAGCCCACGACTGACACTTCCCTGGGCAGGAGTCCCTCAGCCACAGAGACCAGCGAGTGGATGAGGCTCCTGGGTAGAGAGGCTTCCTCCCGCAGGGAGGCTCTCTGCTCCGATGCCGACTGGCAAGTCACCGCTACTTCCGGAAGTCACGTGGTGAAGAAGGCTGTCGCACTTCCGGTGATGTCAGAGCAGGACGCCGGGGCACAAGGTCGGAATGCGTTGCATGGTGGAATGCAGAATGCAGAATGAGACAGGCAACAGGATGGTTTCCTGGATCTCGTGGGGCACAGGAGAGGAAATCATTGGCAGTACTGCAGCATTCCTGATGGGACGCCGCTTCCCTCCATAGTGGGTTTTCGTCGTTACCAGCTCCCCTTGTTTTTCCAGCAGGTATGGAGCCAGCTCAGGTGAGTACATGGTGGAATGTTGTGTTGGTGGCCTAGGCATCTGGGCTGATGCTAGTCTCATGCCTTTGTGCCGAAGCTGGGCCTAGAGCCTCATGTGCTGAGGTGTTTTCACATTTACCCAGCTAGGCCTTGGACCCCTAGGCTATGGTAAGGCCATATGTCCAGTCTACATCTCATGATTTGACTTGTTAGTTGCATGTCTTGTCTGCACAGAGCCTTATGATTGAGCTTCAGAGTGACTTTTGTGAAGCATGTTTTCCATTGTTTTGGTTCAATAAACAAGCGTTTCATTTTTCTTTGCAACTTAACTTCTCCATCCATAGGAGGACCCATGGTTTTAATGCAGCAAATTGTCTCCATGAAAACTACCCTCCAGCTGCAGCTCAATAATTAGCTCCTTCGGGTGGAGTCAGTCTGACAATTGTGATGTACTATTCGGAGTGGAGGTTTATCCGGAACTCTGATGGATTGCTCTCTTTGATAGAACTGTGGGCCTGGTCTTGTTTGGCACCTTCAAGCATAGCCATAGTCTGTCTCATGGTGCCTCTGCGCATCCTATTGCATCATAGTGCCTCTGCGCATCCTATTGCATCATAGTGCCTCTGCGCATCCTATTGCATCATAGTGCCTCTGCGCATCCTATTGCATCATAGTGCCTCTGCGCATCCTATTGCATCATAGTGATACTGTGCATCATATTGCATCATAGCGATTCTGTGCATCCTATTGCATCATAGTGATTCTGTGCATCCTATTGCATCATAGTGCCTCTGTGCATGGTGTCGCTTCGTGGTGCATCATGATGCTTCTGTGCATCCTGTTGTATAATATTGCACCATAGTACCTCTGCGCATCGTATTGCATCATAGTGCTTCGGTGCCTCAGGGTATATCATTCGTGTCATAGTGCCTCAGTGCTTCATAGTACCTGGGGGGTTGTGGCTTTTTGCCTTTTTTCCTCTGGCTGTGGGCCTCTGGCTTAGTCCTTCTGCCCTGTGTTGTATCGTCGACTTACCACTTAACATTTTGTCTCGGGTGGCAACTCTGGTTATCGAGTCCTCATGTTTCTGGACCCAGATCCAGCTTCTGTTGCTTCATTCTTTGCAACCAGGCTTAGCCAAACAGCTAGAATTGGACTAGTAATTTAGCATTTATTCCGTTTGGAACAGAACTCTCAAGTGAGCTACTGTCTTGAGTGCTAAAGGCAAGTCTCTTTCATAGTTGACTTTAAAGTGAGACATACCGTATGTCTTTTGGATTCATCCTATAAAAGTACATACTACGATCCTGGGAGCAGAAAATCCCATGAGGTGGAAGGAAAGAATCCTTCCCGACTCCACAAATGGCAATCGGACTAGTTTCCTTGATCAACATCCGGTAGACAGATTATTGTCCCATAAGTCTGTTGTATTATATTACCAGGGATGGCATCACTGCCTTTTGTACCTTGTGGCGAATCAGCAGAACTATGTCATGGGTCAGAGGATCCCACACTCGCTGCTCTTACAGCAGTCACGGCTCCAAAGATAAAAGAATCTTTTATCCAGGACTATGGTTCCTCCCACCATGGCAGTCTGGATATATATATATATTTTTATATATATACCCTATATACTTGTGTATAAGCCGAGATTTTCAGCCCATTTTTTGGGCTGAAATCCACCCCCCCCCCCCCCTCGGCTTATATGCGAGTCATATACCGGGGGTGGGCGGGGGTGTCAGAGATCATACTTACCTCTCCTGGCACTTCTCTGCAGCTTCTGCTTCTTCCTCTGCCGTCCGCTTCCTGAATTCAGCGGTCACGTGGTACCGCTCATTAAACTCATGGATATCATGGATATGCGCATATTTAATGAGCGCTACCACGTGACCATCTGAATGCAGGAAGCAGACGGCAGAGGAGAAACAGGGGCTGCAGAGGTATGACGGGGGCAGAGTAATATTCACCTGTCCCCATTCCAAGCCCTGCACCGCTGTGTCTCCGGGTCCTCCTGCTTTGACGGCAGAGGGCGCGATGACGTAGTCAGTGTGCACCCTCTGCTGTTACTGCAGAGAGCCGGGAGACAGAGCAGTGGATGGCAATGGAACAGGGACAGGTAAATATCGCCGGTGCCGGGGGCTCAGGACACCGGCACCTGGCCCCCCAGCAACAGAGAGGTGAAAATGTCTTTTTAAATGCAGCAGCATATGGGGGGTATTTATGGGGCAGCATTAACCCTTGTGCAGCAGTAAATGAGGGGTATTTATGGAGCAGTATTAACCCTTGAGCAGCAGTAAATGAGGGGTATTTATGGAGCAGCATTAACCCTTGTGCAGCAACATATGGGGGGTATTTATGGGGCAGCATTAACCCTTGTGCAGCAGCATATGGGGGGTATTTATGGAGCAGTATTAACCCTTGAGCAGCAGTAAATGAGGGGTATTTATGGAGCAGCATTAACCCTTGTGCAGCAACATATGGGGGGTATTTATGGGGCAGCATTAACCCTTGTGCAGCAGCATATGGGGGGTATTTATGTAGCAGCATTAACCCTTGTGCAGCAACATATGGGGGGTATTTATGGGGCAGCATTAACCCTTGTGCAGCAGCATATGGGGGGTATTTATGGGGCAGCATTAACCCTTGTGCAGCAGCATATGGGGGGTATTTATGGAGCAGTATTAACCCTTGAGCAGCAGTAAATGAGGGGTATTTATGGAGCAGCATTAACCCTTGTGCAGCAACATATGGGGGGTATTTATGGGGCAGCATTAACCCTTGTGCAGCAGCATATGGGGGGTATTTATGGGGCAGCATTAACCCTTGTGCAGCAGCATATGGGGGGTATTTATGGGGCAGCATTAACCCTTGTGCAGCAGTAAATGAGGGGTATTTATGGAGCAGCATTAACCCTTGTGCAGAAACATATGGGGGTATTTATGGGGCAGCATTAGCCCTTGTGCAGCAGCATATGAGGGGTATTTATGGGGCAGCATTAACCCTTGTGCAGCAGCATATGAGGGGTATTTATGGGGCAGCATTAACCCTTGTGCAGCAGCATATGGGGGGTATTTATGGGGGCAGCATTAAGCCTTGTGCAGCAGCATATTATGGGGGTATTTAAGGAGCATCTTCTTTTGCCAGCATTAACCCTTGTGCAGCAGCATATGGGGGGAGGGTTATCTATGGAGCATCTTTTTGGACCACCATTCAACCCTAGGCTTATACGCGAGTCAATAAGTTTTCCCAGTTTTTTGTGGCAAAAATGGGGGGGGGGGTCGGCTTATACACGAGTATATACTGTGTGCGCGCGCATATATATATATATATATATATATATATATATATATATATATATATATATATATATATATATATATAAATAAAAGACTTGTACAGCTATGGCAAAAATTAAGAGGCCAGAGACCACTGCACAGTTTTATAAAAATCAGCTTCTCTACATGTCTGACAGCCATTCCATTCCAGTGTCAGTTGAATTCTACTTAATGTGCTTCTGATTAGGTGATCACCTCAACCAAATCTTATTTAACGAAGGCAAGTATAAAAAATACTGCTGTGGTGTACACAGTCCTCTTGCAATAAGACATCCTGGATGGCAAAACAAGTGCTAGTAATATCCCAAAAGTAATAGGAATGAAAAAGATTTTGTTTAAACTCCTTTGGCATGTTTAAAACTTAAGTCTTGAGTGAGAAAAAGAAGGGCTCAATTCTGGCTTTGCTAGAAGAGGGATACAGTGAGCGTCATGTTGCATCCATCCTCAAAGTTTCTAAGACAGCAGTCCATTACAAGGTCAAGCAGCAGACATTGGGACAACAAAGCTACAGACCAGCAGAGGACGAAAATGACTCTTCACTGACCGGGATGACAGTCATCTTATTTGAGTGTCACTCAGAAACAGCAGGATAACATCAAGTGACCTACAAAAAGAATGGCAAATGGCAGATGGGGTGAAGTGCACGCCAAGAACAGTTCACAACAGGCTCCTAGAGGCAGGGCTCAAGTCACGTAAAGCTAGAAAAAGGCTTTCATCAATGAGAAGCAATGAAGAGCCAGGTTGAAGTTTGTCAAAACGATAAAGATTGGACCATAGAGGACTGGCGTAAAGTAATCTTCTCTGATGAGCCTAATTTTCAGCTTTTCCCAACACCTGGTCATCTAATGGTTAGACAGAGACCTGGAGAGGCGTACAAGCCAGTGTCCTGCACCAACTGTGAAATTTGGTGGAGGATCGGTGATAATCTGGGGATGCTTCAGCAAGCCTGGAATTGGGTAGGTTAATCTTTGTGAAGGACGGATGAATCAAGCCGCATACAAGGTTATCCTGGAAACACAGTTGATTCCTTCTGCTCAGGCAATGTTTTCCGACTCTGAGGATGGTTTTTTCCAGCAGGACAATGCGCCATACACACAGCTAGGTCAATGTGTGGATGAAGGACCACCATATCAAATCCCTGTCATGGCCAGCCCAATCTCCAGACATGAATCCCATTGAAAACCTCTGGAATGTAATCAAGAGGAAGATGGATAGTCACAAGCCATCAAACAAGGAAGAACTGCATACATTTTTGTACAAGGAGCGGTATAAGGTCACCCAAAAGCAGTGTGAAAGACTGGTGGAAAGCATGCCAAGAAGCATGAAAGCTGTAATTAAAAATTATGGTTATTCCACAAAATATTGATTTCTGAACTCTTCCTGAGTTAAAACATTAGTATTGTTGTTTCTAAATGATTATGAACTTGTTTCCTTAGCATTACTTGAGGTTTGCAAACACTGCATGTTTTTGTTACTTTGACCATTTCTCATTGTCTGAAAATAAATACAAATTTTGTTGCTTGGAAATTCGGAGACATGTTGTCAGTAGTTTGTAGAATAAAAGACTAACTTACATTTTACTCAAAAATAAACCTATAAAGAGAAAAAAAATCAGACAAATTTTGCAGCAGTCTCAATTTTTGCCACAGCTGTATATAATGTCTGGACTAATAACTCATACAGAGGCAGTTTCAAATAATCTCTCATCAGGGGATTTGTACCAGCAAACACTCCCCCCCACTTACGTTGATCGGTTCCAGAGTCCAGACTCAATGTGTCTAACATCCGTAAGACAGTAGTGATGATCCACATTTCCCTTTCAGCACTTCTAATAAGAAGCACGCCGTTGGTAATGGCAGGAGATATTACCTGCCAGAAGGCGTATTTCCTTAGTTTCAATAATATCCAACCCTTACTTGGGGTTTAGACATCTAAGGATTCAGAATAGACGTGATCTCCTGGATGAGTAATGTACGTGCATCCCAATGCTCTGCCCATTATCCATGTACTATCTGTTATTGGCTTGATCTTCCAGCAGTCCAGGGTCTCTGTCCTGCAGGTCTCCTTGTAGTATGGTGAGCTGGTCTCTATCCAAGGTTTAGTCTGAGCCCAGACGGACGGATGAAGGAAAAGTCCTGTGTTATAAGCACATGCAGTCGATTACTGGTCTGTACAGTCCTCATTGTATTGTGGCTGTGGTTATCACCATACTTTTGCTGGGCAATAAGGTTTTTTTAGGCCTACTCTGGGGCTGCGGTGTTTATACGTATCTATCACAATAACTGTAATTCACTGCGGTTCATTATTGTTATTGGGGTACAACGGGTGTGTTTTACCCTTTCTGCTGCATATCTGTTTACCACATTCATACTGAAATTGGCCAGTATAGACGTATATCAGACACGCACTACGGAGATTATCTTTGTGGATTTCTTTAAATATCTATATTTCTTTTGATTTTGTCAGAGAATTTCTACATCTAGGCTGGTCCTTGCCTGGGACTTTGGTCCTTGAGCTTCTGTACCCACCATGAGACCTTTACTTTGGTATTCTCTATGGTGCTGTTGTGAGGAGACTGCAAGCACGTAGGATGCAGTAACAGACTGTACACAAACCAAGAGTGAAAGGGGTTTATTATAAGGAGGGAGAAAACGGAGGGATAATATTCCCTAATATAGCAAAAGGCTAATGGGGATAACTTAAGGAACAGGGACAAGCCAACAATACAATAAAATATAACTTATCACTCAGGCGCCAGACACGGTTGAACTTCTGTCAGTGGCTGGTGCTGCCTAGATTGCGCCGCAGTGGGGGGTCTGTCACAATCCTGAGGTAAATGATGTAGTATCTTTTGACGTTGGCGGTGTCCTCCAGTTGTCTTAACGATGGCGGCGAATCCTTGGGATCCTGATGCGGGTCTTGAAGTGTTGAAGGAGGGATACATCCTTATCCTCAGCGGTGAGTGTCCCAACACTACAGAGATTTGCAGCACTGTCCAAACACAGTTTACAATGGTCAGCCCGGTTCACTGTGCCGAATCGACACACGCCTAAGTCCCGTTCACAGACCTTGTCTCACGGTCAATACTGTCAGCGGGGATGGCTGTGGCAGTGGTCTCAGCGAGGGCAGGGATGTCGGCTGGGACAGCGGTGTCTCAGTCGATGGTCTCCTGTCAAATCACTCTGGTGTCCCAGGCTCTGCTCTGCCCAGACGCCTCTCAGCTGATTTTACCTCACAGGCGTCCTGCGTGCCCGAAGTTCCCGCCCAAACTGTCTGGTCACTCACGCGCTGCAGCTCTGTCCGCTTAGCCATGCCCCCTTTTCTCAAACACAGAATATAGTCTGGAGTCTCAAGCTTTCTACCCCGCAATATAGGTGACAGCCCCACGGTCTGGACCCTTCACGGACGAGACATGACTAATTAGTTGCTTCCTCTTACACTGTCCTGGGGGACATAATGGAAAAAGGGAATTATACTTACTGATAATTCTGCTTCCAGGAAGTCCTTCAGGACAGCACCCTTATTTCCCTCCCTTATGTTTGTCTTTAGGCTTACACAGGTTGATCTTCCAGCAGATCGCCATGGATCGAGCCTGAGATGAAGCTGTTAAAAGGTCTTATATATGCATTTGTAAGGGCGCGTTTAGACCATTTCCATCCATCCTTCTGTGGTACTTTGAAAAAACGCTGGAGGGTGGAGGGGCCTTTTAACCTCTCTGTGATCCTGTCCCGCTATAGGTCAAGAAAGGACTACCCTCCATGGTGCTGTCCTGAGGGACTACCTGGAAACAGAATTACTGGTAAGTATAAATCCCTTTTTTTTTTTTTCTTTTTAACGCCGTTCATCTTGTGGTATGACTTTATTCTTCGGGTCGGTGTGATTACATCGATACCAGATTTACAGCGGGTTTTTATGTTTGGCAGCTGTCACACACTAAAAGACGTTTTCTATTGCAAAAAAATAGTTTTGGCATCACCACATTTTGAGAGCTATAATTTTTCCATATTTTGGCCGACAGATTCATGCGAGGTCTTGTTTTTTGTGTAACTAGTTGACGTTTTTATTGGTACCATCTTTGGGCACGTAACATTTTTTAATCGCTTTCTATTCCGATTTTTGGGACGCAGAATGAACAAAAACCAGCAATTCATTAATTTATTTTGGTGGGTGCATTTACACCGTTCCGTGTGTAGTAAAATTGATAAAGCGGTTTTATTCTTCGGGTCAGCGATACCTCATTTATATCATTTTTTATGTTCTGGCGGTTTTTGACAATAAAAATTATTTTATAGAAAAAATAATTATTTTTGCATCACTTTATTCTACGAGCTATAACTTCTCTATTTTTCCACTGATGGATCTGTATGGCGGCTTGTTTTTTGTGGGACAATGATCACCTGCATTCAAAAGATGACAGCGATTATGGGCTGCGCCCAAAGCGCTGCCGGTTACTAACCGTGTGGATCAAAAACCTGGAGCTGGCCATGACAGGGACTTTCCCACCGACCTCCACCCGCAGAGCCACACTCCACATAGAGAATAATGGAGCCTCCGGCACCGACCTCCACCCGCAGAGCCACACTCCACATAGAGAATAATGGAGCCTCCGGCACTGACCTCCACCCGCAGAGCCGCACTCCACATAGAGAATAATGGAGCCTCCAGCACCGACCTCCACCCGCAGAGCCGCACTCCACATAGAGAATAATGGGGCCTCCAGCACTTACCTCCACCCGCAGAGCCACACTCCACATAGAGAATAATGGAGCCTCCAGCACTGACCTCCACCCGCAGAGCCTCACTCCACATAGAGAATAATGGAGCCTCCAGCACCTACCTCCACCCGCAGAGCCGCACTCCACATAGAGAATAATGGGGCCTCCACCACCGACCTCCACCCGCAGAGCCAGACTCCACATAGAGAATAATGGAGTCTCCAGCACCGACCTCCACCCGCAGAGCCGCACTCCACATAGAGAATAATGGAGCCTCCAGCACCGACCTCCACCCGCAGAGCCACACTCCACATAGAGAATAATGGAGCCTCCAGCACCGACCTCCACCCGCAGAGCCGCACTCCACATAGAGAATAATGGAGCCTCCAGCACCGACCTCCACCCGCAGAGCCGCACTCCACATAGAGAATAATGGAGCCTCCAGCACCGACCTCCACCCGCAGAGCCGCACTCCACATAGAGAATAATGGAGCCTCCAGCACCGACCTCCACCCGCAGAGCCGCACTCCACATAGAGAATAATGGAGCCTCCAGCACTGACCTCCACCCGCAGAGCCTCACTCCACATAGAGAATAATGGAGCCTCCAGCACCTACCTCCACCCGCAGAGCCGCACTCCACATAGAGAATAATGGAACCTCCGACACCTACCTGCACCCACAGAGCCGCACTCCACATAGAGAATAATGGGGCCTCCACCACCGACCTCCACCCACACTCCACATAGAGAATAATGGAGCATCCAGCACCGACCTCCACCCGCAGAGCCGCACTCCACATAGAGAATAATGGAGCCTCCGGCACCGACCTCCACCCGCAGAGCCAGACTCCACATAGAGAATAATGGGGCCTCCACCACCGACCTCCACATAGAGAATAATGGAGCCTCCAGCACCGACCTCCACCCGCAGAGCCGCACTCCACATAGAGAATAATGGAGCCTCCAGCACCGACCTCCACCCGCAGAGCCGCACTCCACATAGAGAATAATGGAGCCTCCAGCACCGACCTCCACCCGCAGAGCCACACTCCACATAGAGAATAATGGGGCCTCCAGCACCGACCTCCACCCGCAGAGCCGCACTCCACATAGAGAATAATGGAGCCTCCGGCACCGACCTCCACCCGCAGAGCCGCACTCCACATAGAGAATAATGGAGCCTCCGGCACCGACCTCCACCCGCAGAGCCGCACTCCACATAGAGAATAATGGAGCCTCCAGCACCAACCTCCATCCACAGAGCCGCACTCCACATAGAGAATAATGGAGCCTCCAGCACCGACCTCCACCCGCAGAGCCGCACTCCACATAGAGAATAATGGAGCCTCCAGCACCGACATCCACCCGCAGAGCCGCACTCCACATAGAGAATAATGGAGCCTCCAGCACCGACCTCCACCCGCAGAGCCGCACTCCACATAGAGAATAATGGAGCCTCCAGCACCGACCTCCACCCGCAGAGCCGCACTCCACATAGAGAATAATGGAGCCTCCAGCACCGACCTCCACCCGCAGAGCCGCACTCCACATAGAGAATAATGGAGCCTCCAGCAACGACCTCCACCCGCAGAGCCGCACTCCACATAGAGAATAATGGAGCCTCCAGCACCGACCTCCACCCGCAGAGCCGCACTCCACATAGAGAATAATGGAGCCTCCAGCACCGACCTCCACCCGCAGAGCCGCACTCCACATAGAGAATAATGGAGCCTCCAGCACCGACCTCCACCCGCAGAGCCGCACTCCACATAGAGAATAATGGAGCCTCCAGCACCGACCTCCACCCGCAGAGCCGCACTCCACATAGAGAATAATGGAGCCTCCAGCAACGACCTCCACCCGCAGAGCCGCACTCCACATAGAGAATAATGGAGCCTCCGGCACCGACCTCCACCCGCAGAGCCGCACTCAACATAGAGAATAATGGAGCCTCCGGCACCGACCTCCACCCACAGAGCCGCACTCAACATAGAGAATAATGGAGCCTCCGGCACCGACCTCCACCCGCAGAGCCGCACTCAACATAGAGAATAATGGAGCCTCCAGCACCGACCTCCACCCGCAGAGCCGCACTCCACATAGAGAATAATGGAGCCTCCAGCAACGACCTCCACCCGCAGAGCCGCACTCCACATAGAGAATAATGGAGCCTCCAGCACCGACCTCCACCCGCAGAGCCGCACTCCACATAGAGAATAATGGAGCCTCCAGCAACGACCTCCACCCGCAGAGCCGCACTCCACATAGAGAATAATGGAGCCTCCAGCACCGACCTCCACCCGCAGAGCCGCACTCAACATAGAGAATAATGGAGCCTCCAGCAACGACCTCCACCCGCAGAGCCGCACTCCACATAGAGAATAATGGAGCCTCCAGCACCGACCTCCACCCGCAGAGCCGCACTCCACATAGAGAATAATGGAGCCTCCAGCACCGACCTCCACCCGCACTCCACATAGAGAATAATGGAGCCTCCAGCACCGACCTCCACTCTCAGAGCCGCACTCCACATAGAGAATAATGGAGCCTCCGGCACCGACCTCCACCCGCACTCCACATACAGAATAATGGAGCCTCCAGCACTGACCTCCACCCGCAGAGCCGCACTCCACATAGAGAATAATGGAGCCTCCAGCACCGACCTCCACCCGCAGAGCCACACTCCACATAGAGAATAATGGAGCCTCCAGCAACGACCTCCACCCGCAGAGCCGCACTCCACATAGAGAATAATGGAGCCTCCGGCACCGACCTCCACCCGCAGAGCCACACTCCACATAGAGAATAATGGGGCCTCCAGCACCGACCTCCACCCGCAGAGCCGCACTCCACATAGAGAATAATGGAGCCTCCAGCACCGACCTCCACCCGCAGAGCCACACTCCACATAGAGAATAATGGAGCCTCCAGCAACGACCTCCACCCGCAGAGCCGCACTCCACATAGAGAATAATGGAGCCTCCGGCACCGACCTCCACCCGCAGAGCCGTACTCCACATAGAGAATAATGGAGCCTCCGGCACCGACCTCCACCCGCACTCCACATAGAGAATAATGGAGCCTCCGGCACCGACCTCCACCCGCAGAGCCGCACTCCACATAGAGAATAATGGAGCCTCCGGCACCTTCCTCCACCCGCAGAGCCGCACTCCACATAGAGAATAAAGGAGCCTCCAGCACCGACCTCCAGAAGGGACACCTGTGGATATTGGGGTCTTTACCTGCTACAGTCCTGGTGTGGAGCCTCCACTTGCAGAGCCACACTGGCGCACTCCAGTTGAGCGTAGGGTAAATGCTAGACTGTATGGGCTCCTTCCAAGTGTGATGTCATTTCCGGGGAGGTGTCATACTGGGAGGGGGCGTGTTCTGACAGCAAAGGCAGGAGGAGATGACGGCAGTACACATTTATCTGGGCTGTCGGAAAGAGCCCAAACAGTCTAGCATCTTCACAAGTGAGCCGGCTAGACTGTATGGGCTGCAGTTAGGACCTGGAAGGAGCCCATACAGTCTAGGCTCAACCGAAGAAGAAGCCACGGGGAAGAGAGGAGCTGCCGGCTGGAGGGGCCTGGGAGGAGATGACGTCACCGGAAGGGGCGGGGCCTCAGTCCTCTGCCGGCTGCCAGTTTGCACTTGAAGCTGAGTTGTGTAGTGGGAGTGTCAGTCTCTGGGAGCTGCAGCCGCTCATTGGCTGTGCAGCTCCGTGCTTTCATAGGCTGCTTGGCTGCAATTGGCCTGACGCTGATTGGTGCACCAGGGCAAGGAATGTGTGCACAGGACCTGTGATGAGGTCACAGGAGGGGCGGAGTCAGGGGTCACATGATCAGTGGCCTCAATGTATGTAGGACTCTGCTGTGCTGGTTGTCATGGTGCTGTGGATGTAGCAGAGCCGTGTGTGTACGAGGTGTACAAAACAGAGTCGTGTGTACGAGGTGTACGGAGCGGAGCCGCGTGTGTATGAGGTGTACGGAGCTGAGCCGTGTGTGTTCGGGGTGTACGGAGCGGAGCTGTGTGTGTACGAGGTGTATGGCGCTGAGCCGTGTGTGTACGAGGTGTACGGAGCGGAGCAGTGTGTGTACGGGGTGTACGGAGTGGAGCCGTGTGTGTACGAGGTGTACGGAGCGGAGCCGTGTGTGTACAAGGTGTACGGGGTGTACGGAGCGGAGCCGTGTGTGTACGGGGTGTACGGAGCGGAGCCGTGTGTGTACGAGGTGTATGGCGCTGAGCCGTGTGTGTACGAGGTGTACGGAGCGGAGCAGTGTGTGTACGGGGTGTACGGAGCGGAGCCGTGTGTGTACGAGGTGTACGGAGCTGAGCCGTGTGTGTACGAGGTGTACGGAGCTGAGCCGTGTGTGTACGAGGTGTACGGAGCAGAGCAGTGTGTGTACGGGGTGTACGGAGCGGAGCCGTGTGTACGAGGTGTACGGAGCTGAGCCGTGTGTGTACGAGGTGTATGGCGCTGAGCCGTGTGTGTACGAGGTGTACGGAGCGGAGCAGTGTGTGTACGGGGTGTACGGAGTGGAGCCGTGTGTACGAGGTGTACGGAGCTGAGCCGTGTGTGTACGAGGTGTACGGAGCGGAGACGTGTGTGTACGAGGTGTACGGAGCTGAGCCGTGTGTGTACGAGGTGTACGGAGCTGAGCCGTGTGTGTACGAGGTGTACGGAGCTGAGCCGTGTGTGTACGAGGTGTACGGAGCTGAGCCGTGTGTGTACGAGGTGTACGGAGCTGAGCCGTGTGTGTACGAGGTGTACGGAGCTGAGCCGTGTGTGTACGAGGTGTACGGAGCGGAGCCGTATGTGTACGAGGTGTATGGCGCTGAGCCGTGTGTGTACGAGGTGTATGGCGCTGAGCCGTGTGTACGAGGTGTACGGAGCGGAGCAGTGTGTGTACGGGGTGTACGGAGCGGAGCCGTGTGTGTACAAGGTGTACGGGGTGTACGGAGCGGAGCCGTGTGTGTACAAGGTGTACGGGGTGTACGGAGCGGAGCCGTGTGTGTACGAGGTGTATGGCGCTGAGCCGTGTGTGTACGAGGTGTACGGAGCGGAGCAGTGTGTGTACGGGGTGTACGGAGCGGAGCCGTGTGTGTACGAGGTGTACGGAGCTGAGCCGTGTGTGTACGAGGTGTACGGAGCTGAGCCGTGTGTGTATGAGGTGTACGGAGCTGAGCCGTGTGTGTACGAGGTGTACGGAGCAGAGCAGTGTGTGTACGGGGTGTACGGAGCGGAGCCGTGTGTACGAGGTGTACGGAGCTGAGCCGTGTGTGTACGAGGTGTATGGCGCTGAGCCGTGTGTGTACGAGGTGTACGGAGCGGAGCAGTGTGTGTACGGGGTGTACGGAGCGGAGCCATGTGTACGAGGTGTACGGAGCTGAGCCGTGTGTGTACGAGGTGTACGGAGCTGAGCCGTGTGTGTACGAGGTGTACGGAGCGGAGCCGTGTGTGTACGAGGTGTACGGAGCTGAGCCGTGTGTGTACGAGGTGTACGGAGCGGAGCCGTGTGTGTACGAGGTGTACGGAGCGGAGCCGTGTGTGTACGAGGTGTATGGCGCTGAGCCGTGTGTTTACGAGGTGTATGGCGCTGAGCCGCGTGTGTACGAGGTGTACGGAGCTGAGCCGTGTGTGTACGAGGAGTATGGCGCTGAGCTGCGTGTGTACGAGGTGTACGGAGCGGAGCCGTGTGTACATGAACCCTCTGTCAGTTGCAAAACTGTGCTATCTATTCTGCGCTAATCTGCACGGAATAATTGCCCTATTCAGGGGGGGGAGGGTAAGACGGCAAGGACTGGAACGATGCCTTTCTGCTCCTCTTCCCTCCTGTTGCCGCTGGAGCGTCATCTCTTCTGATCTTCTGCAGTCTTCCATCTGGTCCCGGCTCATCAGGGGCCGCGCTGTGCATCCTCCGATCACCATGACAATGGGGGCATGACATCATGAGCGGATGGCAAAGCTGGAAGGAGTAAAGAATAGCTCAGGATGTACAACCTGTAGCTCTACAGCACTTGTGGAACTACAACTATCAGCATATCATGTGACCCAACATGCTGCTGTAGTTGTAGATCTGCTTTCCAAATCTTCTGGAGCCCCCATGTGTTGCCTGTGCAGCCCACAACACCCTGCAAATACCCCACACGCCATACACTTCTTAACGACTTCCCCGTTGCAGGTGCGCTTTTGAAGCCATGGTCTCCACCTAGCATGGGCACAGATGAGAAGAAAAAGTTGCCTGGAGACACTCGTCCTGTCACAGGTTGTATGAGCCCCCCCACCCCCCGTATATAATGAAGGGTACAGGAGCCCATCCCCCCAGCATGTAGCACAAGCACAGCAGACCCCAGTATACAGTATAGGTACAGTAGAATAACAAGTAAAGGGGAGAAGCCAGCGCTGCTTGTGGTCAGAACGCAATACATAAAGTGCATATGCACATATTGATTTCTAACTGTATTTCAAAATGAGACATTTAGCAAAAAATTGATCAATCCTTTGAGCCACCCCGCCGCGCCAAGGCATTCTCATATGTCCTACTCTATCTTTTTTATATTCGCTGTGCCATTGAGGCCTCCTAAATGTATTAAAAGCAAGACCATATTAAATGCAAACTGTATCTGAAGCATTTCTGAATCACTCCCATGAAGCCAGAAAGGTGAGCGCAGATGAAGGCCAACCAGGTCCAGACAGACATTTCAGGTTTAACCTCCACACTCTCCTGACCAGCAATCACAGATGAAGGGTGATACAGGCCCAGACACAGGTGCACAAGTGTCTCATTTTGAAATACAGTTAGAAATTAATATGTGCATATGCAGTTTATGTATTGCGTTCTGACCACAAGCAGCGCTGACTTCTCCCCTTTTTTACTTTACAGTAGAATAACAGTATACAGCAGACCCCAGTGTACCGTATATAGCCTAGGTCAGGGATGCTCACATATACTGCATATAGCTCAGGACGGGGATGCCTATCCTATACAGTATACAGCTCTGGTGACAGTATATACAGGCTCGGTCTGGCCTGGCGGGGCACCAGGAAATCCCCCGGTAGGCACTCCCCTTGGCTGTGGGAAGGAGCCAGCCAGAGGAGAAGAAAAAAAAAAACAACGGCGCGGGCCCTTTAAAAGAGCAGGGAGGTGCGCACACAGCGTTCATTACCTGAACCGCTGCAGCACGCTTCCCGATTGATAGCGGCATGTGTGCGCCCGGCGTATGACGTCAGTTTCATGTGACGGGCGCACACATCCACCGCTGACCTCTGCTATGTCGGTGGCCATTTTGCAATGAGTGCGCCGGCCGCCGACCTGCAGAGGAGGAGGAGGACGCCAGTGCCACTGCTGGGAGCAGGCAGGTAAGAGTGAAAGATTTTTTTTTTCTTCTCTCTCTCTCCGGAGTGAGGGGGGCCCTGGAAGGATGCACATAATGGGGGGGGCCTGGAAGGATACACATAACGGGGGGCTGCATGGATGCAAATAACGGGGGGGCCTGGAAGGATGCACATAAGGGGGGGTGTGCGTGGATGCAAATAACGAAGGGGGAGCCCTGGAAGGATGCACATAACGGGGGGGGGCTGGAACGATGCACATATCGGGGGGGGCCCTGGATGGATGCCCATAACGGGGGGGACCTGGAGGGATGCACATAATGGGGTGGGCCCTGGAAGGATGCACATAACGGGGGGGTCCTGCATGGATGCAAATAACGAGGGGGGGCCCTGGAATGATGCACATAACAGGGAGGGCCTGGAAGGATGCACATAACGGGGGGGCCCGGAAGGATGCACATAATGGGGGGGCCTAGATGGATGCACATAACGGGGGGGCCTGGATGGATGCACATAACGGGGGGCCCTGGATGGATGCACATAACGGGGGGGCCCTGGAATGATGCACATAACAGGGGGGGGGCCTGGATGGATGCACATAACGGGGGGGCCTGGATGGATGCACATAACGGGGGGGCCTGGATGGATGCACATAACGAGGGGGGCCTGGATGGATGCACATACAGGGGATGGGGGGTGGATGGATGCACATACCGGGGGGGGCCTGGTTGGATGAACATACAGGAGATGGGGGGCTGGATGGATGGAGGGCGGCTGGAAGGATGCACATACAGGGGATGGAGGGGGGCTGGAAAGATGCACATACAGGGGATGGGGGGCCCTGGAAGGACGCACATACGGGATGGGGGGCCCTGGATGGATGCACATACAGGGGATGGGGGCCCTGGAAGGATGCACATACAGGGGATGGAGGGCGGCTGGAAGGATGCACATACAGGGGATGGGGGGGCCCTGGAAGGATGCGCATACAGGGGATGGTGGGCCCTGGAGGGATGCACATACAGGGGATGGAGGGGGGCTGGAAGGATGCACATACAGGAGATGGGGGGCCCTGGAAGGATGCACATACAGGGGATGGGGGGCCCTGGAAGGATGCACATACAGGGTATGGAGGGGGGCTGGAGGGATGCACATACAGGGGATGGAGGGGGGCTGGAAGGATGCACATACAGGGGATGGGGGGCCCTGGAAGGATGCACATACAGGGGATGGAGGGGGGCTGGAAGGATGCACATACAGGAGATGGGGGGCCCTGGAAGGATGCACATACAGGGGATGGGGGGCCCTGGAAGGATGCACATACAGGGGATGGAGGGGGGCTGGAGGGATGCACATACAGGGGATGGAGGGGGGCTGGAAGGATGCACATACAGGGGATGGGGGGCCCTGGAAGGATGCACATACAGGGGATGGAGGGGGGCTGGAAGGATGCACATACAGGAGATGGGGGGCCCTGGAAGGATGCACATACAGGGGATGGGGGGCCCTGGAAGGATGCACATACAGGGGATCAGGGGCCCTGGAAGGATGCACATACAGGGGATGGGGGGCGGCTGGAAGGATGCACATACAGGGGATGGGGGGCCCTGGAAGGATGCGCATACAGGGGATGGTGGGGGCTGGAAGGATGCACATACAGGGAATGGGGGGCCCTGGCTGGATGCACATACAGGGGATGGGGGGCCCTGGAAGGATGCACACACAGGGGATGGGGGCCCTGGAAGGATGCACATACAGGGGATGGGGGGCCCTGGATGGATGCACATACAGGGGATGGAGGGCGGCTGGAAGGATGCACATACAGGGGATGGAGGGGGGCTGGAAGGATGCACATACAGGGGATGGAGGGGGGCTGGAAGGATGCACATATAGGGGATGGAGGGGAGCTGTAAGGATGCACATACAGGGGATGGGGGGCCCTGGATGGATGCACATACAGGGGATGGAGGGGGGCTGGAAGGATGCACATACAGGGGATGGAGGGGGGCTGGAAGGATGCACATACAGGGGATGGAGGGGGGCTGTAAGGATGCACATACAGGGGATGGGGGGCCCTGGAAGGATGCACATACAGGGGATGGGGGGCCCTGGAAGGATGCACATACAGGGGATGGAGGGCGGCTGGAAGGATGCATATACAGGGGATGGGGGCCCTGGAAGGATGCGCATACAGGGGATGGTGGGGGCTGGAAGGATGCACATACAGGGAATGGGGGGCCCTGGCTGGATGCACATACAGGGGATGGGGGGCCCTGGAAGGATGCACACACGGGATGGGGGCCCTGGAAGGATGCACATACAGGGGATGGGGGGCACTGGATGGATGCGCATACAGGGGATGGAGGGCAGCTGGAAGGATGCACATACAGGGGATGGAGGGGGGCTGGAAGGATGCACATACAGGGGATGGGGGGCCCTGGAAGGATGCACATACAGGGGATGGGGGGCCCTGGAAGGATGCACATACAGGGGATCGGGGGCCCTGGAAGGATGCACATACAGGGGATGGGGGGCCCTGGATGGATGCACATACAGGGGATGGAGGGCGGCTGGAAGGATGCACATACAGGGGATGGAGGGGGGCTGGAAGGATGCACATACAGGGGATGGGGGGCCCTGGAAGGATGCACATACAGGGAAGGGGGGAGCCCTGGATGGATGCACATACAGGGGGGCCAGAATGGATGAATGTACGGGGGAGGTCAGGATGGATACACGTACGGGAGGGAGCTAGGATGGTTACACATGGGGGCCAGGGGCAGGACAAGGGGCCAGGATAGATACACACATGAGGAGGAGGGGCAGGACAAGGGGCCTGGATGGATACCCATTCGGGGGGGGCAGGAAGGATACATGTGGGGGGCCCAGATGGATACATATGTACAGACCAAAAGTTTGGACACACCTTCTCATTCAAAGAGTTTTCTTTATTTTCATGACTATGAAAATTGTAGATTCACTCTGAAGACATCAAAACTATGAACTAACACATGTGGAATTATATAATTAACAAAAAAGTGTGAACCAACTGAAAATACTGGATGTCTTATATTCTAGGTTCTTCAAAGTAGCCACCTTTTGCTTTGATTACTGCTTTTCACACTCTTGGCATTTTCTTGATGAGCTTCAAGAGGTAGTCACCGGAAATGGTCTTCCAACAGTCTTGAAGGAGTTCCCAGAGATGCTTAGCACTTGTTGGCCCTTTTGCCTTCACTCTGCGGTCCAGCTCACCCCAAACCATCTCGATTGGGTTCAGGTCTGGTGACTGTGGAGGCCAGGTCATCTGGTGTAGCACCCCATCACTCTCCTTATTGGTCAAATAGCCCTTACACAGCCTGGAGGTGTGTTTGGGGTCATTGTCCTGTTGAAAAATAAATGATGGTCCAACTAAACGCAAACCGGATGGAATAGCATGCCGCTGCAAGATGCTGGTTCAGTATGCCTTCAATTTTGAAAAAATCCCCAACAGTGTCACCAGCAAAGCACCCCCGCACCATCACACCTCCTCCTCCATGCTTCACGGTGGGAACAAGGCATGTAGAATCCATCCGTTCACCTTTTCTGCGTCACACAAAGACACCATGGTTGGAACCAAAGATCTCAAATTTGGACTCATCAGACCAAAGCACAGATTTCCACTGGTCTAATGTCCATTCCTTGCGTTCTTTAGCCCAAACAAGTCTCTTCTGCTTGTTGCCTTTCCTTGGCAGTGGTTTCCTAGCAGCTATTTTACCATGAAGGCCTGCTGCACAAAGTCTCCTCTTAACAGTTGTTGTAGAGATGTGTCTGCTGCTAGAACTCTGTGTGGCATTGACCTGGTCTGAGCTGCTGTTAACCTGCGATTTCTGAGGCTGGTGACTCGGATGAACTTATCCTCCGCAGCAGAGGTGACTCTTGGTCTTCCTTTCCTGGGGCGGTCCTCATGTGAGCCAGTTTCTTTGTAGCGCTTGATGGTTTTTGCCACTGCACTTCGGGACGCTTTCAAAGTTTTCCCAATTTTTCAGACTGACTGATTTCTTAAAGTAAGGATGGTCACTCGTTTTTCTTTACTCAGCTGCTTTTTTCTTGCCATAATACAAATTCTAACAGTCTATTCAGTAGGATTATCAGCTGTGTATCCACCAGACTTCTGCACAACACAACTGATGGTCCCAACCCCATTTATAAGGCAAGAAATCCCACTTATTAAACCTGACAGGGCACACCTGTGAAAACCATTTCCAGTGACTACCTCTTGAAGCTCATCAAGAGAATGCCAAGAGTGTGCAAAGCAGAAATCAAAGCAAAAGGTGGCTACTCTGAAGTACCTAGAATATAAGACATATTTTCAATTGTTTCACACATTTTTGTTAATTATATAATTCCACATGTGTTAATTCATAGTTTTGATGCCTTCAGAGTGAATCTACAATTTTCATAGTCATGAAAATAAAGAAAACTCTTTGAATGAAAAGAAGTGCATTGAGCAGCAAGGTGGTGTGCTGTTGAAAGGGGAAAAAAAAACAAAACTCTTTTAAATCTTCTTCCTGAGCGAGTGTGAACGAGCTGAGTGTGACCTGAGCGTAAGTGCGAACTGTGGTAAGTGTGTGACTTGAAATTCAGTGAAGAGGTATTTGGAAAACCTATAACAAATACCTGTGTGAGTTGCTGAATTGTAGGTTGCTGAGTGCTTTCTACCTGTTCAATTTTTGGGGGGCTTTGGGGGCTTGTTTAACCTATATTTTCTCTCTTCAGGGTTAATCTCTTCTTTTACTATCTGTGTTTTTAAGGGTAAACTATATTGCATTTAAATCTAGAGGTGTAACTATATTCACAAGGGGTTAATTAAGGGTGGGAGTTCATACAGTAATTAAGGGTTTATAAGGGGCAGCTGGTTGGGGCTCAACTCCTTTTGGAAGTCCATTGAGCAGCAGGGTGGTGTGCTGGTGAAAGGGGAAAAAAACAAAAAAACAAAACTCTTTTAAATCTTCTTCCTGAGCGAGTGTGAACGAGCTGTGTGTGACCTGAGCGTAAGTGCGAACTGTGGTAAGTGTGTGACTTGAAATTCAGTGACTTTAGATTCAGGGAGTTTCCAAGGGAGGTCTTACTGAATTGCTGTTATATTAATACTTTTTTTTTTTTTTTAATTTATTTTTGCTTATCTCATTAGGGTGTGCTCCACTATTGCCAATGCCATCCAGTGCACGTCTTGCCGCATGTTGTGCAATTGGAAGCCCAGATACTGGATCTAAATGTGCAGCTGGCAACACTGAGATCCATAGACAATATGGAAAGGAGTCTTCTGCTCACTGAGCAGACGCTCAATGGGATAGATGAGGGGGGATGCTAGGTTGGAGCTGCAGGACAATGAAGCAGCTAGCTGGGTGACAGAAGGCGGGGTAGAGGGAAGAGCACCAGGGAGGCTAGTCCTGATCTGGCACACCCCAATAAGTTTGCTAAGTTGGCAGATGAGGGGAGTGTTAGTGCAGGAGTAGCACTGCTGCAGCAAGGCATGTCCTCTGAAAGCCGGAGGAGTGTCTGCTCCGGTAAGGGGGGAAATAGGAGAGCAGGGCAGGCCAGACAGGTTCTGGTAGTGGGAGACTCAATTATTAGGGGAACAGATAGGGCAATCTGTCACAAAGACAGGGATCGTCGAATGGTGTGCTGCCTACCTGGCGCTCGAGTCCGACACATCGCTGATCGGGTTGACAGATTACTGGGAGGGGCTGGAGAGGATCCAGCGGTCATGGTGCACATTGGCACAAATGACAAAGTTAGAGGTAGGTGGAAGGTCCTTAAAGATGATTTCAGGGAATTAGGCTGTAAGCTTAAAGCAAGGACCTCCAAGGTGGTATTTTCGGAAATACTTCCTGTACCACGTGCCACGCCAGAGAGGCAACCGGAGATAAGGGAGGTTAATAAGTGGCTCAGGAATTGGTGTAGGAAGGAGGGGTTTGGGTTCCTGCAGAACTGGGCCGACTTCTCAGTTGGCTACAGGTTCTACGCTAGGGACGGGCTGCACCTCAATGGGGAGGGCGCAGCTGTGCTGGGGGAGAAAATGGCTAGAAGGTTGGAGGAGTGTTTAAACTAGGGACGGGGGGGAGGTTATTCCTTTTATAGGAGGGGAAGACAGTGCAGATAGAGACCTGGGCACAAATAATGAAATTGGGGGTGGGGGTGGCATGGGGGGTGGGGTTAGAACAGTTAATAATTTAAGAAAGAATAGAGGTACAGAGAGATACATAAAGTGCATGTATACTAATGCCAGAAGTCTCGCCAACAAAATGGAGGAATTGGAGTTAATGTTGTTGGAACATAATTATGACATGGTGGGGATATCTGAGACATGGCTGTATGAGAGCCATGACTGGGCAGTTAATTTACAGGGCTATAGTCTGTTCAGAAATGACCGTACAAATAAGCGAGGGGGAGGCGTATGTTTATATGTAAAATCATCCTTAAAACCCATCCTTCGTGATAATATATATGAATCTAATGAAAATGTAGAGTCCCTGTGGGTAGAGATAAGGGGAGGGGGGAAAAATAATAAATTACTGATAGGGGTTTGTTATAAATCTCCAAAAATAATGGAAGCTACAGAGAATATCCTCATAAAGCAAATAGATGAAGCAGCGACTCAAGGAGAAGTCATTATTATGGGGGACTTCAACTACCCTGAAATACATTGGGGAACCGAAACCTGCAGTTCCAGCAAAGGTAATAGGTTTTTGACTACTATGAGAGACCATTACCTTTCACAACTGGTTCAGGACCCAACAAGAGGGGGGGCACTGCTAGACCTAATATTATCCAACAGGCCAGACCGCATATCAAATGTAAGGTTTGGGGTCACTTGGGTAATAGTGATCACAAATTAATAAGTTTTCATGTATCCTTTAATAAGATGTGTAGTAGAGGGGTTACAAGGACACTAAACTTCAGGAAGGCAAATTTCCAACGGATGAGAGATGATCTTGGTGCAATTAACTGGGACGATATCCTGAGACATAAAAATACACAAAGAAAATGGGAGACGTTTATTAGCATCCTGAATAGGATCTGTGCACAATATATACCGTATGGGAATAAACATGCGAGAAATAGGAGGAAACCACTATGGCTAAATAGAGCTGTAAGGGGCGCAATAAGAGATAAAAATAAAGCATTTAGAGAATTAAAGCAAGTAGGTAGTGATGAGGCATTAAATAAATACAGAAGATTAAATAAATTCTGTAAAAAGCAAATCAAGACAGCAAAGACTTAGACAGAGAGACTCATTGCCAGAGAAAGTAAAAATAATCCCAAAATATTCTTTAACTACATAAATAGTAAGAAGCTAAAAAATGATAGTGTTGGTCCCCTTAAAAATAGTCTGGGTGAAATGGTGGATGAGGATGAGGAAAAAGCCAATATGCTAAATGACTTTTTTTCAACAGTATTTACACAAGAAAATCCCATGACGGATAACATGATCAGGGATAAAAATTCTCCATTAAATGTCACCTGCTTAACCCAGCAGGAAGTACGGCGGCGTCTACAAATCACTAAAATTGACAAATCCCCGGGCCCGGATGGGATACACCCCCGAGTACTGCAGGAATTAAGCACAGTCATTGATAGACCACTATTTTTAATCTTTAAAGATTCCATAATAACAGGGTCTGTGCCACAGGACTGGCGTATAGCAAATGTGGTGCCAATATTCAAAAAGGGGACAAAAACTGAACTTGGAAATTATAGGCCTGTAAGTTTAACCTCAACTGTGGGTAAAATCCTGGAGGGTTTTCTAAGAGATACTATACTGGAGTATCTGGAGAAGAATAACCTTATGACCCAATATCAACATGGGTTTACAAGAGACCGTTCCTGTCAGACTAATCTGATAAGCTTTTATGAAGAGGTAAGTTCCGGACTGGACCAAGGGAATGCAGTGGACGTGGTGTACATGGACTTTTCAAAAGCTTTTGATACGGTGCCACACAAAAGGTTGATACATAAAATGAGAACAATGGGGATAGGGGAAAATATGTGTAGGTGGGTTAAGAGCTGGCTCAGGGATAGGAAACAAAGGGTGGTTATTAATGGAGCACACTCGGACTGGGTCACGGTTAGCAGTGGGGTAACACAGGGGTCAGTTTTGGGCCCGCTTCTTTTTAACATATTTATTAATGACCTTGTAGGGGGCATAGAGAGTAGAATTTCAATATTTGCAGATGACACTAAACTCTGCAGGGTAATTAATACAGAGGAGGACAATTTTATATTACAGGAGGATTTATGTAAACTAGAAGCTTGGGCTGATAAATGGCAAATGAGCTTTAATGGGGATAAATGTAAGGTCATGCACTTGGGTAGAACGAACAAGTTGTATAATTATGTGCTTAATTGTAAAACACTGGGCAAAACAGTCACTGAAAAAGACCTGGGTGTATGGGTGGATGACAAACTCACATTTAGTGGCCAGAGTCAAGCAGCTGCTGCAAAGGCAAATAAAATAATGGGATGCATTAAAAGAGGCATAGATGCTCATGAGGAGAACATAATTTTACCTCTATATAAGTCACTAGTGCGACCACACTTAGAATACTGTGTACAGTTCTGGTCTCCGGTGTATAAGAAAGACATAGCTGAACTGGAGCGGGTGCAGAGAAGAGCGACCAAGGTTATTAGGGAACTAGGGGGTCTGCAATACCAAGACAGGTTATTACACTTGGGGTTATTTAGTTTGGAGAATCGAAGGCTTAGGGGTGATCTTATTACAATGTATAAATATATGTGGGGACAATACAAAGACCTTTCTAATGATCTTTTTACTCTTAGACCTGTGACGGGGACAAGGGGGCATCCTCTACGTCTGGAGGAAAGAAGGTTTAAGCATACTCACAGACGCGGATTCTTTACTGTAAGAGCAGTGAGACTATGGAACTCTCTGCCATGTGATGTTGTAATGAGTGATTCACTACTAAAATTTAAGAAGGGACTGGATGCCTTTCTTGAAAAGTATAATATTACAGGGTATATACACTAGTCTCCTTAATATTGCGTTGATCCAGGGAGCTAGTCTGATTGCCGTATGTGGAGTCGGGAAGGAATTTTTTTCCCCAATGTGAAGCTTACTGTTGCCACATGGGTTTTTTTTGCCTTCCTCTGGATCAACATGTTAGGGCAAGTTAGGATAGGATATGGGTTGAACTAGATGGACTTAAAGTCTCCCTTCAACCTTAATTACTATGTTACTATGTTACTATGTGTCCAAACTTTTGGTCTGTACTGTATATGGGGGCAGGATAAGAGGCGAGGATGGATATATGAGGGAGCCAGGATGCATATATGTGGGGGGCCAGGATGGATTTATGGGGGACAGGACAAGGGACCAGGATGCATATATGGTGGGTCAGGATGCATATATGGAGCCGCTAGGATGGATATATGGGGAAGGGGGCCCTGATGGATATATGGGGGAGGGGCAGGTCAAGGGACCGGATGCATATATATGTGGGGGCTGGATGCATATATATGGGGGGTGGCCAGGATGCATTTATGGGGGATGGGCACAGGATGGATATATGGGGGAGGGGCAGGACAAGGGACCAGTATATATATATATATATATATATATATGGGCCCGGATGCATATAAATGGCAGGCCAGGATTCATTTATAGTGCAGGCAGGATGGATATATGGGGGGAGGTGGTGGCCAGGATGAATATATGGAGGGGGGGCAGGATGGATATATATGAGTGGGCAAGTATTCATATATGGGGAAGGGACCAGGATGCAGATATATGGGGGCCCAAGACAGATTAATGGGTGAGGGGGGCAGGGCAAGGGACCAAGATGCAGATATATGAGGAGGGGCCAGGGTGGATATATATGGGGGTGCAGGTTACATATATGTGGGGCCAGGATGGCTATATGGGGGGCAGGACAAGGGACCAGGACGGATATATATGCGGGTCCAGGAGAGATATATAGTGAGGCAGGACAAGGGACATATGAGGGCCAGTATGTATACCTGGGGAAGCGGGATGGATATCTGGGTGCCAGTCTGGACAAGGGACATAGGGGTTCAGGCTGGGTGAGATTATTAAATAAAGGGGGCCAGAATGAGGGACTTTATTACTGTTTGGGGGCCAGAATGAGGAACATGCTATATTAGTTTATGGTGACAAGTGGGGAACATAATTTCTTTAGGGTCCAAATAGGGACATTATTACTACTGTAATATAATTTACTTTTTAGGAAATGGTTTTCCATGGAGGGAACAAAAGGGGATCTTGTTACTGTGCAGGACGGTACTACGTTGCTTTTCTTCTTCATCTGACATAGTGTAGAAGTCAGGGAAAAAGTAAGGAAAATGCTCTGGTAGCGATCAGCTATTGATGACTGTTTTATTTTTTGCAGAGACGAGTCCTGGCTGGAAGAAGTGACGGCGGTCTGTGCTGGTTGAAGTAAAGCAAAAATGAAGGACTTCAACTACAGACGTCACTGGTGAGTCAGTGTATTACATGCCCACACACACACTATGCACTATATACTGTGTACAGAGCTCCTTTGTATAATGTTACTGGTGATCACTGTATTACCTGCACACTATATGCAATATACAGAGGTCCTGTGTATAATGTCACTGGTGATCACTGTATTACCTGTACACTGACACTCTATACAGAGCTCTTGTGTGTAATGTGACTGGTATTACCTGTACACTGATACTATATATAGAGTTCCTGTGTATAATGTCAGCAGTGATTACTGCATTACTTGTACACTGACACTATATACAGAGTTCCTGTGTATAATGTCACTGGTGATCCCTGTATTACATGTACACTGACACTATATATAGATTTCCTGTGTATAATGTCAGCAGTGATTACAGCATTACCTGTTCACTGACACTATATATAGAGCTCCTGTGTATAATGTCACTGGTGATCACTATATTATCTGTACACTATATGCTATATACAGAGGTCCTATGTATAATGTCACTGGTGATCACTGTATTACCTGTACACTGACACTGTATACAGATCTCCTGTGTATAATGTCACTGGTATTACCTGTACACTGACACTATATAGAGAGTTCCTGTGTATAATGTCAGCAGTGATTACTGCATTACCTGTACACTGACACTATATACAGAGCTCCTGTGTATAATGTCACTGGTGATCACTGTATTACCTGTATGCTGACACTTTATACAGAGGTACTGTGTATAGTGTCACTGGTGGTAATAAGTGTTCTTAGTATTGTGGTTTGTATTCATAATCAGTATTGTAGTATTCGGTCACTATGTGGTGGTAATTTGTGGTCTGGTCACGGTGTGGCAGTATTTCTCCATGTATGTGGTATTATTCTGTCCCTATATGCTGGCAATATGTCATATTATTCGGTCACTATGTGGTGGTAATATGTGGTCAGGTTATGGTGTGGCGGTATTTGTCCCTTGTATGTAGTATTATTCGGTCTCCATGTGGTCTGATCATGGTGTTTTGGTATTTCTTCCTGTATGTGGTGGTATTGGCTTTGGTATAGTGGATTGTGTTGTGTATGGCGGTCATTTGTTCTCTCTGATATTATTTAGGAGAAGATTCTTTATTTCAACTAGAGATTAAATACTGTGTAAACAGCGGCAGAGATGCACTTACAGGGGGTTTCCTGTGAAAAAAAGTAATCATCTCTCTACAGGATAAATGATAACGTATTGATTGGTGGGGCTCTGACTACTTGAACCCATTCAGTAAAATGTGGAACTTTTTATCCCCATTCGACTGGAGTGGCATGTCCGACTTGACCACTGATCCATTCTTTCCCTCAGTGGCTCCACTTGTTTTTTTTGTAGACGCTCCAAAGAGAATGAATGGAGCTGCGGTCAGATATCCCACCTGCCGCTCCATTTTAAAATGGGGATAAGTGTCCTATCAATGATAAAACTTCCTCACTCTTCCGATCGGTGCAGTTTCTAATGGTCAGACCTAAGCGATCACCTATCCTGTGGAGCCCATGGATCGGTGATATCTTGTTCTAACCAAAGAACCCCATTAATGTAAACTACTGTAATTATACATCCCAGTTATGGTGGCGCACAGTAGATGTACAGGAGTCGCCTGTATTTAACAGCCGATGCTCCACTATAATGGGGATAACGACTGACAGATATTTGTATATAGCTATAGGGTGGGTCCCTAGGGTCCATTCCCCTGGTGGGCCCCAGACACCCCAGTCCGACCCTGAGTATATATCTCAGGCCTGGGATGCTCACCAATACAGTATATAGCTCAGGCCGGGGATGCTCACCTGTGCATTATATAGCTCAGGTCAGGATACTCACATATAGAGTATACAGCTCAGGTTACATTATATAGCTCAGGTCAGGGATGCTCACCTATACAGTATACAGCTCTGCTCATACAACTCAGGTTACAGTATATAGCTCAGGTCAGGGATGCACACCTATACAGTATACAGCTCTGCTCACAGTATATAGCTCAGGATGGGGATGCGTACCTATGCAGAATATAGCTCGGGTTACAGTATATAGCTTAGGTTAGGGATGGTCACCTATACAGTATATAGCTCTGCTCAAAGTATATAGCTCAGTTCGGGGATGCTCACCTATACAATATATAGCTCTGTTCATAGTATATAGCTCAGGACAGAGATGCTCACCTATACAGTATATTGCTCTGTTCACAGTATATAGCTTAGAACGGAGATGCTCACCTATACAGTATGTAGCACAGGTTGGGGATGCTCACCTATACAGTATATAGCTCTGGTTACAGTATATAGCTCAGGACGGGGATGTTCACCTATACAGTATATAGCTCTGTTCACATTATATAGCTCAGGATGGAGATGCTCACCTATACAGTGGGTCGCCCTCACACCCAAGGCTGTGGGGTACTCGGTACCGAGCCCGATGAGCTTCAATGGGAGATGTCACGGCAGCTGGGACCCTGCCCGTGGCCCTGGGTGCCCATTTTAAAAGGGGTTGTTTCAGTGTGCTGATGGTAGTGAAAGTTTATAAGTGATTCGTGACGCCACCTGTGGTATTCGGCAAAAGAGATGTAAGCCGACGCTGCAGACAGATCCTCTGGGACAGATGGTGTGGTGCAGCAGTGATGTTATAGCCCTCCACAGGCAGGGCTGTAGTCCCAGGACAGTGTAGGTGAAGTGACACTTAGATGATGTAGTGTCAGGCGTGAGGGATGTGGTGGTGCTGGGCAGGTTGGCGCAGGAATAAGTGGAGGACACCAGGGCATGTAGTTCCAAAGCTTTACTCACAGTCTGTTGTGCAAACAGGTGCCTGCCTCTGTGCTGTGTCCTCCGGGTCAGGGACTCAGTCAACTTCCAGGCCAGATGGAATGCTCCCTTCCAACACTCCGCCAACATATGTGCCTTTTCTGAACGTCTCCTCTTATAGCGCCTTTGAGTGAAGTACTCCTAGTAATGAGTTACACTGGAGTTCCTCCTGTCAGATGTTCCTATGAACTCTACTTGTACGGCAGACAGCTGTAGCCTGCTTCGGGGACTCCTTGCTATTAAGTCCCGGCTCACTAATATGTTGCTGTTGTGCCCTCAAGTCTTATGTGGGAATAAAATGATCACTTCTTCTATTCCTCCGGTGTCTGCTGCAGCACCATTAGTATCCGTACACCCTCGGGGACCAAACCCCGGCCTTGCGCTTAGATCTTGAAAAGGGTTCTCCTCCAACCCTGGTCCTTGTTCTCTTATTCTCCTCACGTTCCGTGCTAATCCTTCTTTCCAATGGAGAATCAAGCTTCCTTCCTCTGTCTCTTTCCTGTGCCAGCAGACCCAGATCACTGTGGCCTGCTGCAGCACTTCCCTCTTCCATCCCCCTCCCGGGGATCTTCTTTGTCTCACACTCTGTCCTTCCACATTTTCACTCACTCACTGAATGAAAGACTGACTGACTGACTCAACTCTTCCCGCTCTTTTTGGTGCGAACTAAACTCCACCCACCTCCCAGGACGTTTCGTGTTCCAAGCAGGGAGCCACCAAGGGATGCTTTGCTATACTCCAAGCAGGGAGCCACCAAAGGTGCTTTGCTACACTACTTTGTGGTGTGGGTTGCAGGTGTTGGAGTGTGGTCAGGTGTTTCCACCTTACCTGGATGGTGGGGCACCACACCCCAGGAGGAGGTGCAGTACCTCTGTGGCGACTGAGCCTCAGGGGCACCACATACAGCATATAGCTCTGTTCACAGTATATAGCTCAGGACAGAGATGCTCATCAATACAGTATATAGCTCTGCTCACAGTATACAGCTCAGGCCGGGGATGCTCACCTATACAATATACAGCTCTGGTTACAGGATATAGCTCAGGATGGAGATGCTCACCTATACAATATACACCATGTTCCAAATTATTATGCAAATGATATTTTTCTCTGATTTTCCTAAGTGGTCGGTGCAAATGACAGTCAGTCTAATAAAAGTCATCACCCGTTAGAGTATACATCGAATTTTATTGAAGAAACCTCCCAATGATAACAGTATAATCTCCCTAAAATGAATAAAACTCAATATGCACTGTTCCAAATTATTAGGCACAGGAGAATTTCTAAACATTTGATATGTTTTAAAGAACTGAAAATGCTCATTTGTGGAATTTGCAGCATTAGGAGGTCAAATTCACTGAACAAAAAGCTATTTAACTCAAAAACATCCTAACAGGCCAAGTTACATGTTAACATAGGAACCCTTCTTTGATATCACCTTCACAATTCCTGCATCCATTGAACTTGTGAGTTTTTGGAGAGTTTCTGCTTGTATTGCTTTGCGTGAAGTCAGAATAGCCTCCCAGAGGTGCTGTTTTGATGTGAATTGCCTCCCACCCTCACAGATCTTTTGCTTGATGATACTCCAAAGGTTCTCTATAGGGTTGAGGTCAGGGGAAGATGATGGCCAAACAATGAGTTTATGTTAGGCGTCAGGTTCCTGCATCTGCACAGGACGAATCACAAGCCTTGCCTTCTGCAGTCTCCCATTCTGTTCCGGCTGCAGAGGAGGCTGCTCAGCAAGGGCATCGATCCCGGCGTCTTGCTCAGGCAAGTGCTGTCAGGTTGGTTGCTGCTGCCTCCTCTGGTTCAACTTTAGCAATCCGCACTAGCCAGCAGCGAGCAGCTACAGAGTCTAAGTCCCTTTTGCAGCCTATTGAGCAAGCCCGTGGGTCGACCTCTCATTGGAGGTCGGAGGTCACATGCTCAGGTCCTCAAGCAGTTCGGATTGGACCATCAGGATGGTCCCGGAAGGACATTGCTATAAAAGGCTTGCATGGCCGCTCGGCCATGCACTAGTATAGACTCTTATGGTTATTTGTGTGTGTGATGATGGATGCGTGTACAGGTGACTGACTCATTAAGACTCCCTCCCTCTGATTGTGTATGTGTATAGGGCACTCGAGTTAGAGTCGGCACCTACTAGTGGCATTGTCTTGTGCCACTGTGCTCCAAGTCACAGCACTTTTCTTAGGGCCATATTGTGCCATTCAGCACAAGGCAACTCAGTACCGCTTAAGTAGCTGCAACTGCCAGTGTGGCGCTGTGCGCAAGTCATGCGATTTCCTTGCCCTCGTCAGGGAGATTAGTGGCATCCACCAGAGTGGTGCAGCGTGCACTATTACTCCAGTTGTTATCTTGCTGGCACTGTAGCTGTGGAGCTGAGCACTAGTATGTCTAGAGGGACTCTAACCCAGTGTCTCAGGAGTAGAGTCCTGTGACTATACACTAGCGCTCACACTGCCGAGCTCTGTGAGCATAAACAGGCTACGGCATTTATATTTGGCAGTTGTGCGGCTCTGTGAGGTAACAGAGTCCGCCTCCCTTCACACTGGGTGAGGTTAACCCCGTGTTTTACCTTATTATACCGCCATACAACGTCCGCCATTACCGAGCAGCAGTTAACACCTCTGCACGGTGGACCCTGGGCTGCAAACGACCTTAAATGCCATCTTTATTCTTTGGTGCGCTCCGCCAGCCCATAACAGTATAGGAGCGTGAGGGTCTGGCTAGCAATGGAGGACGAACAGCGACTGCAACAGTACATCCAGCAGCAGGAGGGCAGGTTGGCGGCTCTCGAGCACTCAGCCTCAGCTGTGGATCTTACCGTGGTCACTGTTCAGGCAGCCATGGAGGTTGTCTCCCATGTGTCCCCTGCCATCCCTATCCCAACTTTGTCCCGCCTCCCATTGCCTGAGAAGTTCTTGGGCGATAGTGCTTCTTGTAGGGGTTTCGTGAGGCAGTGTACTATACAGCTGGAGCTGCTGGCTGCACGATTCCCCTCCGAGCGGACTAAGGTGAGATTTGTTATTTCCCTCTTGTCGGGAAGGGCTTTGGAGTGGGCCACACTGCTGTGGAAGTGTGGTGAACATGTGGTGCAGAGTGCCTCACAGTTCTTGGGCACTCTGAAGCAGGTCTTCCTGGGACCGCGAGTCACCCATGATACCGCGCTCCAGCTGCTAGCATTGTCAGAGGGCTAGTCCTTGGTCAGCCATTTTGCCATCCAGTTCCAGACTCTGGCCTCAGAGTTGGAGTGGCCAGATAAGGTCCTCATTCCGGCATTCTGGAGAGGTTTGTGTAACAACCCTGCTGGCGTCACTGCATGGCCTCCCATCCCCCGCACATCAACTTACTCACTGCTCCGGGTCATGCTGTGAATTCTGTCTATTGCCAGCCCTGTGCTCTGTGCCTCTGCTCTTCTGTATGTTTCCTGGCTATGTGTGTATAGGGGATGGCACCAGAACTCTCTGGTTCCTATGCAGTCAGGGTGCACCTGTCTAATCTGTCCCTGACCAATCACCTAGAGCCCTTGACTATTTAGCTCCACCACACCCACTGAAACATGGCCTGTGCAATGTCTAATCTCAGTTAGTATCTTGCTGCTGAGGAAGCCAGGCCCTGTTCTCTGTATTTCCTCCTTCTCTGGAGGAATACGTCTTGCCTTGTACCTTGTCTGCCTGCCAGGAGGCTGAAAATCCTGGCCCTTGATTCTCGGTTCCAGTACCTTGTCTGTACTCTGTCCTACCTTAGTCTCCCTTTCTCCTTGTCCGTGGCTTCCTTTCCTGCTGTGTCTTTCCTTGTGTCCTCCCTGTCTGTGCATCTGCACCCTTGTAGCTCTGTCTGTGCATCTGCACCCTTGTAGCTCTGTCTGTGCATCTGCACCCTTGCAGCTCTGTCTGTGCATCTGCACCCTTGCAGCTCTGTCTGTGCATCTGCACCCTTGCAGCTCTGTCTGTGCATCTGCACCCTTGCAGCTCTGTCTGTGCATCTGCACCCTTGCAGCTGTGTCTGTGCATCTGCACTCTTGCAGCTCTGTCTGTGCATCTGCACCCTTGCAGCTCCCTAGCCGCTCTGCCTGCCCGGCTCCCTAGCCGCTCTGCCTGCCCGGCTCTCTTGCCGCCCAGCCTACTCCGCACTCTTGTGGCTCCGCCTACTCCATACTCCTGCCTATATCCATACCGGTACCTCCTGTGTGAACAGGTCGAAATCCTGTTCCAACATACACCACTCCCTCCTGCCTACACCTGCTATGTGAACAGGTCCCTACCTGTCCCTTCTCACACCACGCCAGTTTGCCCTGTGTCTCCAAGCCGTGCCTGCTTGCCCTGTGTCTCCAAGCCATGCCTGCTTGCCCTGTGTCTCCAAGCCATGCCTGCTTGCCCTGTGTCCCAGCCTGCTTGTCACTCGCACCTGTCCAGGTGTCCTGTTCCTGAGTGGGATCAGCAGCCACAGCCAGACACCACCCTGGAGTGGCACCCGGCAGCTACCTGCCGCACAAGCCTGACCTCACCATCAGAGGCTCCCGTGAAGACCGAGGTAGCTGCCGTAGTCACGCCCCTTCCAGGGTAGTGGCACAGTGGGGCCACAACCCCCCGGCTCACTCCATTCAGCCAAGGCGCGAGCGTGACAGTTTGGCTGACCATGTGAAGGACACCCTGGCCACCAGGGAGATTCCCACCACACTGGAGGAGCTTATCACCGTCTCCACCTGTATAGATTTTCGCTTCACCAAGCGAAGGTTGGAGCGGTCCCAGTGTAGGCAGAGGTTTAGGTTGGCACCCAGTTTTGCTAAACCCCTGGAATCTCCCGATCGGGCATCCGAGCCTCAGGGGGCTTCCAGTGTGGGATCCAGGCCCCGGTCCCCTCAAGCACCTGTGGTCTGTCATGTTTGCTGGCAGCCTGGTCACCTTGCCAAACAGGGCCCACAGCGGATGGGAAGACGCTCGCCAGTAGAGGTCGTAGGAGGAGGCTCACTAGAATCAGCGGCGTTTTACTCCAAGCTGTCCTTTAAGGGGTCGCTTGAGTTTGGTTCATCCACTCTTGCGGTGAAGGTTTGCGTGGACTCTGGAGCGGAGAGCAATTTTATGTCATCTGCCTTCGCTCAACGGTACGCAATACTCCTGGTTATGATATCTAAGCCAGTTACCGTCAGAGTGGTGAACGGCGCGACTCTACCCTCACAGATTACCCACCAGACTGCCCCGTTGATACTCTCGGTGTCTCCATCTCATCAGGAGACGATATCCCTTTTCGTCATGCCTGAGGGTATCGATCATGTCCTTCTAGGGGTCCCCTGGTTGCAGTATCATTCTCTCCATATAGAGTGGTCCTCAGGGAGAATTCTCGGTTGGAGTAAATCTTGTGAGGGTAGATGTCTGAGGGAGTGCGTTCAGGTTACCTCCACTGAGGTTCCCATAGATCTTTCCTCTCTCCAAAAACACTATCGACAGTTTGCAGACATGTTCTCCATGAAGGCGGCGGAGATGCTTTCGCCTCATCGCCCCTATGACTGTCCTATTGACCTCTTGCCTGGTGCTGAGCCTCCCCGGGGTCAAGTCTATCCCCTGTCTCTCCCAGAGACTGAGGCCATGTCTCAATATATCAGGGAGAATCTGGCAAGAGGATTCATTAGGAAGTTGGTGTCACCAGCGGGGGCAAGATTCTTCGTCCAAAAGAAGAATAGAGAGTTACATCCCTGCATCAATTCTGGGGTCGTAACGCTATCACCGTTAAGAACAAGTATCCTCTGCCCCTGATATCGGATCTGTTTGATAGATTACGTGGAGTGAAAGTTTTCACCAAATTAGATCTGCAGGGGGCCTATAACCTGATACGCATCCGTGAGGGGGACGAATGGAAGACAGCATTTAACACCAGAGATGGCAATTATGAGTAAAAACCTCAAGGAAAATGAAAAAAGGATCAAGATAAACACAAAAAAACAAGATAGCACAAAAATGACCCCTAAAAATTCACTTTTAATTAGATAATTAAAAACTTTGTACAATCCCAGCTCATAGGGTACAGGACAATAAATCACCAAAAAACCACCAAAAAAAATATGGATTTTACTCAGGACAACTACACTCGCCCTAATGGGCCCTAGTGAGTGCCTTCCTGCCTGTAGGGGTTGGCACCCTAGTTGTTGACAATGTGGCGCCCCCGATGTTGAGCGGGGGCGCCACATCGTCAACAACTAGGGTGCCAACCTCCGCAGGCAGCAGGCAGGAAGGGACTCCCTAGGGCCCATTAGGGCGAGTGTAGTTGTCCTGAGTAAAATCCATATAATTTTGTTTTTTGGTGGTTTTTTTGGTGATTTATTGTCCTGTACCCTATGAGCTGGGATTGTCCAAAGTTTTTAATTATCTAATTAAAAGTGAATTTTTAGGGGTCATTTTTGTGCTATGTTGGTTTTTTATGGCCATTATGAGTACCTGGTCATGCCCTTCTCCAAGACCTTTACACCGGTGCAGAGGAATTATTCCATCGGGGACAGGGAGTTGCTAGCCATGAAGTTGGCCTTCTCGGAGTGGAGACACCTCCTGGAGGGGGCCCGGTTCCCCTTCCAGGTATTTACCGACCACAAGAACTTGGTGTACTTGCAGACAGCCCAGTGGCTAAACTCTTGCCAGGCCAGATGGTCCCTGTTCTTCTCCCATTTCCACTTCATCCTCCACTTTCTCTCGGGGGAGAAGAACGTCCGTGCCGATGCTCTCTCTCGCTCTGCAGTGTCATCGGAGGAGGAGACAGAGCCTAGGCTGATCATCCCATCCGAGAGCCTGAGGACCGTGGCTCCGGTCGCTCTTGAGTTGGTGCCTCCGGGCAAGACATTTGTTCCCGTCCGTCTACGACCTGAGGTTCTCTTTGGGCTCATGCATCCAGGGTGGATGGACACTTTGGGACAAAGCGGACCTCTGAGCTCCTGGCGAGGATGTACTGGTGGCCGCATATGGTCCGTGACGTCGGAGACTACATTCGGGCATGCGTCTCCTGCGCCAAGAATAGGTCTCCTCGGCAACGGCCTGCTGGGCTACTTTACCCCCTGCCGGTGGTGGACAGGGCCTGGGAAATGGTTGGCATGGACTTTGTGGTAGGTCTACCCAAGTCCAGTGGTAGCACGGTTATTTGGGTTGTCACCGACCATTTCTCTAAAATGGTGCACCTGGTGCCTCTCTCTCGGCTACCTTCTGCACGGGGCCTGGCAGCATTGTTCATAAAGTATGTCTTCTGCCTACATGGCATGCCAGACAAGATTGTCAGTGACTGGGGTCCCCAGTTTGCGACTCGGTTTTGGAGAGAGCTCTGTTGCTTGCTCAGCATTTAGCTGAATCTCTCCTCTGCTTATCACCCCGAGATGAACGGGTTGGTAGAGAGGGCCAAACCAGACCCTGGTCACATACCTACGACATTTTCTTTTGGCCAGGCAGGATGACTGGGCAACCTTGCTGCTGTGGGAAGAGTTTGCCTTGAACAATGCTGTGGCCGACTTCGCTGGTCAGACCCTATTCCTCCTTAACTACGGCTAGCATCCGCGCATCCCTGTCCCCATGCCTGTGTCATCCACCGACTCCAGGGTGGCAGACTGGGTGGTGGAGGCATGGAATATTTGGGACCGCACCCAGGATGCCATTCAGGCCTCCAAGGAGAGAATGAGGATCTCCGCAGGTGCACACCGGCGCCCTGCTCCGACCTTTGCCCCTGGCGACTTGGTGTGGCTCTCCGCCCGTAACATCAGGCTGCGGGTCGAGTCCACTAAGTTCGCACCTCACTATATAGGTCCTTTCAAGGTCCTCAAACAGGTTAACACTGTGGTCTACCGGTTGGCCCGTCCTCCACGTCTGGGTATCACCGATACCTTCCATGTATCCCTCCTTAAGCACCAACCACATGTCCCGGTTCTCCGAGTCATCTGCCGGGACATCAGGCTTGTCCTCGGAGGAGATCGAGGTAAATGCCATTGTGGGGTGCAGGGTGGTATGTGGGAAAAAGTTTTATCTGGTGGACTGGAAGGGTCATGGTCCAGAGGATCGGACCTGGGAGCCTGTGGAAAACATCCACGCTACGCTATGGCCTTTGAGAATAGCAAGGCTCAGGGGGGAGGGGGGGTAATGTTAGGCTTCAGGTTCCTATCTCTGCACAGGAGGAATCCTGAGCCTTGCCTTCTGCGATTTCCCATTCTGTTCCGGCCGCAGAGAAGGCTGCTCAGCAAAGGCGCAGATCCCAGCGTCTTGCTCAGGCAAGTGCTGTCAGGTTGGTTGCCGCTGCCACCTTTGGTTCAGCTTTAGGAATCTGCACTAGCCAGCAGCGAGCAGCTATAGAGTCTAAGTCCCTTTTGCAGCCTACTGAGCATGCCCATGGGACGACCTCTCATTGGAGGTCGGAGGTCACATACTCAGATCCTTAAGTAGCTCGGATTGAACCATCAGGAAGGTCCCGGAAGAACGCTGCTATAGAAGGTTTGCATGGCCGCTCGGCCATGCACTAGTATAGACTCTTATGGTTATTTGTGTGTGTGTGATGAAGGATGCATGTGTACAGGTGATTGACTCATTAAGACTCCCTCCCTCTGGTTGTGTATAGGGCACTCGAGTTAGAGTCAGCGCCTACTAGTGGCATTGTCTTGCGCCACTGTGCTCCAAGTCACAGCACTTTTCTTAGCGCCATATTGTGCCATTCAGCACAAGGCAACTCAGTACCGCTTAAGTAGCTGCAACTGCCAGTGTGGCGCCGTGCGCAAGTCATGCGATTTCCTTGCCCTCATCAGGGGGGTTAGTGGCGTTCACCAGAGTGGTGCAGCGTGCACTTAGTGCACTATTACTCCAGTTGTTATCCTGCTGGCACCGCAGCTGCAGCACCGAGTACAAGTGTGTCTAGAGGGACTCTAACCCAGTGTCTCAGGGGCGGAGTCCTGTGACTATACACTAGCGCTCACACTGCCAAACTCTGTGAGCATCAACAGGCTACGGCATTTAATTATAATAATAATTTGGAACATGGTGTACAACTCTGGTTACAGTATATAGCTCAAGGTGGGGATGCTCACCTATACAATATACAGCTCTGGTTACAGTATATAGCTCAGGATGGGGATGTTCACCTATACAGTATACAGCTCTGGTTACAATATATAGCTCAGGTCAGGGATGCTCACCTATACAGTATACAGCTCTATTCACAGTATATAGCTCAGGTCAGCGATGCTCACCTATACAGTATACAGCTCTGGTTACAGTATATAGCTCAAGACGGGGAAGCTCCCCTATACAGTATACAGCTCTATTCACAGTATATAGCTCAGGTCAGCGATGCTCACCTATACAATATACAGCTCTGGTTACAGTATATAGCTCAGGACGGGGATGTTCACCTATACAGTATACAGCTCTGGTTACAGTATATAGCTCAGGACAGGGATGCTCACCTATACAGTATATAGCTCTGGCTACAGTATATCGCTCAGGTCAGGGATGCTCACCTACAGTATATAGCTTTGTTCACAGTATATAGCTCAGATCAGCGATGCTCACCTATACAATATACAGCTCTGGTTACAGTATATAGCTCAGGACGGGGATGCTCACCAATACAGTATACAGCTCTGTTCACAGTATATAGCTCAGGCCGGGGATGTTCACTTATACAGTATACAGCTCTATTCACAGTATATAGCTCAGGTCAGGGATGCTCACCTATACAGTATATAGCTCTGTTCACGGTATATAGCTAAGGTCGGGGATGCTCACCTATACAGTATACAGCTCTGGTTACAGTACATAGCTCAAGACGGGGATGCTCACCTATACAGTATACAGCTCTGGTTACAGTATATAGCTCAGGACGGGGATGCTCACCTATACAATATACAGCTCTGGTTACAGTACATAGCTCAAGACGGGGATGCTCACCTATACAATATACAGCTCTGGTTACAGTATATAGCTCAGGACGGGGATGCTCACCTATACAATATACAGCTCTGGTTACAGTATATAGCTCAGGACGGGGATGCTCACCTATACAATATACAGCTCTGGTTACAGTATATAGCTCAGGACAGGGATGCTCACCTATACAGTATACAGCTCTGGTTACAGTATATAGCTCATGTCAGGGATGATCACCTATACAATATACAGCTCTATTCACAGTATATACCTCAGGACAGGGATGCTCACCTATACAATATACAGCTCTGGTTACAGTATATAGCTCAGGTCGGGGATGCTCACCTATACACTATATATCTCAGGTCAGGGATGCTCACCTATACAGTATACAGCTCTGGTAACAGTATACAGCTCATGTCGGGGATGCTCACCAATACAGTATATAGCTCAGGACAGGGATGCTCACCTATACAGTATATAGCTCTGGCTACAGTATATAGCTCAGGTCAGGGATGCTCACCTATACAGTATATAGCTCTGGCTACAGTATATATCTCAGGTCAGGGATGCTCACCTATACAGTATATAGCTCTGGTTACAGGCTATATCTCAGGTCAGGGATGCTCACCTATACAGTATATAGCTCAGGACGGGGATGCTCACCTATACAGTATATAGCTCAGGACGGGGATGTTCACCTATACAGTATACAGCTCTGGTAACAGTATACAGCTCAGGTCGGGGATGCTCACCAATACAGTATATAGCTCAGGACAGGGATGCTCACCTATACAGTATATAGCTCTGGTTACAGTATATATCTCAGGTCAGGGATGCTCACCTATACAGTATACAGCTCAGGACGGGGATGTTCACCTATACAGTATATAGCTCTGTTCACGGTATTAAGCTCAGGTCGGGGATGCTCACCTGTACAATATACAACTCTGGTTACAGTATATAGCTCAAGACGGGGATGCTCACC
Organism: Dendrobates tinctorius; assembly: GCF_039654945.1. Classification (NCBI taxonomy): domain Eukaryota; kingdom Metazoa; phylum Chordata; class Amphibia; order Anura; family Dendrobatidae; genus Dendrobates; species Dendrobates tinctorius. The sequence continues at coordinate 13,536,963 of NW_027361794.1, forward strand.
TATACAGTACACAGCTCTGGTTACAGTATATATCTCTGGTCAGCGATGCTCACCTATACAATATACAGCTCTGGTTACAGTATATAACTCAGGACGGGGATGCTCACCTATACAGTATATAACTCAGGACGGGGATGCTCACCTATACAGTATACAGCTCTGGTAACAGTATACAGCTCAGGTCGGGGATGCTCACCAATACAGTATATAGCGCAGGACAGGTATGCTCACCTATACAGTATATAGCTCTGGTTACAGTATATAGCTCAGGTCAGGGATGCTCACCTATGCAGTATATAGCTCTGTTCACAGAATATAGCTCCGGTCGGTGATGCTCACCTATACAATATACAGCTCTGGTTACAGTATATAACTCAGGTCGGGAATGTGTGGTGCCCCTGAGGATTCAGTTGCCACAGAGGTACTGCACCTCCTCCTGAGGTGTGGTACCCCACCATCCAGGTGAGTTGGAGGCTCCTAACCACGCTCCAACACTCGCATCCCACACAACATGGTAGTTCAGCAAAGCCACATTGCGGCTCCCTGCTTGGAGTGTAGCAGAGCACCTTTGGTGGCTCCCTGCTTGGAACATGAAACGTGCTGGGAGGCGGGTGGAGTTTAGGATACACAAAGAGCGGGAAGGTTCAGTTAGTCAGGGAGTGAGAGAGAGTCACTCGGAGAGGAGTGAGGATCCCTGCAAGAGGGATGGAGGAAGGAGTGCTGCAGCTGCCTCAGTGATCTGAGCCAGCTGGCACAGGAATAGAAAGAAGGAGAAAGACATTGGACTGAAACCTGATCTTCTATGAGAGAGAGCGATTAGTAGTATGTTTATCGCATACCAGCCTCTCAGTTCCTCATGTCTGGTAAACGTCACATGATCTCCCGGGTGTAGGTTTGTTATGAGTTCATTTTCCCCTTCACCATTGAGGTCTGTTGAACTCCCTCTTCTGGTGAAGGAAGGTAGTGAGGCTGATTACCAAGCACCTGAGCTGGGAGAGGATGACTGGGTGACGGGGATCTCTGACTGGATATAAGGCAGCTGACGCCCTTCTGCCTCGCTGGTGATTTCTCTGTGGAATTCTAGGAGACCAGTCTGATTCCTGCTCCTCAAAAGCTAAGTTTTCTGCTTTGCCTTTTTGCATTTGTGTTTTGGTTTTAGTTTGCCTTGCTTTTCTGGATTCTGCCATTCCCTTCTGGGGTGAGCTGAATTCCTTTTTTGTCAGTTTGCTCTGTCTTCAGAAAATACCTGAGTACTGACATAGTCTTTTTGAAGCCTAGTGTCTTCAGGGCCTTTTTCCCTGTCAGTCTGTTGGCTCTTATTTTGATAGGGTTTTTCGCGGATTGCAGACAGCAGCTTTCCTATCCTGTCCTATCTAGTTAGCTTGGGCCCCATCATTTGCTCAGTCTATCCTTCTATCTGTGTTAGTGTTTTTTCTTCTTGCTTCACCGTAATTATATGTTGGGGGCTGCCTATTGCTTTGGGGTCTGCTCTGGGGCAGTTTAGATTTCCCTTTCTGTCTTTAGGCTAGGCAGTTCTCCGGCTGTGATCGATGGGTCTAGGGCATCGTAGGACCCCTCAACGGCTACTGCTAGTTGTTGTTGATAGGTTCAGGGGTCTGCAATCCGATAGCTGCCAACTTCTCTGGTTTTCTGGACTTAGCTAGCTTTTCTGTTTTTGCCTCCTTCGGTGACTCATTCATAACATAGGTTCCTGGCAGGGTGCCCCTTCCTCAAGTGTGGCTCTACATCCCTCCGGTTAAAGAACAGATCGGAGATTCGGCTGGGGTCATGGATGAAGCCAAACCCCCTCTCATGGTTCACATTTAACACGTGCCCCCAACCTGCCGAGTCCCTGGGACCGTAGTGACCGGCACGGACCTGCTCTTTCCAGTCCAAGTCAGGGCCCAGCACAGCCAACTTGCGCTGTTCCCTCGCCCAGTGCTCGGCTGCCAGCTGGCGTATAGTTGCTTGGCAGCTAGCCCAATTTTCCTCCTCCTACCGTTCTTCCCGAGACCTATCCCCGTTCGTCGGGTACCGCTGCACCACCATTAGTGGTTCTGGTGTTTTCCCTGGGGGACTGGCATTCCGGTCCCAGACCAGATCCAACCCGACCTGGCCTTCCGCTGCGACCGCGGTACATCCCAGGGCCTTCCCAGGTGTAGGGGCATCAGACGTACCTGGAGCCTCCCGGCGGCGTGGTCTCTGCTCTGATGCAGGCATGGTGGCAGCGAATGCCGTTTGGTGGAATGCTGGGGACGGCGGCGGAGCTAAGGGCGGCTCTGGGTCTGCAGGGGCCTCTGGAAGGACCTGCGCAGCCGCGTCAGGTCCGGACGGAGGCTCTTCTTCCTCCGCTTTGGCTCCCAGGGCCTGGTACAACTCCTCCGGTGGTGGCGGCAGAGGGGAAACGATACGTGCTGCCGGTGGTATGGCAGCGGTCACAGGCTCCACGGAATCTGCCAGGACAGAATCTGGTGCAGCAGCGGTGGGTACCGGTGTGGCGGGTACCGCAGGTGTAGGCCCCTCCTGGGCACACTGCAGGTTCAAGGTCCATAGCGCTTCCTGCCTCAGTTACAGGCTGCGCGTCAGCTGGGCTATTTCTTCCTCCAGCTGCTGGCGATTCATCTCGGACACTGGGTTGGAGCCTTCAGCCATGACGCCAAGGAATTCCAGCATGACCTCCCTGCGCGCCGCAGGCCTCCTCCCGTCTTTCTCCAAAATGGCATTCTGGCATTCTTCTTCCTGCCTCGGCCCCTTTCCAGCCACTGGCTTCTGCCCCTCCTTCTTGGGGCGGCGTCTTCTTCCAGCGCCTCCATACCAAGCCAGTATACGAACCCCTCGGGGGTGGGCCATGTTGCCGTTGCATATTAATTCATGCAGGGGAGGCCCAGGACAGTTCGCGGTCTTTTCTTAGGACCTCCCATGTTGTCATGCCCTTCTTCACCGTGCCAGCGGCCATTTTTAACATTCACTTTACAGTCTATCAAATTGGGTCTTCTGCACATGCTCAAAAGTTTTAAGTCCAACAAATCTTAGGCACACAGAACCCGATGGCATTGGGTCTCGTCATCCTGTTCGTGACGCCAAGTTGGGTAACCCTCCCAGGGCCGTGGGGTACTCGGTACCGGGCCGGTGTCAGGGGGATGTGTCACAGCAGCGGTGACCCGGTCCGTGGCCCTGCTTCTACACCGCCTGTACCTCTCCTCTGCCCCTACATCTACACTGCCCTGGGGCTACAGCTCCACCTGTGGGGAGCTTCACCATCTTGGCTGCAACACACCACCAGCCCCAGAGGATCTGCATGCAGCGTCGGCCCAACATCCCACTTGTCGAACACCACAGGTGGCGTCACGAACTATTCCATTAACTAGAAACCACCATTCAACACCCCTGATTACTTGGGCGCCCAGGGCCACGGACCGGGTCACCGCTGCTGTGACACATCCCCCTGACACCAGCCCGATACCGAGTACCCCACGGCCCTGGGAGGGCGACCCAGATGCTCACCTATACAGTATATTGCTCAGGACGGGGATACTCACCTATACAGTATACAGCTCTGTTCATAATATATAGCTCAGGACGGAGATGCTCATCTATACAGTATACAGCTCTGTTCACAGTATATAGCTCAGGACAGGGATGCTCACCTATACAGTATATAGCTCAGGACGGGCATGCTCACCTATACAGTATATAGCTCAGGACGGAGATGCTCACCTACACAGCTTTGGTTACAGTATATAGCTCTGGTAGCTCAGGTCAGGAATGCGTGCCTACAGTATATAGCAGATATCACAGACGCATGAGCCCAATATCACAGGCACACGAGCCGATAATGTCTGAGCGTGCTCCTGAATGCGCGCCTTCGCTGCCCTGATGCACCAATCAGTGTCACGCCAATTGCAGCCTGGCAGCCAATCAAAGCACGGAGCTGCACAGCCAATGAGCTGCTGCAGCTCCCAGAGACTGCCACTCCCGACACTTCCACTAGACAACCTCCCTTCGAAGCGCAAACTCGCTGCCGCCTGATTGCAGGAAGCAGCGGTGTCTGTATCGGAGGTGATATTCTGTGATCCTCATTTCAACCGCTCCGCTGTAGAGTGCTCCGTGCTGAAGTGACGAGATCGGAAGTGATTCCTGATTCCTGGAGCTCCTCATACAGACTCCATTCTAGTCCTCTCTTCTGGCTTTTTACTGTATTTTTTATGGAATTTCTCCAGGTTATAATGGTCAGACAGGAAGGGGTTAAAGGTGCAGACATCACCGGTCAGACGGGAAGGGGTTAATGGCGCAGACATCATCGGTCAGACAGGAAGGGGTTAATGGCGTAGAAAACACCGGTCAGATGGAAAGCGATTAATGGCGCAGACATCACCGGTCAGACGGGAAGGGGTTAATGGTGCAGACACCACCGGTCAGACGGGAAGGGGTTAATGACGCAGATACCACCGGTCAGAAAGGAAGGGGTTAATGGCGCACACACCACCGGTCAGACATGAAGCTGTTAATGGTTCAGTCACCACCGGTCAGACAGTAAGGGGTTAATGGCGCAGACAACACTGGTCAGACGGGAAGGGGTTAATGGCGCAGACATCACCTGTCACACTGGAAGGGGTTAATGGTGCAGACACCAACGGTCAGACAGGAGGGGGTTAATGGCGCAGTCACCACCGGTCAGACAGTAAGGAGTTAATGGCGCAGTCACCACCGGTCAGATGGGAAGGGGTTAATGGTGCAGACACCACCGGTCAGATGGGAAGGGGTTAATGGCACAGACACAACTGGTCAGACAGGCCCAACTGACAGTCATCATAACAGAGCGCAACCGACAATCATACAAGAGCGCAACCGACAGTCATAATAACAGAGCGCAACCGACAGTCACCATAATAGAGCGCAACCGACAGTCATCATAACAGAGTGCAACCGACAGTCATCATAACAGAGCGCAACCGACAATCATACAAGAGAGCAACCGACAGTCATAATAACAGAGCGCAACCGACAGTCACCATAATAGAGCGCAAACGGCAGACATCATAACAGAATGCAACCGACAGTCATCATAAAAGAGCGCAACCGACAGTCATCATAAAAGAGAACAACTGACAGTCATCATACAGGAGCGCAACCGACAGTCATCATAACAGAGCGCAACCGACAATCATACAAGAGCGCAACCAACAGTCATAATAACAGAGCGCAACCGACAGTCACCATAATAGAGCGCAACCGACAGTCATCATAACAGAGTGCAACCGACAGTCATCATAACAGAGCGCAACCGACAATCATACAAGAGAGCAACCGACAGTCATAATAACAGAGCGCAACCGACAGTCACCATAATAGAGCGCAAACGGCAGACATCATAACAGAATGCAACCGACAGTCATCATAAAAGAGCGCAACCGACAGTCATCATAAAAGAGAACAACTGACAGTCATCATACAGGAGCGCAACCGACAGTCATCATAACAGAGCGCAACCGACAGACACCATAATAGAGCGCAACCGACAATCATACAAGAGCGCAACTGACAGTCATCATAACAGAGCGCAACCGACAGTCACCATAATAGAGCGCAACCGGCAGACATCATAACAGAGTGCAACCGACAGTCATCATAAAAGAGCGCAACCGACAGTCATCATAATAGAGCACAACTGACAGTCATCATACAGGAGCGCAACCGACAATCATCATAACAGAGCGCAACCGACAATCATACAAGAGCGCAACCGACAGTCATAATAACAGAGCGCAACTGACAGTCACCATAATAGAGCGCAACCGGCAGACATCATAACAGAATGCCACCGACAGTCATCATAAAAGAGCGCAACCGACAGTCATCATAAAAGAGCACAACTGACAGTCATCATACAGGAGCGCAACCGACAGTCATCATAACAGAGCGCAACCGACAGACACCATAATAGAGCACAACCGACAATCATACAAGAGCGCAACTGACAGTCATCATAACAGAGCGCAACCGACAGTCACCATAATAGAGCGCAACCGGCAGACATCATAACAGAATGCAACCGACAGTCATCATAAAAGAGCGCAACCGACAGTCATCATAAAAGAGAACAACTGACAGTCATCATACAGGAGCGCAACCGACAGACACCATAATAGAGCGCAACCGACAATCATACAAGAGCGCAACCGACAGTCATAATAACAGAGCGCAACCGACAGTCACCATAATAGAGCGCAACCGACAGTCATCATAACAGAGTGCAACCGACAGTCATCATAACAGAGCGCAACCGACAATCATACAAGAGCGCAACCGACAGTCACCATAATAGAGCGCAAACGGCAGACATCATAACAGAATGCAACCGACAGTCATCATAAAAGAGCGCAACCGACAGTCATCATAAAAGAGAACAACTGACAGTCATCATACAGGAGCGCAACCGACAGTCATCATAACAGAGCGCAACCGACAGACACCATAATAGAGCGCAACCGACAATCATACAAGAGCGCAACTGACAGTCATCATAACAGAGCGCAACCGACAGTCACCATAATAGAGCGCAACCGGCAGACATCATAACAGAGTGCAACCGACAGTCATCATAAAAGAGCGCAACCGACAGTCATCATAATAGAGCACAACTGACAGTCATCATACAGGAGCGCAACCGACAATCATCATAACAGAGCGCAACCGACAATCATACAAGAGCGCAACCGACAGTCATAATAACAGAGCGCAACTGACAGTCACCATAATAGAGCGCAACCGGCAGACATCATAACAGAATGCCACCGACAGTCATCATAAAAGAGCGCAACCGACAGTCATCATAAAAGAGCACAACTGACAGTCATCATACAGGAGCGCAACCGACAGTCATCATAACAGAGCGCAACCGACAGACACCATAATAGAGCACAACCGACAATCATACAAGAGCGCAACTGCAGTCATCATAACAGAGCGCAACCGACAGTCACCATAATAGAGCGCAACCGATAGTCATACAAGAGCGCAACCGACTGTCATCATAACAGAACGCAACTGACAGTCACCATAATAGAGCGCAACCGGCAGACATCATAACAGAGAGCAACCGACAGTAATCATAATAGAGCGTAACTGACAGTCATCATAAAAGAGCGCAACCAACAGTCATTTTACAGGAGCGCAACCGACAGTCAGCGTACAAGAGCGCAACCAACAGTCATCATAACAGAACGCCGCCGACAGAGTCATCATGTGCAGCCCCCCTCCATCATTTGCAGCACCCCTTCATGATGGTATGCTGGCAGAAACATGGGATGCAGTGACGAGCAGGAGGCAGAGCAAGAGTTAACAGGTGTTTTATGCAAGAATAAAAGTAGCAGTTTATGCTTCTTGCAGGGAGCACGGGGGTTAAACAGCGGTAAACGGTACACAGACAATGTACAATAAACACTTTGCAGATAGAAGAGTGAACAAATAAAACATGTTAACTTATCAGTCGTAGCTCCTAGATTGGGGATGTTGGAAGAGTCCTCGATGGCGGCGTAGGTGGCACAATATGGCGTTGAAATGGTCCCAGATGAAGTTACAGCACAGTCTCTGTACTGAAGCGGTGCTCCTAGGCTGTTCCCGGCTGAGACTCTCTGTCCTGGTACACGGCGGAGAACGGGTGGAGCACTCGGACACTGAGTGCGTAGTGTGAGGTCCCGGGGCGGAGGCCACAGAGGCGCCTTCACGTTCAGAGTAGTGAAGGGGTCCAGCGGTGGATGGCGTGCCGGACCTAGTCGGGGACACCGGCCTGCGAGGGCATCTGGGGACTACCATCTGAGGTAATAGGCGGTCAGGAGGCGCACAGTCAGCGTGCGTGGGGAGGATGGGCAGTCAACCTAGCAGGATGCTGCGTCTGGCAGAGAGGACACGAGGTCAACCTCCCTCAGGGTAAGCTCTGCTCACACCAAAAGCCCCGAATGCACGCGCTTCATCCCCTTTATATCTGACCTGCTCAGGTCTGTCCTAGTCAGAAAGGCTTCCCCCAACAATGATGGTGACAGACCCGACAGTTCCAGCCAAGAGATGTGCGAAGTAGTCCTAGCCCGGTCCGTCTTCCTACATCATCATGTGCAGCACCCCTTCATCATGTGCAGACCCACTCCATCATGTGCAGCCTTCCTCCATCATGTGCAGCCTTCCTCCATCATGTGCAGCACCCCTCCATCATGTGCAGCACCCCCTCCGTCATGTGCAGCACCCCCTCCGTCATGTGCAGCACCCCCTCCATCATGTGCAGCACCCCCTTGATCATGTGCAGCACTCCCTCCATCATGTGCAGCACCCCCTCCATCATGTGCAGCACCCCCCTCCATCATGTGCAGCACCCCCCTCCATCATGTGCAGCACCCCCTCCATCATGTGCAGCACCCCCTCCATCATGTGCAGCACCCCTCCATCATGTGCAGCCTTCCTCCATCATGTGCAGCACCCCTCCATCATGTGCAGCACCCCCTCCATCATGTGCAGCACCCCCTCCGTCATGTGCAGCACCCCCTCCGTCATGTGCAGCACCACCTCCATCATGTGCAGCACCCCTCCATCATGTGCAGCACCCCCTTCATCATGTGCAGCACCCCCCTCCATCATGTGCAGCACCCCCTCCGTCATGTGCAGCCCCCCTCCATCACGTGCAGCACCCCCTCCATCATGTGCAGCACCCCCTCCATCATGTGCAGCACCCCCTCCATCATGTGCAGCACCCCCTCCATCATTTGCAGCACCCCCTCCATCATGTGCAGCACCCCCTCCGTCATGTGCAGCCCCCCTCCATCATGTGCAGCACCCCTCCATCATGTGCAGCACCCCCTCCATCATGTGCAGCACCCCCTCCATCATGTGCAGCACCCCTCCATCATGTGCAGCACCCCCTCCATCATGTGCAGCACCCCCTCCATCATGTGCAGCCTTCCTCCATCATGTGCAGCACCCCCTCCATCATGTGCAGCACCCCTTCCATCATTTGCAGCACCCCTCCATCATGTGCAGACCCCCTCCATCATGTGCAGCACCCCCTCCATCATGTGCAGCACCCCCTCCATCATGTGCAGCACCCCCTTAATCATGTGCAGCACTCCCTCCATCATGTGCAGCACCCCCTCCATCATGTGCAGCACCCCTCCATCATGTGCAGCCTTCCTCCATCATGTGCAGCACCCCCTCCATCATGTGCAGCACCCCCTCCATCATGTGCAGCACCCCCTCCGTCATGTGCAGCACCCCTCCATCATATGCAACACCCCTCCATCATTTGCAGCACCCCCTCCATCATATGCAGCACCCCCTCCATCATGTGCAGCCCCCCTTCATCATTGTTTTTTCCTTTGGTTTTGCTTGCTTTTATGGCCAGTGTGAACATGCTTTTACATCATGCATGTTATTCAAGTCTACTCCAGTTCAGTTTTTTTGTGTTTCTGTAGTATTTTTGTATTCAGTACAAATAGGGTGTGGCCTCCTTTCTACTGAGCTGTGTAGTTCATTTATAGTCCCTCTCAAGCTGGGTGTCCGTTTGGGACCCAGAGACTCTGCCACTATTCACACTAGGTAGGTTTTACCGTTAGTGTAGTTACTGTCTCAAATGGGTACACCTTGCCGTGGTGGGATAGCTTTATACTTTTTTGATCAAAACAGTATTTACCAAGAACCCTATGTTATTTAATGCACTTGCTTTTTTACATATTTATTTTCATTAGGGTATATACACACATTGTGCACCCCCTCGATCATATGCAGTGCCCCTTCATCATTTTCAGCACTACTTCATTTGCAGCACCACTTCATCATGTGCAGCACCCCCCTCAATCATTTTCAGCCGCCCTCCATCATTTGCAACACCCCTTCATCATGTGCAGCACCCCTCCATCATTTGCAGCCCCCCTCCATCATTTTCAGCCCCCTCCATGATTTGCAGCCCCCCTCCATCATTTGCAGCCCCCCTCCATCATTTGCAGCCCCCCTCCATCATTTGCAGCCCCCCTCCATCATTTGCAGCCCCCTCCATCATTTGCAGCCTCCCCTCCATCATTTGCAGCACCCCTCGATCATGTGCAGCACCCCTCCATCATGTGCAGCACCCATCCATCTGCAGCACCCCTTCATCATTTGCAGCACTCCCTCCATTATTTGCAGACCAATATCATTTGCAGCCTCCTCCATCATGTGCAGCCCCCTCCATCATTTTCAACACCCATTCATCATGTGCAGCACCTCCTCCATCATGTGCAGCCTCCTCCATCATTTGCAGCCTCCTCCATCATGTGCAGCACCCCTCCATCATGTGCAGCCTCCTCCATCATTTGCAGCCTCCTCCATCATTTGTAGCACCCCTCCATCATTTGCAGCCTCCTCCATCATGTGCAGCACCCCCTCCATCATGTGCAGCCCCCCTTCATCATTTGCAGCCTCCTCCATCATTTGCAGCACCCCTCCATCATTTTCAGCCCCCTTTATGATTTGCAGCCTCCTCCATCATTTGCAGCCTCCCTCCATCATTTTCAGCCCCCTTTATGATTTGCAGCCCCCTCCATCATTTGCAGCACCCCCTCCATCATGTGCAGCACCCCTTCTTCACGTGCAGCACTCCTTCATAATGTGCAGACCCCTCTCCATCATATGCAGCACCCCCCTCCATCATGTGCAGCACCCCCCTCCATCATGTGCACCCCTTCACCCATTTAATTCATTTTATAAAGAAAAACAACATTTTTCATACTTACCTCACAAGCGATCCCCAGCAGTCGCAGCTCCTCTTCTGGTCACAGTGTCCTTGTACATGTCGGCGTTTATGTGCCGACACCTGACCAGAAGTTCAGGGAGGGAAGAGCGAGTCGGAGCTGCACAGCCGTTAAGGTAAGACAGCCGTGCACAGCTCCGAGAAAGCTCTCGGGCCCTGGAGCCGACGTGTACGCCACAGGCTCGCAGTGCTTTAGTGCATGATGGGCCCGATGAGCAGAAGCACAAGAGGGGGGCCCGCAGCCCCTGTGTGCCACTCATCATCGGGTCCCATGCAACAGTAAGGGCAGTAATGCCCTGATGGCGGCCCTGTATGAAATATTAAGGCATATGGAGGATATATCTATGCTAGCATCTTTTCTTCTCTGTAACATCCAGCCTTATCTGTGCTGAGTACAGATTAAGCACAATGGAACAGTTGTACTTTTGCACCATTAGCACTTTATATGTTATAGCTGTTTGGTTGTGGATTTTGGTAAGGAGTCCTGTGGAGGGTCAGTAAGGTAAACTGGGTAGTTAGTGTGCACTCTAGTCAAATATAGACGAGGTGCAGGTGCAACAGACCAGTAGGTCCTAATTACAAGTTAATTAAATTCACCGCACACTCAAACAAACTTTATGCAAATAGGTGTTCATTTTATTACATGTGGGAGCCAAGCAGGAATATAATAATCCATAGTAAAGGATACATCAATCAAATGCCTAGTAAACTAGCACCAACTAGAACTAAGATATCAAGGAGGGTCTTACCTTCTTCCAATATTGGAGGTTTGTATAGGGTGCAGAAGGAGAGGAGAATCTCTCAAGAAGAAAGACCAAGATCAATGGCTGAAAGGAATGATCAGATATGCGGTTAGTCATTTCACATATGCAATGGCCACATATTATGTCAGTGTAAAGATGTTTCTTTAAAGGGTAAGAATGTTATATAAATATATATATGCATACATCAGGCTGTTAGTATGCCACAGGACGCCACCTCTGACAGGCGCTGCGGGAGGAGCGCTTCCTTCTCTCAGCACACATCAGGTAACAAGATGAGATAAGACACCGTCTAAGGCCTCTTTCACACTTCCGTTTTTGACAATTAGTCAAAATCCGCCAGGTTTTGAAAAAAACGGATCCGCAATTTTTTTTGCAGATCCGTTTTTTTCACCATTGAGTTGCATCACTGGCGGATCTTGACTGATGGTCATCCATTGGATCCGTTTTTGTGAGGATCCGCCAAATTTTTTTCATCCGCCGGCATGCCTGGACGGACCATGCAACGTTTTTTTTTTGTGGTTGGATCTGCATTTTCCAGTGCGCATGCCCGGAGAAAGGAAGTCAGGGAGAAAATTAACCCTGAAATCCTTTCTGGCAGAGGAAAAAAATTCTCTCTCTCTCGGCCAGCGGTTCCTTTAAATTTCCTCATTCTGCGGATCCGTCAGAAAACGGATCCTGTGGCATCCGTTCACATCAGTTAGGAACGGATCCGCTTGTCCGCCTTTTTGGCGGATTTTAGCTGACACGAAAAACTGAAGTGTGAAAGAGGCCTTACATGCAAGGCATAGCACTGACCTCTATGTGCACACTCTGCTCTGTAGTGACTCACTCACCAGACTAGACACTGGAGGCACACACAGTGCACACAAGCACTTAACCCCTTATGTGTATTTTTTACTCCATCATATGATGCCACCATTATTACTCAAAAATAGTTCTATGTGTATGTATGCACATATATATATTTATAACATTCTTACCCTTTAAAGAAACATCTTTACACTGACATACATAATATGTGGCCATTGCATATGTGAAATGACTAACCACATATCTGATCATTCCTTTCAGCCATTGATCTTGGTCTTTCTTCTTGAGAGATCCTCTCCTTCTGCACCCTATACAAACCTCCAATATTGGAATAAGGTAAGACCCTCCTTGATATCTTAGTTCTAGTTGGTGCTAGTTTACTAGGCATTTGATTGATGTATCCTTTACTATGGATTATCACTGTATATACTGTATATCTGTATATGTTCTTACCTTGTGTTCCACTGGGATAACCTTTATATTTTATGGATTTTTGTGATTTGTTTATCTGTTTTTGTCAATCTCTGATATAGCTCTCTTTATATTTCAGCGATAATATGATAAAGGCTCGGACTGAGCCGAAACGTCTTTTATTTATATCGCTTCCACTGTGTGCTATATTCCTGTTTGGCTCCCACATGTAATAAAATGAACACCTATTTGCATAAAGTCTGTTTGAGTGTGCGGTGAATTTAATTAACTTGAGGGTCAATAAGGGTCAGTGGACGTGGAGCGGGGCGCCAAATCGCTACCCAGAGTTCCACCCTCCGCTGTAAGGAAGGGATATCTACATAGGGTCATGCACAATCTATCTTCTCTAGATATTTCCTCTGTGCTATTTAATTAGTGCTAAACCAATACGTTATTTTTGTATCTTGTATCTGGCATTATTAGCACCAGACACCCCCCCATTACTACTTTACATTGAAAAGATTTTTCTCTTTATACAGAGGCAGGTAACATATTTTTAAACTTAACAAGTGTCCCTCATTCATTATTTACATACAGGGTAAGAATAGAGATGAGATCAAGCAGCATTACTTGATTATGTAAACTATTTGCATAATTTTTCCCTTTCTGCTTTTGAAGTCAACAAACTGGTTCCATAACACAATGCATAATTAGCATATCAGCAATCATCACTAGTGATCAAGGATAAGCGCACAATGAAAGTTAATATTACAGGCATAAAACAAAAGGCTGTTTTCTTGACCAACCAGAAATCAACACTTAAATTTGAAAGCAAACATACAGATAACATTTTATTACTCTTCATTTGCTAAATACAGTTGTCTGGTTAATTAAACTACAATGCTGCATGTCTTCACAATGCCAAAAGTAAAAAAAAAAAAAAAAAGTTTTAAAAAAATAAAAAAAATGTTCAAATTACCCCCCTTTCGCCCCATTCCAAATAAAACAATTAAAAAATCAAACATACACATATTTGGTGTCGCCGTGTTCAGAATTCCCCGATCTATCAATATAAAAAAGAATTAACCCAATCGCTAAACGGCGTAATGAGAAAAAAAGTCAAAACACCAGAATTACATTTTTTGGTCGCCGCAACATTGCATTAAAATGCAATAACAGGCGATCAAAAGATCGTCTCCATCAAAATGGTATTAAAAACGTCAGTTCGGCACTCAAAAAATAAGCCAACACCCAACCCAAGATCATGAAAAATGGAGATGAGGCATATATCAGAAAATGGTGCAATTCTTTGATACTTTACCTAATAAAGAGGAGTTATTGTTACTGATAAATGTTTGTTTTGGGTCGTTTATTTCCTGTTGGTATTTGGTTTATTCTAGAAAACTCCCATATAATATTCCATCCTTGAACGCACGCCACGTGTATTATGATTTTGTACAATTTGTCAATAACATATGTAGTTTCTCCCCGTCTGAGTTATTTTGAAGGTCAACAAAATACAATTTTCCTGTAATTCATTTCTCACACTCTAGGTATAATAATGACTTCTCTCTCTGTGAGGGATTTTTGATGTTTAAAAAGGTTGTTCACTAGTTGGACAACCCCTTCTCATTGCTGATGTTTGGTCCTGTAAAAATGAAACCACGCATACAAACCTTCCATGCCCGCATCGCTTCAGTGGTGTTGGCACTTGGGTTTTTGGGTCATTTGAGGGTTTTATGTCATGTGAGCCCTGTAGCCAATCAGTGCTGTTGTCACTGTCCCCACTTTTAGACAAATCGAGCATCATGAGGCAGTCAGAGAAAAGCCGCAGCCCTGGCTTCCTGTTGATGCTTAATACGTCTGAAGGTGGGAACTGTGAAGCTGCCACTAATTGGGAGCAGGGCTCGTGTGATGTAAAAAACTCACATAAGCCCCGGAACAGTGAGTCTCGACGCCACTGAAGTGGAGCTGACGCCAGAGGAGTATTGAGTGTTTTTATTTTAATGAGGCCAAACATGAGGAATGAGTTCACTGGGGAAAAAATATATATATTTATTTATACCTTGACTTTATTAATACCAAATGTAAAACTATACCCATAATTCACCCCCTGAAGGTTAGTCAGAAGGTGACTAATAGAAAACATTTTCACCCAAGCCTCAGTATATAGGGTGAGGTGACGTATACACACTCACTCTCCAAGCCTCTCATTTCTACGGGTTTCGTCGTCCTCACCAAAGACGACTCATCAAGAGACTATTTAATATTATCCTATATTCAAGTGAGACTAGAGGAAGAAAACCCTAAAATCATGTATCATGTTATCCGAAGCAGTCAGAAAACTAGCCACATATTGGCAGATCCCAGACTACAAACTATATACTTCGTAAGTTTATAAGCCACTCCAGTGTGAGGAATAGATAGTATGTGAAAATACAGTATATACCGCTCAGGGAACACTTACCTTGCAGAGATCATTTCCATATTCATACTAAATAATTACACAGATCTCCCAGACAATATGGTTGCACATATTATTATTATTATTATTATGCATTTATAAAGCGCCATTTATTCCATGGCGCTTTACATGTGAAAAGGGGAAATATAGACAAGTATATTAAACATGTGTAAGAGAAGGGACACACAAGTACATAAGGAGAGAGGACCCTGCCCGCGAGGGCTCACCGTCTACAGGGATGGGTGAGGTTACAGTATGAGAGGGTAGAGCAGGTCGTGCGGTGGTTCAGTAGACCGAGGATCATTGCAGGCTGTAGGCTTGTCGGAACAGGTGGGTCTTCAGGTTCTTCTTGAAGGTTTCCATTGATGGTGAGAGCCTGATGTGTTGCGGCAGAGAGTTCCAGAGTATGGGGGAAGCACGGGAGAAGTCTTGTATGCGGTTGTGGGAAGAGATAAGGGGGGAGTAGAGAAGGAGATCTACCTAGAGACCATGTCACAGATGTATGGAGGAGACAGGTTGTGGAAGGCTTTGTATGTCATGGTTAGGGTTTTGAATTGGAGCCTCTGGGCAATAGGAAGCCAGTGAAGGGCCTGGCACAGGGGGGAGGCTGGGAAATAGCGGGGAGACAGGTGGATTACTCGTGCAGCAGAGTGTAGGATGGACTGGAGCGGAGCCAGAGTGCTAGAGGGGAGTCCAGAGAGTAGGAGTTTGCAGTAGTCGAGGCGGGAGATAAGAGCATGCACTAGTGTTTTTGTGGTTTCGTGGTTGAGGAATGAGCGGATTCGGGAAATATTTTTGAGTTTGAGGCGGCAGGAGGAGGCGAGGGCTTGGATACGTGGTTTGAAAGAGAGCGCAGAGTCGAGGATCACCCCAAGGCACCGAGCGTGCGGGACTGGAGAAAGAAAGCAGCCATTGACATTGATGGATAGGTCAGGTGGAGGGGTAGAGTGAGATGGGGGAAAGATGATGAATTCTGTTTTGCCCATGTTCAGTTTGAGAAAGCGAGCAAAGAAGAAGGCTGATATAGCAGACAGACATTGTGGGATTTCAGTCAGTAAGGAGGTGAGGTTGGGTCTAGATAGGTAGATCTGCGTGTCATCGGAATAGAGGTGATACTGCAAACCATAGGATTCTATGAGCTGTCCCAAGCCAAAGGTGTAGATGGAGAATAGTAGGGGTCCTAGGACAGAGCCTTGAGGAACACCAACAGACAGGGGGCGAGGGGAGGAGGTGGTGTGTGAGAGGGAGACACTAAATGTTCAGTCTGTCAAGTATGATGAGATCCAGGATAGGGCCAAGTCTGTGATGCCAAGAGATGAGAGAGTCTGTAGCGGGAGGGAATGGTCTACGGTGTCGAAGGCAGAGGACAGGTCCAGGAGAAGGAGGAGAGAGTAGTGTCGCTTGCTCTTGGCGGTTAGTAAGTCGTTAGTGACTTTAGTTAGGGCAGTTTCAGTTGAGTGATGCGGTCAGAAGCCAGATTGTAACCGGTCAAAGAGGGAACAGGAGGAGAGGTGGGAGGACAGATCAAGATATACATGCTGTTCCAGTAGTTTTGAGGTGTAAGGGAGAAGAGATATTGGGCAATAGTTAGGCACAGAGGATGGATCAAGGGAGGGCTTTTTGAGGATGGGTGTGATTGAGGCATGTTTGAAGGATGAGGGAAAGACACCATTTGTAAATGAAAGATTGAAGAGGTTTGTTAGAGATGGGATGAAGACTGTGGCCAAGTTAGGGATGAGGTGAGACTGGAGTGGGTCGAGGGCAAAAGTGGTGAGGTGTGATCTTGACAGAAGGGTGGAGAGCTGATCTTCTGTCATGGTGGAGAAGCTGGCTTTTGCAGAACAGGGCTGAGCGGCTAAGAGGGGCATTGGAGGCTGCGGGCCAAAGTTTTGTCTGATCTTGTCGATCTTCTGCTTAAAGAAGGAGGCAAAGTTTTCAGCAGAAATGAGAGGAGGGGGAGGAGGTGCTGTGGGACGGAGTAGAGAATTGAAAGTGTTGAAGAGTTGTTTAGGGTTGTGAGACAGGGAGGATATGAGAGATGCGAAGTAAGTTTGTTTAGCAGCAGAGAGCGTGGACTTAAAGCTGGCAAGGGACTGCTTTTATGCGCTGAAGTGCTCAGTAGAATGGGTTCTCTTCCATCTCCGCTCAGCGGCCCTGGAAACCCTTCTCAGTTCTTTGTTCAGGCTGGTCAGCCAGGGCTGCCTGTTGATTGTACGACCTTTGCTCTGTGTGAGGGGGGGCAGCCGAATCAAGTGTTGCTGTTATTGTGGTGTTATAAAAAATGGCAGCAGCATCTGTGTCATGAAGGGAAGCTATGTCTGTAAGAGGGAGAAGGGACTCAGAGAGTGATTGTAAATTGAGGTGTTTCCTGCGAGGGTGAGCGAGTTTATGGAGCGGGAGTTGCGCAGTAGGAGAGGAGAGGGAAGAGAATGTCAGTAGGTTGTGGTCAGACAGGGGGCGGGGTGAGTTATTGACATTAGTGAGAGAACAGAGACGGGTGAAGATAAGGTCCAGCTTGTGACCATCTTTGTGGGTGGCCGCAGAGGACCATTGAGTGAGGCCGAGGGAAGCCGTGAGCGATAGAAGTTTAGAGGCAGCTGGGGTGGAAGTGTCAATGGGGATGTTGAAGTCGCCCATGATGATGGTGGGGATGTCATCAGAAAGGAATTGGAGTAGCCAGGTGGTGAATTGGTCGAGAAAGGTGGAGATGGTTAGTTCTGGGGGGCAGTAGATGACAGCCAGTTGGAGGGGGAATAGATGCGGAAGGAGTGCACCTCGAACGAGGGAAGAGTAGCGGAGGGTGGCAAAGGAACTGGGGTAAAGGAGCAGGTATCGGAGAGGAGCAAGCCAACTCCTCCACCACGTTTGTTGCTAGGGCGAGGGGTGTGAGAGAGATGGAATCTGCCATAGGAAAGCGCAGCTGGAGAGGCTGTGTCAGACGGAGTGAGCCAGGTTTCAGTGATGGCAAGGAAGGAGAGTTTGTTGGTGATAAAGAGGTCATGGATAAACGATAGCTTGTTGCAGACAGGGCGTGCGTTCCATAGTGCTCCAGGTAAGAGGACCGGGGGAGTGGGGGTTGGATGAATAGGTATGAGGTTGTCAGGGTTACAAACAAGTGTAGAGGATCACCTCACCCTACATACTGAAACTTGGGTGTCACGATAATGTAAATATGACGTATGGTTTTTCTTATTAACACACCTTTCCAGAACTTTCTGCTACATTCATAGCTGCACAGAGACAAGCTTCCCTGACCACCCTCCTTTCCCCCTGTCAGCAGGCTGTTCTCACTAGCTCACTTCATTCCTCTGCCTGTAACATGACACTCCTTACTCATCCCTCTCGAAAGAATGCGTTACTTGGCAGAGAGAACTTCTTTGTCTCCAACATGTGCTCTATGGCTAAAATGGATGGGATTTAGAATCTAACCATTCGGCATAACTCAATGCCAGTTTATGTTAGGAATAAGAAAATTACATATTTGGGACTGGCAATACTAAATCTACACCACAGCGCCTTTTTCTAAACTCTAGCACCAGCAGAATCCGAGAAATGGATTTCTCCCGAACCGAGTTGAATAGACAGTCCTTGTTTAGAGTTGATAGGAAGCTAATTCCAAGACAAGATGAGTGATGGTTCTGCCGTTATTCTGCTAGGCTCTCCAGCCCAGTTATGTAGCTTCAAAGTTTTCTTAAACAAGTTGCAACTCAGAGGAAAGGGGGGGGCGTTGGTAACTCAGTGATGTCACAAGCCCAGAGGTATAAGTTACTGTCAGTCAGTCTGGAGCCAGTTGATGCCTTGGAAGTGGTCACACCAAGAACCTCTGATGCATTTTGATGTATCCCCCGCACAGCCTGATCAGCCTGAAATTATCTAAGCAAAATGTGAGTGCTTCTTCTTCTTAGTCCCTGTTATTTTGTAATTGCCTTGTACATATTTTAATTGTCTCATTTTGTAAAATCTTTTTATACCTCTTGTTAACACTGCCTACCTTTTGGAAGTAAAATATAAAATTACTAGTTTTGTTTCTCCTTGCCCTATAACAAATTTGCATGTTCTTCAAAGTTAATTACGCTACTAATTTGGGTTGGGTTCAGACCCCTCTATTGAGGAATTGGAGCTGGTGGCAGCGAAGTGTGTTCTGGGCTAGTTGGGTAACGCTGGCAGTGACGGAACGGGTTTTATTAGCTTATCTTCTGGCTGCGGCTAGGAGTATTTATAATTCCCTCGCTGCAGCATGCCTAACAGCCAGTCCACATTGAAGCAGGCCCGTCCGGAGACCAATTATCCTAGGTGCAGTTCCCTGACTGACGTGAGAGTAAGGGGGGTGCCGGAGAGCTGCGAGTTCCAAAGCAGAGCCGAAAGTGGGATATTGTTGGCAGCAGTGGAATAACTAAAATAAGCCCTTGTGGTAAATTGATAGGTCAATAGACTTGTTTGCTGTTTTTAATCACATTTGGTGGCAGCGGTGGGAAAACTAAGATAAGCTCCCTGCGAATGTGATAGCCGTGTGTCGGCAAAGCGTCCCTCCTGTCCCTGACAGTGGGATACATGTTTTATCTATTAGTCACTTTCTGACTAACCTTCAGGGGGTGAACTATGGGTATAGTTTTACATTTGGAATTAATAATAAAGTTTAGTTTTATCCTTTTGTCAGCAAACAAGAGGAATGACAAGAGACAATCCCTTTAAGAAGATCAAATTTTGGTTAAAAAGATTCCAACATTCTGAACATAAAAAAGGCTTCTCCCCTATGTGATGTCTCTGATGTTTATTAACAGTTGATTTCCATGCACAATATTTCCCACATTAAGAAAATGAACAAGGCTTCTCTTCTGTGTGACAATGTCTAAAAAGATTCGTTTTACGGTTAAAACAGATCCCACATTCTGAACAGGAAAAAGGCTTCTCCCCTGTGTGAGTTCCTTGATGGTCATCAAGATTTATTTTGCATTTAAAACATTTCCCGCATTCTGAACATGAAAAGGGCTTCTCTCCCCTGTGTGAGCTCTCTGGTGACTAAGAAGAGAAGATTTCAGGCTAAAACATTTTCGACATTATGAACAGGAAAAAGGCATCTCCCCTGTGTGAGCTCTCTGGTGTCTATTAAGAATCGATTTCTGGTTAAAACATTTCCCACATTCTGAACAGGAAAAAGGCTTCTCTTCTGTGTGAGTTATTTGGTGTATAAGATGATTTTCTTTCCGGTTAAAACATTTCCCACATTCTAAACAGGAAAAAGGCTTCTCTTCTGTGTGAGTTATTTGGTGTATAAGAAGACTCCCTTTCTGGTTAAAACATTTCCCACATTCTGAACAGGAAAAAGGGTTCTCCCCTGTGTGAGTTCTTTGGTGTATAAGAAGATTCCCTTTATGTTTAAAACATTTTTCACATTCTGAACTGGAAAAAGGTTTCTCCCCTGTGTGGGTTCTTTGGTGACTAACAAGATGCGCTTCCCGGTTAAAACAGTTCCCACATTCTGAACAGGAAAAGGCTTCTCTTCTGTGTGAGTTCTTTGGTGTATAAGAAGACTCCATTTCTGGTTAAAACATTTCCCACATTCTGAACAGGAAAAAGGCTTCTCCCCTGTGTGGGTTCTTTGGTGGATATTTAGATTGTCTTTCCGGTTAAAGTACTTCCCACATTCTGAACAGGAAAAAGGCTTCTCCTCTGTGTGAGTTCTCTTGTGGTCATTCAGATGCGCTTTCTGGCTAAAACATTTCCCACATTCTGAACAGGAAAAAGGCTTCTCCCCTGTGTGAGTTCTCTGGTGCTTAACAAAATTTGATTTTTGTGCAAAATATTTCCCACATTCTGAACAGGAAAAAGGTTTCTCCCCTGTGTGAATTCTCTGGTGCTGAACAAGAGTCGATTTCTTGCTAAACCATTTATCACATTCTGAACATGAAAAAGACTTATTTGCTTTAGGAGCAGTTTGTTTTTTAATGCCTCTTTCGTGACTTTCCTTACTAGTCAGTAATGAATCAGAAGATGGGACCTGTTCCACAGGATCAGATGAGAGATTTTTGCTGTGAAGGGATGATGGTATATCTGGAGTAATAGCATTCGCTTCAGTTGTATCTTGTAGCATCTCAAGATTATCAGATTTAAAAATTGAAAATGTCAGCTGTCCCTCTGATCTCCTGGTACAGTCATCTGCAAAGATAAAAAACAATTATTTTTTAATAAAATATCCTTGAGTTTTATATTTTTGAACATTTCTACTTAGCTTACCATGTTTATGTAAAACAAATTGAATTATTTACCAAGTCAATGACAGTTCACAGTCTAATAGAAAACCTTATAGGATGAACAAGTAGTGCATGTTGTTCAACTGTTTGTTCATTCTGCCTCCCAAATATTGAATAAAAAGAAACCAATCAATGTTATGTAGGCGAAAATAATATCAATTCTCATCTCATAAAAAAGTCCCCACTCAGGTCCATCATCTGTCAATGGAAAAACAGAGGTTCCCACACTATTAGTGGCTCAAAGGCTGTTAAAAGCAATAAGGTTTCCATAAACCAATCCAGCAAAATCCGCTCTCACTTCTGAGTCTTGCAGTGTGCTCAAAAATCATTTAGGATCCCTGTATTTAGCAATATTATAGTGAGAATAACCCACTTAATTTGCGTTGTGTGTCTCCTGGAGCACAATCTGGGCACTATGTGTTGGGTAATAAAATGCAAATGTGTAATTTTCACTCTCCAACAGCCACTGCGTGTTAATTTCCGGAAAGTGGCTGTGTAGTCAAAATATTCACTCCTACTAGGAATTATAAACCTCAGTGAATTAATTTATAAAATGGAATCACTTTATGGGGATTTCGACTGTTCTGGTTTTCTGTCATTTAGTTATATTAGGGCTTCGGCATATGGTGAGTCCAATCTCATCTGGGATCTGTTCCTGCTGTCCAGCTGGAGTAATCTGCTCCCAACTTCAGCCAATTGGAAAGCACCACACCCTACTAAAGCTCAAAGAATATTGCCAGAATCTGACAGATACTGGGTTGCTCTCTGGATCAGTCCTCTGTGCTCAGCTCGTGACTTGTGCATTTGTTTCCTGTTGTGACCGTGGCCTGTTTACTGACTACTCTTGTGTCTTCAGATTCTGTCCTTCTGGTTCTGACCCAGCTACCTATTATTCTTGCCATCTAAGTCTAGTTTCACACTTGCATTGTGTAGCGCTGCGGTGGCAGCCTACTTCCTCCATTCAGACCCGCCCACTGCAGCATCTCTGCCTTCAGCTCTGCCTACGTCTACATGCGTCCAGCGTACCCATTTTTAACATTGGGTACGCAGGCCATGCGGATGTACGCTGACGCATCCGCAAGTGTCGTTTTGACGCGCCGGCCGACCGCAACAGATGAACATGTAAGCAGAGCACCACATAAAACCCGGTGCACAGCCCCACCCCAGAGCACGAGAATCTCATTAACTGAAAACTACAAATAAAGATTAAAAAACAACAACAACAAGACTGATTTCATCACCATGCATCAATATAATCAGTATAACGGCACCGACCTGACAGTGTCTGTAGGTTACTGTGCACAATCCTGCTGACAGGTTCACTTTTAATTTAGATCTTAGGCATTTGGAAGAGGCGATGGAGAGCGTTTTTTTAGACTATAAGGGAGTTACAGACTTACATAAGTGAAGCAGGTCAATCTCAACACAATCAAACCATCATACAGAATGAACAGGTAAAAAAAGACATAGAATAAAAAAGTTACATCCCCAACAACAATGTATGTAAGAGGGGAGTACTCCAACATTAAACCAGAGTTCTATTCATTTATGTTGGGCCATTGGAGCTACTATGAGTCCTGACCATAAGATCAGAGAAAATAATATTGCTCCCCATTTCAGTAGAGATTGTGCAGTAATTTGGAATTCCTTAGGATCGAAAAAATGTCATTTATGACGTGGAGTGAATCTATGAAACCAGTGCTGGAGCCATGCCAACACATCTCCTGCAGGGGTGAATAAGTGTATATTACAGCCATCAGCCACGCACAGCTTAGAGATATATCATGGCACAGGTGTAATGGTTTTCCTGTAGTTTATCACAATCCTCCTTGAAATTAGTTTGTTTTAATACAAATTGAAAAGTCAGGATAAAGGGAAACTCGGCCATTGTACAGAAATTCACACTTGGCCTCACTGCACATTTAATGTTATTGATAATAAAAGAGAAATTTGGCCAGAAAAACTGGACCTGGTCTTGTAGGGACCATATGAGACATTCAGCAGCACAGAAGGGAGAGAAGGTAGATTCATCCAATAAGATATCAGGGATCTAGGAAGCCAACAGCATCATTACCGTCCAATTTCTCTCACAGACCCATCATAATACGTTTCTTGAAGTGATTTTCTAACTTGTCAGCACATTCTACATACGCTGTCATTTGACTTTGTAGTTTACAGACCTGGGCAGGTAAGGGTCAGCGTCTTCTAATCCCAGAGGGTAGGTGGATCCTTTAGGTGGTAAGTTCTATAGAAAAGGGCTTTCAATGCCCAAAGTCATTAGAACAGTTTTGGGAGGAGGAGAATGTTGTGGTCAGGAGGAAAAATGGTGATCACACGATTGTAATATGACCAGACTACACCACGGATAAAGCAGCCACAGCCGGTGACTGAGAAGAATCTGTGACTTCTCTGCATTTAGTGGTTACTACTCACCTGGGTAGTCATATGTAGGAATCTCCTCTTTACACTGCTCATCACCCCTCACATATGTCTCTGTAGTATTAATATGGCTCAGATCTTCAGCCTGAAACAAATATTGTAAAAGTCACAGACAGATGGAGAAGTCACATCTATGATCAGCTCTAATCCTGCCATCTCCACCGCTCTTATTACACAAGTATAAAACATATAATTCTGGTGGATAAAACAAGACTGAGCACAAGACCTTCACAGCCGTCTACACATCATAGGGGAGATCTCATCACACCTTCTCTTCATCTACCTGATGATTCTGAGGAACATTGGGATCTTCTTGTTTACAGTCCTGTGGAAGAAGAGGACGGGGACATCTCTCTGGTGTTGTCCTCTTACTAGATAGATCTGGAGGAAACACATACAGGGACTGAATTCATTCTTTACATACAGATAATTATAGGCCATGTGCATTTAGTCCTGTCTATTACCTGGTGATGTGAGGGGCTGTGGGACCTTCATCATGACGTCCTTGTACAGATCTTTATGTTCTTCTAAATACCCCCACTCCTCCATGGAGAAATAGACAGCGACATCCTGACACCTTATAGGAACCTGACACATACAATGATACCGTCATCCCCCGATCCCTTCATAGCATTACTATATAATGTCCCAGCATTCCCAGCAGTGTCACCTCTCCAGTCAGCAGCTCAATCATCTTGTAGGCGACTTCTAGGATCTTCTGGTCATTGATGTCCTCATGTATCAGGGGGTGAGGTGGAGGCCCTGTGATTAGGCTCAGGGGTCTTCTGCATCCCTCAGACACAGGGTCCTGACAGCGCTCACTAGAGGTCTTCTTCACTACTGTGTAATCCTGGTTATGGAGAGACACATTAATAAATCTCACTACAGACATTTCCAGAGTCCTCACCTCTCCAGTTCTGTCCATCTGTTATTCCCATAGATAAGAATGATGTAATGTGACGTCATCAGAATCTCTCACCTCTCCAGTAAGCCGGAAGAGGATCTCTAGGGTGAGGTGTAATATCCTCTCCGCCATCTTGTCTCTGTCCATATCCATCCTTGATGGATAAATCAGGAAAATTCTCTTATATAGAAGATCTTCACTGAGAGGATCCGATATTGTAGAGACCTGAATGAGAAGATGAGCCGATGTAACATCATAAAAATCCTGTGTAATAATACAATTACTGGAGATAATAAGGGAAACATATGAGGAGATTTATTATTTTACAGTATTTAGTTTTCTTCCTTACATCTACTAATAAAACCTATATATTTAGGCCACAGACAACAAGCAGTTTCTCCCTCGGAGTCGGCAGCTGAATACGTTTCTCATAGACTCATCTTCCATAACGCTAATTCTCGTCTCATTTACCGACACTGGAATCGGCATTAGCAATACTGCAGGAGATATTCATTACACGGGACAGGAGAAATAACTACTTCATGATGAGGACGACATCTTCATCTTCTACTACGGCTCTAGAAACATATTTGGCCAAAAACCAACAAATTCCACAATGATGTATGTCATGTAGAAAAAAAGTGAAGATTACAAAAAATGTGTTTAAAACCATAATTCTTTATAAAATATATTAAAAGATGAAAAAAATAATAAAAAGACAGGGCAAAAAAGCCTCCAAAAAGAGGGGGATAAGCTGTGGCAAGAAAATAAGCAGTGACACAAAGAAAGGTCAATAAGTAACCCTATAGGTTAAATGTGAATACAAAAAAGGTTTTTACATGCAAATTAATCCATGGCAGACACAACATGCCTTAGTAGATAACATTGTTTGTTGCCACTAAGTTTTGCAAGAGGATAAAGCAATACTGCACGTCGCCCATGTGACCATAAAGGACCGGAGTATACCATAAGGGTTAATGAAGTAGGGTACACCTGGAACTGCACAGAAATAGGCAGTAACATAAGGGATCAATGAACAACTCTGTAGTTTAGATGTAAATACTAAAAAAAGGTTCTTGCATACAAATTAATTTATGCCAGGGTAAACATGGTAGATGACAATAATAGACCATTGTTTGTTGCTACCAAGTTACGTTGCCCACATGGCTATAAAAAACCTGAGTCTACCATGAGGGTTGATAACAGGGAGAAAATCTGGAGCTGCACAGAGTAGCAAATAAGGAATAAAGTGCATATACATGTAATAAAGGAGAGTGTACCAGAGCAAGTGCCGCAACTGCCGATGAAAGCAGATGGAATGCCGCAGGATGTCCCCCCCCAACAAATTATGTTTGGATGTGACGGTCAATCTTTGATTTATTATTAATATATGGGGGCACATAGGTGACATTACTAATATATGGGGGCACATAGGTGACATTACTAATATATGGGGGCACATAGGTGACATTACTAATATATGGGGGCACACAGGTGACATTACTATTATATGGGGGCACATAGGTGACATTACTAATATATGGGGGCACATAGGTGACATTACTAATATATGGGGGCACACTTGCCATTAATACTATGTAGGGGCACATAGAAAAAATTATGGCCACCTGTAGGCAGGGCCCCAAAATTCCGCTAGGAATTTTGGGGCCCCATACTGGCAAAATTTTCAGGCCCCCTTGAGACTCTCCCCAGTTCTGCCTCCACCCCTCGAACCTTCCACAGTCCCACCATCCGCTCTTGGAAGAATTCATCTTCTGCACCATGTCCTCACCAATCTGATATTAAGGGTATGTGCACAAGCTGTGGATTACTCTGCGGATTTTTCAGCGCGGATTTGGCTAAATCCGCAGGTCAAATGACCTGCGTTTTACCTGTGGATTTAGTGCATATTTTCTGCGGATTTCCCTGCGTTTTTACACCTGTGATTTCCTATAGTGGATCAGGTGTAAAAACGTTGCGGATCCACAAAAAGAATTGTCATGCTGCGGATTTGAACCCGCAGCAAATCCACGTGTTAAAATCCGCAGCATGTGCACAGCGTTTTTGAAAATAGGTTGACTTGAATGGTACTGTAAACGCAGCAGAATCCGCAGCATGTGCACATACCCTAACAGTTCCCAGCAGACACCAGAAAGCAAACATGGCCAGCAGCTTTTGTTTTGGCCAAAATAATTTTTAAGCCGCCACCATGACAAAGTAGACTCTTTTGGCCGGGCCCTACTCTACTCTAACCTATTAAACATTTCTTAAAATATCCAATACTCTTTTTAGGTATATTTTTATTTATTTTTCTTTAAGGGAATGAGTCACATACATTCTTTATAATGACAATTAATACCACATACAAGGGTCAAAAACCGTCACACCATGACCAGACCAGATATTATCACCACCTAGTTACAGAATAATACCACACACAAGGAACAAATACCTCCATACCATGACCAGATCACATATTACCATCACATAGTGATCAAATAATACCACATACAGAGAGAAATACCACCATATCATAACCAGATCACATACTACCACCACATAGTGACGAATGATACAATACTGATCATTAATAAAAAAAAACACAACACTAATGCCATTATTCACAGGAGCTCTGTATATAATGTCAGTGTACAGGTAACTCAGTGATCACCAGTGACATTATACACAGAAGCTCTGTATATAGTGTCAGTGTACAGGTAATACAGTGATCACCAGTGACATTATACACAGGAGCTCTGTATATAGTGTACAGGTAATACAGTGACGTCTCTAGCTGAAGTCCTTCATCTTTGTTTTTCTTTTTCATGCAGCGCAGACCGCCATTATTTCTTCCACCCAGGACTCATCTCTACATAAAATAACACATAGTTACCTAGAGCACATTCCCCACTTTTTCCCCTTTCTTCTACAATACACATCTGAATACAGACATGCACCTAATAGATAGTTATTATGCAATCCACCATTCCAAATATAAATTACTAGATGTGTGCCCGATGCTATCGCATCGGGAGGGCAGTAGCATCACGATGGGGGCAGCAGCCCACCCACTTCCGTGCAGTCACAACTGGCAGGAAAGACGGTGTTTTGCGGCCTGTGCTGGAGATGGTCTGTGGCGCCACCAGAGGGTGGCCGCACCCAATCTCCAGCACAGGCCTCAAGCCGTGGACTTTCCTGCCGGCTGTGACTGCACGGAGGTGGGTGGGCAGGCAGTGGCGGGATCCGGCGCGTGTAGTCAGGCGGTGGGTCCTGGCGGCGGCATCCCTCTCATTACTCTCTCCTCATTACACCCCCTCATTACACCCTCTCATTATACCCCCTTCATTACACCCCTCTTGTTATACCCCGTCGTTACCCCACTTTCAAAGCATCGTGATCACAGCGGTGGCCTGGATCTGAGCAGCGGTCAAGATAGCAGCGGCGTTCGAGATCGCAGCAGCGGCTCGGATCTGAGCGGCATCACTTGGGTGTTCCAAAATGGCGGTTGGCGTACTTCCGGTGCGGCGAGGTGGATTGTGGGATTCGGGGACATCCAGATGGAAGTGGATGACAGACAATTTAAGGCAATTATACAGTGGGGCAAAAAAGTATTTAGTCAGTCAGCAATAGTGCAAGTTCCACCACTTAAAAAGATGAGAGGCGTCTGTAATTTACATCATAGGTAGACCTCAACTATGGGAGACAAACTGAGAAAAAAAATCCAGAAAATCACATTGTCTGTTTTTTTTCATTTTATTTGCATATTATGGTGGAAAATAAGTATTTGGTCAGAAACAAAATTTCTGACCAAATTACCACAGGGCTCTGTCCTGGGCCCTGTATTGTTCAACATCTTTATCAACGATTTAGATGAAGGAATTGAGGGTAAACTGATTAAATTTGCTGATGACACAAAGTTAGGAGGGATAGCTAATACTAGAGAAGAGAGAGAGCGGATTCAAAAAGATTTAAATAAACTGGAGAAGTGGGCAGTAACTAACAGAATGGTTTTTAACAGGGAGAAATGCAAAGTACTACATCTGGGCAATAAAAATGAAAAAAGCATATATAGAATGGGAGGAATAGGGCTAAGTGACAGCACATGTGAAAAAGACTTGGGTATACTAATAGATCACAGACTGAATATGAGTCAACAGTGTGATGCAGCAGCAAAAAAGGCAAATGCAGTTCTAGGATGTATTAACAGAAGCATACAGTCTAGATCACGTGAAGTCATTATTTCCCTCTACTCCTCTTTGGTCAGACCTCATCTGGAATATTGTGTCCAGTTTTGGGCACCACATTTTAAAAAAGACATCAACAAACTGGAGCAAGTTCAGAAAAGAGCGACCAGAATGGTGACCGGTCTGCAAACCCTGTCTTATGAGGAAAGGTTGCAGGATTTGGGAATGTTTAGTTTGCAAAAGAGAAGACTGAGAGGAGACTTAATTGCTGTCTACAAATATCTAAAGGGCTGTCACATTGTAGAAGGATCAACTTTATTCTCATTTGCACAAGGAAAGACTAGAAGCAATGGGATGAAACTGAATGGGAGGAGACACAGATTAGATATTAGAAAAAACTTTTTGACAGTTAGAGTGATCAATGAGTGGAACAGGCTGCCACGAGAAGTGGTGAGTTCTCCTTCAATGGAAGTCTTCAAACAGAGGCTGGACAGACATCTGACTGGGATGATTTAGCGAATCCTGCTTTGAGCAGGGGGTTGGACCAGATGGCCCAGGAGGTCCCTTCCAACTCTACGATTCTATGATTCTATGATTCATCTCAATACTTTGTGATATATCCTTTGTTGGCAATGACAGAGGTCAAACGTTTTCTGTAAGTCTTCACAAGGTTGCCACACACTGTTGTTGGTATGTTGGCCCATTCCTCCATGCAGATCTCCTCTAGAGCAGTGATGTTTTTGGCTTTTGGCTTGGCAACACGGACTTTCAACTCCCTCCAAAGGTTTTCTATAGGGTTGAGATCTGGAGACTGGCTAGGCCACTCCAGGACCTTGAAATGCTTCTTACGAAGCCACTCCTTCGTTGCCCTGGCGGTGTGCTTTGGATCATTGTCATGTTGAAAGACCCAGCAACGTTTCATCTTCAATGCCCTTGCTGATGGAAGGAGGTTTGCACTCAAAATCTCACGATACATGGCCCCATTCATTCTTTCATGTACCCGGATCAGTCGTCCTGGCCCCTTTGCAGAGAAACAGCCCCAAAGCATGATGTTTCCACCACCATGCTTTACAGTAGGTATGGTGTTTGATGGATGCAACTCAGTATTCTTTTTCCTCCAAACACGACAAGTTGTGTTTCTACCAAACAGTTCCAGTTTGGTTTCATCAGACCACAGGACATTCTCCCAAAACTCCTCTGGATCATCCAAATGCTCTCTAGCAAACTTCAGACGGGCCCGGACATGTACAGGCTTAAGCAGTGGGACACGTCTGGCACTGCAGGATCTGAGTCCATGGTGGCGTAGTGTGTTACTTACGGTAGGCCTTGTTACATTGGTCCCAGCTCTCTGCAGTTCATTCACTAGGTCCCCCCGCGTGGTTCTGGGATTTTTGCTCACCGTTCTTGTGATCATTCTGACCCCACGGGGTGGGATTTTGCGTGGAGCACCAGATCGAGGGAGATTATCAGTGGTCTTGTATGTCTTCCATTTTCTAATTATTGCTCCCACAGTTGATTTCTTCACTCCAAGCTGGTTGGCTATTGCAGATTCAGTCTTCCCAGCCTGCTGCAGGGATTCAGTCTTCCCAGCCTGCTGCAGGGCTACAATTTTGTTTCTGGTGTCCTTTGACAGCTCTTTGGTCTTCACCATAGTGGAGTTTGAAGTCAGACTGTTTGAGGGTGTGCACAGGTGTCTTTTTATACTGATAACAAGTTTAAACAGCTGCCATTACTACAGGTAATGAGTGGAGGAAAGAGGAGACTCTTAAAGAAGAAGTTACAGGTCTGTGAGAGCCAGAAATCTTGATTGCTTGTTTCTGACCAAATACTTATTTTCCACCATAATATG
Organism: Dendrobates tinctorius; assembly: GCF_039654945.1. Lineage (NCBI taxonomy): Eukaryota > Metazoa > Chordata > Amphibia > Anura > Dendrobatidae > Dendrobates > Dendrobates tinctorius. The sequence goes on from NW_027361794.1 coordinate 13,567,810, forward strand.
CAAATAAAATGGAAAAAAAAACAGACAATGTGATTTTCTGGATTTTTTTTTCTCAGTTTGTCTCCCATAGTTGAGGTCTACCTATGATGTAAATTACAGACGCCTCTCATCTTTTTAAGTGGTGGAACTTGCACTATTGCTGACTGACTAAATACTTTTTTGCCCCACTGTATATAAAGATAATCCACCACTGAACCCCCACCAACTATAAATAGCCATTTTCCCCACCTAATATATACCGTACATTAATTAGCCCCTGTACTCTTTCCCCCAATTTATTACCAGTCACTGCATCCTCAATTCCCCCCACTATGTGCCTCCTGCTCCCGATTCATTATATTTACATGCCTCTTCCGCCCTAATTCATTGTCATGTCTTCTGTCTCTCCCACCCTCTATTCATTATCAACTGATCTCCCCCACATTCAATACATCATTTACTCCCACCACCCTCAAAATTCATCATTGATTGCTCTCCCCCAGGTCCTCATTTGCTCTCCCCATCCCCCACCTTCAATTCAATTGATGTCCCCCATCCCTCACTTCATCATTCCCAGTCCTCCTCTCCCTCAATTCATCAGTTGCAGTTCCCCATTCTCCCCCCACTCCATCATGTGCAGTCCCCCCTCGCCCCACTTCATCATGTGCAGTCCCCTTCCGCTCATGTGCAGTCCCCCATCCCCTCTCACATCATCAATTGCAGCAGCCACTCCATCATCATTTGCAAATTGCAGCCCCCTTTATCATTAGTAGCACACTCTCCATCATTTGCAGCCCCTCCATCATCTGCAGCCCCCACTCCATCATTGACAAATGCCGCCTCATCCATCATTTGCAGCCCCCTTTATCATTTGCTGCACCCTCCATAATTGGCAGCCCCCATTCCATCATTTCCAGCACCCCCTCCATCATTTGAAGCACCCCCTCCATCATGTGCAGCACCACTTCCATCATTTGAAGCACCCCCTCCATCATGTGCACCACCCCATTCATCATGTGCAGCACCCCCTCCATCATGTGCAGCACCCCCTCCATCATATGCAGCACCCCCTCCATCATGTGCAGCACCGCCTCCATCATTTGCAGCACCCCCTCCATCATGTGCAGCACCCCCTCCATCATGTACAGCACCCCCTCCATCATGTGCAGCACCGCCTCCATCATGTGCAGCCCCCCTCCATCATTTTCAGCACCCCTCCATCATTTGCAGCACCTCTTCATCATGTGCAGCACCCCCTCCGTCGTGCAGCACCTCTTCATCATGTGCAGCACCTCTTCATCATGTGCAGCACCCCCTCCATCATTTGCAGCACCTCTCCATCATTTGCAGCACCCCCTCCATCATTTGCAGCACCCCCTCAATCATGTGCAGCACCCCTTCATCATGTGCAGCACCCCCTCCATCATGTGCAGCACCCCCTCCATCATGTGCAGCCCCCCTCCATCATGTGCAGCACCTCTTCATCATGTGCAGCACCCCCTCTGTCATGTGAAGCACCCCCTCCATCATGTGCAGCACCCCCTCCATTATTTGCAGCACCTCTTCATCATGTGCAGCACCCCTTCATCATGTGCAGCACCCCCTCCATCATGTGCAGCCCCCACCATCATTTGCAGCTCCCCTCCATCATGTGCAGCACCTCTTCATCATGTGCAGCACCCCCTTCGTCATATGCAGCACCCCCTCCATCATGTGCAGCACCCCCTCCATCATGTGCAGCACCGCCTCCATCATGTGCAGCACCCCCTCCATCATTTGCAGCACTCCATCATTTGCAGCACCCCCTCCATCATGTGCAGCACCCCTTCCATCATGTGCAGCACCCCCTCCATCATGTGCAGCACCACCTCCATCATGTGCAGCCCCCCTCCATCATTTGCAGCACCTCTTCATCATGTGCAGCACCCCCTCCGTCATGTGCAGCCCCACTCCATCATGTGCAGCACCTCTTCATCATGTGCAGCACCTCTTCATCATGTGCAGCACCCCCTCCATCATTTGCAGCACCTCTCCATCATTTGCAGCACCCCCTTCATCATTTGCAGCACCCCCTCCATCATGTGCAGCACCCCTTCATCATGTGCAGCACCCCCTCCATCATGTGCAGCACCCCCCCCATCATGTGCAGCCCCCCTCCATCATGTGCAGCACCTCTTCATCATGTGCAGCACCCCCTCTGTCATGTGAAGCACCCCCTCCATCATGTGCAGCACCCCCTCCATCATTTGCAGCACCTCTTCTCTTCATCATGTGCAGCACCCCTTCATCATGTGCAGCACCCCCTCCATCATGTGCAGCCCCCACCATCATTTGCAGCACCCCTCCATCATGTGCAGCACCCCATCCGTCATGTGCAGCACCCCCTCCATCATGTGCAGCACCCCCTCCATCATTTGCAGCACCCCTTCATCATGTGCAGCACCCCTCCGTCATGTGCAGCCCCACTCCATCATGTGCAGCACCTCTTCATCATGTGCAGCACCTCTTCATCATGTGCAGCACCCCCTCCATCATTTGCAGCACCTCTCCATCATTTGCAGCACCCCCTTCATCATGTGCAGCACCCCCTCCATCATGTGCAGCACCCCTTCATCATGTGCAGCACCCCCTCCATCATGTGCAGCACCCCCTCCATCATGTGCAGCCCCCCTCCATCATGTGCAGCACCTCTTCACCATGTGCAGCACCCCCTCTGTCATGTGAAGCACCCCCTCCATCATGTGCAGCACCCCCTCCATCATTTGCAGCACCTCTTCATCATGTGCAGCACCCCTTCATCATGTGCAGCACCCCCTCCATCATGTGCAGCCCCCACCATCATTTGCAGCACCCCTCCATCATGTGCAGCACCCCCTCCGTCATGTGCAGCACCCCCTCCATCATGTGCAGCACCCCCTCCATCATTTGCAGCACCCCTTCATCATGTGCAGCACCCCTCCATCATTTGCAGCACCTCTTCATCATGTGCAGCACCCCTCCATCATTTGCAGCACCTCTTCATCATGTGCAGCACCCCCTCCGTCATGTGCAGCTCCCCCTCCATCATGTGCAGCACCCTCTCCATCATTTGCCGCACCTCTTCATTATGTGCAGCACCCCTCCATCATTTGCAGCACCTCTTCATCATGTGCAGCACTCCCTCCATCATTTGCATACATATTACTCCTTACAACCTATACAACATGGGTCTCACTCCATATGGAACTAAATTACTCAAAGCTAAAAGAATAATGGGTGCCTCAAGTCAGACTAGAAAAAACAAGCAGCAAGATTGGGCACAGAACTTCAAAGTAAAAGCTACGTGGCACACATGATAATAACTGCAGTGCGGCATAATACGGCCAGCAATCAGAAAAACAATCATACAGTAAAATACTAGAGCGACATAAAGTTACATTGGGAGAGAACAATAGCATAAAGTGCCTATTTGAATATACACACATTCCCGAACCACAAACTAAGCCATATAGATAACCCTGGCGGCCATGATAAATGTGCATATCAACTCTGCAATACCGGTAATGTGACCAAGCTGCTGCGTCCCACCCCGACGCGCGTTTCACCTATTCTTCTGGGAGGGCGGAGTCAGAGCTGCGCAGCCATTAAGGTAAGACGGCCGTGCACAGCTCTGAGAAAGCTCCCGGAGCTGACGTGTGCGCCACAGGCTCACAGTGCATTAGTGCACGATGGGGCCCGATGAGCAGAAGCACAAGAGGGGGATCCACAGCCCCTGTGTGCCGCTCATCATCGGGCCTCATACAGCAGTGAGGGCAGTAATGTCCTGATGGCGGCTGTTATGATTCAGTCACCGTAGGAGGCAAAAACAGAAATGCTAGATAAGTCCAAAAAACCAGAGAGGTTGGCAGCTATCGGATTGCAGACCCCTGATCCTATCACAACAACTAACAGTAGCCGTCGGGGGTTCCTACGATGCCCTAGACCCCTCGATCACAGCCGGAGAATTAAATAGGCCTAAAGAAAGAAAGGGGAAATCTAAACTGCCCCAGAGCAGACCCCAAAGCAATAGGCAGCCCCCAACATATAATGACGGTGAAGCAAGATGAAAACACTAACACAGACAGAAAGATAGACTGAGCAAAGACGGGGCCCAAGCTAACTAGATAGGAAAGGACAGGAAGGCTGCTGTCTGCAATCCATGAAAAACCCTATGAAAATAAGAGCCAACAGACTGACAGTGAAAAAGGCCCTGAAGACGCTAGGCTTCAAAAAAGCTATGTCAGTACTCAGGAATATTCTGAAGACAGAGCAACCGGCAAAAGGAGATTCAGCTCACCCCAGCAGGGAATGGCAGAATCCAGAAAAGCAAGGAAAACAAAAACAAAACACAAATGCTAACAGGTAAAGCAGAAAACTTAGCTTTAGAGGAGCAGGAATCAGACTGGTGTCCTAGAAGTCCACAGAGAAATCACCCGCAGGGCAGAAGGGCATCGGCAGCCTTATATCCAGTCAGTGACTCCACTCAGCCAGTCATCCTCATTAGGCTCAGGTGCCTGATAATCAGGCTCATTACCTTCCTTTACCAGAATATGGAGTTCACCAGACCTCAGTGACGAAGGGGAAAATTAACTCACAACAGTACCTCCCCCTTGAGGAGGGGTCACCGAACCCTCAACCACGCCACCAGGGCGATCAGGGTGAGCCCGATGAAAGGCACGCACCAATCTTTTGGCATGAATATCAGAGGCAGAGACCCAGGAATTATCCTCCTGACCATAACCCTTCCACTTAACCAAATACTGGAGTCTCCGTCTAGCCAGACGGGAATCCAGTATTTTCTCTACCTCATATTCCATGTTACCTTCAACCAATACAGGGTCTGGAGGTGCCACCCCAGGAACAACTGGTTCAACAAACCTCTTCAACAAGGACTTATGGAACACATTATGGATTTTAAATGTGACAGGAAGAGCCAAACGAAAAGAGACCGGATTAATAATCTCCAAAATCTTGTAAGGTCCAATAAATCTAGGCTTAAACTTAGGAGAAGCCACCTTCATAGCAATATTTTTTGATGATAACCACACCATATCACCAATCTTAAACTGGGGACCAATGGTCCTATGTCAATTGGAAAACCGCTGGGCCTTTTCCTGGGAGAGAGATAACTTATCCACCACTTGGTCCCAGATCTGGTGCATTCTCTCCACCACAGTGTCAACACCTGGGCAGGCTGAAGGCTCCACCTGCCCTGAAGAAAATCGAGGATGAAACCCAAAGTTACAAAAAAAAGGTGACATCAAAGTGGCAGAACTAGCTCTATTATTTAAAGCAAATTCGGCCAAGGGCAAAAATGAAACCCAATCATCCTGATCAGCGGAAATAAAACATCTCAAATACGACTCCAAGGTCTGGTTTGTTCTCTCTGTCTGCCCATTGGTCTGAGGGTGAAAAGCAGAGGAGAAGGACAACTGAATTCCCAGCTTGGAACTGAAAGTCCTCCAAAATCTAGACACAAACTGAACTCCTCTGTCAGATACAATGTTCTCAGGAATCCCGTGTAAGCGAACCACCTGTTGCAAAAACAGGGGCACCAACTCAGAGGAAGATGGCAACTTAGGGAGTGGTACAAGATGAACCATCTTAGAGAACCTATCACAAATCACCCAAATAACAGTCATTCTTTGAGAGACCGGCATATCAGAGATGAAATCCATTGAAATATGGGTCCATGGCCTCCTGGGGACCGGCAAAGGCATCAACAACCCACTAGAGCGAGAACAAGATTTAGACCGGGAGCAAGTCCCACAGGACGGCACAAAATTCCTGACATCATGAGACAAGTTGGGCCACCAAAAAGAGTGACTCACCAGATCTCTAGTACCAAAAATACCTGGATGACCAGCCAATGCAGAGCAATGAACTTCAGACATCGCTCTCTTCTTCCACTGGTCAGGAATATACAACTTTCCACTGGGACAACGCTCAGGTTTGTCCTCCTGGAACTCTTGCAGAGCAAGTCTCAAATCTGCGAGATGGCAGAAAGAACTACCCCTTCGCCTAAGATGGTAGCAGGCTTGGTCACCACAGGAGAATCAGCAAAGAAACTCCTAGAGAGGGCGTCTGCCTTGACATTCTTAGTTCCAGGAAGAAAAGAGACCACAAAATCAAAACGTGCAAAAAACAAGGCCCACCTAGCCTGTCTAGGGTTCAAGCGTTTAGCCGACTCTAGGTAAATCAAATTCTTGTGGTCAGTGAGGACCACAACTTGATGTTTAGCTCCCTCCAACCAATGTCTCCACTCCTCAAATGCCCATTTCATGGCCAACAGTTCCCGATTCCCCACATCATAGTTACGTTCAGATGGAGAGAACTTTCGGGAAAAGAAAGCACAGGGATTCATTTTAGATGTTACAGGATCCTTTTGGGACAAAACAGCTCCTGCACCAATCTCAGAAGCATCCACCTCTACCTGGAACGGGAGTGAGACATCAGGTTGCCGCAAAACCGGGGCGGAGGTAAATCTTCGCTTCAGTTCCTGAAAGGAAGCAACAGCCTCCGGAGACCAATTCAACACATCAGCACCCTTCTTAGTCAGATCAGTCAATGGCTTGGCAATACTAGAAAATTTTGCTATAAATTTCCGATAAAAATTAGCAAAACCCAAAAACTTCTGGAGGGCCTTCAAAGAAGTGGGCTGAACCCAATCATAAATGGCCTGTACCTTGGCCGGGTCCATTTCAATAGTTGACGGAGACAAAATAAATCCCAAAAATGAAATCCTCTGTACTCCAAAAAGGCATTTCGATCCTTTGACATACAGGGAATTCTCTCTCAAGATCCGGAACACAGTCCGAACATGTTCCACATGAGAATCCCAATCCTTGGAGAAGATCAAAATATCATCCAGATAGATAATCAAAAATTTATCGACAAAGTCTCGGAAAATATCGTTCATGAAGCACTGGAAGACAGAAGGGGCATTAGTGAGCCCAAAAGGCATCACCAGGTACTCAAAATGTCCCTCCGGAGTATTAAACGCCGTCTTCCATTCATCCCCCTGCTTAATGCGGATAAGATTATACGCCCCCCTGAGGTCAAGCTTGGTAAACCAGCAAGCACCTCTAACTCTAGAGAATAGATCCGAAATCAGGGGTAACGGATACTGATATTTAATAGTAATTTTATTGAGGGCACGATAATCAATACAAGGCCTTAAAGAACCATCCTTTTTGGCCACAAAAAAAAACCGGCACCTAAGGGTGAAGAGGATGGTCTAATATGACCCTTCTCCAACACCTCCTTAATATAGGACCGCATAGCCTCGTGCTCGGGTACAGATAAATTGAAGAGCCGACCCTTGGGAAATTTACACCCCGGGCTTAGTTCAATTGCACAGTCATAACTCCTATGAGGAGGCAAGGACGCAGACTCATTCTCACTAAGTACATCATAAAAGTCCGCCAAATAGTCAGGAACATCATGCGACTGAGGAGAGGTGGAAAAAACCGGAGCCTCACTAAAGGCACACCGACAACCCCAACTCACCACAGACACAGATTTCCAATCCAAAACTGGATTATGAATTTGCAACCAGGGAAACCCCAGAACAACGGCATCATGCAGACCATGCAACACCAAAAATCTGCAATTTTCTTGATGGTCTGGGGCAACCCGCATGACCACCTGGGTCCAAAACTGAGGTTTATTTTTCGCCAAAGGAGTAGCATCAATCCCCCTCAAAGGGATAGGCGTCTGCAGAGGTGTCATCGGAAATCCACAACGTTTAGCAAAATCCAAGTCCATTAGGTTTAGCGCTGCTCCCGAATCCACAAAAGCCTTGGCGGAAAATGTGGACAGGGAGCAGATCAGAGTAATTGCCAGAAGAAACTTAGGTTGAACACCACCAACAGAAAACGTGTGTGCAAAGCGTTTCTCTCGTTTATGACAAACAGAAATAATATGCGAGGCATCTCCACAGAAAAAACACAGCTTATTACGCCTTCTGAACTCCAGACGTTGCGCCTTAGACTAAACTCTATCACATTGCATAGGTTCAGACGTCTGTTCAACCGGTGGCAACACCTCTCGTGCAATTCTGCGTTCACGTAAACGCTGATCAACCTGAATGGCTAATGACATAGAATCGTCCAGACCAGAGGGAACAGGAAATCCCACCATAGTATCTTTTACGGCTTCTGACAAACCCTTCCGAAAGAGAGCAGCCAAGGCATTATCATTCCAGGTAGTAAGGACCGCCCACTTTCGGAACTTTTGACAGTACAACTCTGCAGAATATCGACCCTGGTTCAATGCCAACAGGGTCTTTTCAGCCTGATCAATAGCATTAGGTTCGTCATACAACAACCCCAAAGCTTGAAAGAATGCGTTCACATTAGTCAGAATAGGATCATCTGGTTTCAAAGAAAACGCCCAATCCTGGGGATCGCCACGCAGCAAAGAGATGACGATTTTATCCTGCTGCGCGGAGCTCCCTGACGAGTTAGGCTTCAAGGCAAAAAATAATTTACAATTATTTTTGAAACTCAAAAATTTAGATCAATCCCCAAAAAATACATCAGGTGTAGGGATCTTTGGTTCAACAGCATGCGAACGAGCAAGGTAGGCGGAAATTCCCCGCACTTCCGCAGCGAGCTGCTCCACACGATCAGACAATTGCTTTATCTCCATTGAGAGAAAAAAAAATTCCCCCTACGGCCTCAGAGAAATAGAGGAAAGAATATACACACACTTTTTTTTTTTTTTTTTTTAAACACAATTCTTTCCTGCTATTGAGTACCCTAGGATCTGCGGTATGGCGGGTGATTCTGTTATGATTGAGTCACCGTAGGAGGCAAAAACAGAAATGCTAGCTAAGTCCAGAAAACCAGAGAGGTTGGCAGCTATCGGATTGCAGACCCCTGATCCTATCACAACAACAAACAGTAGCGGTGGGGGGTTCCTACGATGCCCTAGACCCCTCGATCACAGCTGGAGAATTAAATAGGCCTAAAGAAAGAAAGGAGAAATCTAAACTGCCCCAGAGCAGACCTCAAAGCAATAGGCAGCCCCCAACATATAATGACGGTGAAGCAAGATGAAAACACTAACACAGACAGAAAGATAGACTGAGCAAAGACGGGGCCCAAGCTAACTAGATAGGAAAGGATAGGAAGGCTGCTGTCTGCAATCCGTGAAAAACCCTATGAAAATAAGAGCCAACAGACTGACAGTGAAAAAGGCCCTGAAGACGCTAGGCTTCAAAAAAGCTATGTCAGTACTCAGGAATATTCTGAAGACAGAGCAACCGGCAAAAGGAGATTCAGCTCACCCCAGCAGAGAATGGCAGAATCCAGAAAAGCAAGGAAAACAAAAACAAAACACAAATGCTAACATGTTATGATTGAGTCACCGTAGGAGGCAAAAACAGAAATGCTAGCTAAGTCCAGAAAACCAGAGAAGTTGGCAGCTATCGGATTGCAGACCCCTGATCCTATCAACACAACTAGCAGTAGCCGTGGGGGGTTCCTACGATGCCCTAGACCCCTCGATCACAGCCGGAGAATTAAATAGGCCCAAAGAAAGAAAGGGGAAATCTAAACTGCCCCAGAGCAGACCCCAAAGCAATAGGCAGCCCCCAACATATAATGATGGTGAAGCAAGATGAAAACACTAACACAGACAGAAAGATAGACTGAGCAAAGACGGGGCGCAAGCTAACTAGATAGGAAAGAACAGGAAGGCTGCTGTCTGCAATCCGTGAAAAACCCTATGAAAATAAGAGCCAACAGACTGACAGTGAAAAAGGCCCTGAAGACGCTAGGCTTCAAAAAAGCTATGTCAGTACTCAGGAATATTCTGAAGACAGAGCAACTGGCAAAAGGAGATTCAGCTCACCCCAGCATGGAATGGCAGAATCCAGAAAAGCAAGGAAAGCAAAAACAAAACACAAATGCAAACAGGCAAAGCAGAAAACTTAGCTTTAGAGGAGCAGGAATCAGACTGGTGTCCTAGAAGTCCACAGAGAAATCACCCGCAGGGCAGAAGGGCGTCGGCAGCCTTATATCCAGTCAGTGACTCCACTCAGCCAGTCATCCTCATTACACTCAGGTGCCTGATAATCAGGCTCATTACCTTCCTTTACCAGAATAGGGAGCTCACCAGACCTCAGTGACGAAGGGGAAAATGAACTCACAACAGGCGGCCCTGCCTGCAGGTGAATAGGGGAATATTATCATGTGGGAGAAGAAGGGAGAATTATTACAGTGACCGGGACAAAGGGGAGGACATTACTGTCTGGAGGCAAAGAGGAAAATGCAACCAGTGCACAGACACAGCCAGGAGTCCCAGGTGTGAATAAGGCCTATAGTGAGTATGATAACACTGTGTGTACAGCGCTGCGGAGTATGGAGGCGATATAGGAGGGAGAAATAAGTCATCTGGTGGCTGCGAGTTTGCACTTGGAAGGTGAGTTGTGTAGTGGGAGAGTCAGTCTCTGGGAGCTGCAGCCGCTCATTGGCTGTGCAGCTCCGTGCTTTCATTGGCTGCCAGGCTGCAATTGGCTTGACGCTGATTGGTGCATCAGGGCAGCGAATGTGCGCACAGGACCTGTAGCCTGCATACACTGAGGCCCCTGATCATGTGACCCCTGACTCCTCCCTTCCTGTAACCTCATCACTAGTGATGAGCCTCTCAGGGCTCCGCTCACCAAAAAGAGCCGGCTCTTTTTGGATCCTAATCGTGATGTGTCGTTCATGAACGATCTGATTCAAAGAGCCTTATCCTTCTGTGAACTAAATGAGCCGACTCTGCAGGGTGAAAGAGTCAAGTCTTCTTTTTTTTTCTTCTGGCGCCTGGCAGCTTATCAGATCCAGCTTAGTGAAGCCTGACTGTGACTCATCTGGGAGGAGGAGCCAAAAGAGTCGGCTCTTTATGGTGAGCGGAGCCGAATGAGCCAGATCACCAAAAAGAGCCGAACTTCCCTTCACTAGATCCTAAATGGATCCCTATTGCATACATGTTCAGGTGTTCGACACTGTGCCCACCTACCACATAAACAGCGCCCACTTTCTAGGAACCAATTAAATTGCGGGGTTTTGTTTGGGTGGGCGGAGTTACATCTGCCGAACACCGGGAGTTTTCGTCCAGTGAGAGCCATTCAGGGATTTTAGTGGCTCTCACTGGGGTGCCGTCTCCCATCGTTCACAGCAGGGAGGTGGCTCTTTGTGTCGGATCCTTCGTGAACGACACATCACTAGCTCATTGGCTATGCAGCTCTTTGCTTTGATTGGCTGCCAGGCTGCAATTGGGTAGAGGCTAAATCCGGGGCCTCTGCTGCCATCATGCCCATGTGACCAGAAGGGGTGGGGCCTCTTCCTCCATTGAGCAGAGCAGACAGGAAGCTGTGGGTGTCATGGCGGGAATTGTAGCATTTTGTGTGGGATTTGGAGTGTTTTGGTGGTCAGTAGGGTGACCGCAAAAAATCGATGTCGGAATTTTGTCCGTCTGGACCCCACAAAACGATTCCCCTTTCCAGATATTGAGATAGCCAAAATTTGAGCTCGATCAAACGACGTTAACCCGTGCCGCTCGTCGCTCAAAGTTTGAAAAAATCCAAATTGAGGTTTTTTAAGATTTAGGTATTTTGCATAGTCTGTTAGACTATAAAGAATGTGACAACAACATTGCAGAAATAGCCCTGACCAAATTTTCGAACCATTTGTGGTATTTGAATGCAGAGTTGGTGGGATTATCGTTTTTTGATCCCACCATTACAGACAATGAAAAGTTGTTAATGGCTAATAAATTGCTCAGTAGCACAGATGAACCATCAGAGCACGCTAGGGTTGTAAATCCAAAAGTTAGGAAAGAAAAATTAAAAGAGGTAGGAAGTAACCGACTTTAACGACCTTCTGACAAAAGATGAAGAACAAAAGCAATATGTCCTGCAAGTTGTAAGCAAATGCCGAGCATTATATTCTGACGTTTCTAAAACTACTTTAACAAAAGCTCTAGAATAGATTAGATAACTATGTAAAATTATCAACTCATGTAGGTTAGCGTGCTCTGATGGTTCATCTGTGCTACTGAGCAATTTATTAGCCATTAACAACTTTTCATTGTCTGTAATGGTGGGATCAAAAAATGATAATCCCACCAACTCTGCATTCAAATACCACAAATGGTTCGAAAATTTGGTCAGGGCTATTTCTGCAATGTTGTTGTCACATTCTTTATAGTCTAACAGACTATGCAAAATACCTAAATATTAAAATACTTCAATTTGGATTTTTTTAAACTTTGAGCGACGAGCGGCACGGGTTAACGTCGTTTGATCGAGCTCAAATTTTGGCTATCTCAATATCTGGAAAGGGGAATCGTTTTGTGGGGTCCAGACGAACAAGATTCTGACATTTTTCCCCCCCTATATGAGATCCGGTCACCCTAGTGGTCAGTCTCTATAGAGCAAGTGTCATAGTGGAATTTGGAGTATTTGCATGGGGCTGCATGTGCATGCTGGGTGATCTGCCTGGGGAGAAAGGGGTGATGTTGCTTGCATGGGGCTGCATGTGCATGCTGGAGGGGGGGTCTGCCTGGGGAGAAGGGGTGATGTTGCTTGTATGGGGCTGCAAGTGCATGCTGGAGGGGGGTCTGCCTAGGGAGAAGTGGGTGATGTTGCTTGCATGGGGCTGCATGTGCATGCTGGAGGGGGGTCTGCCTGGGGAGAAGCGGGTGATGTTGCTTGCATGGGGCTGCATGCTGGAGGGGGTCTGCCTGGGGAGAAGGGGGTGATGTTGCTTGCATGGGGCTGCATGTGCATACTGGAGGGGGGTCTGCCTGGGGAGAATGGGGTGATGTTGCTTACATGGGGCTGCTTGTGCATACTGGAGGGGGGTCTGCCTGGGGAGAAGGGGGTGATGTTGCTTGCATGGGACTGCTTGATGGGGGGTCTGCCAGGGGAGAAGGGGTGATGTTGCTTGCATGGGGCTGCATGTGCATGCTGGAGGGGGGTCTGCCTGGGGAGAAGGGTGATGTTGCTTGCCTGGGGCTGCATGTGCATTCTGGAGGGGAGTCTGCCTGGGGAGAACGGGGTGATGCATGCATGGGGCTGCATGTGCATGCTGGAGAGGGGTCTGCCTGGGGAGAAGAGGGTGATGTTGCTTGCATGGGGCTGCATGTGCATGCTGGAGGGGGGACTGCCTTTGGAGAAGGGGGTGATGCTTGCATGGGGCTGCGTGTGCATGCTGAAGGGGGGGTCTGCCTGGGGATAAGTGGGTGATGTTGCTTGCATGGGACTGCATGCTGGGAGTCTGCCTGGGGAAGTGGGTATAGGTTGCATGGGACTGCGTGCTCGGGGTCTGCCTAGGGAAGGAAGTGCGCTGCCGCTTGCCCTGCCGGGTGCGCTGCCACTGTAACCAAGGTTTTCCTCCGGCACTGCACCTTTAAGACTAAGGACCCATTGTTTTAGTCGCTGTGACGTGGTAGTGGGCTTCATACAGTCTGATCAGAATGTAAAGTAATAACCTCATGATCAATTTGTACATTTTAGTTGATGGGCATTAGATCACGGTGTGAATATTGGGAGGGGCGGCCATGTCTTTTTGTACAACGTAGGCAGGATTTTTCTTACATAAATGTCTTTGTTTTCTTCTAGGTGTTGTGGATTTCCTCCGTCTTTTTTCACCGTGCCCTCCACAGTAGTGACCTCTTTGGATTCCAATTCATCATTTGTCATCTCTCCACCAAGTGGAGTGCTGGTGCCTCCACCATCCATGTTCTGCCAAAATAGGTGTGACCCAGTGCCCCTCCGATGTCCAATAAATGAGTCTAGATCTCTGAAATTACCCTTCCCTCTTCCGACGGCTTGCTAGGGTTGGTCCTGTGGGGGTCTACCACCTTTTGATTTCCTTTGTCCAATATTTAGTTCTCACCTTTACCGTATTTGCCTTACATACTGTCTGTACTTTGATGCTTCTCTGTGTCTTTTTTTCGGGGCTTTGTTTTTTGTTTTTTTTTGGGTCATCCTAGGACGTGTTATCTATGGCACAGGGCCTACCTAGATCCCCTTCCCTTTACCCACGCTTGTGTCCTATAGTGTATTCAATGAGACATTAATTTTGTGTTAAGTAACGCAATACAATTTCTCCTACGCCTCATTGGGGGACACAGACAGTGGGTGTTATGCTGCTTGCCACTAGGAGGACACTAAGTAAACCAGAAAAAAAGTTAGCTCCTCCCCTGTAGTATACACCCTCTCGCTGGATGAGATTTCTCCAGTTCTTGCTTTGTGTCTGTAGGAGGCACTTGGATCTGGCTTCAGACCCCACCGTTTTTATTTTCCTTTTTTTTCTGTAAATTTTTATTTTTTAATTAACAGAGTGAAGGGGGCGACTGTTCCTTTCTACGGCCCGCTCTCCCCTGAACCAACAACAGGCAAGCACGCGGAGTATACCACCCCGTACACTTTCCTGCGACGAACGGGGCTGATTCCTCTGGCGAAGGTTCCTTTACTGTCCCGGTAATCCACAGATACGAGGGCATGAGGAGGGCTCTGAAGCACAACAGATAAAGCATGAAGTGCAATGGAAAAGACTGGAACAGCGCTTCCAAATGCCCTGAATCAGCCCCATAGCTCTCCATCCCCCTGCCCATAGGGAGGATCGATTGAGCATACCCCTTTAAGAACTCCTCCAACTCTGCTACATCAGCCCAGGAGGATGAGAAGACCTGCATGGATGGCCCCGTACAGCGCAGCCGGACTGAGCACTGAAGTAGAGGTATGGGGTCGGGTCCTGTTTCCTGGGAGCGGTGCTGACTTTGTCTCAGCGGAGGTGCACAGGTGCGCCCCCCCGCTCTCGGCGCTTACCGCGGGTAGGCCAAAAATGTAGTCCCCGGCTTTTCCGACCTACTAGGCCGCAATTTGAATAGCGCTGACAACGCTAGCACCGCCGTCCCCCCTCCTTGGCGCCTCTCATCCCTTACGAGACGCGCAATCCTAGTCTCAGGGGCCATGTCATTTACTTCTGGACTCGGACTGTGAGGCGCGCACTCTGCCGGATATCGGGTGACATCACAGGGCCACCGCTATTCCTCCTGGGGACACAGCATAGGACCGGCGTAAGCTGCATCTGCTCTCAGAACAAAGCTTAACCCCTTCTCGGCACATTCCCTGCAGCTGCAGACCAGTGTCTGCTTTTAACCCTTTCAGGAGCGCTATGTCTCAATCTAAGGAGGCTAAACGGGCTGCTAAGAAGCACACTGCGTTTTTTACCTTGTGTACCACTTGCAAGACTGCCTTGCCCAGTGCCCAAACTAATCCGTTATGCACGGGCTGTGACCCGGCCTGCACTCAAACATCCCTCGCCGCTGCTGCTGACGGACTTCCTCCGTTTAATCCCCCTGAGTGGGCTGTGTCACTGTCACGGTCGGTGGAGTCACTGACCCAGGCTACAGACTCATTCCAGGAGACCTCTTTAAGTCAGAAAGCGTCTTAACCTCCCGAGGAGGGCTCTGGCGATGGCCGGGAACCGTCCACCAGCAGGGGCCGCACTCGTTCAAGGGATGGTCAGGTCTCTTGATAGCGGACCCATGACGAGTCCCCTAGTCACGCTTCAGCATCGGCGAGTTCTGTCTCTCGCTCTCCCCCTCCTAATGTTCGCAGCGAGCACGACTCTGAATTCGAATCTGACACGTCAGTCCCTCAGAATCCCCCAAATGACCAAGAGTCACTTGGTTCTCTTATAGAATCCGTCAACAGGATTCTGGAGTTGGATGAGGAAAATATTCCCGCTCCAGCACACACTATCTCATTTAAGAGAACCAAACGTGTATGCAGGTTATTTACCAGCCATACGGAGTTTAAGGACATTGTCCAGAAACATAGGGATCGGCCACATAAGCGGTTCACAGGGCAAAAGTCTACTGAGGCTAAATACCCTTTTGTTCCAGACCTAATGAAAGATTGGATACAGTCCCCTTCGGTGGACCCTCCTGTATCGCGCCTTGCTTCTAAAACGCTCCTATCCGTTTCTGAGGGCACCTCAGTCAGAAACCCCTCCGATCATCAAATTGACTACCTTGCCCGCTTAGTTTTTGAACCTTCAGGAGTGGCGCTTTTTCCATCTTTCACGGCGACTTGGGTCACTAAGGCAATGGCCGCTTGGGCATAAGTCTTAATTACAGCCTTCCAGGGCACCAATCTTCCTCCGGAGGCAACCAGTGTCGCCAGGCAGATAATTCACGCAGCGGACCTTGTAGTGGATGCTTCTTTAGATGCTGCCAATTGCGCTGCTCAAACTGCCGCTAATGCGATCTCCATTAGAAGAGCCCTATGGCTCAGCGACTGGCGGGCAGATGCCACATCTAAAAGATCGTTGACTTCTCTGCCCTACCAAACTGGTTGTCTTTTTCGAGAGAAACTCGACCAGCTCATTTCTGATACTACCGGGGGAAAAAGTAAATTCCTTCCTCAACAAAAGGCTGTTCGGCCGTTTCGGAACCAACAGCCGACGCATTTTCGTTCTCTTCGCAACAACTCCAGTTGGTCCTCTTCTACCTTCTCTTCCGGTTCAGGTCAGTCCCCGCGTGGAGACGGAGGATCCCAGACCTAACCGCTCTTGGAAGCCCAGGCCTAGGGCATCTGGATCTAGGGGAGCCAGATCTCATAGATCTTCTATGCAATGACTTGTTGTGGTATCCGGTGGACACCGACAAAGTAGGCGGTCGTCTACTTTCCTTCAGGCACACCTGGCTCGCGGTCATCAGCAACAAGTGGGTTAGGGAGCTGGTGGCCTCCGGATACAAGATAGAATTTTCTTCTCTTCTCCACCCCAAGAAAAAGACAAGAGAAGTCCTTCGGGCTGTTCAGGCTCTGCAAAGGAACGGAGTCATCATTCCGGTCCCTCAGCACGAAAGGTTCAGGGGTTTTTATTCTAACCTTTTTGTGGTTCCAAAGAAGGATGGGACGATGCGGCCCATTCTGGATCTCAAACTGTTAAATCAGTTTGTCAAGGTACGAAGATTCCAAATGGAATCTCTCCGATCAGTTGTCGCTTCCATGGAAAAAGGAGAGTTCCTAGTATCCATCGACATCAAGGACGCTTACCTTCACATTCCGATCTGCCCGTCCCACCAGCATTTCCTGAGTTTTGCAATTCACGAGGAACACTTCCAGTTCATTGCCTTGCCCTTCAGACTCGCCACCGCCCCCAGGGTCTTTACGAAGGTCATGGCGGCTGTCATGGCCATTCTCCACTCTCAAGGAGTGGTGGTGTTACCGTACCTGGACGACCTGCTCATCCAGGGTCCGTCCCTTCCAGCCTGCAAGGAATCCGTGGATATAACAGTAAATACACTTTCTCGCCTGGGATGGCAGATAAACTTCGAAAAGTCTTTCCCAAAACTGGCTCAGCAGATTTCCCTTTTAGGAATGATCTTGAACACTTCCTGCGGGTTGGTCATTCTCCCTCCAGAAAAGACCCAAGCCTTACAACAGGCAGCGCCGACTCTTACTCGACCGATTTCTCACTCCATTCGTTTCAGCATGAGAGTTCTCGGAAAGATGGTGGCTGTGATTGAAGCAGTCCCATTCGCACAGTTCCATCTCCATCCCTTACAACATGCGTTGCTGTTAGCTTGGGACAAGAACCCGTTCTCTCTGGACCGTCGGTTCCTTCTGTCCCTGCGGGTCACATAAGCCCTCAAGTGGTGGACACTGACGTCCTCCCTGAATCAAGGGAGGTCTTTTCTCCCAGAAGATGGTTGGTAGGAACCACCGACGTAAGTCTTCTAGGCTGGGGGCGGTCTTTCGTCACCACACGGCACAGGGTCGTTGATCAACTCGAGAGTCACGTCTCCCCATCAACATTTTGGAGATATGAGCGATCAGATTAGCTCTACGGAGTTTCCACCATCTCCTCGAAGGTCACCCCATCAGGATCCAATCCGACAATGCCACGACTGTAGCGTATATCAACCGCCAGGGAGGTACTCTGAGCAGGATGGCCATGCACAAAGTGAGTCACATCCTCCATTGGGCCGAGACCAACCATTCACCCATCTCAGCAATCCACATCCCGGGCGTAAAGAATTGGGTGGCAGATTTTCTCAGTCGCCAAGGCCTTGCTTCGGGAGAGTGGTCTCTTCATCCGGAAGTCTTTCAGCAGATTTGTCAACGTTGGGGGACTCCGGATGTGGATCTCATGGCCTCAAGACTAAACAACAAGGTTCCTCGATTCATTGCCCGATCGTGCGATCCATGCGCCATAGGAGCGGATGCCCTAGTTCTGCCGTGGCACCGGTTCCGGCTCCCATACATCTTTCCCCCTCTTTCCTTGCTTCCGAGGGTCATCAAGAAGATCAGAATGGAGGGAGTACCAGTGATCCTAGTCGCACCAGATTGGGCGCGCCGAGCATTGTACGCAGAAATAATACTAGTCGCCGACGTCCCCTGGCAACTTCCATATCGCATGGATCTACTCTCACAGGGCCTGATTTACCACCAGAACTCCGGGGCCCTGTCTTTGATGGCATGGCCGTTGAATACTGGATTTTAGCACAGGCTGGGTTCTCTCACAACGTGATTTCCACCATGATTAGTGCTAGGAAGCCTGTGTCTATGCGCATCTCTCACCGCACCTGGAAAGCCTTCTTTTCGTGGTGCAAGGATCATGGTCGATCCCCTCTGGTGTTTTCCCTTCCGGACATATTGGAATTCCTTCAATCTGTATTAAAGTCAGGCCTCACGCTTAGCTCGCTCAAGGGCCAAATTTCGGCCTTGTCAGTGCTATTCCAACGCAAAATTGCCACCAAACTTCAGGTCAAGATGTTAATTCAGGGAGTTTCCCATGTGGGGCCTCCTTATAGAAGGCCATTGGAATCATGGGACCTTAACCTGGTTCTTACAGGAGGCTCCTTTCGAACCGCTGCAGGACGTGCCACTAACCGTTCTCTCTTGGAAGGTGGTCTTTCTAGTGGCAATTACATCAATTAGAAAGTTTTGGAATTGGCAGCCCTGTCCTGCCGTCCTCCGTTCCTGAATTTTCATCAGGACAAGGCAGTTCTCAGGATGTCCTCATCCTTCCTGCCCAAAGTCGTCTCCTCTTTCCATCTCAATGAGGAAATTGTTTTTCCTTCCTTTTGTTCGGCACCAGTCCATAACATTGAGAAGGCCCTCCACACCCTGGATGTGGTTAGGGCTCTGAGACGGTACATCTCGCGGACAGCTCCATTCCACAAGTCAGATGCACTGTTCATACTTCCAGAGGGGCATAGGAAGGGTCTAGCCGCTTCAAAAGCAATGCTAGCCAGGTGGATTCGCTTTGCGATTCAGGAATCCTACCGTGTCAGGAACGCGCCTGTCCCAGCAGGGATTAAGGTACACTCTACCTGCTCCGTGGGCACCTCTTGGGCCATTCGGCACCAGGCCTCTGCAGAACAGGTCTGCAAGGCTGCAACTTGGTCCAGTCTGCATACTTTTACAAAACATTACCAAATTCATTCTCAGGCCTCTGCAGATGCAGCTCTCGGTAGACACATCCTGCAATCGGCAGTACCACAGTGTTGACTCAGTGGTACATGCGGTAGTAGCAGATGTATGCTCCCCACCCAGGGACTGCTTTAGGACGTCCCACTGTCTGTGTCCCCCAATGAGGCGTAGGAGAAATAGGGATTTTTGTGTACTCACCTAAAACCCATTTCTCTGAGCCAACCATTTGGGACACAGCACCCACTCTGTTTAGCCTATTGGCTCACTGTAGTATTCTTAGGTTTGGACATAGTTATGGTTATTGTTCACTGTTCATGCTCCTACTGCTTTTTTCACTGAACTGGAGAAATCTCATCCAGCGAGAGGGTGTATACTACAAGGAAGGAGATAACTTTTTTTTCTGGTTTACTTAGTGTCCTCCCAGTGGCAAGCAGCATAACATCCACTGTCTGTGTCCCCAATGATTGGCTCGGAGAAAAGGATTTTTCGGTGAGTACACAAAAATCCCTATTTTTGCAGCTGAAGCGACGGGGACCTTGGTACAAAATGTTTTTTTTGTCATTAGTCTTTAATGTGCCTTAATTCATTGTTTTGATTTCTAAAACTCATTATCATTCATTTGTATGTATACATATATATTTGACTTGTAATAAAATAGTTTAACAGATATGAGTTGAATTTTCATTTCTAGAATGATAAAGTTCAGTGTGACATTAGTGGATTTCTGTATTTTTTGCTTTGTAAGACACACTTTTTTCCTCCAAAGTTGTGAAAATTCGGGTGCGTCTTAGGGCAGTTTCACACGTCCAGATAATTCAAGTACCGGAAAAACCGATACCGGAGCTGTCCGTGTGCATACGTAGGCCATCCGTGTGACATCCGTGTGCTATCCGTATGTCCGTGTGTACCATCCGTGTGCTGTCCGTATGCTGTCTGTGTCCATGTATTGGAAAAATTAGTTTCAATGTTAACCCTTTGACTTTTAAAAGGGCACACGGACGCCATCCGTGTGCGGTACGTGTTTATACGGACCCATTGACTTGTATGGGTCCGTGTGATCCATGCTGTTGCACAAAAACAGACATGTCAGCGTATTTTGCACTCGGACACACGGTCCATGAAAACACCCTGACATCTGCATATACACATTCATTAGAATGTGTCTACGTGTGTCAGTGTCTCCGGTACATGCAAAACACAAGCCGCGGAGACACCATCATGTGTTTCTCAACGCAAGCAATGACTAGCCAGGTCTTTCCCCGGGAAGGAACAACCACGGGCAGGGCAGTCTCCAATGAAGGAAACCACCTATGCCAAAACATGGTATCCATCCACAGACAGCTGTTTCGGGGTATTGCCCCTCATCAGTGTGGAGTAGGAAACTGGCTAAGAGGAGCAATGCCTAGTAAAAGACTGTGAAAATGAGGATGAGTGACCTCATGGAGATCAACATCCAACACTGCGGAGACACCATCACATGTTTCTCAACGCAGTGATTCTAGAGCAATGCCCCCATCCCTTACAGTCTTTTACTAGGCATTGCTCCTACTAGCCAGTTTCCTACTCCACACTGATGAGGGGCAATACCCCGAAACAGCTGTCTGTGGATGGATACCATGTTTTGGCATAGGTGGTTTCCTTCATTGGAGACTGCCCTTCCCGTGGTTGTTCCTTCCCGGGGAAAGACCTGGCTAGTCATTAGTTGCGTTGAGAAACACGTGATGGTGTCTCCGCGGCTTGTGTTTTGCATGTTTTTGCATATTTCCCATAAGGGATGGGGGCATTGCTCTAGAATCACTGCGTTGAGAAACATATGATGGTGTCTCCGCAGTGTTGGATGTTGATCTCCATGAGGTCACTCATCCTCATTTTCACAGTCTTTTACTAGGCATTGCTCCTACTAGCCAGTTTCCTACTCCACACTAATGAGGGGCAATACCCCGAAACAGCTGTCTGTGGATGGATACCATGTTTTGGCATAGGTGGTTTCCTTCATTGGAGACTGCCCTTCCCGTGGTTGTTCCTTCCCGGGGAAAGACCTGGCTAGTCATTGCTTGCGTTGAGAAACACATGATGGTGTCTCCGCGGCTTGTGTTTTGCATGTTTTTGCATATTTCCCATAAGGGATGGGGGCATTGCTCTAGAATCACTGCGTTGAGAAACATGTGATGGTGTCTCCGCAGTGTTGGATGTTGATCTCCATGAGGTCACTCATCCTCATTTTCACAGTGTCTCCGGTACGTGAGAAAACTGTCACTACACGTACTGGAGACACTGACGTGTGAAACTGGCCTTATAAAGCGTACATGCCTTACTGATACTGTAAGTGTAGGCCGAAGGTTGGGATGTGGGGGGATGTCCGGGTGCCCGGCGGTTGCTGGTCGCTGCTGTGGGTGTCTCCAGTGCCTAGCGGTGCAGTGTGGGTGGACAAATTATCGGAGTCCACTGCACACGCACAGGGAAACGTGGAAGTATCGGGGATCTGGCATGTTGCAAAATGTTGGCAGAGCCCCGGGCAGTGCCGGACACCCAGGCAGCACCGCTGGGCACCGGAGATACCAGCAGCAGCGGCCAGCAACCGCCAGAGACCCCCCGCACCCCCTCATCCCTGCCTGCAACCTGCAGAATCACCCCACTCTTGCCTCCTCCAGCAGTGACCCTGGGACACCGCTTCACCGCAGCCACGACCCCCGGGTAAGCAATAAGATGCATGGATTATAAGAAGCACCACCATTTTATTAAAAAATGTTTTTCTTATTTTTCTCCGAAAAACATGGTAACTGCATTTGGATCTGTATCGGGCTGTGTCCACACATTGCGGTTTATTGGGGGAACTATCTGCAGGGAAGTCCTCACCAGTAAACCAGACCCGAACTTCCATAGAACCCGCACTTCCATGGAGCCCGTACAGCTGGACCAGCTGTATGTTGTTTTTTTTGTTTTTTTTTTAGTTGAAAATTGTTTTTTCTTAAAAATACATAAGCTGCTTTTCTCTGAGGGTTTGACTGCTGCTGTCACCACTGATGGGACAGGCTATGGCAGATTTTCCAGAGGAAAAAATATCTTTGTAATGTTAGGCAAAATTCACATTTTATTTTGTGGATACTAATGGTTTACAAAATTCTGACGACCTGTGACAGAGCTGGAATGAATGTGTTGCATGGATTTATGTCTTGTTACATCAATGAAGGAATGTGCTTCTCAGACCTCCTGGAGACTTCACAGCCCTGGATCAGACCTAAAGTCACAGGACAATAAGGGGATGTGCACACGTTGCGGATTGCTGTGCGGAATTTTCTGTGCGGAATCTCCATCTTTTGGCAGAATCTGCAGGTCAAAATCCTTGCATTTTTTTATGCGGATTTAGTGTGGATTTGGCCTGCGTTTTTACACTTGCGGATTCCTATAATGGAATGGGTGTAAAAACGCTGCGAAATCTGCACAAAGAATTGACATGCTGCGGAAAAAAAACCCGCTGCGTTTCCGCGCAGTTTTTTCCGCAGCATGTGCACAGCGTTTTTTTTTTCTCCATAGAATAACATTGTACTGTAAATCACTTGTGGATCCGCAGGAAATCTGCAGCATGTGCACAGACCCTAAAACCTCACACTCCTTATCTATGAACTGCCCCAATATGTATGGCCACCACTGTTTATCACTCTCCCATATTGATAGTTCTGCTTCCCTTGTCTTATTACTGCCAGTACTGTTCTGTATAATATGTGACTCTTCACATTTTGTGTCTCGCTCATGCTGGCATAATAATCAGATGAGTGCAATCCTCTGCATATTGGCCTGCACTCAGAGCAATGTTCTTCTATCAGGCCAGGCAGATCTGTGGGGTTTTCTCATCTGGACTCGCAATGTGACTGAACTCAGATGGTCTGAGAAGAAAACATTGGCTGCCATCCGGCCCATCAGTGCGACATTTATAAAGATACAATTCTGTAATATGGAAAACGAAAATGGTTCTGTAAAAGATTAATAGCTCATGATTAACAAAAACTGGGTTAGCACAATAATGAGAAGTGAGAACAAATCCTGTGAAGATCTGATGTTGTGGGGTGTAATAATCACCTAGGCAGGTTACCGATGCAACTATTTTTATTCCATAAATCCAGGGTTGTACAACAAATCCATGTAGATGGCCAACATGTAATGTCCTCAGTCCACAATTTCCCCATCTGACATCTCCAAAACTCCATAGTCCATGGGGTCCTTTAAACAATGGTCCATCTTCTGGCGGCAGCGGTCAGTCTCTGGTACCTTCCGATGAGCCTCTAGTCCATAAAGACATGCAGCACTCCCAGTGTGACGCGTAAATAGCAGTGCAGCGATTGGCAGGGAAGGCCGCAAGCGTATGTCCGGTGCTCAGCTTTCTCTGCTGTGTGCGGTATTCACAGTCACGGAGTGCTCAGCACCTGTGGAGAAACTGGGTTAGTGGGTGCTCTTGTCCACTGGCCCGGCTGTCATTAGCAAGACTGCATAGACCAGGGCTCATACCACTGAACCCCCGCTCTGTTTGTGGGAAGAATACACAGACAACGCAGGGTTAGGGTAAAACAGTGTGGCCAAGCTTTATTGAACCACAACACCCACTAGTAAACAGAACAATTCCAGCAATTTCCCAAAGATGGTGCACATTACAAGGTCTCACCCCTTTGTTGACGCACCGGGATGCTAGTGGATGTTATGTCAGAGCTCTCAGGGTTGCTATTCCACCTGTGATAACACAGAAAGAAGGTCACGACAGGCATAGGGAGATAACCGAAAGCAGTCCTGTGTTCTTTCAGCCGGGTCTGACATACCCTCAGCTGGGATCCTGAAGAGTTTCTAGTCCGTTGAGTGTTTAGCAGAATGTACGGCTGGTGGCTGTTTGTGATGAGATGAGACCCCGTCTCTCTGTCTCAGGGTCTTTTTATATCTCAGGCAGGTAAGCTATTTTTAGAATTACCCAGTTTCCATCAGTACACCCTCACAACCTTTCCCTATCTACATTCAAAATCAACAAACTGATTCCAGAATATAAACATACATCAGATAAGCACACACTATGTTACATGATATATCATTGTGCAAGTCGGCCTTCTTGACCCACCAGAATCCACACTTAAATCCGCAAGCCAAATATACAGACAAAGTCAATTCCTCCAGGCCTGCAAAAACATAGCCATCTGGGCAATTAAGATATACTCTGGTTTCTTCAAAGCACCATTCTCGGTTTCTGTCATGGTGCGCAACGCACCTTTATCTCCTGCCACAGCGCCAATGCTCGGTGGATGGAGCTCATTGCTCTCTCAGCTGTGTGCTGCTGCTGGTTATCGCCAAACTGACTGCTGCAGTCCACGCTTTTCCTTTTATCTTACCCCGCCACCCTGGATCATGAGGTTGGTCCGGCTCCTCATTACTGCCCCATGCAACATGGGAGGCAGCCTCAACAGTTCTGGACCTGGCTCGGTACAGGTACCCACAGCTCGGTCTTCGTCCTTACAACAGCACCACCACCAACAGTGTCATCGAGCATTTCCACCCAGTCCCATGGAAGTGTTCAGCTCTCCATCACCCAAACCCTATAGAGAAAGAGTAAATACACTACCCGCCCACTGGCCCTGGTCCTGAATAACAGCATTTACAAATTCATGGCTTTTAAAATGCTGCATCTATTGGAGAAAAACAGTGTTAAAAAAGTGATGGTGGTGGCTGTTGTGCAGTACATGGTTCCCAAACCACCACTAATTTTTCATGCGGGGCCATCCCTGTCCAGCACACACATTTTGCAGCCAAAATCAGGTGTGCACTGCGCAACGCCATCAGTAGCAAGGTACAGATAACTACCGATACGTGGAACAGTAAGCATGGGCAGGGCGTTACTGTGCAGGAGCTGTGGACAGTGATTAAACAAGAGACCGATGAGTGGTTGGGGCCGCTGAACATAAGTCTTGGCCTGGTGGTGTGTGATAATGTGTGAAATCTGAAAGCAGCTCTAGGCCTAGGCTGTTTGATGTATATCCCTTGCCTGCCACGTGTTAAATTTAGTGGTGCAAATCTTTATTAAAAATTACCCATATGTTAGAGCTGCTGCAGAAATTGTAGGTCTGTGCAAACTTATGGCGTTTACATCCTGCAGCTGGTTGCCTGTCTGCACTGCAGCGTCATTTCTGCCTTCTTGCTCAGCGCCTCATATGCGACGTATCAACAAAGTGGAAGTCAAGAGTTGAATACGCTGTAGACCCTGCAAGCAGAAGCAAGCAATAATGGAGTTTCAACTGCAGCACGCACGGGTGAGTCGCTCTGCGGAACAACACCACTTCACCATCATGTAGTGAACACAACAGGGTGGCCCTCAAAGTCGGACACAGACCAAACACCTCCCACAGAGTAACAGCTTGTCTTTGCTTCTGGGCAGCCTGGCACAAAAAAGCCAATACATGCGCTGTGCCTGTGCAATGACCGCAGAGTTGCCTGATTGTACCCCTCCTGATTACTGGGTTGCCACCCTGCTGGATCCCTGCTGCAAAGGCAAACTACCATCATTACTTCCAACAATGGAGCGGGATGGCTAAATGTGTGAATACAAGCGCACGCTGGTAGAGGCACTACTGACGGCATTCCCACCGGACAGATGAAACACATGGCATATGAGGAGGAAGTGGCCAACGCACCTGGGGAACAACATTGGAAGGGAGGGTTAGCATGGCTGAAATATGAAAAAAAATTCATCAGCACGCCACAACATCCACCACCACCATCTGATACGGTGTCCGTACAACCAGGAGCCAGCTTTATAACAACATGGTGAAAGTACTTGTCCATGTCACATGTCTGCAGGTACTAAGTGATGGGTCTGCCCATTTAACTTGTTGGTTTCCAAACTGGACACATGGCCTAGGCTTGTCCTTTTTTTACTTGTAAGTCCTGGCAAGCCCCATGGCAAGTGTAATGTCGGAACGTGTGTTTATCACAGCGGGAGATGTAATCACACATGGGCGCAACCATCTGTCCAAAGTCAACGTTGGCACTCTTGCATTCACTAAAATAAACCAGGAGTGGAGCACACAGGACTTGTCTGTACCTTTGGTTGACTAGACAAATGTACCATCTGCACAAAGACATTGTTATACTCTCTTTGTCATTCAATTTATTTTAGGGCCTCACCAAAAATGAAGAGAAAAAAATCAACAAAAATAATGTTGGACACGCTCTATGTCCGGTCTTTTTGGTTAACTTGGGTTGGTAGGTTTGCTCGCTGGGCCAGTCCTTTGCCCAACTACTCTTTTTTTCTCATTTCTACGTTCTGGCCCCAATGTGGGATAGGTTAACATGGCCGCCCCTAATAACATAGCTTCTCACATTAATAAACGCTCCACCGAACTTCTATCATGGAATGTGGCTGGCCTCAATTCACCGGTAAAGCGTAGAAAAGTACTAGATCACATTACTCGTCTATGCCCCGATATTGTCTTAACTCTTAAATGAGGCTCCACAGACTTTATTTGCATATTCGTATTTCCCAGGGAGCAATGCATCTAGGATTTCACTGATTGATCGCCTTTGCCGGCTGCCGCAGTGTTTTCTTTGACTGGTCTCTTTGAGGTCAGTGATTGTTTCGTGATGTTGGTCTACTAGGCATTGCTCCCACCTAGCCAGAATCCTACTACACACTGATGAGGGGCAACACCCCGAAACAGCTGTCTGTGGATGGATACCTGGCCTTGGTATTTCCCTTGTCATATCTGTAAACTCGTAAAGAGCTGGATATTGACTTAAAGGGCCACTTAATATAGTGGTAATGGTGGTTTCCGAAAGGAGCCACTCCTTGGCTGGGTCCTTCCCTGGAGGAAGATCTGGCTAGTCCCGTGTTTGAGACTCTTAAATGAGGCTCCACGGACTTTATTTGCATATTCATATTTCCCAGGGAGCAATGAACTAAGATTTCACTGACTGAGCACCTTTGCCAGCTACCGCAGTGTTTTCTTTGACTGGTCTCCCTGAGGTCAGTGATTGTTTCGTGATTTTCCAGACTTAGGCATGTCCCGACGGCTAGTTTGCTGCAGGTCATGCCAAGCAATCCTTTAAGAAATGTCCAGCTTGGCCACAATAGAGACAAAGTCCATGTTCCTGCCGGTGTCTCCTCTCCTTAATCCTAGAGCTGGCAGCAGCAGCACCAACCTCCATAGTTTCCACCTCAGGTGTACAAACTGGGCCAGTTGGACAAAATGGAGTCTCTTTTTGCACCTCACGTCTTTCCCGCATCCTCCAATCCATGCGGATAACCTGAGCATGGCCTCCACCAAACAACCAGGTGGAGCATGTAGAGCCAGAGCATCCTTATGAGACTCTGAAAGACCCCTGAGGAATTGGCATCTGAGAGCTGCATCATTGCACAGGACCTCAGAAGACTACTGACAAAACTCAGTACAATAGTCTTCTGCTGTGTGGTTCCCCTGTGTCAGTTTCATGATCCTTGTCTCTGCCACCTTGACCCTGTCAGGTTCATCATATATCTGTCAAAGGCATCCATCGAAAGATGTTCAGGAGCAATAGAGGGTAGGGAAAATGCCCTGGTCTGTGGACCCCCCAGCAAGTGACATTATTATTCCCACCCACTGCGACTCATTCCCTGATGACCGGGGTGCATGGCAAATAATAATTTGCAACTCTCTTTAAAAATTCTGAACTGTTCCTTTTCTCCTGAAAACTTGTCAGGGAGAGCAACAGAAGGTTCAGAGGGGGCTGAATGAGACCTCAGATGGTATAGGAGTCATAACAGCGGTCTAAGGAGAGGGATTCTGAGGGGGTGAGTAAGAGTACCAGAAATCTGGCCCTGTAACTGAGCATGAGAGGAAGCCAGTTTGTGTTGTTCCAAGGCTAAATCTTGGACTGAGTCAAATTTGCCACCTGATCACACAAAGTATGTAACGGATCCATAGGTGGGAAACTGAAAAAAATGTAACGATCAATCGTAATGCGACGCTAGTCATGGCAGTAAATATGTACTACTACTTACTGTAAGTAAAGGGAGGTCAAACAATCCAAGCTCAAGTCCAGGAAATGGCGCATTACGACAAAGGGAAGTCAGACAAAGTCCAATACACGAGCCGAGGTCAGAAAAGCCAGAGAGACAAAAACGGTAACGGAGCAGGCACAAGCAAAGTCAGGTCACAAGCAAAGGGCCAGAGTCCGGGAAGAGAATCAAGTCAAGCAGGGTCAGGCACAAATCGGAGGGATCAATGTTCCACAGGAAACAGCAAGAGTACGATTGACACTGGGGGGGAGGAACTAGCATGCTTAAGTAGAAGCCTAATTAAGAAAAATAAACACAGGTGATTGCAGCACAGACCCAGCACACAGACTGACAGCCCGGACACAAAGTAACAAAAAGACAAAGTGGAAATCGTGACACCTATATTCAAGCGAGAATAGACGAAGAAAACCCTAATATAATATATCATGTTATCCAAAAGTCAGAAAACTAGCTACATATTGGCAGATCCCAGACTTCAAACTATATTACTTCGTAAGTTTATAAGCCACTCCAGTGTGAGGAATAGGTAGTATGTGAAAATAAAGTATATACCGCTCAGGGAACTCTTAACTTTCATATTCTTACTAAATAATTGCACAGATCTCCCAGTCATTATGGTTGCACATATCCCTAGTCTTTATACTGATATTGCACTCCTTCTCTGAAAGACCGCAACATGGCCATTAGTTAAAAGATGCTAATGATTGTGATATACAATGTCTGTAAAGTATGATGTTGCTTTTTTTCTGTAAGATATGTGTCTAGAATCTTCCCCTCTTTCACACACAGAGAAAATCAGGCTGTCAGCTTGATGCATCCCCCCCTCCCTCCCCTCAGCTCTGTGCTAGCTGTGAAACCTGAACCTGGCTACTTCCTATCGAAGCCTCTCCATCCCCCCTCGCTGGACAGCTAAGTGTAACAGATGCTCCTTTGTTTAAGACTATATTGCTGAATAAAACTATCAGAGACTGCACTGCAAAAACCATACATGACAGAGAAATAATAGTCATATTTCCACGATCGGAGTGGTCCCGGCTTCGCTACCGTAGCTTTAGCGAGGTCCTCGGGCCTTCAGAACCTGAGATATGGGTTCCTTCTAAACAGTGTATCAGAACTACTGCATATTTGGGCTTGAAATATTGTAATCAACAAACTACAAAGAATGATACCATGTGCGTGGTTGTGCGAACATCCCCCTATGAGATACAGTTATATTAAGTTTTGTAGTTTGATTCTAAATCCAAGATTAGAGGGCAGACCGTCTCCAGACTGCCCCTTCTGTGATGTCACACAGCAGGGGCTATAAGACATTCCCTTGGCAAAACCATTCAGAGCAGCTCAAGTCCTCATGCCAGAGAGACGTGCAGATGAGCGGCGAAGTTTGGTTAAGCGGCCCATCCCCCACTCAGCCACATGGTTTTGCCTAAAGAGTAGTGTTGAGCGATACCACCCGATACTGAAAAATATCGTATCGGAATGGATCGGCCGATCTAAAAAAAAGTATCGGGTATCGCCGATTCCGATCCCGGAAGTCCCATTCAAGTCAATGGAACAGAAATATCGGAATTAAAAAAAAAACCTTTCTTTCCCTGTCGGTTAATTCTACATGGAGAAAAACAACTAATAATAATGTAGAATGTATTGTGGGAGGTGTAGGAGACATTATAATGTAGAATGTATTGTGGGAGGTGTAGGAGACATTAAAGCCATAGAGCTTTAGCCCAATCAAATGGAATAGCAGGATTTTTTTTTAAAAGACGTTCGTAGTTACAAAGATATTGACTATGTTAAAGTCTTTAATTTTTTGTCAGATATGTATGTTTCACTACTTCCATGCTCTTCACCTTCTTTTTTACTTCTCCCACACTTTCTCCTTCATCAGCAGCAGTATCTTCTTCTTCTTCTTCTTTTATTCTTCTTCTTTTATTCTGCTTCTTTTATTCTTCTTCATATTCTACTTCCTCATCTTCTTCCTATTCTTCTTCATCATATTCTTATTTGTGTCAGGCATTCCTGTAGTTGTTATCTATAAAAGTTTGAAGATTACACCTTCCGTTCAGCCTGTCACAAAAGATTTACAACAGGATTTGTCCGTGTTCAGTGTGGCCTGCAGCAGCAGGCCTTTTCCAGGGGCACCATGAGGAGGAACAGACTCACCCCCATACACTGCTTAGTCTTCTTCTGCTTATAAATTAGATAATATCATTTGCTCTGATTTTTAGTCTTATGCTTCATGTTCTTCTGCTTTTGGTTTTTATGCTTCTTGGTCTTCTGTCTCTTGTTGTTCTGCATCTTGGTGGTTGTCTTCCTGTTCTTTGTCCTCTTGGTCATCTTCTTCAGGGTCATCTTTTAGGTATTCTTCTGTGTGGTCTTCAGGGTCGTCGTCTTCAGGGTCATTGTCAGGGAGATCCAGAGTGAGAATCAAAAACCATTTCCACAAGCTTGAACTTGGAAAAGTAGCAGAAGGTACAAGAACGCTGAGGAACTGCCGAGAACCAGCTGACGGTACTGGAACCCGGAGGGGCAGCAGAATGAACAAGAGCCAATTGCACAACCATGGACCAGCTGACGGTGCTGGAACACGGTTACTAAGCAGGAGGTACCTGTGCTCCAAAGCACTACCAAGGACCAGCAGACGTTGCTGGAACTCGGATACCAAGAAGGAGGCACCTAGGCCAAAGGCTCTGCCGAGAACCAGCTGACGGTGCTGGAACCCGGATGGGTAGCAGAAGCTGCAAGAGCAAATGACACTAGCGAGGACCAGCTGACGGTGCTGGAACCCGGAGGGGCAGCAGAAGGAACAAGAGCCAATGGGACAACCGTGGACCAGCTGACGGTGCTAGAACACGGTTTCTCAGCAGGAGGTACCTGTGCTAAAAAGCACTACCAAGGACCAGCAGACGTTGCTTGAACTCGGAAACCGACAAGGAGGCACCTCAGCCAAAGGCACTGCCGAGAACCAGCTGACGGTGCTGGAACCCGGATGGGTAGCAGAAGGTACCCATGAAAAACAAAGTTGCAAGGCCGCGAGCCGGCCGCAGTTACCGAAACCCACAGTCCTACAGGGGGTGCTTGTCCTATTGGCACTATAGAACCAGCCTTTGTTACCAGAACCCGCAGCCCACATAGGAAGCACTGAAACTGCAGGCACCATAGACTCGGCTAACCCGACCGCAACACGACAGGACAACGTATCAGTGGCAAAGTGACGTTGACACTACCCGGAAACAGCAGGCGTGCTGTAACCAGGCTGCGCAGGAGGGAGTACCCGTGCCAAAGACACTGCCGAGAACCAGCTGGCGGTGCTGGAACCCGGAGGGGCAGCAAAAGGAACAAAAGCCAATGGCACAACCGTGGACCAGCTGACGGTGCTGGAACATGGTTTCTAAGCAGGAGTTACCTGTGCTAAAAAGCACTACCAAGGACCAACAGATGTTGCTGGAACTCGGATACCAAGAAGGAGGCACCTAGGCCAAAGGCTCTGCCGAGAAACAGCTGACGGTGCTGGAACCCGGCTGGACAGGAGGGAGTACCCGTGGCAAACACACTTCTGAGCAGCAACATGCGATGTTGAAGCCCAGGGGTCAATCATGCAGCAGGCTGAGGCCAACTTGGAGCGAGTTTTATATTGGTTGTACACAACTACTGATTGTAACCATGCTCCACTTTGGCCTCTGGCTCTACTGTCTCTAGTGTTTCCCCTGGCCTCCAACCACGCCAGTTGCTGCTCTGCAGAGTTGTCTGCACAATCCACACTTGTTCCTGAGTTACTGGGGCTCAGTCACGTCAGTTGATCCCCTGATGTGTGTCCGGCAAGGTGTCCTGCTCTGTCCACATTCCCACAACTATTAATGGGAATTGGGACAGAGCAGGAGACATTGCCGGACACACATCAGGGGATCAACTGATGTGACTGAGCCTCAGTAACACAGGAACAAGTGTGGATTGTGCAGACGGCACATCAGAGCAGCAACTGGCGGGGTTGGAGGCCAGGGGAAATACTAGAGACAGTACAGCCAGAGGCCTAAGTGGACCACGGTTAAAAGTCAGTAGTAGTGTGATGTTGGAGGCAGCTGTAGACTTTGCCATCCACACAGCAGGGGAACAGCTGGCGTTACTGAACCCCACTAACACAGGAGCGAGTGATTCTATCTGTGCGGACGGCACTTTAAAGCTACAACTGGCTGTGTTGAAGCCCAGGATCAATGCTCCGAGCAGGCTGAGGCCTACTTGGAGCAAGTGGAAAATAACATGTAGTGTGATGTTGGAGGCAGCAGGAGATTTTGCCATCCGCACAGCAGGGGAACAGCTAGCATTACTGAACCCCACTAACACAGGAGCTAGTGTGTGTTTCTCTGTGAAGACGGCACTTCTAAACACAACTGGCGTTGTTGGAGCCCAGGATGAGGCATGGAGCGTGCTGAGGCCTGACAGGGTTGGCATGTGGAGGCAGCAGGAGACTTTGCCATCTACACAGCAGGGGAAAAGCTGGCATTACTGAACCCCACTGACACAGGAGCTAGTGTGTTTTTCTCTGTGAAGACGGCACTTCTGAACACCAACTGGCATGGTTGGAGCCCAGGATGAGGCATGGAGTTGGCTAAGGCCAACTTGCAGCACGTTTTATAGAGGTTGTAGACTACTACTGATTGTAACCGTGCTCCACTTAGGACTCTGGCTCCACTGTCTCTAGTATTTCCCCTGGCCTCCAACCCCGCCAGTGACAGCTCTGATGTGGCGTCAGCACAATCCACACTTGTTCCTATGTTACTTGGCCTCAGTCCCGTCAGTTGATCCCCTGATGTGTGTCCAGCAAGGTCTCCTGCTCTGTCCTCATTCACACTACTAGTAATGGGAATGTGGACAGAGCAGGAGACCTTGCCGGACACACATCAGGGGATCAACTGACGTGACTGAGGCCAAGTAACACAGGAACAAGTGTGGATTGTGCAGACACCACTTCAGAGTTGTCACTGGCGGGGTTGGAGGCCAGGGGAAATACTAGAGACAGTGGAGCCAGAGACCTAAGTGGAGCAGGGTTAAAAATCAGTAGTAGTTTGAATGTGAATGGAGCAGGAGACTTTGCCGTCCACACAGCAGGGGAGCAGCTGGCATTACTGAACCCCACTAACACAGGAGCGAGTGTTTCAATCTGTGCGGACGGCACTTCCAGGCTACAACTGGCTGTGTCGTAGCCCAGGATCAATGCTCCGAGCAGGCTGAGGCCTACTTGGAGCGAGGAGAAAAAGCGTTGTAGTGTGAGTTTGGAGGCAGCAGGACACTTTGCCATCCACACAGCAGCGGAACAGCTGGCGTTACTGAACCCCACTAACACAGGAGCGAGTGTTTCAATCTGTGCGGACGGCACATCCAGGCTACCATTGGCTGTGTTGTAGCCCAGGATGAAGCATGCAGCAGGTGGAGGACAACTTGCAGCAGGTTTTATAGAGGTTGTAGACAACTACTGATTGTCACCGTGCTCCACTATGTCCTCCGGCTCCACTGTCTCTAGTATTTCCCCTGGCCAACAACCCCGGCAGTTACTGCTCTGAAGTGGCGTCTGTACAATCCACACTTGTTCCTGTGTAACTGTGGCTCAGTCCCGTCTGTTGATCCCCTGATGTGTGTCTGGCAAGCTCTCCTGCTCAGTCCTCATTCACACTACTAGTAATGTGAATGAGGACAGAGCAGGAGACTTTGCCGGACACACATCAGGGGATCAACTGACGGGACTGAGCCACAGTAACTCAGGAACAAGTGTGGCTTGTGCAGACGCCAGTTCAGAGCTGTAACTGGCGGGGATGTTGGCCAGGGGAAATACTAGAGACAGTGGAGCCAGAGGCCTAAGTTGAGCAAAGTTACAAATCTGTAGTTTGCATGTGGATGGAGCAGGAGACATTGCCATCTACACAGCAGGGGAACAGCTGGCATTACTGAACCCCACAGACACAGTAGCGAGTGTGTTTTTCTCTGTGAAGACGTCACCTCTGAACACCAACTGGCATTGTTGGAGCCCAGGATGAGGCATGGAGCAGGCTGAGGCCTGATGGTGTTGGCATGTGGAAGCAGCAGGAGACTTTGCCGTCTACACAGCAGGGGAACAGCTGACATTACTGAACCCCACTAACACAGGAGCTAGTGTTTTTCTCTGTGAAGACGCACTTCTGAACACCAACTGGCGTTGTTGGAGCCCAGGATGAGGCATGGAGCAGGCTGAAGCCTGATGGTGTTGGCATGTGGAGGCAGCAGAAGACTTTGCTGTCTACACAGCAGGGGAACAGCTGGCAATACTGAACCCCACTAACACAGTAGCTAGTGTGTGTTTTTCTGCGAAGACGGCACTTCTGAACACCAACTGGCGTTGTTGGAGCCCAGGATGAGGCATGGAGCAGGCTGAGGCATGATGGTGTTGG
Source organism: Dendrobates tinctorius (assembly GCF_039654945.1). Taxonomy (NCBI): domain Eukaryota; kingdom Metazoa; phylum Chordata; class Amphibia; order Anura; family Dendrobatidae; genus Dendrobates; species Dendrobates tinctorius. The sequence continues at coordinate 13,602,692 of NW_027361794.1, forward strand.
CATGTGGAGGCAGCAGGAGACTTTGCCATCTACACAGTAGGGGAACAGCTGGCATTACTGAACCCCACAGACACAGTAGCGAGTGTGTTTTTCTCTGTGAAGACGGCACTTCTGAACACCAACTGGCGTTGTTGGAGCCCAGGATGAGGCATGGAGCAGGCTGAGGCCTGATGGTGTTGGCACGTGGAGGCAGCACTAGACTTTGCCGTCTACACTGCAGGGGAACAGCTGGCATTACTGAACCCCACAGACACAGTAGCGAGTGTGTTTTTCGCTGTGAAGATGGCACTTCTAAACACCAACTGGTGTTGTTGGAGCCCAGGATGAGGCATGGAGCAGGCTGAGGCCTGATGGTGTTGGCATGTGGAGGCAGCACTAGACTTTGCCGTCTACACAGCAGGGGAACAGCTGGCAATACTGAACCCCACTAACACAGTAGCTAGTGTGTGTTTCTCTGCGAAGACGGCACTTCTGAACACCAACTGACGTTGTTGGAGCCCAGGATGAGGCATGGAGTTGGCTGAGGCCAACTTGCAGCACGTTTTATAGAGGTTGTAGACTACTACTGATTGTAACCGTGCTCCACTGTCTCTAGTATTTCCCCTGGCCTCCAACCCCACCAGTGACTGCTCTAAAGTGGCGTCAACACAATCCACACTTGTTCCTGTGTTACTTGGGCTCAGTCCCGTCAGTTGATCCCCTGATGTGTGTCCAGCAAGGTCTCCTGCTCTGTCCTCATTCACACTACTAGTAATGGGAATGTGGACAGAGTAGGAGACCTTGCCGGACACACATCAGGGGATCAACTGACGTGACTGAGGCCAAGTAACACTGGAACAAGTGTGGATTATGCAGACGCCACTTAAGAGCTGTCACTGGCGGGGTTGGAGGCCAGGGGAAATACTAGAGACAGGGGAGCCAGAGGCCTAAGTGGAGCAGGGTTAAAAATCAGTAGTAGTTTGAATGTGGATGGAGCAGGAGACTTTGCCGTCCACACAGCAGGGGAGCAGCTGGCGTTACTGAACCCCACTAACACAGGAGCTAGTGTTTTTCTCTGTGCAGACGACACATCTGAGCGACAACTGGCTGTGTTGAAGCCCAGGGATTATAGTTCAGGTGGTAGAAACATGAACACAACAGGAGACCTGGATACAGTTGCCAACCAATTATTTAGTCGGGAAGAGAACTGGCAAATTCTGGGGAGATCCAGGCCTTGTTCATTTTCAGAAAAGTAAGCCGGTCGACGTTATCGGAAGAAAGTCGCGTGCGACAGTCTGTTAGCACACCACCTGCGGCACTAAAGACGCGTTCCGATAATACACTGGCAGCAGGGCAAGCCAGCACCTCCAATGCATACTGGCTAAGCTCTGGCCATGTATCCAACTTAGAGACCCAAAACCTGAAGGGGGAAGAGCCATCTGGGAGTACACTCACAGGGCAAGACATGTAGTCTGTCACCATCTGACGGAAACGTTGCCTCCTGCTGACTGGAGCCATCAGTGATGGTGTAGAGTAGACCATGGGTCCTCAAACTACGGCCCGCGGGCCACATGCGGCCCGCCAAGGACTTTTATCCAGCCCCCCGCCAGGCCGACAATGAACTCATGAACTGCACTGCAGTTCAATGCCGGCGGGCCCTGTAATCGCGGGCGGGACGAGGCGCCGAGGAAAGGTGTTACGTAGCCCTCCGTATGCAGCAGAGCACAGTGCACACAGACTGCGTGATTGTCATCACGCCGCCTGCGCGGCCTGATGACGTCACGCCGCCTGTGTGCCTATGCAGGAAGAAGACTGAGATGAGCGGGCGCCTCTTCAGAGCAGCGGGGGACATAGGTGAGTACTTTTTTTTTTTTTTTTTAATGCCGGGTCCTATTGGGGTCATTTACCTGCCTAATGGGGACATTTACCTGTCAATTGGGGACCTGTGCTGCCTAATGGGGACCTGTGCTGCCTAATGGGGACATTTACCTGCCTATTGGGGACCTGTGCTGCCTAATGGGGACATTTACCTGCCTAATGGGGACCTAATGGGGACATTTACCTGCCTATTGGGGACCTGTGCTGCCTAATGGGAACATTTACCTGCCTATTGGGGACCTGTGCTGCCTAATGGGGACATTTACTGCCTATTGGGGACCTGTGCTGCCTAATGGAGACATTTACCTGCCTAATGGGGACCTAATGGGGACATTTACCTGCCTAATGGGGACCTGTGCTGCCTAATGGGGACATTTACCTGCCTTTTGGGGACCTGTGCTGCCTATTGGGGACACTTACCTGCCTATTGGGGACCTATGCTGCCTATTGGGGACCTGTGCTGCCTATTGGGGACATTTACCTGCCTATTGGAGACGTATGCTGCCTAATGGGGACCTGTGCTGCCTATTGGGGACATTTACCTGCCTATTGGGGACATTTATCTGCCTAATGGGGACATCTACCTGCCTAATGGGGACTTGTGCTGCCTAATGGGGACCTGTGCTGCCTAATGGGGACCTGTGCTGCCTATTGTGTGCACAGGAATTTATTCATAATTTTTTTTAAACTATAATCCGGCCCTCCAACAGTCCGAGGGACCGTAATCTGGCCCCCTGTTTAAAAAGTTTGAGGACCCCTGGTGTAGACAATTGTGGCGGACACACAAAACTTTGCCACATTTGGGCCATAGTGGTCTTGCCTTGTGCTGAGGCGCTGCCTCTGCTCCCTCGTTGTGCCGAGTTTCCTCCACTGGCTCGACGCACAGAGGTGCTTTGTAAAGCACTAGCACCACTGCTGTCAGGTGGAATGGAAAACATGATGGACTGCACCAGTGTGTCTTGGTACTCCCGCAGTTTACGCTCCCGGTTCAACGTTGGTATGAGGGTTTGCATGTTGTCCCGGTAGCGAGAATCTAGGAGGGTGTACACCCAATAATCAGCCGTGTAGAGAATGTGGGCAATGCGGCGGTCGTTTCTCAGGCACTGCAGCATGAAGTCAACCATGTGCTGCAGACTCCCAACTGCCAAAGAACCGCTGTCCCCTGCTTGAGGCGTGATCTCTGCCTGCTCTGCATCACCCCACCCTCGCTGTACATACTGACTAGAGCTTTGTGTACCTCCCTCCTGTGGAGAGATGTCTTCCTCTTCCATCGACTCCTCCTCATCCTCCTCACAAAGTGTCCCATGCCTAGGCCTTTGTGAGGAAGCACGTTGCGCAGACTGTCCAGAAGCAGATGGCATTTGGGACTCCTCATCCTCCACCTCTTCCAAAACCTCATCCCTTAGTGCTTGCAGTGTTTTTTGAAGCATGCAGATAAGGGGGACAGTCATGCTGACTAGTGCATCAACTGCACTCGCCATCCGCGTGGAATCATCGAAGGCACGCAAAACGAAGCAGATGTCCTTCATAGAGGCCCACTCAGTGGTGCTGAAGTGTGATCGGCACACATTGCGACTTGTTTGCGCCTGATGCAGCTGGTACTCCATGACTGCTGCCTGTTGCTCACACAACCGCTCCAACATATGTAACGTTGAATTCCACCTGGTGGGTAGGTCACATATGATGCGATGTTCCGGAAGGCGTAATCGGCGATGCAGAGCAGCAAGGCGCGATCTTGCCGTGCTGGAACGACGCAAGTGAGCGCACTCTATGCGGACCTTGTGCAGCAGTGCATCAAGATCCGGATAGTCCCTCAGAAAGCTCTGCACGACCAAGTTGAGCACATGTGCCAGACATGGGATGTGAGGGAGGTTGCCTAGGCCAAGAGCTGCCACCAGATTTCGGCCATTGTCACACACTACCAAGCCCGGCTGGAGATTCGCTGGCACAAACCACACGTCGCTCTCCTGCTTGATGGCATTCCAGAGCTCCTGCGCTGTGTGGCTTCGATTCCCCTATGAAATTAATTTCAGTACGGCCTGTTGACGTTTGGCCACGGCTGTGCTCATATCGGTCGTAACAGGCTCCTGCTGCGCTGTTTCAGAGGAACTTGAGTAGGAGGAGGAGTCAATATGTACAGACTGGATTCCTGCAATCCGTGGAGTTGGCAGAACACGTAGAGCGCCACTCTCCAGATCTGTACCCGGCTCCACAACATTGACCCAATGGGCAGTGAGGGAAAGGTATTGTCCCTGTCCATAGTTACTGGTCCACGCATCAGTGGTCAGGTGGACCTTGCTACTGACGGCGTTTAGTAGCGCATGTTTTATGTTTGCCTCCACATGTTTCTGCAGGGCAGGGATGGCTCGCCTGCTGAAATAAAAGCGGCTGGGCACGGTGTATTGTGGGACTGCCAATGCCATGAAGTCCCGGAAGGTGTCAGTCTCCACCAGCCTTAATGACAGCATTTCAAGGGCCAGTAGTTTGGCAATGCCAGCATTCAGAGCCTGTGCTCGGGGATGGTTTGCCGAGTATGGCCGCCTTTTCTCCCATGCCTGTGCTACCGATGGCTGCCGAGTGGCCTGGGAGTGTGAGGATGACTTGGAACGTGGTGCTGTGGGTGGAATGTCACAGGGTCTCCGGACAACAGTGCCAGAGGTTCTTCCTTGGCGATCCTGTGAGGAAGCCGAACCAGCTGTGTGTGAGCTGGAGGAAGAGGCCCCAACACGAGCTGAAGAGGTGGTAAGTGGTGCTGTACGTTGGCCTACGTCTTCAGTGTGTCTGTGTAACTCCACCTCGTGCTTGGTCCGCACGTTTCCACATATTAGTGGTATTGAGGTTGCTGACATTTTTCCCTCTTTTGACTCTCTGATGACACAGCTTGCATTTGACAAAGCAAATGTCATCTGCAACTGTGTCAAAAAAGGACCACGCACTGCAAGTCTTGGGAGCGCCCGTTTTGCCTTTTGAAAGTGGAATGCTCCTAACGGGTGCCGAAGTGGAGGCTACAGGCAACCAAGTCTGCCCCTCCCTCCGGTTTTGGCCGTTCAGGGAATCTCTTCCTCAGAGCTGCTCCCACCACCTTCCTGTTCCTCACGCCATGATGGGTCAAGGACCTCATCATCTACACTCCCCTCTTCAAAAACCTGATTCTCCTGGGTTGTCTGGCCAGCACCGTACGCACCAGAAAGTGGTAACTGAGTCTCATCATCATCTGATGCGTACTGAGGTGTGCTGACCATATGCACTGGCCCACCCGCCTCTTCAGATTCAGAGGGACAAAGAAGTTGCGCATCACTGCATACTCCCTCTTCTTCACATTCTGGAATGCTGCTTGGCTGGCCCCCTCTTTCCAAACCAACAGATTCCGAGAACAGAAGTAGAGACTGTGATGGCTCCTGTCCAGGGCTCTCTTGACTGCCTGGGCACTTTGGCAGGTGGTGAAGAGACAGATGGTTGCTCTTCGGTGCTCTGGCCCTGAGAGTATGTGGAAGTAATTGAAGTCGATGCGTTAGCTGCCATCCATCCGACAACGGCTTCAATTGGTTCCTCCCGCAGCAGTGGGGTACGGTGAGGTCCTACAAAGTTGCGCATAAAGGACTGTTGCCTGCTAAAACTGGGGGATGCTGACTCACTGGTGCCAACAGCAAGCACAGAATCCTGACGTCCTATCCCTGCAGAATCCCCACGTCCTCTCCATGCTGAAACTCCACGCCCACGGCTACGTGCCTTACTCCCTGCCTTCTTCATCTTGCTAGACTGAGAAAGATAGGCAGAAAAGTACAAAGGGGGCCTTTGTGTGCTTATTCCTGAACAGCTGGTTACAGGTATAAGAAACACTAATTTTATGAAGTGTGTGTCGACTACACTTTAATGGGAGCTAATGTGGCCTATGTGGCCTACACAACTTTCAAATGTAGTGTTTGGTGAACTTTGTTGTTTTTTTGGGGGGGAAAAAAACTAAAAGGATGTGACCAAAGATTTGAAAGTCAGAGTATCACCAACTTTCTGGAGCTATTACAATGCAGGCAGGTAACCTACAATGCAAAAGATGAGGCTCCAAAAAAATTGGGTAATACTAATCTGGCTGCAGCTGAAGGGCACAAGCCAGAAAAAAGGCTTCTCTATCTACTCCTATATAGTGTTTGCAACCAACCAATGTAGATGCATAGGGATGGATGCACACTAATAGAAGAAAAATGAGCTGCAATTCAAGAAAAATGTGTGAGGCAGTGACACGCTGAGCGGCCTACAACCAGACGTAGCTGCAGGACACACTACTCAGCGTGAGCTGCACTCACACAGTCAGAGACCTCTCAGACAGCCGTGAACAGTGCAGCTAAGTGCGCAATAGCACTGAAAGGCTGCAGAAAGGCTCCGCTGTCTACTCCTAGTGTTTGCAACCAACGTATATGGATACGGATGGAAGCACACTAGATATAATTTTTGAAAAATAAGCAGCTCAAAAAGAAAAATATGTATGATGCAGCAGTGAGGCACGCTGGGCGGCCTACAACCAGACGTGGCTGCAGGACCCACTCCACAGCGTTAGCTGCACTCACACAGCCCTTGCAGACAGCTATGAACTCTGCTGCTAGGCAAAAGAAAGCTACAGTGGTGGTTTATGTAGCCTGGGTAAAGCACAATATTGTTTTTAGAATCGCTATTTCTAACTGTCCCTTAAAATCCTCCACTGAATTCACAGCAGAGTGACCAGAAATGGCGGCGGTGGTGGCTTTTATAGTGCATCATGACATCATTTCAGCAGCCAATCACAGCCATGCCAATAGTTAACATGCCTACATGCCTAACAGGATGTGCCCACACTTCTGAGGATTCCCATTGGCTGAATCAAAGCGAGCGGGCTGATAGCATTATTGGAACTTCCGATTTCGGTATCCGATATGAAAAAAGTATCGGAAGTCAGTATCGGAATTCCGATACAGCTAATAGCTCAACACTACTAAAGAGTCATGAACAACCGTGAATGTACTTTCTGCTTTCATCCATTCTTTTGTTTCATATTTGTAACTGTACATATGTAATGTCTTAATTTTATAGCAACTTTTATCTGTATAATCACTGCCCACATTTTGGGAATAAATCGTAAAATTATCAGTTTGTCTCCATGCTCTAAGAAACTAACTATACGCCTTGTTTAGATAATCGCTACTAATTCAAGGGGTTTGCCACGGACCCTCTTAATTTAACACTGTGAATTAAGTAAACTGTGGATGGTGGCAGCGAGTTGTGTACGGTTGTTGCAGCTAGTTGGCAGTCCAGAAGGGTATTATATTCCTGAATAAGGGGGCTGCGGCCACAGCATTGATAATCCCCTCACTGCAGTAGCCCAATTGCCCGCGCACAACAAGCAGCCCTTCCGGCGACTAATTAACCTAGGTGCAGTTCCCTGACTGACCTTAGGGTCAGGGGGGGCGCCGGAGAGCTGCAAGTTCCAAAGTGGAACTGAGAAAGTGGGATATACATAAATCCCCGCAGTTCTTGGAAGGTTGTTAGCAGTGGTGGGGCATCCAAAATACCCCCCTGCAATAAATTGTTAGAGCAAGGTTAGCTTGCTGCTTTTTTTGTCACATGGTACCAGTGGAGGGATAACTAAGATAAGCCCCCACTGTACCTGTGACCGCCGTGTGCCGGCAGTGCGTTACGTCCCTCCGTCCACTGATACACCCGTGTCAGTGGTGGGATTGACATATTGGTGACACAGGGTCCGCTGTCCGTCACGTTTTGGTGGCAACGGGACCCCCGTTCGTCACGTATTGGTGAACAGCGGTGGGCTGTCCGTCACAATGATCTTTGGAGCAGGTAAGTTTTCCCTGAGTGGTACATATTGGGCCGTCTGAAAACTGAGTTTGATCTAGGACAGACATGGGCAAAAGTGAGGCCTGAGACAGCTGTGGGGCTGGAAATCAGAGGTCCCCTGGCCACATGATGCCCGCCCTGCCGCTCGCTGTTTCCATGTGCCCACGGCTCTGCATGGCACTGCTGACTCCTTTGGTGGAGGAGGGGCCTCTGGCCACTTCCTCCATCAATCGTGTCAAACAGCTGGCATCATTGCGTCAGCTGTTTACTCCAGAGAGTCTGTGCACTAAAGGCAGGGAGAGAAGCACAGCACCAGGGAATGGGACAAGGTGAGTATGTGGTCTTTTTTTATTTGTATGGGCTATTTGGGTGTGCATGGGGTGACAACATGGTGCTGCACATGGGGGGGTGACATGGTGCAGCAAATGGGGAGTGACATGGTGCTGCAAATGGGGGGTGACAGGGTGCTGACCGTGGGGGGTAACATAGTGCTGCACATGAGGGGGTGACATGGTTCAGCACATGGGGAGGCTATGGGGGGCAACATGCAGTGTATATAGGGAGGCTGTGTGGGGCAACATGCAGTGTATATAGGGAGGCTGTGTGGGGCTCATGCAGTGTATAGGGAGGCTGTGTGGGGCTCATGCCGCATAGGGGGGAGGCTGTGTGGGGCTCATTCCACATATAAAAGGCTGTTGTGGGGTTCATATGATATACAGAAGGGGCTCTGCTTTGGTTCAAACAATATATAGGGGATGTCAGCATACTTAATTCTGCTCAATATACAATTCTGATACAATTAATATTAATAAATTTATCAATAATATAATTATAAAATATCGATATTAATATTGAGCAGAATTAATTTTGGCCTATTGATTCGGCCATCCACAACAGTCACGGTCTTTCATGTGGCCCCTCGGGAAAATGAATTGCCCACCCCTGGTTTAGAACAATTTCAGAATAGAATAGAATAGATAATCCTTTAATCGTCCCACCATGGGGAAATTCAGAGCATTACAGCAGCAAGGCAGGAACAAGCACAGATACAGATGCATAAAGGCATTACATTGACAGTAGGTAGGTACATATACGAAAAAAAAAAAAAAAGATGTAACCGGACTATCACAACTTTGGATCTATCAGTTCACTGTTTGGGTCGTTCTCCGTTTTGGACAGTGCTGGTTATACAGCCTAACTGCAGCAGGAAGGAAGGACTTTCAATAGCGCTCCCTCTCACATTTAGGATGAAGTAGCCGGTCACTGACAGTACTGCACATCTTTGTCACGGTCTCATGAATGGGATGGGAATCATTCTGCACCATGTATCTCACTTTGGCCAGTATCCTCCTGTCGCCTACTTCCTGAACTGGATCAAGGGGGCATCCCAGGACAGAGCTGGCCCTTCTAATCAGTTTGTCCAGCCTATTCCTGTCCCTGGTTGATATGCCACTACCCCAGCGCGCCACACCAAAGAAGATGACTGATGCCACAACAGAGTTGAAGGATGCAAGGAGTGCCCCCCTAACTCCGAAGGCTCTCAGCCTTCTGAGCAGATAAAGCCTACTTTGGCCCTTCCTGTACACTGCATCCAAGTGATGGGCCCAGTCAAGCTTATTATTGAGGATCACACCAAGGTACTTATAGGTGTCGACTATCTCAATGTCATTTCCCTGAATGTTCACCACTACTGGTGGATTTTTTCCCTTGCGAAAGTCCACCATCAATTCCTTGGTCTTCCCGGAATTAATCCTAAGGTGGTTCCTCTGACACCACTCCTCAAAAGCTTGGTTAGTATCTCTGTACTCTCTTTCATATCCTCCTGTGATGAGGCCTACTATTGCAGAGTCATCAGAAAACTTCTGCAAGTAGCAGCTAGATGAGTTACACTTAAAATCTGCAGTGTACAGTGTGAAGAGAAAAGGGGCAAGAACTGTACCTTGAGATTCCCCTGTATTGCAGATCACCGTGTCTGACACACTGTCCCGAACCTTTACAAACTGGGGTCGATTAGTGAGGTAGTTAATGATCCAGGTGGAGAGTTGGAGGTCCACGCCAATCAGGCCCAGCTTGTCTCTCAGTAGACCTGGCTGTATGGTATTAAAAGCACTAGAGAAATCGAAGAACATTATTCTCACAGTGTTCCCAGGTTTCTCCAGGTGAGAGAGAGACCTATCCAGGAGGTGGATAATGGCATCATCCACAACAATGCCCGGCCTGTAGGCAAACTGGAGAGGGTCCCTATCCGAGCTCACTAGAGGATGGAGACGTGTGAGAACCAATCTCTCTAGTACCTTCATCAGGTGTGATGTCAATGCTACAAGTCTATAGTCATTAAGGTCTTTTGGATAAGGTTTCTTCGGAACTGGTAGCACACACGATAATTTCCACAGTTGTGGTACTATACCTATTCTCAGGCTCATATTGAACAGATATGTAATGATCTCACTCAGCTGGTGCCCGCAGGTTTTGATTAGCCTTGCACTGATACCGTCAGGACCTGCAGCCTTCAAAACTTTGTTCTTATCCAGTTCTTTTGCAACCTGGGTACTTGTGAAGAACAGACCCTGGCTCAGTTGACAAGTTGCAGCAGGGGGTGAGGTTATTGTAGCAGACAGGTGTGAATGGTATGCAGGGGCAGGAGCAGCCAGTGTGTGATTAAATCTGTTAAAGAATAGATTAAGTTCATTAAGCCCCTCTTTATCTACAACCATCCTGGAGACAGTCTGTCTATGCCCAGATAGACATTAGACCCTCCCAGACTTCATGAATCCTTTTCTGTGACAATTTCAGTTCAATCTTTCTCTTATAATTAGCATTTCCCTGCCTGATTAGATTCTTCAGATCTTTCTGCACCTCTCTCAGCCTGCCCTTGTCACCTGATCTGAAGGCCAACTTCTTCTCTTTGAGAAGAGACTTTATTCCAGGGCTGATCCATGGTTTATTGTTAGAGAAGCACCTCACTACTTTTGTGGGTACTGTGTTGTCTACACAAAAATTAATGTAGTCCGTTATACAGTGTGTGAGACCATCCATGTCATCACCATAGGAATCTTGCAGCACATCCCAAGTGGTTGTTTCAAAGCAGTCTCTCAGAGCATCATCACTCTCCTCAGTCCATATCCTCACTGTGCGAGTGACAGCAGGTTCTCTCTGTACAAGTGGCTTGTACACGGGTTGGAGATGCACTAGGTTGTGATCCGATCTTCCAAGGGGCGGTAGGACTGACGAGGCATATGCCCCTCTCACATAGGCAAACAACAAGTCCAATATTTTGTTGTCTCTAGTGAGGCAGGTAACATACTGTGTGCAACTGGGTAGTATGGATGCTGGAGACACATGATTGAAGTCTCCCGAAACCAGGAGTGCTTGGGGGTGAAGGGACTGCATCATGCTCACTGTGGATTGTAGGACCTCAGTGGCGGCATCAGCTTTCGCAGAAGGGGGGACATATGCAGCTATCATGATTAAATGCGATAGTTCCCTCGGTAAATAAAAAGGTCTCATGCCCACAGCTAATAGCTCAATGTCCTTACAGCATGTTTGCTCTTTGACCACGATGTGCCTAGAGTCACACCATCTATCATTCACAAATATCGCCAGCCCTCCGCCTTTCCTCTTACCGCTCTCCCTTGTCCTGTCCGCGCAAATGAGTTTAAAGCCATCCAACGAGACAACAGTGTCCGGAGTACCTTCGGTGAGCCAGGTCTCTGTAAACAGCAACATACTGCACTCTCTTAATTCCCGATGATGTCTGGTCAGCGCCGACAGTTCATCCATCTTATTCCCGAGTGACCTCACATTGCCCATAATGACGGAGGGAAGAGCAGGTCTATAGCGCCTTCTTCTAGCTTTCCTGAGGGCTACAGCTCTGCAACCTCTTCTCTTAGTCCTCCTTATTTCTGGTAGAATGTCCTCTGGTCTATTAGCAGCATGCTGCCTTGCTGTGTCCCTAAGCAGCAGTATAGATTCTCTGGAGTAGACAATAGGGTCTTTTTCAGTTCCTGGATTTCCCAACACAATAGATCCAAGTAAAAACAAGGTAAAAAGTCCATCAAAGGTCCAGGTCCTCTTATGTTTTGCCATAGTGCAATGTCCTTTGGAGTAACAATAAAAAAGAGAAAGGAAAAATAGAAAAAAATAGAGAAAAAAGGAGAGCAAAGAAGGAGCTACTGTAACAGACTGCCACTCCAGCGGCGTCAGGAAGAATTTGTCTGCACTACTAGTTGACTGCTGTTACAATTCCAAACTAGAGCAGTCCTTATAGGAGAAAAAACACAATAATTATACTGTATTTTCCCATACTTTCTATTCCTGACTGACCGCCACTGGAGTGGATTATAAACTTACGAAGTATATAAGCATATATATATGAAGTCTGGGATATGCCTATAGATGGCTAGTTTTCTGACTGGTTCGGATAACATGATACTTGATTTTAGGCTTTTTTTTGTCTAGTCTCACTTGAAAAGAGGTCAATATTAAATAAAGTCTCCTGATGAGTTGCCTTTGGTGACGATGATGAAACCCGTAGACATGAGAGGCTTGGAGAGCGAGTATGTATTCGTCACCTCATCGTATATACTGAAACGTGGGGTATGTTTCTTCTATTAGTTACCTTCTGACTAACCTTCAGGGGGTGTATTATGGGTATAGTTTTACATTTGGAATTAATAAACTTTAGTTTTATCATTTTGCCAGCAAACATGAGAAATGACAAGAGACAACCCCTTTAAGAAGATCCAATTTTGGTTAAAACAATTCCAACAATCGAAACATAAAAAAGGATTCTCTCCTATGTGACATCTCTGATGTTTATTATCAGTTGATTTCCAAGTAAAATATTTCCCACATTAAGAAAATGAAAAAGGCTTCTCCCCTGTGTGACTGCTCTGATGTCTAACAAGAACCGATTTCCGGTTAAAACATTTCCCATTCTGAACATGAAAAAGGCTTCCCTCCTGTGTGAATTCTCTGATGTCTAACAAGAAACTCTTTCCGGTTAAAACATTTCCTACATTCTGAACATGAAAAAGGTTTCGTTCCTGTGTGAATACTCTGATGTCTAACAAGCTCTGAGTTCTGCTTAAAACATTTCCCACATTCTGAACATGAAAAAGGTTTCACACCTGTGTGAATTCTCTGGTGAATAACAAGCTCTGTTTTCTGCCTAAAACATTTCCTACATTCTGAGCATGAAAAAGGTTTCGCTCCTGTGTGAATACTCTGGTGGGCAACAAGCTTGGATTTCTGCTTAAAACATTTCCCACATTCTGAACATGAAAAAGGTTTCACTCCTGTGTGAATTCTCTGGTGAATAACAAGCTCTGTTTTCTGCCTAAAACATTTCCCACATTCTGAACAGGAAAAAGGCTTCTCCCCTGTGTGAATTCTCTGATGTATAACAAGAAGCTCTTTCCGGTTAAAACATTTCCTACATTCTGAACATGAAAAAGGTTTCGCTCCTGTGTGAATGCTCTGGTGGGTAACAAGCTGTGATTTCCATGTAAAACATTTCCTACATTCTGAACATGAAAAAGGTTTCGCTCCTGTGTGAATTCTCTGGTGGGTAACAAGCTGTGATTTCCATGTAAAATATTTCCCACATTCTGAACAGGAAAAAGGCTTCTCCCCTGTATGAATTCTCTGATGTATAACATGAAGTTCTTTCTGTTTAAAACATTTCCCACATTCTGAACAAGAAAAAGGCTTCTCCCCTGTGTGAGTTCTCTGGTGACTAACAAGCTGTGATTTCTGTTTAAAACATTTCCCACATTCTGAACATGAAAAAGGCTTCTCCCCTGTGTGAATTCTCTGGTGGGTAACAAGCTGTGATTTCCATGTAAAATATTTCCCACATTCTGAACATGAAAATGACTTCTTTGCTTTAGGAGCAGTTTGTTTTTTAATGCCTCTTTTGCGAGTTTGATTTTCCTTAGTAGTTGGTAATGAATCAGAAAATGGGACCTGCTTCATAGGATGAGATGACAGATCTTTGCCATGAATGGATGATGGTATATCTAGAGTAACAGCAATCACTTCAGTTGTATCTTGTAGGATCTCAAGATCATAAGATTTAAAAATTGAAGATGTCAGCTGTCCCTCTGATCTCCTGGTACAGTCATCTGCTAAGATAAAAAAGAATTATTTTTTAATAAAATATCCTTGAGTTTTATATTTTTGAACATTTCTACTTAAATTGTCCATAAAAATGGCAAGCTATGTAAAAAATTTTATTTACCAAGACAATGACAGTTCACAATCTAATAGAAAACCTTGTTGAATGAACCAGTAGAGCGTGGTGTTCAAATGTTTTTTCATTCTGCCTCCCAAATATTGAATAAAAAGAAACTATTTCTCATCTCACAAAAAACAAGTTCCCACTCAGGTCCATCATCTGTCAATGGAAAAACAGAGGTTCTCACACTATTAGTAGCTCAAAGGCTGTTAAAAAGAAACAAAGTTTTCATAAACCAATCCAGCAAAAACCACTCACAACATTTAGGATCCCTGTATTTAGCAATATTATAGTGAGAAGAATCCACTTAATTTATGGTGTGTGTCTCCTGGAGCACAATCTGGGCACTATGTGACGGGTAATAAAATGGCAAATGTGTAATTTTCACTCTCCAACATCCACTGCATGTTAATTTCCTCGAAAGTGGCTGTGGAGTCAAAATATTCACTTCTCCTATAGATTATAACCTTCAGTGAATTAAATTATAAAATGTAATCACTTTATGGGGATTTCGACTGTTCTGGTTTTCTGTCATTTGGTTATATTAGGGCTTCTGCATCTGGTGTGTCCACTCCCATCTGGGATCTGTTCCTGCTGTCCAGCTGGAGTAATCTGCTCCCTACTTCAGCCAATTGGAAAGTACCACACCCTACTAAAGCTCAAAGCATATTGCCAGAATCTGACAGATACATCTATATGTAAGAGATGCTACTGGTCAGGTGCCTCCGGTGTCATTTTGCTGGATGTATTTTTTTTTCTAAGCCTCACAATAGACAATATTATAGGCATTAACAATAATATCAACACTATTATATGTATTTAGAAGAATCTATGACTATGACTTATCTGCATTTAGTGGTTACTACTCACCTGGGTAGTCATATGTCGGAATCTCCTCTTTACACCGCTCATCACCCCTCTCATATGTCTCTGTAGTATTAATATGGGTCAGATCTTCACCCTGAAACAAATATTGTAAAAGTCACAGACAGATGGAGAAGTCTCATCTATGATCAGCTCTAATCCTGCCATCTCCACCGTTCTCATTATACAAGTATAAAACATATAATACTGGTGGATAAAACAAGACTGAGCACAAGACCTTCACAGCCATCTACACATCATAGGGGAGATCTCATGACACCTTCTCTCCATCTACCTGATGATCCTGAGGAACATTGAGATCTTCTTGTTTACAGTCCTGTGGAAGAAGAGGACGGGGACATCTCTCTGGTGTTGTCTTCTTACTGGATAGATCTGGAAGAAACACATACAGGGACTGAATTCATTCTTTACATACAGATAATTATAGGCCGTGTGTATTTAGTCCTGTCTATTACCTGGTGATGTGAGGGGCTGGGGAACCTCCATCATGACGTCCTTGTACAGTTCTTTGTGTCCTTCTAAATACTCCCACTCCTCCATGGAGAAATAGACAGCGACATCCTGACACCTTATAGGAACCTGACACATACAATGATACCATCATCCCCCCGATCCCTTCACAGTGTTACTGTATAATGTCCCAGCATTCCCAGCAGTGTCACCTCTCCAGTCAGCAGCTCAATCATCTTGTAGGTGAGTTCTAGGATCTTTTGGTCATTGATGTCCTCATGTATCAGGGGGTGAGGTGAAGGCCCTGTGATTGGGTTCAGGGGTCTTCCCTCAGAAACAGGGTCCTGACAGCGCTCACTAGAGGTCTTCTTCACTACTGTGTAATCCTGGTAATGGAGAGACACATTAATAAATCTCACTACAGACATTCCCAGAGTCCTCACCTCTCCAGTTCTGTCCATCTGTTATTCCCATAGATAAGAATGATGTAATGTGACGTCATCAGAACTTCTCACCTCTCCAGTAAGCTGGAAGAGGATCTCTAGGGTGAGGTGTAATATCCTCTCCGCCATCTTGTCTCTGTCCATATCCATCCTTGATGGGTAAATCAGGAAAATTCTCTCATATAGAAGATCGTCACTGAGAGGATCCGATATTGTAGAGACCTGAATGAGAAGATGAGCCGATGTAACATCATAAAAATCCTGTGTAATAATACAATTACTGGAGATAATAAGGGAAACATATGAGGAGATTTATTATTGTACAGTATTTAGTTTCCTTCTTTACATCTACTAATAAAACCTATATATTTAGGCCACAGACAACAAGCAGTTTCTCCCTCGGAGTCGGCAGCTGAATACGTTCCTCATAGACTCATCTTCCATAACACTAATTCTCGTCTCATTACCGACACTGGAATCGGCATTAGCAATACTGCAGGAGATATTCATTACACGGGACAGGAGAAATAACTACTTCATGATGAGGACGACATCTTCATCTTCTACTACGGCTCTAGAAACATATTTGGCCAGAGTCCGTCACTGACTCCATCCCCACCGGCCGTCTATATGAAGGTTTCCCGTCTTCCCCGCACTGTATTCTTCTATCACGTTAGATCTCAGGTCTGAGTCACACACAGAAGTTTGAGGCTTTAGGCTGTGTGCACACGCTGCGGATTCTGCTGCGGTTCCGCAGCAGATTTGGCCGCTGCGGTGTACAGTACCATTCAAATGAATGGAAAAAAAAAAACGCTGTGTAGACGGTGCGGATTTTTCCGCGCAGTTTTCCTGCGGTTTTGAAACCGCAGAAAGAATTGACATGTCAATTCTTTCTGCGGAATCCGCAGCGGTTTCCTATCTCCACCATTGTGGGGATGGTGAAACCGCAGGGCAAAACGGCAGGCCAATCCGCAGATAAACTGCAGGCGGATTTTGCAAAATCCGCGCGGATGATTCCACAGCGGATTCCACACAGCCTTATAAAAGCTTTTTTGTTTCCACAAACATCACGGACAGAAATGATCTGATCCCAAAGTCTCCATGTACAGTGATTTATGGGGCTTATTTCTGGCCTTAGGCTTTCCTAGATTACAAGAAAAATACCAGAAAAAAAAACAGATTTTAAAATGTTTCTAAATAAAATTGGCTCCAAAATTGCCTCAGGCGTTTTTAATTGCAGCAGGATCCTACACCTCCATAGAGATTTAGACGTCAGGCTAAGAGAGGATTGGCATTAGGTCCTGGCAGCGAGAATCACCTTATTGTGGCTGCCAGGTACACACGAATTGGCCAATGTATGCGCTAAGCATTCTCAATTTTTCATATCTCTAGTGCAGTAATGCAATTCAATTTTCAGATTCAGATTTTAGCCTTACAGAGTGCTGCGTTTTGTTTAAATGTATATATGAGTTGGTGACTTTAGGAAAGCACCAGATCAGACATAAATTATGTTTGGATGTGACGGTCAATCTTGTGTTATTTATTACTAATATATGGGGCACATAGGTGGCATCACTAATATATGGGGCAGATAGGTGACATTACTAATATATGGGGGCACATAGGTGGCATTACTAATATATGGGGGCACATAGGTGACATTACTAATATATGAGGGCACATAGGTGACATTACTAATATATGAGGGCACATAGGTGACATTACTAATATATGGGACACATAGGTGACATTACTAATATATGAGGGCACATAGGTGACATTACTAATATATGGGACACATAGGTGACATTACTAATATATGGGGACACATAGGTGACATTACTAATATATGGGGACACATAGGTGACATTACTAATATATGGGGACACATAGGTGACATTACTAATATATGGGGACACATAGGTGACATTACTAATATATGGAGGCACATTGGTGACTTTACTAATATATGGGGACACATATGTGACATTACTAATATATGAGGGCACATAGGTGACATTACTAATATATGGGGACACATAGGTGACATTACTAATATATGAGGGCACATAGGTGACATTACTAATATATGGGGACACATAGGTGACATTACTAATATATGAGGGCACATAGGTGACATTACTAATATATGGGGGCACATAGGTGACATTACTAATATATGGGGGCACATAGGTGACAGTTCACATCTAAGCAACAGCTCTGGGAGGGTATTCTGTCCACATGCAAAACAATTGAAGCACAAACCATCCAAAAACTGACAAATTCAATGGACGAGAGAGTTCAGAAGCTTCTTTCCAACAAGGGGTCCTATGTGCAAATGTAACATCACCTAGAATAAAGTTTTGACTTGAAAACTGTTTGATTTCATTTTGTAATAAGCGGATAATGCTTATAATTTCACAACTGACCATTTTTTTGTTCAAAATAAAAAGATTGAAAACTCTGCTGTGCATAATAATTTGGAACATGCATTTTGAGTGTTTCTTATTTTTAAAAATATACTGTTTTCATAGGCAGTTTGTTCAAAAACATTGCAATTATCCTAGAATAGTAGATGACTGGAAAATAACAATTTAGAGAAAATATGAGGAAATATTTTTTGCATAACAATTTGGAACACAGTGTACTACAATACCAAAAATGTCATACATAATGTATACATATTATATATATATATATATAGTACAATTACATGCCTATACTTACATAATGCAGTTGCAATATAACCTTACAGCTTAATGTGAAAAATTCCTCCTAATTAATAAGTGCATATATACACACAATAAAAACTACATTACTGCCTAATTAATATATTGCATGTAATCGATTACATCAAGCATTTTATTATAATTTTTGCTATCAAACAATAAGTTTTTGATTACATGAGCTTTATGGTGTTTTCCTGTCATGTTTTCTGATATGGTTTCTGGTCTGTGTATTATCATTGCATTTTGTGCATATTCCCTTGTTTATTTTATGTATTGAGTAAATAATAAATTTTGAAGAAATTTTATGATCATCCTTTTTGCCTCTTTTTTTGCCATTTACTAATGGTAGCTATGGTTTATGAATAACTTTTGAGGTGGTATTTACACGTCTTGGACATTTTTTTGATATGTATAAGATGGCATATGCGGCTGACTCTGCAGTTTGATCTCATGTGGGAGTGACGACAGCAAATTTAGTGAAATGGTCTATCATCACTAAGAAATGTTCGTATCCCTGGTGGGCCGGCCCGATGGTTAAATAGTCTATAATCAATAGTTCTAAGGGAGCAGATGTCACTATGGTTTGTGTGGGGGCTCTCTCTTCTGGTGGTTTAGGTAATTCAAAGAAGGCAAGCTCTACAAGATTCTTACACTGCCCCCTTTAGCCGTGGATGATAAATGAAATGTGGCAACCATTGAAAAGTCTTGTCTGACCCCAATGTGCTCCTTCCTCATGGACTTCAGTGGAGATCTCGGACAGCAAGCTTTCCGGGACTACGACCTGTCAGGCGGCACCCGGCTCCGACTGCAGTTGTACTTTCCGATAGAGTAAGCCATTCTTCATCTGCAGACGTTCCCACTGGTGAAGAATCCGTAAAGTCTCTGGAGTCAGGAGTGCTTCTGTCAGCAAGGCTAGAGAGTCTCTTTGTAGTTACCCACTGCCTCAGCAGAGCAAGATCTCCATCCTCTTGTTGTAGCCAGACCAATTCATCCCAAGATCACCCCAAGATGCCTTCTTTGATCTGTGCCGGCTACCCATCGTTGTTCTAGGGCTCACAGCTTCACGTTCTCTAGATGTGCTAGGGGGTTATTGTCAGTGCGTACGAAAACCTCTGACCGGAAAGATACTCTGCGAACCTCTCCGTCCTTCTCAGTCATGGCCCACACCAACGCTAGCAGCTCTAACTTGAAGGAACTGTAATTGTCTGGATTACGTTCGGAATCATGAAGAGATCGACTGGCATAAGCGATCACCCTCTCTCTTCCATCTTGTATCTGAGACAATACAGCCTCAAGTCCATGCAGACTCCCGTCAGTGTGGAGCATGAATCATAGAATCATAGAATCGTAGAGTTGGAAGGGACCTCCTGGGCCATCTGGTCCAACCCCCTGCTCAAAGCAGGATTCGCTAAATCATCCCAGTCAGATGTCTGTCCAGCCTCTGTTTGAAGACTTCCATTGAAGGAGAACTCACCACTTCTCGTGGCAGCCTGTTCCACTCATTGATCACTCTGTCAAAAAGTTTTTTCTAATATCTAATCTGTGTCTCTTCCCATTCAGTTTCATCCCATTGCTTCTAGTCTTTCCTTGTGCAAATGAGAATAAAGTTGATCCTTCTACAATGTGACAGCCCTTTAGATATTTGTAGACAGCTATTAAGTCTCCTCTCAGTCTTCTCTTTTGCAAACTAAACATTCCCAAATCCTGCAACCTTTCCTCATAAGACAGGGTTTGCAGACCGGTCACCATTCTGGTCGCTCTTTTCTGAACTTGCTCCAGTTTGTTGATGTCTTTTTTAAAATGTGGTGCCCAAAACTGGACACAATATTCCAGATGAGGTCTGACCAAAGAGGAGTAGAGGGAAATAATGACTTCACGTGATCTAGACTGTATGCTTCTGTTAATACATCCTAGAATTGCATTTGCCTTTTTTGCTGCTGCATCACACTGTTGACTCATATTCAGTCTGTGATCTATTAGTATACCCAAGTCTTTTTCACATGTGCTGTCACTTAGCCCTATTCCTCCCATTCTATATATGCTTTTTTCATTTTTATTGCCCAGATGTAGTACTTTGCATTTCTCCCTGTTAAAAACCATTCTGTTAGTTGCTGCCCACTTCTCCAGTTTATTTAAATCTTTTTGAATCCTCTCTCTCTCTTCTCTAGTATTAGCTATCCCTCCTAGCTTTGTGTCATCAGCAAATTTAATCAGTTTACCCTCAATTCCTTCATCTAAATCGTTGATAAAGATGTTGAACAATACAATACATGGTTTGGCAAAGTCCGCATACGCCAACACGGGTGCTTCGGTCAATGCTTTTCTTTAGGTCCTGGAAGGCTTCCTCCTGAGGTTCTTTCCAACGGATGTTCCATTTCTTTGCGCTGGAAGGCGCCCCTCTCATTAGTTCTAGCAGCGGTCTGGCTCGACAGGCAGTTTTTCATGAAACGGCGGTAATACCCAGTCAGTCCTAGAAATGCACATACATCCTTCATGGTCTCCGGAGTGGGCCAATCCTGTATCACTGCGATCTTCTCTCGGGAGGGCTTCATCCATTCTGCAGACACCACGTGCCCCAAGTACTCGATTTGTGTGCGGAATAGATGACATTTTTGAGGCTTCACTTTCAGCCTGTGTTTCTGCAAGCGACTCAACACTTGTTCTAGGCGTTGTAGGTGCCCCTTGAACGAAGCCTCGTAGACTATGATATCGTCCAGGTACATGAGTGTGGCTTCGAAGTTTAGATCTCCCACACATCTTTCCATAAGTCGCTGAAAAGTACCAGGGGCATTGGCCAGGCCGAACGGCATGCAGCTGAACTCAAATAGGCCCATAGCCAAGATGAATGCGGTCTTGGCACGATCCCGTTCCAACATCGGTACTTGCCAATAACCACTGGCAAGATCTAGGGTGGAAAAGAATTTGGTCCTTCCTAGTGCTGACAGGGATTCCTCAATCCGGGTGAGATGATAATTGTCTTTTTTTACGGTACAAGCGTTTAACTTCCGATAATCTACACAAAAACGCAAGGTGCCATCTATCTTCCATACCAGCACTATCAGGGCATACCAGGGGCTTTGGCTTTCTCGAATAACGACATTCTGTAGCATCTGCCCCAGCATGCTCTTTACTTCTTCACATAACTGAAGGGGAATTTGCCAATACCACTTTCTTATGGATGCCATATTTTCTGTGGATATCTTGTATGTAATAGCCGTGATGCAGCCAAAAATCGTCTGCTTGTCGCGCAAACACATCTTTATACCTTTCCAAGAGGACTTCCACCTGTAATATCTGACCCGTTATACGCTCAGTCAACTGGGCTAGCATTTGCTCCAGGATCACTCGTCCTTCTTGGATATGCTGAGGGTCTCTCTGCTGCTGGGAGTTTACCGATATAGTCCAGTGGTCCCCTGATGAACTTTGAGCTGTACCGACTGAGACAGCAGAATCTCTTCAGGCAGGCCATACGAACCGGGCCACTTCACTTCTGGGACTGACGGTAATGTCCTGATCTTCCAGATTCACGCAATGTATAAGCACAGCTCCATCTCGCACAGTGGCCAGCATACGGGCCACCAAGTATCCGGGAGTTGTTCAGGGAAGGACGGCTACACCTGTATCTCCACTCCCTCCAGGGGGATGCGAGCTCAGACGGGCAGAGTGAGCACCGCTTGTCCAGGGGGGGGGGGGGGACAGTATGATTTTGGAAGAAAAAGACACTATCACTTTTCCAAGTACTCCCCTATCCTGATACGACTCTTGGGCTTGCGCTGCCCGTATTAACTGTTGGAAGATCTTCCTCTGAGGAGTGTGTGGGCTCCACTGCTTCAGAGTCTCATTGGTGGACTCTTGAAAGAGACTTCCAAATTCCTTTAAGACGTTCATTTCCAGGGTGAAAGCTTGTCCATTGCTCACTTCCCCCTGTGTCAACACCACACCCATCCATCCAAGGTCTTTGCCACAGATAGAGATCTGCATCCAAGCTACTCCTACAACCGGAATAGGCAGTTGGTTAGCAGCCATCAATTTTATTACAGGGCCTCACTCGGGTCGTCTGGCTTCAGGAAAATTTCACCTAAAATAGGCTTCCAGCATTGTGGTCACCTGGGAGCCTGTGTCCACTAGACAGCGCACTGCACGACCTTCAAACTCAGCCCAGACCATAGGACAAGAAGACACCAAATTTGCGGAACTTGCACAACTCCCTCGCATCTGCTCTGACTCCGAGCGGAATCCCCCCCCAGCTCGGAGCCCTTTAGTTTACTGGTCAACGGGTCTGGGTCGTACCGTGGCGCGTACACTCCCGCGCAAAGTGTCCGCTCTCGCCACAAGCACGTGAGGGGTCTCTGTGGACAGAGCATTCTGGAATCCCGACAGGACTCGGGACCTTCCCTGGCCCCGGAAGCATTTGCAGCCACTGACTTCTTCCTGACCTCAGCTAACTCTCCTTTTATATTTTGGAGCTCCTTCCTCATTTCTTCAATCTATTGGGGTTCAGCAATAACATTCACGGACACTTTCATACTCTGGACCTTCCCTGCCGAGACCGTCAACCCCTGCGCCTGTTCACGCGTGCGCGCTTCACTCCATATTTCTGAAAAAGTAAATCGGGGGTTCATCCGCACACGCTTGCGCAAGGCCTCTTTGGTCAGGGCGTCCCACAAGCCTGTAACTAAAAGGTCTGGCAGCATTATGTCCGTCGGCCCTAAACCCACACCATCTTTTCGTACAATCACAGCATTCAACTCCTACAAAGCATTCATATACTGCGTTACACTCTCCCCTCCCTCAGCATGCGGCTGAAGAGACGTGTCCTCAATTCCCCTACGTCCGTGGGGTCTCCGTGGGTTTTTTCTAATATCTTAAGTACTTTGTTAAAGGTATCACGCTCCCTGGGGGCCCTTAACATAACCGAAACTCTGGCCTCCCTATCTAACGACATAATAGCCACCTCGGGGTTCATGGCAGGAGTCAAGGGGTGCATGCTCATCATGCCCCATATGCGCTCAGTCCAGGTCCGTAACATGGTGTTATTACCAGTAAATTTTGGCAAATTAGACAGCATCGCCCCAAGTGAGATACTGGACCTGGGGCCACCCCCAACTGCTTGGTCTGCCACCTCCGTGCTGTTACTGCATCCTGCCGACTACGCCAAGTGTGGTATTCTAGCAGGAACGCAGCATGCAGTGATGAGCAGGAGAAAGAGCAAGAGTTAATAGGTGTTTTATGCAAGAATAAAAGTAGCAGTTTATGCTCCTTGCAGGGAGCACGGGGGTTAAACAGCGATAAACGGTACACAGACAATGTACAATAAACACTTTGCAGAGAGAATTGTGAACAAATAAAACATGTTAACTTATCAGTCCGTAGCTCCTAGATGGGGGATGTTGGAAAAGTCCTCGATGGCGGCATAGGTGGCGCGAGACGGCGTTGAAACGGTCCCGGATGAAGTTACAGCACAGTCTCTGTACTGAAGCGGTGCTCCTAGGCTGTTCCCGGCTAAGAGTCTCAGTCCTGGTACACTGTGGAGAATAGGTGGAGCACTCAAACACTGAGTGCGTAGTGTGAGGTTCGGGGGCGGAGGCCACAGAGGCGCCTTCGCGTTCAGAGTAGTGAAGGGGTCCAGCGGAGGATGGCGTGCTGGACCTAGTCGGGGACACCGGCCTGCGAGGACATCTGGGGACTACCATCTGAGGTAATAGGCGGTCAGGAGGCGCACAGTCAGCATGCGTGGGGAGGATGGGCAGTCAACCTAGCTGGATGCTGCGTCTGGCAGAGCAGAGATGAGGTCAGCCTTCTCCCTCAGGGTAAGCTCTGCTCCTGCCAAAAGCCCCGATTGTGCGCGCTTCATCCCCTTTATATCTAACCCGCCCCTTAAAGTCAGAAGCTCAGGTCTGTCCAGGTCAGAAAGGCTTCCCCCCAGCAATGATGGTGACAGACCCGACAGTTGCAGCCCAGAGACGTGTGAAGTAGTCCTAGCCCGGTCCTTCTTCCTACATCATCATTTGCAGCCTCCCCTCCGTAATGTGCAGCACCCCCTCCATCATTTGCAGCCTCCCCTCTGTAATGTGCAGCACCCCCTCCATCATGTGCAGCACCCCCTCCATCATTTGCAGCACCCCTCCATCATGTGCAGCACCCCCTCCATCATGTGCAGCACCCCCTCCATCATTTGCAGCACCCCTCCATCATGTGCAGCATCCCCTCCATCATTTGCAGCACCCCTCCATCATGTGCAGCATCCCCTCCATCATTTGCAGCACCCCTCCATCATGTGCAGCACCCCTCCATCATGTGCAGCACCCCTCCATCATTTGCAGCACCCCTCCATCATGTGCAGCACCCCTCCATCATGTGCAGCACCCCCTCCATCATTTGCAGCACCCCTCCATCATTTGCAGCACCCCTCCATCATGTGCAGCACCCCCTCCATCATGTGCAGCACCCCCTCCACCATGTGCAGCACCCCTCCATCATTTGCAGCACCCCTCCATCATTTGCAGCACCCCTCCATCATGTGCAGCACCCCCTCCATCATGTGCAGCACCCCCTCCATCATGTGCAGCACCCCCTCCACCATGTGCAGCACCCCTCCATCATTTGCAGCACCCCTCCATCATTTGCAGCACCCCTCCATCATGTGCAGCACCCCCTCCATCATGTGCAGCACCCCCTCCATCATGTGCAGCACCCCTCCATCATTTGCAGCACCCCTCCATCATTTGCAGCACCCCTCCATCATGTGCAGCCTCCCCTCCATCATGTGCAGCCTCCCCTCCATCATGTGCAGCCTCCCCTCCGTAATGTGCAGCACCCCTCCATCATGTGCAGCCTCCCCTCCGTCATGTGCAGCCCCCCTCCATCATTTGCATACACATTATACCTTACAACCTACACAACATGGGCCTCACTCCTTAATGGAACTAAATTACTCAAAGCCAAAATAACAATGGGTGCCTCAAGTCAGACTAGAGAAAACAAGCAGCAAGATTGGGCACAGAACTTCAAAGTAAAAGCTACGTGGCACACATGATAATAACTGCAGTGCGGTATAATACGGCCAGCAATCAGAAAAACAATCATACAGTAAAATACTAGAGAGACATAAAGTTACATTGGGAGGGAACAATAACATAAAGTGCCTAAATGCGTATACACACATTCCCAAACCACGAACTAAGCCATATAGATAACCCTGGCGGCCATGATAAATGTGCATATCAACTCTGCAATACCTGTAATGTGACCAAGCTGCTGCGGCCCACCCCGACGCGCGTTTCACCTATTATTCCTCTGGGAAGGCGGAGAGAGTCAGAGCTGTGCAGCCATTAAGGTAAGACGGCCGTGCACAGCTCCGAGAAAGCTTCCAGGCCCGACGTGTGCGCCGCAGACTTGCAGCGCATTAGTGCATGATGGGGCCCGATGAGAAGCACAAGAGGGGGGCCCGCGACCCCTGTGTGCCGCTCATCATCGGGCCCCATACAGCAATGAGGGCAGTAATGCCCTGATGGCGGCCCTGCCTGCAGGTGAATAGGGGAATATTATCATGTGGTGGAAGAAGGGAGAATTATTACAGTGGCCGGGACAAAGGGGAGGACATTACTGTCTGGAGGAAAACGCAGCCAGTGCACAGACACAGCCAGGAGTCCCAGGTGTGAATAAGGCCTATAATGAGTGTGATAACACTGTGTGTACAGCGCTGCAGAGTATGGAGGCGATATAGTAGGAGGGAGACATAGGGCTATGTGCACACGTATGCAGAAAATTTCTTTGACACTCTCAGTGCTGGAATGAATGTGTCGCATGGATTTATGTCTTTTTACATCAATTAAGGAATTTCCTTTTAAAACCTTGCAGGGCAACACAGAACTAGACCCCAATCAGAGGACCATAAAACATCCAGACTCCTTATCTATGAACTGGTCCAATGTTTATATTTATGTTTCTCCCTCTCCCATATTGATAGTTCTGCTTCACGTCACTTGTCTTATCTATTGCATTTTTTCTAGGCTGTATTGTGCATAAATATGTGACTTCAGATTTTGTATTAGTCTAGCCTGATGAAGAGACCTGAGTAGTCTCGAAAGCTTGCAATGTATTACCATCTTTTCAGTTAGCCATTAAAAGGTATCAACTACTGAGGACTCTCAATCCTGAATATTTTTGCATAAAAACAGGACTCCTTCCCAGAAACCACGCGGTTTTTATGCATTCTTTTCCCGCACGTCCCCAGACACATAGAAAATAGCCAGAAATGCGGAATTTACCACGAAATTAAAAAAAAAGTTTTGCGGTAAAAAATGCATCAATATGCACAAAAACGCATTAAAATGAATGGGAAGCTTCTTTTCAGTGTTTTTTGAGCAGATTTTATGGTAAATCCGCAGGAAAAAAACGCCGTGTGTGAACACAGCCTAACCCCATAGAGGATGAGGAGGACTCGGTACAGACCTCCACCTGCACAGCCGCAACCGGGACTCGAGGAAGAAGCCACAGGGGAGAGAGGAGCTGCCGGCCGGAGGGGCCTGGGAGGAGATGACGTCACCGGAAGGGGCGGGGCCTCAGTCCTCTGCAGGCTGCCAGTTTGCACTTGGAAGGTGAGTTGTGTAGTGGGAGTGTCAGTCTCTGGGATCTGCAGCCGCTCATTGGCTGTGCAGCTCCGTGCTTTGATTGGCTGACACTGCCAGGCTGCAATTGGCCTGACGCTGATTGGTGCATCAGGGCAGGGAATATGTGTGCACAGGACCTGTGATGAGGTCACATGAGGGGAGGAGTCAGGGGTCACATGATCAGGGGCCTTAGTGTATGCAGGACTCTGCTGTGCTGGTTGTCATGGTGCTGTGGATGTAGCAGAGCCGCGTGTGTACGGGGTGTACGGGGTGTACGGAGCGGAGCCGCGTGTGTACGAGGTGTACGGAGCGGAGCCGCGTGTGTACGAGGTGTACGGAGCGGAGCCGCGTGTGTACGAGGTGTACGGAGCGGAGCCGCGTGTGTACGAGGTGTACGGAGCGGAGCCGCGTGTGTACGAGGTGTACGGAGCGGAGCCGTGTGTGTACGAGGTGTACGGAGCGGAGCCGTGTGTGTACGAGGTGTACGGAGCGGAGCCGTGTGTATGGAGGGGAGCCATGTGTGTACGAGGTGTACGGAGCGGAGCCGTGTGTGTACGAGGTGTACGGAGCAGAGCCGTGTGTGTACGAGGTGTACGGAGCGGAGCCGCACGTGTACGAGGTGTACGGAGCAGAGCCGTGTGTGTACGAGGTGTACGGAGCGGAGCCGTGTGTGTACGAGGTGTACGGAGCGGAGCCGTGTGTGTACGAGGTGTAAGGAGCGGAGCCGTGTGTGTGAGAGGTGTGCGAAGCCGTGTGTAAGTGTACGGAGCAGAACCGCGTGTGTACGAGGTGTACGGAGCGGAGCCGCGTGTGTACGAGGTGTACGGAGCAGAGCTGCGTGTGTACAAGGTGTACGGAGCAGAGCCGCGTGTACGAGGTGTACGGAGCAGAGCCGTGTGTGTACGAGGTGTATGGAGCGGAGCAGTGTGTGTATGAGGTGTACGGAGCGAAGCCGTGTGTGTACGAGGTGTACGGAGCGGAGCCTTGTGTGTAAGAGGTGTACGGAGCAGAGCCGTGTGTGTACGAGATGTACGGAGCGGAGCCGCGTGTGTACGAGGTGTACGGAGCGGAGCCGTGTGTGTACGAGGTGTATGGAGTGGAGCCGCGTGTGTACGAGGTGTACGGAGCGGAGCCGTGTGTGTACGAGGTGTACAGAGCGGAGCCGTGTGTGTACGAGGTGTACGGAGCGGAGCCGTGTGTGTACGAGGTGTATGGAGTGGAGCCGCATGTGTACGAGGTGTACGGAGCGGAGCCGTGTGTGTATGAGGTGTACGGAGCAGAGCCGTGTGTGTATGAGGTGTACGGGATAATATAAATGGTTAGCACTCGGCCTGAAGGTTTGAGTTTACGGTGCTAATGAAAAGGAACGGATAGTCCCCAAATTGTATTGACAATACAGAGTCACTGCACACGCTGGTTATGCTTATTGTGAAATAAATTTAATGCTTGACGGTGAAGAAGCGACATCTGACGTTTGGGCCACATCGGCCTTTATCACAAAAGTCGCCAAGTCGCCAGTAATCCTGATTCCTGATGAGGTGGTGGACTGGTAAGTATGCCAGAGAGTTATTGCCACGGCTGTGCCTACTTCCTCCACTGCGTCACCAATAACTCTCTGGCATACTTACCAGTCCACCACCTCATCAGGAATCAGGATTACTGGCGACTTGGCGACTTTTGTGATAAAGGCCGATGTGGCCCAAACGTCAGATGTTCATAGAATATAGCTCAGGACAGAGATGCTCACCTATACAGTATATTGCTCTGTTCACAGTATATAGCGTAGGACGGAGATGCTCACCTATACAGTATGTAGCACAGGTTGCTGATGCTCACCTATACAGTATATAGCTCTGCTTATAGTATACAGCTCAGGCCGGGGATGCTCACCTATACAATATACAGCTCTGGTTACAGTATATAGCGTAGGACAGGGATGCTCACCTATACAGTATATAGCTCTGCTTACAGTATATAGCTCAGGACGGATATGCTCACCTATACAATATACAGCTCTGGTTACAGTATATAGCTCAGGACGGGGATGCTCACCTATACAGTATATAGCTCTGTTCACAGTATATAGCTCAGGACGGAGCTGCTCACCTATACAGTGGGTCGCTCTCACACCCAGGGCTGTGGGGTACTCGGTACCGGGCCCGATGAGCTTCAATGGGAGATGTCACGGCAGCTGGGACCCGGCCCGTGGCCCTGGGCGCCCATTGTAAAAGGGGTTGTTTCAGTGTGCTGATGGTAGTGAAAGTTTATAAGTGATTCGTGATGCCACCTGTGGTATTCGGCAAAAGAGATGTAAGCCGACGCTACATGCAGATCCTCTGGGACAGATGGTGTGGTGCAGCAGTGATGTTATAGCCCTCCACAGGCAGGACTGTAATCCCAGGACAGTGTAGGTGAAGTGACACTTAGATGATGTAGTGTCAGGCGTGAGGGATGTGGTGGTGCTGGGCAGGTAGGCGCAGGAATAAGTGGAGGACACCAGGGCATGTAGTTCCAAAGCTTTACTCACAGTCTGTTGTGCAAACAGGTGCCCGTTTCCATGCCGTGTCCTCCAGGTCAGGGACTCAGTCAACTTTCTGGCCAGATGGAATACTCCCTTCCAACACTCCGCCAACATATGTGCCTTTTCTGAACGTCTCCTCTTAGGCTGTGTGCACACGCTGCGGATTAGGTGCGGATTCATCCGCACGGATTTTGTAAAATCCGCAGGTGAAACCGCAGGTCAAAAGACCTGTGGTTTTACCTGCGGATTGCTCTGCGGTTTTGCCCTGCGGTTTTTCATCTCAATGGAGGAGATGGCAAACCGCAGCAGAATCCACAGAATGAATTGACATGTCAATTCTTTCTGCGGATTGAAAACCGCAGATAATCCACGTGGAAAATTCCGCACCATCTGCATTGCGGTTTTTGATTCCCATAGGGAATCATGGTACTGTACACCGCAGCAAAAACTGCTGCGGGTCCGCAGCGGCCAAAACCGCTGCGGAACCGCAGCAAAATCCGCAGCGTGTGCACACAGCCTTATAGCGCCTTTGAGTGAAGTACTCCTAGTACTGAGTTACACTGGAGTGCCTCCTGTCAGATGTTCCTATGAACTCTACTTGTACGGCAGACAGCTGTAGCCTGCTTCGGAGACTCCTTGCTATTAAATCCCGGCTCATTAATATGTTGCTGTTGTGCCCCCAAGTCTTGTGTGGGTATAAAATGATCACTTCTTCTATTCCTCCGGTGTCTGCTGCAGGACCATTATTATCCGTACAACCTCGCGGACCGGACCCCGGCCTTGCGCTTAGAACTTGAAAAGGGTTCTCCTCTAACCCTGGTCCTTGTTCTCTTATTCTCCTCACGTTCCGTGCTAATCCTTCTTGCCAATGGAGAATCAAGCTTCCTTCCTCTGTCTCTTTCCTGTGCCAGCAGACCCAGATCACTGTGGCCTGCTGCAGCACTTCCCTCTTCCTTCCCCCTCCCGGGGATCTTCTTTGTCTCACACTCTGTCCTTCTACATCTTCACTCACTCACTGAATGAAAGACTGACTGACTGACTGACTCAACTCTTCCCGCTCTTTTTGGTGCGAACTGAACTTCACCCACCTCCCAGCACGTTTCGTGTTCCAAGCAGGGAGCCACCAAGGGATGCTTTGTTATACTCCAAGCAGGGAGCCACCGAAGGTGCTTTGCTACACTACTTTGTGGTGTGGGGTGCAGGTGTTGGAGTGTGGTCAGGTGTTTCCACCTTACCTGGATGGCGGGGCACCACACCTCAGGAGGAGGTGCAGTACCTCTGTGGCGACTGAGCCTCAGGGGCACCACATACAGCATATAGCTCTGTTCACAGTATATAGCTCAGGACAGAGATGCTCATCTATACAGTATACAGCTCTGCTTACAGTATACAGCTCAGGCCGGGGATGCTCACCTATACAATATACAGCTCTGGTTACAGTATATAGCTCAGGATGGAGATGCTCACCTATACAATATACACCATGTTCCAAATTATTATGCAAATGATATTTTTCTCTGATTTTCCTAAGTGGTCGGTACAAATGACAGTCAGTCTAATAAAAGTCATCACCCGTTAGAGTATACATCGAATTTTATTGAAGAAACCTCCCAATGATAACAGTATAATCTCCCTAAAATGAATAAAAACTCAATATGCACTGTTCCAAATTATTAGGCACAGTAGAATTTCTAAACATTTGATATGTTTTAAAGAACTGAAAATGCTCATTTGTGGAATTTGCAGCATTAGGAGGTCACATTCACTGAACAAAAAGCTATTTAACGCCAAAACATCCTAACAGGCCAAGTCACATGTTAACATAGGAACCTTTCTTTGATATCACCTTCACA
This sequence comes from Dendrobates tinctorius, assembly GCF_039654945.1. Lineage (NCBI taxonomy): Eukaryota > Metazoa > Chordata > Amphibia > Anura > Dendrobatidae > Dendrobates > Dendrobates tinctorius. Next base: position 13,634,100 of record NW_027361794.1, read on the forward strand.
ATTCCTGCATCCATTGAACTTGTGAGTTTTTGCTTGTATTGCTTTGCGTGAAGTCAGAATAGCACCCAGAGCTGCTGTTTTGATGTGAATTGCCTCCCACCCTCACAGATCTTTTGCTTGATGATACCCCAAAGGTTCTCTATAGGGTTGAGGTCAGAGGAAGATGGTGGCCAAACCATGAGTTTATGTTAGGCGTCAGGTTCCTGCCTCTGCACAGGACAAATCACGAGCCTTGCTTTATGCGGTCTCCCATTCTGTTCCAGCCACAGAGAAGGCTGCTCAGCAAGGGCATCGATCCCGGCGTCTTGCTCAGGCAAGTGCTGTCAGGTTGGTTGCTGCTGCCTCCTCTGGTTCAGCTTTAGCAATCCCCACTAGCCAGCAGCGAGCAGCTCCAGAGTCTAAGTCCCTTTTGCAGCCTATTGAGCAAGCCCGTGGGTCGACCCCTCATTGGAGGTCAGAAGTCACATGCTCAGGTCCTCAAGCAGCTCGGATTGGACCATCAGGAAGGTCCCGGAAGGACATTGCTATAAAAGGCTTGCATGGCCGCTCGGCCATGCACTAGTATAGACTCTTATGGTTATTTGTGTGTGTGATGATGGATGCGTGTACAGGTGACTGACTCATTAAGACTCCCTCCCTCTGATTGTGTATGTGTATAGGGCACTCGAGTTAGAGTCAGCGCCTACTAGTGGCATTGTCTTGCGCCACTGTGCTAAAAGTCACAGCACTTTTCTTAGCGTCATATTGTGCCATTCAGCACAAGGCAACTCAGTACCGTTTAAGTAGCTGCAGCTGCCAGTGTGGTGCCGTGCGCAAGTCATGCGATTTCCTTGCCCTCGTCAGGGAGATTAGTGGCGTCCACCAGAGCGGTGCAGCGTGTGCTATTACTCCAGTTGTTATCTTGCTGGCACTGTAGCTGTGGAGCTGAGCACTAGTGTGTCTAGAGGGACTCTAACCCAGTGTCTCAGGAGCAGAGTCCTGTGACTATACACTAGCGCTCACACTGCCGAGCTCTGTGAGCATAAACAGGCTACGGCATTTATATTTGGCAGTTGTGCGGCTCTGTGAGGTAACAGAGTCCGCCTCCCTTCACACTGGGTGAGGTTAACCCTGTGTTTTACCTTATTATACCGCCATATAACGTCCGCCATTAACGAGCAGCAGTTAACACCTCTGCACGGTGGACCCCGGGCTGCGAACGACCTTAAATGCCATCTTTATTCTTTGGTGCATTCCGCCAGCCCATAACAGTATAGTAGTGTGAGGGTCTGGCTAGCAATGGCGGACGAACAGTGACTGCAGCAGTACATCCAGCAGCAGGAGGGCAGGTTGGCGGCTCTCGAGCACTCAGCCTCAGCTGTGGATCTTACCGTGGTCACTGTTCAGGCAGCCATGGAGGTTGTCTCCCATGTGTCCCCTGCCATCCCTATCCCAACTTTGTCACGCCTCACATTGCCCGAGAAGTTTTTGGGCGATAGTGCTTCTTGTAGGGGTTTCGTGAGCCAGTGTACTATACAGCTGGAGCTGCTGGCTGCACGATTCCCCTCCGAGCGGACTAAGGTGAGATTTGTTATTTCCCTCTTGTCGGGAAGGGCTTTGGAGTGGGCCACACTGCTGTGGAAGTGTGGTGATCATGTGGTGCAGAGTGCCTCACAGTCCTTGGGCACTCTGAAGCAGGTCTTCCTGGAACCGCGAGTCACCCATGATACCGTGCTCCAACTGCTGGCATTGTCAGATGGCTAGTCCTTGGTCAGCCATTTTGCCATCCAGTTCCAGACTCTGGCCTCAGAGTTGGAGTGGCCAGATAAGGTCCTCATTCTGGCATTCTGGAGAGGTTTGGCTGACCATGTGAAGGACACCCTGGCCACCAGGGAGATTCCCACCACATTGGAGGAGCTTATCACCATCTCCACCTGTATAGATCTTTGCTTCACCAAGCGAAGGTTGGAGCAGTCCCAGTGTAGGCAGAGGTTTAGGTTGGCACCCAGTTTTGCTAAACCCCTGGAATCTCCCGATCGGGCATCCGAGCCTCAGGGGGCTTCCCATGTGGGATCCAGGCCCCGGTCCCCTCAAGCACCTGTGGTCTGTCATGTTTGCTGGCATCCTGGTCACCTTGCCAATCAGGGCCCACAGCGGACGGGAAGACGCTCGCCTGTAGTGGTCGTAGGAGGAGGCTCACTAGAATTGTTTTACTCCAAGCTGTCCTTTAAGGGGTCGCTTGAGTTTGGTTCATCCACTCTTGCGGTGAAGGTTTGCGTGGACTCCGGAGCGGAGAGCAATTTTATGTCGTCTGCCTTCGCTCAACGGTACGCAATACCCCTGGTTATGATATCTAAGCCAGTTACCGTCAGAGTGGTGAACGGCGTGACTCTACCCTCACAGATTACCCACCAGACTGCCCCGTTGATACTCTCGTTGTCTCCATCTCATCAGGAGACGATATCCCTTTTCGTCATGCCTGAGGGTATCGATCATGTCCTTCTAGGGGTCCCCTGGTTGCAGTATGATTCTCCCCATATAGAGTGGTCCTCAGGGAGAATTCTCGGTTGGAGTAAATCTTGTGAGGGTAGATGTCTGAGGGAGTGCGTTCAGGTTACCTCCACTGAGGTTCCCGCAGATCTGTCCTCTCTCCAAAAACACTATCGACAGTTTGCAGAATTGTTCTCCATGAAGGCGGCGGAGATGCTTTCGCCTCATCGCCCCTATGACTGTCCTATTGACCTCTTGCCTGGTGCTCAGCCTCCCCGGGGTCAATTCTATCCCCTGTCTCTCCCAGAGACTGAGGCCATGTCTCAATATATCAGGGAGAATCTGGCAAGAGGATTCATTAGGAAGTCGGTGTCACCAGCGGGGGCGATATTCTTCGTCCAAAAGAAGAATAGAGAGTTACATCCCTGCATCAATTCTAGGGGTCTTAACGCTATCACCGTTAAGAACAAGTATCCTCTGCCCCTGATATCGGATCTGTTTGAAAGATTACGGGGAGTGAAAGTTTTCACCAAATTAGATCTGCGGGGGGCCTATAACCTGATAGGCATCTGTGAGGGGGACGAATGGAAGACAGCATTTAACACCAGAGAGGCAATTATGAGTAAAAACCTCAAGGAAAATGAAAAAAGGATCAAGAAAAACACAAAAAAGCAAGAGAGCACAAAAATGACCCCTAAAAATTCACTTTTAATTAGATAATTAAAAACTTTGGACAATCCCAGCTCATAGGGTGCAGGACAATAAATCACCCCCCCAAAAAAATATGGATTTTACTCAGGACAACTACACTCGCCCTAATGGGCCCTAGTGAGTCCCTTCCTGCCTGCGGGGGTTGGCACCCTAGTTGTTGACGATGTGGCGCCCCCGACGTTGAGCGGGGAAGCCACATCGTCAACAACTAGGGTGCCAACCTCCGCAGGCAGGAAGGGACTCACTAGGGCCCATTAGGGCGGGTGTAGTTGTCCTGAGTAAAATCCATATTATTTTTTTTTTGGTGGTTTTTTGGTGATTTATTGTCCTGTACCCTATGAGCTGGGATTGTCCAAAGTTTTTAATTATATAATTAAAAGTGAATTTTTAGGGGTCATTTTTGTGCTATGTTGGTTTTTTATGGCCATTATTAGTACCTGGTCATGCCCTTTGGTGTCTCTAATGCTCCGGCCATCTTCCAGGACTTTGTAAAGGATATCTTTCGGGATATGCTCTCCACCTCGGTGGTTGTCTGTCTGGATGATATTCTCATCTACTCTCCAGATACGGACTCCCACTGGAGAGAGGTTTGCAAAGTCATCGACCGCTTATGAGCTAACTCCCTCTATGCCAAATTAGAGAAGTGCCTGTTTGAGCAGGAGTCCTTGCCTTTCATGGGCTATATCATCTCTGCCCAGGGTTTGGCTATGGATCCTGCCAAGCTACAGGCGGTAATGGACTGGCAGGAACCCCACTCTCTTAAAGCGGTGCAACGCTTTTTGGGGTTCATTAATTACTATCGCCAGTTCATTCCCCACTTCTCCTCCTTGGTAGCTCCCTTGGTGGCCCTCACCAAGAAGGGAGCAGATCCCAAGTTTTGTCCGGTACAGGTCTCCAAGGCCTTCTCCTCCATCAAGACCCACTTTGCTAGTGCTCCCATTCTACATCGCCCCGATGTAGATAAGCCTTTCATCTTAGAGGTGGATGCCTCTTCCATCGGTGCCAGTGTACTCCTCTTCCAGAAGGACGCTGAAGGTCAGAAGCAGCCTTGCTTCTTCTCCAAGACCTTTACACTGGCGGAGAGGAATTATTCCATCGGGGACAGGGAGTTGCTAGCCATGAAGTTGGCCTTCTCGGAGTGGAGACACCTCCTGGAGGGGGCCCGGTTCCCCTTCCAGGTATTTACCGACCACAAGAACTTGGTGTACTTGCAGACAGCCCAGTGGCTAAACTCTTGCCAGGCCAGATGGTCCCTGTTCTTCTCCCATTTCCACTTCATCTTCCACTTTCTCTCGGGGGAGAAGAACGTCCGTGCCGATGCTCTCTCTCGCTCTGCAGTGTCATCGGAGGAGGAGACAGAGCCTAGGCTGATTATCCCATCCGAGAGCCTGAGGACCGTGGCTCCGGTCGCTCTTGAGTTGGTGCCTCCAGGCAAGACATTTGTTCCCGCCCGTCTACGACCAGAGGTTCACTCTTGGGCTCATGCATCCAGGGTGGATGGACACTTTGGGACAAAGCAGACCTCTGAGCTCCTGGCGAGGACGAACTGGTGGCCGCATATGGCCCGTGACGTCGGAGACTACATTCAGGCATGCGTCTCCTGCGCCAAGAATAGGTCTCCTCGGCAACGGCCTGCTGGGCTACTTTACCCCCTACCGGTGGTGGACAGGCCCTGGGAAATGGTTGGCATGGACTTTGTGGTAGGTCTACCCAAGTCCAGTGGTAGCACGGTTATTTGGGTCGTCACCGACCATTTCTCTAAAATGGTGCACCTGGTGCCTCTCTCTCGGCTACCTTCTGCACGGGGCCTGGCAGCATTGTTCATAAAGTATGTCTTCTGCCTACACGGCATGCCAGACAAGATTGTCAGTGACTGGGGTCCCCAGTTCGCGACTCGGTTTTGGAGAGAGCTCTGTCGCTTGCTCAGCATTGAGCTGAATCTCTCCTCGGCTTATCACCCCGAGATGAATGGGTTGGTAGAGAGGGCCAACCAGACCCTGGTCACATACCTACGACATTTTGTTTTGGCCAGGCAGGATGACTGGGCAACCTTGCTGTGGTGGGCAGAGTTTGCCTTGAACAATGCTGTGGCCGACTTCGCTGGTCAGACCCTATTCCTCCTTAACTATGGCTAGCATCCGCGCATCCCTGTCCCCATGCCTGTGTCATCCACCGACTCCAGGGTGGCAGACTGGGTGGTGGAGGCATGAAATATTTGGGACCGCACCCAGGATGCCATTCAGGCCTCCAAGGAGAGAATGAGGATCTCCGCGGGTGCACACCAGCGCCCTGCTCCGACCTTCGCCCCTGGCGACTTGGTGTGGCTCTCCTCCCATAACATCAGGCTGCGGGTCGAGTCCACTAAGTTCGCACCTCACTATATAGGTCCTTTCAAGGTCTTCAAGGTGAGCTGGACAGGGTATAATCACCCCTTTTATCAATCCCACATCTGCAGTTCATGTGGACCACAAAGATTCTGGGTATGTGGTCAATTCTTCCTCTAATTCTAGGAAAGGATCAGCATTTCTCACTCGTTCCCCTGCCTCGCTGCAGGTGGACACTGGGTTTAGAAATGTTGTTCCACTTTAGTACTTGTAAACATGCCTGCAGTCTGCCATTCTTACTTTCCTTACACTCCACCAAAATCACCAAGGAATTTCCATGATCTACCTTTACATCTGGAGAGGGAAACATGTGGCACGGTGCTCAAAAAATCAAAAACAACAATTTAATTTGTCCTGACAGATTACAACTGATGGCACAGTTCCCTTTATAATTACAGTATATGGTGTGCAAAGAACAATCTAGAGCATGGAAATTCTCATATTTTACATCAGGACCCCTGAAATACCTGTAGTACATGGTGCTGTGTAGTTCTTCAGGTGTGAGAACATCTACATTTGTATACCTTTATCTATTGCTTCCTTGATGAAGGACTCAGTAATAAAGGATGGTCCTGCAGTTATTAGATCCAGACTGCAATAATATTTAGATTCTCCATACCCCAGGAGCACCATTGTCTCAGCCATGGATTTCACCTATAGTCCGGCAGCAGTAGGAATTATTCCCAGGCTCAGGGCTTGCATCATATCCCTCCCACACAGCTGATATTATAATTTGTGCAACTGCAGTTTTACCTGTGCCGAGGGCCCGGTGTCTCCACAGGCGTAGACAATGGTTCTCTGTGTCTTACCACTTGCTCCTTTTACCATTATGCAGGCAGCAGACAGTCCAATAGTCGGTATCTCTTCTGGATGTACTAAGGTTCTAGTGGCTCCTGAATCAACAAGAAAAGTGACCTCATGGCTTCCCACAAGGACGGTTACTTCTGGAAATACAGTGTTCTATATATACATTTCTATTTCATCCAAGTTAAATATTACTTCAGGAATCTTACTTTTTTCCTCTGGCAAAAAGGGATCTGATATTTGTGATGTGATGCTGTTTTTATCAATTGCATTTAGTCATTGGTTTTGTATATTTGGGGCAATTTTGTCTATCTGGGCATTGTCGGATAAGGTGTCCATTTTTCCCACAATGCCAACAAGATAGTCTGTCTCCTACTCTCTCTCACCTCTCCCCCTTCCTCTTCCTCTACCCCTGTGTCCTTGTCCTTTATTTGGATCTTTTTGGGCAAAGAAGATCTCACACCTATCATCAACTAAAAATACCTGACCCTTTTTAACTTTTTTCTTGTCTTTGAAGTACTGTTCTGCATGCCTGGCGTAATCTAAAACTTCAGTCAGTCGGGCTGTCCTGTGTGTAACCATGTGTTTGGTAATATACCCACCTATTTGTGACTGACAACCCTTTAAGAAGGCGTTTTTTAATTGCTGTTCATATGGTGTATCGTTCATCATGTTAGCAGGTGGGACTATGCCACGATGGATGTCAAATACCTCTTTAATTCTGTGATAATATCTATCGACATCCTCGTCATCCTGCTGTATAGTCCTATTAATTTCTGTCCAATTTGCTGTACCTGTATACCTTGTCCTTATGCTATCCATTAAGTTCCCCATGTTCACAGCTTATCTTACAATCTCAAAAACTGTTAGTTTAGATTTTATAGTACCTTCTCCTGGTTATTCAAGATGAAAGGGACATCTGAATGTTCTATTTTCAAAGACATACAATTTTACTCTCTATATGGTGCAAAAGTTAGGCTTATCAATCTATAAGCAAAAAGAACACATTGCACATTTAATCTGACACCAAAAGACACCTCCTTTGTACAATCTTAATAACTTTCTAGCCTTCAGATGAAATGGTCAATAACAATCCTGCCTTACAATGAGGACAAGATCATAAAATATATATCTATGGGATAAAGTCCCATAATGATGTTACATAAAATTCTTAAACACAAAAAGACAAACAAGATGAGGACTATACACAATATAAACCCTGGAGCACAATGGATTTCTACCCACTTTTAAGAAGTTTGACAAATATCAGTGAAATTCATATGTCAACAAGAAGATAAAAAACCAATAGCAACAATTCAATTACTGCTACTAATATCCAGGATCTAAATAATCCTCACTGATTACACTATGTCCTAGATATTTACCAGCTTCTATCTCTATATCGTGCCAACTCCATCCAATGAAGACTGTAATGGCCTAGTATGACAACACAGTGTGACAAACGTGAGCGGTCCCCAAGGAATGGGGTCACGATGATAAATGTGGTCACTGATCTGAACGAGATAAATATGCTCACAGGGACTTCTGACCAGTGTAACAGTACAAACACACAACGTACAACACTCTTCACAGTTAGGGACTGGACAGACACACGTACACAGAGACATAAGACAAGAGATTAAAGTTTCCTCGTACTCCTATTCCTGAAGTGCTGAGATAAAGTCCAATGACACCGCCTCTTTATATACAGAGACGTTCCCGTTCTTAAAATCAGGTATTCAGAGCACCACCGGCGTGGACTCTACTAACTCCTCAGTGATCGTGATAAGGTCCCATTTGACCGCCACAAATCTGACTTTGTGTCCACTTTTTAAACGAGGAGTGTTCAGTCACTCTGTGTTATTAAAAGAAAAACATATAACAAAACAACATAGAATATTCTCTATGGGGATCAGGTGACAAGTACCTAGGTGATTTATACCACTATAATAACCTATGATTTGTCTCCAGTCCACACATGACTGTTGACCACGCCTACTGGACTCCCTAATACAGTCAGGATTTTATATTGCAATCCTCATGCATTCACTCAAGATAACATTCAAGGAGTCTCATGTGTAACATAAAACATATATTTATGGCGTTATAGTTCTATGTAATTTTAAAAGACAGACAAAACAGCACACATAACAGAAAACAACATTCAACAAAGTACAGAAGACAAAACAGAATACCGGCAAAAATTCATCTTATACCAGATTCCTTAACCCCTTAGTAGCCGTTTTTAAAAACAGCACCCCCTGACATATTGAAAACTTCTGTCAGATAGTTTATTAACCCTTCAGGTGATTTACAGGAATTAATGCAAAGTGGTATAGCAGGATACAGCAAGTTGTCAGCCGACAGCTGCTGGATCGTCACCTGTGTGGGGATGATATTCTCTTATATCTCAGGTCATTAAAAAAACATATTGGCTGTCATTAAGGGGTTAATCTAACGAGAATCTCCCTCGATTCTCCCATCTAGATCAATTTAACGTGCACACAGAGTTTTTTATTCCACAGTAGCCTTCTCACACTGGCTTTGTACCCATTCAAAAAATAAAGAATAAAGATTATTGTTATTCAGAGGAATATCTTAAAAGAACAAACAAACCCCACATCTATGGAGCTTCGCAATTTACAGGATTTATTATAACTCCAATTGCATGTAAACCTCCAACATACAGGAGCCTCTCACTAACCCCAATTGGAAAAGTCTACCAGTTCCCTATTCAATTCCTAAAATAACATTCATCCCATTCAAAAATAAAAATAAAAAAATAAAGATTACTATTATTCTTCGGAATATTTTACAAGAACAAACAAACCCCATACACTATGGAGCTTAGCAATTTACAGGAGTTCTTATAACTCCAATTGCATGTAAACTTCCAATTTACAGGAGCCTCTCACAAACCCCAATTGGAAATGTCTACAATCACAGTTCCCATTCAATTCCAAGAATAACATTCATACTGGATTAACAAGGTTACCGAATATAATGAAAATTATTAAATGTTCTTACCTGTATTCAGATACAGACGATTCCCAGAGATTCTTAGACTATACGAAATCCGTCACTTTCCCTCAGACAGGGATAACTGTTAATGCCCCTGGTGACGCCTAATGTCAAGGCGGAGGACTTACTTAAGGAGTCCCAGACTCCCCCGTGCACGGTTTACAGTACTCACCGGTGAGGGAAAGGTGTTGGATTCCCGGCCAATGCACCAAAATGTCAAGGGAGTTTCAGTCTTCCAATTAGAAATCGTCCAGACCTGAATAAGTAAGATGCTTCGTTATTGGACATGCCGGCATGGAGAGAGAATGACGGCCACACCAGGTGTGGGCCGTCCTCTGTCTAACTCAATACTTATTCTTAAGAGTTTAAATAGCAAAGCCAAAAGGCGTTGAAAACACTACATTTGCAAAAAGAATACATGGAATATGCTTAGCTTGTTAGCAATCCTTCTTATCTACGTTACCAGAGAAGTCACGCAAGACAAGGAAAGCAGCTAACGTTCACAAAAAGTAACGCCCAAAAGTAACACCCATGTCTTTACAATACAGTCAGCTGAAAAGAGTTTCAAAGTCTTAAGCAAAAATAAATGGCATATATGCAGTCATGTGCATAGATACATATATACATACATATATATATACATACACACTCATATATACATACACGCATATAAAAGAAAGGACTTTATTACAATTATTATAACAGCCGAGAATGTCCATGCAGATGCCCTCTCCAGGATTCGACATACAACTCCTGGACAGAATCGAGACGAAGAATTAGAAGGAGAAGAAATACGTTCGCTCTCACCGCTGCCGTGCTCACCAATGTTGATTCAAAAGTATCTTCCCCAGAGGCCCACAGGGGCATCCTGGAACAATCTCGGGATAAGTGGATACAACAACAAGAAGATGAAGAAATTGGACTTCTCCGGACATGGGTCGCCGCTGGTCAATTACCCACTGGTACTCAACGGCAAACTTTGACCCAAGACCTATCGCTAATGCTGCGACAATGGGAGAGACTGATTATCCGAAAGGGACTACTGTACCGTAAATTCACATCGCAAACAACCTCAACGATTGTGTGGCAGGTGGTTACGCCTGGAGCTCAACTACACGAATTGGTTCGAGAGGCTCACGAAAAAGGGGCCCACTTTGGAGTTAAAAAGACTTTGCAATGGCTACAGCAGAAAGTTTATCACCCACGGTTGACGGCTGTTGTGGACGAAATTTGCCGTACCTGCCGCTTATGTGAATTGGCCAAACCGCCCGCTCAGAGAGCCGCAACACAGACTATTGTGACTTCAGCACCCCTTGAGCTTCTGATGGTGGATTATCTGACCATTGGTCCCGCATTCCAGGGATACAAACACTGCCTCGTTATGGTGGATCATTTCACCAAGTTCGCTGTGGTCACCCCTACTCGAGACCAGAACGCGGAGTCGGCCGCCTCCGCAATTTGCAGAAACTTTATACAAGTGTACGGCTGTCCTCAACGTATACATTCCGACCAGGGAGCATGTTTTTTGGGGAAAGTTATGGAGGAACTACATCATCTCTACGGGATTGACAAATCCCGGACCACACCGTATCACCCGCAAGGAAATGGGGCTTGTGAACGATTTAATCGGACATTGATTCAAATGCTGCGTACTCTGGAGAGTGACAAGAAAGCTCGTTGGCCTGAATATGTTTCTGAACTAGTATGGGTTTATAATAACCGGGTACATCGAGTTACGGGCTATACGCCTTATTCCCTGCTGTTTGGACGAGAGGGTAAAGGAATCACGGAGGTAGAGTTGGACCCCGAAGAGCCTCAGCCCTGGACCGGAGTGTCGTCCTGGGTCCGAAATCATCGCCACAGGCTGGAAACTCTTCACCGAATTGTACATACCAAACTCCAAGACTGGGAACACCCAGGAAAGAATACAACTTCCCCCCCTCATCTCCAAAGCGGAGACCGTGTGCTGGTACTGGATCAACGCCCCCAGAACAAACTGGAGCCACGCTGGGAAGAGAGTCCTTATCGGGTATTACGCCGTATCCACCCAGAAGGACCTGTGTACGAAATACGGTCCGAGCAGGATGAAACACTGCTCACCCATATTGTGCATTGTAATATGTTACGCCCGTGTATTTCCACTGACCCGAAACTACTGGAACCCATCCCGTTGACATCCGAACCGGAGTCCAGATGCTGGGACTCGGACGATGAGGATGTCCCTCCAAACCCCAAAGGCCCTCCACTCAATAATGAACCAGTTGAACCAATTAACCCGCCTGCATCCTGCAGCCCCCCAATGTCCACCACCCCAGAAGATTTCACCCCAGTAGAACTTAGACGCTCTGAGCGGTCAACAGCCGGCAAACCCCCCGAACGGTATGAACAAGACCAGTTCGTATGGCAACGAATATCGACACCCTTACAGGCCAATCTCAATAGCCCGAGGACTGGCGAGCTTACAGGGTGGGGGAATGTGGGAAGGAGGTCCCCCATATAGTGTTCGGGCCGTAACCATGGGGACCGCCATCAGGATTATTGAAGGAATCACATCAGGAGGAGTACAAAGGGAGACATGCGACTGAAGTTGTCAGGGCGACAGGGGGCGGGGCTAGGGTAAAAGGAGCAGGGGACGCGCGGCAGTGGCAGTTGGGAGAGAGCCAGAGAGAAGGCAGGAAGCAGGGTGACTTGCAGGGGCACGGAGAGGCGCCTGAGAGGAGAAAGCTGCGCAGTGACCGACTAGAGAGATGTGAGAGACTGTTACCAGAGACTGCTCCCCGCCCCCGTTCTGAGAGAATCATCCCCGCTGCCCCCCGCCTTGGTGGGAGAGGAACTTTACCTCAGATTGTGGCCGTGAGTACATGTAACCAGGTCACAGAGGCCTGGACACTTCCCCCCAGCCTTCCTCCATCACGCCGACCCGGCCGTCACCGGCCTGAAGATACGCTACCTTGTCACAGGCGAGATAAAAGGCCCGCTGCCCCGGCTTTGGGAGAGACTCCTTGATAAAGGACGGCTACAGGTCATCTGGAGAACTGCGTCACCACCGCGCGCCACCATCATCGTTTTCTTCAGGGCCTGTTGCGCCCCACCGGCATCGCTTTCTTCAGGGCCTGTTGCGCCCCACTGGCATCGCTTTCTTTAGGGCATGTTGCGCCCCAACGGCATCGCTTTCTTCAGGGCTTGTTGCGACCCAACAGCATCGCTTTCTTCAGGGCCTGTTGCGCCCCAATGGCATCGCTTTCTTCAGGGCCTGTTGCGCCCCAACGGCATTGCTTTCTTCAGGGCCTGTTGCGCCCCCACGGCATCGCTTTCTTCAAGGCTTGTTGCGCCCCACCGGCATCGCTGTCTTCAGGGCCTGTTGCGCCCCACCGTCATCGCTTTCTTCAGGGCCTGTTGAGCCCCATTCCTACCCGGGGTAGCGAGACTTCAGGACAGCTGCCTCAGCGACCTCTACGCGGCCACACTACCGAAACCAGCAGTCCCTGGAAGGCTAAGTGGCAGTATATTTGGTTAAGATTGTTGAGTCCCTGCGTGGACTGTTTGTTTTGTTCTTAATTCTTGTTTTGTTTACCCAAGCCCAGTGGCTAAAGTTAGATAAAAGTAATTTCGTAAACCACCATTCGTCTAGTGTCTCGTCACTGCATCCTGCGAACCTGCTCAACCCTACACAGACACCACCGGTCAGACAGGCCCAACTGACAGTCATCATAACAGAGTGCAACCGACATCATAACAGAGCGCAACCGACAGTCATCATAACAGAGCGCAACCGACAGTCACCATAATAGAGCGCAACCGGCAGACATCATAACAGAGCGCCACCGACAGTCATCATAAAAGAGCGCAACCGACAGTCATCATAATAGAGCGTAACCGACAGTCATCATAAAAGAGCACAACCGACAGTCATCATTCAGGAGCGCAACTGACAGTCATCATAACAGAGCGCAACCGACAGTCACCATAATAGAGCGCAACCGACAATCATACAAGAGCGCAACCGAGAGTCATAACAGAGCGCAACTGACAGTCACCATAATAGAGCGCAACCGGCAGACATCATAACAGAGTGCAACTGACAGTCATCATAAAAGAGCGCAACCGACAGTCATCATAATAGAGCGTAACCGACAGTCATCATAAAAGAGCACAACCAACAGTCATCATACAGGAGCGCAACCGAAAGTCATACAGAATGCAACAGTCATCATAGCGGAGCACAACCAACAGTCATCAAAACAGTAGAAAACCAACAGTCATCATAACAGAGCGCCACCAACAGTCATCATAACAGAGAACAACTGACAGTCATCATAACAGAGCGCAGCCGACAGTCAGCATTACAGAGTGCCACCGACAGTCATCATAACAGATCACAACCAACAGTCATCATAACAGAACGCCGCCGACAGAGTCATCATGTGCAACCTCCATCATGTGCAGCCCCCCTCCATCATTTGCATCCCCCCTCCATCATTTGCATCCCCCCTCCATCATTTGCAGCCCCCCTCCATCATTTGCAGCACCCCTTCATGGTGGTATGCTAGCAGAAATGTGGGATGCAGTGATGAGCAGGAGGCAGAGCAAGAGTTAACAGGTGTTTTATGCAAGAATAAAAGTAGCAGTTTATGCTCCTTGCAGGGAGCACGGGGGTTAAACAACGGTAAACGGTACACAGACAATGTACAATAAGCACTTTGCAGAGAGAAGAGTGAACAAATAAAACATGTTAACTTATCAGTCGTAGCTCAAAGATGGGGGATGTTGGAAGAGTCCTCGATGGCGGCGTAGGTGGCACAATATGGCGTTGAAACGGTCCCAGATGAAGTTACAGCACAGTCTCTGTACTGAAGCGGTGCTCCTAGGCTGTTCCCGGCTAAGACTCTCAGTCCTGGTACACGGCGGAGAACGGGTGGAGCACTCGGACACTGAGTGCGTTGTGCGAGGTCCCGGGGCGGAGGCCACAGAGGCGCCTTCGCGTTCAGAGAAGTGAAGGGGCCCAGCGGTGGATGGCGTGCCGGACCTAGTCGGGGACTCCGGCCTGCGAGGACATCTGGGGACTACCATCTGAGGTAATAGGCGGTCAGGAGGCGTACAGTCAGCGTGCGTGAGGGAGCATGGGCAGTCAGCCTAGCTGGATGCTGCGTCTGGCAGAGCGGACAAGAGGTCAACCTTCTCCCTCAAGTTAAGCTCTGCTTGCGGTAAAAGCCCCGAATGCGCGAGCTTCGTCCCTTTTATATCTGACCTGCTCAGGTCTGACCTAGTCAGAAAGGCTTCCCCCAACAATGATGGTGACAGACCCGACAGTTCCAGCCCAGAGATGCGTGAAGTACTCCTAGCCCGGTCCGTCTTCCTACATCATCATGTGCAGCACCCCTCCATCATGTGCAGCACCCCCTTCATCATGTGCAGCACCCCTCCATCATTTGCAGCATGCCTTCATCATGTGCAGACCCCCTCCATCATGTGCAGCCTTCCTCCATCATGTGCAGTACCCTCTCATCATGTGCAGCACCCCCTCATCATATGCAGCACCCCCTCCATCATATGCAGCACCCCCTCCATCATGTGCAGCACCCCCTCCATCATGTGCAGCACCCTCTCCATCATTTGCAGTACCCTCTCATCATGTGCATACCCCCTCCATCATTTGCAGCACCGCCTCCATCATGTGCAGCACCCCTCCATCATATACAGCACCCCCTCCATCATGTGCAGCACCCCCTCCATCATGTGCAGCACCCCCTCCATCATTTGCAGCACCCCCTCCATCATGTACATCACCCCCTACATCATGTGCAGCACCCCCTCCATCATGTGCAGCACCCCCTCCATCATATACAGCACCCCCTCCATCATGTGCAGCACCCCCTCCATCATGTGCAGACCCCCTCCATCATGTGCAGCACCCCCTCCATCATATACAGCACCCCCTCCATCATGTGCAGCACCCCCTCCATCATATGCAGCACCCCCTCCATCATGTGCAGCACCCCCTCCATCATTTGCAGTACCCTCTCATCATGTGCATACCCCATCCATCATTTGCAGCACCCCCTCCATCATGTGCAGCACCCCCTCCATCATATACAGCACCCCCTCCATCATGTGCAGCACCCCCTCCATCATGTGCAGCACCCCCTCCGTCATGTGCAGCACCCCCTCCGTCATGTGCAGCCTTCCTCCATCATTTGCAGTACCCTCTCATCATGTGCAGCCCCTTCCATCATGTGCAGCCTTCCTCCATCATTTGCAGACCCCCTCCATCATGTGCAGCACCCCTCCATCATGTGCAGCCCCTCCATCATATGCAGCACCCCCTCCATCATGTGCAGCCCCTCCATCATGTGCAGCACCCCCTCCGTCATGTGCAGCACCCCCTCCGTCATGTGCAGCCTTCCTCCATCATTTGCAGTACCCTCTCATCATGTGCAGCCCCTTCCATCATGTGCAGCCTTCCTCCATCATTTGCAGACCCCTTCCATCATGTGCAGCACCCCTCCATCATGTGCAGCCCCTCCATCATTTGCAGCACCCCCACCATCACTGCTTTTTCCTTTGGTTTTGCTTGCTTTTATGGCCAGTGTGAACATGCTTTTACATCATGCATGTTATTCAAGTCTACTCCAGTTAAGTTTTTATGTGTTTCTTTAGTATTTTTGTATTCAGTACAAATAGGGTGTGGCCTCCTTTGTACTGAGCTGTGTAGTTCATTTATAGTCCCTCTCAAGCTGGGTGTCCGTTTGGGACCCAGAGACTCTGCCACTATTCACACTAGGTAGGTTTTACCATTAGTGTAGTTACTGTCTCAAATGGGTGCACCTTGCCATGGTGGGACAGCTTTATACTTTTTTGATCAAAACAGTGTTTACCAAGTACCCTATGTTATTTAATGCACTTGCTTTTTACGTATTTATTTTCATTAGGGTATATACACACATTGTGCACCCCCTCGATCATATGCAGCGCCCCTTTATCATCTGCAGCACCCCTTCATCATTTTCAGCACTACTTCATTTGCAGCACCACTTCATCATGTGCAGCACCCCTCGATCATTTTCAGCTGCCCTCCATCATTTGCAACACCCCTTCATCATGTGCAGCACCCCTCCATCATTTGCAACACCCCTCCATCATGTGCAGCCCCCCTCCATCATTTGCAGCCCCCTCCATCATTTGCAGCACTCCCTCCATTATTTGCAGACCAATATCATTTGCAGCCCCCTCCAACATTTTAAACACCTCTTCATCATGTGCAGCACCCCTCCATCATTTGCAGCCTCCTCCATGATTTGCAGCACCCCTCCATCATTTTCAGCCCCCTTTATGATTTGCAGCCCCCCTCCATCATTTGCAGCACCCCTTCATCATGTGCAGATGCCTCCATCATTTGCAGCACCCTCTCCATCATTTGCAGCAACCTCTCCATCATTTGCAACCCCTCCATCATTTACAGCACCCCTTCTTCACTTGCAGCACTGCTTCATAATGTGCAGACCCCCCTCCATCATGCACAGACCTCCATCATTTGCAGCACCCCCCTCCATCATGTGCAGCCCCCTTCACCCATTTAATTCATTTTATAAAGAAAAACAACATTTTTCATACTTACCTCACAAGCGATCCCCAGCAGGCGCAGCTCCTCTTCTGGTCACAGTGTCCTTGTACATGTCGGCGTTTATGTGCCGACACCTGACCAGAAGTTCAGGGAGGGAAGAGAGAGTCGGAGCTGTGCAGCTGTTAAGGTAAGACGGCCGTGCACCGCTCCGAGAAAGCTCTCGGGCCCTGGAGCCGATGTGTACGCCACAGGCTCGCAGTGCTTTAGTGCATGATGGGCCCGATGAGCAGAAGCACAAGAGGGGGGCCCGCAGCCCCTGTGTGCCACTCATCATCGGGTCCCATGCAACAGTAAGGGCAGTAATGCCCTGATGGCGGCCCTGTATGAAATATTAAGGCATATGGAGGATATATCTATGCTAGCATCTTTTCTTCTCTGTAACATCCAGCCATATCTTTGCTCAGTACAGATTAAGCACCATGTCAGTTGTACAGTGGGGAAAAAAAGTATTTAGTCAGTCAGCAATAGTGCAAGTTCCACCACTTAAAAAGATGAGAGGCGTCTGTAATTTACATCATAGGTAAACCTCAACTATGGGAGACAAACTGAGAAAAAAAATCCAGAAAATCACATTGTCTGTTTTTTTTTTCATTTTATTTGCATATTATGGTGGAAAATAAGTATTTGGTCAGAAACAAAATTTCATCTCAATACTTTGTGATATATCCTTTGTTGGCAATGACAGAGGTCAAACGTTTTCTGTAAGTCTTCACAAGGTTGCCACACACTGTTGTTGGTATGTTGGCCCATTCCTCCATGCAGATCTCCTCTAGAGCAGTGATGTTTTTGGCTTTTCGCTTGGCAACACGGACTTTCAACTCCCTCCAAAGGTTTTCTATAGGGTTGAGATCTGGAGACTGGCTAGGCCACTCCAGGACCTTGAAATGCTTCTTACGAAGCCACTCCTTCGTTGCCCTGGCGGTGTGCTTTGGATCATTGTCATGTTGAAAGACCCAGCCACGTTTCATCTTCAATGCCCTTGCTGATGGAAGGAGGTTTGCACTCAAAATCTCACGATACATGGCCCCATTCATTCTTTCATGTACCCGGATCAGTCGTCCTGGCCCCTTTGCAGAGAAACAGCCCCAAAGCATGATGTTTCCACCACCATGCTTTACAGTAGGTATGGTGTTTGATGGATGCAACTCAGTATTCTTTTTCCTCCAAACACAACAAGTTGTGTTTCTACCAAACAGTTCCAGTTTGGTTTCATCAGACCATAGGACATTCTCCCAAAACTCCTCTGGATCATCCAAATGCTCTCTAGCAAACTTCAGACGGGCCCGGACATGTACAGGCTTAAGCAGTGGGACACGTCTGGCACTGCAGGATCTGAGTCCATGGTGGCGTAGTGTGTTACTTATGGTAGGCCTTGTTACATTTGTCCCAGCTCTCTGCAGTTCATTCACTAGGTCCCCCCGCGTGGTTCTGGGATTTTTGCTCACCTTTCTTGTGATCATTCTGACCCCACGGGGTGGGATTTTGCGTGGAGCACCAGATCGAGGGAGATTATCAGTGGTCTTGTATGTCTTCCATTTTCTAATTATTGTTCCCACAGTTGATTTCTTCACTCCAAGCTGGTTGGCTATTGCAGATTCAGTCTTCCCAGCCTGGTGCAGGGCTACAATTTTGTTTCTGGTGTCCTTTGACAGCTCTTTGGTCTTCACCATAGTGGAGTTTGGAGTCAGACTGTTTGAGGGTGTGCACAGGTGTCTTTTTATACTGATAACAAGTTTAAACAGGTGCCATTACTACAGGTAATGAGTGGAGGAAAGAGGAGACTCTTAAAGAAGAAGTTACAGGTCTGTGAGAGCCAGAAATCTTGATTGCTTGTTTCTGACCAAATACTTATTTTCCACCATAATATGCAAATAAAATTACAAAAAAACAGACAATGTGATTTTCTGGATTTTTTTTTCTCAGTTTGTCTCCCATAGTTGAGGTCTACCTATGATGTAAATTACAGACGCCTCTCATCTTTTTAAGTGGTGGAACTTGCACTATTGCTGACTGACTAAATACTTTTTTTCCCCACTGTACTTTTTGCACCATTAGCACTTTATATGTTATAGCTGTTTGGTTGTGGATTTTGGTAAGGAGTCCTGTTGAGGGTCAATAAGGGTCAGTGGACGTGGAGAGGGGGTGCCAAATCGCTACCCAGAGTGCCAAACACCGCTGTAAGGAAGGGATATCTACATAGGGTCATGCACATTCTATCTTCTCTAGATATTTCCTTTGTGCTATTTAATTAGTGATAAACCAATACGTTATTTTTGTATCTGGCATTATTAGCACCAGACCCCCCATTACTCCTTTTCATTGAAAAGATTTTTCTCTTTATACAGAGGCAGGTATCCTATTTTTAGATTTAACAAGTGTCCCTCATTCATTATTTACATACAGGGTAAGAATAGAGAGGAGATCAAGCAGCATTACTTGATTATGTAAACTATTTGCATAATTTTTCCCTTTCTGATTTTGAAGTCAACAAACTGGTTCCATAACACAATCCATAATTAGCATATCAGCAATCATCACTAGTGATCAAGGATAAGCGCACAATGAAAGTTAATATTACAGGCATAAACAAAAGTCTGTTTTCTTGACCAACCAGAAATCAACACTTAAATTTGAAAGCCAACATACAGATAACATTCTATTACTCTTCGTTTGCTAAATATAGTCGTCTGGTTAATTAAGATACAATGCTGCATGTCTTCGCAATGCCAAAAGTAAAAAAAAAAAAAAAAAAGTTTTAAAAAAATAAAAAAAAAATGTTCAAATTACCCCCCTTTCGCCCCATTCAAAATAAAACAATAAAAAAATCAAACATACACATATTTGGTGTTGCCGCATTCAGAATTCCCCGATCTATCAATATAAAAAAGAATTAACCCAATCGCTAAATGGCATAATGAGAAAAAAAGTCAAAACACCAGAATTACATTTTTTGGTCGCCGCAACATTGCATTAAAATGCAATAACGGGCGATCAAAAGATCGTCTCCACCAAAATGGTATTAATTAAAAACATCAGTTCGGCACTCAAAAAATAAGCCCTCACCGAACCCGACATCATGAAAAATGGAGACAAGACGGGAATCGGAAAATGGTGCAATTCTTTTATACTTTACCTAATAAAGAGGAGTTATTGCTACTGATAAATGTTTGTTTTGGGTCGTTTATTTCCTGTTGGTATTTGGTTTATTCTAGAAAACTCCCATATAATATTCCATCCTTGAACGCACGCCACGCGTATTATGATTTTGTACAATTTGTCAATAATATATATAGTTTCTCCCCGTCTGAGTTATTTTGAAGGTCAACAAAATACAATTTTCCTGTAATTCATTTCTCACACTCTAGGTATAATAATGACTTCTCTCTGTGTTGGATTTTTGATGTTTAAAAAGGTTGTTCACTAGTTGGACAACCCCTTCTCATTGCTGATGTTTGGTCCTGTAAAAATAAAACCACGCATACAAACCTTCCATGCCCGCATCGCTTCAGTGGTGTTGGCACTTGGGTTCTTGGGTCTATTTTGAGGTTTTTACATCATGTGAGCCCTGTAGCCAATCAGCGCTGTTGTCACTGTCCCCACTTTTGGACAAATCGAGCATCATGAGGCAGTCAGAGCAGCCGCGGCCCTGGCTTCCTGTTGATGTTAAATATGTCCAAAGGCGGGAACAGTGAAGCTGCCGGTGATTGGGCGCAAGGCTCGTGTGATGTAAGAAACTCACATAAGCCCCGGAACAGTGAGCCTCGACGCCACTGAAGTGGAGCTGGCATGCCAGCGGAGTATTGAGTGTTTTTATTTTAATGAGGCCAAACATGAGGAATGAGTTCACTGAGGAAAAAATATATATATTTATTTATACCTTGATTAACTTTATTAATACCAAATGTAAAACTATACCCACAATTCATCCCCTGAAGGTTAGTCAGAAGGTGACTAATAGAAAAAACATTTTCACCCAAGCCTCAGTATATAGGGTGAGGTGACATATACACACTCACTCTCCAAGTCTCTCATTTCTACGGGTTTCGTCGTCCTCACCAAAGACGACTCATCAAGAGACTATTTAATATTACCCTATATTCAAGTGAGATTAGAGGATTAAAACCCTAAAATCATGTATCACTTTATCCGAAACAGTCAGAAAACTAGCCACATATTGGCAGATCCCAGACTTCACACTATATACTTCGTAAGTTTATAAGCCACTCCAGTGTGAGGAATAGATAGTATGTGAAAATACAGTATATACCGCTCAGGGAACACTTACCTTGCAGAGATCATTTCCATATTCATACTAAATAATTGCACAGATCTCCCAGACAATATGGTTGCCCATATTATTATTATTATGCATTTATAAAGCGCCATTTATTCCAAGGCGCTTTACATGTGAAAAGGGGAAATATAGACAAGTATATTAAAGATGTGTAAGAGAAGGGACACACAAGTACATAAGGAGAGAGGACCCTGCCCGCGAGGGCTCACCGTCTACAGGGATGGGTGAGGATACAGTATGAGAGGGTAGAGCAGGTCGTGCGGTGGTTCAGTAGACCGAGGATCATTGCAGGCTGTAGGCTTGTCGGAACAGGTGGGTCTTCAGGTTCTTCTTGAAGGTTTCCGTTGATGGTGAGAGTCTGATGTGTTGCGGCAGAGAGTTCCAGAGTATGGGGAAAGCACGGGAGAAGTCTTGTATGCGGTTGTGGGAAGAGATAAGGGGGAGTAGAGAAGGAGATCTACCTAGAGACCATGTCACAGATGTATGGAGGAGACAGGTTGTGGATGGCTTTGTATGTCATGGTTAGGGTTTTGAATTGGAGCCTCTGGGCAATAGGAAGCCAGTGAAGGGCCTGGCATAGGGGGGAGGCTGGGGAATAGCGGGGAGACAGGTGGATCAGTCAGGCAGCAGAGTGTAGGATGGACTGGAGCAGAGCCAGAGTGCTAGAGTGGAGGCCAGAGAGTAGGAGGTTGCAGTAGTCGAGGCGGGAGATAAGAGCATGCACTAGTGTTTTTGTGGTTTCGTGGTTGAGGAATGAGCGGATCTGGGAAATATTTTTGAGTTTGAGGCGGCAGGAGGAGGCGAGGGCTTGGATATGTGGTTTGAAAGAGAGCGCAGAGTCGAGGATCACCCCAAGGCACCGAGCGTGCGGGACTGGGGAAAGAAAGCAGCCATTGACATTGATGGATAGGTCTGGTGGAGGGGTAGAGTGAGATGGGGGAAAGATGATGAATTCTGTTATGTCCATGTTCAGTTTGAGAAAGCGAGCAGAAAAGGCTGAGATAGCAGACAGGCATTGTGGGATTTCAGGCGAGGTTGGGTCCAGATAGGTAGATCTGCGTGTCATTGGAATAGAGGTGATACTGCAAACCATAGTATTCTATGGGCTGTCCCAAGCCAAAGGTGTAGATGGAGAATAGTAGGGGTTTTAGGACAGAGCCTTGAGGAACACCAACAGACAGGGGGCGAGGTGAGGAGGTGGTGTGTGAGAGGGAGACACTAAATATTCGGTCTGTCAAGTATGAAGAGATCCAGGATATGGCCAAGTCTGTGATGCCAAGAGATGAGAGTGTCTGTAGCAGGAGGGAATGGTCTACGGTGTCGAAGGCAGAGGACAGGTCCAGGAGGAGGACAGAGTAGTGTCGCTTGCTCTTGGCGGTTAGTAAGTCGTTAGTGACTTTAGTTAGGGCAGTTTCAGTTGAGTGATGCGGTCAGAAGCCAGATTGTAACCCGTCAAAGAGGGAACAGGAGGGGGGCGGGGTCTGCGTGCTGAAGATGGAGGGAGTGTGATTCCAGAGCTCCAGTGACTCCAGACTTACATCAGCTCATATCGGCATTCAGCGGCTTCCTCGACCGCCGTGCAGTGCACCGCCGGCTTCGTAACACCCCCGGGCACATGATGACCCATGGTAGAACTCCTCCGCGCCTGCCTGACTTCTTTCTGAGGACTCAGACTGCACATGCAGCAGGGAAAATGGCAGCAGCTTCCCCTCCCACAGGATCATCTCGTTCCTCCCACAGCCCCAGGGCTCAGAGAGAGGTGAGACCTCAGCAGATACACATCACAGTAACTCTGCACCTATGACCAGGGCCGGACTGGGACTAAAATTCAGCCCTGGCATTTGAAGTTACACAGGCCCACTAGTCACATGGTGACTATATAATATCTTTGTACACTTGTAGTTTTCAAGAAGTGAGAGGAGATTAACATGACTATATAACATGTAGTCATAGCTGTGCCCAGTATTTCAGCTCAGTCCTATTTATTGCTTTTAGGTACAGTACTCCTCCCAAATCTCTGTCCCCTTTTGTATGCATGATTACAGAATTCCTGGCAGAACTGCTCTCTATTGGGCAACCAGACCCCCTGATCATAGCCGCCCCTATCATACCTCCCAACTTTTGAAGAAGGGAAAGATGGACAAAGACTGCGGCGCGCCCAGCGCGCCAGTGCAAATTTTGGCCACGCCCAGCCACACCCATTTCACAACTAGTCACACCCATTTAGCACTGCTGATCACACTGACTGGTACTGAGGGCACAGTGGCTGGCATTATGGGCACTCTGACTGGCACTAAGGAAGAGAGAAAACAGAGAGAGAGAAAAAAGAAAACAGAGAGAGCGAGAAAGAAAGGGGAAAGAAAGAAAGAACAGAGAGAGACAGAGAAAGAACAGAGAGAGAAAGAAAGAAGTAAAGAAAAGAAAGAAAGAACAGAGAGAAAGAGAGGAAAGAAAAAGAAAGAAAGAGGGGAAGAAAGAACAGAGAGAGAAAAAAGAAAGAACAGAGAGAGAAAGAAAGAACAGAGAGAGAAAGAAAATGAGGGAAAGACAGAACAGAGAATGAAAGAACAGAGAAAGAAAGAAAAAGAGAGAAAGAAATAAAGAAAGATTCTACAAAGATACTATAGCAGCCCGGCTCCCATTGTAGTGCCCACCTGAGCCTCCCGGTGCAGGACCTATCATGATCCGCTCACATGGCCGGCATCCCCGATTCCAAGGCGATCCTGTTGTCTGCGCTGTCGGAGGAAGGCACGGTGATAGATCTGAAGCATTCCTGGTTCCGTCACAATCTCCTCAAGAAATTATCTCATTTCCGGTCAGCTTCCAGCACATCACTTCAGGTGGAACGTCATGTGTGTGTTTTAAAATGCTCCTCGGGGCTCCGCCGTGTACTCCTGTGTCCGTGGGAAAAGCCCGCTTTATATGCTTTGTACACACTTGGCTCCACTCCGTACACACACGGCTCCACTCCATACACACACGGCTCCACTCCATACACACACGGCTCCTCTCCGTCCACCTCGTACACGCGCGGCTCCTCTCCGTACACCTCGTACACACGCGGCTCCTCTCCGTACACCTCGTACACGCGCGGCTCCTCTCCGTACACCTCGTACACGCGCGGCTCCTCTCCGTACACCTCGTACACACTGCTCCGCTCCGTACACCTCGTACACACACGGCTCCGCTCCGTACACCTCGTACACACTGCTCTGCTCCGTACACCTCGTACACACTGCTCCACTCCGTACACCTCGTACACCCACGGCTCCGCTCCGTACACCTCGTACACGCGCGGCTCCTCTCCGTACACCTCGTACACGCGCGGCTCCTCTCCGTACACCTCGTACACGCGCGGCTCCTCTCCGTACACGTCGTACACACTGCTCCGCTCCGTACACCTTGTACACACTGCTCCGCTCCGTACACCTCGTACACACTGCTCCGCTCCGTACACCTCGTACACCCACGGCTCCGCTCCGTACACCTCGTACACACGGCTCCTCTCCGTACACCTCGTACACGCGCGGCTCCACTCCGTACACCTCGTACACACTGCTCCGCTCCGTACACCTCATACACACACGGCTCCGCTCCGTACACCTCGTACACACTGCTTCGCTCCGTACTCCTCGTACACGCGGCTCCGCTCCGTACACCTCGTACACACACGGCTCCGCTCCGTACACCTCGTACACACACGGCTCCGCTCCGTACACCTCGTACACACTGCTCTGCTCCGTACACCTCGTACACACTGCTCCACTCCGTACACCTCGTACACCCACGGCTCCGCTCCGTACACCTCGTACACGCGCGGCTCCTCTCCGTACACCTCGTACACGCGCGGCTCCTCTCCGTACACCTCGTACACGCGCGGCTCCTCTCCGTACACGTCGTACACACTGCTCCGCTCCGTACACCTTGTACACACTGCTCCGCTCCGTACACCTCGTACACACTGCTCCGCTCCGTACACCTCGTACACCCACGGCTCCGCTCCGTACACCTCGTACACACGGCTCCTCTCCGTACACCTCGTACACGCGCGGCTCCACTCCGTACACCTCGTACACACTGCTCCGCTCCGTACACCTCATACACACACGGCTCCGCTCCGTACACCTCGTACACACTGCTTCGCTCCGTACTCCTCGTACACGCGGCTCCGCTCCGTACACCTCGTACACACACGGCTCCGCTCCGAACACCTCCTACACGCGGCTCCGCTCCGTACACCTCGTACACACATGGCTCCGCTCCGTACACCTCGTACACACACGGCTCCGCTCCGTACACCTCGTACACACACAGCTCCGCTCCGTACACCTCGTACACACACGGCTCCGCTCCGTACACCTCGTACACACACAGCTCTGCTACATCCACACTGTAAATCCTGACCCCACACATACTTACCTTAACCAGCACCATGACAACAGCAAAGTAGCAGAGTCTTGCAGACGGTAGAGGCAAGGCTGAGCGCACAGGACCTGTGATGAGGTCACAGGAGGGGCGGAGTCAGGGGGTGACATGATCGGGGGTCTGGACAAAGGCTCCTGATCATGTGACCCCCCCGACTCCTCCCCTCCTGTGACCTCATCACAGGTCCTGCGAACAGAGCGAGCAGGCAAGCGAGTGCGACGCTGTGAGTGGCTGCGGGGGGGGGGTCTCATGCTAAGGCGAGGATGGGGGGCGTGGCGGCTTATCTCCCTGCAGTGCGGGAGGAACTTGAAACTATCACCGCTATGCCCGCAGAGGGCCAGCGGCAGGAGCAACAGTGGCCGCAGCAGCTGGCAAGCGGCCAGATGATCGGGCGCTGCGGCCCACGTGACAGCGGCCCAGCGGGAAAATGCCCGGTTGGTTATATTGCCAATCCAGGCCTGCCTATGACTAGGGGGGACATGAGGGATTTCCTGGCATCTATACGCACTTCTTTAAGGGAGGACATGCAGGACATGTTAAAGGAGATAAGAGGAGAAGTTAACTCTTTAGGAGCACGTACAGACCACTTAGAAAACAAGATGTCTGAGTATGTTTCTGTTATCAACGCTCTGGTGGATGAGAATCAAGCCATGAAAGGTAGATTGGCAGGGGCATTTGATAAAATACACGATCTGGAGGACAGATCTAGAAGAAATAATCTTCGTATAAGAGGCATCCCAGAGACTATAGGAGATAAAGATCTGGCCCCCTTCCTCCAAAACTATATGCAAGCTGTCCTGCCATCGCTCTCCCCAAGGGACCTGTTAGTTGACAGGGTCCACAGGACGCCCAAACCCAAGCACTTGGATTCGTCTCTCCCCAGTGACACTCTTGCAAGGATACACCTGTATACTACTAAAGAGACCTTTCTGAGACAAATAAGAAATCCTCCTGAGCTTCCTTCTGAGTTTCAGGCACTGCAAGTTTTCCCAGATCTGTCGGCTGCTATGCTGTCTAAGAGGCGGGAATATGCCCACGTCTGCAGAGCCTTAAGGGAGGTCTCAGTGAAATATCGGTGGGGTTTCAATCCTGTGAGGCTTTTTATTACTCATGACTAGAGTTGAGCGACTTTTGGTTTTTTAGGGTCGCGTTTCGTTTCGTGAAACCCGACTTTTCCAAAAGTCGGGTCGAGCAAGATAGTCCGATTATAGGGAAAAGTCAGGGTCGTCCCGAAACACGAAACCCAATGTAAGTCAATGGGGAATAAAAGTCGGCAGTGAGAGGAGGACAGGAAACACACCTACAGTGCCCATTTGAATGCCAAAAGCATCAATTCTTCTTACTTAAGCTTGTCAACCTTAATTAACTTCATAATACAAGTTACGCACTGAAAAATGGGGGTTATTTGGCTAAAGTTGTGGGGGGGTAGGGCTGGCTCCAGGTTTTCATGTGCCCTGGGTGAAAGAGCACCCCTTTAACACATAATACCACAACTCATCATGCTCCGATACGGCAGAGAAATAGCGGTATAGTACAATGAAAAATACTTCACTTTTTACATCTCATGACGAGGCCCATCTATTTCTCCATACAGAATCATTGGTCCCATATAATGTTTGAAACAGTATATGATGAGCTCCACATAATGCTACAGTATATGTTGGTCCCCATGGATGAAGCTCCACTGTCTTATGGGCCCAAATAATGCTCCAAACATAATGGGCCCCATTTCTAATGCTCTAGTGTATAATGGGCCCTGTAAATGCTGCTCCAGTGTCTGATGTCCACCTTTGGAATGTTCCAGTGTATGGTGGGCACCATCTATCATTCTCCAGAGTATAGTGCTCCCCAAAAATTGCTGTCCCAACATTGAAAACAATCAAATAAGTCTCCTCGCTAGGGAATCCCTGTACTTGTCTGGACTCCTCGTCGTCCCCATCTTCCATCTCACTGCACAGTATTTCAACTTTGCAAGTGCTGTGATCCTGAGCAAGCAGGGGGGCCCACTCGTTGGCGACGGCACTGGCACAGGGCCCCTGATAGTACGGTGGTGTGTCTGATGGCGGGTGGGCCGAACCTGCACTTTCATCTGCAGCTTCCTCTTTGTCACCGTGTAAGATGGAACTGTATATGGGAAGGGTAACCTGAGTTTCATCAGGGTCAGATTCAGGCCGTGTAGCGTGCGAGGGGAATGTAGTGGTCTGTGTCAATGTACCAGCAGATTCATCGAGCAGTGGCTGGGCATCAGTGCACTTGTGTTGCCCCCAGGAGTACGGTCGCCACAGTGGCATTACCTTCTTCCTAGGGAGTGTGATGTCATGCTTGGGAGCAACGAACGATCTCTCTAGCAGGTTAACTGATTGGGCGGCGTTATTCCCACGAGTCATGACCCTCCAAACAGCGTTCATGAAGGCAAAGTGTTTGTTTTACGTGGGCAGTATGGTTGCAAAGCTGAACCTTAAAGGAATGTCCAGAAGGGCACCACCAGGAGTGGAGCCTACGGTTAAATTCGACTCCACCTGGGAAACCTCAACCATGCCAGCTACAGAACAGATGCACACATTGCAAGCTTAATTCCGTTAACGAACGAGACTCCGTCATGCCCCGCGGTCCGAGTCCGGCTTACTAGAGGGACACGTGAGGCTCTGGCACATGAGATTGGCCAATAACTGGTGTGTCATGCCATTACATGTCCGTGGCTGCATGTGCGCTACACTGAAAAGGCCAGCGTTTGTCGCTTACAGGTGCAGATAACCCGCTGAACAACGTTAGTGATGGGGATCACTGATGACAATTATTACCCGCGAACAATGATTTCCCAGTAAGTGCAGGTCAACCGCAGTTCCGGAATTAGGCCTAACCGTCATTCCTGAAAAAATGAAAAACTTACGTGTGCAAACCACAGGTGCTGTAGCTTGCTTAACAGCTCGCCAGCCGTTCTCACGCCCAGTATGGATTGCACGTGATTGCACAAAGGTTAGAAAGGGTACCGTATCCCCGGATAACATGTATGGATAGCGTACACATTCAAAATATATGTCTGTACATCAGGAGGCAGGCTCAGACGGTGTTAGGCCCAGTATGGATTGCACGTGATTGCACAAAGGTTAGAAAGGGTACCGTATCCCCGGATAACATGTATGGATAGCGTACACATTCAAAATATATGTCTGTACATCAGGAGGCAGGCTCAGACGGTGTCAGGCACAGTATGGATTTGACGGCCCAGATTACACAGCGAAGGAGCAGGGAGAGGTAAAGATTGCAAATGCTGGGACCCTGCCCAAGCAAGGGGGGCCCACTCGTGGGCGTCGGTACTGGCACTGGGCCCCTCATAGTACGGCGGTGTGTCTGACAGCGGGTGTGCACCACCACCGTCAGAGACACTTGATTGCACTATGAGGGACCCTGTGCCAGTGCCCGCACCCAAGAGTCGGCCTACCCACCTGTCCAGGGCAACGGCACTCGCACGGTGTCGTGCGCTAGGTGGTGACCCCGGCCATGGGGGGGGAGGCAGCACAGTTAGGGAGTTTTAGAAAGTGGCATATGTTGATGTTGGACATTCAGCCGATGCAAAAGGCGAAATAGTCCCAGGAAGAGGTGGACCAAAGCAAGCCATTTTTCTGTCACCCTATGTGTCATCAGGGGAAGGTGGGACAAAATCCTTGGAAACCCATGCATGGTTCATTTTAATGAAGGTTAGATCATCCACATTTTGGGTTGACAGACGGGTCCTTTTTTCTGTCAGGATTGATCCAGCTGCACTGAAGACTCTTTCCGATAGCACACTTGCAGCTGGGCAAGCGAGCTCCTTTAAGGCATATTGGGCCAATTCAGGCCAGGTGTCCAGTTTAGCGGCCCAATAGTCAAAGGGGAATGACCTGTGTGGGAGAACATCGATATGGGAGGAAAAGTAGTTTGTAACCATAGTTGACAACTGCTGTCTCCTGTCACTTTCCATCGATGCAGTATTACCAGTTGTGTGAGCGGTATTTGAAAAATCAGTCCACAACATTGTCATGAAACCCCTGTCTCCAACGCCACTTCTGCTGTGTGCACCACGAACACCTCTGCCAAGCTGCCCCCGGCCCGTACGGCTCGTG
This sequence comes from Dendrobates tinctorius, assembly GCF_039654945.1. Classification (NCBI taxonomy): domain Eukaryota; kingdom Metazoa; phylum Chordata; class Amphibia; order Anura; family Dendrobatidae; genus Dendrobates; species Dendrobates tinctorius. The sequence continues at coordinate 13,663,932 of NW_027361794.1, forward strand.
TGAGAACCATCACCGCTGCTGTGTGCTGGGAATGCCTCAAGCAACCGATTTACCAGAGTTGCTTGTTTATTAGCCAATATTAGGTCAAGGTTCTCCTGTGGCATGCTGTTTTGTAATTTGCCTTTATAGCGTGGATCCAGGATACTGGCCAACCAGTAGTCGTCATCGTTCATCATTTTGGCAATGCGTGGGTCCCTTTTTAGGATCTGCAAGGCATAATCTGACATGTGGGCCAATGTTCCCGGTGTCAATGATGCACTGCGAGTGCTGGTTGGAGGAGCACTTTCTGGCAAATCCACATCCCTCCAGTCACGCACAAACCCTGTACCAGACCTTGCCACGCCAACATTTTCACTTGCCCCACGAGATGCATCCTCCTCCCCTAAGTAATCATCCCCATCATCCTCCTCCTCCTCCTCTTCTTCCTCCACCTCGTCCAGGAGAGGTCCCTGAGCAGACAATGGCTGAATGTCATCAAGAATTCCCTCCTCCTCTTCCTCCTCATCAACATTGGCTGCAGACGCCTGCTCCTTAAGGTGCGTCAAAGTTTGCATGAGCAGACGCATAAGTGGGATGCTCATGCTTAGGATGGCGTCGTCTGCGCTTACCAGCCGTGTGCATTCCTCAAAACACTGAAGGACTTTACAGAGGTCTTTCAGCTTTGACCACTGCACACCTGTCAACTCCATGTCTGCTCTCAAAGTGCCTGGCCGTGTATCCTCCCACAAATGCATTATGGCCTGCCTCTGCTCACGCAGCCGCTCCACCATGTGCAGGGTGGAGTTCCACCTTGTTGCAATGTCGATAATGAGGCGGTGGTTGGGAAGGTGGAGCAATCGCTGCAGCTTCTGCATACGAACGGAGTGTACAGGCGACCGGCGGATGTGCGCGCACAGTCTTCGCACCTTCTGGAGCAGGGCTGTTAACTCCGGATAATTTTTGAGGAAGCACTGCACCACCAGGTTCAAGGTGTGAGCCAAGCAAGGTATATGGCTGAGTTTTGAAAGGGCTATGGCTGCCACAAAATTACGGCCGTTATCACTAACTACCTTGCCTGCCTCAAGATGTACACTGCCCAGCCACGACTCAGTTTGTCGCTTCAAGTACTCGGCCAGCACCTCGGCGGTGTGTCTGTTGCCCAAACACATCATCTGCAACACAGCCTGCTGACGCTTTCCACTAGCTGCTCGATAGGGGGAAACATCGTGTGCAACAGTGGCAGCTGCAGATGGAGTGCTCGTACGACTGCGCTCTGTGGACGAGCTTTCGCTTCTGGAGGAGGAGGAGGGTCGAACGCCTACAGCCAACTGTTTCCTATACCGTGGGCTAGGCAGCACTGTCCCACCACCGCTGTCCCCTGTGGACCCTGCATCCACCACATTAACCCAGTGCGCAGTGATGGACACGTAACGGCCCTGGCCATGCCGACTGGACCATGCATCAGTTGTGAGGTGCACCTTTCCGCTCACTGACTGCTTGAGTGCATGGACAATGCGGTCTTTCACATGATGGTGGAGGGCTGTGATGGCTTTGCGAGAGAAGAAGTGGCGACTGGGTAGGTCATAGCGTGGTACTGCATAGGCCATGAGTTCGCGGAAAGCTGTGCTTTCCACCAACCGAAAGGGCATCATCTCAAACGAGATTAGTTTGGCAATGTGGGCGTTCAAACCCAGTGTACGCGGATGAGAGACTGAGTACTTTCTTGACCTACTCATAGTGTCTGGGAGGGTGAGCTGGACTTGAGAGCTGCATATGGTGGAAGTAGCGGTGGACAGGGCGGACTGAGGGTTGATGATGGTGATGGAGTTGGTGTTCTTTCTGATGGCCTAGAATCAGTCTTTCTTTGATATAACAGTGGGATTCCCTGACTGCTGTGGCCTTGCAACGACACCTCAACATTTTCTGCTGTGCTAACCGGTGGGCTTACAGTGGGGGAAACAATGTAGCGTTGCTGACTACCTTCATTGTGATCAGTTGCACATGTGGCACTTGAGGTTTGGTGTTGTGTCCACGCTTGCAAGTGCATGCTGGTTAAATGTCTAAGCATGCAACTGGTATTCAAATTTTTCAGCTTTTTCCCTCGGCTAAAGGTTTTTGCGCACTTCTTACAGATAACCTTGGCCTGATCATGAGGATTTTGGTCAAAAAAGTGCCACACTGCACTCTTCCTACTTTGGCAGACATTTTGCGCCTAGCACGCTGTGATCTTTTGACCCTCTGGACAAGCTGTCCAGCTACTCTTTTGATGTTTGGAACCTGTCTTTGGAGTGCTCCGGGCCTGCCAGATAACAGCTGTTGCGATGTCGATGTCTGCTGTGGATGCTCCTCATCTGAGCTATTGGAAGCAGCACCCTCTTCCCCCAATGGATGCCAATCTGGGTCAACAACTGGGTCATCCATCACCTCCTCTTCTATGTCATGTGCACCTTCCTCTGTGTCACCGTGTATGGTGGTATAGTGTGCGGGAAGGGGCACCTGAGTCTCATCAGGGTCAGAATCTGGCTCTGTACACTGCGAGGACAATGTAGTGCTCTGAGTGAATGTACCAGCAGAATCATCCATCAGCGGCTGTGCATCAGTGCACTCCATGTCAGATTCATCTTGGCCTGGGTAATTCACCATTTGACTTGATAATCCAGGCATGGTATGTGAAAACAGCTCCATGGAGTAATCAGTTGTATGGCCTGCGTCATCCTTCAATCTTGGTTGGGGTGAAGGACACAAGGAAAGGTGTGGTTCATGAACATGAGCCTCCAATGACGACTCAGTGCTTTTACTTTTTACAACTGAAGAAGAGGAGGCGATAGAGCTGGAGGCTGAGTCAGCAATGTAAGACAAAACTTTTTCCTGATGCTCTGGCTTTAAAAGCGGTTTGCCAACTCCTAGAAAACTAAGCGTTCGAGGCCTTATGTAGCCAGACGATGACGCAGGCTCAACACCTCCTGCATTCGGTCCTATTTTGCTCTTGCCACTACCATCAGATCCACCACCAACACCATCATTACCAGCTGCCAACCCCCGCCCAATTCCACGGCCTCTTCCACCAGCCTTCCTCATTTTTGGTAGAAATGTAGACAAAATCCAACAAACTATATAGTAATGTAAAACAAGGTACAAGGTGTCTATAGGACAGGGGAGATTTTGAATTTCTGCAGACACTTGTGGACACTGGACACTTTTGGATTGTGTGAGGCCCAATGAATATCTGAGCGCTATGTGACAGGCTCGATGGCACAGCTGTGACCAAAGTGACTAGAGGATAAGGGAGATTTTGAATTTCTGCACACACTTGTGGACACTGGACACTTTTGGATTGTGTGAGGCCCAATGAATATCTGAGCGCTATGTGACAGGCTCGATGGCACAGCTGTGACCAAAGTGACTAGAGGATAAGGGAGATTTTGAATTTCTGCAGACACTTGTGGACACTGGACACTTTTGGATTGTGTGAGGCCCACTGATATCTGAGCGCTATGTGACAGGCTCGATGGCACAGCTGTGCCTAAAGTGACGAGAGGATAAGGGAGATTTTGAATTTCTGCAGACACTTGTGGACACTGGACACTTTTGGATTGTGTGAGGCCCACTGATATCTGAGCGCTATGTGACAGGCTTGATGGCACAGCTGTGACAAAAGTGACGAGAGGATAAGGGAGATTTTGAATTTCTGCAGACACTTGTGGACACTGGACACTTTTGGATTGTGTGAGGCCCACTGATATCTGAGCGCTATGTCACAGGCTCGATGGCACAGCTGTGACAAAAGTGACGAGAGGATAAGGGAGATTTTGAATTTCTGCACACACTTGTGGACACTGGACACTTTTGGATTGTGTGAGGCCCACTGATATCTGAGCGCTATGTGACAGGCTCGATGGCACAGCTGTGACCAAAGTGAATAGAGGATAAGGGAGATTTTGAATTTCTGCACACACTTGTGGACACTGGACACTTTTGGATTGTGTGAGGCCCAATGAATATCTGAGCGCTATGTGACAGGCTTGATGGCACAGCTGTGACCAAAGTGACTAGAGGATAAGGGAGATTTTGAATTTCTGCAGACACTTGTGGACACTGGACACTTTTGGATTGTGTGAGGCCCACTGATATCTGAGCGCTATGTGACAGACTCCATGGCACAGCTGTGACAAAAGTGACGAGAGGATAAGGGAGATTTTGAATTTCTGCAGACACTTGTGGTCACTGGACACTTTTGGATTGTGTGAGGCCCACTGATATCTGAGCGCTATGTGACAGGCTCGATGGCACAGCTGTGACAAAAGTGACGAGAGGATAAGGGAGATTTTGAATTTCTGCAGACACTTGTGGACACTGGACACTTTTGGATTGTGTGAGGCCCACTGATATCTGAGCGCTATGTGACAGGCTCGATGGCACAGCTGTGACAAAAGTGACAAGAGGATAAGGGAGATTTTGAATTTCTGCAGACACTTGTGGACACTGGACACTTTTGGATTGTGTGAGGCCCACTGATATCTGAGCGCTATGTGACAGGCTCGATGGCACAGCTGTGCCAAAAGTGACGAGAGGATAAGTGAGATTTTGAATTTCTGCAGACACTTGTGGACACTGGACACTTTTGGATTGTGTGAGGGCCACTGATATCTGAGCGCTATGTCACAGGCTCGATGGCACAGCTGTGACAAAAGTGACGAGAGGATAAGGGAGATTTTGATTTTCTGCAGACACTTGTGGACACTGGACACTTTTGGATTGTGTGAGGGCCACTGATATCTGAGCGCTGTGTCACAGGCTCGATGGCACAGCTGTGACAAAAGTGACGAGAGGATAAGGGAGATTTTGTATTTCTGCAGACACTTGTGGACACTGGACACTTTTGGATTGTGTGAGGCCCACTGATATCTGAGCGCTATGTGACAGGCTCGATGGCACAGCTGTGACAAAAGTGACGAGAGGATAAGGGAGATTTTGAATTTCTGCAGACACTTGTGGACACTGGACACTTTTGGATTGTGTGAGGCCCAATGAATATCTGAGCGCTATGTGACAGGCTCGATGGCACAGCTGTGACCAAAGTGACTAGAGGATAAGGGAGATTTTGAATTTCTGCACACACTTGTGTACACTGGACACTTTTGGATTGTGTGAGGCCCACTGATATCTGAGCGCTATGTGACAGGCTCGATGGCACAGCTGTGACAAAAGTGACGAGAGGATAAGGGAGATTTTGAATTTCTGCAGACACTTGTGGACACTGGACACTTTTGGATTGTGTGAGGCCCACTGATATCTGAGCGCTATGTGACAGGCTCGATGGCACAGCTGTGACAGAAGTGACGAGAGGATAAGGGAGATTTTGAATTTCTGCAGACACTTGTGGACACTGGACACTTTTGGATTGTGTGAGGCCCACTGATATCTGAGCGCTATGTGACAGGCTCGATGGCACAGCTGTGACAAAAGTGACGAGAGGATAAGGGAGATTTTGAATTTCTGCAGACACTTGTGGACACTGGATACTTTTGGATTGTGTGAGGGCCACTGATATCTGAGCGCTATGTCACAGGCTCGATGGCACAGCTGTGACAAAAGTGACGAGAGGATAAGGGAGATTTTGAATTTCTGCAGACACTTGTGGACACTGGACACTTTTGGATTGTGTGAGGGCCACTGATATCTGAGCGCTATGTCACAGGCTCGATGGCACAGCTGTGACAAAAGTGACGAGAGGATAAGGAAGATTTTGAATTTCTGCAGACACTTGTGGACACTGGACACTTTTGGATTGTGTGAGGCCCACTGATATCTGAGCGCTATGTGACAGGCTCGATGGCACAGCTGTGACAAAAGTGACGAGAGGATAAGGGAGATTTTGAATTTCTGCAGACACTTGTGGACACTGGACACTTTTGGATTGTGTGAGGGCCACTGATATCTGAGCGCTATGTCACAGGCTCGATGGCACAGCTGTGACAAAAGTGACGAGAGGATAAGGGAGATTTTGAATTTCTGCAGACACTTGTGGACACTGGACACTTTTGGATTGTGTGAGGCCCACTGATATCTGAGCGCTATGTCACAGGCTCGATGGCACAGCTGTGACAAAAGTGACTAGAGGATAAGGGAGATTGGATTGCTTTTAAAAAAGCAGTTTGCAGAGCAGTGGGTAAACAGCAATGCCAGCCTGTCAGGAAGCCTTAAAAGGCAGCCCAACAACCAACACCACTGATACACCACAATATAGCCTCCCCTTGCACTGCACACACAGTGACTGGTGTGTTGTGCAGGCCAAATCGCTAGCAGCAGAAGCAGTTTTTTTTTCTTCTCAGCAGGACAAAAAAAAAAAATTGGGATTGCTTTTAAAAAAGCAGTTTGCGGAGCAGTGGGTAAACAGCAATGCAGGAATGTCAGGAAGCCTTAGAAGGCAGCCCAACAACCAACACCACTGATACACCACTATATAGCCTCCCCTTGCACTGCACACACAGTGACTGGTGTGTTGTACAGGCAAAATCGCTAGCAGCAGAAGCAGTTTTTTTTTCTTCTCAGCAGGACAAAAAAAAAAAAATTGGGATTGCTTTTAAAAAAGCAGTTTGCGGAGCAGTGGGTAAACAGCAATGCAGGAATGTCAGGAAGCCTTAGAAGGCAGCCCAACAACCAACACCACTGATACACCACTATATAGCCTCCCCTTGCACTGCACACACAGTGACTGGTGTGTTGTACAGGCAAAATCGCGAGCAGCAGAACCAGTTTTTTTGTCTTCCCTGCCTAACGCTCTCCCTACAGAATCAGCAGCAACCTCTCCCTATGCTAAGATCGGCAGAAGTAAGATGGCGGTCGGCGTGCACGCCCTTTTATACCCCCTGTGACGCCCACCAAAGCAAGCCAATCACTTGCATGCCCTTCTGAAAGATGGTGGTGATCCGTGCCTATGTCATCACGTTGCCCACAGTGTCCGTGGATCCTGATTGGCTGAAAAAGAGCGCAAAACAAACTTTTGAAACGTGACTTTGGCGCGTAAGTCGCCAACCTCGTGGCCGACCTCATCCTAGGGTCGGGTTTCGTTTCATGAAACCCGACTTTGCCAAAAGTCGGCGACTTTTGAAATTTTTCGACCCGTTTCGCTCAACTCTACTCATGACGGAAGTACAGTCGTCTGTTCCTCTCCTAAGCAAGAGGAGGAGAAGCTCACGAGCTGGAAGATCCTTTTTTCACCGAGACAAGCTGACACGTGTCGGAAGGTGGCTTCGGAGTGGTCTATGGCTTGACTGTACTGCATGGTATGAGTCTGGATAACTGGACTCTCCTGCTACGCTTCCTAGTGGGCCTTGGTTCGTGAGCTTTTCACTTCCACCCCCCTTGTAGATCCTTGATCTGCGGATCGTCCGAACTGTTCTGGATGTTTATACAAGTGGCTCTCGTATATTTGACTATGTTTTGGTTTCTTATCTTTTTCTTTTTTACTTTTCCTTTCTTTTTTTGTCTGTTCTCTTTTTTATTTTCTTTTTGGCATCCTTTCGGGTCAATACTCTGGCCCGTCTGTAAGTATATCTGCTCCCATTTTTTCTTCCAGGTTTTTTCCTCCCAAATACCCAGGCATCTATGTGCTACAATGGACTCTCAGTGTATTTGTAGACGTGTTGGTTCTAGCATGCTATATGTGACTATATTAAGTGTGCAGTTCCATTCTGCCGGCAGCACTGTGAACTTCTCGTATCAGTATTATGAGTATACAAATCTTATCCTTGAATGTTAGGGGCCTAAATTCCCCAGAAAAACGCTCTATGATGTGGAGGGAGGTGGGGAGGTCACGGGCGGATGTTGTCTGCCTTCAAGAAACACATCTATTGGAAGCCAATAATTTCAGGCTTCGACACCCTCACTTCCCCCACATGTTTTTTGCTAATGGTCAGACCAAAAAGGCTGGTGTGTGCATTATGGTGAAACGTACAATAGCATTTCAATTGTTATCACAATATGCTGACTCCGTAGGTAGATGCTTGACAATCACTTGCCTGCTAAATGGAGAGGTGCACACGTTGACAAATGTATATGCTCCCAATGAAGGCCAACACAAATTTTTAAGAACTACCTTTAATGATATCTCTTTAAAAGCGAAGGGTAGCAATATCATATGTGGTGATTTCAATCTCCCCATGAATGCGGACCTTGACTGCTCTTCAGGAAGGAAGAGAACTAGGAGGGGTTTGAACCTCCTATCCCATGAATTTCACCTGCATGATTTTTGGAGATAGTCACACGCATCGGAAAGAGATTATAATTTTTATTCTCCTAGGCACTCCACATACTCCCGTATCGACTATTTCATAATAGATAGTGCGACCCTAAGCAGGTGTCTAAATGCCACTATTGGCCTAATCGCCTGGTCTGACCACGCTCCTGTCTCTCTGACCCTTTCTCTTGCCCACCAGGCTGACCCTGCATTCAGGTGGCGTCTTCATGACTCATTGCTGCTGAGGGGGGAGGTGGTTGATAAGGTTTCCTCGGAGCTGGAGGGCTACTTTCAAATAAACGATAATGGGGAGGTCTCTGATGAGACCCTTTGGTCTGCTCACAAAGTGGTGATTGGGGGGGTTCTCCTACAACAAGCTTCATATTTAAAGAAGAAAAGAGAAGCCAGTAGAGAGGCTCTGCTCTCCCGTTTACGTTATTTAGATGCTATTAATAAGGCTGCACATATGCCCTCCGTCTCTGAGGAGATCTCCCAAATTAGATTTAAATTAAGGGAAAATTTCCTATACAAATATGCATACAATATGAGGAAACTTAAAACTAACTTATATGCTACCGGGGACAGGGCGGGAGCGCTTCTAGCTCGCAGAGTTCGTAAACGGGAGGTCATGTCACGAATTGACCACATATTGGATGAGCAAGGTAGAGCCCTTAGGAACCCACGGGACATAGTGCAAGCCTTTGCTCAATATTACACTGCCCTCTATAATTTAAAAGATGATGCCTACACCCCTCAACCTGACCAAACATCTATTGATGCATACTTAGATTCTGTTAATTTGCCATGTATTACCATTGACCAATTAAATTATTTAAACGCCCCCTTCGCGGCTGCAGAAATTCAGCAGGCGATTAAACAGACTAAACTTCATAAAGCCCCAGGCCCGGATGGCTTAACGAATGATTATTATAGGACCTTTTCTCAGCAATTAACACCATATCTACAGCGTCTGTTCACACACTGGAGAGACGCTGGTACTGTGATGGCCCCTAATTTAGAGGCCACTATTTCCACTATACCAAAACCAGGGAAATCACTCACACATCCCGGAGATTTCAGACCCATTGCTTTGTTAAATTCAGATGTCAAACTGTTTACTAAAATCATAGCATCTAGACTGAAACTAATTATACCGACTATAGTGTCACCAGATCAGGTGGGCTTTGTTGCAGGACGGGAGACGAAGGATGGCATACGACATATGTTGAATTTGATTAAAATATCTGAGCTGTCTGGCCAACCCAGTGCATTCCTGTCACTTGATGCTGAAAAAGCTTTTGACAGGGTGCACTGGGGATATTTAAGAGCAGTCCTGAAGAAATTTGGACTGTCGGGCCCTATATTATCCGCAATCTGTGCCATGTACTCGACCCCCTGCGCCAGGGTTTTGACGTCTGGTTTCTTGTCCGGCCCGTTCCAGATCACGAACGGTACGAGACAGGGGTGCCCGCTCTCGCCTGTTATTTTTGCGCTGTGCATGGAGCCGCTTGCCGAGCACATTAGAATGTCGGCGGGCATTTCTGGGATTAGGGTTGGACAGGTGGAGCACAGTCGGTCTATACGCCGATGACGTCATTCTATCCTGTGTAAATTTAGAATCTTCGTTTTCTGCGATTATTTGTGAACTTGTGGAATTTAGCAAGGTCTCATACTATAAACTGAACCCCACAAAATCCTTGTTGTTTCCGGTGGTGGTTCCTTGTGCGGCAAAGACAAGGCTGGAGGCCATTTTTCCGTTTAAGTGGATGAGAAAGGGTATTCCATATTTGGGCATTACACTGACGGGTTCTGAGCAGATTGTGGATAGGAACTTTACTAATTTGGAAATACAGCTTAAGAAACAATTGGAGCAGCTTCATGCTGTCCAGACCTCCTGGATTGCAAGGATTAATGCCTTTAAGATGATTGTCCTACCTAAAATATTGCACCTACTCCGGTGCATACCAATGATAATCCCTAAAAAAAGAATTCTAAGATTACAAACTATGGCATATAGTTATATTTGGTCATATAAAAAGTCTAGGATCTCCAGGGCCCTAATGTATTTCCCATATAAAAAAGGGGGACTGGGGGTACCAAACTTGTTAAAGTATCATAAAGCCGCTATAATGACGGGACTGAGAGACTGGTGGCAAGCGGACAGAGACCATAAATGGCTTCAAACAGAAAACTATTATGCTACCGCCAGGTCTACCCGATATATTTTGGAGGCTGAAGCTATTAAAACTACTAAATATTCCCCACTTTTGCCAACTATGAAAGCTGCACTACATCATTGGAGGACAGTGGTCCCATCTCTTATTAAAGTATCACGCCACTTCATATCGTTAAAGGCCCTTGAGATGCATATTCTATACCTTAATCTTCAGTCATGGGTTCCTGCCGGAATTGTGAGTCTGGGAGACCTAGTTGGGAGTGGTGGGTTAATCCCGTTTGACCAACTGGCTGCTGAGTTTCCGGCCACCCGGAGGTGTTTTTACCAATACCTACAAATACGTCATATGTTGCATAATTCACCGGACTCTTTTTTTTCAATTCACAACTAAATAACACAGTTAACGGTTATTTTCTGCTGCCTGATTCTGGCCCGAGAGGTATCTCATTATTATATAGAGCCCTGAATGATCCGCTGGATAATACAAAACTGCCCTATATGATCAGGTGGGAGCGGGATCTGGGTTTTCTCTCCGAACCTGTTGACTGGGAGGAAGGATTGTGTGAAGTTGTACGGGTCTCTTCATTTGTGAACCATCTGGAGCAGTTGAAAAAAACGCACCTGAGATGGTACCAGTTCCCGGTCCGAATGGCACATTTTGGAGCTGGTGGGTCTGGTGAATGCTGGAGAGGGTGTGGGATGAAGGGTACTCTTGAGCATACTTGGTGGTCCTGTCCGGTGCTCCAGCCTTGGTGGAGGGATGTTGATTTATTGATCTCACAAGTCTTGGGTATCCAGATGACTCTGACCCCAAGCCAGGCCATTTTACACATTGGCCTGAGCGAAATTTCTCATATTCTTAGAGGTACGCTGTCACATATTTTGATAGCTGCTAGAGTGTTGACAGCGGCTAGATGGAAAGATCCCACCCCCCCAGAGGTTGCAGGACTAATTAATAGAATTAACACTCACTGCCAGCTTGAACTAGCACTAGCTCACTCGATGACCGCCATAATAAAAAGACAGAACATTTGGCACCCCTGGATACATAGTAGACACTCCACGGTTGCCCCGCTCCAGCCTGCTTAGCCGTATATAATTAAGATGCCGGATATTGGATGTTGTTTGTTTTCTTTCCTTTTTGGAATATATTACTGTACTGCAGAACACTGAGACTTATTATGTGTACTTGCTGTTACACATAGTTCTATCGATGCCACTAATGCCTGTTCCTCCCCTCACCCCTTGCCCCCCTTCCTTTCCTGTTTTTCATTTGTCGGTCCCCACTTTCTGCTCCTTATTTTCTCCTGTCGTTCCCCTAGTTTCATATATATGGTGGTTGTAACTATGGTTGTCATTGTTTTGACTTGTTTTCTTGTTCAACCTCAATAAAAATAATTGAGAAAAAAAAAAAAAGAGGGAACAGGAGGAGAGGTGGGAGCACAGATCAAGATATACATGCTATTCCAGTAGTTTTGAGGCGTAAGGGAGAAGAGATATCGGGCGATAGTTAGACACAGAGGATGGATCAAAGGAGGGCTTTTTGAGGATGGGTGTGATTGAGGCATGTTTGAAGGATGAGGGAAAGACACCATTTGTAAATGAAAGGTTGAAGAGGTGTGTTAGAGATGGGATGAAGACTGTGGCCAAGTTAGGGATGAGGTGAGGCTGGAGTGGGTCGAGGGCACAAGTGGTGAGGTGTGATCTTGACAGAAGGGTGGAGAGCTGATCTTCTGTCATGGTGGAGAAGCTGGCTTTTGCAGAACAGGGCTGAGCGACTAAGAGGGGCATTGGGGGCTGCGGGCCAAAGTTTTGTCTGATCTTGTTGATCTTCTGCTTAAAGAAGGAGGCAAAGTCTTCAGCAGAAATGAGAGGAGGGGGAGGAGGTGCTGGGGACGGAGTAGAGAATTGAAAGTGTTGAAGAGTTGTTTAGGGTTGTGAGACAGGGAGGATATGAGAGATGCGAAGTAAGTTTGTTTAGCGGCAGAGAGCGTGGACTTAAAGCTGGCAAGGGACTGCTTGTATGCGCTGAAGTGCTCAGTAGAATGGGTTCTCTTCCATCTCCGCTCAGCAGCCCTGGAAACCCATCTCAGTTCTTTGGTCAGGCTGGTCAGCCAGGGCTGCCTGTTGATTGTACGAGTTTTGCTCTTTGTGAGGGGGGGGCAGCCAAATCAAGTGTTGCTGTTATTGTGGTGTTATAAAAAATGGCAGCATCTGTGTCATGAAGGGAAGCTATGTCTGTAAGAGGGAGAAGGGTCTCAGAGAGTGATTGTAAATTGAGGTGTTTGAGATTCCTGCGAGGGTGAGCGAGTTTATGGAGCGGGGGTTGCGCAGTAGGAGAGGAGAGGGAAGAGAATGTCAGTAGGTTGTGGTCAGACAGGGGGAGGGGTGAGTTATTGACATTAGTGAGGGAACAGAGACGGGTGAAGATAAGGTCCAGCGTGTGACCATCTTTGTGGGTGGCCGCAGAGGACCATTGAGTGAGGCCGAGGGAAGCCATGAGCGATAGAAGTTTAGAGGCAGCTGGGGTGGAAGTGTCAATGGGGATGTTGAAGTCGCCCATGATGATGGTGGGGATGTCATCAGAAAGGAAATGGAGTAGCCAGGTGAATTGGTTGAGAAAGGTGGAGATGGTTAGTTCTGGGGGGCGGTAGATGACAGCCAGTTGGAGGAGGAATAGATGCGGACGGAGTGCACCTCGAACGAGGGAAGAGTAGCGGAGGGTGGCAAATGAACTGAGGTAAAGGAGCAGGTATCGGAGAGGAGCAAGCCAACTCCTCCACCACGTTTGTTGCTGGGGCGAGGGGTGTGAGAGAGATGGAATCCGCCATAGGAAAGCGCAGCTGGAGAGGCTGTGTCAGACGGAGTGAGCCAGGTTTCAGTGATGGCAAGGAAGGAGAGTTTGTTGGTGATAAAGAGGTCATGGATAAACGATAGCTTGTTGCAGACAGAGCGTGCGTTCCATAGTGCTCCAGGTAAGAGGACCGGGGGAGTGAGGGTTGGATGAATAGATATGAGGTTGTCATGGTTGCAAACAAGTGTAGAGGATCACCTCACCCTATATACTGAAACTTGGGTGTCACGATAATGTAAATATGACGTATGGTTTTTCTTATTAACACACCTTTCCAGAACTTTCTGCTACATTCATAGCTGCACAGAGACAAGCTTCCCTGACCACCCTCCTTTCCCCCTGTCAGCAGGCTGTTCTCACTAGCTCACTTCATTCCTCTGCCTGTAACATGACACTCCTTACTCATCCCTCCCGAAAGAATGTGTTACTTGGCAGAGAGAACTTCTTTGTCTCCAACATGTGCTCTGTGGCTAAAATGGATGGGATTTAGAATCTAACCATTCGGCATAACTCAACGCCAGTTTATGTTAGGAATAAGAAAATTACATATTTGGGACTGGCAATACTAAATCTACACCACAGCGCCTTTTTCTAAACTCTAGCACCAGCAGAATCCGAGAAATGGATTTCTCCCGAACCGAGTTGAATAGACAGTCCTTGTTTAGAGTTGATAGGAAGCTAATTCCAAGATAAGATGAGTGATGATTCTGCTGTTATTCTGCTAGGCTCTCCAGCCCAGTTATGTAGCTTCAAAGTTTTCTTAAACATAAACAAGTTGCAACTCAGAGAAAAGGGGAGGGTGTTGGTAACTCAGTGATGTCACAAGCCCAGAGGTATAAGTTACTGTCAGTCAGTCTGGAGCCAGTTGGTGCCTTGGAAGTGGTCACACCAAGAACCTCTGATGCATTTTGATGTATCGCCCCTCCCCCGCACAGCCTTGTCAGCCTGAAATGATCTTAGCAAAATGTGAGTGTTTCGTCTTCTTAGTCCCTGTAATTGCCTTGTACATATTTTAATTGTCTCATATTGTAAAATCTTTTTATACCTCTTGTTAACACTGCCTACCTTTTGGAAGTAAAATATAAAATTACTAGTTTTGTTTCTCCTTGCCCTATAACAAATTTGCATGTTCTTCAAAGTTGATTACGCTACTAATTTGGGTTGGGTTCAGACCCCTCTATTGAGGAATCGGAGCTGGTGGCAGCGAAGTGTGTTCTGGGCTAGTTGGGTAACGCTGGCAGTGATGGAACGGGTTTTATTAGCTTATCTTCTGGCTGCGGCTAGGAGTATTTATAATTCCCTCGCTGCAGCATGCCTAACATCCAGTCCACATTGAAGCAGGCCAGTCCGGAGACCAATTATCCTAGGTGCAGTTCCCTGACTGACGTGAGAGTAAGGGGGGTGCCGGAGAGCTGCGAGATCCAAAGCAGAGCCGAATGTGGGATATTATTGGCAGCAGTGGAATAACTAGTATAAGCCCTTGTGGTAAATTGATAGGTCAATAGACTTGTTTGCTGTTTTTAATCACATTTGGTGGCAGCGGTGGGAAAACAAAGATAAGCTCCCTGCGAATGTGATAGCCGTGTGTCGGCAAAATGTCCATCCTGTCCCTGACAGTGGGATACATGTTTTATCTATTAGTCACCTTCTGACTAACCTTCAGGGGGTGAACTATGGGTATAGTTTTACATTTGGAATTAATAATAAAGTTTAGTTTTATCCTTTGGTCAGCAAACAAGAGGAATGACAAGAGGCAACCCCTTTAAGAAGATCAAATTTTGGTTAAAAAGATTCCAACATTCTGAACATAAAAAAGGCTTCTCCCCTATGTGATGTCTCTGATGTTTATTAACAGTTGATTTCCAAGCGCAATATTTCCCACATTAAGAAAATGAAAAAGGCTTCTCTTCTGTGTGACTGCTCCGATGTCTAAAAAGATTCGTTTTACGGTTAAAACATATCCCACATTCTAAACAGGAAAAAGGCTTCTCCCCTGTGTGATTTCCTTGATGGTCATCAAGATTTATTTTGCATTTAAAACATTTCCCGCATTCTGAACATGAAAAGGGCTTCTCTCCCCTGTGTGAGCTCTCTGGTGACTAACAAGAGAAGATTTCAGGCTAAAACATTTTCCACATTCTGAACAGGAAAAAGGCTTCTCCCCTGTGTGAGCTCTCTGGTATCTATTAAGAATCGATTTCTGGTTAAAACATTTCCCACATTCTGAACAGGAAAAAGGCTTCTCCCCTGTGTGAGTTCTCTGGTGGTTAACAAAATGTGATTTTTTTGCAAAACATTTCCCACATTCTGAACAGTAACAAAATAGACACAGCAGAAAGGAAATAAAAATAATAATAAATAGAAACCATGCACCAATGTTCATATAATCAAATAATTATGTTCAAATCAAATAGTGCATACATTCAATTTTTAAAAAGAACCGATCCTCCTGATGTGTCATAAAGATTGAATGGAACCCATTCGATTCTTTAGTGTAAACAAACCACTATGTATGGGCAATTCTATTATAAAGACGGGAAGACTAAATATATATAAAAACAGCCTTTAATAAATCGGATTTGGCAATCGTAAACAATGTGCAAGAAAAAAGTGCCTAAGGCATACCAATAGTTAATGCAGAATCACAACATACATATATAAAGATAATTCCTGAGATCTGTCAAAAAAATATATATATTGACATTGTGCAACGATATCGTACATATGTATAATTCATATCATCATCGCACACATATAAATATAAATAAATATACATAGATTATAAAAAGTGATTTTGTAAATATTTGTAAATTATTCTACTAACATATATCACAAAAAGTGATTCCAACCACCATTGAATTATAAAAAATAAAATATATGTGTAAATCTATGTCCATAATGATCATATCACATATAACCATATAGCTATAAAAGCCAGTGTGTGACCATTCAGTGATATGTGAGCCGATACAACCATGTGTTACATACCAGCGGTATAATGACAGCCTCTTGCGGTAATGCCAGGCACTCCCCGACACGCGTTTCGGAACCAGTGTCCTTCGTCAGGGGGGTGACATACTGCTCAATGCCCCAGTTTAAATAGGGAAGTGTCAGGTGAAAAAGATAATGACCGGACGACGCTGGCGCATGCGCAGTAGGGGCAACCCGGAAGTCCATGCACAGAATGGCGTCATATATTATTATTTTTTCTTATATTATTAATACTTCTTTATCTATTAATTTTGAGTGTGAGTTATTTGGTGTGAGTTATTTGGTGTATAAGAAGACTCCCTTTCTGGTTAAAACATTTCCCTCATTCTGAACAGGAAAAAGGGTTCTCCCCTGTGTGACTTCTTTGGTGTATAAGAAGATTCCCTTTATGTTTAAAACATTTCTCACATTCTGAACTGGAAAAAGGCTTCTCCCCTGTGTGGGATCTTTGGTGACTAACAAGATGCGCTTTCCGGTTAAAACAGTTCCCACATTCTGAACAGGAAAAGGCTTCTCTTCTGTGTGAGTTCTTTGGTGTATAAGAAGACTCCTTTTCTGGTTAAAACATTTCTCACATTCTGAACAGGAAAAAGGCTTCTCCCCTGTGTGGGTTCTTTGGTGGATATTTAGATTGTCTTTCCGGTTAAAGTACTTCCCACATTCTGAACAGGAAAAAGGCTTCTCCCCTGTGTGAGTTCTCTGGTGCTTAACTAAATTTGATTTTTGTGCAAAATATTTCCCACATTCTGAACAGGAAAAAGGTTTCTCCCCTGTGTGAATTCTCTGGTGCTGAACAAGAATCGATTTCTTGCTAAACCATTTATCACATTCTGAACATGAAAAAGACTTATTTGCTTTAGAAGCAGTTTGTTTTTTAATGCCTCTTTCGTGACTTTCCTTACTAGTCAGTAATGAATCAGAAGATGGGACCTGTTCCACAGGATCAGATGAGAGATCTTTGCTGTGAAGGGATGATGGTATATCTGGAGTAATAGCAATCACTTCAGTTGTATCTTGTAGCATCTCAAGATTATCAGATTTAAAAATTGAAGATGTCAGCTGTCCCTCTGATCTCGTGGTACAGTCATCTGCAAACATAAAAAACAATTATTTATTAATAAAATATCCTTGAGTTTTATATTTTTGAACATTTCTACTTAGCTTACCATGTTTATGCAAAAAAAATTGAATTATTTACCAAGACAATGACAGTTCACAGTCTAATAGAAAACCTTATAGGATGAACCAGTAGTGTGTGGTGTTCAACTGTTTGTTCATTCTGCCTCCCAAATATTGAATAAAAAGAAACCAATCAATGTTATGTAGGCGAAAATAATATCAATTCTCATCTCACAAAAAAGTCCCCACTCAGGTCCATCATCTGTCAATGGAAAAACAGAGGTTCCCACACTATTAGTGGCTCAAAGGCTGTTAAAAGCAATAAGGTTTCCATAAACCAATCCAGCAAAATCCGCTCTCACGTCTGAGTCTTGCAGTGTGCGCAAACAACATTTAGGATCCCTGTATTTAGCAATATTATAGTGAGAATAACCCACTTAATTTGCGTTGTGTGTCTCCTGGAGCACAATCTGGGCACTATGTGTTGGGTAATAAAATGGCAAATGTGTAATTTTCACTCTCCAACAGCCACTGCGTGTTAATTTCCAAAAAGTGGCTGTGTAGTCAAAATATTCACTACTACTAGGAATTATAAACCTCAGTGAATTAATTTATAAAATGTAATCACTTTATGGGGATTTCGACCGTTCTGGTTTTCTGTCATTTAGTTATATTAGGGCTTCGGCATATGGTGAGTCCATTCTCATCTGGAATCTGTTCCTGCTGTCCAGCTGGAGTAATCTGCTCCCTACTTCAGCCAATTGGAAAGCACCACACCCTACTAAAGCTCAAAGAATATTTCCAGAATCTGACAGATACTGGGTTGCTCTCTGGATCAGTCCTCTGTGCTCAGCTCGTGACTTGTGCATTTGTTTCCTGTTGTGACCGTGGCCTGTTTACTGACTACTCTTGTGTCTTCAGATTCTGTCCTTCTGGTTCTGACCCAGCTACCTATTATTCTTGCCATCTAAGTCTAGTTTCACACTTGCATTGTGTAGCGCTGCGGTGGCAGCCTACTTCCTCCATTCAGCCCCGCCCACTGCAGCATCTCTGCCTTCAGCTCTGCCTACGTCGACATGTGTCCTGCGTACCCATTTTTAACATTGGGTATGCAGGCCATACGGATGTACGCTGACGCATCCGCAAGTGTCGTTTTGACGCGCCGGCCGACCGCAACAAAATGCAACAGATGAACATGTAAGCAGAGCACTACACAAAACCTGGCGCACAGCCCCAGCCCCAGCCCCGCCCCAGAGCACGAGAATATCATTAACTGAAAACTACAAATAAAGATTAAACAACAACAACAACAAGATGGATTTCATCACCAGGTATCAATATAATCGGTATAACGGCGCCGACCTGACAGTGTCTGTAGGTTACTGTGCACAATCCTGCTGATAGGTTCACTTTGAATTTAGATCTTAGGCATTTGGAAGAGGCGATGGAGAGTGTTTTTTAAGACTGTAAGGGAGTTACAGACTTACATAAGTGAAGCAGGTCAATCTCAACACAATCAAACCATCTTACAGAGCGAACAGGTAAAAAAAGACGTAGAATAAAAAAGTTACATCCCCAACAACGTATGTAAGAGGGGAGTACTCCAACATTAAACCAGAGTTATATTCATTTATGTTGGGCCATTGGAGCTACTATGAGTCCTGACCAGAAGATTAGAAAAAATATTGCCCCCCATTTCAGGAGAGATTGTGCAGTAATTCAGAATTTCTTAGGATCGAAAAATGTCATTTATGACGTGGAGAGAATCTATGAAACCAGGGCTCGAGCCATGCCAACACAACTCCTGCAGGTGTGAATAAATGTATATTACAGCCATCAGCCACACAGAGCTTAGAGATATATCATGGCACAGGTGTAATGTTTATCTTTTACTTTATCACAATCCTCCTTGAAGTTAGTTTGTTTTAATACTGCAGGAATTAAGCACAGTCATAGATAGACCATTATTTTTAATCTTTAAAGATTCCATAATAACAGGGTCTGTACCACAGGACTGGCGTATAGCAAATGTGGTGCCAATATTCAAAAAGGGGACAAAAACTGAACTTGGAAATTATAGGCCAGTGAGTTTAACTTCAACTGTGGGTAAAATCCTGGAGGGTTTTCTAAGAGATACTATACTGGAGTATCTGGAGAAGAATAACCTTATGACCCAATATCAACATGGGTTTACAAGGGACCGTTCCAGTCAGACTAATCTGATAAGCTTTTATGAAGAGGTAAGTTCCGGACAGGACCAAGGGAATGCAGTGGACGTGGTGTACATGGACTTTTCAAAAGCTTTTGATACGGTGCCACAAAGGGTGGTTATTAATGGAGCACACTCGGACTGGGTCACGGTTAGCAGTGGGGTACCACAGGGGTCAGTTTTGGGCCCGCTTCTTTTTAACATATTTATTAATGACCTTGTAGGAGGCATAGAGAGTAGAATTTCAATATTTGCAGATGACACTAAACTCTGCAGGGTAATCAATACAGAGGAGGACAATTTTAAATTACAGGAGGATTTATGTAAACTAGAAGCTTGGGCTCATAAATGGCAAATGAGCTTTAATGGGGATAAATGTAAGGTCATGCACTTGGGTAGAACGAACAAGATGTATAATTATGTGCTTAATTGTAAAACACTGGGCAAAACTGTCACTGAAAAAGACCTGGGTGTATGGGTGGACGACAAACTCACATTTAGCGGCCAGTGTCAGGCAGCTGCTGCAAAGGCAAATAAAATAATGGGATGCATTAAAAGAGGCATAGATGCTCATGAGGAGAACATAATTTTACCTCTATATAAGTCACTAGTGCAACCACACTTAGAATACTGTGTACAGTTCTGGTCTCCGGTGTATAAGAAAGCCATAGCTGAACTGGAGCGGGTGCAGAGAAGAGCGAACAAGGTTATTAGGGAACTAGGGGGTCTGCAATACCAAGACAGGTTATTACACTTGGGGTTATTTAGTTTGGAGAATCGAAGGCTTAGGGGTGATCTTATTACAATGTATAAATATATGCGGGGACAATACCAAGACCTTTCTAATGATCTTTTTACTCTTAGACCTGTGACGGGGACAAGGGGGCATCCTCTACATCTGGAGGAAAGAAGGTTTAAGCATACTCACAGACGCAGATTCTTTATTGTAAGAGCAGTGAGACTATGGAACTCTCTGCCATATGATGTTGTAATGAGTGATTCCCTACTAAAATTTAAGAAGGGACTGGATGCCTTTCTTGAAAAGTATAATATTACAGGGTATATACACTAGTCTCCTTAATATTGCGTTGATCCAGGGAGCTAGTCTGATTGCCGTATGTGGAGTCGGGAAGGAATTTTTTTCCCCAATGTGAAGCTTACTGTTTGCCACATGGGTTTTTTTTGCCTTCCTCTGGATCAACATGTTAGGGCAAGTTAGGATAGGATATGGGTTGAACTAGATGGACTTAAAGTCTCCCTTCAACCTTAATAACTATGTTACTATGTTACAAATTGAAAAGTCAAGATAAAGGGAAACTCTGTTGTTATTGTACAGAAATTCACACTTGGCCTCACTGCACATTTAATGTTATTGATAATAAAAGCAAAATTTGGCCAGAAAGACTGAACCATATGAGACATTCAGCAGCACAGAAGGGAGAGAAGGTAGACTCATCCAATAAGATATCAGGATCTAGGAAGCCAACAGCATCATTACCCTCCACTTTCTCTCACAGACCCATCATAATACGTTTCTTGAAGTGATTTTCTAACTTGTCAGCACATTCTACGCTGTCATTTGACTTTGTAGTTTACAGACCTGGGCAGGTAACGGTCAGCATCATCCAATGCCAGAGGGTAGGTGGATCCTTCAGGTGGTAAGTTCTATAGAAAAGGGCTTTCAATGCCCAAAGTCATTAGAACAGTTTTGGGAGGAGGAGAATGTAGTGGTCTTGAGGCCAAATGGTGATCACACGATTGTGATACGGCCGGACTACACCACAGATAAAGCAGCCACAGCCAGTGACTGAGAAGAATCTGTGACTTCTCTACATTTAATGGTTACTACTCACCTGGGTAGTCATATGTAGGAATCTCCTCTTTACACCGCTCATCACCCCTCACATATGTCTCTGTAGTATTAATATGGGTCAGATCTTCACCCTGAAACAAATATTGTAAAAGTCACAGACAGATGGAGAAGTCACATCTATGATCAGCTCTAATCCTGCCATCTCCACCGTTCTCATTACACAAGTATAAAACATATAATACTGGTGGATAAAACAAGACTGAGCACAAGACCTTCACAGCCGTCTACACATCATAGGGAAGATCTTATGACACCTTCTCTCCATCTACCTGATGATCCTGAGGAACATTGGGATCTTCTTGTTCACAGTCCTGTGGAAGAAGAGGATGGGGACATCTCTCTGGTGTTGTCCTCTTACTGGATAGATCTGGAGGAAACACATACAGGGACTGAATTCATTCTTTACATACAGATAATTATAGGCCGTGTGTATTTAGTCCTGTCTATTACCTGATGATGTGAGGGGCTGTGGGACCTTCATCATGACATCCTTGTACAGATCTTTGTGTTTTTCTAAATACTCCAACTCCTCCATGGAGAAATAGACAGCAACATCCTGACACCTTATAGGAACCTGACACATACAATGATACCGTCATCCCCCGATCCCTTCATAGTGTTACTGTATAATATCCCAGCATTCCCAGCAGTGTCACCTCTCCAGTCAGCAGCTCAGTCATCTTGTAGGTGAGTTCTAGGATCTTCTGGTCATTGATGTCCTCATGTATCAGAGGGTGAGGTGGAGGCTCCGTGATTGGGCTCAGGGGTCTTCTGCATCCCTCAGACACAGGGTCCTGACAGCGCTCACTAGAGGTCTTCTTCACTACTGTGTAATCGTGGTAATGGAGAGACACATTAATAAATCTCACTACAGACATTTCCAGAATCCTCACCTCTCCAGTTTTGTCCATCTGTTATTCCCATAGATAAGAATGATGTAATGTGACGTCATCAGAATCTCTCACCTCTCCAGTAAGCCGGAAGAGGATCTCTAGGGTGAGGTGTAATATCCTCTCCGCCATCTTGTCTCTGTCCATATCCATCCTGGATGGGCAAATCAGGAAAATTCTCTTATGTAGAAGATCTTCACTGAGAGGATCCGATATTGTAGAGACCTGAATGAGAAGATGAGCCGATGTAACATCATAAAAATCCTGTGTAATAATACAATTACTGGAGATAATAAGGGAAACATATGAGGAGATTTATTATTTTACAGTATTTAGTTTCCTTCTTTACATCTACTAATAAAACCTATATATTTTAGGCCACAGACAACAAGCAGTTTCTTCCTCGGAGTCGGCAGCTGAATACATTCCTCATTGTCAGGAACACCGCACTACACTCACTCACTGAGCCAGTGCGCGTGTCCTGAGTACAGAAACAGTGCTAAAAGATACCTGTGGAGCAGGGCAGCAGAGGTGACAATGCGTGCTTCAAACTATTGGTGTCAGGGTCCAGTCAGCACCGGAAAGTAAAGATGCACAGGACCTGAGGACACTGAAGTTAGCAAGCTGGCACAGGACCTATGGTCATGTGACTGCAAGGGGAGGGGCTTAGCATCCTGCTTTCAGAGATGACAGGACACCATACAACAACTCAGAGTCAGGCAAAACGGAGATCACACACAGTACGGGCAAACGAGGCACAGGAGGGACAAACGGACGGGTGGTCAGACAAAGCCAAAGGTCATACACACGAGGGCGATATGGTACCAAGGGGATGAGCAGAGAGAAGTCAGGTCAGAAGCAGAGAGTCATACACGAGAGGTAGCGCAGTACAAGAGGGACAGGCAGAACTCATAACAGGGACAGAACCGGATCAAAACCAAACAAGCAAGCAAGATATCAGGCACAAGGCACACGAACGCACAAGGTCAACTAACTCAGCCGAGGGCAGGAGTATAACTGACACTGGACCCAGGTCCAGTGAGCATTAAATAGCCGCCCTCTGCCAGAGAGAGGCGGAACAATTAACCCCCAGTCTGATTAGGACGGGCCAAAGTGAAACCCCGTCCTGGATCATGACACTCATAGACTCATCTTCCATAACGCTAATTCTCCTCTCATTTACCGACACTGGAATCGGCAATAGCAATACTGCAGGAGATATTCATTACACGTGAGTAGTGATGAGCGAGTATACTCGTTGCTCGGGTGTCCTCCGAGTATTTTGCGTGCTCGGAGATTTAGTTTTTGTCACAACAGCTGCATGATTTGTGGCTGCTGGACAGCCTCTATATATGTGAGGAATGACTGTTTGTTAGGGAATTCCCACATGTATTCAAGCTGTCCAGCAGCCGCAAATCATGCAGCTGTGGCGAAGAAAACTAAATCTCCGAGCACGCCAAAATACTCGGAGGACACCCGAGCAACAAGTCATCTCACTACACGTGACAGGAGAAATAACTACTTCATGATGAGGACGACATCTTCATCTTCAACTACGGCTCTAGAAACATATTTGGCCAGAAACCAACAAATTCCACAATGATGTATGTCATGTAGAAAAAAAGTGAAGATTACAAAAAATGTGCTTAAAACCATAATTCTTTATTCCATATATTAAAAGATGAAAAAAATCATAAAAAGACAGGGCAAAAAAGCCTCCAAAAAGAGGGGGATAAGCTGCAGCAAGAAAATAAGCAGTGACACAAAGAAAGGTCAATAAGTAACCCTATAGGTTAAATGTGAATACAAAAAAGGTTTTTACATGCAAATTAATCCATGGCAGAGACAACATGCCTTAGTAGATAGCATTGTTTGTTGCCACTAAGTTTTGCAAGAGGATAAAGCAATACTGCACGTCGCCCATGTGACCATAAAGGATCGGAGTATATCATAAGGGTTAATGAAGTAGGGTACACGTGGAACTGCACAGAAATAGGCAGTAACATAAGGGATCAATGAACAACTCTGTAGTTTAGATGTAAATACTAAAAAAAAGGTTCTTGCATACAAATTAATTTATGCCAGGGTAAACATGGTAGATGACAATAATAGACCATTGTTTGTTGCTACCAAGTTTTTGCAAAGAGAAAGCAATATTGCACCTTGCCCATATGACTATAAAAAACCTGAGTCTACCATGAGGGTTGATAACATGGAGAACATCAGGAGCTGCACAGAGTAGCAATTAATGAATAAAGTGCATATACATGTAATAAAGGAGAGTGTACCAAAGCAAGTGCCGCAACTGCCGATGAAAGCAGATGGAATGCCGCAAGATGTCTCCCCCCCCAAACAAATTATGTTTGGATGTGACGGTCAATCTTTTATTTATTACAAATATATGGGGGCACATATAGGTGACATTACTAATATATGGGGGCACACTTGCCATTAATACTATGTAGGGGCACATAGAAAAAATTATGGCCACCTGTAGGCAGGGCTTCCGCTAGGAATTTTGGGGCCCCATACTGGCAAAATTTTCAGGCCCCCTTGAGACTCTCCGCAGTTCTGCCTCCACACCTGGAACCTTCCACAGTCCCACCATCCGCTCTTGGAAGAATTCATCTTCTGCAACATGACCTCACCAATCTGATATTAAGGGTATGTGCACAAGCTGCGGATTTTTCCGCGCGGATTTGGCTAAATCCGCAGGTCAAATGACCTGCGTTTTACCTGTGGATTTAGTGCAGATTTTGTGCGGATTTCCCTGCGTTTTTAAACCTTTGTTTTCCTATAGTGGAGCAGGTGTAAAAACGTTGCGGATCCACAAAAAGAATTGACATGCTGCGGATTTGAACCCACAGCAAATCCACGCGTTAAAATCCGCAGCATGTGCACAGCGTTTTTCAAAATAGGTTGACTTGAATGGTACTGTAAACGCAGCAGAATCCGCAGCATGTGCACATACCCTAACAGTTCCCAGCAGACACCAGAAAGCATACATGGCCAGCAGCTTTTGTTTTGGCCAAAATAATTTTTAATCCGCCACAACGACAAAGTAGACTTTTTTGGCCGGGCCCTACTCTACTCTAACCTATTAAACATTTCTTAAAATATCCAGTACTCTTTTTAGGTATATTTTTATTTATTTTTCTTTAAGGGAATGAGTCACATATATTCTTTATAATGACCATTAATACCACATACAAGGGTCAAAAACCATCACACCATGACCAGACCAGATATTATCACCACCTAGTTACAGAATAATACCACACACAAGGAACAAATACCTCCATACCATGACCAGATCACATATTACCATCACATAGTGATCAAATAATACCACATACAGAGAGAGAAATACCACCATATCATAACCAGATCACATACTACCACCACATAGTGACCGAATGCTACAATACTGATCATTAATAAAAAAACACAACACTAATGCCATTATTCACAGGAGCTCTGTATATAATGTTAGTGTACAGGTAACTCAGTGATCACCAGTGACATTATACACAGGAGCTATGTATATAGTGTACAGGTAATACAATGACGTCTCTAGCTGAAGTCCTTCATCTTTGCTTTCCTTTTTCATGCAGCGCAGACCGCTATTATTTCTTCCAGCCAGGACTCATCTCTACATAAAAAAACACATAGTTACCTAGAGCACATTCCCCACTTTTTCCCCTTTCTTCTACACTACACATCTGAATACAGACATGCACCTAATATATAGTTATTTTGCAATCCACCATTCCAAATATACTGTAAATTACTAGATGTGTGCCCAATGCTATCGCATCGGGAGAGCAGTAACTTCCGTGCAGTCATAACTGGCAGGAAAGACGGTGTTTTGCGGCCTGTGCTGGAGATGGTATGTGGCGCCACCAGAGGGTGGCCGCACCCAATCTCCAGCACAGGCCTCAAGCCGTGGACTTTCCTGCCGGCTGTGACTGCACAGAGGTGGGTGGGCAGGCAGCGTCGGGATCCGGCGCGTGTAGTCAGGCGGTGGGTCCTGGCGGCGGCCCGGCGGCGGCGGCATCCCTCTCATTACTCTCTCCTCATTACACCCCCTTCATTACACCCCTCTCGTTATACCCCCTCGTTACCCCACTTTCACAGCATCGTGATCGCAGCGGTGGCCTGGATCTGAGCGGCAGCTGGGATCCGAGCGGCGGCTGGGATCCAAGCAGTTGCCAGGATCCCAGCGGCAGTCAGGATCGCAGCGGCGGCTGGGATCGCAGAGGCAGCCTGGTTCCGAGCGGCAGCTGGGATCCCAGTGGAGGTTGGGATCGTAGCGGTGGCCTGGATCCGAGCGGCGGTCGAGATCGCAGCGGCGTTCGGGATCGCAGCAGTGGCTCGGATCTGAGCGGCATCACTTGGGTGTTCCAAAATGGCGGTCGGCGAACTTCCGGTGCGGCGCGGTGGATTGTGAGATTCGGGGACATCCAGATGCAAGTGGATGACAGACAATTTAAGGCAATTATATATAAAGATAATCCACCACTGAACCCCCACCAACTATAAATAGCCATTTTCCCCACCTAATATATACCGTACATTAATTAACCCCTGTACTCTTTCCCCAATTCATTACCAGTCACTGCATCATCAATTCCCCCCACTATGTGCCTCCTGCTCCCCCGATTCATTATATTTACATGCCCCTTCCGTCCTCATTCATTGTCATGTCTTCTGTCTCTCCCACCCTCTATTCATTATCAACTGCTCTCCCCCACATTCAATACATCATTTACTCCCACCACCCTCAAAATTCATCATTAATTGCTCTCCCCCAGGTCCTCATTTGCTCTCCCCACCCCCCACCTTCAATTCAATTGATGTCCCCCATCCCTCACTTCATCATTCCCAGTCCTCCTCTCCCTCAATTCATCAGTTGCAGTTCCCCATTCTCCCCCCACTCCATCATGTGCAGTCCCCCCTCGCCCCACTTCATCATGTGCAGTCCCCTTCCGCTCATGTGCAGTCCCCCATCCCCTCTCACATCATCAATTGCAGCAGCCACTTCATCACCATTTGCAAATTGCAGCCCCCTTTATCATTAGTAGCACACTCTCCATCATTTGCAGCCCCTCCATCATTGACAAATGCAGCCTCATCCATCATTTGCAGCCCCCTTTATCATTTGCTGCACCCTCTCCATAAATGGCAGCCACCATTCCATCATTTCCAGCACTGCCTCCATCATTTGCAGACCCCTCCTTCATGTGCAGCACCCCCTTCCATCATGTGCAGCACCCCCCTCTGTCATGTGCAGCACCCCCTCCACCATGTGCAGCACCCCCTCCATCATGTGCAGCAGCCCAATACATCATGTGCAGCACCCCCTCCATCATGTGCAGCACCCCTCCATCATGTGCAGCACCCCTCCATCATTTGCAGCACCCCCTCCATCATGTGCAGCACCCCTCCATCATGTGCAGCACCCCCTCCATCATGTGCAGCACCCCTCCATCATGTGCAGCACCCCTCCATCATTTGCAGCACCCCCTCCATCATGTGCAGCACCCCCTTCCATCATGTGCAGCACCCCCCTCCGTCATGTGCAGCACCCCCCTCCGTCATGTGCAGCACCCCCCTCCATCATGTGCAGCACCCCCCTCCATCATGTGCAGCACCCCCTCCATCATGTGCAGCAGCCCCCTCCATCATGTGCAGCAGCCCCCTCCATCATGTGCAGCAGCCCCCTCCATCATGTGCAGCAGCCCCCACCATCATGTGCAGCAGCCCCTCCATCATGTGCAGCAGCCCCCTCCATCATGTGCAGCACCCCCTCCGTCATTTGCAGCACCCCCCTCCATCATGTGCAGCCCCCTCCATCATGTGCAGCACCCCCTCCATCATGTGCAGCACCTCTTCATCATGTGCAGCACCCCTTCCATCATGTGCAGCACCCCCTTCCATCATGTGCAGCACCTCTTCATCATGTGCAGCACCCCCTCCATAATGTGCAGCACCCCCTCCATCATGTGCAGCCCCTCTCCATCATGTGCAGCACCCCCTCCATCATGTGCAGCTCCCCCTCCATCATGTGCAGCACCCCCTCCATCATGTAGGGATTCAGAAAGAGAATTGGAGGGATCCAATGGCTGGATATCCTTAAAGACAAAAATGTCCAGGAAGGATGGGAAATCTTGAAAAATGAAATTCTTAAAGCACAGTTGTTAACAATTCCGAAAAGAGGGAAGAATAGGAAGCATTTAAGGAAACCAGGATGGATGAACACAGAACTTAAGCACATGCTAAAAAGGAAGAAAAAAATGTTTATAAAATGGAAAGAGGGAGGCAAATCTAAAGAAGAATATAATGCTGTCTGCAGAACCTGCAGGGCACAAATCAGATTAGCTAAAGCTGAAAATGAACTGAGGCTTGCAAGAGATGTCAAAAGCAATAATAAAGGATTTTGGGGATATGTCAAAAGTAAAAGAAAAGTCAAAGATGCTATAGGATTTTTACAGGATGAAAATGATGAAATGGTAAGACAGGATGTTGAGAAGGCTGAACTTTTAAATTCCTATTTTGCATCTGTTTTCTCTCAGAAAGGAAATGCAACATCAACTGTTATTCACTGTCCTATTAAGGGAATAGAAGAATCCAGGATATCTATAAACAGAAAGATAGTGAGGAAACACTTAGCTAACCTAAATGAATTCAAGTCTCCAGGTCCAGATGAATTACACCCCAGAGTACTGAAGGAGATAGCAGAAGAAATTTTTGAACCCCTCTCCATAATCTTTGAAAATTCTTGGAGAACAGGAGAAGTGCCAGAAGACTGGAGAAGAGCAAATGTTGTTCCTATCTTCAAAAAGGGGAAGAAGGTGGACCCAGGCAACTATAGGCCGGTGAGTCTGACTTCTATACCAGGAAAGATCTTTGAACAAATTATTAAACAACATGTATGTCAATACCTGGATAAGAATGAAGTGATTAAACAGAGTCAGCATGGGTTTCTAACTAATAAGTCATGTCAGACTAACTTAATTTCCTTCTATGACGGTATCACTGATTGGGTGGATCAAGGAAATGCTGTAGATATAGTATATCTTGACTTCAGCAAAGCATTTGACAAAGTCTCTCATACAATCCTTATTGAAAAAATGACTAAGTATGGAATGGACAAGGCAACTGTTAGGTGGATTCATAACTGGCTTAGTGATCGGACCCAAAGAGTGGTCGTAAATGGCTGCACATCCAGTTGGAAGAATGTCTCAAGTGGGGTACCACAGGGCTCTGTCCTGGGCCCTGTATTGTTCAACATCTTTATCAACGATTTAGATGAAGGAATTGAGGGTAAACTGATTAAATTTGCTGATGACACAAAGCTAGGAGGGATAGCTAATACTAGAGAAGAGAGAGAGAGGATTCAAAAAGATTTAAATAAACTGGAGAAGTGGGCAGCAACTAACAGAATGGTTTTTAACAGGGAGAAATGCAAAGTACTACATCTGGGCAATAAAAATGAAAAAAGCATATATAGAATGGGAGGAATAGGGCTAAGTGACAGCACATGTGAAAAAGACTTGGGTATACTAATAGATCACAGACTGAATATGAGTCAACAGTGTGATGCAGCAGCAAAAAAGGCAAATGCAATTCTAGGATGTATTAACAGAAGCATACAGTCTAGATCACGTGAAGTCATTATTTCCCTCTACTCCTCTTTGGTCAGACCTCATCTGGAATATTGTGTCCAGTTTTGGGCACCACATTTTAAAAAAGACATCAACAAACTGGAGCAAGTTCAGAAAAGAGCGACCAGAATGGTGACCGGTCTGCAAACCCTGTCTTATGAGGAAAGGTTGCAGGATTTGGGAATGTTTAGTTTGCAAAAGAGAAGACTGAGAGGAGACTTAATAGCTGTCTACAAATATCTAAAGGGCTGTCACATTGTAGAAGGATCAACTTTATTCTCATTTGCACAAGGAAAGACTAGAAGCAATGGGATGAAACTGAATGGGAAGAGACACAGATTAGATATTAGAAAAAACTTTTTGACAGTTAGAGTGATCAATGAGTGGAACAGGCTGCCACGAGAAGTGGTGAGTTCTCCTTCAATGGAAGTCTTCAAACAGAGGCTGGACAGACATCTGACTGGGATGATTTAGCGAATCCTGCTTTGAGCAGGGGGTTGGACCAGATGGCCCAGGAGGTCCCTTCCAACTCTACGATTCTATGATTCTATGTGCAGCACCCCCTCCATCATGTGCAGCACCCCCTCCATCATGTGCAGCACCCCCTCCATCATGTGCAGCACCCCCTCCATCATGTGCAGCACCCCCTCCACCATGTGTAGCCTCCCTCCATCATGTGCAGCACCCCCTCTATCATGTGCAGCCCCCTCCATCATTTGCAGCACCCCTCCATCATGTGCCGCACCCCTCCATCATGTGAAGCCCCCCTCCATCATGTGCAGCACCCCCTCCATCATGTGCAGCACCCCCTCCATCATGTGCAGCACCCCCTCCACCATGTGTAGCCTGACTCCATCATGTGCAGCACCCCCTCTATCATGTGCAGCCCCCTCCATCATTTGCAGCACCCCCTCCATCATGTGCCGCACCCCTTCATCATGTGCAGCCCCCCTCCATCATTTGCAGCACCTCTTCATCATTTGCAGCACCCCCACCATCATGTGCAGCACCCCCTCCATCATGTGCAGCACCCCCTCCATCATGTGCAGCCCCCTCCATCATGTGCAGCACACCTCCATCATGTGCAGCACACCTCCATCATGTGCAGCACCTCTTCATCATGTGCAGCACCCCTTCCATCATGTGCAGCACCCCCTTCCATCATGTGCAGCACCCCCTCCATCATGTGCAGCACCCCCTCCATCATGTGCAGCACCCCCTCCATCATGTGCAGCAGCCCCCTCCATCATGTGCAGCAGCCCCCTCCATCATGTGCAGCAGCCCCCTCCATCATGTGCAGCAGCCCCCTCCATCATGTGCAGCAGCCCCCTCCATCATGTGCAGCACCCCCTCCGTCATTTGCAGCACCCCCCTCCATCATGTGCAGCCCCCTCCATCATGTGCAGCACCCCCTCCATCATGTGCAGCACCTCTTCATCATGTGCAGCACCTCTTCATCATGTGCAGCACCCCCTCCATAATGTGCAGCACCCCCTCCATCATGTGCAGCCCCTCTCCATCATGTGCAGCACCCCCTCCATCATGTGCAGCTCCCCCTCCATCATGTGCAGCACCCCCTCCATCATGTGCAGCACCCCCTCCACCATGTGTAGCCTCCCTCCATCATGTGCAGCACCCCCTCTATCATGTGCAGCCCCCTCCATCATTTGCAGCACCCCCTCCATCATGTGCCGCACCCCTTCATCATGTGCAGCCCCCCTCCATCATGTGCAGCACCCCCTCCATCATGTGCAGCACCCCCTCCATCATGTGCAGCACCCCCTCCACCATGTGTAGCCTGACTCCATCATGTGCAGCACCCCCTCTATCATGTGCAGCCCCCTCCATCATTTGCAGCACCCCCTCCATCATGTGCCGCACCCCTTCATCATGTGCAGCCCCCCTCCATCATTTGCAGCACCTCTTCATCATTTGCAGCACCCCCACCATCATGTGCAGCACCCCCTCCATCATGTGCAGCACCCCCTCCATCATGTGCAGCACCCCCTCCATCATGTGCAGCACCCCCTCCATCATGTGCAGCACCTCTCCATCATTGCAGCACCCCCTCCATCATGTGCAGCACCCCCTCCATCATGTGCAGCACCCCCCTCCATCATGTGCAGCACCCCCCTCCATCATGTGCAGCACCCCCTCCATCATGTGCAGCACCCCCTCCATCATGTGCAGCACCCCCTCCATCATGTGCAGAACCCCCTCCATCATTTGCATACATATTACTCCTTACAACCTAC
Organism: Dendrobates tinctorius; assembly: GCF_039654945.1. Classification (NCBI taxonomy): domain Eukaryota; kingdom Metazoa; phylum Chordata; class Amphibia; order Anura; family Dendrobatidae; genus Dendrobates; species Dendrobates tinctorius. The sequence goes on from NW_027361794.1 coordinate 13,696,184, forward strand.
ACAATATGGGTCTCACTCCGTATGGAACTAAATTACTCAAAGCCAAAAGAATAATGGGTGCCTCAAGTCAGACTAGAAAAAACAAGCAGCAAGATTGGGCACAGAACTTCATCAGGTCAAGTAAAAGCTACGTGGCACACATGATAATAACTGCAGTGTGGTATAATACGGCCAGCAATCAGAAAAACAATCATACAGTAAAATACTAGAGAGACATAAAGTTACATTGGGAGGGAACAATAACATAAAGTGCCTAAATGCGTATACACACATTCCCAAACCACGAACTAAGCCATATAGATAACCCTGGCGGCCATGATAAATGTGCATATCAACTCTGCAATACCTGTAATGTGACCAAGCTGCTGCGGCCCACCCCGACGCACGTTTCACCTATTCTTCCGGGAGGGCGGAGAGAGTCAGAGCTGCGCAGCCATTAAGGTAAGACGGCCATACACAGCTCCGAGAAAGCTCCCGGGGCTGACGTGTACGCCACAGACTCGCAGCACAATAGTGCACGATGGGGCCCGATGAGCAGAAGCACAAGAGCGGGGCCCGCGACCCCTGTGTGCTGCTCATCATCGGGCCCCATACAGCAGTAAGGGCATTAATGCCCTGATGGCGGCCCTGCCTGCAGGTGAATAGGGGAATATTATCATGTGGGGGAAGAAGGGAGAATTATTACAGTGGCCGGGACAAAGGGGAGGACATTACTGTCTGGAGGAAAACGCAGCCAGTGCACAGACACAGCCAGGAGTCCCAGGTGTGAATAAGGCCTATAGTGAGTGTGATAACACTGTGTGTACAGCGCTGCAGAGTATGGAGGCGATATAGTAGGAGGGAGAAATAACCCCATAGAGGATGAGGAGGACTCTGTACAGACCTCCACCTGCAGAGCCGCAACCGGGACACGAGGAAGAAGCCACAGGGGAGAGAGGAGCTGCCGGCTGGAGGGGCCTGGGAGGAGAAAACGTCACGGGAAGGGCGGGGCCTCTGTCCTCTGCTGCCAGTTTGCACTTGGAAGGTGAGTTGTGTAGTGGGAGTGTCAGTCTCTAGGAGCTGCAGCCGCTCATTGGCTGTGCAGCTCCGTGCTTTGATTGGCTGCCAGGCTGCAATTGGCGTGAGGCTGATTGGTGCATCAGGGCAGCGAATGTGCGCACAGGACCTGTGGCCTGCATACACTGAGGCCCCTGATCATGTGACCCCTGACTCCTCCCTTCCTGTAACCTCATCACTAGTGATGGGCATCCGGCTCTTTTTGGTGATGTGGCTCTCAGGGCTCTGCTCACCAAAAAGAGCCGGCTCTTTTTGGATCCTAATCGTGATGTGTCGTTCATGAACGATCCGATTCAAGGAGCCTCATCCTTCTGTGAACGAATGAGCCGGCTCTGCAGGGTGAAAGAGCCAAGTCTTCTTTTTTTTTTTTCTGGCGCCCGGCAGCTTATCAGATCCAGCTTAGTGAAGCCTGACTGTGACTCATCTGGGAGGAGGAGCCAAAAGAGCCGGTTCTTTATGGTGAGCAGAGCCGAATAAGCCGGATCGCCAAAAAGAGCCGAACTTCCCATCACTAGATCCTAAATGGATCCCTATTGCATACATGTTCAGGCGTCCGACACTGTGCCCACCTACCACATAAACAGCACCCACTTTCTAGGAACCAATTAAATTGTGGGTTTTGTTTGGGTGGGCGGAGTTACATCTGCCAAACACCGCGATTTTTCGCCTAGTCAGAGCCATTCAGGGATTTTAGTGGCTCTCACTGGGGTGCCGGCTCCCATCGTTCACAGCAGGGAGGCGGCTCTTTGTGTCGGATCATTCGTGAACGACACATCAATAGCTCATTGGCTATGCAGCTCTTTGCTTTGATTGGCTGCCAGGCTGCAATTGGGTAGAAGCTAAATCCGGGACCTCTGCTGACATCATGCCCATGTGACCAGAAGGGGCGGCGCCTCTTCCTCCATAGAGCAGAGCAAGAGCAGACAGAGGAAGCTGTGGGTGTCATGGCGGGAATTGGAGCATTTTGTGCGGGATTTGGAGTGTTTTGGGGGGTCAGTCTCTATAGAGCACGTGTCATAGTGGGATTTAGAGTATTTGCATGGGGCTGCTTGTGCATGCTGGAGGGGGTCTGCCTGGGCAGAAGGGGGTGATGTTGCTTGTGTGGGGCTGCGTGTGCACGCTGGGTGGTCTGCCTGGGGAGAAAGGGGTGATGTTGCTTGCATGGGGCTGCATGTGCATGCTGGGTGGTCTGCCTGGGGAGAAGGGGGTGATGTTGCTTGCATGGGGCTGCATGTGCATGCTGGGTGGTCTGCCTGGGGAGAAGGGGGTGATGTTGCTTGCATGGGGCTGCATGTGCATGCTGGGTGGTCTGCCTGGGGAGAAGTGGGTGATGTTGCTTGCATGGGGCTGCATGCTGGGAGTCTGCCTGGGGAAGTGGGTGTAGGTTGCATGGGACTGCGTGCTCGGGGTCTGCCTAGGGAAGGAAGTGCGCTGCCGCTTGCCCTGCCGGATGCGCTGCCGCTGTAACCAAGGTTTTCCCCCGGCGCTGCACCTTTAAGGCTAGGGACCCATTGTTTTGGTCGCTGTGACGTGGTAGTGGGCTTCATACAGTCTGATCAGAATGTAAAGTAATAACCTCATGATCAGTTTGTACATTTTAGCTGATGGGCATTAGATCACAGTGTGAATATTGGGAGGAGCGGCCATGTCTTTTTGTACAACGTAGGCAGGATTTTTCTTACATAAATGTCTTTGTTTTCTTCTAGGTGTTGTGGATTTTGTCAGGGATTTTCTATGTTCCAATTAGAAATCGTCCAGACCTGAATAAGTAAGATGTTTCTTTATTTGGTCATGCCGGAATGGAGAGAGAATGACGGCCACACCAGGTGTGGGCCGTCCTCTGTCTAACTCAATACATATTCTTAAGAGTTTAAATAGCAAAGCCGAAAGGGTGTTGAAACATATTGCGTTTGCAGAAATAGCACATACAATTTGCTTAGCTGTTAGCTATCCTTATCTGCGCTACCAGAGAAGTCACGCAAGACAAGGAAAACCGCTAACGTTCACAAAAAGTAACACCCAAAGGTAACACCCATATATTCACAATACGTAAGCTAAAAAGAGTTTCAAAGTCTAGGCAAAATAAATGGCTTATGCAATCATGTGTATATACTGTGTATATATATCTACTCACACACATACACATATGTATATAGATATATATACATATATATATATATGCACATAAAAGAACTTTATTACAATTATTATAACATTCCCTCATCTTGTAATAAAATCATTTATCTGTACACATTGGTGACAGATTTCTTTTTGTCAGATTTCACAGAAGATCTTCATATAATCTAGAGGGAGATTAATATGTTCAGTATATTTATCATTAAGTCCCAAAATTTTCATTCTTTCATTGGATTCCAAGGTCTCCATTCCTTGATGCATAGTCTTTGTTATGGCAGAGTCAATCAGTCTTTGAACAAGTCCTCTAATGCATAGAATAGCACAGCATCCACAAACAATCAGCACTCCGGCCACGATGGTAAGAGATGTCAGCGCAGAAGTGAATAATCCGGACCATTTCCCAAACCATCCTTCAGTCCAGGAAGTGAATATGTCGTCATATCCAGAGTTCTCTGCTAATTCATTAGACAGGGCAGTCAGTCCATCAAGAGCGTTGGAGATACTTCAATCAGGATCTGTATTAAGGATAAAGGGTGAAACAAAAATCCTCCAAACATTTTATATACACCTCCCTTTTCTGCTACTAACTTGTCTAATGCCATCCTATTCTGCCAAGCCATAAGAGGAGTAGGTCCTAATTACTCAGCTATCCCTTTAACTGCATCTCGGGTATAATTAACAAATCTCTGCTGGTTATAGTATAAGTAGTTTATCCAATCTACATTCATTTTTATAATCACCCACCAAATTATGGATTCCCACCCGGCTGCTACCTGGATCCTAGCCTTGTACTCGGTCACTCCCCTGGGAACTCCAATGTCATCTCTGTAGATACTAGAATGGAAGGATCCTTGCAGAGTTTCACGCTTCTGTCTCTTCCACTATGTACCTTTGGCCATATCCCTGTTGACAACAGGTGGAACGGCATGATTGGCTGGACCACCGCACAATCCCCTCAGGAACCATGTGGTAGTCTGGCTCTTATGCTTTTATCACCGCATAACCACCATACATCCAGTCTTAGGGTAATGTGGTCTGACCATATGGCTGAGTACTTGGCCCTGTGGTAGACAATGATCCATTCTCTACAAAAGTCGCCTTGGAGCTCTCCGAAGTCGTGCCCATGCCCTGGAAGACTAGAACAAGTATAGTTACCAGGATTAGCAATCACCTGTGGTAGGATATCCGGTTTCTCAAGTGGACGATATAAAAATGATAACATTTTACATTTTCTTTCACTTTCTGAGCAGACATAAGTTAGGTTAGACAATCTAACTATGAGCCCTATGGACTCTATTATGGTTCTCTCTGGCATAGCTTCCTTGGGTCTATGTATGCTATTATTCTGAACTTCTATGTAGAAATGTCCTATTGGGTCTGTTCCTGACATATCAGCTCTTCTATAACCTTTGATCCCTCATCTTAGGGTTTTTTAAAAGTTCTCAGTAGCTGATTACAATTATTCTTATTTGTGTAAGGGGATCTTCTTTTTCCCAATGGAGAATCAGGCTTTAAATCTATGTAGCCATAAGGCTTATACCTATAGTCTCGGCTACAATTGTCCGTGCTGCTTTACGCCAGTCACACATCCATCCCCTCTGCTATTAGAGCTCATAACACAAACATACTTATCAGACTCTGCTAGTTTCACAGCTTGTTCCCTGTCTCTGCATCATTTATACAACAGACAGAAATCCACTAACATGGCGGCCTCCTGCCCAATTTCAAAAGTAGGATTTAAAGTCTTAAATCTGAAAGCATTCTACCACCCTGGACTTTCCTCTCCTGCTGGGTCTATTACTCTCCAATCTCCCATCACTATGGTCACGAAGAATATACATATGACTAACCCTGATGTACACATCCTAGATCTGACCGTCTTGTCCGGGTAGGGGGATGAATGGGAGACTTCACCAGTTTGAGACAAGCTTTCCCTTGTGGAAAACCTCCCTTTGTAGCTGGACTTTGACAAGCAAGTCAGATCCTACTCTGTCCCTACCTGTCTGACAAGTTTACAGTATGAGAGATGGATCCAGGAATCTTGACTGCAGTAGGAGAAGTCCACAGGACTTGGTAAGGACCTTCCCACTTAGGATGGTGCTGGTGTTTCTTCTTTATCACCTTCACAAGGACCCAGTCTGCAGGTTTCATGATCTCAGGTTTTGTTAGTGTGTTTCCTGGAGCAAAACTACGAGTAGAAACTTCTTTGTGAGTTAATATCTCAGCCATATATTCTGCTAATGTACAATCAACTTCCTCATCTACCCTTCTAAAGGATTTTAGCTGAGGTAACAGAAAAGGTCCCCCATATATGATTTCAAAGGCTGTCAGCACTACCGATGTCCGTGTGACATACATATTTAATACAACCAATAGGAAACAGTACAACCAATTTTTCCTGTTTCCTGCATGGTCTTTGTCAACCTATTTTTTAAGATCCCACTGTGTCTCTCAACCAGTCCGGTTGACTGAGGATTACAGGCACAGCGGTTTCCCAACTCAATTGACAATGTTTTAGGTAATAATATTACTTAGTTTACTTTATATTTTCTGGAACCCCAAATCTGGGTATGACTTCCTTTAGAAGGGCCTTTGGTTCCATTATTGCACAAGGGTGGACAGCTTCAATCCACCTGCTGAAAGCATCCATAATAACAAGGCCGGACTTTTTCCCTCACACTTGTTCAATAAAATCCATACAAATGTGTTGGAATAAGTATTCAGGGTGAGGAAATTGTCCTCTCTCTGTTCTCAGGTTCCCTTGGGAATTATTTTTTGCACAAGTAATGCAGATTAAACAAAAATTTTTATTAGTTAGTAAAGCCATACATCATAAATACGTAAGATATGATCTCTACCATCCCTCCTGTTGAGACATAGCTTATGCCATGGCTCAATACTGTGACATATCTTAGGAGGTCACTGGGCAGTTTATATATATATAGGTCATCTTTAAAGATAACCCCTTTGGTTACCAATTTTTTTTTTTTTTTAATGCCAGTAGCATGTCATCCACATATAAGAGTATCTGGCTACCTTCTGGTGACTCACATTGAGCTAGGTTAGCTGATTTTACCTGGAAAACAATAGTAGGTAGTTCACAGTACCCTTGTGGGATCCTGGTGACTGTATACCTGCTCCCCCTATATGTGAATACAAACCAAACCTGGCTATCTGGATGTACCAGGATGCTGAAGAAGACATTACTGACATCACTGTAAAGACCTTATGTTCCGGCCTCCAGTCATTCAGCAGAGTATGGGGGTCTGGCCCTGTGGGGGCTCTTGTTATCACAGCCTCGTTTACAGATGGGGGCGCCCTCCCTACTGGAAACAAGGCTGTGTTACAAGGTGAGCTGGATAGGATATAATCACCCCTATTATCAATCCCACATCTGCAGGTCATGTGGACCACAAAGATTCTGGGTATGTGGTCAATTCTTCCTCTAATTCTAGGAAAGGATCAGCATTTCTCACTCGTTCCCCTGCCTCACTGCAGGTGGACACTGGGTTTAGAAATGGTGTTCCGCTTTAGTACTTGTGACCATACCTGCAGTCTGGCATTGCAAAATCAGCCATCACCCAAATCCTCCCATTGTTACTTTCCTTACACTTTTCAACAAAATCACCAAGGAATTTCATGATCTACCTTCACATCTGGAGAGGGAAACATGTGGCTCAGTGCCTCTAAAAAGCAAAAACAACAATTTAATTTGTTCTGACAGTTTACAACTGACGGCACAGTTCCCTTTATAATTCCAGTATATGGTGTGCAAAGAACAATCTAGAGCATGGAAATTCTCATATTTTACATCAGGACACCTAAAATACCTTTAGTACATGGTGCAGTGTAGTTCTTCTGGTGTGAGAACATCTACATGTGTATACCTTTATCTATTGCTTCCTTGATGAAGGACTCAGTAATTGAGGATGGTCCTGCAGTTATTAGATCTAGACTGTAATAATATCTAGATTCCCCATACCCCTGGAGCACCATTGTCTCAGCCATGGATTTCACCTATAGTCCTGCAGCAGTAGGAATTATTCCCAGGCTCAGGGCTTGCATCATATCCCTCCCACACAATTGATATTATAATTTGTGTAATTGCACTTTTACCTGTGCTGAGGGCCCGGTGTCTCCACAGGCGTAGACAATGGTTCTGTGTGTCTTACCACTTGCTCCTTTTACCACTATGCAGGCAGCAGACAGTCCAATAGTCGGTATCTCTTCTGGATGTACTAAGGTTCTAGTGGCTCCTGAATCAACAAGAAAAATGACCTCATGGCTTCCCACAAGGAGAGTTACTTCTGGAAATAAAGTGTTTTATAAATGTATTTCCACTTTAGCCAAATTAACCCTCCGTCAGGAACAATATTCGCACTAACTCGTAATGGAACAATGTGCCTGTCAAGCGCAGGCTAGAAAAAAGCCTAGAATATCTAATTTTCTCAGTTTCAGTGATCTAAAAGTGATCAGAGACCTTCATAGGGATGTAATAAAAGAGACTACACATTATCAGGTGCAAAACAAACCCATTTACTCAACATAAAAGTAATAACTTTGATATTCACAAATTTCAAAACTCCTGACAAGTACACTTTCAATTGTAAGAAAATCTGCCTTATTTATATGAAATATCCACAAACCTTTCTCTATCCATTCATAAAACAAGTTAAATAAACAATAGTAATGACTAAAAACATTACATACCAACCTTATAAAGTGTGATGTGTTCGGGACCAATGAGCCTGAGAAGCCAGCACAGCTATATCTTCCTTCCTGAAGCTCTGCAGACCAACTGTGGTATCAGGTTTCACACAGCAGCTAGAGCCAGGAGACTATCTAGAGGGAGGGGGTTTCCTGAAAATCTGGTGAGAAGGGAGAAATGAAAGTAGAAGAGCTGCGCCTGTCAGATCCATTGTTCCTGACGGAGGGTTAAATATTTCCTCTCATTACACCTTTCTTGTACCAAATTTTCACATTTTATGAAACTAAGTTTATCATTAAATACAACCCATCTGTCAAAAGACACATTCAGGGTCTCCTAGTGGCCCCTTCTTATCTCAAAACCACAACCACATTCCACAACAATCCTCATGCTCACAGCTTATCTCCCCACCTCAGGACTGTTTGCTCTGGGTGGTGCCTACTCCTTGTTTTTCAAGACTAAAAAGACAATGTCAGGGATATACAATTTGTACTCTCTATTTGTTATAATATGTAAGAGTTGGCCTATAAGTTACCAATAAGGACACATTGCACATCTGATCTGAAGACTGCTCTCTCTGGGTACCTGATGAGAAAGGACCATATCCAGTCTCATTCCAGGGATACCCTCTTGGTACAATCTTAATAACTTTCCAGCCATCAGATGAAATGGTCAATAACAATTCTGCCTTACAATGAGGACAAGATCTTAAAATATATTTATCTATGGGATAAAGTCCCATAAGGATGTTACGTAAAATTATTAAACACAAAAAGACAAACAAGATGAGGACTATACACAATATAAACCCTGGAGCACAATGGATTTCTACCCACTTGCAAGAAGTTTGACAAATATCAGTGAAATTCATATGTCAACAAGAAGATAAAAAACCAATTCAATTACTGCTCCTAATATCCAGGATCTAAATAATCCTCACTGATTACACTATGTCCGAGGTATTTACCAGCTTGTATCTCTATATCGTGCCACCTCCGTCCAATGAAGGCCTGTAAGGACGAGTGTGACAACACAGTGTAACAAACATGAAAGTCCCCAAGGGCTATGGTCACTGATATGACAGATACATATACTCACAAGGACTTTTGACAACGTACAACAGCTTCCACAGTTAGGGACTGGACATACACAGAGACATATAAGACAAGAGATTATTAAAGTTCCCTCGTACTCCTAGACCTTAAGTGCTGAGATAAAGTCCAATGACACCGCCTCTTTATATCCAGAGACGTTCCCGTTCTTAAAATCAGGTATACAGAGCACCACAGGCGCAGACTCTCCTCAGTGATCATTATAAGATCTTAATCTGACTTTGTCCACTTTTTAAACGAGGAGGGTTCAGTCACTCTGTGTTATTAAAAGAAAAACATATAACAAAACAACATAGAATATTCTCTATGGGGGTCAGGTGACGTGTACCTAGGTGATTTATACCACTATAATAACCTATGATTTGTCTCCAGTCCACAGATGACTGTTGACCACGCCTACTGGACTCCCTTATTTACATTCACTCAAGATAACATTCAAGGAGTCTCATGTGTAACATAAAACATATATTTATGGCGTTTTAGTTCTATGTAATTTTAAAAGACAGACAAAACAGCACACTTAACAGGAAACAACATTCAACAAAGTACAGAAGACAAGACAATACCGGCAAAAATTCATCTTATACGGGGTTCTATTATAGGTTAATCCAGCGGATTCCTTAATCTGACGAGAATCTCCCTCGATTCTCCCATCTAGATCAATTTAACGTGCACACGGAGTTTTTATTCCACAGTAGCCTTCTCACACTGGCTTTGTACCCATTCAAAAATAAAAATAAATAAAAAAATAAAGATTATTGTTATTCAGCGGAATATCTTAAAAGAACAAACAAACCCCAAATCTATGGAGCTTCGCAACTTACAGGAGTTTTATAACTCCAATTGCATGTAAACCTCCAACTTACAGGAGCCTCTCACAAACCCCAATTGGAAAAGTCCACAAGTTCCCTATTCAATTCCTAAAATAACATTCATCCCATTCAAAAATAAAAAAAAATAAAAATTACTATTATTCTTCGGAATATTTTACAAGAACAACAAACCCCATTCCTATGGAGCTTAGCAACTTACAGGAGTTCTTATAACTCAAATTGCATGTAAACTTCCAACTTAGAGGAGCCTCTCACAAACCCCAATTGGAAAAGTCCACAATCACAGTCCCCATTCAATTTCAAGAATAACAGTCATAAAATAAAATTAAATTAAAAAACATAAAGATTATTATTATTCTACGGAATATCTTACAAGAACAAACAAACCCCATACACTATGGAGCTTAGCAACTTACAGGAGTTCTTATAACTCCAATTGCATGTAAACTTCCAACTTACAGGAGCCTCTCACAAACCCCAATTGGAAAAGTCTACAATCACAGTTCCCATTCAATTCAAGAATAACATTCATACTGGATTAACAAGGTTACCGAATATAATGAAAATTATTAAATGTTCTTACCTGTATTCAGATACAGACGATTCCCAGAGATCCTTAAACTATACAAAATCTGCCACTTTCCCTCAGACCGGGATAACTGGTAATGCCCCTGTTGACGCCTAATGTCAAGGCGGAGGACTTACTTAAGGAGTCCCAGACTCCCCCGTGCACGGTTTACAGTACTCACCGGTGAGGGAAAGGTGTTGGATTCCCGGCCAATGCACCAAAATGTCAGGGATTTTCTATGTTCCAATTAGAAATCATCCAGACCTGAATAAGTAAGATGTTTCTTTATTTGGACATGCCGGCATGGAGAGAGAATGACGGCCACACCTGGTGTGGGCCGTCCTCTGTCTAACTCAATACATATTCTTAAGAGTTTAAATAGCAAAGCCGAAAGGGTGTTGAAACATATTGTGTTTGCAGAAATAGCACATACAATTTGCTTAGCTGTTAGCTATCCTTATCTGCACTACCAGAGAAGTCACGCAAGACAAGGAAAACAGCTAACGTTCACAAAAAGTAACACCCAAAGGTAACACCCATATATTCACAATACGTAAGCTAAAAAGAGTTTCAAAGTCTAGGCAAAATAAATGGCTTATGCAATCATGTGTATATACTGTGTATATATATCTACTCACACACATACACATATGTATATAGATATATATATACACATATATATGCACATAAAAGAACTTTATTACAATTATTATAACAGATTTCCTCCGTCTTTTTTCACCGTGCCCTCCACAGTAGTGACCTCTTTGGATTCCAATTCATCATTTGTCATCTCTCCACCAAGTGGAGTGCTGGTGCCTCCACCATCCATGTTCTGCCAAAATAGGTGTGACCCAGTGCCCCTCTGATGTCCAATAAATGAGTCTAAGATCTCTGAAATTACCCTCCCCTCTTCTGATGGCTTGCTAGGGTTGGTCCTGTGGGGGTCTACCACCTTTTGATTTCCTTTGTCCAATATTTAGTTCTCACCTTTACCGTATTTGCCTTACATACTGTCTGTACTTTGATGCTTCTCTGTGTCTTTTTTTCGGGGCTTTGTTTTGTTTTTTTTTTGTTTTTGGGTCATCCTAGGACGTTATCTATGGCACAGGGCCCACCTAGATCCCCTTCCCTTTACCCACGCTCGTGTCCTATAGTGTATTCAATGAGAAATGAATTTTGTGTTAAGTAACGCAATACAATTTCTCCTACGCCTCATTGGGGGACACATACAGTGGGTGTTATGCTGCTTGCCACTAGGAGGACACTAAGTAAACCAGAAAATAAAGTTAACTCCTCCCCTGCAGTATACACCCTCTCACTGGATGAGATTTCTCCAGTTCTTGCTTAGTGTCTGTAGGAGGCACTTGGATCTGGCTTCAGACCCCACAGTTTTTATTTTCCTTTTTGATTTTTCTGTAAATTTTTATTTTTTAATTAACGGAGTGAAGGGGGCGACTGTTCCTTTCTACGGCCCGCTCTCCCCTGAACCAACAACAGGCAAGCACGCGGAGTATACCTCCCCGTACACTTTCCTGTGACGAACGGGGCTGATTCCTCTGGCGATGGTTCCTTTACTGTCCCGGTAACCCACAGATACGAGGGCATGAGGAGGGCTCTGGAGCACAACAGATGAAGCATGAAGTGCAATGGAAAAGACTGGAACAGCGCTTCCAAATGCCCTGAATCAGCCCCATAGCTCTCCATCCCCCTGCCCATAGGGAGGATCGATAAAGCATACCCCTTTAAGAACTCCTCCAACTCTGCTACATCAGCCCAGGAGGATGAGAAGACCTGCATGGATGGCCCCGTACAGCGCAGCCGGACTGAGCACTGGAGTAGAGGTATGGGGTTGAGTCCTGTTTCCCGGGAGCGGTGCTGACTTTGTCTCAGCGGAGGGGCACAGGTGCGCCCCCCCCGCTCTCGGCGCTTACCGCGGGTAGGCCAAAAATTTAGTCCCCAGCTTTTCCGGCCTACTAGGCCGCAATTTGAAAAGCGCCGCCCACGCTAGCGCCGCCGTCCCCCCTCCTTGGCACCTCTCATCCCTTATGAGATGCGCAATCCTAGTCTCAGGGGCCATGTCATTTACTTCTGGACTCGGACTGTGAGGCGCGCACTCTGCCGGATATCGGCTAACACCACAGGGCCACCGCTATTCCTCCTGGGGACACAGCATAGGACCGGCGTAAGCTGCATCTGCCCTCAGAACAAAGCTTAACCCCTTCTCGGCACATTCCCTGCAGCTGCAGACCAGTCTCTACTTTTAACCCTTTCAGGAGCGCTATGTCTCAATCTAAGGAGGCTAAACGGGCAGCTAAGAAGCACACCGCATTTTTTACCTTGTGTACCACTTGCAAGACTGCCTTGCCCAGTGCCCAGACTAATCCGTTATGCACGGGCTGTGACCCGGCCTGCACTCAAACATCCCTCGCCGCTGCTGCTGATGGACTTCCTCTGTTTAATCCCCCTGAGTGGGCTGCGTCACTGTCACGGTCGGTGGAGTCACTGACCCAGGCTACAGACTCACTCCGGGAGACCTCTTTAAGTCAGAAAGCGTCTTAACCTCCCGAGGAGGACTCTGGCGACGGCCGGGAACCGTCCACCAGCAGGGGCCTTACTCGTTCAAGGGATGGTCAGGTCTCTAGATAGCGGACCCATGACGAGTCCCCTAGTCACGCTCACGCTTCAGCATCGGCGAGTTCTGTCTCTTTCTCTCCCCCTCCTAATGTCCGCAGCGAGCACGACTCTGAATTCGAATCTGACACGTCAGCCCCTCAGAATCCCCCAAATGACCAAGAGTCGCTTGGTTCTCTTATAGAATCAGTCAACAGGATTCTGGAGTTGGATCAGGAAAATATTCCTGCTCCAGCATACACTATCTCATTTAAGAGAACCAAACGTGTATGCAGGTTATTTACCAGCCATCCGGAGTTTAAGGACATTGTCCAGAAACATAGGGATCGGCCACATAAGCGGTTCACAGGGCAAAAGTCTACTGAGCCTAAATACCCTTTTGTTCCAGACTGAAAGATTGATTACAGTCCCCTTCGGTGGACCCTCCTGTATCGCGTCTTGCTTCTAAATCGCTCCTATCCATTTCTGAGGGCGCCTCAGTCAGAAACCCCTCCGATCATCAAATTGACTACCTTGCCCGCTTAGTTTTTGAACCTTCAGGAGTGGCGCTTTTTCCACCTTTCGCGGCGACTTGGGTCACTAAGGCAATGGTCGCTTGGGCATAAGTCTTAATTACAGCCTTCCAGGGCACCAATCTTCATCCGGAGGCAACCAGTGTCGCCAGGCAGATAATTCACGCAGCGGACCTTGTAGTGGATGCTTCTTTAGATGCCGCCAATTGCGCTGCTCAAACTGCCGCTAATGCGATCTCCATTAGAAGAGCCCTATGGCTCAGCGACTGGCGGCAGATGCCACATCTAAAAGATCGTTGACTTCTCTGCCCTATCAAACTGGTCGTCTTTTTCAAGAGAAACTCGACCAGCTCATTTCTGATACTACCGGGGGAAAAAGTAAATTCCTTCCTCAACAAAAGGCTGTTCGGCCTTTTCGGAACCAACAGCCGACGCATTTTCGATCTCTTCGCAACAACTCCAGTTGGTCCTCTTCTACCTTCTCTTCCGGTTCAGGTCAGTCCCTGCGCGGAGACAGAGGATTCCAGACCTAACCACTCTTGGAAGTCCAGGCCTAGGGCATCTGGATCTAGGGGAGCCAGATCTCATAGATCTTCTGCGCAATGACTTGTGGTATCCGGCGGACACCGACAAAATAGGCGGTCGTCTACTTTCCTTCAGGCACACCTGGCTCGCGGGCGTCAGCAACAAGTGGGTTAGGGAGCTGGTGGCCTCCAGATACAAGATAGAATTTTCTTCTCTTCTCTCCCCCCCAAGAAAAAGACAAGAGCCTTCCTTCGGGCTGTTCAGGCTCTGCAAAGGAACGGAGTCATCATTCCGGTCCCTCAGCACGAAAGGTTCAGGGGTTTTTATTCAAACCTTTTTGTGGTCCCAAAGAAGGACGGGACGATGTGGCCTATTCTGGATCTCAAACTGTTAAATCGGTTTGTCAAGGTACGAAGATTCCAAATGGAATCTCTCCGATCAGTTGTCGCTTCCATGGAAAAAGGAGAGTTCCTAGCATCCATCGACATCAAGGACGCTTACCTTCACATTCCGATCTGCCCGTCCCACCAGCATTTCTTGAGTTTTGCAATTCACGAGGAACACTTCCAGTTCGCTGCCTTGCCCTTCGGACTCGCCACCGCCCCCAGGGTCTTTACCAAGGTCAGGGCAGCTGTCATGGCCATTCTCCACTCTCAAGGAGTGGTGGTGTTACCGTACCTGGACGACCTGCTCATCCAGGGTCCGTCCCTTCCAGCCTGCAAGGAATCCGTGGATATAACAGTAAATACACTTTCTCGCCTGGGATGGCAGATAAACTTCGAAAAGTCTTTCCCAAAACTGGCTCAGCAGATTTCCCTTTTAGGAATGGTCTTGAACACTTCCTGCGGGTTGGTCATTCTCCCTCCAGAAAAGACCCAAGCCTTACAACAGGCAGCGCCGACTCTTTCCCGACCGATTTCTCACTCCATTCATTTCAGCATGAGAGTTCTCGGAAAGATGGTGGCTGTGATTGAAGCAGTACCATTCACACAGTTCCATCTCCATCCCTTACAACATGCGTTGCTGTTAGCTTGGGACAAGAACCCGTTCTCTCTGGACCGTCGGTTCCTTCTGTCCCTGCGGGTCACATAAGCCCAAGTGGTGGACACTGACATCCTCCCTGAATCAAGGGAGGTCTTTTCTCCCAGTAAGATGGTGGGTAGGAACCACCGACGTAAGTCTTCTAGGCTGGGGGCGGTCTTTCGTCACCACACGGCACAGGGTCGTTGATCAACTCGAGAGTCACGTCTCCCCATCAACATTTTGGAGATATGAGAGATCAGATTAGCTCTACGGAGTTTCCACCATCTCGAAGGTCACCCCATCAGGATCCAATCCGACAACGCCACGACTGTAGCGTATATCAACCTCATCTCAGCAATCCACATCCCGGGCGTAAAGAACTGGGTGGCAGATTTTCTCAGTCGCCAAGGCCTTGCCTCGCGAGAGTGGTCTCTTCATCCGGAAGTCTTTCAGCAGATTTGTCATCGTTGGGGGACTCCGGATGTGGATCTCATGGCCTCAAGACTAAACAACAAGGTTCCTCGATTCATTGCCCGATCGCGCGATCCATGCGCCATCGGAGCGGATGCCCTAGTTCTGCCGTGGCACCGGTTCCGGCTCCCGTACATCTTTCCCCCTCTTCCCTTGCTTCCGAGGGTCATCAAGAAGATCAGAATGGAGGGAGTACCAGTGATCCTAGTCACACCAGATTGGCCGCGCCGAGCATTGTACGCAGAACTAACACTAGTCACCGACGTCCCCTGGCAACTTCCATATCGCATGGATCTACTCTCACAGGGCCTGTTTTACCACCAGAACTCCGGGGCCCTGTCTTTGACGGCGTGGCCATTGAATCCTGGATTTTAGCACAGGCTGGGTTCTCTCACGACGTGATTTCCACCATGATTAGTGCTAGGAAGCCTGTGTCCATGCGCATCTATCACCGCACCTGGAAAGCCTTCTTTTCGTGGTGCAAGGATCATGGTCGATCCCCTCTGGTGTTTTCCATTCCGGCCATATTGGATTTTCTTCAATCTGTATTAAAGTCAGGCCTCGCGCTTAGCTCGCTCAAGGGCCAAATTTCGGCCTTGTCAGTGCTATTCCAATGCAAAATTGCCACCAAACTTCAGGTCAAGACGTTCATTCAGGGAGTTTCCCATGTGGGGCCTCCTTTATAGAAGGCCATTGGAATCAAGGGACCTTAACCTGGTTCTTACAGGAGGCTCCTTTCGAACCGCTGCAGGACGTGCCACTAACCGTTCTCTCTTGGAAGGTGGTCTTTCTAGTGGCAATTACGTCAATTAGAAAGTTTTGGAATTGGCAGCCCTGTCCTGCCGTCCTCCGTTCCTGAATTTTCATCAGGACAAGGCAGTTCTCAGGACGTCCTCGTCCTTCCTGCCCAAAGTCGTCTCCTCTTTCCATCTCAATGAGGAAATTGTTTTTCCTTCCTTTTGTCCAGCACCAGTCCATCACATTGAGAAGGCCCTCCACACCCTGGATGTGGTTAGGGCTCTGAGACGGTACATCTCGCGGACAGCTCCATTCCGCAAGTCAGATGTCCTGTTCATACTTCAAGAGGGGCATAGGAAGGGTCTAGCCGCTTCAAAAGCAATGCTAGCCAGGTGGATTCGCTTGGCGATTCAGGAATCCTACCGTGTCAGGAACGCGCCTGTCCCAGCAGGGACTAAGGTACACTCTACCCGCTCAGTGGGCGCCTCTTGGGCCATTTGGCACCAGGCCTCTGCAGAACAGGTCTGCAAGGCTGCGACTTGGTCCAGTCTGCATACTTTTACAAAACATTACCAAATTCATTCTCAGGCCTCTGCAGATGCAGCTCTCGGCAGACACATCCTGCAATCGGCAGTACCACAGTGTTGACTCAGTGGTACATGCGGTAGTAGCAGATGTATGCTCCCCACCCAGGGACTGCTTTAGGACGTCCCACTGTCTGTGTCCCCCAATGAGGCGTAGGAGAAATAGGGATTTTTGTGTACTCACCGTAAAATCCATTTCTCTGAGCCAATCATTTGGGACACAGCACCCACCCTGTTTAGCCTATTGGCTCACTGTAATATTCTTAGGTTTTGACATAGTTATGGTTATTGTTCACTGTTTATGCTCCTACTGCTTTTTTCACTGAACTGGAGAAATCTCATCCAGCGAGAGGGTGTATACTACAAGGGAGGAGTTTACTTTTTTCTGGTTTACCTAGTGTCCTCCTAGTGGCAAGCAGTATAACACCCACTGTCTGTGTCCCCCAATGATTGACTCGGAGAAAAGGATTTTTTGGTGAGTACACAAAAATCCCTATTTTTGCAGCTGAAGCGACAGGGACTTTGGTACAAAATGTTTTTTTTGTCATTAATCTTTAATGTGCCTTAATTCATTGTTTTGATTTCTAAAAGTCATTATCATTCATTTATATGTATACATATATTTATATATTTTAGTTCTATTTGACTTGTAATAAAATAGTTTGACAGATATGAGTTGAATTTTCATTTCTAGAATGATAAAGCTCAGTGTGACATTAGTGGATTTCCGTATTTTTTGCTTTGTAAGACACACTTTTTTCCAGCACCTGTGGAGAAACTGGGTTAGTGGGTGCTCTTGTCCACTGGCCCGGCTGTCATTAGCAAGACTGCATGGACCAGGGCTCATACCACTCAACCCCCGCTCTGTTTGTGGGCAGACCACTACACAGACAACGCAGGGTTAGGGTAAAATAGTGTGGCCAAGCTTTATTGAACCACAACACCCACTAGAAAACAGAACAATTCCAGTACTTTCCCAAAGATGGTGCACATTACAAGGTCTCACCCCTCTGTTGGCGCACCGGGATGCTAGTGGATGTTATGTCAGAGCTCTCAGGGTTGCTATTCCACCTGTGATAGCACAGAAAGGAGGTCACGACAGGCGTAAGGGAGATAACTGAAAGCAGTCCTGTGTTCTTTCAGCCGGGTCTGACATACCCTCAGCTGGGATCCTGAAGAGTTGCTCGTCCGTTGAGTGTTTAGCAGAATGTCCGGCTGGTGGCTGTTTGTGATGAGATGAGACCCCGTCTCTCTGTCTCAGGGTCTTTCTATACCTCAGGCAGGTAAGCTATTTTTAGAATTACCCAGTTTCCTTCAGTCCACCCTCACAACCTTTCCCTATCTACATTCAAAGTCAACAAACTGATTCCAGAATATAAACAAACATCAGATAAGCACACACTATGTTACATGATATATCATTGTGCAAGTCGGTCTTCTTGACCCACCACAATCCACACTTAAATCCGCAAGCCAAATATACAAAGTCAATTCCTCCAGGCCTGCAAAAACATAGCCATCTGGGCAATTAAGATATACTCTGGTTTCTTCAAAGCACCTTTCTCGGTTTCTGTCATGGGGCGCAAGGCACCCTTATCTCCTGCCGCAGCGCCGATGCTCGGTCGATGGAGCTCATTGCTCTCTCAGCTGTGCGCTGCTGCTGGTTATCGCCAAACTGACTGCTACAGCCGCGCTTTTCCTTTTATCTTACCCCGCCACCCTGGATCATGAGTTTAGTCCGGCTCCTAATTACTGCCCCATGCAACATGGGAGGCAGCCTCAACAGTTCCGGACCAGGCTCGGTACAGGTACGCATAGCTCAGTCTTCGTCCTTACAACAGCATCACCACCAGCAGTGTCACCGAGCATTTCCACCCAGTCCCATGAAAGTGTTCAGCTCTCCATCACCCAAACCCTATAGAGAAAGAGTAAATACACTACCTGCCCACTGGCCCTGAATAACAGCATTTACAAATTCATGGCTTTTAAAACGCTGCATCTATTGGAGAAAAACAGTGTTAAAAAAGTGATGGTGGTGGCTGTTGTGCAGTACATGGTTCCCATTCACCACTAATTTTTCATGCGGAGCCATCCCTGTCCAGCACACACATTTTGCAGCCAAAATCAGGTGTGCACTGCGCAACGCCATCAGTAGCAAGGTACAGATAACTACCGACACATGGAACAGTAAGCACGGGCAGGGCGTTACTGCGCAGGAGCTGTGGACAGTGATTAAACAAGAGACCGATGAGTGGTTGGGGCTGCTGAACATAAGTCGGCCTGGTGGTGTGTGATAATGTGCGTAATCTGATGGCAGCTCTAGGCCTAGCCTGTTTGATGTAGATCCCTTGCCTGCCACATGTGTTAAATTTAGTGGTGCAAATCTTGATTAAAAATTACCCATATGTTAGAGCTGCTGCAGAAATTGTAGGTCTGTGCAAACTTATGCCGTTTACATCTTGCAGCTGCTCGCCTGTCTGCACTGCAGCGTCACTTCTGCCTTCTTGCTCAGCGCCTCACATGCGACGTATCAACAAAGTGGAAGTCAAGAGTTGAATATGCTGTAGACCTTGCAAGCAGAAGCAAGCAATAATGGAGTTTCAACTGCAGCACGCACAGGTGAGTCGCTCTGCGGAACAACACCACTTCACCATCATGTAGTGAACACAACAGGGTGGCCCTCAAAGTCGCTCACAAGCACCACTGGAGCATGGCATGAAGGATATAGGACACAGACCAAACACCTCCCACAAAGTAACAGCTTGTCTTTGCCTCTGGGCAGCCTGGCACAAAAAAGCCAATACATGCGCTGTGCCTGTGCAATGACCGCAGAGTTGCCCCGATCGTACTCCTCCTGATTACTGGGTTGCCACCCTGCTGGATCCCTGCTGCAAAGACAAACTGCCGTCATTACTTCAAACAATGGAGCGGGATGGCAAAATGTGTGAATACAAGCACACGCTGGTAGAGGCACTACTGACGGCATTCCCACCTGACAGATCAAACACATGGCATATGAAGAGGAAGTGGCCAACGCACCTGGGGAACCACCTTGGAAGGGAGGGTTAGCATGGCTGAAATATGAAAAAAAATTCATCAGCACGCCACAACATCCACCACCAACATCTGATACGGTGTCTGTACAACCAGGTGCCAGCGTTATAACAACATGGTGAAAGCGTACTTGTTCATGTCCACATGTCTGCAGGTACTAAGTGATGGGTCTGCCCATTTAACTTGTTGGTTTCCAAACTGGACACATGGCATAGGCTTGTCCTTTTTTTACTTTTAAGTCCTGGCAAGCCCCATGGCAAG
Organism: Dendrobates tinctorius; assembly: GCF_039654945.1. Classification (NCBI taxonomy): domain Eukaryota; kingdom Metazoa; phylum Chordata; class Amphibia; order Anura; family Dendrobatidae; genus Dendrobates; species Dendrobates tinctorius. The sequence continues at coordinate 13,716,396 of NW_027361794.1, forward strand.
TGTAATGTCGGAACGTGTGTTTATCACAGCGGGGGATGTAATCACACATAGGCGCATCCACCCGTCCAAAGCCAACGTGGGCACTCTCGCATTCACTAAAATAAACAAGGAGTGGAGCACACAGGACTTGTCTGTACCTTTGGTTGACTAGACAAATGTACCATCTGCACCCAGACATTACTCTCTTGCCATTCAATTTATTTTAGGGTCTCACCAAAAATGAAGAGAAAAAAAATCAATAAAAATAACACGCTCTATGTCCGGTCTTTTTGGCTAACGGGTTGGGAGGTTTGCTCGCTGGGACAGACATTTGCCCAACTACTCTTTTTCTCATTTCTATGTTCTGGCCCCAATGTGGGATAGGTTGACATGGCCGCCCCTAATAACATAGCTTCTCACATTAATATACGCTCCATCGAACTTCTATCATGGAATGTGGCTGGCCTCAATTCACCGGTAAAGCGCAGAAAAGTACTAGATCACATTACTCGTCTACGCCCCGATATTGTCTTAACTCTTAAATGAGGCTCCACGGACTTTATTTGCATATTCTTATTTCCCAGGGAGCAATGCACCTAGGATTTCACTGATTGAGCGCCTTTGCCGGCTGTCGCAGTGTTTTCTTTGACTGGTCTCCCTGAGGTCAGTGATTGTTTCGTGATGTTGGTCTACTAAGCAATGCTCCCACCTAGCCAGAATCCTACTCCACTTTGATGAGGGGCAACACCCTGAAACAGCTGTCTGTGGATGGATACCTGGCCTTGGTATTTCCCTGGTCATATCTGTAAACTCGTAAAGAGCTGGATATTGACTTAAAGGGCCACTTAATATGGTGGTAATGGTGGTTTCCGAAAGGAGCCACTCCTTGGCTGGGTCCTTCCCTGGAGGAAGATCTGGCTAGTCCCGTGTTTGAGACTCTTAAATGAGGCTCCATGGACTTTATTTGCATATTCGTATTTCCCATGGAGCAATGCACCTAGGATTTCACTGATTGAGCGCCTTTGCCGACTGCCGCAGTGTTTTCTTTGACTGGTCTCCCTGAGGTCAGTGATTGTTTGGTGATTTTCCAGACTTAGGCATGTCCCGACGGCTTGTTTGCTGCAGGTCGTGCCAAGCAATCCTTTAAGAAATTTCCAGCTTGGCCACAATAGAGACAAAGTCAATGTTCCCGCTGGTGTCTCCTTTCCTTAATCCTAGAGCTGGCAGCAGCAGCACCAACCTCCATAGTTTCCACCTCAGGTGCACAAACTGGGCCAGTTGGACAAAATGGAGTCTCTTTTTGCACCTCACGTCTTTCCCGCATCCTCCAATCCATGCGGATAACCTGAGCATGGCCTCCACCAAACAACCAGGTGGAGCATGTAGAGCCAGAGCATCCATAAGAGACTCCGAAAGACCCCTGAGGAATTGGCATCTGAGAGCTGCATCATTGCAGGACCTCAGAAGATCACTGACAAAACTCAGCACAATAGTCTTCTGCTGTGTGGTTCCCCTGTGTCAGGTTCATGATCCTTGTCTCTGCCAACTTGACCCTGTCAGGTTCATCATAGATCTGTCAAAGGCATCCATTGAAAGATGTTCAGGAGCAAGAGAGGGTAGGGAAAATGCCTTGGTCTGAGGACCCCCCAGCAAGTGACATTATTATTCCCACCCGCTGCGACTCATTCCCTGATGACCGGGGATGCATGGCAAATAATAATTTGCAACTCTCTTTAAAAATTCTGAACTGGTCCTTTTCTCCTGAAAACTTGTCAGGGAGTGCAATAGAAGGTTCAGAGGGGGCTGAATGAGACCTCAGATGGTACAGGAGTCATAACAGTGGTCTAAGGAGAGGGATTCTGAGGGGCAGTAAGAGTACCAGAAATCTGGTCCTGTAACTGAGCATGAGAGGAAGCCAGTTTGTGTTGTTCCATGGCTAAATCTTGGACTAACTGAGTCAAATTTGCCACCTGATCACACAAAGTATGTAACGGATCCATAGATGGGAAACTGAAAAAAATTTAACGATCAATCGTAATTCGACGCTAGTCATAGCAGTAAATATGTACTACTACTTACTGTAAGTAAAGGGAGGTCAAACAATCCAAACTCAAGTCCAGGAAATGGAGCATTACGACAAAGGGAAGTCAGACAAAGTCCAATACACGAGCCGAGGTCAGAAAAGCCAGAGAGACAAAAACGGTAACAGGGAGCAGGCACAAGCAAAGTCAGGTCACAAGCAAAGGGCCAGAGTCCGGGAAGAGAATCAAGTCAAGCAGGATCAGGCACAAATCGGAGAGGAATCAATGTTCCACAGGCAACAGCAAGAGTATGATTGACACTGGGGGGAGGAACTAGCTTGCTTAAGTAGAAGCCTAATTAAGGAAAATGAACACAGGTGACTGCAGCACAGACCCAGCACACAGACTGACAGCCCCAACACAAAGTAACAAAAAGACAAAGTGGAAATCATGACACCTATATTCAAGCGAGAATAGACGCAGAAAACCCTAAAATAATGTATCATGTTATCCAAAAGTCAGAAAACTAGCCACATATTGGCCGTTCCCAGACTCCAAACTATATTACTTCGTAAGTTTATAAGCCACTCCAGTGTCAGAAATAGGTAGTATGTTAAAATAAAGTATATACCGCTCAGGGAACTCAACTTCCATATTCTTACTAAATAATTGCACAGATCTCCCAGACATTATGGTTGCACATATCCCTAGTCTTTACAATGATATTGCACTCATTCCCTGACAGACCGCAGCCATTAGTTAGAAGATGCTAATGATCTTTGGAGCAGGGAAGGTTTCCCTGAGTGGTACATATTGGGCCATCTGAAAACTGAGTTTAGTCTAGGTCAGACATGGGCAAAGTGAGGCCTGAGATAGCTGTGGGGCTGGAAATCAGAGGTCCCCTGGCCACATGATGCCCGCCCTGCCGCTCGCTGTTTCCATGTGCCCACGGCTCTGCGTGGCACTGCTGACTCCTTTGGTGGAGGAGGGGCCTCCGGCCACTTCCTCCATCAATCAACGTATCAAACAGCTGCCGTCATTGCGTCAGCTGTTTACTCCAGAGAGTCTGTGCACTAAAGGCAGGGAGAGAAGCACAACACCAGGGAATGGGACAAGGTGAGTATGTGGTCTTTTTTTCTTATGTGTATTGGCTATTTGGGTGGGCATGGGGGGCTATGGGGTGACAACATGGTGCTGCACATGGGGGAGTGACATGGTGATGCATATGAGGGGGTGACATGGTGCTGCACATGGAGAGTGACAGGGTGCTGACCGTGGAGGGTAACATAGTGCTGCACATGAGGGGGTGACATGGTTCTGCACATGGGGAGGCTACGGGGGGCAACATGCAGTGGAAATGGAGAGGCTGTGTGGGGCTCATGCAGTGTATAGGGAGGCTGTGTGGGGCTCATGCAGTGTATAGGGAGGCTGTGTGGGGCTCATGCCGCATAGGGGGGGCTGTGTGGGGCTCATTCCACATATAAGGGGCTGTTGGGGGGTTCATATGATATACAGAAGGGGCTGTGCTCGGGTTCAAACAATATATAGGGGGATGTCAGCATACTTAATTCTGCTCAATATACAATTCTGATACAATTAATATTAATAAATTTATCAATAATATAATTATAAAATATCGATATTAATATTGAGAATTAATTTTGGCCTATTGATTCGGCCATCCACAACAGTCACGGTCTTTCATGTGGCCCCTCGGGAAAATGAATTGCCCACCCCTGGTTTAGAACAATTTGCCTGCACTACTAGTTGACTGCTGTTACAATTCCAAACTATGGCAGTCCTTATAGGAGAAAAAACACAATTATACTGTATTTTCTCATACTTTCTATTCCTGACTGACCGCCACTTGAGTGGATTATAAACTTACGAAGTATATAGTATGAAGTCTGGGATCTGCCTATAGATGGCTAGTTTTCTGACTGTTTCGGATAACATGATACTTGATTTTAGTTTTTTTTTTTGTCTAGTCTCACTTGAAAAGAGGTCAATATTAAATAAAGTCTCCTGATGAGTTGCCTTTGGTGACGATGATGAAACCTGTAGACATGGAGAGCGAGTGTGTATTCGTCACCTCACCGTATATACTGAAACGTGGGGCATGTTTTTTCTATTAGCTACCTTCTGACTAACCTTCAGGGGGTGTATTATGGGTATAGTTTTACATTTGGAATTAATAAACTTTAGTTTTATCCTTTTGCCAGCAAACATGAGAAATGACAAGAGACAACCCCTTTAAGAAGATCCAATTTTGGTTAAAACAATTCCAACATAAAAAGGGATTCTCCCCTATGTGACATCTCTGATGTTTATTAACAGTTGATTTCCAAGTAAAATATTTCCCACATTAAGAAAAAGAAAAAGGTTTCGCTCCTGTGTGACTAGTCTGATGTCTAACAAGAACCGATTTCCGGTTAAAACATTTCCTACATTCTGAACATGAAAAAGGTTTCGCTCCTGTGTGAATACTCTGATGTCTAACAAGCTCTGATTTCTGCTTAAAACATTTCCCACATTCTGAACATGAAAAAGGCTTTTCCCCTGTGTGAATTCTCTGATGTCTAACAAGAAACTCTTTCCGGCTAAAACATTTCCTACATTCTGAGCATGAAAAAGGTTTCGCTCCTGTGTGAATTCTCTGGTGACTAACAAGCTGTGATATCTGTTTAAAACATTTCCCACATTCTGAACATGAAAAAGGCTTCTCTCCTGTGTGAATTCTCTGGTGGGTAACAAGCTGTGATTTCCATGTAAAATATTTCCCACATTCTGAACAGGAAAAATGCTTCTCTCCTGTGTGAATTCTCTGGTGGGTAACAAGCTGTGATTTCCATGTAAAATATTTCCCACATTCTGAACAGGAAAAAGGCTTCTCCCCTGTGTGAGTACTCTGGTGACTAACAAGCTGTGATTTCTGTTTAAAACATTTCCCACATTCTGAACATGAAAAAGGCTTCTCCCCTGTGTGAATTCTCTGGTGGGTAACAAGCTGTGATTTCCATGTAAAATATTTCCCACATTCTGAACATGAAAATGACTTCTTTGCTTTAGGAAAAGTTTGTTTTTTAATGCCTCTTTTGCGAGTTTGATTTTCCTTAGTAGTTGGTAATGAATCAGAAGATGGGACCTGCTTCATAGGATCAGATGACAGATCTTTGCTGTGAATGGATGATGGTATATCCAGAGTAACAGCAATCACTTCAGTTGAATCTTGTAGGATCTCAAGATTATAAGATTTAAAAATGGAAGATGTCAGCTGTGCCTCTGATTTCCTGGTACAGTCATCTGCTAAGATAAAAAAGAATTATATTTTAATAAAATATCCTTGAGTTTTATATTTTTGAACATTTCTACTTAAACTGTCCATAAAAATGGCAAGCTATGTAAAAACTTTGTTTACCAAGACAATGACAGTTCACAGTCTAATAGAAAACCTTGTTGGATGAACCAGTAGAGCGTGGTGTTCAACTGTTTGTTCATTCTGCCTCACAAATATTGAATAAAAAGAAACTATTTCTCATCTCACAAAAAACAAGTTCCCACTCAGGTCCATCATCTGTCAATGGAAAAATAGAGGTTCTCACACTATTAGTAGCTCAAAGGCTGTTAAAAAGAACCAAAGTTTTCATAAACCAATCCAGCAAAAAACACTCACAACATTTAGGATCCCTGTATTTAGCAATATTATAGTGAGAAGAATCCACTTAATTTATGGTGTGTGTCTCCTGGAGCACAATCTGGGCACTATGTGATGGGTAATAAAATGTCAAATGTGTAATTTTCACTCTCCAACATCCACTGCGTGTTAATTTCCAGAAAGTGGTTGTGGAGTCAAAATATTCACTTCTCCTATAGATTATAACCTTCAGTGAATTAATTTATAAAATGTAATCACTTTATGGGGATTTCGACTGTGCTGGTTTTCTGTCATTTAGTTATATTAGGGCTTCTGCATCTGGTGTGTCCACTCCCATCTGGGATCTGTTCCTGCTGTCCAGCTGGAGTAATCTGCTCCCTACTTCAGCCAATTGGAAAGTACCACACCCTACTAAAGCTCAAAGAATATTGCCGGAATCTGCCAGATACATCTATACGTAAGAGATGCTACTGGACAGGTGCCTCCGGTGACATTTTGCTGGATGTATTTTTTTTTTTAAGCCTCACAATAGACAATATTATAGGCATTAACAATAATATCAACACTATTATATGTATTTAGAAGAATCTATGACTATGACTTATCTGCATTTAGTGGTTACTACTCACCTGGGTAGTCATATGTCGGAATCTCCTCTTTACGCCACTCATCACCCCTCACATATGTCTCTGTAGTATTAATATGGGTCAGATATTCACCCTGAAACAAATATTGTAAAAGTCACAGACAGAGGGAGCAGTCACATCTATGATCAGCTCTAATCCTGCCATCTCCACCGTTCTCATTACACAAGTATAAAACATATAATACTGGTGGATAAAACAAGACTGAGCACAAGACCTTCACAGCCATCTACACATCATAGGGGAGATCTCATGACACCTTCTCTCCATCTACCTGATGATCCTGAGGAACACTGGGATCTTCTTGTTTACAGTCCTGTGGAAGAAGAGGACGGGGACATCTCTCTGGTGTTGTCCTCTTACTGGATAGATCTGGAGGAAACACATACAGGGACTGAATTCATTCTTTACATACAAATAATTCTAGGCCGTGTGTATTTAGTCCTGTCTATTACCTGGTGACGTGAGGCGCTGTGGAACCTCCATCATGACGTCCTTGTACAGATCTTTGTTTCCTTCCAAATACTCCCACTCCTCCACGGAGAAATAGACAGCGACATCCTGACACCTTATAGGAACCTGACACATACAATACCGTCATCCCCCCGATCCCTTCATAGTGTTACTGTATAATGTCCCAGCATTCCCAGCAGTGTCACCTCTCCAGTCAGCAGCTCAATTATCTTGTAGGTGAGTTCTAGGATCTTCTGGTCATTGATGTCCTCATGTATCAGGGGGTGAGGTGGAGGCCCCGTGATTGGGTTCAGGGGTCTTCCCTCAGACACAGGGTCCTGACAGCGCTCACTAGAGGTCTTCTTCACTACTGTGTAATCCTGGTTATGGAGAGACATTAATAAATCTCACTACAGACATTTCCAGAGTCCTCACCTCTCCAGTTCTGTCCATCTGTTATTCCCATAGATAAGAATGATGTAATGTGACGTCATCAGAATCTCTCACCTCTCCAGTAAGCCGGAAGAGGATCTCTAGGGTGAGGTGTAATATCCTCTCCGCCATCTTGTCTCTGTCCATATCCATCCTTGATGGGTAAATCAGGAAAATTCTCTTATACAGAAGATCTTCACTGAGAGGATCCGATATTGTAGAGACCTGAATGAGAAGATAAGCCGATGTAACATCATAAAAATCCTGTGTAATAATACAATTACTGGAGATAATAAGGGAAACATATGAGGAGATTTATTATTTTACAGTATTTAGTTTCCTTCTTTATATCTACTAATAAAACCTATATATTTAGGCCACAGACAACAAGCAGTTTCTCCCTCGGAGTCGGCAGCTGAATACGTTTCTCATAGACTCATCTTCCATAACGCTAATTCTCGTCTCATTTCCCGACACTGGAATCGGCATTAGCAATACTGCAGGAGATATTCATTACACGTGACAGGAGAAATAACTACTTCATGATGAGGACGACATCTTCATCTTCTACTACGGCTCTAGGAACATATTTGTCCAGAGTCCGTCACTGACTCCATCCCCACCGGCCGTCTATATGAAGGTTTCCCGTCTTCCCCGCACTATAATCTTCTATCACGTTAGATCTCAGCTCTGAGTCACACACAGAAGTTTGAGGCTTTTTTAAAAGCTTTTTTGTTTCCACAAACATCACGGACAGAAATGATCTGATCCCAAAGTCTCCATGTACAGTGTTTTAAGGGGTTTATTTCTGGCCTTAGGCTTTCCTAGATTATAAGAAAAATACCAGAAAAAAAAACTGATTTTAAAATGTTTCTAAATAAAATTGGCTCCAAAATTGCCTCAGGCGTTTTTAATTGCAGCAGGATCCTACACCTCCATAGAGATTTAGACGTCAAGCTGAGAGAGGATTGGCATTAGGTCCTGGCAGCGAGAATCGCCTTATTGTGGCTGCCAGGTACACACGAATTGGCAATTTATGTGCTAAGCATTATTTTAGCCTTACAGAGTGCTGCATTTTGTTTAAATGTATATATGAGTTGGTGACTTTAGGAAAGCACCAGTTCAGACATAAATTATGTTTGGATGTGACGGTCAATCTTGTGTTATTTATTACTAATATATGGGGGCAGATAGGCGACATCACTAATATATGGAGGCACATAGGTGGCATTACTAATATATGGGGGCAGATAGGTGACATTACTAATATATGGGGGCACATAGGTGGCATTACTAATATATGGGGGCACATAGGTGGCATTACTACTATACGGGGGCACATAGGTGTATGCATGAATGTTGTATATATGTAGTATGTATGTATGTAGTATGTATGGTTTTTTTTAATTTTTTTTTTACATTCAACACATTAGCCGGATGATGGGACTACTACTGTACCATCATTGGCTAATGTGTCAATCACTGTCATTGTAGCAGGCATCGCCCGATGCCTGCACACACACAAGACCCCCATCAGGCCCGCACAGACCCCCGGCAGCCGGCACAAGCCCCCGGCAGGCCCGTACAGACCCCCGGCAGCCGGCACAAGCCCCCGGCAGGCCCGCACAGACCCCCGGCAGCCGGCACAAGCCTCCGGCAGGCCCGTACAGACCCCCAGCAGCCAGCATAAGCCCCCGACAGGCCCGTACAGACCCCCAGCAGCCGGCACAAGCCCCCGGCAGGCCCGTACAGACTCCCGGCAGGCCCGCACAGACTCCGGGCAGGCCCGCACAGACACGCACAGTGTCCGCCCATGCACCGCCCACACTCTTCCCCCCTCCCGGACAGGATGTGCAAGTATAGAAAGGGTTTTTTTTAAATCCGATATTTCTGTCCCATTGACTTGAATGGGACTTCCGGTATCGGAATCGGCGATACCGATACTTTTTTGGGTATCGGGCCGATCAAATATTTCTCAATATCGGATGGTATCGTTCAACACTAGGTGCCAATAATTGTCTGCTGCATATAAAATGCTAGCCACCCTATTGAAAAAAGCACAGCCTTTTATTAAATGCACAAAAATCCACTGTTGAGAAAATGGTGTATAGCGCCACTCAGAATGAGCATTCACTTATTTCATATCAATTCCAGTCACCTATACCTCAGAAAAATAAAGTGCTTAATGCAATAAAATTGATTGTGTGCAAAAGATGCAGGAAAAGTGCATAAAAAAGTGCCAATAGTTGCCTGCTGCAAATAAATGCTAGCCACCGTATTGAAAAAGCACCGTCCTATATTCAGTGCACCTACCAAGTTACAACTGAGGGGAAAAAAAAGTGATTCAGTTTCATTAGGAATGTTCATTCACTTGCTGCATGAAAAGCTGCTAGCCACTTAGATCCCATTATGTTGCTGCATATAAAGCGCTAGTCATCTATGGGCATAATGATCTCCTGAACTTACATATGTTACAGGTACTGGTCTGGTCTATCACAGCCACGCCGACAGCGCCGTTTCGCCTCACAGGCTTCTTCAATCAGGGGCATGTGTGTTCTATGGAATGCACGGTTTTAAATACCCCTCTACACAGCTGACCGCAATGTCGGCGTCATAGGCTACCTACTGCGCATGTGCCGGTTCCTCCATGTGAAGTGACTTCCTGCTCATCGCGCTTGGAACGCGAGTGTAAACACTACATGTTACTATGGAGAGCAAGGCAGGAAATCACGAGGTTGTCATGACCAGCGCATGCGCTACAGCCCAGCGTCAAGATCGCTATAGCAGCCACTATATATAAGCGGAAAAACCTATACATACATATTGGCCTATGAAAAATTACAATAATACAAAAACAACATATCCACATATAATGTTAACCCCTTAATATCCAATGACGGACATAGTCCGTCATCAGACATCTCCCCTGCTTTGATGAGGGCTCCGGCGCTGAGCCCGCATCAAAGCCGGGACATGTCAGCTGTTATGAACAGCTGACGTGTGCCCGCAATAGGCGCGAGCGGAATCGCCGTCCGCCTGCGCCTATTAACTAGTTAAATCCCGCTGTCAAAGCTGACAGCGGGCATTTAAATAGCATTTCCGTCCGCCGGTGGTCAGCGCTGAGAGCACAGCAGTAAATCTGCTAGATGTGGGCGATCTGCTCATCACCCATATGTAGCAGAGCCGATCGGGTTGCGCATGCTTCTAGCCTCCTATGGAGGCTATCGAAGCATGCCAAAAGTAAAAAAAAAAATTAAAAATAAAAAAAATTAAAAAACCCTAAAAGTTCAAATCACCCCCCTTTCACCCCAATCAAAATAAAATAGTAAAAAAAAATCCCACACACACATATTAGGTATCGCTGTGTTCAGAATCGCCCGATCTATCATTAAAAAAAAGCATTAACCTGATCGCTAAACGGCGTAGCGAGAAAAAAATTCAAAACGCCAGAATTACGTCTTTTTTGTTGCCACGACATTGCATTAAAATGCAATAACGGGTGATCAAAAGAACTTAGCTGCACAAAAGTGGTATCATTAAAAACGTCTGTCCGGCACGGAAAATATAAGCCCTCACCCGACCCTAGATCATGAAAAATGGAGATTTGCGCAATTTTTTTTTTAATTTTTTTAGCAAACTTTGGAATTTTTTTTCACCACTTAGATAAAAGAGGACATAGACATGTTTGGTGTCTATGAACTCATAATGACCTAGAGAATCATAATGACAGGTCAGATTTAGCATCTAGTGAACCTAGCAAAAAGATGGATTTTTGGTTCTTACCGTAAAATCTCTTTCTTGGAGCCTTCATTGGGGGACACAGAATACCATGGGTGTATGCTGCTGCTGCTAGGAGGCTGACACTATGCAAAACAAGAAAATTAGCTCCTCCCCGGCAGTATACACCCACCGACAGGCACCGAGCACCTCAGTTGGTGAAAAAGCAGTAGGAGAAGCAACGAGAAAACTCTAACATATGTACCAACCCAACAAGGGACTCTAAGACCCAACACGGTACAACTTAAACAGGGAGGGTGCTGTGTCCCCCAATGAAGGTTCCAAGAAAGAGATTTTACGGTAAGAACCAAAAATCCATCTTTCTTTATCGCCTTATTGGAGGACACAGAATACCATGGGACGTTCCAAAGCAGTTCCAAGGGTGGGAACAGCAAAAAAGGAACAAAAGAATCGGAAAAAGGCTTAGGTCGGCCGGTGAGCCACCGCCGCCTGCAGAACCTTCCTACCAACAAGTGCATCAGACGAGGCCTGGGTATGAACCCTGTAGAACCTCGCAAAGGTGTGCAAGGATGACCAGGTTGCAGCCTTGCAAATTTGTATGGCCGAAGCCTGGTGACGAACAGCCCACGAAGCCGCCACAGCTCGGGTGGAGTGAGCTCTTACCCCCGGAGGGGGCCGTTTTTCCTGAAGTCGGTACGCTTCCAGAATGGTAGAACGAATCCAACGAGCGATCGTGGATTTGGATGCCGGAAGTCCTTTCTGGCGACCTTAAGAGATGACCAGCAAGGAATCAGACTGACGAAAGGAAGAGGTCCTGGCGAGATAGACACGCAGGGCTCTAACTACGTCCAGTTTGTGGAGAGACTTCTCAAGCGGATGAGAGGGAGCCAGACAAAAAGATGGGAGAATGATATCCTCATTGATATGGAAAGAGGAAACCACCTTTGGAAGAAAAGAAGGAACGGGCCTGAGGATGACCTTATCCTGATGGAGAATCAGGTAAGGGGAATGACATGACAAGGCCGCCAATTCAGAAACTCTTCTGATGGATGTAATGGCAATCAAAAAGGTGACCTTCCACGAGAGAAGGGACAACAGAATGTCCTGGATAGGCTCGAACGGCGCCTTCTGGAGAGCGCTAAGAACGAGATTGAGATCCCACGGGTCTATCGGCGAATGATGAGGAGGAGCCACATGGGAGACCCCTTGGAGAAAGGTCTTGACCTGTGGTAGAGAAGCTATCTCTCTTTGGAAGAGGATAGAGAGAGCGGAAACCTGGCCCTTGAGCGTACTGAGGGACAGACCCGCATCTAAACCAGACTGAAGAAACCCAAGGATAGATGGGATAGAAAAGGACATTGGGAAGACTTTTTTATCATCGCACCAACGGAAAAAAGCCTTCCAGTACCTATGGTAAATGCGGGAAGAGGCTGGTTTCCTGGCTCTGATCATAGTTTGAATAACCTGACTGGACAGGCCTGATAACTTCAGGATTGCGGTCTCAACGGCCATGCCATCAAACTCAGAGACTGAGAATTCTCGTGGTAAAGGGGGCCTTGCGAGAGAAGGTCTGGACAGTCTGGAAGCCTCCAGGGGACATCCGCGAGCATGTTGACCAGTTCCGCGTACCAAGGCCGTCTTGGCCAATCTGGAGCGACAAGAATCACTGGTACGCCTTCCGATTTTATCTTTTTGACCACTTGTGGGATCAAGGCCAGAGGCGGGAACAGATAAGGAAGTTGAAACTGGGACCACGGAATCACCAGAGCGTCGCACGCGATGGCTAGAGGGTCCCTGGACCTGGCTACGAACTGCGGCACTTTGTGGTTCATCCGAGATGCCATGAGATCGACATCCGGGGTGCCCCAACGGTGGCATATCTGATCGAAGACAGTGGGGTGCAGGGACCATTCGCCGGACGCTAGGCCCTGACGACTCAGAAAGTCGGCCGCCCAATTTTCCACCCCTGGAATATGAATGGCGGAGATTGCCGGAACGTAACGTTCTGCCCAGCGGAATATCTTGGCCACTTCTGACATTACTTGCTTGCTGCGCGTGCCCCCCTGATGGTTTATGTACGCCACGGCCGTGGCGTTGTCCGACTGAATACGGACCGGCTTGCCGGAGAGGAGAGGCTGCCAGTGAAGAAGGGCCAGGAAGATTGCTCTGATCTCCAGAAGATTGATTGAGAGGAGAGTCTCCTGTGGGTTCCAGCGTCCTTGGGCCGCTTTCTGATGGAACACGGCTCCCCATCCCAGAAGACTGGCATCGGTGGTGATTACTTGCCACCGAGTCGGAAGGAAGGACCTCCCTTGGAGAACTGACGCCGGCAGTAACCACCAAGTGAGAGATTGCCTCACTCTGAGAGGGAGCTGAATAGGACGGTCCAAGGACATCGTGGTCTTGTCCCAGGCTGAAAGCAGAGACATCTGGAGGGGGCGAAGATGAAACTCCGCAAAGGGCACTGCTTCTATGGAAGCCACCATTTTGCCCAGAACCTTCATACAGGTACGAATGGAAATGGGAGTTGGCCTCTTGAGAATTCTGATGCCCTTGGAAAGAGCCGCAATCTTTTCCCTCGGAAGAAACACTCAGGCTAGCTCCGTGTCGAATTCCATGCCCAGAAAGGTCAGACGCTGAGTGGGGATCAGAATGGACTTCTCCCTGTTGACTAGCCAACCGAGGCGGCCGAGTGTCCAGAGTGATCTGAAGACTCCGGAGGCAGTCCTGACGAGACGAGCCCTTGATCAAAAGATCGTCCAGATAAGGAATGATCAGAATCCCTCTGGAGCGAAGGATGGCCATGACGGTCGCCATCACCTTCGTGAAAACGCGGGGCGCTGAAGCTAGGCCGAAAGGCAGAGCCGTGAACTGATATTGGTCTCCCTGAACCGCAAAACGAAGATACTTCTGATGTTGCACACAAACCGGAATGTGCAGATAGGCGTCCGGAATGTGCAGATAGGCGTCCCGAATGTCCACAGAGCAGAGGAATTCCCCGGGCTCCATGGAGGCAATCACCGACCGAAGAGACTCCATTTTGAAATGAAGAATCTTCACGTGGCGATTGAGCAACTTGAGGTCCAGAATTGGACGAAGGGAGCCGTCTTTCTTCGGGACTATGAAGAGATTCGAGTAAAACCCGGAAAATCGTTCGTTTGAGGGAACGGGAACAATCACTCCGGCGGAAAGAAGGGAGGCAATGGCCTGGAGAAACCCCGGAGTCTGGGACCGCTGTCGCGGAGGCCGAGACCGGAAAAAACGTCTGTTCAGGGAGAAGCAAATTCGATCTTGTAGCCGGATGCGACGATTTCTCTGACCCAAGCGTCGTCGACAACAGACAGCCAAGCATCCATGAAAAAGGAAAGTCTGCCTCCCACCCTGGAAGAACTTCCAGGTGGGGGTGACCCGTCACTTGGAAGAGAACCTGCCGGAACTGGTGCCTGAAGCCCTGGAATATTGTCCTCTAGATCTCCAGCGGGGAGCTGGTTTGTAGGATGGCTTTTTCTGATCTTGCTCTCTAGTGGCCGATGATCGATCCTGCTGGCCAGATCTGTCCGTGGACGAGAAGGGACGAAAGGGCCTAAACGGGTGAAAACCCCTTCTATTAAGCAAACGTCGTGGGCGAGACTGGGGAAGAGAGGTGCTTTTACCACCAGTGGCATCGGAGATTAGCTGGTCGAGCTTGGCTCCAAAGAGTCTAGAACCGTGGAATGGCAGATTAGTAAGGGACTTTTTTGAAGTGAATCATAGAATCGTAGAGTTGGAAGGGACCTCCTGGGCCATCTGGTCCAACCCCCTGCTCAAAGCAGGATTTGCTAAATCATCCCAGTTAGATGTCTGTCCAGCCTCTGTTTGAAGACTTCCATTGAAGGAGAACTCACCACTTCTCGTGGCAGCCTGTTCCACTCATTGATCACTCTAACTGTCAAAAAGTTTTTTCTAATATCTAATCTGTGTCTCCTCCCATTCAGCTTCATCCCATTGCTTCTAGTCTTTCCTTGTGCAAATGAGAATAAAGTTGATCCTTCTACAATGTGACAGCCCTTTAGATATTTGTAGACAGCTATTAAGTCTCCTCTCAGTCTTCTCTTTTGCAAACTAAACATTCCCAAATCCTGCAACCTTTCCTCATAAGACAGGGTTTGCAGACCGGTCACCATTCTGGTCGCTCTTTTCTGAACTTGCTCCAGTTTGTTGATGTCTTTTTTAAAATGTGGTGCCCAAAATTGGACACAATATTCCAGATGAGGTCTGACCAAAGAGGAGTAGAGGGAAATAATTACTTCACGTGATCTAGACTGTATGCTTCTGTTAATACATCCTAGAATTGCATTTGCCTTTTTTGCTGCTGCATCACACTGTTGACTCATATTCAGTCTGTGATCTATTAGTATACCCAAGTCTTTTTCACATGTGCTGTCACTTAGCCCTATTCCTCCCATTCTATATATGCTTTTTTCATTTTTATTGCCCAGATGTAGTACTTTGCATTTCTCCCTGTTAAAAACCATTCTGTTAGTTGCTGCCCACTTCTCCAGTTTATTTAAATCTTTTTGAATCCTCTCTCTCTCTTCTCTAGTATTAGCTATCCCTCCTAGCTTTGTGTCATCAGCAAATTTAATCAGTTTACCCTCAATTCCTTCATCTAAATCGTTGATAAAGATGTTGAACAATACAGGGCCCAGGACAGAGCCCTGTGGTACCCCACTTGAGACATTCTTCCAACTGGATGTGCAGCCATTTACGACCACTCTTTGGGTCCGATCACTAAGCCAGTTATGAATCCACCTAACAGTTGCCTTGTCCATTCCATACTTAGTCATTTTTTCAATAAGGATTGTATGAGAGACTTTGTCAAATGCTTTGCTGAAGTCAAGATATACTATATCTACAGCATTTCCTTGATCCACCCAATCAGTAATACCATCATAGAAGGAAATTAAATTAGTCTGACATGACTTATTAGTTACAAACCCATGCTGACTCTGTTTAATCACTTCATTCTTATCCAGGTATTGACATACATGTTGTTTAATAATTTGTTCAAAGATCTTTCCTGGTATAGAAGTCAGACTCACCGGCCTATAGTTGCCTGGGTCCACCTTCTTCCCCTTTTTGAAGATAGGAACAACATTTGCTCTTCTCCAGTCTTCTGGCACTTCTCCTGTTCTCCAAGAATTTTCAAAGATTATGGAGAGGGGTTCAAAAATTTCTTCTGCTATCTCCTTCAGTACTCTGGGGTGTAATTCATCTGGACCTGGAGACTTGAATACATTTAGGTTAGCTAAGTGTTTCCTCACTATCTTTCTGTTTATAGATATCCTGGATTCTTCTATTCCCTTAATAGGACAGTGAATAACAGTTGATGTTACATTTCCTTTCTGAGAGAAAACAGATGCAAAATAGGAATTTAAAAGTTCAGCCTTCTCAACATCCTGTCTTACCATTTCATCATTTTCATCCTGTAAAAATCCTATAGCATCTTTGACTTTTCTTTTACTTTTGACATATCCCCAAAATCCTTTATTATTGCTTTTGACATCTCTTGCAAGCCTCAATTCATTTTCAGCTTTAGCTAATCTGATTTGTGCCTTGCAGGTTCTGCAGACAGCATTATATTCTTCTTTAGATATGCCTCCTTCTTTCCATTTTATAAACATTTTTTGCTTCCTTTTTAGCATGTGCTTAAGTTCTGTGTTCATCCATCCTGGTTTCCTTAAATGCTTCCTATTCTTCCCTCTTTTCGGAATTGTTAACAACTGTGCTTTGAGAATTTCATTTTTCAAGATTTCCCATCCTTCCTGGACATTTTTGTCTTTAAGGATATCCAGCCATTGGATGCCTCCAATTCTCTTTCTGAATCCCTTAAAATCTGCCTTTCTGAAATCTAACCTTGACGTCTGAGTCTTCACAGGTCTTCCGCCTCTAGTTATCCAAAATTCTAAAATAGCATGGTCGCTACCTCCTAGGGTCCCAGCCACTTTTACCTCCTCAACCATTTCCTCCCTGTTTATAAGGATTAGATCCAAGGTAGCAGTTCCTCTTGTTTTCTCCTTTACCTTTTGGAAGATAAAGTTGTCAGCAAGAGAGGATAAGAATTTCCTTGACCTGTTAGTTTTGCCTGAGAGAGATTCCCAACAAATGTCTGGATAGTTGAAATCTCCCATGACAACTATGTCATATTTTTTGGAGAACTTGGCCATTTGATGCATAAAGAGTTCATCCATATCTTCAGCTTGCACAGGCGGCCTGTAGTAAATGCCTACAATGGTGTCCTTTCCATTGTTCTGTCCTTGTATTCTTACCCAAAGTTTCCACAGAACTCCCAGAAGTGGTATCCGCATTCCATGACTTTAGCCAAAGAACTCGGTGTATAGCTACTATGTTGCTATTTGCCCTGGCCACGCACCCGGCTGCATCCAAGGAGGCGGCCAAAAGGTATTTACCCGCATGGTTAATCTGATCTGCAAGATCTACCAACTCGTCCTGAGGAGCTGTTGCCAATATGCCCCTGCGAAGGATTTTTGCCCAAGCGGATATGACTTTCGCTACCCAGGCTGATGCGAAAATAGGACAGAGAGAGGCGCCGGATGCCTCAAAAATTGACTTAGCCAGAGATTCGATCTGCCTGTCCGTAGGATCTTTAAGCGA
Source organism: Dendrobates tinctorius (assembly GCF_039654945.1). Taxonomy (NCBI): domain Eukaryota; kingdom Metazoa; phylum Chordata; class Amphibia; order Anura; family Dendrobatidae; genus Dendrobates; species Dendrobates tinctorius. The sequence goes on from NW_027361794.1 coordinate 13,733,972, forward strand.
TGCCCCATCTGGTAGGGTTAGCACCGTTTTGGAGGCTATCCGGGAAACCGGGGGATCCACCTCAGGAGCCTTGGCCCATTTTGTGAGCAGGTCTGCCTCAAAAGGGTACAGCACGTCTAAGTACTTGCGGCCTGAGAAACGTTGCTCAGGGCGCTCCCAGTGTTTGGCCAAGGTAGTATCGAAATCTTTGTGATTGGGAAAGGTCCGAGATGGAGGTCTTGCTCGTTTAAGGAGTACAGAGCATTCCTGAGGGGGAGCCTTGTCCTGCTTAATTTTAAGGGTTTGAAAAATAGCCGAAATGAGACTATCGACCATGTCCCGCGTTTTAGAAACATTGTCTGCCTCTGAACTCGATTCCGATTGAGAGTCATCGCCAGACCTGGAGTCGCCATCGGAGGAAGGAGAATGCAATCTGACAGGCTCAGAGGGACCCTGCGAGCTAGAGGACGAGGTAGACAGAGCCCGCTTCCCAGAGCTCCTGCTTTGTCTGTCTCTCGGAAGGTCGCGGTCAGGAGCGGACGACTCACCCTGAGAGGCGGTCGGCGCGCAGGTGGCAGTAGACAACTGTGGAAGTCGTTCCAAGACCTGGACCAGCGACTGGGAAACCTTAGTCAAGTCAGAGACCGACTGAGACATTACAATGGCCCACTCCGGGGGAGGTTGAGCGTCCTCGGCCCGGGACTCTGCGTGCTCCTGGGATGCAGACATAGCGGAAGGACTGCAGGACGGGCAAAAGGGGGACGGGCGACCCGAAGCCCACTTCTTTTTACAGCGCGCACAGGCGTAATGAGTAGCGGTGGGCCTGAAGCAGAGATCCCTTGAAGGATTGGGCATAAGTAAAAATGCGTTGAGAGACCGCAATAGGTCGTGAGAAAAACTGCAGAGGGGGAGCTAATTAGCGCCACAGTGTAGAGCCTACCCAGATTCAGATGAGCAGCCGAATGCTGAAGTGTCCCCCAACAGCGCAGGAAGAGAGATGAGGAACCAGGAAACACCCGATAATGGAGGAGGGGCGGAGCTTTGCAGCCGTGCCGCGATTGGAGAAAGGCGGCGGAGGCTGGAGTAACAAAGTGAAAGGAGCCCTGTGATGGGGTAGAAAAGGGCGTGCAGGAAAGCGCGCTCAGAACAGAGGAGGGGCGCGCTGAGGCGCCCGAACGAAAGTGAAACTGACCCGGACTCCGGACGCCGCAGCCCCGCACTGCCCGACCCGATGAAGTCACTCCGGGGGGGGGGGGGTTGGGGGCGATATAAGCGCCGGTAGATACTGCGCCGAGGGCGACGACTCCCCCTATGCTCACTGACCTGTCCGCTCTCACCGGAAGGGAGACGCGCGGCTGAGAGGTCGGCGCGCGGCATGCAGAGGAGAAGGGGAGGGAGATTCAAATCTGGGAATCTAGTTTGCAGAGGTACGCTGGCTGGCAGGCAGCTGGGTATGATGTGGGGCCTGGAGGGATCGTACAGGCACTTACCTGACGTCCCTGAAGAGACTGTCACAGGGCCCTGCCCACATCTTGCAGAAGACGGCGTAGACCTCCTGCGACCGCCGTCTTCCTCTCAGCCCTGTCCAGAGAGAGGGGTGAGGAGAGTAATTGGCAAGGACTAGCCACCGGTCCACATCCCCTAGCACCGGAAGGTGATAGGGCCAAGGTCCTGCCTGCGGAACTGAGAGGTGCGATGTGGATGACACCACACTGCTCGCTCAGCCGCCTGATATGGGAAATCAGGGTGAAGCTACACCCTGTTTCCTAACGGAGAATCTGAAAAATAAAGCAAAAAGATTAAAAGGTTCGACTGGAAACCTAAAAGAAAAAAGGGGAAATTAATAAGAGCGGATCTGGGGAGATCCCGGTCCGCCACCTACAGACACTAAGCACAAACTGAGGTGCTCGGTGCCTGTCGGTGGGTGTATACTGCCGGGGAGGAGCTAATTTTCTTGTTTTGCATAGTGTCAGCCTCCTAGCAGCAGCAGCATACACCCATGGTATTCTGTGTCCGCCAATAAGGCGATAAAGAAAAGCCAAGCAAAAAACAAGTGGGGAATTGCACTTTTTTGGGAATTTCAGCGCGCTTGGAATATTTTTCCCGTTTTCCAGTACACAAAATGGTAAAACCAATGGTGTTAATTAAAAGTACAACTCGTCCCGAAAAAAGGAAGCCCTCACATGGCCATATAGACGGAAAAATAAAAAGTTATGGCTCTGGAAAGAAGGGGAGGGAAAAATGAAAATGGAAAACCAAAAATACCCCTGGTCGTTAAGGGGTTAAATATATGAATAATTACAATAACAAAAAGGTAAAGTGATTTACGTGCACCATAAAGACTATATACACTGTGTTCCAAATTATTATGCAAAAAGAGTTTAGGAGTGATAAGGTTAGAATTTTTTTGTTTGTCATTTAAACTCATTGATGGTGATGTGTGTCAGGGCTCTTTATATCACTGAAAGCAATTGCAGATACCTGTGCAAATTAGTTTGGCAGGTGTGTCCAAATAAAGGCAAGACTACTTAAGAAGGCTGTTCCACATTATTAAGCCGCCTACATTTTTTGCCAAAATGGGAAAGAAAAAGGATGTGTCGGCTGCTGAGAAGCAACAAATTGTGGAGTATTTAGGTCAAGGCATGACTACAATCAACATTGCCAAGACACTTCATCGTGATCATCGCACAATCAAGAAGTATGTAGCTGATTCCCAGCACACATGTGTGCGTGCTGATAAGGAAAAATTGAGGACTCTTCCCAACAGGCAATTGCGTCAGGTTAAAAGAGCAGCTGCAAAAATGCCTTGTCATAGCAGCAGACAAGTTTTTGAAGCTGCTGGTGCCTCCAACGTCCCCCAAACAACAAGATGCAGGGTCCTTCAGAGGTTTGCAGCTGTGCGTAAGCCATCCTGTCGACCACCTCTGTCCACTGCACACAAGCAGAAACGGCTCCAGTGGGCCAAACGGTACATGAAGACTGACTTCCAAACTGTTCTGTTCACCGATGAGTGCCGTGCAATGCTCGATGGTCCAGATGGATGGAGTGGAGGATGGCTGGTTGATGGACACCCCATGAAAACACGGCTAAGGCGCCAACAAGGAGGAGGTGGAGTAATGTTTTGGGCTGGAATCATGGGGAGAGAGATTGTCGGCCCCTTTAGGATCCCTGAAGGGGTAAAGATGAACTCCATAATCTATGTGGAGTTTCTAAAACAGCACTTCCTGCCATGGTTCAAGAGGAAGAACCGTGTTTTCCGCAGCAAGATCATTTTCATGCATGATAATGCGCCGTCTCATGCTGCAAATAACACATCTGCATCTCTGGCTGCTATGGGAGGACAAACTTATGGGTGGCCACCATCTTCCCCTGACCTCAACCCCATTGAGAACCTCTGGAGCATCATCTATGATGGCGGGAGGCTGTTCACATCTAAGCAACAGCTCTGGGAGGGTATTATGTCCACGTGCAAAACAATGGAAGCACAAACCATCCAAAAACTGACAAATTCAATGGACGAGAGAGTTCAGAAGCTCCTTTCCAACAAGGGGTCCTATGTGCAAATGTAACATCACCGAGAATAAAGTTTTGACTTGAAAACTGTTTGATTTCATTTTGTAATAAGCTGATAATGCTTATAATTTCACAACTGACCATTTTTTTGTTCAAAATAAAAAGATTGAAAACTCTGCTGTGCATAATAATTTGGAACATGCATTTTGAGTGTTTCTTATTTTTAAAAATATACTGTTTTCATAGGCAGTTTGTTCAAAAACATTGCAATTATCCTAGAATAGTAGATGACTGGAAAATAACAATTTAGAGAAAATATGAGGAAATATTTTTTGCATAACAATTTGGAACACAGTGTACTACAATACCAAAAATGTCATACATAATGTATACATATTATATATATATGTATATATATATATATATATATATATAGTACAATTACATGCCTATACTTACATAATGCAGTTGCAATATAACCTTACAGCTTAATGTGAAAAATTCCTCCTAATTAATAAGTGCATATATACACACAATAAAAACTACATTACTGCCTAATTAATATATTGCATGTAATCGATTACATCAAGCATTTTATTATAATTTTTGCTATCAAACAATAAGTTTTTGATTACATGAGCTTTATGGTGTTTTCCTGTCATGTTTTCTGATATGGTTTCTGGTCTGTGTATTATCATTGCATTTTGTGCATATTCCCTTGTTTATTTTATGTATTGAGTAAATAATAAATTTTGAAGAAATTTTATGATCATCCTTTTTGCCTCTTTTTCTGCCATTTACTAATGGTAGCTATGGTTTATGAATAACTTTTGAGGTGGTATTTACACGTCTTGGACATTTTTTTGATATGTATAAGATGGCATATGCGGCTGACTCTGCAGTTTGATCTCATGTGGGAGTGACGACAGCAAATTTAGTGAAATGGTCTATCATCACTAAGAAATGTTCGTATCCCTGGTGGGCCGGCCCGATGGTTAAATAGTCTATAATCAATAGTTCTAAGGGAGCAGATGTCACTATGGTTTGTGTGGGGGCTCTCTCTTCTGGTGGTTTAGGTAATTCAAAGAAGGCAAGCTCTACAAGATTCTTCCACTGCCCCCTTTAGCCGTGGATGATAAATGAAATGTGGCAACCATTGAAAAGTCTTGTCTGACCCAAATGTGCTCCTTCCTCATGGACTTCAGTGGAGATCTCGGACAACAAGCTTTCCGGGACTACGACCTGTCAGGCGGTTCCCGGCTCCGACTGCAGTTGAACTTTCCGATAGAGTAAGCCATTCTTCATCTGCAGACATTCCCACTGGTGAAGAATCCGTAAAGTCTCTGGAGTCAGGAGTGTTTCTGTCAGCAAGGCTAGAGAGTCTCTTTGTAGTTACCCACTGCCTCAGCAGAGCAAGATCTCCATTCTCTTGTTGTAGCCAGACCAATTCATTCACCCCAAGATGCCTTCTTTGATCTGTGCCTGGCTACCCATCGTTGTTCTAGGACTCACAGCTTCACGTTCTCTAGATGTGCTAGGGGGTTGTTGTCAGTGCGTACGAGAACCTCTGACCGGAAATATACTCTGCGAACCTCTCCGTCCTTCTCAGTCATGGCCCACACCAACGCTAGCATCTATAACTTGAAGCAACTGTAATTGTCTGGATTACGTTCGGAATCGTGAAGAGATCGACTGGCATAAGCGATCACCCTCTCTCTTCCATCTTGTATCTGAGACAATACAGCCTCAAGTCCATGCAGACTCCCGTCAGTGTGGAGCATGAATGGTTTGGCAAAGTCCGCATACGCCAACACGGGTGCTTCGGTCAATGCTTTTCTTTAGGTCCTAGAAGGCTTCCTCCTGAGGTTCTTTCCAACGGATGTTCCATTTCTTTGCGTCGGAAGGCGCCCCTCTCATTAGTTCTAGCAGCGGTCTGGCTCGACAGGCAAAGTTTTTCATGAAACGGCGGTAATACCCAGTCAGTCCTAGAAATGCACGACATCCTTCATGGTCTCCGGAGTGGGCCAATCCTGTATCACTGCGATCTTCTCTCGGGAGGGCTTCATCCCTTCTGCAGACACCACGTGCCCCAAGTACTCGATTTGTATGCGGAATAGATGACATTTTTGAGGCTTCACTTTCAGCCTGTGTTTCTGCAAGCGACTCAACACTTGTTCTAGGCGATGTAGGTGCCCCTTGAATGAAGCCTCGTAGACTATGATATTGTCCAGGTAAATGAGTGTGACTTCGAAGTTTAGATCTCCCACACATCTTTCCATAAGTCGCTGAAAAGTACCAGGGGCATTGGCCAGGCCGAACGGCATGCGGTTGAACTCAAATAGGCGCATAGCCAAGATGAATGCGGTCTTGGCACGATCCTGTTCCGACATCGGTACTTGCCAATAACCACTGGCAAGATCTAGGGTGGAAAAGAATTTGGCCCTTCCTAGTGCTGACAGGGATTCCTCAATCCGGGTGAGAGGATAATTGACTTTTTTTACGGTACAAGCGTTTAACTTCCGATAATCTACACAAAAACGCAAGGTGCCATCTATCTTCCATACCAGCACTATCAGGGCATACCAGGGGCTTTGGCTTTCTCGAATAACGACGTTCTGTAGCATCTGCCCCAGCATGCTCTTTACTTCTTCACATAACTGAAGGGGAATTTGCCAATACCACTTTCTTATGGATGCCATATTTTCTGTGGATATCTTGTATGTAATAGCCGTGATGCAGCCAAAAATCGCATGCTTGTCGCGCAAACACATCTTTATACCTTCCCAAGAGGACTTCCACCTGTAATATCTGACCCGTTATACGCTCAGTCAACTGGGCTAGCATTTGCTCCAGGATCACTCGTACTTCTTGGATATGCTGAGGGTCTCTCTGCTGCTGGGAGTTTACCAACATAGTCCAGTGGTCCCCTGATGAACTTTGAGCTGTACCGACTGAGACAGCAGAATCTCTTCAGGCAGGCCAAACGAACCGGGCCACTTCACTTCTGGGACTGACGGTAATGTCCTGATCTTCCAGATTCACGCAATGTATAAGCACAGCTCCATCTCGCACAGTGGCCAGCATACGGGCCACCAAGTATCCAGCAGTTGCTCAGGGAAGGACGGCTACACCTGTATCTCCACCCCCTCCAGGGGGATGCGAGCTCAGACGGGCAGAGTGAGCACCGTTTGTCCGGGGGGGCAGTATGATTTTGGAAAAAAAAGACACTATCACTTTTCCAAGTACTCCCCTATCCTGATACGACTCTTGGGCTTGCGCTGCCCGTATTAACTGTTGGAAAATCTTCCTCTGAGGAGTGTGTGGGGTCCACTGCTTCAGAGTCTCATTGGTGGGCTCTTGAATGAGACTTCCAAATTCCTTTAAGACGTTCATTTCCAGGGTGATAGCTTGTCCATTGCTCACTTCCCCCTGTGTCAACACCACACCCATCCATCCAAGGTCTTTGCCACAGATAGAGATCTGCATCCACGCTACTCTTACAACCGGAATAGGCAGTTGGTTAGCAGCCATCAATTTTATTACAGGGCCTCACTCGGGTCGTCTGCCTTCAGGAAAATTTCACCTAAAATAGGCTTCCGGCATTGTGGTCACCTGGGAGCCTGTGTCCACTAGACAGCGCACTGCACGACCTTCAAACTCAGCCCAGACCATAGGGCAAGAAGACACCAAATTTGCGGAACTTACACAACTCCCTCGCATCTGCTCTGACTCCGGGCGGAATCCCCCCAGCTCGAAGCCCTTTAGTTTACTGGTCGACGGGTCTAAGTCCTACCATGGCGCGTACACTCCCGCGCAACGTGTCCACTCTCGTCACAAGCACGTGAGGGGTCTCTGTGGACAGAGCATTCTGGAATCCCGACAGGACTCGGGACCTTCCCTGGCCCCGGAAGCATTTGCAGCCTCTGACTTCTTCCTGACCTCAGCTAACTCTCCTTTTATATTTTGGAGCTCCTTCCTCATTTCTTCAACCTATTGGGGTTCAGCAATAACATTCACGGACACTTTTATGCTCTGGACCTTCCCCGCCGAGACCATCAACCCCTGCGCCCGTTCACGCGTGCGCGCTTCACTCCCTATTTCTGAAAAAGTCAATCGGGGGTTCATCCGCACACGCTTGCGCATGGCCTCTTTGGTCAGGGCGTCCCACAAGCCTGTCACTAAAACGTCTTGCAGCATTATGTCCGTTGGCCCTAAACCCATGCCATCTTTTCGTACAATCACAGCATGCAACTCCTACAAAGCATTTATATACTGCGTTACACTCTCCCCTCCCTCAGCATGCGGCTGAAGAGATTGTCCTCAATTCCCCTACGTCCGTGGGGTCTCCGTGGGTTTTTTCTAATATCTGAAGTACTTTGTTAAAGGTATCACGCTCCCTGGGGGCCCTTAACATAACCGAAACTCTGGCCTCCCTATCTAATGACATAATAGCCACCTCGGGGGTTCATGGCAGGAGTCAAGGGGTGCATGCTCATCATGCCCCATATGCGCTCAGTCCAGGTCCATAACATGGTGTTATTACCAGTAAATTTTGGCAAATTAGACAGCATCGCCTCAAGTGAGATACTGGACCTGGGGCCACCCCCAACTGCTTGGTCTGCCACCTCCGTGCTGTTACTGCATCCTGCGGACTACGCCAAGTGTGGTATTCTAGCAGGAACGCAGCATGCAGTGACCAGCAGGAGTAAGAGCAAGAGTTAATAGGTGTTTTATGCAAGAATAAAAGTAGCAGTTTATGCTCCTTGCAGGGAGCACGGGGGTTAAACAGCGGTAAACGGTACACAGACAATGTAGAATAAACACTTTGCAGAGAGAAGAGTGAACAAATAAAACATGTTAACTTATCAGTCGTAGCTCCTAGATGGGGGATGTTGGAAGAGCCCTTGATGGCGGCGTAGGTGGCGCGAGACGGCGTTGAAACGGTCCCAGATGAAGTTACAGCACAGTCTCTGTACTGAAGCGGTGCTCCTAGGCTGTTCCCGGCTAAGACTCTCAGTCCTGGTACACTGTGGAGAACGGGTGGAGCACTCGGACACAGTGCGTAGTGTGAGGTTCGGGGGCGGAGGCCACAGAGGCGCCTTCACGTTCAGAGTAGTGAAGGGGTCCAGCGGAGGATGGCGTGCTGGACCTAGTCGGGGACACCGGCTTGCGAGGACATCTGGGGACTACCATCTGAGGTAATAGGCGGTCATGAGGTGCACAGTCAGCGTGTGTGGGGAGCATTGGCAGTCAACCTAGTTGGATGCTGCGTCTGGCAGAGCAGAGACGAGGTCAACCTTCTCCCTCAGGGTAAGCTTTGCTCCTGCCAAAAGCCCCAAATGCGCGCGCTTCATCCCCTTTATATCTGACCCGCCCCTTAAAGTCTGATGCTCAGGTCTGTCCAGGTCAGAAAGGCTTCCCCCAGCAATGATGGTGACAGACCCGACAGTTCCAGCCCAGAGACGTGTGAAGTAGTCCCAGCCCGGTCCGTCTTCCTACATCGTCATGTGCAGCCTCCCCTCCATCATGTGCAGCCTCCCCTCTGTAATGTGCAGCCCCCCTCCATCATTTGCATACACATTATACCTTACAACCTACACAACATGGGCCTCACTCTTATTACTCAAAGCCAAAATAAGAATGGGTGCCTCAAGTCAGACTAGAGAAAACAAGCAGCAAGATTGGGCACAGAACTTCAACAGGTCAAGTAAAAGCTACGTGGCACACTTGATAATAACTGCAGTGCGGAATAATACAGCCAGCAATCAGAAAAACAATCCTACAGTAAAATACTAGAGAGACATAAAGTTACATTGGGAGGGAACAATAACATAAAGTGCCTAAATGCGTATACACACATTCCCAAACCACGAACTAAGCCATATAGATAACCCTGGTGGCCATGATAAATGTGCATATAAACTCTACAATATCTGTAATGTGACCAAGCTGCTGCGGCCCACCCCGACGCACGTTTCACCTATTCTTCCGGGAGGGCGGAGTCAGAGCTGCGCAGCTGTTAAGGTAAGACGACCATACACAGCTCCGAGAGAGCTTCCAGGCCCGACGTGTGCGCCACAGACTTGCAGCGCATTAGTGCACGATGGGGCCCGATGAGCAGAAGCACAAGAGTGGGGCCCGCAGCCCCTGTGTGCCGCTCATCATCGGACCCCATACAACAGTAAGGGCAGTAATAGGGGAATATTATCATGTGGGGGAAGAAGGGAGAATTATTAAAGTGGCCGGGACAAAGGAGAGGACATTACTGTCTGGAGGCAAAGAGGAAAACGCAACCAGTGCACAGACACATCCAGGAGTCCCAGGTGTGAATAAGGCCTATAGTGAGTGTGATAACACTGTGTGTACAGCGCTGCGGAGTATGGAGGCGACATAGGAGGGAGAAATAGGGCTATGTGCACACGTGTGCAGAAAATTTCTGCATAAAAACAGGACTCCTTCCCAGAAACCACGCGTTTTTTATGCATTCTTTTCCCGCACGTCCCCAGACACATAGAAAATAGCCAGAAATGCGGAATTTACCACGAAATTAAAAAAAAAAGTTTTGCGGTAAAAAATGCATCAATATGCACAAAAAGTGCAAAATGCATTAAAATGAATGGGAAGCTTCTTTTAGGCCTCTTTCACACATCAGGTTTTCGCCGTCAGGCACGATCCGGCGCTTTTGACAAAAACCGGATCCAGCGAAATGCAATGCCGGATCCAGTTTCCCCCCCATTGACTTGCATTAGAGCTGGATCGAGCCAGATGGCCATGCGTTTCATCCGGTTTTCGCCGGATCCGGCAAAGTGTCGCGATCCGGCGTCTGGAAAAAATGGCTACTGTAACGTTTTTTGTCTCCGGCGAAAAAGCCGGACACGCCGGATCCGGCGTGTCCGGCTTTTTCACACAATGAAAGCCTATGAGCGCCGCAATGCGCCTGATCCGGCGACAGCCGGATCCGGTGGCCGGATCCGGTTTTTTGGGTCTGAGCATGCTCAGTAGCTCTGCCCACAAGACATATATAAAAGCAAGACAGTGGGACCCTCAGCCACACCCAACATGCCACCCAAGCCAAGAACCAGGAGCAGGAGAAGGCAGGAGACATCTGCAGCAGCACCATCAGCACCACCCCAATTGGAGCAGCAAATAGAACATGCTGAGGAGGGGAGTCCAGCAGCAGATGAGAGACGGTAATTATCAAATCCCCCATTCCTCCAAACTAGGGCCATGGAATATCAAGATATTCATTGGCCCTTTGTTTCTCTTTATTCAACAGCCGCCCAAGAGATGCAGCAGCAGCAATGGCAGCAGCAGGAACACCACCCACAGCCATGGAGTCTGGCCAGTAGGAAGACAGCACATCTTCTTCTGGGAGCCCTCCCTCGCATCGTCAGCGTTTGACGGTAAGTTTTTATTTCCAAAATCCATCATCTCTGTAATATATGTCTATTCATTGCCTTTTATTTCAAAACAGGAATCACAAGATGAAGAGGAGCTCCCAGAAGAAGAAGGAAGGGGTGGACAGACACCTGGAGTGGGCTCACAATTGGTAAGATTTTGGCATCAAACGCAGAAACACAACATCACACTACACACAACACATAGAAAACAATGTTCTGCAGACCACACACAGCAAACAAATGCCTACATCCAAAGACATAACATTTTTTGTTTTCTTCTCTAGTCTTCCCAATCTGGTGCTCGGCCAAGAGGTCCTCGCAGTGCCTCCCAGGGTCGTCGGCGACAGCAACGCGGCGGTCACCAGCGTGTAAGTATAAATATTTTTGCTTTGTTTTTTTGCACTTTTTATTTCATTTCTTTTGTGGAGGCTAATTATGTTATTTTTGTCTTTTTCTTTAACAGCCTTCACAGCGTGCTCCCGACTCTGACGGTGAAGATGGAGGAATCGATGTGGACCACCTCATCGATCTCGTCAGAGAAAGGGAGCCGCTCTGGAATATGGCTGACAGCCGCCACGCTGACCTTATCGTTACCCGACGACTCTGGGAGGAAATCTGTTCGCTCCTTGTGGACCGCTGGGAGGACCTCGATGCTCGGGCCCAGATTAAAGAGCGTAAGTATATACAGTACCGGTTGCTTGATTTAAACCAGTGTTTCCCGAACTCCAGTCCTCGTGGTCCCCACGGATCATGTGTTCAGGATTTCTATTTACTTTGGAAATCCTGAAAACATGACCCCTGGGGACCATGAGGACTGGAGTTTGGGAAACACTGATGTTGTATACTAACCATTTTGTCCTTTCTCGTTTCAGGGGAGAGAATTGTGAAGCGGTGGCGGTCTGTGAGGGATCGTTTCAAGAAGGAGTTCAATAAAGAGATGCGGGCCCCGAGTGGATCTGGAGGACGCAGGAGCAAGTACAAGTACGCACGAGCCCTGTCGTTCCTCCGGGATACAATGGTCACCAGAAGGTAAATATTACACACCACATGTGACAAAAAAATGTTTAGATGTAACTTTTTTTTTTCAGCCAGGGCCATACCATGCCACTATTTTAATTGGTTTTTTTTCTCTTTATTCCACAGCACAGTGAGCAGCACTCGGGAGCCTGCACGATTGGACCCTTCTGAGGCGATCCCTGAGGAGACCGGCACCGAGGGACACTTCGACCGCCCCGGTACATCTGCACCTTCCCAGCCTTCCCACACATTCGACCCATCTGTCCCATCCACCAGCACAGGAGCATCGTGGCCGCCTACATTACATGAAGCTGCTGATGAGGAGATCGCTTTCCCTTTACCCCACCCTTCTGCCCCTGCCACCTCTAGTACACCTGCGGGTACTGGGCGGCAGCGGCAGAGGGGTCAGGAAAAGACTTATGCGCCAGAGTTCTTGCATCTGAATGCATCTTTCCAGAACTGTCTAAAAGTCTTGTCAGAGCAAATCTCCGCAGGCTTTCAGCAGATCAACTCCAGCATTCTGGAGGTGAAGACACTTCTGCAAACCATGCATTCAGAAGCAAGATCTTCGCCAAACCACACCTTTTTCAGGTCTGTTGTGGAGCGCATGGAAACGCTATCTCCTACCCAGCAGATGCATGTAATGCATTCATGCCACGGTGCTCTCCAGCACGTTACCTCCCAACCTCCTCCTCCCACCACAGTAGTTCCTCCACCTGCACCCCCTCCAGCCACTTTCCATCCTCCCCCTCCTATTACATCTGCACCCCCTCCAGCCACTTTCCATCCTCCCCCTCCTATTACATACCATCCACCTCCCCAGTACCAGCAACCTCCCCAGTACCAGCAACCTCCTCAGTACCAGCAACCTCCCCAGTACCAGACATCTCCCCACTTCCAGCAACCTGCCCCGTACCAAACTCCTTCCCCGTACCAAACTCCTTCCCCATACAACTTGCCATCAACATCATCTGCTCCTACAGTCCCTGCCCAACCCTCCACTCCACCGCCCACCTCTTCTGCCTCCCACATGTCCACCCATTCTGTAGCTTTTTCCACACCATCACCTCTAACTGTTCCTTCCCCACCACGATCCCAATCCTCTCTCCACACTCCCAGTGTCGAAGTGTCCCGCAGCCCCTCCAGCAGTATTTCCACCCCACACTACACAGATTTATGATGTGTTTTGTAATAAAAATGCCCAGTTGGTTTCAAACCTTTATTAAAAAAGATTTTTTAACTTTAAAAACAGTTTACAAAAAAAAAATATTTTAAATAAAAGTTAAATTATTGTTTACACTGGTTGTCTGTCATTTCTTTCTGCGGCGAAATATGTTTAAAAAAAAGGTTAAATACAGGGTATTTAAAAGGTAAAAGGTATTCAAAACCAGGTATATAACTGTGGGTAAATTTTAGCTTTTTGCCACAGTTGTGTTCCTGGTTGTGTTTGAAGCAAAGTATTTCACCTAAAAAGTTGTGTTTATTGTTGGTGATTTCATAACAATGTACACAACTTTTGTTAAAAGGTGAAATACTTTGCATAAAACACAACCAGGTACACACCTGTGGCCTAAAGCTAAAAATAGAGACCATGACAAGATAGCCAACTTTGGTTGGCAAAGGTATATACTGTTGGTCCAGAAGGTACACAAGTTTGGTTAAGGGCACAAATCTTTCACACTCTGTCATCCTGCCAGTGTATTCTGCCTTGAGGTGACATAAAGTATAGTGCAAAATTGTCCCTCATTACTGAAACCGTCACAGAACTTCTAGTGGTAATGTCATGGTAATCTTGCAAGGTGGTTTCTTCAGAGGTGTCCTCAATGGAAATGGGTTCCTTGCAGATAACAAAATTGTGGAGTACCTCGCAAGCTTAGATCACCTCGTCCACAGTTTCTGTCTTGAGCTTGATCGCAGTCAATAGGACCCGCCATTTGGCTGTCAGAATACCAAAGGTACATTCAACCATTCTTCTTGCTCTTGTGAGGCGGTAATTAAAAATGCGTTTTGTTCTTGTCAATCCTCTGCTAGAGTACGGTTTCAAAAGGTGTTCTGACAGCTGGAAGGCTTCATCCCCTACACAGACAAATGGCATAGGTGGACCAGATGTTTGCGGCAGCGGTCTAGGTGGTGGGAACTGGAAGGTGTTTCCATACAGTTTACGCCCCATGGCAGACAGTTTGAAAACTTGAGAGTCATTGGAGCGGCCATAGGCCCCAATATCAACAGCAATAAATTTGTATTCCGCGTCAGCGATGGCCATGAGGACAATTGAAAAATATTTCTTGTAATTGAAATATTCCGATCCCGATCCGGCTGGCTTTACAGTGCGGATATGTTTCCCGTCCACAGCGCCCAAGCAGTTGGGAAACTGACATATCTGTTGAAACTTTTCTGAAATTTCAATCCACCTCTCTGTTGTGGGCTCTGGTAAAAACTCTTCAGCTAAGGAGTCCCACAGTGCATGGCATGTGTACTTCACTATTCCAGATATGGTGGAAATCCCGAGTCTGTACTGGAAATGCAGTGACGAAAGGGATTCTCCAGTTGCAAGAAATCTGTGGGGAATTAAAAAACAATCAATTAGTTTAAAATCACAGCATTACATACAAAAAGTCAGCTATAACACTTGGAGATACAAACTACCACCAACAAGATTGCAGTGAAAGTGTGCTCTGATGCGAGCACATCCAATAAATGTGGCTTACCTTAAAGTCACCATCAGACGCTCTGCGGGTGAAACAGAGAAGCGGCAATAGGTGTCCGATTTTCTTATGAGGTGTGCAATGCGCTCCACCAAGTAATCAAAATTCTCCATTTTCATCCGAACATATCCAAAAAATTTATCCGGGTTTCGTCGAAGGTCCATGCATAGTGTAGAATAGACCCCACGCGTCATTCTCTTGGCTGTGATGGGGTGGATCCACAAACGTCGTCTACGATGCCTGATGCGCTGCTGTCTCGCTCTCTCCTTCTCCAGACCAATCACCCTCAAACGATTCGCCTCCGCTGTAAAATCCGCCAAATTCTTCAAAATATTTCCAATCACAACATCCATCTTCGCCAGTAACTTGCTCTTCTCTCCAACCTGCACTTTCTCCTCTGCAACCTGTCAAAGAAGGGCTGTAGGAACACGCTATATATAGTTTTTCAGTAGCCAATCCCGTTCGGAAGGCCACAAGGGGTGTTTTTAAAAACCGGATCCGGCGTAATCCGTCGAAAAATGGATAGAAAAACGGATGAACCGGATGAGACGGATCCGGTTTTGTCTGTCAAGAACAAGACGGATCCGGCAGAAAACCGGATCCGTCACATCCGGTTTTACAAAACATTTGCCGGATCCAGCGTTCCGGCACGACGCCGAATCGCGCCTGACGCCGAAAACCTGATGTGTGAAAGTAGCCTTAAGTGTTTTTTGAGCGGATTTTTTGGTAAATCCGCGGGGAATAAAACCGCTGTGTGTGAACACAGCCTAACCCCATAGAGGATGAGGAGGACTCGGTACAGACCTCCACCTGCAGAGCCGCAACCGGGACACGAAGAAGAAGCCACAGGGGAGAGAGGAGCTGCCGGCTGGAGGGGCCTGGGAGGAGATGTCACCGGAAGGGGCGGGGCCTATGGCCTCTGCCGGCTGTGAGTTTGCACTTGGAAGGTGAGTTGTTTAGTGGGAGTGTCAGTCTCTGGGATCTGCAGCCGCTCATTGGCTGTGCAGCTCCGTGCTTTGATTGTCTGACACTGCCAGGCTGCAATTGGCCTGACGCTGATTGGTGCATCAGGGCAGAGAATGTGCGCACAGGACCTGTGATGAGGTCACAGGAGGGGAGGAGTCAGGGGTCACATGATCAGGGGCCTTAGTGTATGCAGGACTCTGCTGTGCTGGTTGTCATGGTGCTGTGGATGTAGCGGAGCCGCGTGTGTACAAGGAGTACGGAGCGGAGCCGCGTGTGTACAAGGAGTACGGAGCGGAGCCACGTGTGTACGAGGTGAACGGAGCAGAGCCGCATGTGTACGAGGTGTACGGAGCGGAGCCGTGTGTGTAGGAGGTGTACGGAGCGGAGCCGCGTGTGTACGAGGTGTACAGAGCAGAGCCGCGTGTGTACGAGGTGTACGGAGCGGAGCCGCGTGTGTACGATGTGTACGGAGCGGAGCCGCGTGTGTACGAGGTGTACGGAGCGGAGCCGCGTGTGTACGAGGTGTACGGAGCGGAGCCGTGTGTGTACGAGGTGTACGGAGCGGAGCAGTGTGTGTACGAGGTGTACGGAGCGGAGCCATGTGTGTACGAGGTGTACGGAGCGGAGCCGTGTGTACGAGGTGTACGGAGCGGAGCCGTGTGTGTATGAGGTGTACGGAGCAGAGCCGCGTGTGTATGAGGTGTACGAAGCTGAGCTACGTGTGTACGAGGCGTACGTAGCTGAGCCGCGTGTGTATGGAGCTGAGCCGCGTGTGTATGAGGCATACGGAGCGGAGCCGCGTGTGTACGAGGAGTACGGAGCTGAGCCGCGTGTGTACGAGGAGTACGGAGCTGAGCTGTGTGTGTGTGAGGTGTACAGAGCGGAGCCACATGTGTACGAGGTGTGCGGAGTGGAGCCGTGTGTGTACAAGGTGTACGGAGCAGGGCCGCGTGTGTTCGAGGTGTACAGAGCGGAGCCGCGTGTGTTCGAGGTGTACGGAGCAGAGCCGCGTGTGTACGAGGTGTACGGAGCAGAGCCGCGTGTGTACGAGGTGTACGGAGCAGAGCCGTGTGTGTACGGAGCTGTCGTAGCTGTTTTAGTTCTGACCAAAGTCAGTTCTGCCAGATCACCAGTGAGTCTGAATTGTGAGGTTTTTCGCCCTTCTGATGACAATCGGTTGGAGACAAAAGGACTCGACACACAAGCCGTGGTCAAATCAGTTTATCTGACGTAATGAAATACAAGGAATGTTTTTATACCATTTGCAGCAATATGTGACTATGGAGCTCATTTGGCCCCCACCATCACCTCAGGGTCGTACCTTGTTTACAATGTACCCAGAGCACGTTGTTGAGAACACATATGATAACAAGTATAGTTTCCTTGAAGACAGAGACTACTAGTCTACATAAGAATAACACATAGCAATAAGAGGCAAAAGGCAATTGAAGTCTTAGAGGCAATTAAAGGCATTTAAAAGCAACCCATTAACCCTTCTATATCAATTTCCCCTTTTGTAAATGGTATAACCTTTGCCACAGGGTCAGCTGATGTCCACAAAGGAGCTACTGTCTCATGGGTCTAGTACCCATAAGGGGGTTTCCTACCTGCTTCGCCCATCCACCCTCAGTGTGGCCACTCACTTTCCCCATCAGCAATAGCTACCTGGGGTCTATGATACACTACAGAAGGTTCAGCCTTAGATTCTTTTTTCACACATACATTGTTCAGTAGCTTAAGTAATACATATATTAGCGCTTTTACGGCTACATAAAATAAGCAAAACAACAAAATTTGCATACAATGCTAAAAATCCATCCAGCAGGGCTATTAAACCAATTTGCTGGATTTAGGAAAGAGAATGTGTTATAATAATTGTAATAAAGTCCTTTTATGTGCATATATGTGTATATATATATGTGTATGTGTGTGAATATATATACGGTATACACACAGGATTGCATATGCCATTTATTTTGCCTAGACTTTGAAACTCTTTGTAGCTTACGTATTGTGAATATATGGGTGTTACCTTTGGGTATTGCTTTTTGTGAACGTTAGCTGGTTTTCCTCGTCTTGCGTGACTTCTCTGGTAGCGCAGATAAGGATAGCTAACAGCTAAGCAAATTGTATGTGCTATTTCTGCAAACGCAATATGTTACAACACCCTTTCAGCTCTGCTATTTAAACTCTTAAGAATATGTATTGAGTTAGACAGAGGACGGCCCACACCTGGTGTGGCCGTCATTCTCTCTCCATGCCGGCATGACCAAATAAAGAAACATATTACTTATTCAGGTCTGGATGATTTCTAATTGGAACATAGATAATCCCTGACAGAATGTGTTACCCCACCAGGAGTCTCTGTTTGCACTGTGTTGCTTTAACCATTGGTCTCTAAGTTCACCCATTTTGTCCATACTGGCCCTGATCTGGAGATTGCCAGCAGGGTCGATATAATTACAACAGGTGGGGCCAATTATCTGACACATTCCTCCTTCTTTTGCTGTCAGGTAATCTAGTACTATAGTATGCTGGTTAGTAACTATGATTAATTGTCTCTGTATTGTATTAGTTACATTAAGAACTTCAAGAATCTAGAAAATCTGATCATCCAGGTAATCAGTGGCTTCCACTAATTTATCCCACAGTTGTGTTATGAAGGGGTATACTAGCATACTACTGAATATTTTGTTATCCCCATTTCTACTAGATGCGGCCTACCATTTGGCTTATTGTCTGCAGCCCTTCTATACAAAGTGTGAATTGGGACTGCTGCTGTCTATTTTACTATGAGGAACTATGAAAGTGGCTGGTGTCAGTTTAGCAAGAGTGCAAACTCCTCTTATGTCTGGACTCCCCCACCTGTAGGCACGATGTCCGCAAAGCAAGAATACTCCGTCAGGGAGAACACAAACGTGACCAGGGGTCTGTATACATTGGTATAAACTCAAAAGTCCTGACATAGGCTTATGGGCACACCGAGTATTATTCATTGGTTTTCCACTTATACCAGATGTACATTTACCCCTTTCTTTCCTTATTGTTTTACCTGTAGATGCTCTACAGCCTTCAATACCATCCTGGTACACCGTCTTATTAACCTGTGTTTGATCGCGAATGTACAGTGGGGAAAAAAAGTATTTAGTCAGTCAGCAATAGTGCAAGTTCCACCACTTAAAAAGATGAGAGGCGTCTGTAATTTACATCATAGGTAGACCTCAACTATGGGAGACAAACTGAGAAAAAAAAATCCAGAAAATCACATTGTCTGTTTTTTTTTCATTTTATTTGCATATTATGGTGGAAAATAAGTATTTGGTCAGAAACAAGCAATCAAGATTTCTGGCTCTCACAGACCAGTAACTTCTTCTTTAAGAGTCTCCTCTTTCCTCCACTCATTACCTGTAGTAATGGCACCTGTTTAAACTTTCTATCAGTATAAAAAGACACCTGTGCACACCCTCAAACAGTCTGACTCCAAACTCCACTATGGTGAAGACCAAAGAGCTGTCAAAGGACACCAGAAACAAAATTGTAGCCCTGCACCAGGCTGGGAAGACTGAATCTGCAATAGCCAACCAGCTTGGAGTGAAGAAATCAACTGTGGGAGCAATAATTAGAAAATGGAAGACATACAAGACCACTGATAATCTCCCTCGATCTGGTGCTCCACGCAAAATCCCACCCCGTGGGGTCAGAATGATCACAAGAACGGTGAGCAAAAATCCCAGAACCACGCGGGGGGACCTAGTGAATGAACTGCAGAGAGCTGGGACCAATGTAACAAGGCCTACCATAAGTAACACACTACGCCACCATGGACTCAGATCCTGCAGTGCCAGACGTGTCCCACTGCTTAAGCCTGTACATGTCCGGGCCCGTCTGAAGTTTGCTAGAGAGCATTTGGATGATCCAGAGGAGTTTTGGGAGAATGTCCTATGGTCTGATGAAACCAAACTGGAACTGTTTGGTAGAAACACAACTTGTCGTGTTTGGAGGAAAAAGAATACTGAGTTGCATCCATCAAACATCATACCTACTGTAAAGCATGGTGGTGGAAACATCATGCTTTGGGGCTGTTTCTCTGCAAAGGGCCAGGACGACTGATCCGGGTACATGAAAGAATGAATGGGGCCATGTATCTTGAGATTTTGAGTGCAAACCTCCTTCCATCAGCAAGGGCATTGAAGATGAAACGTGGCTGGGTCTTTCAACATGACAATGATCCAAAGCCCACCGCCAGGGCAACGAAGGAGTGGCTTCGTAAGAAGCATTTCAAGGTCCTGGAGTGGCCTAGCCAGTCTCCAGATCTCAACCCTATAGAAAACCTTTGGAGGGAGTTGAAAGTCCGTGTTGCCAAGCGAAAAGCCAAAAACATCACTGCTCTAGAGGAGATCTGCATGGAGGAATGGGCCAACATACCAACAACAGTGTGTGGCAACCTTGTGAAGACTTACAGAAAACGTTTGACCTCTGTCATTGCCAACAAAGGATATATCACAAAGTATTGAGATGAAATTTTGTTTCTGACCAAATACTTATTTTCCACCATAATATGCAAATAAAATGAAAAAAAAAACAGACAATGTGATTTTCTGGATTTTTTTTTCTCAGTTTGTCTCCCATAGTTGAGGTCTACCTATGATGTAAATTACAGACGCCTCTCATCTTTTTAAGTGGTGGAACTTGCACTATTGCTGACTGACTAAATACTTTTTTTCCCCACTGTATATGCGGAAGCAATTATTGTCCCACCACAGGTGTCTGCTCCAGTGTGTTGAAGACTGAACCACAGTCCATCATTGGGAATAGGGTCTGAGTGAGGGATTTCAGTCCTCCTCCTGGTGACCATATTTCCGACATCTGAGTTATATTCCCGCCACCACATTTGTACCTTTAGGCCGCGTTATATTAAACTGAAACCAGGGATTAGCGGCCCATCCGATTATAGCCAATGAGGCAGATATATCACGGGGCACATCTTTTCCCCAAAACCTAGATTGAGTCCAAGTCTCATGGTGTATGCAGTGTGGGGTTAATACCTCCCATGGCTGCAGAGGTAAGGCCAAGTACGGCATGGTCTTCGCAGATACTGGGCTGTGTGTACAGATCCAACAGTCCTTCGGTTTCTGTCCTTCCATGTCCTTTATAAGAAGAGCATGATGCCGAATAAGTTTGTTGTCCCAGTCAACATTTAAGAGTTTGTCCTGTGTCTCTGTAGAGTGCAGTAACCCTGTCACTGCCAGCAAGGTGATGAGGAGTACAGTCACTCTGCTGTTGACAGGACCTTCTTGCAGTGACTGGCGTGGATCCAGGTTGGCTTTCCCTCAAGTTTTACTGAGGTGGATGTGGTCAGCTGGACTTGGAAGGGGCCGTCAAATCGTGGGTCCAGGCTCCTTCTCACGTGTCTGCGTATAACCACCCAATCACCTGGATTCAGCTGATGCACATCTGCACTGGCATTAGGATATGGAATGGATGAGAACACATGTTTATGCACCACATTAAGTCTTTCCTGTAAGGCCTGGACGTAGGCTGTCGTAGACCCGTGTTGCATTTGTAGCACCTGTGGGAAGTACAGACCAGTCTTTGGTGCACTACCAAACAGGACTTCAAAGGGAGACAAGCCTGTCTATTTGGAGTGTGTCTGACTGAAAAGAGTGCAAGAGGCAAGCACTCTACCCAGCTCTTTCCTGTGTCTGCCATGGCCTTTTGAATTTTCAGTTCAAGTGTCCCATTTAGTCTTTCCACTTTCCCACTACTTTGTGGCCTATATGGTGTATGAAATGCTTGCTGTGCACCCGGGGCCTGCATGACTTCCCTCATTATTTCTCCCGTGAAGTGTGTACCCCTATCTGTTTCTGTGGCTTCTGGGACACCATACCTGCAGATCAGTTCTTTCATCAGTTTGTCTGCAGTTGTTTTAGCATTTGCACATTTTACCGGATAGGCTTCCGGCCAACCAGAGATCTACACATACTATGATATTTGCATACACTCCTACCTTGGTAGCTGTATGTCGTCAATCTGCAGTCTCTGAAACGAGTAGAGAGGCCTAGGTGTCGCTTTCTTAGGGACTTTTACTGTTTTACCTGGGTTGCGCTGTGCACAGATGAGGCATGATTGTACAAGTTTCGCGGCTGCGTAACTGAAACCAGGAGCGATCCAGAAGGCATCTACCATGGCACACATGTGACTTTTTGAGGAGTGAGTGGGGCCATGTGCTGCTTGTGCCATGATTGGGAACAGGGACTTTGGTGGGCACATTTTATCCTTATTCTCCCATACTCCATTTGAGTTCAGCTCAGCTCCCAGTCTCCCCCAGTGTACCTTCTCTATTTGGGCAGCCTTTTGCCGGAGGGATTTCAGGACATCTAGACCCAATGTGGCTGGAATACGCTGACTCCCCGCCACCGTCCACTGCTCTCTCTAGGCCGCCTTGTGCTATTTTAGCAGCCTCGTTCGCCCTTCTATTGCCCTCTACCTCCACGGAGTCACCTTTGTGTGTGCTTTTACCTTGACAATGCCAACCTTGACTGGTAACATCAATGCCTCCATCAATTGTTTCACCAGCTCTGCATTTTTAATGGGCTTCGAATCTGTGAAAATATTAGCGACTTTACCTGCAGCGACTCTACACGCCTCAGTGAGTGCCTTCAACTCTGCCTCCTGCGCCGACATGTGAGGAGAGAGTGGTTCCGCTCGGATTACCTCATGTGAGGATACTACTGCATATCCAGTGTAGAATCGTCCATCCTGGTGGTATCTGGGGCCATCTACAAAAAAAGAAACTCAAAGTCTGCATTAGGAACAGGTTTTTCATGAATGTGTGCAAACCCAACTGTCTCCTGACTCATCAGTTCTATGCAGACATGTTCATGTGTCATGTCAAAGTATCCTTCCTCACTCGCTAATACGGTCACCTATTCTCCCTTTTCTGAATCCACAGGCAGGAGGGTGGCTGGATTCAGAACGTTACATCTTTTGAGGGTGACATACTCAGGAATTAGTAGAGCACACTCAAGTCGGAGCTGTCTGGCCATAGACAGATGTTTTGGTTGAACTTGTACGAGTATGGCATGGATGTCATGTGGGGAATAAATTGTCAAAAGAAACATCAGTGTGATCTCACATGCATTTCCTAGAAGTAGTGCAGCTGCTCCTACCGCACAGACACAATCAATTTTGTGTGAGGTCCCGGGTCTGATGACAAGCAGTCATAAAGTGGTTGGCATATTTGTGAAGCGGACCTTATCCAAGGCCTACTGTAGGTCACTAAACCTAGGAAAGTGCATAGATGCTGATGTGACCTGGGCAGAGGGAGATTGTGAATTGCATGTTTCCTGTCAGGTGTCTGGTACCTTCGGCAATACAATGTCCCAACAAATGTCACCTTTTGTTTGTAATACTGTAATTTGTCACGTGAGACCTTGCAACCCTTTCCTGATAAATAAAAAAAAAAAGAAAAAGAAAACATAGCAAGGAAACCATAGCTTCCCTGCAGAACCTCTGGTCCAGGTAGAGCAACAAAAGGTCATCCTCGTACTCTAATAGTACAATCAGCGGATGAGGTGATTGCCACTACTCAAGGATCCCTGCCGTCACTGCTGAATAAATGGCAGGGGATTTCTTTCCCCCTTTGTGGGAGGACTGTCCAACAATATTGTTCACCTTTATGAGTAAAGGAGAAAGATACTGACAGTCAGGGTGCAGGGGTACAGAGAAGAATGCACCTGCTAATTCAATGACTGTGAAACATTTTGACATCACTGGGATCTGTGACAGTATAGTGTGTAGATCAGGGACGATTGAGGTCACACTCTCTGTAACATCATTAATAGCCCTTAAGTCATGAACCATTCTGTAAGTGTCAGCAAACCCTTGAGTCCTTTTTTTCCTAATGGGATACAAAGTGGTGTCGCAGGGGGAAGATCTTTGCAGTCCAGGGGGGGGGTTTCTTTGCACCAGAACCCCTGCCTTAACATACTCTCTAATATCTCTGCTCGGGGCAATTGATTTGGCTAGGCTTAAGGGGTATTGCTTAAAACAAGGAGTGGTTCCTTTTTTTTTTTTTCAATTTAATCATGACAGGGGGAATGGGCAACCGACCCACATCATTTTTCCCCCCTTGCCCAAACAGTGTCGGGCACCTGTCCCATTTCTTCATCCTCAGGCATTTTGGTGTCAGGTGTTAGTTTCACCGCTTTTGTCATATACACCATTGCCGAAATCTTACACAAATGTTTATCTGAGAGGGGACTTGTGACTGTAATACCCTCAGGAGAGTACTGTATGGTGGCCGGGATCGCACTCAGCACATCTGCTCCCTGTAAATTCATAGGGGTATTGTCACTAACAATAAGTTTTGTAAGTACCACAATTCCAGCACCTCACTGTTTCTATGTCCTTAGGTCCCTTATTACGTCTCCACTTTTTTCCTTGTGCTCCAGCATACATGACAGGTCGTCTTATTGTCCTTGTTTGCTCAACTTCTTTAGCTACCTTAAGGAGGTCTTTTCGGATCTACATATCTCCATTCAGGTCTGGCGTCTCGTAAGTCTTTGTTCATACCGTCAATGAATGCATTCACCAGTATTCTAACATCAAATGGGTTTATGCATCTGTGTGTGTCTTAATTATATGTCCTAGTGCATCACCTGCCTTTAAACTCACCAACCTCTCTAGGTCTGCCCAGGTACACTTATTTGTCTGCTGTATTTCCTTTATGTGTCTGTAAAACGGGAATGATTGGTCTTCAGGGTCAGGCAACTGCTTCAACAAAGCTAGCTGGTCAGAGGGGCTCCAGGGATAATACACCTGCATCTTTCTTATTCTAGTTGCACTTCTAGGTCCTGATGGGGTTGGTCACCTGATGTCTACTGTCAGCTTACTCCTCGAAGGTCAATGTCCCCACTATCCACACTATTATGTCAGCTTCTTATGATCTTGTCTGGACAGGATTTAGTGCAACTCGCTTAGGTCAGTAGCACAGGTCACACAAGTAGCTATTCAGTCTGGGTTTGTCTGAGTCTGATCACAGTGTTTACAAGTCCATCTGTTTTGTCTGGGTCTCTGGTTGAATTTTGTCAATCAAAACATTCATAATACACCTTCCATACTGCTGCACATTCATTCTCAAGCATCATTTATTCACTTGCTATTTTCTTCCCTTGTCTGTGCCTTTTTGTACATCCAAACATTCACACTCTGGTATTTTTGCCTTTTTAAATATTGGTCCAACCTGTTTCACTGCTTCCTTTCTTCTGTCTTTTACAATTTGCATAGCTGTCTTGGATCTCATTGGGGGCACCGACTGTACACAGAAAAAGTTGCCATGGCTTCAACCTTTTTCTGCCGACAGCTCACCTTTCTTCTGAAATGCCCTCCCAGTGTACCTGGACCTCTGTCTTACAGGCCACACTTAGCAAGTCAGAGAGAGCCTGCCAAGGTGTAGCAGGAAGGCTCCTTGCCTCTCACCCGGTAGACCTACAGGATGTAATGGGAAGGCTCTCTGCCTCTCACCTGCTAGATCAGCTGACTAGATAGGAATAGGCCTTTTTCCTTCTAGCCCAGCTCCATGGATTGTGGGAAGGCTACTTCAACTTAGACAGCTCACCTTTCTTCTGAAATGCCCTTCTGTGTGTCTGGACCTCTGTCTTACAGCCCACACATAGCAAGTCAGAGTGAGCCTGCCAAGGTATATCCAGAGGGCTCCTCGCCCTCGCCTCTCACCCACAACAAAAAACCAGCTGACTAAAGTAAGAAGGCCCAGGTGTGATAGGCCTCTGACCTACTTTATCAGCCGTACAGTCGGCTACCTCCTCTGTTGATACACAATTTGCTATACAAATCAATCACACAACTAGAAGCAGGTTCAAACACATTAATGACCAAACAATCACTTACAATTACCAAACAATCACTTACAATTACCAAACAATCTAATATATAAAGCTCAAAGTGTGTATGTGTGTGTGTGTGTGTGTGTGTGTATGTTTGTTTGTATAACCGGGATAGGCATCCGCACCGTCGCAACTACAGCCACAAAATTTGGCAGTCACACGTCTGGACCCCGAGAGCGTCCTAAGCTATGTTGTGAGGCGAAATTTTAACCCCGCGCGTTCCAATTCACCAAACAATGATGCCCCTATCTACATACTGGGGGAAAAAGTGTGTGTGCGTCAAGCCCCACCCCTCATTGTGATGTCACAATACCTCTATTTGCATACTGGGGAAGCAGTGTGTGCGTGCCAAGCCCCGCCCCTCATTATGATGTCACAATGGTTGCCATGGCGACGCTGATGTCATCAAAGGTTGCAAGCCCCGCCGCCGCTCATTATGATGTCATAATGGTTGACTATGAGATGGAGGATGTGTGATGAGTATATGGGCACCGGACTATGGGATGGAGGATATGTATGATGGGTATATGGGAACGGCACTATGGGATGGAGGATATGTATATGGGCACGGGACTATGGGATGGAGGATATGTATGATGGGTATATGGGAACGGGACTATGGGATGGAGGATGTGTGATGGGTATATAGGCACTGGACTATGGGATGGAGGATATGTATGACGGGTATATGGGCACGGGACTATGGGATGGCGGATATGTATACAGTGGGGAAAAAAAGTATTTAGTCAGTCAGCAATAGTGCAAGTTCCACCACTTAAAAAGATGAGAGGTGTCTGTAATTTACATCATAGGTAGACCTCAACTATGGGAGACAAACTGAGAAAAAAAAATCCAGAAAATCACATTGTCTGTTTTTTTTTTCATTTTATTTGCATATTAGGGTGGAAAATAAGTATTTGGTCAGAAACAAGCAATCAAGATTTCTGGCTCTCACAGACCTGTAACTTCTTCTTTAAGAGTCTCCTCTTTCCTCCACTCATTACCTGTAGTAATGGCACCTGTTTAAACTTGTTATCAGTATAAAAAGACACCTGTGCACACCCTCAAACAGTCTGACTCCAAACTCCACTATGGTGAAGACCAAAGAGCTGTCAAAGGACTCCAGAAACAAAATTGTAGCCCTGCACCAGGCTGGGAAGACTGAATCTGCAATAGCCAACCAGCTTGGAGTGAAGAAATCAACTGTGGGAGCAATAATTAGAAAATGGAAGACATACAAGACCACTGATAATCTCCCTCGATCTGGTGCTCCACGCAAAATCCCACCCCGTGGGGTCAGAATGATCACAAGAACGGTGAGCAAAAATCCCAGAACCACGCGGGGGGACCTCGTGAATGAACTGCAGAGAGCTGGGACCAATGTAACAAGGCCTACCATAAGTAACACACTACGCCACCATGGACTCAGATCCTGCAGTGCCAGACGTGTCCCACTGCTTAAGCCTGTACATGTCCGGGCCCGTCTGAAGTTTGCTAGAGAGCATTTGGATGATCCAGAGGAGTTTTGGGAGAATGTCCTATGGTCTGATGAAACCAAACTGGAACTGTTTGGTAGAAACACAACTTGTCGTGTTTGGAGGAAAAAGAATACTGAGTTACAGCCATCAAACACCATACCTACTGTAAAGCATGGTGGTGGAAACATCATGCTTTGGGGCTGTTTCTCTGCAAAGGGGCCAGGACGACTGATCCGGGTACATGAAAGAATGAATGCGGCCATGTATCGTGAGATTTTGAGTGCAAACCTCCTTCCATCAGCAAGGGCATTGAAGATGAAACGTGGCTGGGTCTTTCAACATGACAATGATCCAAAGCACACCGCCAGGGCAACGAAGGAGTGGCTTCGTATGAAGCATTTCAAGGTCCTGGAGTGGCCTAGCCAGTCTCCAGATCTCAACCCTATAGAAAACCTTTGGAGGGAGTTGAAAGTCCGTGTTGCCAAGCGAAAAGCCAAAATCATCACTGCTCTAGAGGAGATCTGCATGGAGGAATGGGCCAACATACCAACAACAGTGTGTGGCAACCTTATGAAGACTTACAGAAAACGTTTGACCTCTGTCATTGCCAACAAAGGATATATCACAAAGTATTGAGATGAAATTTTGTTTCTGACCAAATACTTATTTTCCACCATAATATGCAAATAAAATGAAAAAAAAACAGACAATGTGATTTTCTGGATTTTTTTTTCTCAGTTTGTCTCCCATAGTTGAGGTCTACCTATGATGTAAATTACAGACGCCTCTCATCTTTTTAAGTGGTGGAACTTGCACTATTGCTGACTGACTAAATACTTTTTTTCCCCACTGTATGGGTACGGGACTATGGGATGGAAGATGTGTGATGGGTATATGGGCACTGGACTATGGAATAGAGGATATGTTTGACGGGTATATGGGCACGGGACTATGGGATGGCGGATATGTATGATGGGTATATGGGCACTCGACTATGGGATGGAGGATATGTATGATGGGTATATGGGCACGGGACTATGAGATGAAGGATGTGTGATGGGTATATGGGCACTCGACTATGAGATGAAGGATGTGTGATGGGTATATGGGCACTCGACTATGAGATGAAGGATGTGTGATGGGTATATGGGCACTCGACTTTGGGATGGAGAATATGTATGATGGGTGTATGGGCATGGGACTATGGAATGGAGGATGTGTGATGGGTATATGGGCACGGGACTATGGGATGGAGGATAATTATAATTTGCTACAACTAACCACAGTTAGTTACTATGCCCGGGCAGCGCCGGGCTCTTCAGCTAGTCACTTATAATGACCAAACAATCACTTACAATTTCCTTCTAAATTAGGCACCATATTTTACTTTTAACTTCCAACTTCAATTAAGTACTGTTGCTTTAAAATGCACAAATCTTTCAGCGCGTACCTTACGGATAGAATTCAAGAGAATTTTGAGCACAGCTCACACTCAGCAGAGATAAGAGCGAAGGTAGAAGAAAAACGGCGCAGCGGCATCATTCCCCCCTCCCATCAGAATGCAGCGTCGTCCTTCACAGAATTCCGTAGTTCTTTAGAACTTATCAAAATCAATTTCTACAAAGAAACTCAAAATCATGGGATTTCACTGTAAGAGCAGATAACTGTATAATGAGATTAACCATGCCTTGCCCTTTTTCTGGCCAAATACATTCAGGAAACTTTACAATGTAATGCCACATATAACACGAGCTATATCAGTACTCAATTCATTCAGTCTCTGATGTAGATTTGAAATTTCTATAACGCATCTGTCCGGGATTCCACCACAACTAGAAAGGTAACAATCTCTTGACACAAAAATGATGTGTGATGATTCATTCATACGTGCTCATTCAGGGATTTTTTTTATACTCAATTCATTCAGTCTCTGAACTCATTCAGAGGTTCTCATAGACATACATACAAGGATTCACACAGCCTGCCTATCTTGGACCTTGGATTTAACACCTTAACCTACAGCAGTGTCCACTGACACTCTGAGAACACCAAAGCCAACTTTTTTAAACAAGAATCAATTAAAACCAAACCAACCTCAGAAGGTCCAAAACAACCAAAAACCACAGCCCTATACAAAATACAGCCTCATATGATTTACTGCCAATCAAAAACAACAACAACTGCACAGAGTCTATCCCAGACTTTGTGCTACACAGTACACCAGTACACAACCAGTTAGTATATTGCCAGAACAGTTTCACAGATAATACAGATGACAATTATTATTTTATTACTCTATTATTCAACTCTCATACAGACATACTCACCACTCACTGGTGATGTGGGTTCTTTTGAACCGTGTTTGTACAGTCTTACCCAGAGATATGTAGAGATCCCTAGAGAAGCTGTAGATGCAGAATCAATGTAAGAATAAATGTTCTCACCTGCTGCAGCCTGGATTCTGCATATTCAACCTCCCAGGAAGCTCCCACATACGGATTCCGAATAGGCTGGTTTCCACGGTCCCCATTGGGCGTCAAAAACTGTCGTAGCTGCTTTTGTTCTGACCAAGCGTCAGTTGTCCAGATCACCAGTGAGTCCGAATTGTGAGGTTTCTCGCCCTTTCTGTTGCAAGCGCTTGGAGACAAAGAGACTTCAACACACAAGCCGTGGTCAAATCACTTTATCTGACGTAATGAAATACACAGAATGTTTTTATACCATTTACAGCACTATGTGACTCTATGGAGCTCATTTGGCCCCCATCATCACCTCAGGGTCGTACCTTGTTTACAATATACCCAGAACACGTTGTTGAGAGCACATATGATAACAAGTATAGTTTCCTTGAAGACAGAGACTAGTAGTCTACATAAGAATAATTCTAGCAATATTAGGCAAAAGGCAATTGAAGTCTTAAAGGCATTTAAAGGGATATAAAAGAAAACCATTAACTCTTCTATATCAGGCGTGACATGGTGCTGACCGTGGGGGGTAACATAGTGCTGCACATGAGGGGGTGACATGGTTCTGCACATGGGGAGGCTACGGGGGGGCAACATGCAGTGTATATAGGGAGGCTGTGTGGGGCAACATGCAGTGTATATAGGGAGGCTGTGTGGGGCTCATGCAGTGTGTAGGGAGGCTGTGTGGGGCTCATGCCACATAGTGGGGGAGGCTGTGTGGAGCTCATTCCACATATAAAGGGCTGTTGGGGGGGTTCATATGATATACAGAAGTGGTTCTGCTTGGGTTCAAACAATATATAGGGGGATGTCAGCATACTTAATTCTGCTCAATATACAATTCTGATACAATTAATATTAATAAATTTATCAATAATATAATTATAAAATATCGATATTAATATTGAGCAGAATTAATTTTGGCCTATTGATTCGGCCATCCACAACAGTCACAGTCTTTCATGTGGCCCCTCGGGAAAATGAATTGCCCACCCCTGGTTTAGAACAATTTCAGAATAGAATAGATAATCCTTTAATCGTCCCACCATGGGGAAATTCAGAGCATTACAGCAGCAAGGCAGGAACAAGTACAGATACAGATGCATAAAGGCATTACATTGACAGTAGGTAGGTACATATATGAAAAAAAAAAAAAAAAAAAGATGTAACCGGACTATCACAACTTTGGATCTATCAGTTCACTGGGTCGTTCTCCGTTTTGGACAGTGCTGGTTATACAGCCTAACTGCAGCAGGAAGGACTTACGATAGCGCTCCCTCTCACATTTAGGATGAAGTAGCCGGTCACTGACAGTACTGCACATCATTGTCACGGTCTCATGCATGGGATGGGAATCATTCTGCACCATGTAGCTCACCTTGGCCAGTATCCTCCTGTCGCCTACTTCCTGAACTGGATCAAGGGGGCATCCCAGGACAGAGCTGGCCCTTCTAATCAGTTTGTCCAGCCTATTCCTGTCCCTAGTTGATATGCCACTACCCCAGCACGCCACACCAAAGATGACTGATGCCACAACAGAGTTGAAGAAGGATGCAAGGAGTGCCCCCCTAACTCCGAAGGCTCTCAGCCTTCTGAGCAGATAAAGCCTACTTTGGCCCTTCCTGTACACTGCATCCAAGTGATGGGCCCAGTCAAGCTTATTATTGAGGATCACACCAAGGTACTTATAGGTGTCGACTATCTCAATGTAATTTCCCTGAATGTTCACCACTACTGGTGGATTTTTTCCCTCGCGAAAGTCCACCACCAATTCCTTGGTCTTCCCGGAATTAATCCTAAGGTGGCTCCTCTGACACCACTCCTCAAAAGCTTGGTTAGTATCTCTGTACTCTCTTTCATCTCCTCCTGTGATGAGGCCTACTATTGCAGAGTCATCAGAATACTTCTGCAAGTAGCAGCTAGATGAGTTGCACTTAAAATCCGCAGTGTACAGTGTGAAAAGGGGCAAGAACTGTACCTTGAGGTTCCCCTGTATTGCAGATCACCGTGTCTGACACACTGTCCCGAACCTTTACAAACTGGGGTCGATTCGTGAGGTAGTTAAGGATCCAGGTGGAGAGTTGGAGGTCCACGCCAACCAGGCCCAGCTTGTCTCTCAGTAGACCTGGCTGTATGGTATTAAAAGCACTAGAGAAATCGAAGAACATTATTCTCACAGTGTTCCCAGGTTTCTCCAGGTGAGAGACCTATCCAGAAGGTGGATAATGGCATCATCCACACCAATGCCCGGCCTGTAGGCAAACTGGAGAGGGTCCATATCCGAGCTCACTAGAGGATGGAGAGGTGTGAGAACCAATCTCTCTAGTACCTTCATCAGGTGTGATGTCAATGCTACAGGTCTATAGTCATTAAGGTCTTTTGGATAAGGGTTCTTCGGAACTGGTACCACACACGATAATTTCCACAGTTGTGGTACTATACCTATTCTCAGGCTCATATTGAACAGATATGTAATGATCTCACTCAGCTGGTGCCCGCAGGTTTTGATTAGCCTTGCACTGATGCCGTCAGGACCTGCAGCCTTCAAAACTTTGATCTTATCCAGCTCTTTTGCAACCTGGGTACTTGTGAAGAACAGACCCTGGCTCAGTTGACAAGTTGCAGCAGGGGGTGAGGTTATTGTAGCAGAGAGGTGTGAATGGTATGCAGGGGCAGGAGCAGCTAGTGTGTGATTAAATCTGTTAAAGAATAGATTAAGTTCATTAAGCCCCTCTTTATCTACAACCATCCTGGAGACAGTCTGTCTATGCCCAGATATAGACTTTAGAGTACTGTCACACTTAGCGATGTACCAGCGATCCCGACCAGCAATATGACGCGGTCAGGATCGCTGGTGCATCGCTAAGTGGTCGCTAGTGAGCTGCCACACAGGCAGATCTCACTAGCGACATCGCTGGGGACGGGGGTCGCTACTTACCTGTCACATCAGGCGATCCTGCGTCCTCCCGCCCGGCTACACGCGTCGCTCGTCGTCACAGCAGGAAGCGCCGCAGGAAGCTGACGACGAGAAACAGTCCAGCCTGTTCTCGCGCGATCAGCGATAACCAGCGGGGGAGCCGGTCGTAGGTAAGTATCAGACACAGCGATATCGCTAGCAATATCGCTATAACGTCTCTTGTTATAGCGATATTGCTAGCGATATCTCTTAGTGTGACAGGCCCTTTAGACCCTCCCAGACTTCATGAATCCTTTTCTGTGACAATTTCAGTTCAATCT
This sequence comes from Dendrobates tinctorius, assembly GCF_039654945.1. Lineage (NCBI taxonomy): Eukaryota > Metazoa > Chordata > Amphibia > Anura > Dendrobatidae > Dendrobates > Dendrobates tinctorius. The sequence goes on from NW_027361794.1 coordinate 13,766,637, forward strand.
TTCTCTTATAATTAGCCTTTCCCTGCCTGATTAGATTCTTCAGATCTTTCTGCACCTCTCTCAGCCTGCCCTTGTCACCTGATCTGAAGGCCAACTTCTTCTCTTTGAGAAGAGACTTTATTCCAGGGCTGATCCATGGTTTATTGTTAGAGAAGCACCTCACTACTTTTGTGGGTACCGTGTTGTCTACACAGAAATTAATGTAGTCCGTTATACAGTGTGTGAGACCATCCATGTCATCACCATAGGAATCTTGCAGCACATCCCAAGTGGTTGTTTCAAAACAGTCTCTCAGAGCATCATCACTCTCCTCAGTCCATATCCTCACTGTGCGAGTGACAGCAGGTTCTCTCTGTACAAGTGGCTTGTACACGGGTTGGAGGTGCACTAGGTTGTGATCCGATCTTCCAAGGGGCGGTAGGGCTGACGAGGCATATGCCCCTCTCACATTGGCAAAGAACAAGTCCAATATTTTGTTGTCTCTAGTGAGGCAGGTAACATACTGTGTGCAACTGGGTAGTATGGATGCTGGAGACACATGATTGAAGTCTCCCGAAACCAGAAGGAGTGCTTGGGGGTGAAGGGACTGCATCATGCTCACTGTGGATTGTAGGACCTCAGTGGCGGCATCAGCTTTCGCAGAAGGGGGGACATATGCAGCTATCATGATTACATGCGATAGTTCCCTCGGTAAATAAAAAGGTCTCATGCCCACAGCTAATAGCTCAATGTCCTTACAGCATGTTTGCTCTTTGACCACGATGTGCCTAGAGTCACACCATCTATCATTCACAAATATCGCCAGCCCTCCGCCTTTTCTCTTACCGCTCTCCCTTGTCCTGTCCGCGCAAATGAGTTTAAAGCCATCCAACGAGACAACAGTGTCCGGAGTACCTTCGGTGAGCCAGGTCTCTGTAAACAGCAACATACTGCACTCCCTTAATTCCCGATGATGTCTGGTCAGCGCCGACAGTTCATCCATCTTATTCCCGAGTGACCTCACATTGCCCATAATGACGGAGGGAAGAGCAGGTCTATAGCGCCTTCTTCTAGCTTTCCTGAGGGCTCCAGCTCTGCAACCTCTTCTCTTAGTCCTCCTTATTTCTGGTAGAATGTCCTCTGGTCTATTAACAGCATGCTGCCTTGCTGTATCCCTAAGCAGCAGTATAGATTCTCTGGAGTAGACAATAGGGTCTTTTTCAGTTCCTGGATTTCCCAACACAATAGATCCAAGTAAAAACAAGGTAAAAAGTCCATCAAAGGTCCAGGTCCTCTTATGGTTTTCCATAGTGCAATGTCCTTTGGAGTAACAATAAAAAAGAGAAAGGAAAAATAGAAAAAATAGAGAAAAAAGTAGAGCAAAGAAGGCGCTACTGTAACAGGCTGCCACTCCAGCGGCGCCAGGAAGAATTTGTCTGCACTACTAGTTGACTGCTGTTACAATTCCAAACTAGAGCAGTCCTTATAGGAGAAAAAACACAATAATTATACTGTATTTTCCCATACTTTCTATTCCTGACTGACCGCCACTGGAGTGGATTATAAACTTACGAAGTATATAAGCATATATATATATGAAGTCTGGGATATGCCTATAGATGGCTAGTTTTCTGACTATTTCGGATAACATGATACTTGATTTTAGGCTTTTTTTTGTCTAGTCTCACTTGAAAAGAGGTCAATATTAAATAAAGTCTCCTGATGAGTTGCCTTTGGTGACGATGATGAAACCCGTAGACATGAGAGGCTTGGAGAGCGAGTGTGTATTCGTCACCTCACCGTATATACTGAAACGTGGGGTATGTTTTTTCTATTAGTTACCTTCTGACTAACCTTCAGGGGGTGTATTATGGGTATAGTTTTACATTTGGAATTAATAAACTTTAGTTTTATCCTTTTGCCAGTAAACATGAGAAATGACAAGAGACAACCCCTTTAAGAAGATCCAATTTTGGTTAAAACAATCCCAACAATCGAAACATAAAAAAGGATTCTGTCCTATATGACATCTCTGATGTTTATTAACAGTTGATTTCCAAGTAAAATATTTCCCACATTAAGAAAATGAAAAAGGCTTCTCCTCTGTGTGACTGATCTGATGTTTAACAAGAACCGATTTCCGGTTAAAACATTTCCCACATTCTGAACATGAAAAAGGCTTCCCTCCTGTGTGAATACTCTGATGTCTAACAAGAACCGATTTCCGGTTAAAACATTTCCCACATTCTGAACATGAAAAAGGTTTCACTCCTGTGTGAATTCTCTGGTGAATAACAAGCTCTGTTTTCTGCCTAAAACATTTCCTACATTCTGAACATGAAAAAGGTTTCGCTCCTGTGTGAATACTCTGGTGGGCAACAAGCTCGGATTTCTGCTTAAAACATTTCCCACATTCTGAACATGAAAAAGGCTTCCCTCCTGTGTGAATTCTCTGATGTCTAACAAGAAACTCTTTCCGGTTAAAACATTTTCTACATTCTGAACATGAAAAAGGTTTCGTTCCTGTGTGAATACTCTGATGTCTAACAAGCTGTGATTTCTGCTTAAAACATTTCCCACATTTTGAACATGAAAAAGGTTTCACTCCTGTGTGAATTCTCTGGTGAATAACAAGCTCTGTTTTCTGCCTAAAACATTTCCTACATTCTGAACATGAAAAAGGTTTCACTCCTGTGTGAATTCTCTGGTGAATAACAAGCTCTGTTTTCTGCCTAAAACATTTCCCACATTCTGAACAGGAAAAAGGCTTCTCCCCTGTGTGAATTCTCTGATGTCTAACAAGAAGCTCTTTTCGGTTAAAACAGTTCCTACATTCTGAACATGAAAAAGGTTTCGCTCCTGTGTGAATGCTCTGGTGGGTAACAAGCTGTGATTTCCATGTAAAATATTTCCCACATTCTGAACATGAAAAAGGTTTCACTCCTGTGTGAATTCTCTGGTGAATAACAAGCTTTTCTTTCTGCTTACAACATTTCCCACATTCTGAACAGGAAAAAGGCTTCTCCCCTGTGTGAATTCTCTGATGTATAACAAGAAGCTCTTTCCGGTTAAAACATTTCCCACATTCTGAACAAGAAAAAGGCTTCTCCCCTGTGTGAGTTCTCTGGTGACTAACAAGCTGTGATTTCTGTTTAAAACATTTCCCACATTCTGAACATGAAAAAGGCTTCTCCCCTGTGTGAATTCTCTGGTGGGTAACAAGCTGTGATTTCCATGTAAAATATTTTCCACATTCTGAACATGAAAATGACTTCTTTGCTTTAGGAGCAGTTTTTTTTTTAATGCCTCTTTTGCGAGTTTGATTTTCCTTAGTAGTTGGTAATGAATCAGAAGATGGGACCTGCTTCATAGGATCAGATGACAGATCTTTGCCATGAATGGATGATGGTATATCCAGAGTAACAGCAATCACTTCAGTTGTATCTTGTAGGATCTCAAGATCATAAGATTTAAAAATTGAAGAGGTCAGCTGTCCCTCTGATCTCCTGGTACAGGCATCTACTAAGATAAAAAAAGAATTATTTTTTAATAAAATATCCTTGAGTTTTATATTTTTGAACATTTCTACTTAAACTGTCCATAAAAATGGCAAGCTATGTAAAAAATTTTATTTACCAAGACAATGACAGTTCACAGTCTAATAGAAAACCTTGTTGGATGAACCAGTAGAGCGTGGTGTTCAACTGTTTTTTCATTCTGCCTCCCAAATATTGAATAAAAAGAAACTATTTCTCATCTCACAAAAAACAAGTTCCCACTCAGGTCCATCATCTGTCAATGGAAAAATAGAGGTTCTCACACTATTAGTAGCTCAAAGGCTGTTAAAAAGAACCAACGTTTTCATAAACCAATCCAGCAAAAAACACTCACAACATTTAGGATCCCTGTATTTAGCAATATTATAGTGAGAAGAATCCACTTAATTTGTGGTGTGTGTCTCCTGGAGCACAATCTGGGCACTATGTGATGGGTAATAAAATGGCAAATGTGTAATTTTCACTCTCCAACATCCACTGCATGTTAATTTCCAGAAAGTGGCTGTGGAGTCAAAATATTCACTTCTCCTATAGATTATAACCTTCAGTGAATTAATTTATAAAATGTAATCACTTTATGGGGATTTCGACTGTTCTGGTTTTCTGTCATTTAGTTATATTAGGGCTTCTGCATATGGTGTGTCCACTCCCATCTGGGATCTGTTCCTGCTGTCCAGCTGGAGTTATCTGCTCCCTACTTCAGCCAATTGGAAAGCACCACACCCTACTAAAGCTCAAAGAATATTGCCGGAATCTGCCAGATACATCTATACGTAAGAGATGCTACTGGACAGGTGCCTCCGGTGTCATTTTGCTGGATGTATTTTTTTTTCTAAGCCTCACAATAGACAATATTATATGCATTAACAATAAAATCAACACTATTATATGCATATAGAAGAATCTATGACTATGACTTTTCTGCATTTAGTGGTTACTACTCACCTGGGTAGTCATATGTCGGAATCTCCTCTTTACACTGCTCATCACCCCTCACATATGTCTCTGTAGCATTAATATGGGTCAGATCTTCACCCTGAAACAAATATTGTAAAAGTCACAGACAGATGGAGAAGTCACATCTATGATCAGCTCTAATCCTGCCATCTCCACCGTTCTCATTATACAAGTATAAAACATATAATACTGGTGGATAAAACAAGACTGAGCACAAGACCTTCACAGCCATCTACACATCATAGGGGAGATCTCATGACACCTTCTCTCCATCTACCTGATGATCCTGAGGAACATTGGGATCTTCTTGTTTACAGTCCTGTGGAAGAAGAGGACGGGGACATCTCTCTGGTGTTGTCATCTTACTGGATAGATCTGGAGGAAACACATACAGGGACTGAATTCATTCTTTACATACAGATAATTATAGGCCGTGTGTATTTAGTCCTGTCTATTACCTGGTGATGTGAGGGGCTGGGGAACCTCCATCATGACGTCCTTGTACAGTTCTTTGTGTCCTTCTAAATACTCCCACTCCTCCATGGAGAAATAGACAGCGACATCCTGACACCTTATAGGAACCTGACACATACAATATCGTCATTCCCCCGATCCCTTCATAGTGTTACTGTATAATGTCCCAGCATTCCCAGCAGTGTCACCTCTCCAGTCAGCAGCTCAATCATCATGTAGGTGAGTTCTAGGATCTTCTGGTCATTGATGTCCTCATGTATCAGGGGGTGAGGTAGAGGCCCCGTGATTGGGTTCAGGGGCCTTCCCTCAGACACAGGGTCCTGACAGCGCTCACTAAAGGTCTTCTTTAATACTGTGTAATCCTGGTTATGGAGAGACACATTAATAAATCTCACTACAGACATTTCCAGAGTCCTCACCTCTCCAGTTCTGTCCATCTGTTATTCCCATAGATAAGAATGATGTAATGTGACGTCATCAGAATCTCTCACCTCTCCAGTAAGCCGGAAGAGGATCTCTAGGGTGAGGTGTAATATCCTCTCCGCCATCTTGTCTCTGTCCACATCCATCTTTGATGGGTAAATCAGGAAAATTCTCTTATGTAGAAGATCTTCACTGAGAGGATCCGATATTGTAGCGACCTGAATGAGAGATGAGCCGATGTAACATCATAAAAATCCTGTGTAATAATACAATTACTGGAGATAATAAGGGAAACATATGAGGAGATTTATTATTTTACAGTATTTAGTTTTCTTCTTTACATCTACTAATAAAACCTATATATTTAGGCCACAGACAACAAGCAGTTTCTTCCTCGGAGTCGGCAGCTGAATACGTTCCTCATAGACTCATCTTCCATAACACTAATTCTCGTCTCATTTACTGACACTGGAATCAGCATTAGCAATACTGCAGGAGATATTCATTACACGGGACAGGAGAAATAACTACTTCATGATGAGGACGACATCTTCATCTCCTACTACGGCTCTAGAAACATATTTGGCCAGAGTCCGTCACTGACTCCATCCCCACCGGCCGTCTATATGAATGTTTCCCGTCTTCCCCGCTCTGTAATCTTCTATCACGTTAGATCTCATGTCTGATTCCCACACAGAAGTTTGAGGCTTTAGGCTGTGTGCACACGCTGCGGATTCTGCTGCGGTTCTGCAGCAGATTTGGCCGCTGCGGACCCGCAGCAGTTTTAGCTGCGGTGTACAGTACCATTCAAATAAATGGAAAAAAAAAACGCTGTGTAGATGGTGCAGATTTTTCCGCGCGGTTTTCCTGTGGTTTTGAAACCGTAGAAAGAATTGACATGTCAATTCTTTCTGCGGAATCCGCAGCGGTTTCCTATCTCCACCATTGTGGAGATGGTGAAACCACAGGGCAAAACGGCAGGCCAATCCGCAGATAAACTGCAGGCGGATTTTGCAAAATCCGCGCGGATGAATTCGCAGCGGATTCCACAGCGTGTGCACACAGCCTTATAAAAGCTTTTTTGTTTCCACAAACATCACGGACAGAAATGATCTGATCCCAAAGTCTCCATATACAGTGTTTTATGGGGCTTATTTCTGGCCTTAGGCTTTCCTAGATTACAAGAAAAATACCAGAAAAAAAAACAGATTTTAAAATGTTTCTAAATAAAATTGGCTCCAAAATTGCCTCAGGCGTTTTTAATTGCAACAGGATCCTACAGCTCCATAGAGATTTAGACGTCAGGCTAAGAGAGGATTGGCATTAGGTCCTGGCAGTGAGAATCGCCTTATTGTGGCTGCCAGGTACACACGAATTGGTTAATTTATGCGCTAACCATTCTCAATTTTTCATATCTCTAGTGCAGTAATGCAATTCAATTTTCAGATTTCATATTTTAGCCTTACAGAGTGCTGTTTTGTTTAAATGTATATATGATTTGGTGACTTTAGGAAAGCACCAGTTCAGACATAAATTATGTTTGGATGTGACGGTCAATCTTGTGTTTTTTATTACTAATATATGGGGCACATAGGTGGCATCACTAATATATGGGGCAGATAGGTGACATTACTAATATATGGGGCACATAGGTGGCATTACTAATATATGGAGGCACATAGGTGACATTACTAATATATGGAGGCACATAGGTGGCATTACTAATATATGGGGGCACATAGGTGGCATTACTAATATATGGAGCAGATAGGTGACAATACTAATATATGGGGGCACATAGATGACATTACTAATATATGGGGGCACATAGGTGGCATTAGTAATATATGGAGGCACATAGGTGACATTACTAATATATGGAGGCACATAGGTGGCATTACTAATATATGGGGGCACATAGGTGGCATTACTAATATATGGGGGCACATAGGTGGCATTACTAATATATGGAGCAGATAGGTGACAATACTAATATATGGGGGCACATAGATGACATTACTAATATATGGGGGCACATAGGTGGCATTAGTAATATATGGGGGCACATAGGTGGCATTACTAATATATGGGGGCACATAGGTGGCATTACTAATATACGGGGGCACATAGGTGGCATTACTAATATACGAGGGCACATAGGTGGCATTACTAATATATGGGGGCACATAGATGACATTACTAATATATGGAGCAGATAGGTGACAATACTAATATATGGGGGCACATAGATGACATTACTAATATATGGGGGCACATAGGTGGCATTAGTAATATATGGGGGCACATAGGTGGCATTACTAATATACCGGGGCACATAGGTGGCATTACTAATATACGGGGGCACATAGGCGGCATTACTAATATACGGGGGCACATAGGTGGCATTACTAATATATGGGGGCACATAGGTGGCATTACTAATGTACGGGGGCACATAGGTGACATTACTAATATATGGGGCACATAGGTGGCATTACTAATATATGGGGCACATAGGTGGCATTAATATATGGGGCACATAGGTGGCATTACTAATATATGGGGGCACATAGGTGGCATTACTAATATATGGGGCACATAGGTGGCATTACCAATATATGGGGCACATAGGTGATATTACTAATATATAGAGGCACATTTGGGGCATTAATAATATGTAGGGGCACATAGAAGGAATTATGACCACATGTAGGCAGGGCTGCCACTAGGAATTTTGGGGCCCCATACTGGCAAAATTTTTGGGTCCCCTTGAGACTCTCCCCAGTTCCAACTCCACATCTCAAACCTTCCACAGTCCCATCGCCCGCTCTTGGAAAAATTAATCTTCTGCACCACTTCCTCACCAAGCTAATATTAACAGTTCCCAGCAGACTCCAGATCACATACATGGAGAGCAGCTTTTGTTTTGGCCAAAAAAATTTTTAATCCGCCACCAGAACGATAAGGTAGACTTTTTTGGCAGGGCCCTACTCTACTCTAACCTATTAAACATTTCTTAAAATATCCAGTACTCTTTTTAGGTATATTTTTATTTATTTTTCCTTAAGGGCATGAGTCACATATTTTTTATAACTATTAATACCACATACTAGGGTCAAAAACCGTTACACCATGACCAGACCATAGATTACCACCACCCAGTGACCGAATAATACCACATACAAGGAATACTTCCATTTCATGACCAGATCACATATTACCATCACATAGTGATCAAATAATACCACATACAGAGAAAATACCACCACATCATAACCAGATCACATACTACCACCATGTTGTGACCGAATACTATAATACCGATCATTAATAAAAAAAAACACAACACTAATAACATTATACACAGGAGCTCTGTATATAATGTTAGTGTACAGGCAATACAGTGATCACCAGTGACATTATACACAGGAGCTATGTATATAGTGTACAGGTAATAGTGACCACCAGTGACATTATATACAGGAGCTCTGTATAGCATGGGGATATGGATACCACAAAAAATTACGACCAATAGATCCAAGTAACAAAAACATATATACTTTATTAAGGAAAATACACAGAACGGGCAAAAAATGGAGAACATGTGCAAAGAGAGCAAAGTGCTGCAGTGCTAGAGGACACGTGACCTACCCTGACCATATTTACATATACATAAGTATGCAATTGAATTAAGGTAAGTACCACCTTCACTGAGGACTAACTTAGCCTTACAGCCCTTGGATCTGCAAAGGAGTCTGAAAGACCCCCCCCCTTTTTTTTTTGGCTGCCAATACACATCCGTGCCAATTTACAATTTTTACAATGTGACCAAACCACAGATAGATATAAATATAAATACACAGGCAATGTGATATTCCGAGAGGCCGGGGCATATTATTCACCCCTAGACATGGCACATAATCCGCCCACCCACATAGGAGTGAACGGTACCGGAGTGGAACATTACCTCAGAAGAAGGAATATAGAAGGCCGGGTAGTCAACGTGTCACCCCGATGCGCGTTTCGGAGAGAATCTCCTTCGTCAGGGGGCGTATGTGCTATAAAACCGGTAAGTTTAAATACCGCCGGACCGGAAGTGCCCGTGACGCTGACCGGAAGTGACGCGGGTGCAGTCATGGAAACCGGGGATGCAGGATGGGCACAGCGTCATGCGGCGGGAGGGGCCCAAAAGAAGGTCAGACATTCCCCCACCGCATAGAGACACCGAGGCCAGCCCACGCCCCAGAACATGGCTCACACGCTTGCAAAGTCAGCGCCACGTCAGATCCACCGTCACTGAAACATGGAGGAGAATGTCCAAGAGCATAATGAGACTATCTATACTGTTGAATAGGCTCAAATTCATTTAGATATTTAGGTGTCAGATTATCCCTACATTACATTAGATGAGGATATCTGCATCACATTAGAGCCACATGATATCTAAATATAGATTTGAATATAAAGACAATGTCATATTACAAAATCATTCATATATGGGACAATAATGGATGTTACAATCTATATTCCACAAACATGGGATACTCTGTATAGGCAAAGAAACAAGCATATACAGTTGTGGCCAAAAGTATTGACACCCCTGCAATTCTGTCAGATAATACTCAGTTTCTTCCTGAAAATGATTGCAAACACAAATTCTTTGGTATTATTATCTTCATTTAATTTGTCTTAAATGAAAAAACACAAAAGAATTGTCCTAAAGACAAACTGGATATAATTCCACACCAAACATAAAAAAGAGGGTGGACAAAAGTATTGGCACTGTTCAAAAAATCATGTGATACTTCTCTAATTTGTGTAACTAACAGCACCTGTAACTTACCTGTGGCACCTAAGAGGTGTTGGCAATAACTAAATCACACTTGCAGCCAGTTGACATGGATTAAAGTTGACTCAACCTCTGTCCTGTGTCCTTGTGTGTACCACATTGAGCATAGAGAAAAGAAAGAAGACCAAAGAACTGTCTGAGGACTTGAGAAACCAAATTGTGAGGAAACATGAGCAATCTCAAGGCTACAAGTCCATCTCCAAAGACCTGAATGTTCCTGTGTCTACCGTGCGCAGTGTCATCAAGAAGTTTAAAGCCCATGGCACTGCTGCTAACCTCCCTAGATGTGGACGGAAAAGAAAAATTGACAAGAGATTTCAACGCAAGATTGTGCGGATGTTGGATAAAGAACCTCGACTAACATCCAAACAAGTTCAAGCTGGCCTGCAGTCCGAGGGTACAACAGTGTCAACCCGTACTATCCGTCGGCGTCTGAATGAAAAGGGACTCTATGGTAGGAGACCCAGGAAGACCCCACTTCTTACCCCGAGACATAAAAAAGCCAGGCTGGAGTTTGCCAAAACTTACCTGAAAAAGCCTAAAATGTTTTGGAAGAATGTTCTCTGGTCACATGAGACAAAAGTAGAGCTTTTTGGGCAAAGACATCAACATAGAGTTTACAGGAGAAAAAAAGAGGCAAAGAAAAAAACACGGTCCCTACAGTCAAACATGGCGGAGGTTCCCTGATGTTTTGGGGTTGCTTTGCTGCCTCTGGCACTGGACTGCTTGACCATGTGCATGGCATTATGAAGTCTGAAGACTACCAACATATTTTGCAGCATAATGTAGGGCCCAGTGTGAGAAAGCTGGGTCTCCCTCAGAGGTCATGGGTCTTCCAGCAGGACAATGACCCAAAACACTTCAAAAAGCACTAGAAAATGGTTTGAGAGAAAGCACTGGAGACTTTTAAGGTGGCCAGCAATGAGTCCAGACCTGAATACCATAGAACACCTGTGGAGAGATCTAAAAATGGCAGTTCGGAGAAGGCACCCTTCAAATATCAGGGACCTGGAGCAGTTTGCCAAAGAAGAATGGTCTAAAATTCCAGCAGAGCATTGTAAGAAACTCATTGATGGTTACCGGAAGCGGTTGGTCGCAGTTATTTTGGCTAAAGGTTGTGCAACCAAGTATTAGGCTGAGGGTGCCAATACTTTTGTCTGGCCCATTTTGGAGTTTTGTGGGAAATGATCAATGTTTTGCTTTTTGCTTCATTCTCTTTTGTGTTTTTTCATTTAAAACAAATTAAATGAAGATAAGAATACCAAAGAATTTGTGTTTGCAGTCATTTTCAGGAAGAAACTGAATATTATCTGACAGAATTGCAGGGGTGTCAATACTTTTGGCCACAACTGTATATCTATATGTACATCTCACTATGCAAAAACATGACAAGGCAAATGGAACATAAGTACAGAAAATAAAAAATAATAACATAAATCAAAAACTGATTAAACATGAAAAATGACATAATACATGTGTCGCATAGCCTTGTCAAAGGAGAGGAGAGGGAAGGTGAGGAGGGAAGGTAAGGGGGGGGAAGGAAGGGAGGGGAAGAAGGACAAGTTTAATCCATGGCAGAAGGGGAGACCCATGATCTTCCGTGCTACTCCAGTCCAAACCGTGAAAAAAATCTAAATCAAACTAAAACAAAAAGAAAGTTAAAATCCAATAAAATCAAAACTGCTGCGCAATGCATATCCGTGCACTGCTACAAACATAGGGGTGATCATAAAAATGGAACATATGACAAATTTTCATTTAATCCATGGGGCTGTAACGTGTCCAGTGTCCATATCCATCGTGTCTCTTTTTGGACCAATTGTTGAGACACTCTCCCACCCCGAATCCCCACATCATTCATGTCTATGCCTTTCACTTTTAGGCCACTACTGTCACAGCCATGATTGACCTTAAAATGTCTGGGTAGAGTTTTAAGTAAATTTAGATCTTCTTCATTCACTGTGGCCTGTATGCCTAAAACATGTTCCCTGATCCTCACTTTCAGCTGCCGAGTGGTCAGCCTAACATAGATCAAGCAACAGGGACATGTGGCGTAATAACATTGCGGGACGTGTAGGTGATGGATTTCCTGATCTTATACTCTTTACGTCCAGAAGAGTGAGTAAATGTATCCTCTTTGACCATATTGATGCACGCCACGCAATGACCACAGGCCTTACTTCCACCACTCCTCTTTCGGGCAAAATCGTCCAAAAAAGTCTTAGGAGATTCAAAAATTCTTAATAAATATAATTCTGGATTAATTATTCAACGGCTCATATACAAAAAATTCAATCCTTAAAAGATACTTTATTAACCAATCATTAAAAAGTTTTCAAAACTTCAAAAAAACAGGCAAACAAAAATAGGCTTAATGCTGATTTTCAAAATCCAGCCACAAACACTAGAGAGTCGTTCCAATGTCAGGTAGAGGGTCACAAACCTATTTGTCCCTATAGGGCCCTATATTTCTCTCCTACCTGACAGCGGAGGTTGGCACCCTCTTGATATGCAAATGGCGCCCCCGCTCCTCGGCGGCTCTCCCTAATCACCCTGTTGACTCCTATCTAAATGACATCAGCTTGGAGTACAACAGATGGCCGGGGACAAAAATATAATAGATAATAACCCCATGCCACAAACCACCAAGACAAAAATGTAAGGAATAGTAACTGGAAAAAACACTAATTTTTGGCAGATTTGTAAACATTTGCTTTGGGAGGAAAAGGGGTCTAAATAACCCTATTTAGGTGTCTCCCTGCCTGACAGCGGAGCTTTTACACCCTACGTTACTCTGGTGCCCCCGCTCCACGTGGGCTGACCCTTACTGACCCCTACACTTCTCACCCAGAAAGAGGTGAGAAGTGTAGGGGTCAGTAAGGGTCAGCCCACGTGGAGCGGGGGCACCAGAGTAACGTAGGGTGTAAAAGCTCCGCTGTCAGGCAGGGAGACACCTAAATAGGGTTATTTAGACCCCTTTTCCTCCCAAAGCAAATGTTTACAAATCTGCCAAAAATTAGAGTTTTTTCCAGTTACTATTCCTTACATTTTTGTCTTGGTGGTTTGTGGCATGGGGTTATTATCTATTATATTTTTGTCCCCGGCCATCTGTTGTACTCCAAGCTGATGTCAATTAGATAGGAGTCAACAGGGTGATTAGGGAGAGCCGCCGAGGAGCGGGGGCGCCATTTGTGTATCAAGAGGGTGCCAACCTCCGCTGTCAGGTAGGAGAGAGATATAGGGCCCTATAGGGACAAATAGGTTTGTGACCCTCTACCTGACATTGGAACGACTATCTAGTGTTTGTGGCTGGATTTTGAAAATCAGCATTAAGCCTATTTTTGTTTGCCTGTTTTTTGAAGTTTTGAAAACCTCTTAGGAGATTCACCCACATAATGACTGCATACAATGTGGTCCCGTAGGTTTTTGGCCCTCCTAAAAGTGATCTGAGGTCTATCAGGAATAATCTTAGTAATAATGGGATCTGTTGGGGGGCGTGGCCTAGCAGCATGTGAGGACATGGGTCTGCTGAGCTCCCACACACAGCTACTGATTACTGCCGTTATATCCCCACAGCATGGTCAGTAACTAATCTGTGTTCATTCCTGAGACCTGCGGGTGCCGCTGGACAGAGACATTCAGCCTCTAGCCCTAAATCATGCGAAAAAAAGGTCAGAGAAGAGTGACTAATGAGCTGGGGCCTGGGTCCCAAGATGGCACTGCTACCACAGTGTGAGCTCTGGAGGAAGCAGCTGCAGACAGTGAGGCCAGGAACAGGGAGGTGGCAGCCTGGCTGAGACGCTTTGCCAGAGTGGAGGAGGCAGAGTGTGAGTCCCTCCAGGAGACAGATGAAGAGCTGGAGTCTGCAGGTGGAGGTATGGATCTGGAGGTGGGGGAGAGGGGAGAGGAGGAGGCCACAGGCTCTGGAGGTCGGGAGAAGCAGGACGCTGCAGCCAGCTGGGGAGAACTAGTGGAGCAAAACAAAAGCCAGCTCCAAGCACTGCAGCTGCAAATGCTAACTGAACCGACCATCAAAGATGTGCTGATGGCAGTTATGCAGTGTGGGTCTGCTATTTCTTCTGTGCTCACTCAGCTGAGTTATTTACAAGAATCCATGCACCACCATTAAAGACAGAACCGGGCAACTTGAGAAACGAGTCGGAGTTGTGGAGGGTACTGTGTCTAAGTCAGCGCAGCATCACAAAGAACTTAAAAGAGACATGGTTGCTGTGTGGGCCAAAACTGATGACCTAGAGAACAGGTCTAGACGGAACAACGTCCGCATTGTTGGCATGCCTGAACGTTATGAAGGCAAAAATCCTACTGTTTTTATCGAAGCCTGGATTAAGGAGAAAATAGGAACTGATAATCTAACTCATTTATATGCTGTGGAACGTGCTCACAGGGTTCCTACCCGCCCTCCTCCTCCTGGTTACCAACCGAGGCCTATCTTGGCTAAAATTCTACACTACAGGGACAGGGATAACATCCTTAGATACTCAAGGGAACATCCTGACCTTTCTATTGATGGCTCCAGAGTTTCTTTTTACCCTGACTTCTCACCAGAAGTCCAAAGAATGAGAGCTAAATTTATGGACATCAAAAAACGTCTAAGGGCCATAGGTATCCGATATTCTATGATATTCCCGGCCAAGCTGCGGGTCGAGGCCCGGAACAAAATCCACTTTTTTCTGGATGCTAAAGATGCTATGGACTGGCTGGATCTGAATGAACAGCAGCTGAGGAAGGATGAGGAAGACCGGGAATGCGGCTGATGATGTATTTGCTACTTTGGACACTTCTGCGCTGTCTGGTGTCTTGACTTTCGGTTCTGTTGCAGGAAACTGCTCGACATGTTGTCGTTTTGCTATAGATGGTTGCCATGTGCTGTGGGGACTCATCCTGTTATGTGTGGGCAGCAGTTAGAAAGTGAAACGCCCGTTGACTGATGTGGAAGGGAATAACATCGCCCTTGTTTGAAATACCCTTGGCACTGCCGGGGGACATGTTGGGGAGAGTTCTGGGGGGGGGAGGGTGGGTTCTAGGGGTTTGTCGGGTCCTATGTAACTTTTGTGCACAACAATGTAAGCTCTTCTATGACACGGTGGATATTGGCACCGACTGTATATCAACTTGAGAATGGATGACGTTAAAATACTTAGCTGGAATGTTAGAGGGCTAAAGTCCCCAGTAAAAAGACAGGCCATATTTTCCGTTATAATGGATCAGAAGCCAACTGTTGTATGCTTACAAGAGATGCATCTTACTCCTGAGACACTTGGTATATTAAATAAGAGGTGGATACAACATGGGTATCATTCCACATACTCTCAATACTCCCGGGGAGTTAGCATACTGGTTTGTTCAGGTGCCCAGTTTACATGCAATCAGGTGGTGGTGGACACGGAGGGGTAATTCGTCTTTCTATTCTGCAAACTCTTTGCTGAGATAATGATACTCATTTCTATATACATCCCCCCGCCATATAGTATCAAAGTTATATATAAAATTCATACCATGTTGAGGGACTTTCCGGGGGTCCCTTATATGGTGGTGGGGGACTTTAATAATGTTTTGGACTCCCACTGGGATAGAGGTAATCATGCACCCCTGAAACCGGGAGGTAATCGTACGCCTTTCGGAGTTTTGTTACATGAGCTAGCCCTGACTAACTTATGGAGAAGTCGTAATCCTGATGTCTACCAATATTCATGCTTCTCCTCTACCTTTGTCTCAGTGTCACGCATTGATTTGGCTATGGGTGATGATTTGATGCTGAGAAAAATTTTAGACGTTATTTGCCGAGAACAGTGTCGGATCACTCGCCCACATCCACTACAATCAAGGGGGGGGATAATAGATTGAAAACTAAACCGTTATGGCGACTTAATCCATATTGGCTGCAGCTAGTGGATAAGAATGATAGCTTTAGCTTTGAGAAACAGGAACATCTCAGATTTAATTTGGGTTCAGCATCTAGTTTGACTGTTTGGGAGACTCTGAAGGCATACCTGCGGGGCATGTATATACGTGAGATTTCAAAGCTTAAATCCAATTCCAGAGCAGAATCTCAGATTATACTTCATGAGCTGGAGGATGCGGAAAAGGCTCTCTCCATGCGATCCACTCTCGCCACTCAGAAAAGGCTAAAAGAGGCACAGTTGAAGGTGACTAAAACGACGCTAGAAACTGCGGAACGAAAACGTATGTTTCAGTGAGTTCAATATTTTGAAAATGCGGAGAGTGTTGGTCATTTGCTCTCGGTTATAACTTCAGCACAGCGGGGGTCCTCGTTTATAGCCGGCCTTCGGGATGTGGGTGGGCAACTTTTCAATGACACACCGGGTATTTTGAGAATTTTGGAGACTTTTTATACCGAGTTATACTCCTTACACCCCAGGGCCTCAACTGAAGACCTTGACAACTTTTTGGGGCCCGCTAAACTCCCACGTCTAACTGACGAGGCGAGACTTATGCTTGATGAGCTGCCGGACTTGGGGGAGCTTGAAGAAGCTTTGGGATCTATGTCCAATGGTAAGGCGCTGGGGGTGGATGGCTTACCGGTTGAGGTGTAAAAAAAGTATAAATCTGTACTACTCCCTACCTTGCTGGCTGTATTCAATGATAGTCTCAGTTCTCGAGCTCTCCCATCTTCTATGCGGGAAGCTATTGTTACTGTGCTGCCAAAAAAGGACAAAGACCCGACACTCCCGGCGTCATATAGACCCATTTCCCTGCTGACGGTGGACATTAAGCTCCTGGCGAAGGTTTTGGCCACTCGACTTTCGAAGGTGGTGGAATCGTTAGTACATTCGGATCAGACTGGTTTCATGCCTCGTAAGTCTACGGCCATAAATATTAGGTGACTGTATTTGATCATGCAGGTGAGGGCGGATAATGCGGGGGGGGAGGGTGGTCCTGTCTCTGGATGCCGCCAAGGCATTTGACAGTGTAGAGTGGACCTACCTCTGGGCTACACTTCGCTGTATGGGGTTTGGTCCGGGTTTTATTAGCTGGATCAGGCTCCTATATTCCGAACCAAAAGCACGAATACGAGCAAATCGATCACTGTCTGACCCTTTTCCTCTTTATAGAGGTACGAGGCAGGGCTGCCCTCTGTCCCCGCTTCTCTTTGCTTTAGCGATAGAGCCTCTGGCCTCCAGAATAAGATATGATAAGGGCATCGAGGGGTTCAGATACGGAGGACAGGAGAAGGTAGCACTCTATGCTGATGACTTGCTTATGTTCTTGGCTGACCCTGATCATTACATAATGTGATGCTGCTCTTTAATTCTTTTGGCGCTGTCTCGGGACTAGTTATTAACTGGGAAAAATCTGCGATTCTCCCTTTAGATCTGATCCCA
This sequence comes from Dendrobates tinctorius, assembly GCF_039654945.1. Taxonomy (NCBI): domain Eukaryota; kingdom Metazoa; phylum Chordata; class Amphibia; order Anura; family Dendrobatidae; genus Dendrobates; species Dendrobates tinctorius. The sequence continues at coordinate 13,784,240 of NW_027361794.1, forward strand.
ATCAACGTCACACAGGTGCCGGTTGTAACGACTTTTAAATATCTGGGTATTATGATATCTAATAAACTAATGGATTTTGAATATTTGAATCTCTCGCCACTGATGGCCAGGATTAAGAAGGTTAAGGCCTGGGCTAAGTTGCATCTTTCTGTGGTGGGGAGAGTGAACTTACTGAAAATGGTGATCATGCCACAGCTTCTGTATGTTCTTCACAACTCCCCAGTCTGGCTCCCTCAAAATAGGTTTTACAAAATTAATGCGATATTTAGAGAACTTATTTGGTTAAAAAAGGGTGCAAGGATCAAATTGGAACATTTACAAAAATCTAAAGAGGAGGAGGGCTGGCGCTGCCCAATCCGTGGCTCTACTTTCTCTCCTCTCAATGTCAGGACATGGCGGGGGGAATGGAGGGCTTCCCAGCGGAGACAGCGGGGGCCAGTTGATTTTCCGGTCTCTTGTGGGTCAGGGGTCGCTGTTATCCAATTTAGAGGCGGGCAGATTTAGACCTTTAGCGTCTAGATATCCTACGGTCCTGCTCATGATTAAAGTGTGGGATAAAATTAAACAGTTAAGAGGAATCACGGGTTTCACAAAATACTCCCCTATTTGGGATAACCTGTATTTGGCGCAAATGAGGTCGCTTAAAGGTTTTGCGCAATGGAGGCGAATAGGTATCTGGTGGCTGTCGCAATTAGTGGAGGATGGGGTTTTTAAGTCCTTTGACACACTGAGACGGGATTTTCCGCTCCAACACTCTATGTTCTTCCAGTATCTGCAGTTGCGGCATGCCTATACAGTGCAGGACCAAATGAATAGTATATCTATACACCAGGATGCTATTGTCAGCAGGCTCGGGCTGCAGGCATACACTAGGGGTTTAATATTGTTTGTGTACGGTGGACTTTTCAATGGTTTTGGTGAAGCATCCGATAGGAGCGATGGCGAAGTGGGAGCAACAGTTGGGTGCCATTTCAGGGGATCAATGGGAATCTATTCTGCAGATGGTCCCCAGGCTGTCTCTTAGCAAACCCAATCGTTTGTCCCAATTGTATATTCTTTATAGAGTATATAGAACCCCTAAATGGTTATTTGATATGGGGATGAGGATGGATTCGCAGTGCCCTAAATGTATGCTCGAGAATGCTGATATCTTACATATGTTGTGGACGTGCCCCTGCCTGCAGGTATTTTGGATTCTGGTCCTTAATTTGATCCACGTGACTACAGGACAGGATATCCCGCGAGATCCCGTTGTCTGTGTCTTGGGTTATGTGGAGGATGTGGGGGGAGATGAATACCTTCAAACCGCAGTTGCCAGAATGCTTTATGCTGCTAGGAAGCTGATAGCATACCATTAGATTTCAGATAAGGTGCCATCTCGGACAGAATATATCAATAAATTAAACTATATACTCTATAGAGAAAAAGCCATATACCTTAAGAGGGGACAACCGAATACTTTTGAGCAAATTTGGGCTGGTTGGCTGGACACCCCGGGTCTGCCGGCAGCGAACCTATTCGTCTAATAGCTGATTTTGGTCGACATTGTTATCCACTGTGTCTATGTGCATGTATTTTATATTTTCATAAGATTTGTGCTTTTTGTGTATAATTTTCTTATTTCTTTTGTGGACCTGGCTGGGGGTGTGGGATGTTGGGGGGGAGGGTGGGATGGATGGTGATACAGTTGTTTTTCACTTGTTTGTTATAACGAAAATGTGAATAAAAACTATCTGATTAAAAAAAAATAATGGGATCTGTCTTCAATATGGCCCAAGATCTATCCAGAATCCCACGCATTTGTTCCGACCGTGCATTAAAGTTGGTAATAAATCTCACCGTATCAGATTTACGATGTACTTCCTCAGTTTTATACAAGAGGGAGTTCCTACTGCTATGCTTAGCACAGAGATATGCCTGTTTTAAAGAACGATTCCTATATCCCCTCTCTGAAAAATGATTCCTTAAGTCACAAGCCTGAGATTCAAATTCCTCCTCAGTTGAGCAGATGCGTCGAAGACGCAGAAACTGGCCAACCGGTACTGATCACACCATGTGTGTTGGGTGAGAGGAGGATGCATGTAGGAGTACATTCGTGGATGTCGGTTTACGGAATATAGTAGTTTGAATCAAGCCCTCTTTACCCCTCATGAGAGAGACATCTAAAAACTCAGCCCTATCCTTATCAAAAGTGGCGGTAAGGTGGATATTCCGATCATTATCGTTAAGTACCCCTATATATTCCTCCAATAGTTTTACATCACCTTGCCAGATAACAAGAATGTCATCTATGTAGCGCATCCACAACAGGACACGCTCCATAGATGACAGACGATCAGACATCAGGAGGTCCCTCTCCCACAGCCCCAGGAACATACTAGTGAATAGTGTATAGGTAATACAGCGATGTCTCTAGCTGAAGTCCTTCATCTTTGCTTTTCTTTTTCATGTAGCGCAGACCGCCATTATTTCTTCCAGCCAGGACTCATCTCTGCATAAAATAACACAGTTACCTAGAGCACAGCTTTCCGAGCACATTCCCCACTTTTTCCCTTTCTTCTACACTACACATCTGAATACAGACGTGCACCCCCCATTAATATATAATTAGTTATTATCTAATCCACCATTCCAAATATAATTTATAATCCACCTCTAAACCCCTACCGACTATAGCCATTTTCCCCACCTAATATATACCGTACATTAATTAGCCCCTGTACTCTTTCCCCAATTCAGTACCAGTCACTGCATCCTCAATTCGCCCCACTATGCCTCCTGCTCCCCCGATTCATTATATTTACATGCCACTTCCGCCCCAATTCATTGTCATGTCTTCTCTCGCTCCCATCCTCTATTCATTATCAACTGCTCTCCCCCACATTCAATGCATCATTTACTCCCACCACCCTCAAAATTCATGATTATTTGCTCTCCCCATCCCCCACCTTTCAACTGATGTCCCCCGACCTTCACTTCATTTGCAGTTCCCCATTCTCCCCCCCACTTCATCATGTGCAGTCCCCCATCCTCTCTCACATCATCATTTGCAGCACCCACTCCATCACCATTTGCAAATGCAGCCTCCTCCATCATTTTCAGCACCTCTGCATCATTTTCATCACCCTCTCCATAACTGGCAGCCCCACTCCATTATTTGCGCACCCCATACATCATTTGCAGCCCCAGTCCATCATTTACAGCCCCCCTCCATCATTTGCAGCCCCCTCCAACATTTGCAGGCCCACTCCATCATGTGCAGCCCCACTCCATCATGTGCAGCCCCACTCCATCATGTGCAGCCCCACTCCATCATGTGCAGCCCCACTCCATCATGTGCAGCCCCACTCCATCATGTGCAGCCCCCCTCCATCATGTGCAGCCCCCCTCCATTGTGGTATGCTTGCAGGAACACGGGATTCAGTGACGAGCAGGAGGCAGAGCTAGAGTTAGGTGTTTTATGCAAGAATAAAAGTAGCAGTTTTTGCTTCTTGCAGGGAGCACGGGGGTTAAACAACGGTAAATGGTACACAGACAATGTACAATAAACACTTTGCAGAGAGAAGAGTGAACAAATAAAACGTGTTAACTTATCAGTCCGTACCTCCTAGATGGGGGATGTTGGAAGAGTCCTCAATGGCAGCGTATGTGGCGCGAGACGGCGTTGAAATGGTCCCGGATGAAGTTACAGCACAGTCTCTGTACTGAAGCGGTACTCCTAGGGCCTTAACGGCGAAGACCCTCTGTCCTGGTACATGGCGGAGAACGGGTGGAGTACTCTGACACTGAGTGCATAGTGCGAGGTCCTGGGGCGGAGGCCACAGAAAAACCTTCGCATTCAGAGTAATGAAGGAGCTCAGCAGTGGATGGCGTGCCAGACCTATTCGGGAACACCGACCTGCGAGGGCATCTGAGGACTACCGTCTGAGGTAATAGGCATCAGGAGGCCCACTGTCAGCGTGCGTGGGGGAGGATGGGCAGTCAACCTGGCTGGATGTGGCGTCTGGCAGAGCGGAGACAGAGTCAACCTTCTCCCTCAGGGTAAGCTCTGCTCACGCCAAAAGCCCCGAATGTGCGTTCCCTTTTATATCTGACTCGCCCCTTAAAGTCAGATGCTCAGGTCTGTCCAGGTCAGAAAGGCTTCCCCCAGCAATGATGGTGACAGACCCAACAGTTCCAGCCCAGAGACGTGTGAAGTAGCCCTAGCCCGGTCCATCTTCCTACATTCCCCCACTCCTTTTGCTCGCCATTCCTAGGGTTTGGATTTTTGAGAGACAAATGAGTTTTTCCTTGTCTTTTGAACTTCTTGTTGCCAAATAAATTGTTCCTGTTCATAACGATTGGGGGGGTTTTCCAGCAGTTGTTCGTTCAGAGCGTCGTAGGGTGGATGGAGTAGTGGAATCCATTGGAGTGGTGGAATCTGGCTGGTCTAAAGAAAACCAGGGTTGGTCAGTACTCTCTGAATCACGTTCTTTGGGAGCCTTGGCTCTCACGACATCATTCTCCTCATTCTCTTCTTCAGATGCTGCAGGTACTGGCTCTGGGGGCAACGTCTTCTTCGACCCGTACTGGATCTCTTGAAAGACAAGGTCGGAGCATATTGCGATGCACTATCCGAGTGGGAGAGCTCTCTTCCCCCTCTTTTTGGATCTCATACATAGTCCCCTCGGAATTGACTCGCCGCTTAACCCGGTATAGAACTTTCTCCCAGTGATGTTCCAATTTGTGTCGTGGACGCGTTTCTCTTATCAAAACACGGTCTCCCCTCCTGCAGATCCGTTGCTCACGGCGGGGTTCTTACAGCATGTTCTAACTCTCGTAGATGAGTTTGTACAAATCTATGCATTGTCTGTAGGTGATGACGATGTTCCCAGATCCATGAGGGTACCCCAGCTCATGAGTCGTCTTCTTCTGGGTCCAACTCTAATTCAGTGATACTTTTTCTGGCTTGGCCAAATAGGAGATAGTAGGGCATGTGCCCTGTGGTTCGGTGCACTAGATTATTGTACACCCAGACTAGTTATGAAACATACAGAAAACCACCTGTGTAATTATGGACATAAAAAAGTGTCCAATACACCACCAAAGAACCAAATAGCAAAAGGTCCGTTAAAAAATCATGCTTTATTGACATACATCTCTTAATATACAAAAGAACCAATTATTGCAAAATTAACAAGCGTGGTGCCTAACTAAAGAAAACGAAGAATAAGCACTGCATTCCAACCCCGACGTACGTTTCGTCTAATCTTCCACGCCCCCTGAGGAAGATTAGACGAAACGTACGTCGGGGTTGGAAAGACGGCATCAGCACTGCAGCACTTTATCTACTTTTGAGCGCTACTGCACTTTGAATATACCAATCGAGGTAATATGCATTATGGATATTTGTAAGCTCCTTCTTTTGTTAGGTAATTGCATGGGAATTTTATATAGGTGAATTTTCCTTTTCCCTGCACATATGCTATGTCTGAGTAGGTAGCTTGATTTCCATATACTGATCCATTTGAGATATGTCATGTAGCAATAGTGGCTCCTTGCAACATATTTTTTTTAAATTTTGATATGCTAATGCAGTGCTTATTCGTCCTTTTCTTTAGTTAGGCACCGCGCTTGTTAATTTTGCAATAATTGGTTCTTTTGTATATTAAGAGATGTATGTCAATAAAGCATGATTCTTTAACGGACCTTTTGCTATTTGGTTCTTTGGTGGTGTATTGGACACTTTTTTATGTCCATAATTACACAGGTGGTTTTCTAAATGTTATAACTGACCCTTGAATTTTGTGGATTTCTCTATTGATACTCATCTAATTATGAAACATATTCAGGTCTTCGGGCTTTGCGGTCCTCTTCTAGGGTTCTCAACATTTCTATGAGTTCAGGTAAACCATTCACAGGCGCCGTTTCCCTGGGGATGGTACGGAGTGATCCGTGATTTGTCTATTTGATACATCCAATGTAATTCTTCCATTACTTTTCCTAGAAAACAGGCTTCCTTGTCTGAGTGGATCCGTTTAGGACAGCCATAGACTTGAACAGTTTTTACAGATGGCATATGCGTAAACCATAGCTACCATTAGTAAATGGAAGAAAAATAGGCAAAAAAGCATGATCATAAAATTTCTTCAAAATTTATTATTGACTCAATACATAAAATAAACAAGGGAATATGCATAAAATGCAATGATAATACACAGACCAGAAACCATATCAGAAAATATCACAGGAAAACACCATAAAACTCATGTAATCGAAAACTTATTGTTTGATAGATAGCAAAAATTAGAATAAAATGCTTGATGTAATAGACAGATTATTTGCAAAATTCAAAGAAAAAAGTGCTACATGCAGGGAGGTGCCAATAATTGTCTGCTGCATATAAAATGCTAGCCACCCTATTGTAAAAAGCACAGCCTTTTATTAAATGCACAAAAATCCACTGTTGAGAAAGTCGTAGTTATTCACCGGGTAACGGTATTTTTCGGAGTCCATGACAGCACCACCTGAGAGAGGGGATCCGCCCTCCGGGAACAGGAAATCCTACAGATACATAAGGGCGGCACCTCTCCCGCGCATCAGTTGGTTTACAGAGCACAAGAGGACCACAATGGTTAATAGCATAATTTATATACAATACTCTACACGACTATCAATTACCCGTGTACATATAAGAGGAAGAAGTGCACACCCCAATTAAACTAAAGGGAGGGAATGTACGGGTGCTGTCATGGACTCCGAAAAATACCGTTAACCGGTGAGTAACTACGACTTTATTGGGTCGTCCATGACAGCACCACCTGAGAGAATTACAGAGAGTAATAATTACTTTAGGGAGGGACTACAGCCTGTAGAACCCTGACACCAAAGGAGAGGTCTGAGGAAGCACCCAGGTCTAGTCTATAATGGTTATAAAAGGTGCTCGGAGAGGACCAGGTAGCTGCCTTACATATTTGGTCGATTGAAACCTCCGATCTCTCTGCCCACGAAGTTGTCATGGCCCTGGTGGAATGCGCCCTCAGCTTGCCAGGGGCCGGTTTGCCTTTGGAGGTGTATGCTAAAGAAATGGCCTCCCTAATCCATCTCGCTAGCGAACTTTTTGAAGCCCTAAGGCCCTTTCTAGTGCCCTGATAGGAAATAAGTAAGGCATTATCTTTTTTCCAGGGGTCGGTGACTGCCAGGTACTCTAGGAGACATCTCCTAACGTCTAGCGTGTGTAACTTCCTTTCCTTATCGTTTGTGGGATTAGGGTGGAAGGATGGAAGAACTATCTCCTGAGTTCTATGGAAACTGGAGGCTACTTTAGGCAGGTATGCCGGATCGGGTGTAAGAATTACCCTATCATCCCTGAATTGTATGTAAGGAGGGAGTCTAGATAGTGCCTGGATGTCACTCACTCTACGGGCAGATGTCAACGCCACCAGGAGAGCTACTTTAAGGGACAGGTTTTTCGTGGAAGCTGATGATATAGGTTCAAACGGGGCCTCTGTCATGGCCGTAAGAACTAGGTTTAGATCCCATGGCATGAATTTATTCCTCACTATCGGTCTGGACCTGCCTGTTGCTTTAATGAACCTATTGATCCAATGGTTATTGGCGATGTTGCAGTTGAACAGTGCCCCTAGAGCCGACACCTGTACCTTAAGGGTGCTGGTGGAGAGTCCCATATCCAGACCTTTTTGTAAGAACTCTAAGATCTGTGCTATGGGAGTGGACTGATCAGCTACTACCCTTGAACTCTCAAGGAATTTCTTCCAGATCCTGACATAGATTTTTGTTGTAACCGGCTTTCTGCTTTTAAGCAGGGTGTTAATTAGGGCCGGGGAAAAACCTTTCTCTCTTAGTAGTGCCCGTTCAAAATCAACGCCGTCAGATGTAGGCCAGCTACCTGAGGATGGTAAACTGGGCCCTGGGACAGGAGGTCTGGGATGTCTGGTAGGACCCAAGGGTCGGATACCGACATGGTCCTTAGGCATGAGAACCATGCCCTCCTGGGCCAAAACGGGGCGATCACTATGACCCTCGCTTTGTCCTTCCTGACTTTCCTCATCACCAGGGGTAGTAGAGTCAGGGGAGGAAAGGCGTATGCTAGCCTGAAGTCCCATTTGATTAACAGAGCATCTACTGCCAGAGGGTTCTCCCTGGGATTTAGGGAGCAGAACTGATGCACCTTCCTGTTTTCTCTGGTGGCGAAGAGGTCCACTTCTGGCTGTCCCCATTTTTGTACTATCTGGTTGAAGATGGACGCTTTCAAGGACCATTCTCCCTGCTTTAGGAGGTTGCAGCTGAGGAAGTCTGCCGTGGTGTTTTCTTTTCCTTTTATGTGCAGGGCTGTTAAAGACAGGAGATATTGCTCTGCCCACTGGAACAGCCGTTCTGCCACCTCCATCAGGGACTTGGACCGAGTGTCGCCTTGGTGGTTGATGTAAGCCACGGTGACCTGATTGTCGGAGAATATACGAACATGGTGCCCCTGTAGATACACAAGAAGGTTTTTAACTGCCTGCTCTACGGCTGTTAGTTCTTTCAGGTTGGAGGACATTTCCAACTGATGACTATCCCACAGGTCTTGAATCAAGGTGTCCCCCATGTGGGCCCCCCAACCCGTAGGGCTTGCGTCCGTGGTGACTACCCGGGTTATGTTATATTCCCAGGGTACCCCTCTGGCTAGATTGTTCTCGTCTAGCCACCATTCCAGCGACCTCAAAGTGTGTTGGGATAGAGTCAACTGGCCTTCTAGATACCCGCCCAGGATTTTTTGGTGGCGTAAAACCTCGCCCTGTAGCACCCTTGTGTGGAACTGGGCCCAACGCACCGCGGGGATGCAGGATGAGAGAGAACCCAGGAGGGACATTGCTTTCCTGAGAGACATGTAAGGGCTATTAGAGGCGTTCAAGACCTGCTGGCGTAGGCGGACCAATTTATTGGGAGGAAGACGACATTCCTGATTTTGTGAATCAAGGGTTAAGCCCAAGAACTGCTGGACCTTCCTGGGCTGTAGACGGGATTTTTTGATATTTAATAGCCACCCTAATTTTTCTAAAGCCAATTTGCTTTCTGCAATTGATCCAGACAGTGGGCTGCTGTTTTTCCTACGATTAGGAAGTCATCCAGGTAGGGGATTACTAGGATGTCTGCCTCCCGTAGATGGGCCATAACTTCCGATATAACTTTAGTTAACACCCGGGGGCAACTGCTATACCAAAGGGAAGGGCGGCATACTGGAAGTGCTGTAACAATCCCTCCAAATGATATGCCACTCTAAGGAAACGCTGATGAGACGCATAGATAGGTATATGATAATAAGCGTCCTTTAAATCCAACACCACCATAAAACAATTTTCAAATAGCAACTTTATTGTGGAGCTGATCGTTTCCATTTTGAAAGGTCGAATGACTAGGTATCTGTTAAGCGCCCTCAGATTAATTATGGTCCTGTAGGAATTATCCGGTTTACGGACCAAAAATAGGGGGGAGAAGAAGCCTTCGCCCTTCTCTGCCTCTGGTACTTTTATCAGTACCCCCTTCTGGCATAGATCAATAACCTCAGATTCTAGGGCAGTTTGTTCTGCCAAGGAAGATCTAAGCGGTGTGGCTCTAAAGCTGTTCTGGGGGACACAGGCAAATTCAAGCTTTAGGCCTGCGGCCACCAACCCCAGGATCCAGTTACTGTTCGAGATCCGCGACCAGGCTGGGTAGAAGGCCGATAGTCTACCTCCCACTGGGGCCTCTAGTCATTGGGGAGGTTTCTTGGACTTACGGGATGCTTCTTGGCGTCCCCCTCCAAACATAAACCCGGTACCTTTTCTTCTCTTATCTTCCCATCTGCCCCGGTCCCTGGATGACCTCCTCCGAAAAAATCTCTTCCTAGCAAAGGGACGCCTATAGGAAGTGGTGGGTAGGGAAGGAAATTTCTTTTTATCATCGCCCGCTTTCTCTAGGAGTTCATCTAGGACGGGCTCAAATAAATATTCTCCCTCACATGGGATGGAGCAAAGCCAGGATCTGGCCTGGATATCCCCGGGCCAGCATTTCAGCCATATAGCCAGTCGGGCTGCATTTGAAAGTCCTGTGGCCTTGGCTGCCATTCTCGCAGAGTCTGCTGAAGAATCGGCTAAGAAGGCTGCCGCATCCTGGATGGTAGGTAAGGTTTTTAAGATAGACTCCCTCGAGGCTTTTTTCACTAGCTGTGTCTCTAATTGGTCCAACCAGACCATCATAGATCTGGCCGTGCAGGTAGCTGCGACCACCGGTCTCAGGGCACCAGCTGACATTTCCCATGTGTCTTTCAAATAGGAGTCCGCCTTTTTATCCAGCGGATCCTTCAAAGAGACCATGTCCTCAAAGGGAATAGTGGATTTTTTGGACGCTTTAGCCACTGCTGCATCCAGTTTCAGGGCTTTGTCCCATTTTTTCACCATAGGGTCCTCAAAGGGATATCGCCGTTTAAAGGCTGGTGGTAGGGAGCCTTTCCTTTCCGGTTTCCTCCATTCTCTATTAATCAAACTTTGGACCTTGTCGTTCAACGGGAACGACTTTCGTTTCTTGGGGTCTAACCCCCCAAACATTAGCTCCTGTGCTGATCGTTCAGGTCTGGCGTCTGTTACCCTCATGGTAGCCCTGACTGCCTTGACTAGTTTGTCCACTTGATCAAGACCTAGACAGAAACGGCTGGCGTCTTCCTCTGAAGAGGACGCGGATGCGAAGGTGGAGGGTTTTGAGGAGTCTTCGTTCCCTCCAGGGTCTGCTGAAGAGCCTGACTCTGAGAAGCTTGCCCTCTTTCTCTTCCTAGACGACTCCCCCTGGGGTACAGTTTTAAGGGCTTTAACCTCCGCTCTGATTATTTCCCTTAGATTCGTAGCGAAGTCAGGGGTCTCTTCCACCTACAGAAGGGGGGACGGAGCAAGGAAGTATGATTGTCACTTTTTGGGACTACGCCCCCCCTCCTCCTTTTTTTTTTTTTACCGTCTGCATGACTGGCACAGCCTTTTAGGGTAGGCATCCGGCAAGGGGCATTTACAAAGGGCGCATTCCCTGTTTTTTGCCTTCTCAGTACATTTCTTCCCCTATAGGAGGAAAAACATAAGGGGGACACTGCATCAGGGCACACTCACGAAGATCTCTTACCCTGAGCAGAAGGCGTAGGTACCGGATCACGGGGGGGCGAGCTGGATCCTTCGGCCTGGAGGAACTTCTATGGCCGGATTGTCCAGTTCGTTTCTTCTTTTGCTGGGAGCTGGTTTGGGACCTCTCTGAGGTACGTTCCTGCTCTTTGTCCAGCTGGGGCACGGGAGTTTCTGCTCGTCCATCCTACATCCGAGCTGAAGCCGCTCGTTAGTGCCTCTGTGCCCTTTTTGTCCCCCTGGTCATCCGGGTTCGCAGGTGACGTGGCCAGGGGCTGATTTTTGCCTCCTCCCCCGACGTCACTCCTGTGCGTGCCGCACCCCCCCGCCCTCACCGCTCTGCCGGCGTCCGCGCCTGGCGACACAGGGGGAGAAAGGAAAAACGCAGATCAATAGCGCCGCCGGCCCCGCCCCCCGCACACCCCCCGGTCTGGGCGCATGAGGACGCGCAGGCCCCTGGCGACATGGCGGCGCCCGAAACACAGCGCCCCCGGACGCCGAGGCGCAGCCGCACGCCCCGACCGCGATCCGGGGCCGAGGGGACCGCACCACGAATCCTGGACCGGGATCAGGGGAGGTAGAGGCCATACTTACCTGCCGGCGCAGGCCCAGGAGACAGGCATCCTCCGGACCCCGCTCCCACCTGCCCCACACAGTGACGTGGAACCCTGCGCGACCCACCGTGGCGCTTCCAGGGGACTCTGCACTGCCCAAGGTAGGAGACCCCCCCGCTACCTGAGACGGACAGCCGGCCTGGGGATCCATGCTGGCATGATCTGTAGGGAATCCTGTCCTCCAGGAACAGGAAACCAACTGATGCGTGGGAGAGGTGCCGCCCTTTTGTATCTGTAGGATTTCCTGTTCCTGGAGGGTGGATCCCCTCTCTCAGGTGGTGCTGTCATGGACGACCGAATAAAATGGTGTATAGCGCCAACCAGAATGAGCATTCCATTATTTCATATCAATTCCAGTCACCTATACCTCAGAAAAATAAAGTGCTTAATGCAATAAAATTGATTGTGTGCAAAAGATGCAGGAAAAGTGCTTAAAAAAGTGCCAATAGTTGCCTGCTGCAAATAAATGCTAGCCACCGTATTGAAAAAGCACCGTCCTATATTCAGTGCACCTACCAAGTTACAACTGAGGGGAAAAAAAAGTGATTCAGTTTCATTAGGAATGTTCATTCACTTGCTGCATGAAAAGCTGCTAGCCACTTAGATCCCATTATGTTGCTGCATATAAAACGCTAGTCATCTATGGGCATAATGATCTCCTGAACTTACATATGTTACAGGTACTGGTCTGGTCTATCACAGTCAGTAGCGTAGCTACCAGGGGGGCAGAGGGGGCGGTCGACCCCGGCCCTGCGCTCTGAGGGGGCCCACCCAGAGCTGCCTCTGGTCAATGATCATCTTTTATTTCCCCTGCATTTGTACTGCGCATGTATCTAAGTAACATGCACGGTACAAAACCTGATCACAGGGAGTTAACAGAAGGAATGACAGGCCTCCAATCAGAGTGCAGGGAGTGAGTCATGTGACCGCTCTGCAGAGGAGAGGGGGAGGGGAGGTCACTCACCCAATCCTGGCTGAACGCGCTCTCCTTGAAAGCTCCCTGCTGCAGAGAAGTCATCAGCTCCAGCAGCAGCCTGGAGGCAGGGGGCTCTGCCTCTGCCTGTGAGCTGAGTTCACTGTCTGCTCTGCACTTGATTGCTTCTGACTGAGAGGAGCCTGAAATCTGAGGAGCGTGCTGCTCCAGGACCAGTGGACACACTGCAGTGCATACAGCATGTGGACTGATGAGTATCTTAGCACATGTCATTTACTATTTGATATGTCTGATCTGTTGCTTTGGATATATACATACAACTTACTGCTGTTGGGGTGTAATGTTCATTGCATGATGCTCTCCTTACATGTTACGTAGTTTCCAGGCACTTTGCAGCGGTCACTGATGCGCTATATGGCGATGCTTTGTCTTGGCCTGGGAATTTACTGTACTTTGGGACTGAGAGAAGACCAGGAAAAGTGCAAACTAGAGATCACACTGATGGCTGCAGTCTCTGACCTGTGCAGAGAAAGCGGCGCATCCTCCCTGGAAGGCATAGGGAGGGTTAAACCAGTGGAATGATCACCTTATCTCAGCGGCTGTTTGTGCCAGTGTGTAATTATTAGTCTGTGTGCCCACATTGCCTTTGTTTAGCGTTTCCACCGCGTTTTTGCAGCAGTGGAAAAAGTAAAAAAAAAAAAAATTTCCCCATGCAATCCTATGGTATTCCGCAGTTGCTGTGCCCATGCTGCGCATTTTACCGCTGCGGAATTGCATAGCATTAAAATCCGCAGCATGTTCATTATTTCTGCAGAATCGCGGCGGAATGCATTGAAATGCTCACTTTCCGCATGTGGCTATGCCCACTATGCGTAAAGTGAGCGTTTCATGTGCGGATGGTACCCAGGGTCTGGAGGAGAGGAGACTGTCCTCCATGCCTTGGGTACAATAATCCTGTGAAAAATAGAATTAAAAATAGTGATATACTTACCCTCTGTCGGCCCCCGGAGTCCTCAGCGATGCTCCCGGTACGTTCCGTTCCCAGGGATGCATTGCGGAACGTACCGGGAGCATCGCTGAGGACTCTGGGGGGACGTCAGAGGGTAAGTATATCACTTTTTTATTTTTTTTATTATTTTTAACGTTCTTTCACTATTCACAATCAAAAAGGCAAGAATTCAGTCATAAGGTCAAATAGCAGATAAAAGCAACTTTATTAGTATATAAAAATTGTATACAGACAAACATGCACAGAATAGGTCTAGAAGATGGAACATGGTCATTACAACCACACACAGGAGGCCCAAGGTAGGTATAGCACAAGGAAGTATAAACATTATAATAATGTAAACATATCACATCACTCACAATATCATGCCCAGTGGCAATATAATATGTAATATATTGCCACTGTGCATGATATTGTGAGTCTGCTGTAATCACTTATATGTTCTGTAGGATTGGTGTCTACCACTGACTATATGGCGGTAATATCAATATTGGCCTTTATTTAGAAATTATATTCAGCAACAGCGCGGTCCTCTGCTGAGGTTCTCCTCCACTATTAGGTGCGCCACCCAGTTATAATCAAGGTTACCTGGTTAGGGGCCCACTCAGAAGCTTCGCCCCCCAAACCAAAACCTTAGTTACGCCTCTGATCACAGCCACGCCGACAGCGCCGTTTTGCCTCACAGGCTTCTTCAATCAGAGGCATGTGTGTTCTATGGAATGCACGATTTTAACCCCTTTCTGCCATTAGATGTACTATCCCGTCCATGTGCCCTGGGACTTAATTCCCAAGGACGGGATAGTACGTCTAATGCGATCAGCGGCGCCCACTTGGTGAGCGCCGCTGATCGCGGCCGGGTGTCAGCTGATTATCACAGCTGACACCCGGCACAATGTGTCAGGGGCGGTCACGGACCGCCCCCGACAAGTTAACCCCTTGTACACCGCAATCAAACACGATCGCGGTGTACCGGGGGTTAAAGGGAAGCATTGGCAGGGAGGGGGCCTCCTCCGTGCTTCCCTGAGCCCCCCACAGCAGCGCAATGTGCAGCGCTGCTGCGGGGGACTCCTTCCCTACAGACCCCCGGATCCAAGATGGCAACGGGGGCCTGTAGGGAGCTGACTTCCTCACTGCCTGCAAAGCGCAGGCATGAGGAAGTCTGCAGAACTGCCTGTGACAGATTGCTGATCTGTCACAGTGATCTGTGATGTGACAGATCAGCGATCTGTCACAGGACAGTGATGTCCCACCTGGGACTATGTAATAAAGTAAAAAAAAAAAAAAAAAAAAAAAAAAAATCGCTAAATAAATTAGTAAAAAAAAAAAATATTCCCCAATAAATTTATTTTTTGAAAATAAAAAAAAACAAAACAATAAAAGTACACATATTTGGTATCGCTGCGTCCGTAGCGACCCGCCCTATAAAACTGTCCCATTAGTTAACCCCTTTAGCGAGCCCCTTAAAAAATATAAAAAAGTGTAATAACGCGCGATCAAAAAGACGCATATAAATATCCATGGTACTGCTGAAAACGTCATCTTGTCCCGCAAAAAACGAGCCACCATACAGCATCATCCGCAAAAAAATGTAAAAAGTTATAGCTCGCAGAATATAGCGATGCAAAAATAATTGTTTTTTATATAAAATTGGTTTCATTGCAAAAAACCGACAAAACCTAAAAAAAGACCTAAATGAGGTATCGCTGTAACCGTACTGACCCGAAGAATAAAACCGCTATATGAATTTTACCACACGCTGAACGGTGTAAACGCACCCCCCCAAAAGAAATTCATGAAACGCTGGTTTTTGTTCATTCTGCGTCCCAAAAATCGGAATAAAAAGCGATCAAAAAATGTCACATGCCCGAAAATGGTACCAATAAAAACGTCAACTCGTCCCGCAAAAAATAAGACCTCACATGACTCGGTGGGTCAAAATACGGAAAAATTATAGCTCTCAATATGTGGTGATGCAAAAACTATTTTTACAATAAAAAGCGTCTTTTAGCGTGCGACAGCCGGCAAACATAAAAACCGCCATAAATAGTAAATCAAACCCCCCCCCGTTATCACCCCCTTAGTTAGGGAAAAATAATAAAATAAAAAAAATGTATTTATTTCCATTTTCCCATTAGGGCTAGGGCTAGGGTTAGGGCTAGGGATAGGGCTGAGATTAGGGTTAGGGGTGTGTTGGGGTTAGGGTTGGAGTTAGAATTGGGGGTTTCCACTGTTTGGGCTCATCAGGGGACCTCCAAATGCAACATGGCGTCTGATCTCAATTCCAGCCAATTCTGCACTGAAGAAGTCAAATGGTGCTTCTTCCCTTCCAAGCTCTGCCATGCGCCCAAACAGTGTTTTACCCCCACATATGGGGTATCAGCCTACTCAGGACAAATTGCAATACAACTTTTGGGGTCCAATTTCTCCTGTTACCCTTAGGAAAATAAAAAATTGGGAGCAAAAATATCATTTTTGTGGAAAAAAATGATTTTTTTATTTTCACGCCCAGGCGTTATAAACTTCTGTGAAGCACTTGGGGGTTCAAAGTGCTCACCACTTTGGGGTCCAACAACTTTTGGGGTCCAATTTCTCCTTGTACCCTTGGGAAAATGAAAAAATTGGTGACTAAAAGATCATGTTTGTGGAAAAAATAAGATTTTTTTATTTTCACGCCCGGGCGTTATAAACTTCTGTGAAGCACTGGGGGGGGGTTCAAAGTGCTCACCACACATCTAGATAAGTTCCTTGGGGGGTCTAGTTTCCAAAATGGTGTCATTTGTGGGGGGTTTCTACTGTTTTGGTACATCAGGGGCTTTCCAAACGCGACATGGTGTCCGATCTCAATTCCAGCCAAAAACGTCAAATGGCGCTGCTTCCCTTCCGAGCTCTGCCATGCGCCCAAATAGTGGTTTACCCCCACATGTGGGGTATCATCGCACTCAGGACAAATTGCACAATATCTTTTAGGGTCCTATTACCTTTGGAAAAATAAGAATTGAGGGTGAAAGATCATTTTTGTGGAAAAAATATGATTTTTTAATTGTACAGCTGTATGTTATAAACTTCTGTGAAGCCCTTGGGGGTTCAAAGTTCTCACCACACATCTAGATAAGTTCCTTGGGGGTCTAGTTTCCAAAATGGTGTCATTTGTGGGGGGTTTCCACTGTTTTGGTACATCAGGGGTTTTCCAATCGCAACATGGTGTCCGATCTCAATTCCAGCCAAAAACATCAAATGACGCTGCTTCCCTTCCGAGCTCTGCCATGCGCCCAAATAGTCATTTACACCCACATATGGGGTATCAGCGTACTCAGGACAAATTGCACAATAACTTTTAGGGACCTGTTACGCTTGGAAAAAAAAAATTGGGGGTGAAAAGATCATTTTTGTGGAAAAAATATGATTTTTTAACTGTACCGCTGTACGTTATAAACTTCTCTGAAGCCCGTGTGGGTTCAAAGTTCTCACTACATATCTAGATAAGTTCCTTGGGGGGGTCTAGTTTCCAAAATGTGGTCACTTGAGGGGGTTTCCACTGTTTAGGTACATCAGGGGCTCTCCAAACGCGACATGGCGTCCAATCTGAATTCCAGCCAATTTTGCATTGAAAAAGTCAAACGGCGCTCCTTCCCTGCTGAGGTCTTCCATGCGCTGAAACAGTGGTTCCCCCCCACATATCAGGTATCAGCGTACTCAGGACAAATTGCACAATAACTTTTGCACTCCAATTTCTCCTGTTACCCTTGGTAAAATAAAAAAAATTGAACCCGAAGTATTTTTTTAGTGAAACAAAGTTAAATGTTCATTTTTTTTTAAAATATTCAAAAAATTCCTGTGACGCACCTAAAGGGTTAATAAACTTCTTGAATGTGGTTTTGAGCACCTTAAGGGGTGCAGTTTTTAGAATGGTGTCACTTTTGGGTATTTTCTGTCATATAGACCCCTCAAAGTGGCTTCAAATGTGATGTGATCCGTAAAAATAAAATGGTGTTGCAAACATGAGAAATTGCTGGTCAATTTTTAACCCTTATAACTTACTATCAAAAAAAATTTGGTTTCAAAATTGTGCTGATGTAAAGTAAACATGTGGGAAATGTTATTTACGAAGTTTTTCGTGTGCCGTATCTCTGTAATTTAAGGGCATAAAAATTCAAAGTTGGAAAATAGCGAAATTTTCGCCAAATTTCCGTTTTTTTCACAAATAAACGTAAGTTATTTGAATGAAATTTTACCACTAACATGAAGTACAATATGTCACGAGAAAACAATGTCAGAATCACCGGGATCCATGGAAGCGTTTCAGAGTTATTACCTCATAAAGGGACAGTGGTCAGAAATGTAAAAATTGGCCTGGTCATTAACGTGCAAACCACCCTTGGGGCTTAAGGGGTTAAATACCCCTCTACACAGCTGACCGCAATGTCGGCGTCATAGGCTTCCTACTGCGCATGTGCCGGTCCGCAGACTTCCTCCATGTGAAGTGACTTTCTGCTCATCGCGCTTGGAACGCGAGTGTAAACACTACACGTTACTATGGAGAGCAAGGCAGGAAATCACGAGGTTGTCATGACCAGCGCATGCGCTACAGCCCAGCGTTGAGATCGCTATAACAGCCACTATATATAAGCGGAAAAACCTGTACATACATATTGGCCTATGAAAAATTACAATAATACAAAAACAACATATCCACATATAATGTTAAATATATGAATAATTACAATAACAAAAAGGTAAAGTGATTTGCGTGCACCATAAAGGCTATATACTACAATACCAAAAATGTTATTGTTATTTTCCAGTCATCTACTATTCTAGGATAATTGCAATGTTTTTGAACAAACTGCCTATGAAAACAGTATATTTTTAAAAATAAGAAACACTCAAAATGCATGTTCCAAATTATTATGCCCAGCAGAGTTTTCAACCTTTTTATTTTTATTTTATACAAAAAAATGGTCAATTGTGAAATTATAAGCATGATCAGATTATATCAAAATGAAATCAAACAGTTTTCAAGTCAAAACTTTATTCTAGGTGATGTTACATTTGCACATAGGACCCCTTGTTTGAAAGAAGCTTCTGAACTCTCTCGTCCATTGAATTTGTCAGTTTTTGGATGGTTTGTGCTTCAATTGTTTTGCATGTGGACAGAATCCCCTCCCAGAGCTGTTGCTTAGATGTGAACTGCCTCCCGCCATCATAGACACTCCTTTTGATGATGCTCCAGAGGTTCTCAATGGGGTTGAGGTCAGGGGAAGATGGTGGCCACACCATAAGTTTGTCCTCTTTTATGCTCATAGCAGCCAGAGATGCAGATGTGTTATTTGCAGCATGAGACGGTGCATTATCAGGCATGAAAATGATCGTGCTGCGGAAAGCTAATAAGGATAGTTGTAAGGGAGCAGATGTCACTATGGTTTGTGTGGGGGCTCTCTCTTCTGGTGGTTTAGGTAATTCAAAGAAGGCAAGTTCTACAAGATTCTTCCACTGCCCCCTTTAGCCGTGGATGATAAATGAAACGCGGCAACCATTGAAAAGCCTTGTCTGACCCAAATGTGCTCCTTCCTCATGGACTTCAGTGGAGATCTCGGACAACAAGCTTTCCGGGACTACGACCTGTCAGGCGGCTCCCGGCTCCGACTGCAGTTGTACTTTCCGATAGAGTAAGCCATTCTTCATCTGCAGACGTTCCCACTGGTGAAGAATCCGTAAAGTCTCTGGAGTCAGGAGTGTTTCTGTCAGCAAGGCTAGAGAGTCTCTTTGTAGTTACCCACTGCCTCAGCAGAGCAAGATCTCCATTCTCTTGTTGTAGCCAGACCCATTCATCCCGAGATCACCCCAAGATGCCTTCTTTGATCTGTGCCTGGCTACCCATCATTGTTCTAGGGCTCACAGCTTCACGTTCTCTAGATGTGCTAGGGGGTTGTTGTCAGTGCGTACGAGAACCTCTGACCGGAAAGATACTCTGCGAACCTCTCCGTCCCTCTCAGTCATAGCCCACACCAACGCTAGCAGCTCTAACTTGAAGGAACTGTAATTGTCTGGATTACGTTCGGAATCGTGAAGAGATCAACTGGCATAAGCGATCACCCTCTCTCTTCCATCTTGTATCTGAGACAATACAGCCTCAAGCCCATGCAGACTCCCGTCAATGTGGAGCATGAATGGTTTGGCAAAATCCGCATACGCCAACACGGGTGCTTCAGTCAATGCTTTTCTATAGGTCCTGGAAGGCTTCCTCCTGAGGTTCTTTCCAACGGATGTTCCATTTCTTTGCGCCGGAAGGCGCCCCTCTCATTAGTTCTAGCAACAGTCTGGCTCGACAGGCAAAGTTTTTCACGAAACGGCGGTAATACCCAGTCAGTCCTAGAAATGCACGTACATCCTTCACGGTCTCCGGAGTGGGCCAATCCTGTATCACTGCGATCTTCTCTCGGGAGGGCTTCATCCCTTCTGCAGACACCACGTGCCCCAAGTACTCGATTTGTGTGCGGAATAGATGACATTTTTAAGACTTCACTTTCAGCCCGTGTTTCTGCAAGCGACTCAACACTTGTTCTAGGCGTTGTAGGAGGCCCTTGAACGAAGCCTCGTAGACTATGATATCGTCCAGGTAAATGAGTGTGGCTTCGAAGTTTAGATCTCCCACACATCTTCCCATAAGTCGCTGAAAAGTACCTGGGGCATTGGCCAGGCCGAACGGCTTGCGGTTGAACTTAAATAGGCCCATAGCCAAGATGAATGCGGTCTTGGCACGATCCCGTTCCGACATCGATACTTGCCAATAATCACTGGCGAGATCTAGGGTGGAAAAGAATTTGGCCCTTCCTAGTGCTGACAGGGATTCCTCAATCCGGGTGAGAGGATAATTGTCTTTTTTTACGGTACAAGCATTTAGCTTCCGATAATCTACAAAAAAACGCAAGGTGCCATTTACCTTCCATACCAGCACTATCAGGGCATCCCTGGGGCTTTGGCTTTCTCGAATAACGACGTTCTGTAGCATCTGCCCCAGCATGCTATTGACTTCTTGACATAACTGAAGGGGAATTTGCCAATACCGCTTTCTTATGGGTGCAACATGTTCTGTGGGGATCTTGTATGTAATAGCCGTGATGCAGCCAAAAATCGCCTGTGTGTCGCGCAAACACATCTTTATACCTTCCCAAGAGGACTTCCACCTGTAATATCTGACCCGTTATACGCTCAGTCAACTCAGCTAGCATTTGTTCCAGGATCAGTCGTCCTTCTTGGATATGCTGAGGTTCTGTCTGCTGCTGGGAGTTTACCGACATAGTCCAGTTGTCCCCTGATGAACTTTGAGCTATACCGACTGAGACGGCTGAATCTCTTCTGGGACTGACGGTAATGTGGTGATCTTCCAGATTCACGCAATGTATAAGCACAGCTCTATCTCGCACAGTAGCCAGCATACGGGCCACCAAGTATCCGGCAGTTGTTCAGGGAACGACGGCTACACCTGTATCTCCACTCCCTCCAGGGGGATGCGAGCTCAGATGGGCAGAGTGAGCACCGTTTGTCCGGGGGGGGGGGGCAGTATGATTTTGGAAGAAAAAGGCACTATCACTTTTCCAAGTACTCCCCCAACCTGATACGACTCTTGGGCTTGCGCTGCCCGTATTAACTGTTGGAAAATCTTCCTCCGAGGAGTGTGTGGGCTCCACTGCTTCAGAGTCTCATTGGTGGGCTCGTGAATGAGACTTCCAAATTCCTTTAAGACGTTCATTCCCAGGGTGACAGCTTGTCCATTGCTCACTTCCCCCTGTGTCAACACCACACCCATCCATCCAAGGTCTTTGCCACAGATAGAGATCTGCATCCACGCTACTCCTTCAACCGGAATAGGCAGTTGGTTAGCAGCCATCAATTTTATTACAAGGCCTCACTCGGGTCGTCTGGTTTCAGGAAAATTTCACCTAAAATAGGCTTCCGGCATTGTGGTCACCTGGGAGCCTGTGTCCACTAGACAGCGCACTGCATGACCTTCAAACTCAGCCCAGACCATAGGGCAAGAAGACACCAAATTTGCGGGACTTGCACTACTCCCTCGCATCTGCTCTGACTCCGGGCGGAATCCCCCCAGCTCGGAGCCCTTTAGTTTACTGGTCGACGGGTCTGGGTCCTACCGTGGCGCATACACTCCGGCGCAAAGAGTCCGCTCTCGCCACAAGCACGTGAGAGGTCTCTGTGGACAGAGCATTCTGGAATCCCGACGGGACTCGGGACCTTCCCTGGCCCCGGAAGCATTTGCAGCCTCTGACTTCTTCCTGACCTCAGCTAACTCTCATTTTATATTTTGGAGCTCCTTCCTCATTTCTTCCACCTATTGGGGTTCAGCAATAACATTCAGGCTATGTTCACACGATGCAGATTTAGTGCGGATCCGCAGCGGATTTTTCCGCACAGAAACGCTGTGGATCCGCACTGTGATTTACAGTACCATATAAATCAATGGGAAAAAAAAAAGCTGTGCAGACGCTGCGGAAAATGGAGTGCGGATTTGCTGCGGTTTTCAAACAACTGCATGTGACTTCTTTTGTGCGGTTTTCCACCTGCTCCATTCTCCAAATCCGCAGGGGGAATTCCGCAGGAGAAAATCGCACAAAAACCGCAGTAAATCCGCAAAGAAAAAGGAAGAAATCCGCAGGAAAAATGCAGGTCATTTGACCTGCGGATTTCGTGATCTGTGCACAAAAAACGCATGCACAGAATCTGCACCGTGTGCACTCAGCCTCACGGACACTTTCATGCTCTGGACCTTCCCCGCCGAGACGGTCAACCCCTGCGCCTGTTCACACGTGCGCGCTTCACTCCCTATTTCTGAAAAAGTCAATCGGGAGTTCACCCGCACACGCTTGCGCATGGCCTCTTTGGTCAGGGCGTCCCACAAGCCTGTCACTAAAAGGTCTTGCAGCATTATGTCCGTTGGACGAAAACCCACGCCATCTTTTCGTACAATCACAGCATGCAACTCCTGCAAAGCATTCATATACTGCGTTACACTCTCCCCTCCCTCAGCATGCGGCTGAAGAGATTGTCCTCAATTCCCTTACGTCCGTGGGGTCTCCGTGGGTTTTTTCTAATATCTGAAGTACTTTGTTAAAGGTATCACGCTCCCTGGGGGCCCTTAACATAACCGAATCTCTGGCCTCCCTATCTAACGAGATAATAGCCACCTCGGGGTTCATGGCAGGAGTCAAGGGGTGCATGCTCATCATACCCCACATGCGCTCAGTCCAGGTCCATAACATGGTGTTATTACCAGTAAATTTTGGCAAATTAGACAGCATCGCCCCAAGTGAGATACTGGACCTGGGGCCACCCCCAACTGCTTGGTCTGCCACCTCCGTGCTGTTACTGCATCCTGCCGACTATGCCAAGTGTGGTATTCTAGCAGGAATGCCGCATGCAGTGATGAGCAGGAGGCAGAGCAAGAGTTAACAGGTGTTTTATGCAAGAATAAAAGTAGCAGTTTATGCTCCTTGCAGGGAGCACGGGGGTTAAACAGCGGTAAACGGTACACAGACAATGTACAATAAACACTTTGCAGAGAGAAGAGTGAACAAATAAAGCATGTTAACTTATCAGTCGTAGCTCCTAGATGGGGGATGTTGGAAGAGTCTTCGATGGCGGCGTAGGTGGCGCGAGACGGCGTTGAAACGGTCCCAGATGAAGTTACAGCACAGTCTCTGTACTGAAGCGGTGCTCCTAGGCTGTTCCCGGCTGAGACTCTCTGTCCTGGTACATGGCAGAAAACGGGTGGAGCACTCGGACACTGAGTGCGTAGTGTGAGGTTCGGGGGCGGAGGCCACAGAGGCGCCTTCACGTTCAGAGTAGTGAAGGGGTCCAGTGGAGAATGGCGTGCCGGACCTAGTCGGGGACACCGGCCTGCGAGGACATCTGAGAACTACCGTCTGAGGTAATAGGCGGTCAGGAGGCGCACAGTCAGCGTGTGTGGGGAGCATGGGCAGTCAACCTAGCTGGATGCTGCGTCTGGCAGAGCAGAGAAGAGGTCAGCCTTCTCCCTCAGGGTAAGCTTTGCTCCCGCCAAAAGCCCCGAATGCGCGCGCTTCATCCCCTTTATATCTGACCTGCCCCTTAAAGTCAGATGCTCAGGTCTGTCCAGGTCAGAAAGGCTTCCCCCAGCAATGATGGTGACAGACCCGACAGTTCCAGCCCAGAGACGTGTGAAGTAGTCCTAGCCCGGTCCGTCTTCCTACATCATCATGTGCAGCACCCCCCTCCATCATGTGCAGCACCCCCTCCATCATGTGCAGCACCCCTCCGTAATGTGCAGCCCCCCTCCATCATTTGCATACACATTAGACCTTACAACCTACACAACATGGGCCTCACTCCTTAATGGAACTAAATTACTCAAAGCCAAAATAACAATGGGTGCCTCAAGTCAGACTAGAGAAAACAAGCAGCAAGATTGGGCACAGAACTTCAACAGGTCAAGTAAAAGCTACGTGGCACACATGATAATAACTGCAGTGCGGTATAATACGGCCAGCAATCAGAAAAACAATCATACAGTAAAATACTAGAGAGACATTATGTTATTGTTCCCTCCCAATGTAACTTTAAGTGTCTAAATGCGTATACACACATTCCCAAACCACGAACTAAGCCATATAGATAACCCTGGCGGCCATGATAAATGTGCATATAATCTCTGCAATACCTGTAATGTGACCAAGCTGCTGTGGCCCACCCCGACGCGCGTTTCACCTATTCTTCCGGGAGAACAGAGTCAGAGCTGCGCAGCTGTTAAGGTAAGACGACCGTACACAGCTCTGAGAAAGCTCCCGGGCCCGACGTGTGCGCCACAGACTTGCAGCACATTAGTGCATGATAGGGCCTGATGAGAAGCACAAGAGGGTGGCCCGCAACCCCTGTGTGCCGCTCATCATCGGGCCCCATACAGCAGTGAGGGCAGTAATGCCCTGATGGCGGCCCTGCCTGCAGGTGAATAGGGGAATATTATCATGTGGTGGAAGAAAAGAGAATTATTAGGGTATGTGCACACGGTGCAGATTCTGCTGCGGATCCGCAGCGGATTTGGCCCTTCGCATTCGCAGCAGAACTGCATGCGATGTACAGTACCATTCTTTTCTATGTAAAACTAAATCCGCACTGCACGTCGCATTTTTTTCCGTGCGGAATGAAAACTGCAGCATGTCACTTCTTTTGTGCGGTTTTGCTGCAGTTTCCCACCTGCTCCATTCTAGAAATCCGCAGGTGGAAAACCGCACAAATAATGCACTAAATCCGCAGGAAAATTGCAGGTCATTCAACATGCGCATTTAGTAAATTCTGCACGGAAAATTCCTAAGCAGAATATGCACCGTGTGCACATAGCCTTACAGTGGCTGAGACAAAGGGGAGGACATTACTGTCTGGAGGAAAACGCAGCCAGTGCACAGACACAGCCAGGAGTCCCAGGTGTGAATAAGGCCTATCGTGAGTGTGATAACACTGTGTGTACAGCGCTGCGGAGTATGGAGGCGATATAGGAGGGAGAATTAACGCCATAGAGGATGAGGAGGACTCGGTACAGACCTCCACCTGCAGAGCCGCAACCGGGACACGAAGAAGAAGCCACAGAGGAGAGAGGAGCTGCCGGCTGGAGGAGTCTGGGAGGAGATGACGTCACTGGAAGGGGCGGGGCCTCAGTCCTCTGCCGGCTGCGAGTTTGCACTTGGAAGGGGAGATGTGTAGTGGGAGTGTCAGTCTCTGGGATCTGCAGCTGCTCATTGGCTGTGCAGCTCCGTGCTTTCATTGGATGCAATTGGCCTGACGATGATTGGTGCATCAGGGCAGGGAATGTGTGCACAGGACCTGTGATGAGGTCACAGGAGGGGAGGAGTCAGGGGTCACATGATCAGGGGCCTCAGTGTATGCAGGACTCTGCTGTGCTGGTTGTCATGGTGCTGGATGAGGGGAAGTTTATGTGTGGGGTCTGGAGGGGTTAAGGCTGAGTTCACACGTGGCGTTTTTTTCGCGTTTCCGCGGCGGTTTTTGCCGCGAAAACGCGAAAAATAAGCATCCCATGCATTCCTATGGGATTCCGCAATGCAGTGCTAATGCTGCGGTTTTTACCATGGCGGAATCGCTTCGCGGTAAAAACCGCAGCATGCTCATTAATTTGCGGAATCGCGGCGATCCCGCACCCATAGGAATGCATTGTTCCGCTTCCTTCCCGCATGTGGCTGTGCACACCATGCGAAAAGTAAGCAGAACAATTGCGGATGGTACCCACGGTCCGGAGGAGAGGAGACTGTCCTCCAGGCTTTGGGTACCATATCCCTGTAAAAAATAGAATTTAAAATAAAAAATATTGTTATTCTCACCCTCCGACGTCCCGCTCAGTCTTCCCGCTTCTCTCCACGCTCCGGTCCCAGTAGTCCTTTGCGAAAATGCCCGCGATGGCGTCCGATCTCGCGGGATCGCGAAGTCTCGCGGTAATTCGCGCGACGTCATCGCGAATTACCGCGAGACGTCGCGTTCCCGCGAGAACTGACGTCATCGCGGGCATTTTCGCAAAGGACTACTGGGAACGCCTGCGCGGGACGTCGGAAGGTAAGAATAACAATATTTTTTATTTTTTTTTTACATTCTATCTTTTACTACTGATGCCGCATAGGCAGCCTCAGTAGTAAAAAGTTGGTCACACTCGTCAAACACTATGTTTGACGAGTGTGACCAACCTGTCAATACGCTTGCAAAATGCTAGTTTTTCCGCGGGAAAATCGCGGGAATTTAAAATGCGATTTTCCCGCGGACTGGAATTCCGGAATTCTCGCGGTAATTTCCGCGAGAGTTCCGGTAGGTGTGCACTTAGCCTTAGGCTGTGTGCCCACGATGCGATTTTTAAGCGTTTTTGCCGCGATTTTCGGCGCGAAAACGTTTAAAAATCGTGTACAGAACGCCTCCCATGCATTCCTATGGCATTCCGCACATGCTGTGCTAATGCTGCGCTTTTTTCCGTGGCGGAATCGCATTGCGGAAAAAATCGCAGCATGCTCATTCTTTTGTGTGGAATCGCAAAGAATTGCCGCGATTCCGCACCCATAGGAATGCATGAGAATCGCTTACTTCCCGCATGTGGCTATGCCCACCATGCGGGAAGTTAAGCGTCTCATGTGCGGTTGGTACCCACGGTGTGGAGGAGAGGAGACTGTCCTCCAGGCCCTGGGTACCATGCCCCTGTAAAAAAAGAATAAAAAATAAAAAATCGGGGTATATTTACCTTCCGATGTCCAGCGCTGCATTCCCGGCATAAGCGTTCCCAGTAATGCCTTGCGGCAAGGTCCTGTAATGACGTAGTCTCGCGTGTGTGTACGAGGTGTACGGAGCAGAGCCGTGTGTGTACGAGGTGTACTGAGCGGAGCCGTGTGTGTACGAGGTGTACGGAGCGGAGCCGTGTGTGTTCGAGGTGTACGGAGCAGAGCCGTGTGTGTTCGAGGTGTACGGAGCAGAGCCGTGTGTGTACAAGGTGTACTGAGCGGAGCCGTGTGTGTACGAGGTGTACGGAGCGGAGCCGCGTGTGTACAAGGCGTACGGAGCGGAGCCGTGTGTGTACAAGGTGTACTGAGCGGAGCCGTGTGTGTACGAGGTGTACGGAGCGGAGCCGTGTGTGTACGAGGTGTACGGAGCGGAGCCGTGTGTGTACGGGGTGTACGGAGCGGAGCCGTGTGTGTACGGGGTGTACGGAGCGGAGCCGTGTGCGTACGGGGTGTACGGAGCGGAGCCGTGTGTGTACGAGGTGTGCGGAGCCGTGTGTGTACGAGGTGTGCGGAGCCGTGTGTGTACGAGGTGTGCGGAGCTAAGCGGCGTGTGTATGAGGTGTACGGAGCGGAGCCGCGCGTGTATGAGGTGTATGGAGCGGAGCCGCGTGTGTACGAGGTGTATGGAGCGGAGCCGTGTGTGTATGAGGTGTACGGAGCGGAGCCGTGTGTGTACGAGGTGTACTGAGCAGAGCCGTGTGTGTACAAGGTGTACTGAGCGGAGCCGTGTGTGTACGAGGTGTGCGGAGCCGTGTGTGTACGAGGTGTGCGGAGCCGTGTGTGTACGAGGTGTGCGGAGCTAAGCGGCGTGTGTATGAGGTGTACGGAGCGGAGCCGCGCGTGTATGAGGTGTATGGAGCGGAGACGCGTGTGTACGAGGTGTATGGAGCGGAGCTGCGTGTGTATGAGGTGTACGGAGCAGAGCCGTGTGTGTACGAGGTGTACGGAGCGGAGCCGTGTGTGTACGAGGTGTACTGAGCAGAGCCGTGTGTGTACAAGGTGTACTGAGCGGAGCCGTGTGTGTACGAGGTGTACGGAGCGGAGCCGTGTGTGTACGAGGTGTAGGGAGCAGAGCCGTGTGTGTACGGGGTGTACGGAGCGGAGCCGTGTGTGTACGAGGTGTACGGAGCGGAGCCGTGTGTGTACGAGGTGTACGGAGCGGAGCCGTGTGTGTACGAGGTGTACGGAGCGGAGCCGTGTGTGTACGAGGTGTACTGAGCGGAGCCTTGTGTGTACGAGGTGTACGGAGCGGAGCCGTGTGTGTTCGAGGTGTACGGAGCAGAGCCGTGTGTGTTCGAGGTGTACGGACCAGAGCCGTGTGTGTACAAGGTGTACTGAGCGGAGCCGTGTGTGTACGAGGTGTACGGAGCGGAGCCGCGTGTGTACGAGGCGTACGGAGCGGAGCCGTGTGTGTACAAGGTGTACTGAGCGGAGCCGTGTGTGTACGAGGTGTACGGAGCGGAGCCGTGTGTGTACGAGGTGTACGGAGCGGAGCCATGTGTGTACGGGGTGTACGGAGCGGAGCCGTGTGCGTACAAGGTGTACGGAGCGGAGCCGTGTGTGTACGAGGTGTGCGGAGCCGTGTGTGTACGAGGTGTGCGGAGCCGTGTGTGTACGAGGTGTGCGGAGCTAAGCGGCGTGTGTATGAGGTGTACGGAGCGGAGCCGCGCGTGTATGAGGTGTATGGAGCGGAGCCGCGTGTGTACGGGGTGTATGGAGCGGAGCCGTGCGTGTACGAGGTGTACGGAGCAGAGCTGCGTGTGTGTATGAGGTGTACGGAGCGGAGCCGTGTGTGTACGAGGTGTACGGAGCGGAGCTGTGTGTGTATGAGGTGTACGGAGCAGAGCCGTGTGTGTACGAGGTGTGCGGAGCCGTGTGTGTACGAGGTGTGCGGAGCTAAGCGGCGTGTGTATGAGGTGTATGGAGCGGAGCCGCGTGTGTACGAGGTGTATGGAGCGGAGCTGCGTGTGTATGAGGTGTACGGAGCAGAGCCGTGTGTGTACGAGGTGTACGGAGCAGAGCCGTGTGTGTACGAGGTGTACGGAGCGGAGCCGTGTGTGTACGAGGTGTACGGAGCGGAGCCGTGTGTGTACGAGGTGTATGGAGCAGAGCCGCGTGTGTATGAGGTGTACGGAGCGGAGCCGTGTGTGTATGAGGTGTACGGAGCAAAGCGGCGTGTGTATGTGGTGTACGGAGCGGAGCCGCTTGTGTACGAGGTGTACTTAGCAAAGCCACGTGTGTATGAGGTGTACAGAGCGGAGCCGCGTGTGTATGAGGTGTACGGAGCAAAACGGCGTGTGTATTAGGTGTACATAGCGGAGCCGCGTCTGTAGGTGGTGTACGGAGCAAAGCCGCATGTGTACGGAGCAGAACCACGTGTGTACGAGGTGTACGGAGCAGAGCCGCGTGTGTACAAGGTGTACTTATCAAAGTCACGTGTATAGGTGTACAGGGCGGAGCCGTGTGTGTATGAGGTGTACGGAGCAGAGCCGTGTGTGTACAAGGTGTACAGAGCGGAGCCGCGTGTGTACGAGGTGTACGGAGCAAAGCGGCGTGTGTATGAGGGTATGTGCACATGTAGTTTTTTGGCTTTGCGGATTTTGCAGAGAAAACCGCAGGTAAATCCACAGGACCTAGTCCTGCGGTTATCTGCGGTTTATCTGCGGTTTTGCCCTGCGGTCTTACACCTCATAATGGATGAGGTGTAAAACTGCAGCGTTTCTGCACCAAACAAAAAGCTGTGCACATGCTGCGTTTTTTACCACGCGGTTTTGCTGCGGTTTTCAAAACGCAGCATGTGCACA
Organism: Dendrobates tinctorius; assembly: GCF_039654945.1. NCBI lineage: Eukaryota > Metazoa > Chordata > Amphibia > Anura > Dendrobatidae > Dendrobates > Dendrobates tinctorius. Next base: position 13,814,040 of record NW_027361794.1, read on the forward strand.
GCTTTTTTTTATTTCCATAGGAAATAAAGGTACTGTACAACCGCCAAGAGCCAAAACAAGAGACAAAACCGCTGCGGAAACGCAGCAGAAACCGCAAAGTGTGCACATACCCTGAGGTGTACAGAGCGGAGCCGCGTGTGTACGAGGTGTACTTAGCAATGCCACGTGCGTAGGAGGTGTACAGAGCGGAGCTGCGTGTGTATGAGGTGTACAGAGCAAAGCCGCGTGTGCACGGAGCGGAGCCGGGTGTGTACGAGGTGTACGGAGCGGAGCCGCATGTGTATGAGGTGTACGGAGCAAAGCCGTGTGTGTACAAGGTATACTTATCAAAGCCGCGTGTATAGGAGGTGTACAGGGCGGAGCCGCGGGTGTATGAGGTGTACGGAGCAAAGCGGCGTGTGTATGAGGTGTACGGAGCGGAGCCGCTTGTGTACGAGGTGTACTTAGCAAAGCCACATGTGTAGGAGGTGTACAGAGCGGAGCCACGTGTGTACGAGGTGTACGGAGCAAAGCGGCGTGTGTATGAGGTGTACGGAGCGGAGCAGCGTGTGTATGAGGTGTACGGAGCGGAGCCGCGTGTGTATGAGGTGTACGGAGCAAAGCGGCGTGTGTATGAGGTGTACGGAGCGGAGCCGCTTGTGTACGAGGTGTACTTAGCAAAGCCACGTATGTAGGAGGTGTACAGAGCGGAGCCGCGTGTGTATGAGGTGTACGGAGCAAAGCGGCGTGTGTATGAGGTGTACGGAGCAAAGCGGCGTGTGTATGAGGTGTACGGAGCGGAGCCGCTTGTGTACGAGGTGTACTTAGCAAAGTCACGTGTGTAGGAGGTGTACAGAGAGGAGCCGCGTGTGTATGAGGTGTACGGAGCAAAGCGGCATGTGTATGAGGTGTACGGAGCGGAGCCGCGTGTATATGAGGTGTACGGAGCGGAGCCGCATGTGTATGTGGTGTACGGAGCAAAGCGGCGTGTGTATGAGGTGTATGGAGCGGAGCCGCTTGTGTACGAGGTGTACTTAGCAAAGCCACGTATGTAGGAGGTGTACAGAGCGGAGCCGCGTGTGTATGAGGTGTACGGAGCAAAGCGGCGTGTGTATGAGGTGTACGGAGCGGAGCCGCGTGTATATGAGGTGTACGGAGCGGAGCCACATGTGTATGTGGTGTACGGAGCAAAGCGGCGTGTGTATGAGGTGTATGGAGCGGAGCCGCTTGTGTACGAGGTGTACTTAGCAAAGCCACGTGTGTAGGAGGTGTACAGAGCGGAGCCGCGTGTGTATGAGGTGTACGGAGCAAAGCGGCGTGTGTATGAGGTGTACGGAGCAAAGCGGCGTGTGTATGAGGTGTACGGAGCGGAGCCGCTTGTGTACGAGGTGTACTTAGCAAAGTCACGTGTGTAGGAGGTGTACAGAGAGGAGCCGCGTGTGTATGAGGTGTACGGAGCAAAGCGGCATGTGTATGAGGTGTACGGAGCGGAGCCGCGTGTATATGAGGTGTACGGAGCGGAGCCGCATGTGTATGTGGTGTACGGAGCAAAGCGGCGTGTGTATGAGGTGTATGGAGCGGAGCCGCTTGTGTACGAGGTGTACTTAGCAAAGCCACGTATGTAGGAGGTGTACAGAGCGGAGCCGCGTGTGTATGAGGTGTACGGAGCAAAGCGGCGTGTGTATGAGGTGTACGGAGCGGAGCCGCGTGTATATGAGGTGTACGGAGCGGAGCCACATGTGTATGTGGTGTACGGAGCAAAGCGGCGTGTGTATGAGGTGTATGGAGCGGAGCCGCTTGTGTACGAGGTGTACTTAGCAAAGCCACGTGTGTAGGAGGTGTACAGAGCGGAGCCGCGTGTGTATGAGGTGTACGGAGCAAAGCGGCATGTGTATGAGGTGTACGGAGCGGAGCCGCGTGTATATGAGGTGTACGGAGCGGAGCCGCATGTGTATGTGGTGTACGGAGCAAAGCGGCGTGTGTATGAGGTGTATGGAGCGGAGCCGCTTGTGTACGAGGTGTACTTAGCAAAGCCACGTGTGTAGGAGGTGTACAGAGCGGAGCCGCGTGTGTATGAGGTGTACGGAGCAAAGCGGCGTGTGTATTAGGTGTACATAGCGGAGCTGCATCTGTACGAGGTGTACGGAGCAAAGCCGCGTGTGTACGGAGCGGAACCGCATGTGTACGAGGTGTACGGAGCAGAGCCGCATGTGTATTAGGTGTACGGAGCAAAGCCGTGTCTGCACAAGGTGTACTTATCAAAGCTGCGTGTATAGGTGTACAGGGCGGAGCCGCGGGTGTATGAGGTGTGCGGAGCTAAGCGACGTGTGTATGAGGTGTACAGAGCGGAGCCGCGTGTGTACGAGGTGTACGGAGCAAAGCGGCGTGTGTTTGAGGGTATGTGCACACGTAGTTTTTTGGCTCTGCGGATTTTGTAGAGAGAACCGCAGGTAAATCCGCAGGACCTAGTCCTGCGGTTTATCTACGGTTTTGCCCTGCGGTTTTACACTTCATAATGGATGAGGTGTAAAACTGCAGCGTTTCTGCACCAAACAATTGACATGCTGCGTTTTGAAAACCGCGCGGAAAAAAACGCAGCATGTGCACAGCTTTTTTTTATTTCCATAGGAAATAAAGGTACTGTACAACGCAGCAGAATCTGCTGCGTTTCTGCAGAGCCAAAACCGCTGCGGAAACGCAGCAGAAACCACAAAGTGTGCACATACCCTGAGGTGTACAGAGCGGAGCTGCGTGTGTACGAGGTGTACGGAGCAAAGTGGCGTGTGTAGCCGTGTGTATATGAGGTGTACGGAGCAAAGCGGCATGTGTATGAGGTGTACGGAGCGGAGCCGCTTGTGTACGAGGTGTACTTAGCAAAGCCACGTGTGTAGGAGGTGTACAGAGCGGAGCCGCGTGTGTATGAGGTGTACGGAGCAATGCGGCGTGTGTATTAGGTGTACAAAGCGGAGCCGCGTCTGTACGAGGTGTATGGAGCAAAGCCGCATGTGTACGGAGCAAAGCCGCGTGTGTACAAGGTGTACTTAACAAAGCCGCGTGTATAGGTGTACAGTGCGGAGCCGCGGGTGTATGAGGTGTACCGAGCAAAGCCACATGTGTACGAGATGTACGGAGCGGAGCCGCGTGTATACAAGGTGAGCGGAGCGGAGCCGCGTTGGTACGAGGCGTATGGAGCTGAGTTGCGTGTGTACAAGGTGTATGGAACAGAGCCTTGTGTGTACGAGGTGTAAGGAGCAGAGCCTTGTGTGTGTACGAGGTGTATGGAGCGGAGTCCTGTGTGTACGAGGTGAATGGAGCGGAGCCGTGTGTGTACGAGGTGTACGGAGCAGAGCCGCGTGTGTACGAGGTGTACGGAGCAGAGCCGCGTGTGTACGAGGTGTACGGAGCGGAGCCGCGTGTGTACGAGGTGTACGGAGCGGAGCCGCGTGTGTACGAGGTGTACGGAGCGGAGCCGCGTGTGTACGAGGAGTACGGAGCTGAGCCGCGTGTGTACGAGGTGTACGGAGCGGAGCTGCATGTGTAAGAGGTGTACGGAGCGGAGCCGCATGTGTACGAGGTGTACGGAGCAGAGTCGTGTGTGTACGAGGTGTACGAAGCGGAGCCACGTGTGTGGGAGGTGTACGGAGTTGAGCAGTGTGTGTACATGAACCCTTTGTCAGTGCTGTCTATAGTGCTGACTGTGCTATCTATTCTGCGCTAATCTGCACGGAATAATTGCCCTATTCAGGGGGGGAGGGTAAGACGAAGAGGACTGGAACGATGCTTACAAGTCCTGCTGCCACCGATGCCTCTTTGCTCCTCTTCCCTCCTGTTGCCGCTGGAGCGTCATCTCTTCTGATCTTCTGCAGTCTTCCATCTGGTCCCGGCTCATCAGGGGCCGCGCTGTGCATCCTCCGATCGCCATGACAATGGGGGCATGATCAGCGGCCATAATATCATGAGCGGATGGCAAAGCTGGAAGGAGTAAAGAATAGCTCAGGATGTACAACCTGTAGCTCTACAGCACTTGTGGAACTAAAACTATCAGCATATCATGTGACCCAACATGCAGGGAGTTGTAGATCTACTGCTTTCCAAATCTTCTGGAGCCCCCATGTGTTGCCTGTGCAGCCCACAACACCCTGCAAATACCCCACACGCCATACACTTCTTAACGACTTCCCCGTTGCATGCGCTCTGCGATCAGGCAGGCGTGCTTTTGAAGCCGTGGTCATCACCTAGCATGGGCACAGATGAGAAGAAAAAGTTGCCCGGAGACACCAGTCCTGTCACAGGTTGTTTGAGCCCCCCCGCCCCCCGTATATAATGAAGGGTAAAGGAGCCCATCTCCCCAGCATGTAGCACAAGCACAGCAGACCCCAGTATACAGTATAGGTACAGTAGAATAACAAGTAAAGGGGAGAAGCCAGCGCTGCTTGTGGTCAGAACGCAATACATAAAGTGCATATGCACATATTGATTTCTAACTGTATTTCAAAATGAGACATTTAGCAAAAAATTGATCAATCCTTTGAGCCACCCCGCCGCGCCAAGGCATTCTCATATGTCCTACTCTACGTTTTTTATATTCGCTGTGCCATTGAGGCCTCCTAAAAGTATTAAAAGCAAGACCACATTAAATGCACACTACACCTGAAGCATTTCTGAATCACTCCCATGAAGCCAAAAAGGTGAGCGCAGATGAAGGCCAACCAGGTCCAGACAGACATTTCAGGTTTAACCTCCACACTCTCCTGACCAGCAATCACAGATGAAGGGTGATACAGGCCCAGACACAGGTGCACAAGTGTCTCATTTCAAAATACAGTTAGAAATTAATATGTGCATATGCAGTTTATGTATTGCGTTCTGACCACAAGCAGCGCTGGCTTCTCCCCTTTTTTACTTTACAGTAGAATAACAGTATACAGCAGACCCCAGTGTACCGTATATAGCCTAGGTCAGGGATGCTCACATATACTGCATATAGCTCAGGATGGGGATGCCTATCCTATACATTATACAGCTCTGGTTACAGTATATAGCTCAGGCTGGGGATGATCACCTATACAGTATACAGCTCTGGTTACATTATATCGCTCAGGTCAGGGATGCTCACCTATACAGTATACAGCTCTGCTCACAGTATATAGCTCAGAATGGGGATGCGTACCTATACAGAATATAGCTCGGGTTACGGTATATAGCTTAGGTTAGGGATGGTCACCTATACAGTATATAGCTCTGCTCAAAGTATATAGCTCAGCTCGGGGATGCTCACCTATACAGTATATAGCTCTGTTCATAGTATATAGCTCAGGACAGAGATGCTCACCTATACAGTATGTAGCTCAAGTTGGGGATGCTCACCTATACAGTATATAGCTCTGATCACAGTATACAGCTCAGGCCGGGGATGCTCACCTATACAATATACAGCTCTGGTTACGGTATATAGCTCAGGACGGGGATGTTCATCTATACAATATATAGCTCTGTTCACAGTATATAGCTCAGGACAGAGATGCTCATCTATACTGTATATAGCCCTCCTCACAGTATACAGCTCAGGCCGGGGATGCTCACCTATAAAATATACAGCTCTGGTTACAGTATATAGCTCAGGATGGAGATGCTCACCTATACAATATACACCATGTTCCAAATTATTATGTAAATTATAATTTTCCCTGATTTTCCTAAGTGGTCGGTGCAAATGACAGTCAGTCTAATAAAAGTCATCACCCGTTAGAGTATACATCGACTTTTATTGAAGAAACCTCCCAATGATAACAGTATAATCTCCAAAAGGAATAAAAACTCAATATGCACTGTTCCAAATTATTAGGCACAAGAGAATTTCTAAACATTTGATATGTTTTAAAGAACTGAAAATGCTCATTTGTGGAATTTGCAGTGTTAGGAGGTCACATTCACTGAACAAAAAAGCTATTTATCTCCAAAACATCCTAACCGGCCAAGTTACATGTTAACATAGGAACCCTTGTTTGATATCACCTTCACAATTCCTGCATCCATTGAATTTGTGAGTTTTTGCTTGTATTGCTTTGCGTGATGTCAGAATAGCATCCAGAGCTGCTGTTTTGATGTGAATTGCCTCCCACCCTCACAGATCTTTTGCTTGATGATACTCCAAAGGTTCTCTATAGGGTTGAGGTCAGGGGAAAATGGTGCCAAACCATGAATTTATGTTAGGCGTTGGGTTCCTGCCTCTGCACAGGACAAATCACAAGCCTTGCCTTCTCCCATTCTGTTCCGGCCATAGAGGAGGCTGCTCAGCAAAGGTGTTGATCCCAGAGTCTTGCTCAGGAAAGTGCTGTCAGGTTGGTTGCTGCTGCCTCCTCTGGTTCAGCTTTAGCAATCCGCACTAGCCAGCAGCGAGCAGCTCCAGAGTCTAAGTCCCTTTTGCAGCCTACTGAGCATGCCCATGGGACAACCTCTCATTGGAGTTCGGAGGTCACATGCTCAGGTCCTCAAGCAGCTCGGATTGGACCATCAGGAAGGTCCTGGAAGGACGCTGCTATAAAAGGTTCGCATGGCCACTCGGCCGTGCGCTAGTATAGACTCTTATGGTTATTTGTGTGTGTGACGAGGGATGCATGTGTACAGGTGACTGACTCATTAAGACTCCCTCCCTCTGGTTGTGTATGTGTATAGGGCACTCGGGTTAGAGTCAGCGCCTACTAGTGGCATTGTCTTGTGCCACTGTGCTCCGAGTCACAGCACTTTTTTTAGTGCCATATTGTGCCATTCAGCACAAGGCAACTCAGTACCACTTGAGTAGCTGCAACTGCCAGTGTGGCGCCGTGCGCAAGTCGTGTGCTTTCCTTATACTCGTCAGGGAGATTAGTGGCGTCCACCAGAGCAGTGCAGCGTGCACTTAGTGCGCTATTACTCCAGTTGTTATCCTGCTGGCACCACAGCTGCAGCACCGAGCACTAGTGTGTCTAGAGGGACTCTAACCCAGTGTCTCAGGGGCGGAGTCCTGTGACTATACACTAGCGCTCACACTGCCGAGCTCTGTGAGCATCAACAGGCTACCGCATTTATATTTGGTGGTTGTGCGGCTCTGTGAGGACAGAGTCCACCTCCGTTCATACTGGGTGAGGTTAACCCCGTGTGTTTCCCTATTATACCGCCATATAATTTTCACCATTACCGAGCAGCAATTAACACCTCTGCACAGTGGACCCTGGGCTGCGAACGCACCTAAATACCATCTTTATTATTTAGTGTGTTCTGCCAGCCCATAACAGTTTATCTCCTTTTATGCCCATAGCAGCCAATGACTCAGAGGTTTTCTTTGCAGCATGAGATGGTGCATTGTCATGCACAAAGATGATTTTGCTCCTGAAGGCACATTTCTGCTTTTTATACCATGGAAGAATGTTGTCTGTCAGAAACTCGATATACTACGCAGAGGTCATTTTCACACCTTCAGGAACCTTAAAGGGCCCTACCAGCTGTTTCCCCATGATTCTGGCCCAAAACATGACTCCTCCACCTCCTTGCTGATGTCGCAACCTTGTTGGGACGTGGTGGCCATCCACTACTCCTTCCATCTGGACCATCCAGGGTTGCTCGACACTCATCGGTAAACAACAGTGTTTGAAAATTAGTCTTCATGTATGTCTAGGTCCACTGCAACAATTTCTGCTTGTAAGCACTGTTTAGGGGTGGCCGAACAATAGATTTATGCACCACAACAAGCCTTTGAAGGATCCTACACCTTGAGGTTTGAGGGACTCCAGAGGCACCAGCAGCTTCAAATATCTGTTTGCTGGTTTGTAATGGCTTTTTAGCAGCTGCTCTCTTAAGCCAATGAACTTGCCTGGCAGAAACCTTCCTCGTTCTGCCTTTATCTGCACGAACAGGTCTGTGCTCAGAAACAGCCACTAATCTCTTAACAGTATGATGATCACGCTTAAGTTTTCGGGAAATATCTAATGTTTGCATCCCTTGAGCAACGCATTGCACTATTTGATGCTTTTCGGCAGCAGAGAGATCCTTTTTCTTTCCAATGTTACCTGAAAACTGTGGCCTGAGATTGATTTCAGTGATCCAAAGAACCCTGAGACACAATGCCATCAATGGGTTTCATTGAAAAAAAAAACCGCTATGACACGTAAGACCAATTTGCAATTTGGAACATGGTGTACAGCTCTGGTTACAGTATAAAGCTCAGGGTGGGGATGCTCATCTATACAATATATAGCTCTGATTAGTATTGTATATAGCTCAGGACGGAGATGCTCACCTATACAATATACAGCTCTGGTTACAGTATATAGCTCAAGATAGGGATGCTTACCTATACAAAATACAGCTCTGGTTACAGTATTTAGCTCAGGATGGGGAAGTTCACCTATACAGCTCTGTTCATAGTATATAGCTCAGGACGGGGATGCTCACCTATACAGTATACAGCTCTGGTTACAGTATATTGCTTAGGTCAGCGATGCTCACCTATATAGTATACAGCTCAATTCACAGTATATAACTCAGGCCGGAGATGCTCACCTATTGTCACGACTAGCGACCGCGTTTGCGGCCGAGCCAGCGCCTCCACGTCGACCGACCACCCCAGGTGGGAACGGAATGTGGACCCACTGGACCACAGGGGGGACCCTGGCATACCCAGACTAGGGAAGAGTAGTGACCAGGGTCTGTGGCAGCTGAGCATGTGGACGAGGAGGCAGAACGACACCGCACAACTTCAGGTATAGACAAAGTTTACTTGAACAAGACATGGTACAGAAACAAAACAGTTATGCAAGGCTCCCGGTTCCGCACATCAGGGAATGTTACACGTCTCAGGATACCAGACGAAGGCAGGAGGACATCACGGGTTGATGCAGCCCAGGGTTGTCTGGCACGGGCATACTAGGGCGGCCTCATCCTCAGGCGTAGCACAGGCTCAGCAGGAGGGCATCAGACACCGACCTCAGACTGACTTCAGACGATGGCAGGGGTCATCACGGGTTGATGCAGTCCAGGGTCGTCTGGCACAGGTATATCAGGACGGCCTCTCTCTCAGGCATAGCACTGGCTCAGCAGGAGAACATCAGACACATACCCAGGACAGACGTCAGATGATGGCAGGAGTCATCACGGGTTGATGCAGTCCAGGATCCTCTGGCACGGGCATACTAGGGCGGCCTCTCTCTCAGGCCTCAGGCATAGCACAGGCTCAGCAGGAGAACATCAAACACCGATCCCAGAAGGACATCATCACCGGGTGGACCTCAGGGAATTGGCGGAACATCAGGAACACGGACACCAGGAACACAGACATCAGGACACCAGGAACACGGACATCAGGACTCGGATCTCAGATAGAGCATCAGCACACTGGCATCATACTCTGGACATCTGGCAGCAACCGACAGGATCCGGACATCAGCTCCGGACCACTGGCAGCGATCGGCAGGCTCCGGACATCGGGCAGAGGACATCAGGAAGGGGTCGTCAGACACCGGACATCAGGCTCTGGACAAGAGGCCACGGTCATCAGGCTCCGGTCATCTGGCAGCGACCTAGAAAGGAACCCCAGCGGTCTGGTGCAAACCCTGCTGGGTTGGACTGGAACCGGCAGGGAATTGCACCGAATCCCCAGCTGAGCACAGAGTGGCAGAAACTCAGCGGACACACCAGACTCCTACTTCCAAGATGAACCCAGGTTAAATCACAGCAAGTCAGGTAGCAAAGAGTCACAGTCACTGGGCACAGGGTTCAAGACACAGAGGGACCTCAGGAACATCCCACAGAGGACACAGTTCAGACAGGGTTAGGTAGAGGAGCAGGTCCAGAATTCAAGGAACAAGACACAACATAGACAGGCCTGGATATGCAGCCTCCAGGAAGGGCAGTCTGGGTATTTCTGCCCCCAAAGCAGGCAGACAAACAAGACAATTCAGACAGCGTCAGGTGCAGGAACAGATGCAGGATCAGGGATTCAGGAAACAAGACACAACATGGACAGGCCTGGATATGCAGCCTCCAGGAAGGGCAGTCTGGGTATTTCTGCCCCCAGAGCAGGCAGACAAACAACACAATTCAGACAGCGTCAGGTGCAGGAACAGATGCAGGATCAGGGATTCAGGAAACAAGACAACATGGACAGGCCTGGATATGCAGCCTCCAGGAAGGGCAGTCTGGGTATTTCTGCCCCCAGAGCAGGCAGACAAACAAAACACAGTTCACACAAGAACGAAGAGCCACAGCTCCCCTAGAACTGATCAGAATCAGAGCAGGAGCTGAACACACACTCACATGGCTAGGTTCAGGAACTCAATGCGAAACTCTGGCAATGCCCCAAAGGGGGAGGGAACTTTATATAGCAGCTGCCTCACAGTGATAGGCTGGAGCAGCAATTGTAGCACACACCCATTCCTCATAAAAGCAGGGGAGGTGTGGCCGCGCGCACCCTAAGCAAGGCCAAACAAATCAGCATTGCAGAGGACACCTGGCTAGAGCTGCAAGCCTGAACAAAGGTGGTAAGCCATGTACACAATGTAGAGGACCTATTAACCCACGGATAGCTTTCCACAGGAGCAGCCAGGGACCGCACCAGCGGGTGGTCTTGCAAAGCAGCGGAGCCACGCACGCATGTACGGCTACGCAGCGGGGCAGGGACCTGAGCAGCATCCATAACGGTAACAGGCAACAGTATCCCCGCTAGTTAGGAGAAGAGGAGCAAAGGGTTAATGCAGACATGCAGAGTAACGCCGGGGAAGCAAAGTACAAACACACCGGCGTTACACCTATACAGTATATAGCTCAGGATGGGGATGCTCACCTATACAATATACAGCTCTGATTACAGTATATAGCTCAGGTCAGGGATGCTCACCTATACAGTATATAGCTCAGGACGGGGATGCTCACCTATACAGTATACAGCTCTGTACACATTATATAGCTGAGGATGAAGATGCTCACCTATACAATATACAGCTCTGATTACAGTATATAGCTCAGGTCAGGGATGCTCACCTATACAGTATACAGCTCTGGTTACAGTATATAGCTCAGGTCAGGGATGCTCACCTATACAGTATACAGCTCTGGTTACAGTATATAGCTCAGGTCATGGATGCTCACCTATACAGTATACAGCTCTGATTACAATATATAGCTCAGGTCAGGGATGCTCACCTATACAGTATACAGCTCTGATTACAATATATAGCTCAGGACGGAGCTGCTCACCTATACAATATACAGCTCTGGTTACAGTATATAGCTCAGGACGGGGATGTTCACCTATACAATATACAGCTCTGTTCACATTATATAGCTGAGGATGAAGATGCTCACCTATACAATATACAGCTCTGATTACAGTATATAGCTCAGGTCAGGGATGCTCACCTATACAGTATACAGCTCTGGTTAGAGTATATAGCTCAGGACGGGGATGCTCACCTATACAGTATACAGCTCTGTACACATTATATAGCTGAGGATGAAGATGCTCACCTATACAATATACAGCTCTGATTACAGTATATAGCTCAGGTCAGGGATGCTCACCTATACAATATACAGCTCTGGTTACAGTATATAGCTCAGGTCAGGGATGCTCACCTATACAATATACAGGTCTGGTTACAGTATATAGCTCAGGATGGGGATGCTCACCTATACAATATACAGCTCTGGTTACAGTATATAGCTCAGGACGGGGATGCTCACCTATACAGTATACAGCTCTGATTACAATATATAGCTCAGGACGGAGCTACTCACCTATACAATATACAGCTCTGGTTACAGTATATAGCTCAGGACGGGGATGTTCACCTATACAATATACAGCTCTGTTCACATTATATAGCTGAGGATGAAGATGCTCACCTATACAATATACAGCTCTGATTACAGTATATAGCTCAGGTCAGGGATGCTCACCTATACAGTATACAGCTCTGGTTACAGTATATAGCTCAGGTCAGCGATGCTCACCAATACAATATACAGCTCTGGTTACAGTATACATGTATAGCTCAGTACAGGGATGCTCACCTATGCAGTATACAGCTCTATTCACAGTATATAGCTCAGGACGGGGATGCTCACCTATACAATATACAGCTCTGGTTACAGTATATAGCTCAGTACAGGGATGCTCACCTATACAGTATATGGCTCTGGTTACAGTATATAGCTCAGGTCAGGGATGCTCACCTATACAATATACAGGTCTGGTTACAGTATATAGCTCAGGACGGGGATGCTCACCTATACAGTATACAGCTCTGGTTACAGTATATAGCTCAGGACGGGGATGCTCACCTATACAGTATACAGCTCTGGTTACAGTATATAGCTCAGGACGGGGATGTTCACCTATACAATATACAGCTCTGTTCACATTATATAGCTGAGGATGAAGATGCTCACCTATACAATATACAGCTCTGATTACAGTATATAGCTCAGGTCAGGGATGCTCACCTATACAGTATACAGCTCTGGTTACAGTATATAGGTCAGGTCAGGGATGCTCACCTATACAGTATACAGCTCTGGTTACAGTATATAGCTCAGGTCATGGATGCTCACCTATACAGTATACAGCTCTGATTACAATATATAGCTCAGGTCAGGGATGCTCACCTATACAGTATACAGCTCTGATTACAATATATAGCTCAGGACGGAGCTGCTCACCTATACAATATACAGCTCTGGTTACAGTATATAGCTCAGGACGGGGATGCTCACCTATACAATATACAGCTCTGTTCACATTATATAGCTGAGGATGAAGATGCTCACCTATACAATATACAGCTCTGATTACAGTATATAGCTCAGGTCAGGGATGCTCACCTATACAGTATACAGCTCTGGTTAGAGTATATAGCTCAGGACGGGGATGCTCACCTATACAGTATACAGCTCTGTACACATTATATAGCTGAGGATGAAGATGCTCACCTATACAATATACAGCTCTGATTACAGTATATAGCTCAGGTCAGGGATGCTCACCTATACAATATACAGCTCTGGTTACAGTATATAGCTCAGGTCAGGGATATTCACCTATACAGAATACAGCTCTGGTTACAGTATATAGCTCAGGTCAGCGATGCTCACCAATACAATATACAGCTCTGGTTACAGTATACATGTATAGCTCAGTACAGGGATGCTCACCTATGCAGTATACAGCTCTATTCACAGTATATAGCTCAGGACGGGGATGCTCACCTATACAATATACAGCTCTGGTTACAGTATATAGCTCAGTACAGGGATGCTCACCTATACAGTATATGGCTCTGGTTACAGTATATAGCTCAGGTCAGGGATGCTCACCTATACAATATACAGGTCTGGTTACAGTATATAGCTCAGGACGGGGATGCTCACCTATACAGTATACAGCTCTGGTTACAGTATATAGCTCAGGACGGGGATGCTCACCTATACAGTATACAGCTCTGGTTACAGTATATAGCTCAGGACGGGGATGTTCACCTATACAATATACAGCTCTGTTCACATTATATAGCTGAGGATGAAGATGCTCACCTATACAATATACAGCTCTGATTACAGTATATAGCTCAGGTCAGGGATGCTCACCTATACAGTATACAGCTCTGGTTACAGTATATAGGTCAGGTCAGGGATGCTCACCTATACAGTATACAGCTCTGGTTACAGTATATAGCTCAGGTCATGGATGCTCACCTATACAGTATACAGCTCTGATTACAATATATAGCTCAGGTCAGGGATGCTCACCTATACAGTATACAGCTCTGATTACAATATATAGCTCAGGACGGAGCTGCTCACCTATACAATATACAGCTCTGGTTACAGTATATAGCTCAGGACGGGGATGCTCACCTATACAATATACAGCTCTGTTCACATTATATAGCTGAGGATGAAGATGCTCACCTATACAATATACAGCTCTGATTACAGTATATAGCTCAGGTCAGGGATGCTCACCTATACAGTATACAGCTCTGGTTAGAGTATATAGCTCAGGACGGGGATGCTCACCTATACAGTATACAGCTCTGTACACATTATATAGCTGAGGATGAAGATGCTCACCTATACAATATACAGCTCTGATTACAGTATATAGCTCAGGTCAGGGATGCTCACCTATACAATATACAGCTCTGGTTACAGTATATAGCTCAGGTCAGGGATATTCACCTATACAGAATACAGCTCTGGTTACAGTATATAGCTCAGGTCAGGGATGCTCACCTATACAATATACAGGTCTGGTTACAGTATATAGCTCAGGATGGGGATGCTCACCTATACAATATACAGCTCTGGTTACAGTATATAGCTCAGGACGGGGATGCTCACCTATACAGTATACAGCTCTGATTACAATATATAGCTCAGGACGGAGCTACTCACCTATACAATATACAGCTCTGGTTACAGTATATAGCTCAGGACGGGGATGTTCACCTATACAATATACAGCTCTGTTCACATTATATAGCTGAGGATGAAGATGCTCACCTATACAATATACAGCTCTGATTACAGTATATAGCTCAGGTCAGGGATGCTCACCTATACAGTATACAGCTCTGGTTACAGTATATAGCTCAGGTCAGCGATGCTCACCAATACAATATACAGCTCTGGTTACAGTATACATGTATAGCTCAGTACAGGGATGCTCACCTATGCAGTATACAGCTCTATTCACAGTATATAGCTCAGGACGGGGATGCTCACCTATACAATATACAGCTCTGGTTACAGTATATAGCTCAGTACAGGGATGCTCACCTATACAGTATATGGCTCTGGTTACAGTATATAGCTCAGGTCAGGGATGCTCACCTATACAATATACAGGTCTGGTTACAGTATATAGCTCAGGACGGGGATGCTCACCTATACAGTATACAGCTCTGGTTACAGTATATAGCTCAGGACGGGGATGCTCACCTATACAGTATACAGCTCTGGTTACAGTATATAGCTCAGGACGGGGATGTTCACCTATACAATATACAGCTCTGTTCACATTATATAGCTGAGGATGAAGATGCTCACCTATACAATATACAGCTCTGATTACAGTATATAGCTCAGGTCAGGGATGCTCACCTATACAGTATACAGCTCTGGTTACAGTATATAGCTCAGGACGGGGATGCTCACCTATACAATATACAGCTCTGGTTACAGTATATAGCTCAGGACGGGGATGTTCACCTATACAATATACAGCTCTGTTCACATTATATAGCTGAGGATGAAGATGCTCACCTATACAATATACAGCTCTGATTACAGTATATAGCTCAGGTCAGGGATGCTCACCTATACAGTATACAGCTCTGGTTACAGTATATAGCTCAGGTCAGCGATGCTCACCAATACAATATACAGCTCTGGTTACAGTATATAGCTCAGTACAGGGATGCTCACCTATGCAGTATACAGCTCTATTCACAGTATATAGCTCAGGACGGGGATGCTCACCTATACAATATACAGCTCTGGTTACAGTATATAGCTCAGGACGGGGATGCTCACCTATACAGTATACAGCTCTGGTTACAGTATATAGCTCAGGACGGGGATGCTCACCTATACAGTATACAGCTCTGGTTACAGTATATAGCTCTGTTCACAGTATATAGCTCAGGTCGGGGATGCTCACCTATACAATATACAGGTCTGGTTACAGTATATAGCTCAGGACGGGGATGCTCACCTATACAGTATACAGCTCTGGTTACAGTATATAGCTCAGGACGGGGATGCTCACCTATACAGTATACAGCTCTGCTCACAGTATATAGCTCAGGTCAGGGATGCTCACCTATACAATATACAGGTCTGGTTACAGTATATAGCTCAGGACGGGGATGCTCGCCTATACAGTATACAGCTCTGCTCACAGTATATAGCTCAGGTCAGGGATGCTCACCTATACAATATACAGCTCTGGTAACAGTATATAGCTCAGGTGGGAAATGCTGACAAAAACATTATATAGGTCAGGACGGAGATGCTCACCTATACAGTATATAGCTCAGGACGGGGGTGTTCACCTATACAGTATACAGCTCTGGTAACAGTATATAGCTCAGGTCAGGGATGCTCACCTATACAGTATATAGCTCAGGACGGGGATGCTCACCTATACAGTATACAGCTCTGGTTACAGTATATAGCTCAGGACAGGGATGCTCACCTATATAGTATACGGCTCTGGTTACAGTATATAGCTCAGGATGGGGATGCTCACTTATATAGTATACAGCTCTGGTAACAATATACAGGTCTGGTTACAGTATGTAGCTCAGGACGGGGATGCTCACCTATACAATATACAGCTCTGGTTACAGTATATAGCTCAGGACGGGGATGCTCACCTATACAGTACACAGTTCTGGTTACAGTATATAGCTCAGGTCAGGGATGCTCACCTATACAGTATACAGTTCTGGTTACAGTATATAGCTCAGGTCGGGGATGCTCACCTATACAATATACAGGTCTGGTTACAGTATATAGCTCAGGATGGGGATGCTCACCTATACAGTATACAGCTCTGGTTACAGTATATAGCTCAGGACGGGGAAGCTCACCTATACAGTATACAGCTCTGATTACAATATATAGCTCAGGACGGAGCTACTCACCTATACAATATACAGCTCTGATTACAGTATATAGCTCAGGTCAGGGATGCTCACCTATACAGTATACAGCTCTGGTTACAGTATATAGCTCAGGTCAGCGATGCTCACCAATACATTATACAGCTCTGGTTACAGTATATAGCTCAGTACAGGGATGCTCACCTATGCAGTATACAGCTCTATTCACAGTATATAGCTCAGGACGGGGATGCTCACCTATACAATATACAGCTCTGGTTACAGTATAAAGCTCAGGACGGGGATGCTCACCTATACAGTATACAGCTCTGGTTACAGTATATAGCTCAGGACGGGGATGCTCACCTATACAGTATACAGCTCTGGTTACAGTATATAGCTCTGTTCACAGTATATAGCTCAGGTCGGGGATGCTCACCTATACAATATACAGGTCTGGTTACAGTATATAGCTCAGGACGGGGATGCTCACCTATACAGTATACAGCTCTGGTTACAGTATATAGCTCAGGACGGGGATGCTCGCCTATACAGTATACAGCTCTGCTCACAGTATATAGCTCAGGTCAGGGATGCTCACCTATACAATATACAGCTCTGGTAACAGTATATAGCTCAGGTGGGAAATGCTGACAAAAACATTATATAGGTCAGGACGGAGATGCTCACCTATACAGTATATAGCTCAGGACGGTGGTGTTCACCTATACAGTATACAGCTCTGGTAACAGTATATACCTCAGGTCAGGGATGCTCACCTATACAGTATATAGCTCAGGACGGGGATGCTCACCTATACAGTATACAGCTCTGGTTACAGTATATAGCTCAGGACAGGGATGCTCACCTATATAGTATACGGCTCTGGTTACAGTATATAGCTCAGGACGGGGATGCTCACTTATATAGTATACAGCTCTGGTAACAATATACAGGTCTGGTTACAGTATGTAGCTCAGGACGGGGATGCTCACCTATACAATATACAGCTCTGGTTACAGTATATAGCTCAGGATGGGGATGCTCACCTATACAGTACACAGTTCTGGTTACAGTATATAGCTCAGGTCAGGGATGCTCACCTATACAATATACAGCTCTGGTTACAGTATATAGCTCAGTACAGGGATGATCACCTATACAGTATATGGCTCTGGTTACAGTATATAGCTCAGGTCAGGGATGCTCACCTATACAATATACAGGTCTGGTTACAGTATATAGCTCAGGACGGGGATGCTCACCTATACAGTATACAGCTCTGGTTACAGTATATAGCTCAGGACGGGGATGCTCACCTATACAGTATACAGCTCTGGTTACAGTATATAGCTCAGGACGGGGATGTTCACCTATACAATATACAGCTCTGTTCACATTATATAGCTGAGGATGAAGATGCTCACCTATACAATATACAGCTCTGATTACAGTATATAGCTCAGGTCAGGGATGCTCACCTATACAGTATACAGCTCTGGTTACAGTATATAGCTCAGGTCAGCGATGCTCACCAATACAATATACAGCTCTGGTTACAGTATATAGCTCAGTACAGGGATGCTCACCTATGCAGTATACAGCTCTATTCACAGTATATAGCTCAGGACGGGGATGCTCACCTATACAATATACAGCTCTGGTTACAGTATATAGCTCAGTACAGGGATGCTCACCTATACAGTATATGGCTCTGGTTACAGTATATAGCTCAGGTCAGGGATGCTCACCTATACAATATACAGGTCTGGTTACAGTATATAGCTCAGGACGGGGATGCTCACCTATACAGTATACAGCTCTGGTTACAGTATATAGCTCAGGACGGGGATGCTCACCTATACAGTATACAGCTCTGGTTACAGTATATAGCTCTGTTCACAGTATATAGCTCAGGTCGGTGATGCTCACCTATACAATATACAGGTCTGGTTACAGTATATAGCTCAGGACGGGGATGCTCACCTATACAGTATACAGCTCTGGTTACAGTATATAGCTCAGGACGGGGATGCTCACCTATACAGTATACAGCTCTGCTCACAGTATATAGCTCAGGTCAGGGATGCTCACCTATACAATATACACTCACTGGCCACTTTATTAGGTACACCTGTCCAACTGTGTGTTAAGACTTAATTTCTAATCAGCCAATCACATGGCGGCAACTCAGTGCATTTAGGCATGTAGACATGGTCAAGACAATCTCCTGTAGTTCAAACCGAGCATCAGTATGGGGAAGAAAGGTGATTTGAGTGCCTTTGAACGTGGCATGATTGTTGGTGCCAGAAGGGCTGGTCTGAGTATTTCAGAAACTGCTGATCTACTGGGATTTTCACGCACAACCATCTCTAGGGTTTACAGAGAATGGTCCGAAAAAGAAAAAAAATCCAGTGAGCGGCAGTTCTGTGGCCGGAAATGCCTTGTTGATGCCAGAGGTCAGAGGAGAATGGGCATACTGGTTCGAGCTGATAGAAAGGCAACAGTGACTCAAATTGCCACCCGTTACAACCAAGGTAGGCAGAAGAGCATCTCTGAACGCACAGTGTGTCGAACTTTGAGGCAGATGGGCTACAGCAGCAGAAGACCACACTGGGTACCACTCCTCTCAGCTAAGAACAGGAAACTGAGGCTACAATTTGCACAAGCTCATCGAAATTGGACAGTAGAAGATTGGAAAAACGTTGCCTGGTCTGATGAGTCTCGATTTCTGCTGCGACATTCGGATGGTAGGGTCAGAATTTGGCGTAAACAACATGAAAGCATGGATCCATCCTGCCTTGTATCAACGGTTCAGGCTGGTGGTGGTGGTGTCATGGTGTGGGGAATTTTTTCTTGGCACTCTTTGGGCCCCTTGGTACCAATTGAGCATCGTTGCAACGCCACAGCCTACCTGAGTATTGTTGCTGACCATGTCCATCCCTTTATGACCACAATGTACCCAACATCTGATGGCTACTTTCAGCAGGATAATGCGCCATGTCATAAAGCTCGAATCATCTCAGATTGGTTTCTTGAACATGACAATGAGTTCACTGTACTCAAATGGCCTCCGCAGTCACCAGATCTCAATCCAATAGAGCATCTTTGGGATGTGGTGGAACGGGAGATTCGCATCAGGGATGTGCAGCCGACAAATCTGCGCCAACTGTGTGATGCCATCATGTCAATATGGTCCAAAATCTCTGAGGAATGCTTCCAGCACCTTGTTGAATCTCTGCCACGAAGAATTGAGGCAGTTCTGAAGGCAAAAGGGGGTCCAACCCCTTACTAGCATGGTGTACCTAATAAAGTGGCCAGTGAGTGTACAGCTCTGGTAACAATATATAGCTCAGGTGGGAAATGCTCACAAAAACATTATATAGGTCAGGACGGAGATGCTCACCTATACAGTATATAGCTCAGGACGGGGATGTTCACCTATACAGTATACAGCTCTGGTAACAGTATATAGCTCAGGTCAGGGATGTTCACCTATACATTATATAGCTCAGGACGGGGATGCTCACCTATACAGTATACAGCTCTGGTTACAGTATATAGCTCAGGACAGGGATGCTCACCTATATAGTATACGGCTCTGGTTACAGTATATAGCTCAGGACGGGGATGCTCACTTATATAGTATACAGCTCTGGTAACAATATACAGGTCTGGTTACAGTATGTAGCTCAGGACGGGGATGCTCACCTATAAAGTATACAGTTCTGGTTACAGTATATAGCTCAGGTCAGGGATGCTCACCTATACAATATACAGCTCTGGTTACAGTATATAGCTCAGGACGGGGATGCTCACCTATACATTACACAGTTCAGGTTACAGTATATAGTTCAGGTCAGGGATGCTCACCTATACAGTATACGGGTTCTGGTTACAGTATATAGCTCAGGTCGGGGATGCTCACCTATACAATATACAGGTCTGGTTACAGTATATAGCTCAGGATGGGGATGCTCACCTATACAGTATACAGCTCTGGTTACAGTATATAGCTCAGGACGGGGATGCTCACCTATACAGTATACAGCTCTGATTACAATATATAGCTCAGGACGGAGCTACTCACCTATACAATATACAGCTCTGGTTACAGTATATAGCTCAGGACGGGGATGTTCACCTATACAATATACAGCTCTGTTCACATTATATAGCTGAGGATTAAGATGCTCACCTATACAATATACAGCTCTGATTACAGTATATAGCTCAGGACGGGGATGCTCACCTATACAGTATACAGCTCTGGTTACAGTATATAGCTCAGGACGGGGATGCTCACCTATACAGTATACAGCTCTGGTTACAGTATATAGCTCTGTTCACAGTATATAGCTCAGGTCGGGGATGCTCACCTATACAATATACAGGTCTGGTTACAGTATATAGCTCAGGACGGGGATGCTCACCTATACAGTATACAGCTCTGGTTACAGTATATAGCTCAGGACGGGGATGCTCACCTATACAGTATACAGCTCTGCTCACAGTATATAGCTCAGGTCAGGGATGCTCACCTATACAATATACAGCTCTGGTAACAGTATATAGCTCAGGTGGGAAATGCTCACAAAAACATTATATAGGTCAGGACGGAGATGCTCACCTATACAGTATATAGCTCAGGACGGGGGTGTTCACCTATACAGTATACAGCTCTGGTAACAGTATATAGCTCAGGTCAGGGATGCTCACCTATACAGTATATAGCTGAGGACGGGTATGCTCACCTATACAGTATACAGCTCTGGATACAGTATATAGCTCAGGACAGGGATGCTCACCTATATAGTATACGGCTCTGGTTACAGTATATAGCTCAGGACGGGGATGCTCACTTATATAGTATACAGCTCTGGTAACAATATACAGGTCTGGTTACAGTATGTAGCTCAGGACGGGGATGCTCACCTATATAGTATACAGTTCTGGTTACAGTATATAGCTCAGGTCAGGAATGCTCACCTATACAATATACAGCTCTGGTTACAGTATATAGCTCAGGACGGGGATGCTCACCTATATAGTACACAGTTCTGGTTACAGTATATAGCTCAGGTCAGGGATGCCTACCTATACAGTATACAGCTCTGGTTACAGTATATAGCTCAGGTCAGGGATGCTCACCTATACAGTATACAGCTCTGGTTACAGTATATAGCTCAGGTCAGTGATGCTCACCTATACAGTATACAGCTCTCGTTACAGTATATAGCTCAGGTCAGGGATGCTCACAAATACAGAATATAGCTCTATTCACAATACATATCTCAGGACGGGGATGCTCACCTATACAGTATACAGCTCTGCTCACAGTATATAGCTCAGGTCAGGGATGCTCACCTATACAATATACAGCTCTGGTAACAGTATATAGCTCAGGTGGGAAATGCTCACAAAAACATTATATAGGTCAGGACGGAGATGCTCACCTATACAGTATATAGCTCAGGACGGGGGTGTTCACCTATATAGTATACAGCTCTGGTAACAGTATATAGCTCAGGTCAGGGATGCTCACCTATACAGTATATAGCTCAGGACAGGGATGCTCACCTATATAGTATACGGCTCTGGTTACAGTATATAGCTCAGGACGGGGATGCTCACTTATATAGTATACAGCTCTGGTAACAATATACAGGTCTGGTTACAGTATGTAGCTCAGGACGGGGATGCTCACCTATACAGTATACAGTTCTGGTTATAGTATATAGCTCAGGACAGGGATGCTCACCTATATAGTATACGGCTCTGGTTACAGTATATAGCTCAGGACGGAGATGCTCACTTATATAGTATACAGCTCTGGTAACAATATACAGGTCTGGTTACAGTATGTAGCTCAGGACGGGGATGCTCACCTATACAGTATACAGTTCTGGTTACAGTATATAGCTCAGGTCAGCGATGCTCACCTATACAATATACAGCTCTGGTTACAGTATATAGCTCAGGACGGGGATGCTCACCTATACAGTACACAGTTCTGGTTACAGTATATAGCTCAGGTCAGGGATTCCCACCTATACAGTATACAGCTCTGGTTACAGTATATAGCTCAGGTCAGGGATGCTCACCTATACAATATACAGCTCTGGTAACAGTATATAGCTCAGGTGGGAAGTGCTCACAAAAACATTATATAGGTCAGGACGGAGATGCTCACCTATACAGTATATAGCTCAGGACGGGGATGCTCACCTATACAGTATACAGCTCTGGTTACAGTATATAGCTCAGGACAGGGATGCTCACCTATATAGTATACGGCTCTGGTTACAGTATATAGCTCAGGACGGGGATGCTCACTTATATAGTATACAGCTCTGGTAACAATATACAGGTCTGGTTACAGTATGTAGCTCAGGACGGGGATGCTCACCTATACAGTATACAGTTCTGGTTACAGTATATAGCTCAGGTCAGGGATGCTCACCTATACAATATACAGCTCTGGTTACAGTATATAGCTCAGGTCAGCGATGATCACCAATACAATATACAGCTCTGGTTACAGTATATAGCTCAGTACAGGGATGCTCACCTATGCAGTATACAGCTCTATTCACATTATATAGCTCAGGACGGGGATGCTCACCTATACAATATACAGCTCTGGTTACAGTATATAGCTCAGTACAGGGATGCTCACCTATACAGTATATGGCTCTGGTTACAGTATATAGCTCAGGTCAGGGATGCTCACCTATACAATATACAACTCTGGTTACAGTATATAGCTCAGGACGGGGATGCTCACCTATACAGTATACAGCTCTGGTTACAGTATATAGCTCTGTTCACAGTATATAGCTCAGGTCGGGGATGCTCACCTATACAATATACAGGTCTGGTTACAGTATATAGCTCAGGATGGGGATGCTCACCTATACAGTATACAGCTCTGGTTACAGTATATAGCTCAGGACGGGGATGCTCACCTATACAATATACAGCTCTGGTTACAGTATATAGCTCAGGACGGGGATGTTCACCTATACAATATACAGCTCTGTTCACATTATATAGCTGAGGATGAAGATGCTCACCTATACAATATACAGCTCTGATTACAGTATATAGCTCAGGTCAGGGATGCTCACCTATACAGTATACAGCTCTGGTTACAGTATATAGCTCAGTACAGGGATGCTCTCCTATGCAGTATACAGCTCTATTCACAGTATATAGCTCAGGACGGGGATGCTCACCTATACAATATACAGCTCTGGTTACAGTATATAGCTCAGGACAGGGATGCTCACCTATACAGTATATGGCTCTGGTTACAGTATATAGCTCAGGTCAGGGATTCTCACTTATACAATATACAGGTCTGGTTACAGTATATAGCTCAGGACGGGGATGCTCACCTATACAGTATACAGCTCTGGTTACAGTATATAGCTCTGTTCACAGTATATAGCTCAGGTCGGGGATGCTCACCTATACAATATACAGGTCTGGTTACAGTATATAGCTCAGGACGGGGATGCTCACCTATACAGTATACAGCTCTGGTTACAGTATATAGCTCAGGATGGGGATGCTCACCTATACAGTATACAGCTCTGCTCACAGTATATAGCTCAGGTCAGGGATGCTCACCTATACAATATACAGCTCTGGTAACAGTATATAGCTCAGGTGGGAAATGCTCACAAAAACATTATATAGGTCAGGACGGAGATGCTCACCTATACAGTATATAGCTCAGGACGGGGGTGTTCACCTATACAGTATACAGCTCTGGTAACATTATATAGCTCAGGTCAGGGATGCTCACCTATACAGTATATAGCTCAGGACGGGGATGCTCACCTATACAGTATACAGCTCTGGTTACAGTATATAGCTCAGGACAGGGATGCTCACCTATATAGTATACGGCTCTGGTTACAGTATATAGCTCAGGACGGGGATGCTCACTTATATAGTATACAGCTCTGGTAACAATATACAGGTCTGGTTACAGTATGTAGCTCAGGACGGGGATGCTCACCTATACAGTACACAGTTCTGGTTACAGTATATAGCTCAGGTCAGGGATGCCCACCTATACAGTATCCAGCTCTGGTTACAGTATATAGCTCAGGTCAGGGATGCTCACCTATACAGTATACAGCTCTGGTTACAGTATATAGCTCAGGTCAGGGATGCTCACCTATACAGTATACAGCTCTGGTTACAGTATATAGCTCAGGTCAGGGATGCTCACAAATACAGAATATAGCTCTATTCACAATACATATCTCAGGACGGGGATGCTCACCTATACAGTATACAGCTCTGCTCACAGTATATAGCTCAGGTCAGGGATGCTCACCTATACAATATACAGCTCTGGTAACAGTATATAGCTCAGGTGGGAAATGCTCACAAAAACATTATATAGGTCAGGACGGAGATGCTCACCTATACAGTATATAGCTCAGGACGGGGATGCTCACCTATACAGTATACAGCTCTGGTTACAGTATATAGCTCAGGACAGGGATGCTCACCTATATAGTATACGGCTCTGGTTACAGTATATAGCTCAGGACGGGGATGCTCACTTATATAGTATACAGCTCTGGTAACAATATACAGGTCAGGTTACAGTATGTAGCTCAGGACGGGTATGCTCACCTATACAGTATACAGTTCTGGTTACAGTATATAGCTCAGGTCAGGGATGCTCACCTATACAATATACAGCTCTGGTTACAGTATATAGCTCAGGACGGGGATGCTCACCTATACAGTATACAGTTCTGGTTACAGTATATAGCTCAGGTCAGGGATGCCCACCTATACAGTATACAGCTCTGGTTACAGTATATAGCTCAGGTCAGGGATGCTCACCTATACAGTATACAGCTCTGGTTACAGTATATAGCTCAGGTCAGGGATGCTCACCTATACAGTATACAGCTCTGGTTACAGTATATAGCTCAGGTCAGGGATGCTCACAAATACAGAATATAGCTCTATTCACAATACATATCTCAGGACGGGGATGCTCACCTATACAGTATACAGCTCTGCTCACAGTATATAGCTCAGGTCAGGGATGCTCAACTATACAATATACAGCTCTGGTAACAGTATATAGCTCAGGTGGGAAATGCTCACAAAAACATTATATAGGTCAGGACGGAGATGCTCACCTATACAGTATATAGCTCAGGACGGGGGTGTTCACCTATACAGTATACAGCTCTGGTAACAGTATATAGCTCAGGTCAGGGATGCTCACCTATACAGTATATAGCTCAGGACGGGGATGCTCACCTATACAGTATACAGCTCTGGTTACAGTATATAGCTCAGGACAGGGATGCTCACCTATATAGTATACGGCTCTGGTTACAGTATATAGCTCAGGACGGGGATGCTCACTTATATAGAATACAGCTCTGGTAACAATATACAGGTCTGGTTACAGTATGTAGCTCAGGACGGGGATGCTCACCTATACAGTATACAGTTCTGGTTACAGTATATAGCTCAGGTCAGGGATGCTCACCTATACAATATACAGCTCTGGTTACAGTATATAGCTCAGGACGGGGATGCTCACCTATACAGTATACAGTTCTGGTTACAGTATATAGCTCAGGTCAGGGATGCCCACCTATACAATATACAGCTCTGGTTACAGTATATAGCTCAGGTCAGGGATGCTCACCTATAAAGTATACAGCTCTGGTTACAGTATATAGCTCAGGTCAGGGATGCTCACCTATACAGTATACAGCTCTGGTTACAGTATATAGCTCAGGTCAGGGATGCTCACAAATACAGAATATAGCTCTATTCACAATACATATCTCAGGACGGGGATGCTCACCTATACAGTATACAGCTCTGCTCACAGTATATAGCTCAGGTCAGGGATGCTCACCTATACAATATACAGCTCTGGTAACAGTATATAGCTCAGGTGGGAAATGCTCACAAAAACATTATATAGGTCAGGACGGAGATGCTCACCTATACAGTATATAGCTCAGGACGGGGGTGTTCACCTACACAGCTCTGGTAACAGTATATAGCTCAGGTCAGGGATGCTCACCTATACAGTATATAGCTCAGGACGGGGATGCTCACCTATACAGTATACAGCTCTGGTTACAGTATATAGCTCAGGACAGGGATGCTCACCTATATAGTATACGGCTCTGGTTACAGTATATAGCTCAGGACGGGGATGCTCACTTATATAGTATACAGCTCTGGTAACAATATACAGGTCTGGTTACAGTATGTAGCTCAGGACGGGGATGCTCACCTATACAGTATACAGTTCTGGTTACAGTATATAGCTCAGGACAGGGATGCTCACCTATATAGTATACGGCTCTGGTTACAGTATATAGCTCAGGACGGGGATGCTCACTTATATAGTATACAGCTCTGGTAACAATATACAGGTCTGGTTACAGTATGTAGCTCAGGACGGGGATGCTCACCTATACAGTATACAGTTCTGGTTACAGTATATAGCTCAGGTCAGGGATGCTCACCTATACAATATACAGCTCTGGTTACAGTATATAGCTCAGGAAGGGGATGCTCACCTATACAGTACACAGTTCTGGTTACAGTATATAGCTCAGGTCAGGGATGCCCACCTATACAGTATACAGCTCTGGTTACAGTATATAGCTCAGGTCAGGGATGCTCACCTATACAGTATACAGCTCTGGTTACAGTATATAGCTCAGGTCAGGGATGCTCACCTATACAGTATACAGCTCTCGTTACAGTATATAGCTCAGGTCAGGGATGCTCACAAAGACAGAATATAGCTCTATTCACAATACATATCTCAGGATGGGGATGCTCACCTATACAGTATACAGCTCTGCTCACAGTATATAGCTCAGGTCAGGGATGCTCACCTATACAATATACAGCTCTGGTAACAGTATATAGTTCAGGTGGGAAATGCTCACAAAAACATTATGTAGGTCAGGACGGAGATGCTCACCTATACAGTATATAGCTCAGGACGGGGATGCTCACCTATACAGTATACAGCTCTGGTTACAGTATATAGCTCAGGACAGGGATGCTCACCTATATAGTATACGGCTCTGGTTACAGTATATAGCTCAGGACGGGGATGCTCACTTATATAGTATACAGCTCTGGTAACAATATACAGGTCTGGTTACAGTATGTAGCTCAGGACGGGGATGCTCACCTATACAGTATACAGTTCTGGTTACAGTATATAGCTCAGGTCAGGGATGTTCACCTATACAATATACAGCTCTGGTTACAGTATATAGCTCAGGACGGGGATGCTCACCTATACAGTATACAGTTCTGGTTACAGTATATAGCTCAGGTCAGGGATGCCCACCTATACAGTATACAGCTCTGGTTACAGTATATAGCTCAGGTCAGGGATGCTCACCTATACAGTATACAGCTCTGGTTACAGTATATAGCTCAGGTCAGGGATGCTCACCTATACAGTATACAGCTCTGGTTACAGTATATAGCTCAGGTCAGGGATGCTCACAAATACAGAATATAGCTCTATTCACAATACATATCTCAGGACGGGGATGCTCACCTATACAGTATACAGCTCTGCTCACAGTATATAGCTCAGGTCAGGGATGCTCACCTATACAATATACAGCTCTGGTAACAGTATATAGCTCAGGTGGGAAATGCTCACAAAAACATTATATAGGTCAGGACGGAGATGCTCACCTATACAGTATATAGCTCAGGACGGGGGTGTTCACCTATACAGTATACAGCTCTGGTAACAGTATATAGCTCAGGTCAGGGATGCTCACCTATACAGTATATAGCTCAGGACGGGGATGCTCACCTATACAGTATACAGCTCTGGTTACAGTATATAGCTCAGGACAGGGATGCTCACCTATATAGTATACGGCTCTGGTTACAGTATATAGCTCAGGACGGGGATGCTCACTTATATAGTATACAGCTCTGGTAACAATATACAGGTCTGGTTACAGTATGTAGCTCAGGACGGGGATGCTCACCTATACAGTATACAGTTCTGGTTACAGTATATAGCTCAGGACAGGGATGCTCACCTATATAGTATACGGCTCTGGTTACAGTATATAGCTCAGGACGGGGATGCTCACTTATATAGTATACAGCTCTGGTAACAATATACAGGTCTGGTTACAGTATGTAGCTCAGGACGGGGATGCTCACCTATACAGTATACAGTTCTGGTTACAGTATATAGCTCAGGATGGAGATGCTCACCTATGCAGTATACAGCTCTGGTTACAGTATATAGCTCAGGTCAGGGATGCCCACCTATACAGTATACAGCTCTGGTTACAGTATATAGCTCAGGTCAGGGATGCTCACCTATACAATATACAGCTCTGTTCACATTATATAGCTGAGGATGAAGATGCTCACCTATACAATATACAGCTCTGATTACAGTATATAGCTCAGGTCAGGGATGCTCACCTATACAGTATACAGCCCTGGTTACAGTATATAGCTCAGGACGGGGATGCTCACCTATACAATATACAGCTCTGTTCACATTATATAGCTGAGGATGAAGATGCTCACCTATACAATATACAGCTCTGATTACAGTATATAGCTCTGGTCAGGGATGCTCACCTATACAGTATACAGCTCTGGTTACAGTATATAGCTCAGGTCAGCGATGCTCACCAATACAATATACAGCTCTGATTACAGTATATAGCTCAGTACAGGGATGCTCACCTATGCAGTATACAGCTCTATTCACAGTATATAGCTCAGGACGGGGATGCTCACCTATACAATATACAGCTCTGGTTACAGTATATAGCTCAGTACAGGGATGCTCACCTATACAGTATACAGCTCTGGTTACAGTATATAGCTCAGGTCAGGGATGCTCACCTATACAATATACAACTCTGGTTACACTATATAGCTCAGGACGGGGATGCTCACCTATACAGTATACAACTCTGGTTACAGTATATAGCTCTGTTCACAGTATATAGCTCAGGTCGGGGATGCTCACCTATACAATATACAGGTCTGGTTACAGTATATAGCTCAGGATGGGGATGCTCACCTATACAGTATACAGCTCTGGTTACAGTATATAGCTCAGGACGGGGATGCTCACCTATACAGTATACAGCTCTGATTACAATATATAGCTCAGGACGGAGCTGCTCACCTATACAATATACAGCTCTGGTTACAGTATATAGCTCAGGACGGAGATGTTCACCTATACAATATACAGCTCTGTTCACATTATATAGCTGAGGATGAAGATGCTCACCTATACAATATACAGCTCTGATTACAGTATATAGCTCAGGTCAGGGATGCTCACCTATACAATATACAGCTCTGGTTACAGTATATAGCTCAGGTCAGGGATGCTCAGCTATACAGTATACAGCTCTGGTTACAGTATATAGCTCAGGTCAGCGATGCTCACCAATACAATATACAGCTCTGGTTACAGTATATAGCTCAGTACAGGGATGCTCACCTATGCAGTATACAGCTCTATTCACAGTATATAGCTCAGGACGGGGATACTCACCTATACAATATACAGCTCTGGTTACAGTATATAGCTCAGTACAGGGATGCTCACCTATACAGTATATGGCTCTGGTTACAGTATATAGCTCAGGTCAGGGATGCTCACCTATACAATATACAGGTCTGGTTACAGTATACAGCTCAGGACGGGGATGCTCACCTATACAGTATACAGCTCTGGTTACAGTATATAGCTCTGTTCACAGTATATAGCTCAGGTCGGGGATGCTCACCTATACAATATACAGGTCTGGTTACAGTATATAGCTCAGGACGGGGATGCTCACCTATACAGTATACAGCTCTGGTTACAGTATATAGCTCAGGACGGGGATGCTCACCTATACAGTACACAGTTCTGGTTACAGTATATAGCTCAGGTCAGGGATGCCCACCTATACAGTATACAGCTCTGGTTACAGTATATAGCTCAGGTCAGGGATGCTCACCTATACAGTATACAGCTCTCGTTACAGTATATAGCTCAGGTCAGGGATGCTCACCTATAAAGTATACAGCTCTCGTTACAGTATATAGCTCAGGTCAGGGATGCTCACAAATACAGAATATAGCTCTATTCACAATACATATCTCAGGACGGGGATGCTCACCTATACAGCATACAGCTCTGCTCACAGTATATAACTCAGGTCAGGGATGCTCACCTATACAATATACAGCTCTGGTAACAGTATATAGCTCAGGTGGGAAATGCTCACAAAAACATTATATAGGTCAGGACGGAGATGCTCACCTATACAGTATATAGCTCAGGACGGGGATGCTCACCTATACAGTATACAGCTCTGGTTACAGTATATAGCTCAGGACAGGGATGCTCACCTATATAGTATACGGCTCTGGTTACAGTATATAGCTCAGGACGGGGATGCTCACTTATATAGTATACAGCTCTGGTAACAATATACAGGTCTGGTTACAGTATGTAGCTCAGGACGGGGATGCTCACCTATACAGTATACAGTTCTGGTTACAGTATATAGCTCAGGTCAGGGATGCTCACCTATACAATATACAGCTCTGGTTACAGTATATAGCTCAGGACGGGGATGCTCACCTATACAGTATACATTTCTGGTTACAGTATATAGCTCAGGTCAGGGATGCCCACCTATACAGTATACAGCTCTGGTTACAGTATATAGCTCAGGTCAGGGATGCTCACCTATACAGTATACAGCTCTGGTTACAGTATATAGCTCAGGTCAGGGATGCTCACCTATACAGTATACAGCTCTGGTTACAGTATATAGCTCAGGTCAGGGATGCTCACAAATACAGAATATAGCTCTATTCACAATACATATCTCAGGACGGGGATGCTCACCTATACAGTATACAGCTCTGCTCACAGTATATAGCTCAGGTCAGGGATGCTCACCTATACAATATACAGCTCTGGTAACAGTATATAGCTCAGGTGGGAAATGCTCACAAAAACATTATCTAGGTCAGGACGGAGATGCTCACCTATACAGTATATAGCTCAGGACGGGGGTGTTCACCTATACAGTATACAGCTCTGGTAACAGTATATAGCTCAGGTCAGGGATGCTCACCTATACAGTATATAGCTCAGGACGGGGATGCTCACCTATATAGTATACAGCTCTGGTTACAGTATATAGCTCAGGACAGGGATGCTCACCTATATAGTATACGGCTCTGGTTACAGTATATAGCTCAGGACGGGGATGCTCACTTATATAGTATACAGCTCTGGTAACAATATACAGGTCTGGTTACAGTATGTAGCTCAGGACGGGGATGCTCACCTATACAGTATACAGTTCTGGTTACAGTATATAGCTCAGGACAGGGATGCTCACCTATATAGTATACGGCTCTGGTTACAGTATATAGCTCAGGTCAGGGATGCTCACCTATACAGTATATAGCTCAGGATGGAGATGCTCACCTATGCAGTATACAGCTCTGGTTACAGTATATAGCTCAGGTCAGGGATGCCCACCTATACAGTATACAGCTCTGGTTACAGTATATAGCTCAGGTCAGGGATGCTCACCTATACAATATACAGCTCTGTTCACATTATATAGCTGAGGATGAAGATGCTCACCTATACAATATACAGCTCTGATTACAGTATATAGCTCAGGTCAGGGATGCTCACCTATACAGTATACAGCTCTGGTTACAGTATATAGCTCAGGACGGGGATGCTCACCTATACAATATACAGCTCTGTTCACATTATATAGCTGAGGATGAAGATGCTCACCTATACAATATACAGCTCTGATTACAGTATATAGCTCAGGTCAGGGATGCTCACCTATACAGTATACAGCTCTGGTTACAGTATATAGCTCAGGTCAGCGATGCTCACCAATACAATATACAGCTCTGGTTACAGTATATAGCTCAGTACAGGGATGCTCACCTATGCAGTATACAGCTCTATTCACAGTATATAGCTCAGGACGGGGATGCTCACCTATACAATATACAGCTCTGGTTACAGTATATAGCTCAGTACAGGGATGCTCACCTATACAGTATACAGCTCTGGTTACAGTATATAGCTCAGGTCAGGGATGCTCACCTATACAATATACGACTCTGGTTACAGTATATAGCTCAGGACGGGGATGCTCACCTATACAGTATACAGCTCTGGTTACAGTATATAGCTCTGTTCACAGTATATAGCTCAGGTCGGGGATGCTCACCTATACAATATACAGGTCTGGTTACAGTATATAGCTCAGGATGGGGATGCTCACCTATACAGTATACAGCTCTGGTTACAGTATATAGCTCAGGACGGGGATGCTCACCTATACAGTATACAGCTCTGGTTACAGTATATAGCTCAGGTCGGGGATGCTCACCTATACAGTATACAGCTCTGGTTACAGTATATAGCTCAGGACGGGGATGCTCACCTATACAGTATACAGCTCTGATTACAATATATAGCTCAGGACGGAGCTGCTCACCTATACAATATACAGCTCTGGTTACAGTATATAGCTCAGGACGGAGATGTTCACCTATACAATATACAGCTCTGTTCACATTATATAGCTGAGGATGAAGATGCTCACCTATACAATATACAGCTCTGATTACAGTATATAGCTCAGGTCAGGGATGCTCACCTATACAGTATACAGCTCTGGTTACAGTATATAGCTCTGTTCACAGTATATAGCTCAGGTCGGGGATGCTCACCTATACAATATACAGGTCTGGTTACAGTATATAGCTCAGGATGGGGATGCTCACCTATACAGTATACAGCTCTGGTTACAGTATATAGCTCAGGACGGGGATGCTCACCTATACAGTATACAGCTCTGTTCACAGTATATAGCTCAGGTCGGGGATGCTCACCTATACAGTATACAGCTCTGGTTACAGTATATAGCTCAGGACGGGGATGCTCACCTATACAGTATACAGCTCTGATTACAATATATAGCTCAGGACGGAGCTGCTCACCTATACAATATACAGCTCTGGTTACAGTATATAGCTCAGGACGGAGATGTTCACCTATACAATATACAGCTCTGTTCACATTATATAGCTGAGGATGAAGATGCTCACCTATACAATATACAGCTCTGATTACAGTATATAGCTCAGGTCAGGGATGCTCACCTATACAGTATACAGCTCTGGTTACAGTATATAGCTCAGGTCAGGGATGCTCAGCTATACAGTATACAGCTCTGGTTACAGTATATAGCTCAGGTCAGCGATGCTCACCAATACAATATACAGCTCTGGTTACAGTATATAGCTCAGTACAGGGATGCTCACCTATGCAGTATACAGCTCTATTCACAGTATATAGCTCAGGACGGGGATGCTCACCTATACAATATACAGCTCTGGTTATAGTATATAGCTCAGTACAGGGATGCTCACCTATACAGTATTTGGCTCTGGTTACAGTATATAGCTCAGGTCAGGGATTCTCACCTATACAATATACAGGTCTGGTTACAGTATATAGCTCAGGACGGGGATGCTCACCTATACAGTATACAGCTCTGGTTACAGTATATAGCTCTGTTCACAGTATATAGCTCAGGTCGGGGATGCTCACCTATACAATATACAGGTCTGGTTACAGTATATAGCTCAGGACGGGGATGCTCACCTATACAGTATACAGCTCTGGTTACAGTATATAGCTCAGGACGGGGATGCTCACCTATACAGTATACAGCTCTGCTCGCAGTATATAGCTCAGGTCAGGGATGCTCACCTATACAATATACAGCTCTTGTAACAGTATATAGCTCAGGTGGGAAATGCTCACAAAAACATTATATAGGTCAGGACGGAGATGCTCACCTATACAGTATATAGCTCAGGACGGGGGTGTTCACCTATACAGTATACAGCTCTGGTAACAGTATATAGCTCAGGTCAGGGATGCTCACAAATACAGAATATAGCTCTATTCACAAAACATATCTCAGGACGGGGATGCTCACCTATACAGTATACAGCTCTGCTCACAGTATATAGCTCAGGTCAGGGATGCTCACCTATACAATATACAGCTCTGGTAACAGTACATAGCTCAGGTGGGAAATGCTCACAAAAACATTATATAGGTCAGGACGGAGATGCTCACCTATACAGTATATAGCTCAGGACGGGGATGCTCACCTATACAGTATACAGCTCTGGTTACAGTATATAGCTCAGGACAGGGATGCTCACCTATATAGTATACGGCTCTGGTTACAGTATATAGCTCAGGACGGGGATGCTCACTTATATAGAATACAGCTCTGGTAACAATATACAGGTCTGGTTACAGTATGTAGCTCAGGACGGGGATGCTCACCTATACAGTATACAGTTCTGGTTACAGTATATAGCTCAGGTCAGGGATGCTCACCTATACAATATACAGCTCTGGTTACAGTATATAGCTCAGGACGGGGATGCTCACCTATACAGTATACAGTTCTGGTTACAGTATATAGCTCAGGTCAGGGATGCCCACCTATACAATATACAGCTCTGGTTACAGTATATAGCTCAGGTCAGGGATGCTCACCTATACAGTATACAGCTCTGGTTACAGTATATAGCTCAGGTCAGGGATGCTCACCTATACAGTATACAGCTCTGGTTACAGTATATAGCTCAGGTCAGGGATGCTCACAAATACAGAATATAGCTCTATTCACAATACATATCTCAGGACGGGGATGCTCACCTATACAGTATACAGCTCTGCTCACAGTATATAGCTCAGGTCAGGGATGCTCACCTATACAATATACAGCTCTGGTAACAGTATATAGCTCAGGTGGGAAATGCTCACAAAAACATTATATAGGTCAGGACGGAGATGCTCACCTATACAGTATATAGCTCAGGACGGGGGTGTTCACCTATACAGCTCTGGTAACAGTATATAGCTCAGGTCAGGGATGCTCACCTATACAGTATATAGCTTAGGACGGGGATGCTCACCTATACAGTATACAGCTCTGGTTACAGTATATAGCTCAGGACAGGGATGCTCACCTATATAGTATACGGCTCTGGTTACAGTATATAGCTCAGGACGGGGATGCTCACTTATATAGTATACAGCTCTGGTAACAATATACAGGTCTGGTTACAGTATGTAGCTCAGGACGGGGATGCTCACCTATACAGTATACAGTTCTGGTTACAGTATATAGCTCAGGACAGGGATGCTCACCTATATAGTATACGGCTCTGGTTACAGTATATAGCTCAGGACGGGGATGCTCACTTATATAGTATACAGCTCTGGTAACAATATACAGGTCTGGTTACAGTATGTAGCTCAGGACGGGGATGCTCACCTATACAGTATACAGCTCTGGTTACAGTATATAGCTCAGGTCAGGGATGCTCACCTATACAATATACAGCTCTGGTTACAGTATATAGCTCAGGAAGGGGATGCTCACCTATACAGTACACAGTTCTGGTTACAGTATATAGCTCAGGTCAGGGATGCCCACCTATACAGTATACAGCTCTGGTTACAGTATATAGCTCAGGTCAGGGATGCTCACCTATACAGTATACAGCTCTGGTTACAGTATATAGCTCAGGTCAGGGATGCTCACCTATACAGTATACAGCTCTCGTTTCAGTATATAGCTCAGGTCAGGGATGCTCACAAATACAGAATATAGCTCTATTCACAATACATATCTCAGGACGGGGATGCTCACCTATACAGTATACAGCTCTGCTCACAGTATATAGCTCAGGTCAGGGATGCTCACCTATACAATATACAGCTCTGGTAACAGTATATAGCTCAGGTGGGAAATGCTCACAAAAACATTATGTAGGTCAGGACGGAGATGCTCACCTATACAGTATATAGCTCAGGACGGGGATGCTCACCTATACAGTATACAGCTCTGGTTACAGTATATAGCTCAGGACAGGGATGCTCACCTATATAGTATACGGCTCTGGTTACAGTATATAGCTCAGGACGGGGATGCTCACTTATATAGTATACAGCTCTGGTAACAATGTACAGGTCTGGTTACAGTATGTAGCTCAGGACGGGGATGCTCACCTATACAGTATACAGTTCTGGTTACAGTATATAGCTCAGGTCAGGGATGCTCACCTATACAATATACAGCTCTGGTTACAGTATATAGCTCAGGACGGGGATGCTCACCTATACAGTATACAGTTCTGGTTACAGTATATAGCTCAGGTCAGGGATGCCCACCTATACAGTATACAGCTCCGGTTACAGTATATAGCTCAGGTCAGGGATGCTCACCTATACAGTATACAGCTCTGGTTACAGTATATAGCTCAGGTCAGGGATGCTCACCTATACAGTATACAGCTCTGGTTACAGTATATAGCTCAGGTCAGGGATGCTCACAAATACAGAATATAGCTCTATTCACAATACATATCTCGGGGGTGTTCACCTATACAGTATACAGCTCTGGTAACAGTATATAGCTCAGGTCAGGGATGCTCACCTATACAGTATATAGCTCAGGACGGGGATGCTCACCTATACAGTATACAGCTCTGCTCACAGTATATAGCTCAGGTCAGGGATGCTCACCTATACAATATACAGCTCTGGTAACAGTATATAGCTCAGGTGGGAAATGCTCACAAAAACATTATATAGGTCAGGACGGAGATGCTCACCTATACAGTATATAGCTCAGGACGGGGGTGTTCACCTATACAGTATACAGCTCTGGTAACAGTATATAGCTCAGGTCAGGGATGCTCACCTATACAGTATATAGCTCAGGACGGGGATGCTCACCTATACAGTATACAGCTCTGGTTACAGTATATAGCTCAGGACAGGGATGCTCACCTATATAGTATACGGCTCTGGTTACAGTATATAGCTCAGGACGGGGATGCTCACTTATATAGTATACAGCTCTGGTAACAATATACAGGTCTGGTTACAGTATGTAGCTCAGGACGGGGATGCTCACCTATACAGTATACAGTTCTGGTTACAGTATATAGCTCAGGACAGGGATGCTCACCTATATAGTATACGGCTCTGGTTACAGTATATAGCTCAGGACGGGGATGCTCACTTATATAGTATACAGCTCTGGTAACAATATACAGGTCTGGTTACAGTATGTAGCTCAGGACGGGGATGCTCACCTATACAGTATACAGTTCTGGTTACAGTATATAGCTCAGGATGGAGATGCTCACCTATGCAGTATACAGCTCTGGTTACAGTATATAGCTCAGGTCAGGGATGCCCACCTATACAGTATACAGCTCTGGTTACAGTATATAGCTCAGGTCAGGGATGCTCACCTATACAATATACAGCTCTGTTCACATTATATAGCTGAGGATGAAGATGCTCACCTATACAATATACAGCTCTGATTACAGTATATAGCTCAGGTCAGGGATGCTCACCTATACAGTATACAGCTCTGGTTACAGTATATAGCTCAGGTCAGCGATGCTCACCAATACAATATACAGCTCTGATTACAGTATATAGCTCAGTACAGGGATGCTCACCTATGCAGTATACAGCTCTATTCACAGTATATAGCTCAGGACGGGGATGCTCACCTATACAATATACAGCTCTGGTTACAGTATATAGCTCAGTACAGGGATGCTCACCTATACAGTATACAGCTCTGGTTACAGTATATAGCTCAGGTCAGGGATGCTCACCTATACAATATACAACTCTGGTTACAGTATATAGCTCAGGACGGGGATGATCACCTATACAGTATACAACTCTGGTTACAGTATATAGCTCTGTTCACAGTATATAGCTCAGGTCGGGGATGCTCACCTATACAATATACAGGTCTGGTTACAGTATATAGCTCAGGATGGGGATGCTCACCTATACAGTATACAGCTCTGGTTACAGTATATAGCTCAGGACGGGGATGCTCACCTATACAGTATACAGCTCTGATTACAATATATAGCTCAGGACGGAGCTGCTCATCTATACAATATACAGCTCTGGTTACAGTATATAGCTCAGGACGGAGATGTTCACCTATACAATATACAGCTCTGTTCACATTATATAGCTGAGGATGAAGATGCTCACCTATACAATATACAGCTCTGATTACAGTATATAGCTCAGGTCAGGGATGCTCACCTATACAGTATACAGCTCTGGTTACAGTATATAGCTCAGGTCAGGGATGCTCAGCTATACAGTATACAGCTCTGGTTACAGTATATAGCTCAGGTCAGCGATGCTCACCAATACAATATACAGCTCTGGTTACAGTATATAGCTCAGTACAGGGATGCTCACCTATGCAGTATACAGCTCTATTCACAGTATATAGCTCAGGACGGGGATGCTCACCTATACAATATACAGATCTGGTTACAGTATATAGCTCAGTACAGGGATGCTCACCTATACAGTATATGGCTCTGGTTACAGTATATAGCTCAGGTCAGGGATGCTCACCTATACAATATACAGGTCTGGTTACAGTATATAGCTCAGGACGGGGATGCTCACCTATACAGTATACAGCTCTGGTTACAGTATATAGCTCTGTTCACAGTATATAGCTCAGGTCGGGGATGCTCACCTATACAATATACAGGTCTGGTTACAGTATATAGCTCAGGACGGGGATGCTCACCTATACAGTATACAGCTCTGGTTACAGTATATAGCTCAGGACGGGGATGCTCACCTATACAGTACACAGTTCTGGTTATAGTATATAGCTCAGGTCAGGGATGCCCACCTATACAGTATACAGCTCTGGTTACAGTATATAGCTCAGGTCAGGGATGCTCACCTATACAGTATACAGCTCTGGTTACAGTATATAGCTCAGGTCAGGCATGCTCACCTATACAGTATACAGCTCTGGTTACAGTATATAGCTCAGGTCAGGGATGCTCACAAATACAGAATATAGCTCTATTCACAATACATATCTCAGGACGGGGATGCTCACCTATACAGTATACAGCTCTGCTCACAGTATATAGCTCAGGTCAGGGATGCTCACCTATACAATATACAGCTCTGGTAACAGTATATAGCTCAGGTGGGAAATGCTCACAAAAACATTATATAGGTCAGGACGGAGATGCTCACCTATACAGTATATAGCTCAGGACGGGGATGCTCACCTATACAGTATACAGCTCTGGTTACAGTATATAGCTCAGGACAGGGATGCTCACCTATATAGTATACGGCTCTGGTTACAGTATATAGCTCAGGACGGGGATGCTCACTTATATAGTATACAGCTCTGGTAACAATATACAGGTCTGGTTACAGTATGTAGCTCAGGACGGGGATGCTCACCTATACAGTATACAGCTCTGGTTACAGTATATAGCTCAGGACAGGGATGTTCACCTATACAATATACAGCTCTGTTCACATTATATAGCTGAGGATGAAGATGCTCACCTATACAATATACAGCTCTGATTACAGTATATAGCTCAGGTCAGGGATGCTCACCTATACAGTATACAGCTCTGGTTACAGTATATAGCTCAGGTCAGCGATGCTCACCAATACAATATACAGCTCTGGTTACAGTATATAGCTCAGTACAGGGATGCTCACCTATGCAGTATACAGCTCTATTCACAGTATATAGCTCAGGACGGGGATGCTCACCTATACAATATACAGCTCTGGTTACAGTATATAGCTCAGTACAGGGATGCTCACCTATACAGTATATGGCTCTGGTTACAGTATATAGCTCAGGTCAGGGATGCTCACCTATACAATATACAGGTCTGGTTACAGTATATAGCTCAGGATGGGGATGCTCACCTATACAGTATACAGCTCTGGTTACAGTATATAGCTCAGGACGGGGATGCTCACCTATACAGTATACAGCTCTGGTTACAGTATATAGCTCTGTTCACAGTATATAGCTCAGGTCGGTGATGCTCACCTATACAATATACAGGTCTGGTTACAGTATATAGCTCAGGACGGGGATGCTCACCTATACAGTATACAGCTCTGGTTACAGTATATAGCTCAGGACGGGGATGCTCACCTATACAGTATACAGCTCTGCTCACAGTATATAGCTCAGGTCAGGGATGCTCACCTATACAATATACAGCTCTGGTAACAATATATAGCTCAGGTGGGAAATGCTCACAAAAACATTATATAGGTCAGGACGGAGATGCTCACCTATACAGTATATAGCTCAGGACGGGGGTGTTCACCTATACAGTATACAGCTCTGGTAACAGTATATAGCTCAGGTCAGGGATGTTCACCTATACAGTATATAGCTCAGGACGGGGATGCTCACCTATACAGTATACAGCTCTGGTTACAGTATATAGCTCAGGACAGGGATGCTCACCTATATAGTATACGGCTCTGGTTACAGTATATAGCTCAGGACGGGGATGCTCACTTATATAGTATACAGCTCTGGTAACAATATACAGGTCTGGTTACAGTATGTAGCTCAGGACGGGGATGCTCACCTATAAAGTATACAGTTCTGGTTACAGTATATAGCTCAGGTCAGGGATGCTCACCTATACAATATACAGCTCTGGTTACAGTATATAGCTCAGGACGGGGATGCTCACCTATACATTACACAGTTCAGGTTACAGTATATAGCTCAGGTCAGGGATGCTCACCTATACAGTATACGGGTTCTGGTTACAGTATATAGCTCAGGTCGGGGATGCTCACCTATACAATATACAGGTCTGGTTACAGTATATAGCTCAGGATGGGGATGCTCACCTATACAGTATACAGCTCTGGTTACAGTATATAGCTCAGGACGGGGATGCTCACCTATACAGTATACAGCTCTGATTACAATATATAGCTCAGGACGGAGCTACTCACCTATACAATATACAGCTCTGGTTACAGTAAATAGCTCAGGACGGGGATGTTCACCTATACAATATACAGCTCTGTTCACATTATATAGCTGAGGATTAAGATGCTCACCTATACAATATACAGCTCTGATTACAGTATATAGCTCAGGACGGGGATGCTCACCTATACAGTATACAGCTCTGGTTACAGTATATAGCTCAGGACGGGGATGCTCGCCTATACAGTATACAGCTCTGGTTACAGTATATAGCTCTGTTCACAGTATATAGCTCAGGTCGGGGATGCTCACCTATACAATATACAGGTCTGGTTACAGTATATAGCTCAGGACGGGGATGCTCACCTATACAGTATACAGCTCTGGTTACAGTATATAGCTCAGGACGGGGATGCTCACCTATACAGTATACAGCTCTGCTCACAGTATATAGCTCAGGTCAGGGATGCTCACCTATACAATATACAGCTCTGGTAACAGTATATAGCTCAGGTGGGAAATGCTCACAAAAACATTATATAGGTCAGGACGGAGATGCTCACCTATACAGTATATAGCTCAGGACGGGGGTGTTCACCTATACAGTATACAGCTCTGGTAACAGTATATAGCTCAGGTCAGGGATGCTCACCTATACAGTATATAGCTCAGGACAGGGATGCTCACCTATATAGTATACGGCTCTGGTTACAGTATATAGCTCAGGACGGGGATGCTCACTTATATAGTATACAGCTCTGGTAACAATATACAGGTCTGGTTACAGTATGTAGCTCAGGACGGGGATGCTCACCTATACAGTATACAGTTCTGGTTACAGTATATAGCTCAGGACAGGGATGCTCACCTATATAGTATACGGCTCTGGTTACAGTATATAGCTCAGGACGGAGATGCTCACTTATATAGTATACAGCTCTGGTAACAATATACAGGTCTGGTTACAGTATGTAGCTCAGGACGGGGATGCTCACCTATACAGTATACAGTTCTGGTTACAGTATATAGCTCAGGTCAGGGATGCTCACCTATACAATATACAGCTCTGGTTACAGTATATAGCTCAGGACGGGGATGCTCACCTATACAGTACACAGTTCTGGTTACAGTATATAGCTCAGGTCAGGGATTCCCACCTATACAGTATACAGCTCTGGTTACAGTATATAGCTCAGGTCAGGGATGCTCACCTATACAATATACAGCTCTGGTAACAGTATATAGCTCAGGTGGGAAGTGCTCACAAAAACATTATATAGGTCAGGACGGAGATGCTCACCTATACAGTATATAGCTCAGAACGGGGATGCTCACCTATACAGTATACAGCTCTGGTTACAGTATATAGCTCAGGACAGGGATGCTCACCTATATAGTATACGGCTCTGGTTACAGTATATAGCTCAGGACGGGGATGCTCACTTATATAGTATACAGCTCTGGTAACAATATACAGGTCTGGTTACAGTATGTAGCTCAGGACGGGGATGCTCACCTATACAGTATACAGTTCTGGTTACAGTATATAGCTCAGGTCAGGGATGCTCACCTATACAATATACAGCTCTGGTTACAGTATATAGCTCAGGTCAGCATTGCTCACCAATACAATATACAGCTCTGGTTACAGTATATAGCTCAGTACAGGGATGCTCACCTATGCAGTATACAGCTCTATTCACAGTATATAGCTCAGGACGGGGATGCTCACCTATACAATATACAGCTCTGGTTACAGTATATAGCTCAGTACAGGGATGCTCACCTATACAGTATATGGCTCTGGTTACAGTATATAGCTCAGGTCAGGGATGCTTACCTATACAATATACAACTCTGGTTACAGTATATAGCTCAGGACGGGGATGCTCACCTATACAGTATACAGCTCTGGTTACAGTATATAGCTCTGTTCACAGTATATAGCTCAGGTCGGGGATGCTCACCTATACAATATACAGGTCTGGTTACAGTATATAGCTCAGGATGGGGATGCTCACCTATACAGTATATGGCTCTGGTTACAGTATATAGCTCAGGACGGGGATGCTCACCTATACAGTATACAGCTCTGATTACAATATATAGCTCAGGACGGAGCTACTCACCTATACAATATACAGCTCTGGTTACAGTATATAGCTCAGGACGGGGATGTTCACCTATACAATATACAGCTCTGTTCACATTATATAGCTGAGGATGAAGATGCTCACCTATACAATATACAGCTCTGATTACAGTATATAGCTCAGGTCAGGGATGCTCACCTATACAGTATACAGCTCTGGTTACAGTATATAGCTCAGTACAGGGATGCTCTCCTATGCAGTATACAGCTCTATTCACAGTATATAGCTCAGGACGGGGATGC
This sequence comes from Dendrobates tinctorius, assembly GCF_039654945.1. NCBI lineage: Eukaryota > Metazoa > Chordata > Amphibia > Anura > Dendrobatidae > Dendrobates > Dendrobates tinctorius. The sequence goes on from NW_027361794.1 coordinate 13,858,040, forward strand.
TCACCTATACAATATACAGCTCTGGTTACAGTATATAGCTCAGGACAGGGATGCTCACCTATACAGTATATGGCTCTGGTTACAGTATATAGCTCAGGTCAGGGATTCTCACTTATACAATATACAGGTCTGGTTACAGTATATAGCTCAGGACGGGGATGCTCACCTATACAGTATACAGCTCTGGTTACAGTATATAGCTCAGGACGGGGATGCTCACCTATACAGTATACAGCTCTGTTCACAGTATATAGCTCAGGTCGGGGATGCTCACCTATACAATATACAGGTCTGGTTACAGTATATAGCTCAGGATGGGGATGCTCACCTATACAGTATACAGCTCTGGTTACAGTATATAGCTCAGGATGGGGATGCTCACCTATACAGTATACAGCTCTGCTCACAGTATATAGCTCAGGTCAGGGATGCTCACCTATACAATATACAGCTCTGGTAACAGTATATAGCTCAGGTGGGAAATGCTCACAAAAACATTATATAGGTCAGGACGGAGATGCTCACCTATACAGTATATAGCTCAGGACGGGGGTGTTCACCTATACAGTATACAGCTCTGGTAACAGTATATAGCTCAGGTCAGGGATGCTCACCTATACAGTATATAGCTCAGGACGGGGATGCTCACCTATACAGTATACAGCTCTGGTTACAGTATATAGCTCAGGACAGGGATGCTCACCTATATAGTATACGGCTCTGGTTACAGTATATAGCTCAGGACGGGGATGCTCACTTATATAGTATACAGCTCTGGTAACAATATACAGGTCTGGTTACAGTATGTAGCTCAGGACGGGGATGCTCACCTATACAGTACACAGTTCTGGTTACAGTATATAGCTCAGGTCAGGGATGCCCACCTATACAGTATACAGCTCTGGTTACAGTATATAGCTCAGGTCAGGGATACTCACCTATACAGTATACAGCTCTGGTTACAGTATATAGCTCAGGTCAGGGATGCTCACCTATACAGTATACAGCTCTGGTTACAGTATATAGCTCAGGTCAGGGATGCTCACAAATACAGAATATAGCTCTATTCACAATACATATCTCAGGACGGGGATGCTCACCTATACAGTATACAGCTCTGCTCACAGTATATAGCTCAGGTCAGGGATGCTCACCTATACAATATACAGCTCTGGTAACAGTATATAGCTCAGGTGGGAAATGCTCACAAAAACATTATATAGGTCAGGACGGAGATGCTCACCTATACAGTATATAGCTCAGGACGGGGATGCTCACCTATACAGTATACACCTCTGGTTACAGTATATAGCTCAGGACAGGGATGCTCACCTATATAGTATACGGCTCTGGTACAGTATATAGCTCAGGACGGGGATGCTCACTTATATAGTATACAGCTCTGGTAACAATATACAGGTCTGGTTACAGTATGTAGCTCAGGACGGGGATGCTCACCTATACAGTATACAGTTCTGGTTACAGTATATAGCTCAGGTCAGGGATGCTCACCTATACAATATACAGCTCTGGTTACAGTATATAGCTCAGGACGGGGATGCTCACCTATACAGTATACAGTTCTGGTTACAGTATATAGCTCAGGTCAGGGATGCCCACCTATACAGTATACAGCTCTGGTTACAGTATATAGCTCAGGTCAGGGATGCTCACCTATACAGTATACAGCTCTGGTTACAGTATATAGCTCAGGTCAGGGATGCTCACCTATACAGTATACAGCTCTGGTTACAGTATATAGCTCAGGTCAGGGATGCTCACAAATACAGAATATAGCTCTATTCACAATACATATCTCAGGACGGGGATGCTCACCTATACAGTATACAGCTCTGCTCACAGTATATAGCTCAGGTCAGGGATGCTCACCTATACAATATACAGCTCTTGTAACAGTATATAGCTCAGGTGGGAAATGCTCACAAAAACATTATATAGGTCAGGACGGAGATGCTCACCTATACAGTATATAGCTCAGGACGGGGGTGTTCACCTATACAGTATACAGCTCTGGTAACAGTATATAGCTCAGGTCAGGGATGCTCACCTATACAGTATATAGCTCAGGACGGGGATGCTCACCTATACAGTATACAGCTCTGGTTACAGTATATAGCTCAGGACAGGGATGCTCACCTATATAGTATACGGCTCTGGTTATAGTATATAGCTCAGGACGGGGATGCTCACTTATATAGTATACAGCTCTGGTAACAATATACAGGTCTGGTTACAGTATGTATCTCAGGACGGGGATGCTCACCTATACAGTATACAGTTCTGGTTACAGTATATAGCTCAGGTCAGGGATGCTCAACTATACAATATACAGCTCTGGTTACAGTATATAGCTCAGGACGGGGATGCTCACCTATACAGTATACAGTTCTGGTTACAGTATATAGCTCAGGTCAGGGATGCCCACCTATACAGTATACAGCTCTGGTTACAGTATATAGCTCAGGTCAGGGATGCTCACCTATATAGTATACAGCTCTGGTTACAGTATATAGCTCAGGTCAGGGATGGTCACCTATACAGTATACAGCTCTCGTTACAGTATATAGCTCAGGTCAGGGATGCTCACAAATACAGAATATAGCTCTATTCACAATACATATCTCAGGACGGGGATGCTCACCTATACAGTATACAGCTCTGCTCACAGTATATAGCTCAGGTCAGGGATGCTCACCTATACAATATACAGCTCTGGTAACAGTATATAGCTCAGGTGGGAAATGCTCACAAAAACATTATATAGATCAGGACGGAGATGCTCACCTATACAGTATATAGCTCAGGACGGGGATGCTCACCTATACAGTATACAGCTCTGATTACAGTATATAGCTCAGGACAGGGATGCTCACCTATATAGTATACGGCTCTGGTTACAGTATATAGCTCAGGACGGGGATGCTCACTTATATAGTATACAGCTCTGGTAACAATATACAGGTCTGGTTACAGTATGTAGCTCAGGACGGGGATGCTCACCTATACAGTATACAGTTCTGGTTACAGTATATAGCTCAGGTCAGGGATGCTCACCTATATAATATACAGCTCTGGTTACAGTATATAGCTCAGGACGGGGATGCTCACCTATACAGTATACAGTTCTGGTTACAGTATATAGCTCAGGTCAGGGATGCCCACCTATACAGTATACAGCTCTGGTTACAGTATATAGCTCAGGTCAGGGATGCTCACCTATACAGTATACAGCTCTGGTTACAGTATATAGCTCAGGTCAGGGATGCTCACCTATACAGTATACTGCTCTGGTTACAGTATATAGCTCAGGTCAGGGATGCTCACAAATACAGAATATAGCTCTATTCACAATACATATCTCAGGACGGGGATGCTCACCTATACAGTATACAGCTCTGCTCACAGTATATAGCTCAGGTCAGGGATGCTCACCTATACAATATACAGCTCTGGTAACAGTATATAGCTCAGGTGGGAAATGCTCACAAAAACATTATATAGGTCAGGACAGAGATGCTCACCTATACAGTATATAGCTCAGGACGGGGGTGTTCACCTATACAGTATACAGCTCTGGCAACAGTATATAGCTCAGGTCAGGGATGCTCACCTATACAGTATATAGCTCAGGACGGGGATGCTCACCTATACAGTATACAGCTCTGGTTACAGTATATAGCTCAGGACGGGGATGCTCACTTATATAGTATACAGCTTTGGTAACAATATACAGGTCTGGTTACAGTATGTAGCTCAGGACGGGGATGCTCACCTATACAGTATACAGTTCTGGTTACAGTATATAGCTCAGGACAGGGATGCTCACCTATACAGTATACAGTTCTGGTTACAGTATATAGCTCAGTTCAGGGATGCTCACCTATACAGTATACAGCTCTGGTTACAGTATATAGCTCAGGTCAGGGATGCTCACCTATACAGTATACAGCTCTGTTTACAGTATATAGCTCAGGTCAGGGATGCTCACCTATACAGTATACAGCTCTGGTTACAGTATATAGCTCAGGTCAGCGATGCTCACCTATACAGTATACAGCTCTGCTCACAGTATATAGCTCAGGACGGGGATGCTCACCTATACAGTATACAGCTCTATTCACAGTATATAGCTCAGGACAGGAATGCTCACCTATACAGTATACAGCTCTGCTCACAGTATATAGCTCAGGACAGGGATGTTAACCTGCTCTATATACAGCTCTATTCACAGTATATAGCTCAGGACGGGGATGCTCACCTATACAGTATACAGCTCTGTTCACGGTATATAGCTCAGGACGGGGATGCTCACCTACACAGCTCTGTTTACAGTATATAGCTCAGGTCAGGAATGCGTGCCTACAGTATATAGCAGATATCACAGGCACACGAGCCCATAATGTCTGAGCGTGCTCCAGAATGCGCGCCTTCGCTGCCCTGATGCACCAATCAGTGTCACGCCAATTGCAGCCTGGCAGCCAATCAAAGCACGGAGCTGCACAGCCAATGAGCGGCTGCAGCTCCCAGAGACTGCCTCTCCCGACACTTCCACTAGACAACCTCCCTTCGAAGTGCAAACTCGCTGCCGCCTGATGGCAAGAAGCAGCGGTGTCTGTATCGGAGGTGATATTCTTTGATCCTCATTTCAGCCGCTCCGCTGTAGAGTGCTCCGTGCTGAAGTGACGAGATCGGAAGTGATTCCTGATTCCTGGAGCTCCTCATACAGACTTCATTCTAGTCCTCTCTTCTGGCTTTTTACTGCATTTTTTATGGAATTTCTCCAGGTTATAATGGTCAGACAGGAAGGGGTTAATGGTGCAGACATCATCGGTCAGATGGGAAGCGGTTAATGGCGCAGACATCACCGGTCAGACGGGAAGGGGTAAATGGCGCAGACACCACCGGTCAGACGGAAAGGGGTTAATGGCGCAGACACCACCGGTCAGATAGGAAGGGGTTAATGGTGCACACACCACCGGTCAGACAGGAGGGGGTTAATGGTGCAGACACCACCGGTCAGACAGTAAGGGGTTAATGGCGCAGACACCACCGTTCAGACGGGAAGGGGTTAATGGCGCAGACATCACCAGTCAGATGGGAAGGGGTTAATGGTGCAGACACCACCGGTCAGACAGGCCCAACCGACTGTCATCATAACAGAGCGCAACCGACAGTCACCATAATAGAGCACAACCGATAATCATACAAGAGCGCAACCGACAGTCACCATAATAGAGCGCAACCAGCAGACATCATAACAGACAGTAACCGACAGTCATCATAACAGAACACAACCGGCAATCATCATAAAAGAGCACAACTAACAGTCATCATAACAGAGTGCAACTAACAGTCATCATAACAGAGCGCCACCCACAGTCAACATAACAGAGCGCCACCCACAGTCAACATAACAGAGCACAACCAACAGTCATCATAACAGAACGCCGCCGACAGAGTCATCATGTGCAGCCCCCCTCCATCATTTGCAGCCCCCCTCCATCATTTGCAGCCCCCCTCCATCATTTGCAGCCCCCCTCCATCATGTGCAGCCCCCCTCCATCATTTGCAGCATTGTAGTATGCTAGCAGAAAAGTGGGATGCAGTGATGAGCAGGAGGCAGAGCAAGAGTTAACAGGTGTTTTATGCAAGAATAAAAGTAGCGGTTTATGCTCCTTGCAGGGCGCACGGGGGTTAAACAGCGGTAAACGGTACACAGACAATGTACAAAAAGAACACTTTGCAGAGAGAAGAGTGAACAAATAAAACATGTTAACTTATCAGTCATAGCTCAAAGATGGGGGATGTTGGAAGAGTCCTCGATGGCGGAGTAGGTGGCACAATACCGTGTTGAAACGGTCCCGGATGAAGTTACAGCACAGTCTCTGTACTGAAGCGGTGTTCCTAGGCTGTTCCCAGCTAAGACCTGTTACACGGCGGAGAACGGGTGGAGCACTCGGACACTGAGTGCGTTGTGTGAGGTCCCGGGGCGGAGGCCACAAAGGCGCCTTTGCATTCAGAGAAGTGAAGGGGCCCAGCGGTGGATGGCGTGCCGGACCTAGTCGGGGACACCGGCCTGCGAGGACATCTGGGGACTACCATCTGAGGTAATAGGCGGTCAGGAGGCGTACAGTCAGCGTGCGTGAGGGAGCATGGGCAGTCAACCTAGCTGGATGCTGCGTCTGGCAGAGCGGACAAGAGGTCAACCTTCTCCCTCAGGGTAAGCTCTGCTTGCGCCAAAAGCCCTTTTTAAATCTGACCTGCCCCTTAAAGTCAGATGCTCAGGTCTGTTCTGGTCAGAAAGGCTTCCCCCAACAATGATGGTGACAGACCCGACAGTTCCAGCCCAGAGACACGTGAAGTAGTCCTAGCCCAGTCCTTCTTCCTACATCATCATGTGCAGCACCCCTTCATCATTTGCAGCATAGCTTCATCATGTGCAGACCCCCTCCATCATTTGCAGCCTTCCTCCTTCATTTGCAGCACCCGCCTCCATCATTTGCAGCACCCGCTCATCATGTGCATCACCCTCTCATCATGTGCAGCACCCCTCATCATATGCAGCACCCCCTCCATCATTTGCAGCCCCCTCCATCATTTGCAGCACCCCCTCCACCATTTGCAGCCTCCTCCATCATTTGCAGCCCCTTTATCATTTGCAGCCCCCCTCCATCATTTGCAACACCACTTCATCATGTGCAGCCCCCTCCATCAGTTGCAGCACCCCTCCATCATTTGCAGCCTCCTCCATCATTTGCAGCCCCTTTATCATTTGCAGCACCCCCTTCATCACTTGCAGCCCCTCCATCACTTGCAGCCCCTTTATCATTTGCAGCACTACTTCATGTGCAGCACCCCCTCCATCATGTGCAGCACTCCTTCATCCTCTGCAGCACCCCTTCATCATTTTCAGCACTCCCTCCATTATTTGCAGACCAATATCATTTGCAACACCACTTCATCATGTGCAGCACCCCTTCCATCATGTGCAGCCCCCCTTCATCATTTGCAGCACCCCCTCCATCATTTGCAGCACCCCTCCATCATTTTCAGCCCCCTTTATGATTTGCAGCCCCCCTCCATCATTTGCAGCCCCTCATCATATGCAGCACCCCCTCCATCATGTGCAGCACCCCGCCATCATTTGCAGCCCCTTTATCATTTGCTTCACCCCCTTCATCACTTGCAGCCCCCTGTGTGCCACTCATCATCGGGCCCCATACAACAGTAAGGGCAGTAATGCCCTGATGGCGGCCCTGTATGAAATATTAAGACATATGGAGGATATATCTATGCTAGTATCTTTTCTTCTCTGTAACATCCAGCCATATCTGTGCTCAGTACAGATTAAGCACAATGTCAGTTGTACTTTTTGCACCATTAGCACTTTATATGTTATAGCTGTTTGGTTGTGAATTTTGGTAAGGAGTCCTGTGGAGGGTCAATAAGGGTCAGTGGACATGGGGAGGGGGTGACAAATCGCTACCCAGAGTGCCAAACTCTGCTGTAATGAAGGGATAGCTACATACGGTCATGCACATTCTATCTTCTCTAGATATTTCCTCTGTGCTATTTAATTAGTGCTAAACCAATACGTTATTTTTGTATCTTGTATCTGGCATTATTAGCACCAGACCCCCCATTACTCCTTTTCATTGAAAAGATTTTTCTCTTTATACAGAGGCAGGTAACATATTTTTAGACTTAACAAGTGTCCCCATTCATTATTTACATACAGGGTAAGAACGGAGACAGATCCTGTAGCATTAAGCCCCCGTTACAGACTGCGATATCGCTAGCAATATCGCTGTAAAGTCACCGATTTTGTGACGTAGCAGCGATATTGCTAGCGATATTGCTGCATGTGATACTTACCTCCGACCGGCTCCCCCGCTGCTCATCGCTGGTCGCGCGAGAAGCTCCTGGACCATTCCTCGTTGGCCACTTCCTGCTGCGCTTCCTGCGGCGCCGACGAGCGAGGCGTGGAGGCGGGCGGGAGGACGCCAGGATCGCCGCGTCTGACCGGTAAGTAGCGATCCCCTACCCCCGCTATGTCGCTGGTGAGATCTCCCTGTGTGGCAGCTCACTAGCGACCACCTAGCGATGCACCAGCGATCCTGACCGCGCCATATCGTTGGGATCGCTAGTGCATCGCTAGGTGTAACGGTACCCTTACTTGATTATTTTAACTATTTGCATAGTTTTTCCCTTTCTGCTTTTGAAGTCAACAAACTGGCTCCATAACACAATCCATAATTAGCATAGCATATCAGCAATCATCACTAGTGATCAAGGATAAAGGGCCTTTTACACTAAGCAACGCACCAGCGATAACGATAGCGATCCGACCAGGCATAGATCGCTGTTGTGTCGTTACGTGATCGCTAGATAGCTTTCAAACAGTCCACTCTCGTCAACGACTCTAGAGAGATCAGCGATCTGCATAGCGACCTCGTTGCTCGTTGAGTACCTTTCACATTACTAAACAAAAAACGATTCAGACCTCGGTGGGCGTGCTTCAGCGTTTAATTTACAACGCCCCCCAAAGCGCCGATTGGTGGTCACCGCTGCGCTGTCATTGGCCGGCGGCGTCATTAAAGAGGACGTAATAGCGTTACAGTTTAAATCTCTGGAGCGCCGTGGTTAGCTTCTAAACCAGCATTTTTCTCCCTAGAGACAAAAGTGCATTTTTGGTTAGATTTCGCTATTCGTCCTTCAGCAACCCTCTTGAAGAATCATCATCGTTGTTTTTTTTCAAATACCTGAGGCGTTCCAGCGTTGTCTTTTATAGCTTTTTTGTCAGATACATTTCGCACATTGTCAGCGCTGTAAAGACCAATAGGGAAGAGGAGGCGTGGCCGGTAAGTCACGCCTGTGTCGCTGAGCCATGCGTCGTTATTGACGTCGCTCATCGTTTTTAAAGCTTCAAACACAACGATAATTACTGAACAGCGGGACGTCAGCGATGGAAAAATGTACCTGCACATTCGAGCACGATCAGCGATAGCCGACGGGGGGTCCGGTCGCTGCTACCTTTCACACTTAACGAGATCGCTAGCGTGATCGCTGTCGCGTCACAATATCGGTGTCGCTTGAGCGATATCACTAGCGATCTCGCTTAGTGTAAAACCCCCTTAAGCGCGCAATGAAAGTTAATATTACCGGCTTACACAAACAAAAGGCTGTTTTCTTGAACAACCAGTAATCAACACTTAAATTTGAAAGCCAACATACAGATAACATTCCATTATTCTTCGTTTGCTAATTATAGTCATCTGGTTAATTAAGATACAATGCTGCATGTCTTCACAATGCCAAAAGTAAAAAAAAAAAAAATGTTTTTAAAAAAATAAAAAAAATGAATGTTCAAATTACCCGGGTCCCTTTCGCCCCATTCAAAATAAAACAATAAAAAAATCAAACATACACATATTTGGTGTTGCCGCGTTCTGAATTCCCCGATCTATCAAGATAAAAAAGAATTAACCCAATCGCTAAACGGCGTAATGAGAAAAAAGTGGATATGTCAGAATTACATTTTTTTGGTCACCACAACATTGCAATAAAATGCAATAATGGACGATCAAAAGATTGTCTCCACCAAAATGGTATTAATTAAAAACGTCAGTTCGGCACTCAAAAAATAAGTCCTCACCCAACCCGACATCATGAAAAATGGAGACGAGACACATATCAGAAAATGGTGCAATTCTTTTATACTTTACCTAATAAAGAGGAGTTATTGTTACTGATAAATGTTTGTTTTGGGTAGTTTATTTCCTGTTGGTATTTGGTTTATTCTAGAAAACTCCCATATAATATTCCATCCTTGAATTTTTTCTATAAAACTCGAATATAATATTCCATCCTTGAACGCACGCCGCGCGCATCACGTTTTTGTACAATTTGTCAATAATATATATAGTTTCTCACCGTCTGAGTTATTTTCAACAAAATGCGATTTTCCTGTAATTCATTTCTCACACTCTAGGTATAATAATGACTTCTCTCTCTGTGTGAATTTTTGATGTTTAAAAAGGTTGTTCACTAGTTGGACAACCCCTTCTCATTGCTGATGTTTGGTCCTGTAAAAATAAAACCACTTATACAAACCTCCCATGCCCGCATCGCTTCAGTGGTGTTGTCACTTGGGTTCTTGGGTCTCTTGAGGTTTTTACGTCATGTGAGCCCTGTAGCCAATCAGTGCTGTCGTCACTGTCCCCACTTTTGGACAAATCGAGCATCATGAGGCAGTCAGAGCAGCCGCGGCCCTGGCTTCCTGTTGATGTTCAATACATCCAAAGGCGGGAACAGTGAAGCTGCCGCTGATTGGGCGCAAGGCTCCTGTGATGTTAGAAACTCACATAAGCCCTGGGACAGTGAGTCTCGACACCACTGAAGTGGAGCTGACGCCAGAGGAGTATGAGTGTTTTTATTTTAATGAGGCCAAACATGAGGAATGAGTTCACTGAGGAAAAAATATATATATTTATACCTTGATTAACTTTATTAATACCAAATGTAAAACTATACCCATAATTCACCCCCTGAAGGTTAGTCAGAAGGTGACTAATAGAAAAAACATATTTTCACCCACATCTCAGTATATAGGGTGAGGTGACGTATACACACTCACTCTCCAAGTCTCTCATTTCTACGGGTTTCATCGTCCTCACCAAAGGCGACTCATCAAGAGACTATTTAATATTAACCTATATTCAAGTGAGACTAGAGGAAGAAAACCCTAAAATCATGTATCACTTTATCCGAAACAGTCAGAAAACTAGCCACATATTGGCAGATCCCAGACTTCAAACTACATACTTCATACAGTATATACCGCTCAGGGAACACTTAACTTCCAGAGATCAATTCCATATTCACACTAAATAATTGCACAGATCTCCCAGACATTATGGCTGCACATATCTCTAGTCTTTATAATGATATTGCACTCATTCCCTGACAGACCGCAGCATGGCCATTAGATAGAAGCTGCTAATGATCTTTGGAGCAGGTAAGCTTTCCCTGAGTGGTATATATTGGGCCATCTGAAAACTGAGTTTAGTCTAGGACTATTTGCACTACTAATTGACTGGCATTACAATTCCGAACTAGGGCAGTCCCTATAGGAGAAAAAACACAATACTTATTCTATATTTTCACATATTATCTATTCCTGACTGACCGCCACTGGAGTGGCTTATAAACTTACAAAGTATATAGTTTGAAGTCTGGAGTCTGCCTATATGTGACTGGTTTTCTGACTGTTTTGGATCACATGATAGATGATTTTAGTTTTTTTTTGTCTAGTCAATATTAAATAAAGTCTCCTGATGAGTCGCCTTTGGTGAGGACGATGAAACCCGTAGACAAGGAAGGCTTGGAAAGTGAGTGTGTATATGTCACCTCACCCTATACACTGAAACGTGTGTGTCACGATAATGTAAATATGATGTATGGTTTTCCTTATTAACACACCTTTCCAGAACTATCTGCAACATTCATAGCTGCCATTTTCTAAACTCTAGCACCAGCAGAATCCGAGAAATGGATTTCTCCTGAACCGAGTTGAATAGACCATCTGTGTTTAAAGTCGATAGGAAGCTAATTCCAAGACAAGATGAGTGATGGCTCTGTGGTTATTCTGCTAGGTTCTCCAGCCCAGTTATGTAGCTTCGAAGTTTTCTTAACAAAGTTGCAACTCAGAGAAAAGGGGAGGGCGTTGGTAACTCAACCCCTTTAGTGATGTCACAAACCCAGAGGTATAAGTTACTGTCAGTCAGTCTGGAGCCAGTTGGTGCCTTGGAAGCTATCATACCAAGAACCTCTGATGCATTTTGAAGTATCGTCCCTCCCCCCAACAGCCTGGTCAGCCTGAAATGATCTAAGCAAAATGTGAGTGTTTCTTCTTCTTATTCCCTGTTATTTTGCAATTGCCTTGTACATACTTTAATTGTCTCATATTGTAAAATCTTTTTATACCTTCTGTGAACACTGCCTACCTTTTTGGAGTAAAATATAAAATTACTAGTTTAGTTTCTCCTTGCTCTATAACGAATTTGCACGTTCTTTGAAGTTAATTACACTACTAATTCGAGAAAAACGCACAGGGGCACCACTGACAAGGGATCAGTACCCGACCCATACATGTGTATAACAATTTAAAGAAAGGAGAAAAGAAATGGGCCAAAAAAGGGGATCACCTAAGACAAGAATTTAGTACCAAAAATTTAACAATCTTTATTAAGACACAAAAGACAAGCACATGATCAATTAAAAACATTAAAATTCATCACACATGTGACATACAAGAATAATTAGGTTCAAGATAGAACCAAGGCTCATAGCTATAACACTCCACCACGAATAATTGAGACCTAAAGAAAAAACCTTTTAGCAATATAAATGGCATACCATAATGCAGACACCTTGCAGGTTCAATTAATAAAACAACCTAATACACATTATATATACAAACTGAGTACAATAACTCCTGGGTTGAATTTTACTGGAGACACAAACAGCATTTCTCATGTGCAAACAACACAAGGGCATTTTAATTGACAGCCAGTCCACATTGAAGCAGGCCCATCCGGGGACAAATTATCCAAGTTGCAGTTCCCTGACTGACCTGAGGGTAAGGGAGCGCCAGAGAGTTGCGAGTTCCAAAGCAGAACCGAAAGTGGGATATTGTTGGCAGCAGTGGGATAACTAAAATAAGCCCCAGCGGTAAATTGATAGGTCAATAGACTTGTTTGCTGTTTTTCATCACATTTGGTGGCAGCGGTGGGATAACTAAGATAAGTCCCCCCCTGCGAATGTGATAGCCGTGTGTTGGCAAAAGGTCCCTCCTGCCCTGACAATTTGGCAGCGGTGGGATAATAGAGCTTAGTGATCTGGTCTGAGCAATTGTTCCGCTCACTATAACTTGCATGGTTCTTCCAAGTACCCTGCTGCAATAGTTTGGAGAACGAACTTGGTGTTTAGCAGTCCTGAGACAATTGTGTGTACTTGCGATTACCCCCTCCCTACTCTTTGTTTTTCTATCCTTTTATTTGGCAACCATGGCTATGATGGGAGAAGACACTCCTGTTGCCCTTTGCGGGTGGAGGCGGATTGATGCCACGAACAAAAACAAAGACCAACTGGTCGCAGCTCTGGTGCAACTGGACAATGCCCAATGCCCAGAGCCCAGCAGGCGCTGAAGCCAGCCCAAGCAAAAATGGTGCTGCAGCAGAGGTACAACCACTGAACGCTGGTCCCACTTGCCCCCAGGGTGGATTGGACCCCCACCTGCAGGCGGCCTTGGAAGAACTCCCTGCAGAAGACCATGATGGACTTCTGAGGCTGATCCAGCAATACCAGTAGGAGGCCCGAGCTGATTGGGAGGCCCAGAGAGCCGAGTGCCAAGCCCAGCGGGAGGCCCAGGCTCAGAGAGACCAAGAACTGGAGATGGCCGAGTGGGGGAATACCCTCCACAGCCCGAAGCAGTGAGCCCAACAGTGCTCAGATTCCGAAGCCATGGCCTGAGCACTTTCCCTTGATGTTTTCCATCAAGGGAAAGTGCTCAGGCCATGGCTTCGGAATCTGGGGGGACTTGGACACTTTTCTGCGGGCCTTTGAGAAAGCCTGCAGACAGTACCAGCTGCCTGTTGACCAATGACCAGGTACTATACCCCAGGGCTAAAGGGCAAAGCCCTGGAGGCATTTGCTTCTCTCCCGCAAGACCAGGATGACCACTATGGGGCCATCAAGCAGGCTAACCCCTGAGGTATACCGCAAGAAGATCCAGAACCACCAACATGGCCCACACGACAGTTATAGTGATGTGGTGCAAGGACTCAGGACCCCCTTTAACCAGTGGATCCAAAGACTGTCAGCGACCTCCTTTGAGCAGCTGAGGAACCTGATGATCAAAGACCAGTTCTCACATCTTTGCCCAGCTGAGGTCAGCCAGTTTGTGCTGGACCGAGAGCCAGAGGATGTGGACAAAGCAGCGCAGATCGCCCACGCCTATGAGGCCAACTGGAACCCGGAGACATGGAAGCCAGTCATCGCCAGCTGGATAGGGGGTAAGCCTGCAACTAACTCCAGTGCCCCTGCCAGCCGACAAGGCCCTGTCCCCTTTGCCAGGGCCAGGCATACATCAGCGTTTTGCTTGCAGACGGACTGGTCATATCAACGCCAACTAGTATAGGATAAACAGCGTATGAACAACTTCAGAAGATGCTCAAGTAGGGCCCTACACCATACATGAATAATAAAGAAAACTTAGCACTCAACTTCTAGAATATTTTGTTGGATTTTTTAATGCAGCCAGAAAATAATAGACGTTTCGGCCTCACTGGCCTTCATCAGTAGCTATAAGTAAAAAAAAATATATACAGCATATAATTGACAATGAGAATATATCAATGAAAATTACAGCAAAAACAAATAAAATGAAGTATATACAGGATTGCGCAATCTAGAATGACAAGGTAATATCTAGACATAAGATCATGTTAGAATTGAACAGTCAGATACGCTTAATGTGGCATGAAACTACCATAGTCTAAAAAGGTAAATAAGCGGAGTTAAGGACACCAGACTAAATATACATAAATTGAAGGGCATAGTGAAAAAGGAGGCCTACCACTTTAAATATGCCTGGTCATGCGTTAGGCGCTGGGCATGGAGCCTGAATCAAATAGTACCTAGTGAAGGAAATAACTAGCCGTAAAAATTGGTCCAAAGCAATGAAAGTACAGATTCCGGTATGGAAGAGGTTACAGGCTCACCTGGGTGGGTGGGGGTGCCATGCAGACATCAGCGACCCAGAATCCACTGTTGGTCAGCTGTGTGTGAACATGTGGGGGGCTCTGTATAAATGAGGAAGGGGCGGGACTAACAATTTGCTAGGACCAATGGCAGTCAGTAGGAAGTGAGGGCAGTGAGAGCTTGTGTTCCACATGCGTTCCAGCAGCCATATTGGAGCCCAATAATGAATAAGAGAATTTCCTGTATTCAATGTGAGGTCTCGGAGGCAGAATGTGTTCCAGCGGCCATCTTAGAAGTGCAGAAGTACTCTGAGGCTCATTACAGCGATCCATTAGAGTAGGAGAGGTGGTGGCTACTATTCACTATTCAGTGTGGAGAATGGTGATAAATGAAGAGGAGAGTCAGAGGACAAGGACCCAAACGGAACACATAGTCAATATAGGCGTCTCTGAAAAATGATAAGAGACAATTAGTAATCGGAATGCAATAGAATAATACCAGGAAATATACAAAATCAGGAAAATATGCAACATCAGGAAAATATATGGAAAACAGGTAATTGATTAACAGTATGCATTAGACAAATGCTAGTAAATCATAATCGCGGTTTAATCCGCGTGGTGTTAATGTACCCAACGCGTGAATCCAATACGCTTCACGCATTTGGAGGGTTTTTATGCGGTCACCCCTCCTCCTAGGTGGTGCTGCCTGTTAAATTACCTGGAAACGAAGTTGCTGTGCCACGCTGCTGTAGAAAAAATTTGCTTTCAAATATAAAAAAATTAGAAGTGAGGACCAAGGTTAAAACGTCAATACAGAGGTTGGTATGTTCAATGGGCATGTCAGATGTTAAAAGGAGTTTCCTGATAGAGTCAATACCCTCTTTATGAGGAATAGAAGTATAGAGGTCTTTGACATCAAATGATACTAGGTAGGATGCCCTGGGAATAGGACCTAGATGTTTAATGGCTTCAAGAAAAGCTTGAGTGTCAAGTAAGTAAGATGGTGTCAGCTGAATCAAAGGTGTGAGGATCTTCTCAAGAAAAATGGATAGTGGTGATAAAATGGATTGTGTTGAGGCCACGATTGGTCTCCCTGTTGTTTGTTCCAAATTCTTATGAATTTTGGGTAAAATATAGAAGGCCGGAACAATAGGATGGCTATTGGTTAAGAATTCACAGGTCTTGCTATCTAAAACAACCAAAAGTGAATACTTAGATAGGATATCAGAGATGGCTTGGCGGACAGTGGAAGTGGGATCTCTCTGGAGTTCAGCATACACTGAGGTATCACTAAGTTGCCGATTTATTTCAGAGACATAATAGGTTGTGTCCATGACTACAATTGCTCCCCCTTTGTCAGCCGGTTTAATAGTCAGGGTCTGATCCTCCTGTAAGGAGCGTAAAGCCTGTCTATCAACTGCTGAGTGATTAGGAGTATAATGTAGACGGCCCAGGTCAATGTCTTTACATAAACTCATAAAAGAATAAATAGTGAAGCCAATAAAGGTTTCCAGGGCATGCGAGCCATGTGGTGGCCTAAAATGGCTCTTGTTTTTGAGGCCTAAGCCTGCTGCTGTCAGAAGTAGGGTATCTGAAACTGATGTGTTAGGACCACTGATGGGGGGGACGGTGTGATGAATGAGTCACCGAAGGAGGAAAAAACAAAAATACAAGCTAAGTCCAGAAAACCGGAGAGGTTGGTAGCTATCGGATTGCAGACCCCTGATCCTAGCCACAACAACTAACAGTAGCCGTGGGGGGTTCCTACGATGCCCTAGACCCCTCAATCACAGCCGGAGAACTAAATAGGCCTAAAGAACGAAAGGGGAAATCTAAACTGCCCCAGAGCAGACCCCAAAGCAATAGGCAGCCCCCAACATATAATGACGGTGAAGCAAGATGAAAACACTAACACAGATAGAAAGATAGGTTGAGCAAATGATGGGGCCCAAGCTAACCAAAAAGGACAGGATAGAAAAGCTGCTGGCTGCAATCCGCAAAAAACCCTACCAGAAAATGTCCCAACCGTCTGATAGGAAAAACAGGCCCTGAAGTCGCTAGGACTTCAAAATGACTATATCAGCACTCAGGTAAATTCTGAAGACAGAGCAAAGAGACGAACTGATCAGAGACAAAAATGGAACTCAGCACACCCCCGACCGGGGATGGCTGAATTCCAAAAAAACAAGGTAAACAAAACAAAACTAATAAGTTCAATAGCAGAGCAAAAACTTATCTTTGGGAAGCAGGAATCAGACTGGTCTCCAAGAATCCAGCAGAGAAATCACCAGCGACTCAGAAGGGCGTCGGCTGCCTTATATCCAGTCAGCAGTTCCTGTTACCCAGTCATCATCTACCAGATCAGGTGTTTGGTAATCAGCCTCACTACCTTCCTTCACCAGAAGAGGGAGTTCATCAGACATCGACGGTGAAGGGGAAAATGAACTCACAACAGGACGGGTTTTGAAAAATGGACTTTGAGTCTGAGAAGGCAATAACATCTCTGTAGATCCATCTCCAGGTCAAAGGGCCTACAAAGATAGGAGGGGCAATAAGAGAGACCTTTCTGTAAAATATTACATTCTGCAATGCCCAAGGTTTTTGATGAAATATTTACCACCAGTGGCCAGGTACCTGGGATCGTGTCATACGAGATTGGTCCATGTTTCTGTCTGTGTCCATGTAAGCGCCTCATCCTCTTCTTCGGGGCTGGCGTCTTCTCTGTCCTAAAAAATGGGAAGTGGATGGCAAGTCTCGTTTCTCTTGTTCCGAACCAGAAGAGGTGAGGTCGGTAGAAGATCTGAAGCCGGGTCTGGTAGAAGGCTGAAGAGAGGCAAATTTGTCGCGCCATCGGTAAACTCTATCCAACTCATAATCTTCGGTGTCCCTAATGAATTTAAACCTAGGGCGTAGCGGGACTCTAAGTCCCCTAGGAATTCTTTTTACTTTAAGGTATTCAGTTAAGGTTGCACAATGTAATTCTATATTTCCTTCACTAGGTACTATTTGATTCAGGCTCCATGCCCAGCGCCTAGTGCATGACCAGGCACATTTAAAGTAGTAGGCCTCCTTTTTCATCTTTTTCACTATGCCCTCCAATTTATGTATATTTAGTCTGGTGTCCTTAACTCCGCTTATTTACGGTTTTAGACTATGGTGTCACTTCTATTATCGCACTGAATGTGATTAACTACTATACTGCAGTCTGGTATGTCTCTTTCTTTCTTTTTTTGTTTTCTTTTGTGCAATGTAATGGTAGTTTCATGCCACATTAGGCGTATCTGACTGTTCAATTCTAACATGATCTTATGTCTAGATATTACCTTGTCATTCTAGATTGCCCAATCCTGTATATACTTCATTTTATTTGTTTTTGCTGTAATTTTCATTGATATATTCTCATTGTCAATTATATGCTGTATATATTTTTTTCACTTATAGTTACTGATGAAGGCCAGTGAGGCCGAAACGTCTATTATTTTCTGGCTGCATTAAAAAATCCAAAAAAATATTCTAGAAGTTGAGTGCCAAGTTTTCTTTATTATATCAACGCCAACTGTCCAGAGAAGAAGAACCCCCCAGCAAAGGCCTCCGGGCCTAACGCATCCGTTCTTTTGGTGGGTGGGGTGGTTGGGAGAGCCGAGGACAATGTGGAGCACATCTGCGTGGGGGCCCATCTGCTAGAAGCCTCAAGGACACCGGGGCTGAACGAACCCTCATCTGACCTGAACTGGCGGCCACTGAAGAGATGATTCCAGGAAAAAAAACCCTAACTGTCACCGGAATTGGGGGCGCCCGCTGCCCCTTACCGATGGCCCGGGTTTTCATTGATTGGGGTTTTGGGAGCGGGGTGAAGGAAGTGGGGGTGTCTGAAAACCTGGCCACTGACGTTTTATTGTGGACTGATTTGGGGAGGATGGTTGCATATTACGTCCCTGGCACCCCTCCCCAGTCTGATAATAAGGGTAATGCTAACACTGATGTTATTGATGATGGAAAACTGAATGTGTTACCTGATAATGCTTTATCTAGCAATGATGCATCTGATAACCATTATTTCCTTAGGAATGTTGCTGATAATGATGTAAATGTGCCAGCTGAACCGGATAACCATTTTTTCTGAAAAGGTTGATGTGTCCACAGGTGCAGGAGTGCTCAGCCTCGTCGCTCTGCGGAGTGAGACGGCTGAGGAACCCCTAGCAGGAGCAAGCATCGATGCTAAAGGAAATGGGGAGATGCATGGGAACCGTGAGGAAGGTGATGCCATGCAACTGACTAGTGCCACCGAGGAAGGCAACTGGCCCAAAAGTAGCACTGCTCCTGAAGTGTTGGGGGTGGATGGGGAGGTAGAGCCAATAGCAGCACCAGTAGATGGGTCTGTAGAAATCGCAGGAGAGACAGCCTATGTAGCCGCTGTCACCCGCAGTCAGAGTGTCCGGAACGCAGGTAACGCCCTGCCTTCTGGACCCTCCTCCGCCACAGGAGAGACTGCACCAGAGGTGGACCCAGAGCAGGTCCCAGAGGGTCCCAGTGAGGGGACCTTGACGTCACTTCTGGCTGCCTACAGCCAGGAGTTCCAGGCCGCTCTGCACTCAGATGCGAGCCTGGAGAAATTGAGTTACCTCGCCGACGCCCACCTCCATGACTGATAGGGAGAGGGTGTTCTGGGAACGAGGAAGGTTGTACCGGGAGACAGTACCCAGAGAATCCCAAAAGGAGTGGTTGAGGGAAAGACAGCTGGTCGTCCCCTATCAATTCAGGGGTTAGCTGTTGTGGATTGCCCATGAGATTCCACTTGCTGGACACTTGGGGGTCAGCAAAACTAAGGCCTGACTGTCTCAACACTTCTATTGGCCCAAGATGGGGACAGATGTAACCAACTGCTGCAGCTCCTGTATCACCTGCCAAACTTAACGTCCAAACTATGGAACTTTTCTTCCCCTGGATTCTTTGGATTATCGCAGAAAGATGGAAGGATAATCTCCTGACCCCGATGGAGATCTGACACTACCTTAGGCAGATAAGCGGGGTCTGTTCTTAGCACCATCTGTTCTTAGCACCACCCTGTCCTGAAAAACTTGTGTGTAGGGTGGGTTCACTGAGAGAGCCTGCATGTCGCTTATTCTACGGGCTGATGTAAGGGCCTCTAAAATGATCGTTTTTAGGGTCAGAAATTTTATGGGGAGATGATGTAATGGCTCATATGGTTCTTTTGTAAAAGCCTCTAGTACTAGGTTTAAATCCCAGGGAGCTATCCTGGGTATTGGAATAGGTTTAGCCCTATGACATGATTTGATGAATCTGGCTATCCATCTATTTGCTGCCAAGTTGCAGTTATAGAGCGCCCCTAGTGCAGACACCAGAACCTTAAGCGTATTTACCGCTAACCCCAGCTGTAATCCTTGTAAAAACTCCAGGATGGCACTAATCGGGGGTTCTTGTTCTAACGGCTTACCTAGGAACTGTAGGAACTTATTCCATGTTCTGCCGTAGATATTAGTCGTCACCGGTTTCCTACTTTTAAGCAGGGTGGCCACCAACCCAGGAGAGAAACCTTTACCCCTTAAAAGCGACCATTCAAATTCCACGCCGTCAGATGGAATCCCTTGACTTGCGCATGGAATATCGGGCCCTGGGCTAGAAGGTCTGGGATTTCTGGCAGAACCCATGGATCGGAGAGGGACATTCTTCGCAGTAGAGCAAACCAGGGCCTTTTTGGCCAAAATGGGGCTATTAGAATTACTCTGGCCTGATCGCTCCTGATCTTCTTGACCACTGTTGGGATCAGACCAACTGGGGGGAACGCATAGGTCAGCTTAAAGTTCCACTGAATGTGCAAAGAGTCCACTGCCCATGGATCTTCCCTCGGGTTTAGAGAGCAAAACCTTTGTGTTTGCCTGTTGTGTTTGTTGGCAAAGAGGTCTTTCACTGGTTCCCCCCAAAGCTGCATTATTTTTTGAAAAATGGACCGATTTAGGACCCATTCTCCCTGCCTCAGAGTACTGCGGCTTAGGAAATCGGCCTCTATGTTTTCTGCCCCTTTTATGTGTAAGGCTGTTAAGGAGTGTAAGTGTTGCTCCGCCTTGCCCACGATGTCGCCTGCTGCTTTCATTAGGGAGTGTGCTCTTGTCCCTCCTTGGTGGTTGATGTATGCCACCGTCACCTTGTTGTCCGACATGATGCGGACATTGCAGCCACTGAGCTGGGGAAAAAAGTGGGTTAGGGCTTTGTTCACTGCCCACAATTCTCTCAGATTGGAGGATGCCCTCCTTTCTTGAGGTGTCCAGGACCCCTGGCCTACGTGACCCCTTAGGTGTGCCCCCCACTCCAAGGAGCTTACGTCCGTTAGAATCACGTCTGTCACTTGTTTGTCCCAGGGTATTCCTGCGGCCAAGTTTGTACTGTCCAGCCACCAGTTGAGAGAGTCTCTGGTCTCTAATGAAAGCTATAGACCTCCTTCTAAATGCCCTCTTAGCTATCTTTGTGCTGCTAGTATCTCCCACTGGAGTTGACGGGTGTGAAATTGAGCCCATCTGACCGCTGGAATACAGGATGTCAGGGTGCCTAGTAGAGACATCGCTTTCCTCAACGTCATCTGAGGTTGGTTTCGGGCAGACAAGGCCATATTCCGCACCTTCTCTATTTTGGCCTCCGGAAGCAGACACACCTGCTGTTCTGAGTCCAGGATAAATCCTAGGAAGGTCTGTTGCTTTAGGGGTTCTAGTTTTGACTTTTTGAAATTTATTATCCACCCCAATTCTTGTAAGGTGTCGGTCACCTGGCTTAACTGCGTAGTACATTGGTTCTCTGAGTTGTCCACTATGAGGAAATCGTCCAGGTAGGGTATTATGACTGTAACGTGAATCCGGAGGAAAGCTGTTACCTCCGCTATGACCTTGGTGAAAACTCTCAGGGCTATGGATATACCAAACGGGAGAGCTCTGAACTGGAAATGCTTCAGTATGCCTTGGATATAGAGTGCTACCCTCAAGTATTTCTGGTAATCTGGATGGATATGGATATGATAATATGCGTCCTTCAGATCGACTACAGCCATAAAGCAATCTTGATGTAGTAGCTTTATGGCTGTAGTCACCGACTCCATTTTGAAGGTCTGATTCCCTATCCACCGATTGATTCCTCTGAGGTTTATAATTGTCCTGAACGATTGGTCCGGTTTCTTGATAAAAAAAATAGTGATGAATAGAAACCTCTTCCCTTCTGTGTGTCTGGGACTTCGTAAAGGACCTATTTGTTTATTAGGTTCAGGATCTCCGCTTCCAAGGACAACTGTTCTTCGGACGCTTTTCTGATAGGGGTAACCACGAACACGGCTTTCGGCTGGTGAACAAAGGGGATTCTCAGGCCTTCTCTTAAGACGCTTAGGATCCAGATATTGGAGATCTTTCCCCAGGCCTGGGTCAAAAGGTGTGGGTGATGGTCCCCGTACCAACGTATAAGCTTCAGGCAGCCTGGGAAGGTCCATATGTCATCCACCAACAGCTCAACTCAGCCACCTACATGGTCACGCTTGACCACGCTTAGGGTATTGGCAAGGCCTTTCACGTCAATATGATGAAGGTTCACGAACATGAAGCCTACGTCCTACAAGTCTGCAACCTGCCCGAGGATGGCATAACCTGCTGCACCTCCTCAGAGATCCCATAAGGTTTTCGCCGTAGTGGGGCATGATTCCCGGTGTCCACCTCGTGGACAGCTAACTGAGTCCTTCCAGGTCGGTTGGAGAACACGGCCCGGAAGGATTCCAGCATGACTGTACTTTAGGACCTCTGCAGGACTCATTATTTTTATGGGCCTGCAACTTATAGGCATTTTTTGCACACCTATATGTCTCTTATTGTAGAGATATCTCAAGCCTCATTTTAAGAGGCTCCAGTGGCTTATATATAAGCTCCATATAAATTTTCTTCTTCTTTATATCCATCTGTTTACTTTTGGAGGTTTCATCATTTCTCCAGAGGCACTATATTATATGGATTACTTTGACAGCCTATATTGGGATCTGCAGGCTATTTATTGTGATATATACTATCTTGCTTGCTTTTTACCCCAATAATCAAGGTCTGTGTATTTATGGCTGCTTGTAATGAGTTCACTTAACTGTTCTCTATGGTAGGCAAATTACTTGCTCTTTGTACTTAATGCCTTGTCATGTTACATTATTATGTCTACTACATGGTGTATGTAGGTCTTATTTTATGCATATATTTGCATCTTTATGCATTATTATATAGTGTGCCTTTGCCCAGCATATTGGAGGAGGTGAGCATTAGGTTCTGATTTTAGAACCTCTTTCTCTGGAGTGTCATATATGGCTAATTTGTTTTGGCATTTTAATTGTTTTTAATTTAATTCTTGTCACTCATGTGTTTTCTTTCTTTGTATGCTAATAAAATTTACTATTTTCATATATTATGTTGTACTTCTGATTTTGGGGTTGATCGCGTCCATTATACACACTTCTTTTTCTCCATTTTTTTGTTCTGTCTGGTTATGTGTGTAGTCAGCAGTCCCCCTTAGATATTCGATAGTGCCCTCAAGCTTTTTGTCTCTTGTCCAAAAGGGGAGGTGTCACAATAATGTAAATATTATGGTTTTCCTTATTAACACACCTTTCCAGAACTTTCTGCAACATTCATAGCTGCACAGAGACAAGCGTCCCTGACCCCCCATCTGTCAGCAGGCTGTACTCCCAAGCTCACTTTATTCCTCTGCCTGTAACATGACCTTCCTTACTCAACCCTCCCGAAAGAATGTGTTAAATTAGCAGAGAGAACTTGTCTCCAACATGTGCTCTATGGCTTAAATGGATTGGATTTAGAATGTAACCATTCGGCATTACTCGACGCCAGTTTATGTTAGGAATATGAAAATTACATATTTTGGACCGGCAATACTTAATATACACCACAGCGCCTTTTGCTAAACTCTAGCACCAGCAGAATCCGAGAAATTGATTTCTCCTGAACTGAGGTGAATAGACAGTCCTTGTTTAGAGTCGATAGGAAGCTAATTCCAAGACAAGATGAGTGATGGTTCTGCCGTTATTCTGCTAGGTTCTCCAGCCCAGTTATGTAGTTTCAAAGTATTCTTAACCAAGCTGCAACTCAGAGAAAAGGGGAGGGCGTTGGTAACAACCCCTTTAGTGATGTCAGAAGCCCAGAGGTATAAGTTACTGTCAGTCAGTTGGTGCCTTGGAAGCTGTCATACCAAGAACCTCTGATGCATTTTGATGTATCGCCCCTCCCCCCAACAGCCTGGTCAGCCTGAAATGATCTAAGCAAAATGTGAGTGTTTCTTCTTCTTATTCCCTGTTATTTTGTAATTGCCTTGTACATACTTTAATTGTCTCATATTGTAAAATCTTTTTATACCTTTTGTAAACACTGCCTACCTTTTGGGAGTAAAATATAAAATTACTAGTTTCGGTTCTCCTTGCCTTATAACGAATTTGCACGTTATTCGAAGTTAATTACGCTACTAATTTGGGTTGGCTTCGGACCCCTCTACTGAGGAATCGGAGCTGGTGGCAGCGAAGTGTGTTCTGGGCTAGTTGGGTAACGCTGGCAGTGACGGAACAGGTTTTATAAGCTTATTGTCTGGCTGCGGCTAGGAGCATTTATAATTCCCTCTTTGCAGTGCACCTAACAGCCAGTCCACATTGAAGCAGGCCCATCCGGGGAACAATTATCCTAGGTGCAGTTCCCTGACTGACCTGAGGGTAAGGGGGGCACCAGAGAGCTGCGAGCTCCAAAGCGGAACCGAAAGTGGGATATTGTTGGCAGCAGTGGGATAACTAAAATAAGCCCCCG
Organism: Dendrobates tinctorius; assembly: GCF_039654945.1. Lineage (NCBI taxonomy): Eukaryota > Metazoa > Chordata > Amphibia > Anura > Dendrobatidae > Dendrobates > Dendrobates tinctorius. The sequence goes on from NW_027361794.1 coordinate 13,882,659, forward strand.
CGGTAAATTGATAGGTCAATAGACTGGTTTGCTGTTTTTCCATCACATTTGGTGGCAGCGGTGGGATAACTAAGATAAGCTCCCTGCGAATGTGATAGTCGTGTGTCGGCAAATCGTCCCTCCTGTCCCTGACAGTGGGGTATATGTTTTATCTATTAGTCACCTTCTGACTAACCTTCAGGGGATGAACTATGGGTATAGTTTTACATCTGGAATTAATAAAGTTTAGTTTTATCCTTTTGTCAGCAAACAAGAGGAATGACAAGAGACAACCCCTTTAAGATCCAATTTTGGTTAAAAAGATTCCAACATTCTGAACATAAAAAAGGCTTCTCCCCTATGTGATGTCTCATGTTTATTAACCGTTGATTTCCAAGCACAATATTTCCCACATTAAGAAAATGAAAAAGGCTTCTCCTCTGTGTGACTGCGCCGATGTCTAAAAAGATTTGTTTTACGGTTAAAACATTTCCCACATTCTGAACAGGAAAAAGGCTTCTCCCCTGTGTGATTTCCCTGATGTTCATCAAGATTTATTTTCCATTTAAAACATTTCCCGCATTCTGAACATGAAAAAGGCTTCTCCCCTGTGTGAGTTCTCTGGTGACTAAGAAGAAATGATTTCTGGCTAAAACATTTTCCACATTCTGAACAGGAAAAAGGCTTCTCCCCTGTGTGGATTAACCAGTGTCTATTAAGAATCGATTTCTGGTTAAAACATTTCCCACATTCTGAACAGGAAAAAGGCTTCTCTTCTGTGTGAATTACTTGGTGTATAAGAAGACTCCCTTTCTGGTTAAAACATTTCCCACATTCTGAACAGGAAAAAGGCTTCTCCCCTGTGCGAGTTCCCCGATGGTCATCAAGATTCATTTTCCATTTAAAACATTTCCCGCACTCTGAACATGAAAAAGGCTTTTCCCCTGTGTGAGCTCTCTGATGACTAAGAAGAGATGATTTCTGTCTAAAACATTTTCCACATTCTGAACAGGAAAAAGGCTTCTCCCCTGTGTGGGTTAAAAGGTGACTATTAAGAATCGATTTCTGGCTAAAACATTTCCCACATTCTGAACAGGAAAAAGGCTTCTCCCCTGTGTGAGTCCTCTGGTGCTTAACAAAATTTGATTTATGTGCAAAATATTTACCACATTCTGAACAGGAAAAAGGTTTCTCCCCTGTGTGAATTCTCTGGTGCCAAACAAGAGTTGATTTCTGGTTAAACCATTTATCACATTCTGAACATGAAAAAGACTTATTTGCTTTAGGAGCAGTTTGTTTTTTAATGCCTCTTTCGTGACTTTGATTTTCCTTAGTAGTCAGTAATGAATCAGAAGATGGGACCTGTTCCATAGGATCAGATGACAGATCTTTGCTGTGAATGGATGATGGTATATATGGAGTAACAGCATTCACTTCAGTTGTATCTTGTAGGATCTCAAGATCATCAGATTTAAAAATTGAAGATGTCAGCTGTCCCTCTGATCTTCTGGTACAGTCATCTGCTAAGATAAAAAAAAATATTTTTTTTATAAAATATCCTTGAGTTTTATATTTTTAAACATTTCTAATTAGCTTACCATTTTTATGGACAGTTTATGTAAAAAAAATTTTTTTTTTACCAAGACAATGACAGTTCACAGTCTAATAGAAAACCTTATAGGATGAACCAGTAGTGCATGTTGTTCAACTGTTTGTTCATTCTGACTCCCAAATATTGAATAAAAAGAAACCAATCAATGACATGTAGGTGAAAATAATATCAATTCTCATCTCACAAAATAGTCCCCACTCGGGTCCATCATCTGTCAATGGAAAAACAGAGGTTCCCACGCTATTAGTGGCTCAAAGGCTGTTAAAAGCAATAAGGTTTCTATAAACCAATCCAGCAAAATCCGCTCTCACTTCTGAGCCTTACAGTGTGCTCAAACAACATTTAGGATTCCTGTATTTAGCAATATTATAGTGAGAATAACCCACTTAATTTGCGCTGTGTGTCTCCTGGAGCACAATGTGGGCACTATGTGATGGGTAATAAAATGGTAAATGTGTAATTTTCACTCTCCAACACTGCATGTTAATTTCCGGAAAGTGGCTGTGGAGTCAAAATATTCACTTCTCCTATAGATTATAACCCTCAGTGAATTAATTTATAAAATGGAATCACTTTATGGGGATTTCGACTGCTCTGGTTTTCTGTCATTTAGTTATATTAGGGCTTCTGCATATGGTGCATCCAATCTCATCTGAGATCTGTTCCTGCTGTCCAGCTGGAGTAATCTGCTCCCTACTTCAGCCAATTGGAAAGCACCACACCCTACTAAAGCTCAAAGCATATGGCCGGAATCTGCCAGATACTGGATTGTTCTCCTCTGGTTAAGTCCTCTGTACTCAGCTCGCGGCTTGTGTATTTGTTTCCTGTTGTGACCGTGGCAGTTTACTGACTACTCTTGTGTCTTCAGATTCTGTCCTTCTGGTTCTGCTACCTATTATTCTTTCCGTCTAAGGCTAGTTTCACACTTGCGTTGTGTATCACTGGGGATGGCAGCTTACTTCCTCCATTTTCCCTGTTAAGCCCCACCCTCTGCTGCACCTTTGATTTGCCAGGCGACCGCAACAAAATGCAACAGATGAATATGTAAGCAGATCACAACATAAAACCCCGCTCACAGCCCCACCCATAGCCCCGCCTCAGAGAATCTCATTAACTGAAAACTACAAATAAAGATTAAACAACAACCACAAGACGGATTTTATCACCAGGTATCAATGTACTCAGTATACCGGCGCTGACCTGACAGTGTCTGTAGGTTACTATGCACAATCCTGCTGACGGGTTCACTTTGAATTTAGATCTTAGGCATTTTTTAAGACTATCAGGGAGCTACAGACTCACATAAGTGAGGCCGACCCCAACACAATCAAACCATCATACAGAATGAACAGGTTTTAAAACAACATAGAATAAAAAAAGTTACATCCCCAACAACAACGTATGTAAGAGGGGAGAACTCCAACAGTAGACCGGAGTTGCACTCATTTATGGTGGACCAATGGAGCTACTATGAGTCCTGACCAGAAGATTAGAGAAATAATATTGCTCCCATTTCAGGAGAGATTGTGCAGTAATCTGAACTCCTTAGGATCGAAAAAATTTCATTTATGACTTGGAGTGAATCTATGAAACCAGGGCTCGAGTCATGCCAACACATCTCCTGTAGGCGTGAATAAATGTATATTACAGCCATCAGCCACGCACAGTTTAGAGATATATCATGGCACAGGTGTAATGTTTTCCTGTAGTTATTCACAATCCTCCTTGAAATTAGTTTATTTTACTACAAATTGAAAAGTCAGGATGAAGGGAAACTCTGTTGTTATTGTACAGAAATTCACACTTGGCCTCACTGCACATGTAATGTTAGTGATCATAAAAGCAAACTTTGGCCAGAAAGACTGGACCTGGTCTTGTAGGGACCATATGAGACATTCAGCAGCACAGAAGGGAGAGAAGATTCATCCGATAAGAAATCAGGGATCTAGGAAGCCAACAGCATCATTACCCTCCACTTTCACTTACAGACCCATCTTAATACTTTTCTTGATGCTATTTTCTAACTTGTCAGCACATTCTACGTACATTGTCATTTGGCTTTGTAGTTTACAGTCCTGTGCAGGTAACAGTCAGCATCTCCTAATCTCAGAGGGTAGGTGGATCCTCCAGGTGGTAAGTTCTATCGAAAAGGGCTTTTAATGCCCAAAGTCATTAGAACAGTTTTGGGAGGAGGAGAAGTCAAAAGATGATCACACGATTGTGATACGACTGGACTACACCACCGATAAAGCAGCCACAGCCATTGACTGAGAAGAATCTGTGACTTCCCTGCATTTAGTGGTTACTACTCACCTGGGAAGTCATATGTAGGAATCTCCTCTTTACACCGCTCATCACCCCTCACATATGTCTCTGTATTATTAATATGGGTCAGATCTTCACCCTGAAATAAATATTGTAAAAGTCACAGACAGATGGAGAAGTCACATCTATGGTCAGCTCTAATCCTGCCATCTCCACCGTTCTCATTACACAAGTATAAAACATATAATACTGGTGGATAAAACAAGACTGAGCACAAGACCTTCACAGCCATCTACACATCATAGGGGAGATCTCATGACACCTTCTCTCCATCTACCTGATGAACCTGAGCAACATTGGGATCTTCTTGTTTACAGTCCAGTGGAAGAAGAGGACGGGGACATCTATCTGGTGTTGTCCTCTTGCTGGATAGATCTGGAGAAAACACATACAGGGACTGAATTCATTCTTTACATACAGATAATTATAGGCCGCGTGAATTTAGTCCTGTCTATTACCTGGTGATGTGAGGGGCTGGGGAACCTCCATCATGACGTCCTTGTACAGATCTTTGTGTCCTTCTAAATACTCCCACTCCTCCATGGAGAAATAGATGGCGACATCCTGACACCTTATAGAAACCTGACACATACAATGATACCGTCATCCCCCCGATCCCTTCATAGTGATACTGTATAATGTCCCAGCATTCCCAGCAGTGTCACCTCTCCAGTCAGCAGCTCAATCATCTTGTAGGCGAGTTCTAGGATCTTCTGGTCATTGATGTCCTCATATATCAGGGGGTGAGGTGGAGGCTCCGTGATTGGGCTCAGGGGTCTTGCCCATCCCTCAGACTCAGGGTCCTGACAGCGCTCACTAGAGGTCTTCTTCACTACTGTGTAAACCTGGTTATGGGAAGACACATTAACCCCTTTCTGCCATTAGACGTACTATCCCGTCCATGTGCCCTGGGACTTAATTCCCAAGGATGGGATAATACGTCTAATGCGATCAGCGGCGCCCACTTGGTGAGCGCCGCTGATCGCGGCCAGGTGTCAGCTGATTATCACAGCTGATACCCGGCACAATGTGTCAGGGGCAGTCACGGACCGCTCCCGACACGTTAACCCCTTGTACACCGCCATCAAACACGATCGCGGTGTACCGGGGGTTAAAGGGAAGCATCGGCAGGGAGGGGGCTCCCTCCGTGCTTCCCTGAGCCCCCCACGGCAGCGCAATGTGCAGCGCTGCTGCGGGGGACTCTTTCCCTACAGGCCCCCGGATCCAAGATGGCGACGGGGGCCTTCGGGGGCCTGTAGGGAGCTGACTTCCTCACTGCCTGCAAAGCGCAGGCATGAGGAAGTCTGCAGAACTGCCTGTGACAGATTGCTGATCTGTCACAGTGATCTGTGATGTGACAGATCAGCGATCTGTCACAGGACAGTGATGTCCCACCTGGGACTATGTAGTAAAGTAAAAAAAAAAAAAAAAAAGTGTAAAAATAATTTAAAAAAAAAAATCGCTAAATAAATTAGTAAAAAAAAAAAATATATTCCCCAATAAATTCATTTTTTGAAAATAAAAAAAAAACAATAAAAGTACACATATTTGGTATCGCCACGTCCATAGCGACCCGCCCTATAAAATTGTCCCATTAGTTAACCCCTTTAGCGAACCCCTTAAAAAATAAAAAACAAAGCAAAAAATAATGATTTATTATCATACCACCGAACAAAAAGAGCAATAACGCGCGATCAAAAAGACGCATATAAATATCCATGGTACCGCTGAAAACGTCATCTTGTCCCGCAAAAAACGAGCCGCCATACAGCATCATCAGCAAAAAAATAAAAAAGTTATAGCTCGCAGAATAAAGCGATGCAAAAATAATTATTTTTTATATAAAATTGTTTTCATTGCAAAAAACCGACAAAACATAAAAAAGACCTAAATGAGGTATCGCTGTAACCGTACCGACCCGAAGAATAAAACCGGTTTATCAATTTTACCGCACGCGGAACGGTGTAAACGCACCCCCCCAAAAGAAATTCATGAAACGCTGGTTTTTGTTCATTCTGCGTCCCAAATATCGGAATAAAAAGCGATCAAAAAATGTCACGTGCCCGAAAATGGTACCAATAAAAACGTCAACTCGTCCCGCAAAGAATAAGACCTCACATGACTCGGTGGGTCAAAATACGGAAAAATTATAGCTCTCAATATGTGGTGATGCAAAAACTATTTTTACAATAAAAAGCGTCTTTTAGCGTGCGACAGTCGCCAAACATAAAAACCGCCATAAATAGTAAATCAAACCCCCCGTTATCACCCCCTTAGTTAGGGAAAAATAATAAAATTAAAAAAATGTATTTCCATTTTCCCATTAGGGTTAAGGTTAGGGTTAGGGCCAGGGCTAGGGTTAGGGCTCAGATTAGGGTTAGGGGTGTGTTGGGGTTAGGGTTGGAGTTATAATTGGGGGGTTTCCACTGTTTGGGCACATCAGGTGCTCTCCAAATGCAACATGGCGTCTGATCTCAATTCCAGCCAATTCTGCGTTGAAAAAGTCAAATGGTGCTCCGTCCCTTCCAAGCTCTGCCATGCGCCCAAACAGTGTTTTACCCCCACATATAGGGTATCAGCGTACTCAGGACAAATTGCAAAACAACTGTTGGGGTCCAATTTCTCCTGTTGCCTTTAGCAAAATAAAAAATTGGGGGCAAAAATATCATTTTTGTGGAAAAAAATGATTTTTTTATTTTCACGCCCAGGCGTTATAAACTTCTGTGAAGCACTTGGGGGTTCAAAGTGCTCACCACACATCTAGATAAGTTTCGTGGGGGGGTCTAGTTTCCAAAATGGGGTCACTTGTGGGGAGTTTCAATAGTTAAGGTACATCAGGGGCTCTCCAAACGCACATGACACCCGCAGACCAATCCATCAAAGTCTGCATTCCAAAACGTCACTACTTCCCTTCCGAGCCCCGACATGTGCCCATACAGTAGTTTTCTCCCACATATGAGGTATCAGCGTACTCAGGAAAAATTGGACAACAACTTTTGGGGTCCAATTTCTCCTGTTACCCTTGGGAAAATAAAAAAATTGGAGACTAATTGACCATGTTTGTGGAAAAAATACGATTTTTTTTATTTTCATGCCTGGGCATTATAAACTTCTGTGAAGCCCTTGGGGGGTTCAAAGTGCTCACCACACATCTAGATAAGTTCCTTAGGGGGTCTAGTTTCCAAAATGGGGTCACTTGTGGGGGGTTTCCACTGTTTAGGTACATCAGGGGCTCTCCAAAAGCAACATGACACCCGCAGACCATTCCATCAAAGTCTGCATTCCAAAACGTCACTACTTCCTTTCCGAGCCCCGACGTGTGCCCATACAGTAGTTTTCTCCCAAATATGAGGTATCAGCGTACTCAGGACAAATTGGACAACAACTTTTGGGGTCCAATTTCTCCTTGTACCCTTGGGAAAATGAAAAAATTGGTGACTAAAAGATCATGTTTGTGGAAAAAATAAGATTTTTTTATTTTCACGCCCGGGCATTTTAAACTTCTGTGAAGCACTGGGGGGTTCAAAGTTCTCACCACACATCTAGATAAGTTCCTTGGGGGGTCTAGTTTACAAAATGGTGTCATTTGTGGGGGGTTTCCACTGTTTTGGTACATCAGGGGTTTTCCAATCGCGACATGGTGTCCGATCTCAATTCCAGCCAAAAACGTCAAATGGCGCTGCTTCCCTTCCGAGCTCTGCCATGCGCCCAAATAGTGGTTTACCCCCACATGTGGGGTATCAGCACACTCAGGACAAATTGCACAATAACTTTTAGGGTCCTGTTACCCTTGGAAAAAAAAATTGGGGGTGAAAAGATCATTTTTGTGGAAAAAAGATGATTTTTTACTGCTGTACATTATAAACTTCTGTGAAGCCCTTGTGGGTTCAAAGTTCTCACCACATATCTAGATAAGTTCCTTGGGGGGTCTAGTTTCCAAAATGGGGTCACTTGGGGGGGTTTCCACTGTTTAGGTACATCAGGGGCTCTCCAAACCCGACATGGCATCCGATCTGAATTCCAGCCAATTTTGCATTGAAAAAGTCGCTCCTTCCCTGCTGAGGTCTGCCATGCACCGAAACAGTGGTTCTCCCCCACATATCAGGTATCAGCGTACTCAGGACAAATTGGACAATAACTTTTGCAGTCCAATTTCTCCTGTTACCCTTGGTAAAATAAAAAAAATTGAACCTGAAGTATTTTTTTAGTGAAAAAAAGTTAAATGTTCATTTTTTTTTTAAATATTCAAAAAATTCCTGTGACGCCCCTAAAGGGTTAATAAACTTCTTGAATGTGGTTTTGAGCACCTTAAGGGGTGCAGTTTTTAGAATGGTGTCACTTTTGGGTATTTTCTATCATATAGACCCCTCAAAGTGGCTTCAAATGTGATGTGGTCCGTAAAAATAAAATGGTGTTGCAAAAATGAGAAATCGCTGGTCAATTTTTAACCCTTATAACTTCCTAACAAAAAAAATTTTGGTTCCAAAATTGTGCTGATGTAAAGTAAACATGTGGGAAATGTTACTTATCAAGTTTTTTGTGTGCCGTATCTCTGTGATTTAAGGGCATAAAAATTCAAAGTTGGAAAATTGCAAAATTTTCAAAATTTTTGCCAAATTTTCATTTTTTTCACAAATAAACGCAAGTTATTTGAATGAAATTTTACCACTAACATGAAGTACAATATGTCACGAGAAAACAATGTCAGAATCACCGGGATCCATGGAAGCATTTCAGAGTTATTACCTCATAAATGGACAGTGGTCAGAATTGTAAAAATTGGCCTGGTCATTAACGTGCAAACCACCCTTGGGGCTTAAGGGGTTAATAAATCTCACTACAGACATTTCCAGAGTCCTCACCTCTCCAGTTCTGTCCATCTGTTATTCCCATAGAAAAGAATGATGTAATGTGACGTCATAAGAATCTCTCACCTCTCCAGTAAGCCGGAAGAGGATCTCTAGGGTGAGGTGTAATATCCTCTCCGCCATCTTGACTCTGTCCAGATCCACCTTTGATGGGTAAATCAGGAAAATTCTCTTATATAGAAGATCTTCACAGAGGATCTGATATTGTAGAGATCTGAATGAGAAGAAGATGAGTTGATGTAACATCATAAAAATCCTGTGTAATAATACAATTACTGGAGATAATAAGGTGAAACATATGAGGAGATTTGTTTACTAATAAAACCTATATATTTAGGCCACAGACAACAAGCAGTTTCTTCCTCGGAGTCGGCAGCTGAATACGTTCCTCATAGACTCATCTTCCATAACGCTAATTCTCCTCTCATTTACCGACACTGGAATCGGCATTAGCAATACTGCAGGAGATATTCATTACACGTGACTAGTGATGAGCGAGTATCCTCGTTGCTCGGGTGTCCGAGTATTTTGGTGTGCTCAGAGATGTAGTTTCTGTCGACCAAGCTGCATGATTTGCGGCTGCTAGACAGCCTGAATACATGTGAGGAATGCCTGTTTGTTAGGGAATTCCCACATGTATTCAAGCTGTCCAGCAGCCACAAATCATGCAGCTGAGGCGACGAAAACTAAATCTCCGAGTACACCAAAATACTCGGAGGACACTCGAGTGTTATGAATAGGTCACTGAGGAGGATGGCAGGAATAGGCTAGGCCACCAGGAAAACAGAAAGGTTGGTCACTTAGCGGATTACAGACCCCTAGTCCTAACAACACAACTGACAGTAGCCGTGGAGCGTACCTACGATGCCCTAGATGCCTCGGCACAACCGGAGAACTAATTAAGCCTACAGCAAGAAAGGTGAAATCTAAACTGCCCTGGAGTAGAACCCCAAAGAAATAGATAGCCCCCAAACATATATTGTGGGTGAGACAAGATGAGGCTCAAAACATGGGCAGAAAATAGACTGAGCAATTGATTGGGCCCAAACTGTCTAGACAGGATAGGAAAGGAAAGACACTGTCTGCAATCACGCAAAAACCCTAAAAAATCCAACACGTCTGATGAACAAAAAACACTGAGGTCTCACGACCTCTCCCCCCACTATATCAGCATTCTGGTGTGAACTGGCAGCAAAGCAAAAGAGACAAATATAACAGGGGACTGAACAAACTGACACAAGCTGTAACATATGGAGCGAGGTCCAGCATAGCCCCAGCAGGGAGCAAGCTGAACCCTCACAGCAAATCAGCAAGAGGCAAAAGCAGATCAGATGCAAAGGATTAGCAAATGAACAACTTAACTGACAAATGCAGGATCAGGCAGGAGACAGAAGACCTCAAGATGCACAGGAAGAAACTAATCACCAGCAACAACTGAGGGAAGCCTGCTCACTTATATCCTCCCAGTCAGTAACCCCTGATTTCCAATCGTCGTCGTCAGGTGGCAGACTTCTGTCAACCCGGCCAGCTCCACTACCCACAGTAAACAGAAGGAGCCCTGACTCAGAAGTCAGACCCAGAGAATTCACAACAGTATCCCTCCTTGAGGAGGGGTCACCGAACCCTCATCCACGCCACCAGGCCGATCAGGATGGGCCCGGTGAAAAACAGAGACATAAGAATTATCCTTCTGGCCATAACCTTTCCACTTGACCAAGTACTGGAGTCTCCATCTAGCCAGACAAGAATCCAATATCTTCTCTACCTCATACTCCAAGTTAACCTTAACCAATACAGGGTCAGGGGGCGCCGCCATGGGAACTACTGGCTCCACAAACCTTTTCCACAAGATTTATGAAAAACGAGTAGATAGAGATAGGCACCGCGCTCACAGAACGATTCAAAGATGATAACGTAAAAATAAAAGTGAAAGTCCTGCCTTTCACACATAAGCCCGATAATCAAAGCGTGCAGGAGATACAAATCTACCACAGCAAGATACACTGATGAACGGTAAAGGACTTATACAAACTTACCCTAGCTCTGCTGAATGAAGGTGCTGTGCTGATCACAGTGAATGATCCACAGAAATGCTGGATAAGCAGGTGAGAAGCTGGGAGGATGAAGTGAATGAGCTGGCTGACTGGGGTGCAAGCAAAGAAGAGAGCTGGGCAGAGCCAGGATAGCTCCGGCCGGTAGCGTCCTGGATGCACAGCTGAGGGGGCCGACACTGTCCTGCACTGACAGCGTGTGACGTCACAGGCTAAGGCTACGGAGCCTAGCTGGGGCCAAAAACCTACGCGTTTCAAAGCAAAACGTGCTTCTTCATCACCCTGATGAAGAAGCACGTTTTGCTTTGAAACGCGTAGGTTTTTGGTTTTTCAAAGCAAAACGTGCTTCTTCATCACCCTGATGAAGAAGCACGTTTTGCTTTGAAACGCGTAGGTTTTTGGCTTGAAATATGGAGACGCCACCTTCATAGGAATATTTTTTGAGGACAACCAAACCATATCACCCACTGTAAACCGGGAACTAATGGTCATATGCTGGTTGGAAAACCGTTGGGCCTTTTCCTGAGAGTGGGACAACTTATCCACTACTTGGTCCCAAATCTGCTGCATTCTATCTACCACAGAATCCACACTTGGGCAGGCCGAAGCGTCCACCTGCGCCGAAGAAAATCGAGGATGAAACCCAAAGTTACAGAAAAAAGGAGACATCAAAGTGGCAGAACTAGCCCTATTGTTTAGCTCGACTTCGGCCAAGGGCAAAAATGAGACCCATGTCATCTTGATCAGCAGATATGAAACATCTCAAATAGGATTCCAAAGTCTGGTTTGTCATCTCAGTCTGCCCATTGGTCTGCGGATGAAATGCTGAGGAGAAAGATAACTGAATTCCCAGTTTGAAACAAAAAGCTCTCCAAAATCTGGAAACAAACTGGACTCCTCTGTTCGACACAATGTTCTCAGGAATCCCGTGAAAATGAACCACCTGTTGTAAAAACAAGGGCATCAACTCAGAAGAAGATGGCAACTTTGGGAGTGGTACAAGATGGAGCATCTTAGAAAATCTATCACAGATCACCCAGATAACAGTCATTCTCTGAGAGACAGGGAGAAAAGAAATGAAATCCATTGAGATATGGGTTCATGGCCTCCTGGGCACCGGCAGGGGCATCAACAAACCACTAGAACGAGAACAGGGCTTGGACCGAGAACAAGTGCCACAGGACTGCACAAAGTTCCTGACATCACGAGATAAGGCAGGCCACCAAAAAGACCGACTCACAAAATGTCTGGTACCAAAAATACCTGGATGACGAGTTAACGCTGAGCAATGAATTTCAGACATTACTCTTCTCCTACACTGGTCAGGGACATACAATTTTCCCATAGGGCATCATTCAATTTTGTCCTCCTGAAATTCCTCCAGGGCACGTCTCAAATCGGGTGAGATGGCGGAAAGAACTACATCCTCATTTAGAATGGTACTAGGCTCAGTCACATCAAGAGAATCCGCAAAGAAACTCCTAGAAAGGGCGTACGCCTTAACATTCTTAGTGCCCGGAAGAAAGGAGACCACAAAATTAAAACGCATGAAAAACAAGGCCCACCTAGCCTGTCTAGGATTCAAGAAAGGAGACCACAAAATTAAAACGCGTGAAAAACAAGGCCCACCTAGCCTGTCTAGGATTCAAGCGCTTGGTTGATTCAAGATAAATCAAATTCTTGTGGTCGGTGAGGACCACAACTTGATGTCTAGCTCCCTCCAACCAATGTCTCCACTCTTCAAATGCCCACTTCATGGCCAACAATTCCCGATTCCCCACGTCATAGTTTCATTCAGATGGGGAAAATTTTCGAGAAAAGAAGGCACAGGGATTCATCTTAGAGGTTACCGGATGTCTTTGAGACAAAACGGCTCCTGCACCAATCTCAGAAGCAACTATCTCCATCTGAAATGGAAGTGAAACATCAGGTTGCCGTCGAAACGGAGCAAAAGTGAATCTCCGTTTAAGCTCCTGAAATGCTGAGACAGCCTCTGGAGGCCAATTCACCACATCAGCGCCCTTTTTGGTCAAATCCGTCAGTGGTTTAACAATATCAGAAAAATTACTTATAAATTTACGGTAGAAATTAGCAAAAGCCAAAAACTTCTGGCGAGCCTTCAGCGAAGTGGGCTGAGCCCAATCATAAATGGCCTGTACCTTGGCCGGGTCCATTTCAACAGCAGACGAAATCCTCTGTACAAAGAGGCATTTTGATCCCTTAACATATAGAGTATTTTCCCTCAAAATCCAGAACACAGTCCGGACATGTTCCACATGAGAATCCCAATCACTGAAAAGATCAAAATATCATCCCGATAAATGATCAAAAACTTATCCACAAAGTCCCGGAAAACATCGTTCATAAAAGATTGGAAGACGGAAGGGGCATTAGTGAGCCCAAAAGGCATCACCAGGTACTCAAAATGTCCCTCCGGAGTATTAAACGAGTTTAGAAGGCGTAATAAGTTTTATGCTTTTTGGCCATGTGAACATGCATTTATATGCTGCATGTGTACCAGCTCAAACCAAGCTCAATTTTTGTGTTTTTTCTTTGTATTTTTGCATTCTGTGAAGCTGGGGTGTGGCCTCCCTCTCCTGAGCTGGAAATTGTATTTAAAGGCTTCCCCCCCGACAGGTGTCCAGTGGTTGGGACCCGGTCCTTGTCTGCCCTTATTCACACAAGACGTCAACTTTGACACATGATAAGGTTTTTAATATTAGACAGTGTAGGACCGCTCCGACCACAGAGTCACCTTGTCGATGGTGGGACGGCTTCTATGTTATGTTTGATCAAATACAGTGTTACTAAGAACTCTGTATGATTTAAATGCACTTTTGCTTTTTACTTATTATAGCAGGATTTTTTTCATTTTGTCTTTTGTAGGTCTTGTAAACTCTAGAAACATATTTGGCCAGAGTCCGTCACTGACTCCATCCCCACCGGCCGTCTATATGAAGGTTTCCCGTCTTCCCCGCACTGTAATCTTCTATCACGTTAGATCTCAGGTCTGAGTCACACACAGAAGTTTGAGGCTTTATAAAAGCTTTTTTGTTTCCACAAACATCACGGTCAGAAATGATCTGATCCCAAAGTCTCCATATACAGTGTTTTATGGGGTTTATTTCTGGCCTTAGACTTTACTAGTTTACAAGAAAAATACCAGAAAAACAGATTTTAAAATGTTTCTAAATAAAATTGGCTCCAAAATTGCCTCAGGCATTTTTAATTGCAGCAGGATCCTACCCCTCCATAGAGATTTAGACGTCAGGCTAAGAGAGGATTGGCATTAGGTCCTGGGCAACGAGAATCACCTTATCGTGGCTGCCAGGTACACACAAATTGGTCAATTTATGCGCTAAGCATTCTCAATTTTTCATATCTCTAGTGCAGTAATGCAATTCAATTTTTAGATTTCATATTTTAGCCTTACAGAGTGCTGTGTTTTGTTTAAATGTATTGTGGTGCTGTGACCGCTGTGTCTGCTAGGGGGCGCTGTGTGGATGTCCCAGGACAGCCGTATAAGCATTTCCATTGCCCTGATAGGTGTAGGATACTGAAAGATCATAATGATCAACAGAGGTACTGCTGAGTAGTATGTTCTGTTACAATGTGTCAGGGAAGCCTGTGTGTGGCTGTGTGCAATAGGACCTTGGGTGAGGTCATAGCCATGTGATCACCTGTGGGTGTGGTTATGGACCATATAAGGTACCTGAGGTCTGGTCACAGGTGGTGAATGCAGAGACCCGATTGGTCCGTTTGGAAGGTCTCGTGTGGCTTCCTGCTTGACAGTACGTCTGGACGCTGTGACTAATGGCGAAGTGTGCCTGACAGTTCCCAGGGAGAGGGAATGAACATTAGCATTGTAAAGCAGCATGCAAGGTAACCCGGAGACGGTACTACAACTGAGAGACTGTATAGCCTGCTGGCTAGATGAAGCACAGCCTGTGTGGCTAGGAGGGCTAAAGGGGAGCAGAGCTCCAGTGTGAAGATACCCTGCTGTCTGCTATAAGACTGTTGCATATCGTGATTGGTTTATGATAATGAATAAACCTCATGGACTGTGATATTGCTTTATGGAAACCTGTGTCGGACGTGATTATTCCCTGCCATGCGAGTGTCCCCCAACCTTGAATGACAGCGCTACCTCACAAATGGTGGAGAATTGCTAAGGGCAATATAGTAGTCTTGTTGCTGGGGGCAACGGAAAAGGACTGCCAAAAAAAAAAACAAAAAAACTTTGTTGCTAAGGGCAGCGGTTCCAACAGCACATGTTGCAGTGCTGGCAACACTGAGCCAGGAGGGCTGACTGTGGTGAAAGCCGTATACAGACAGCAGCTCAGTGAAAGAGACTGGTGATTGCTAGCGTGCCTCTGCGGATAGGAGGTACCCGAGGACCTGTGTGGCCGACACAGGTAACGGACAGGTGTTCGTTGTACTGACCTGGGTCAGTGAGCAAGGTCCTGGAGGGTCAGTGTTGGGAGGTTCTGGGAGAGGAATCGGATCCCTGGAACACGTGATATGACCTTGGACCTGGTGAGGCCGGTGTGTTGGGAGACCCTGGGAGGAGGGTTGGCTCCCTGAATAGCACCCGGTGTGCCCTGTGTGTTGGACGGTCTCAGGCGGAGACGGTACGTCCTGAATAGCGCACAGACAGGATACGTGAGTCTTTTGGAGATTTTTCGTGCATGTGTTTTTTCTTTCCTCTGCAAAACCTGAAGGTGCTTGCTGTGGCTCAGTGGGGTCACGAAGGTCTCGCAGCACAGGGACCTGGTGTTTTTTTCCTTTATGGGATCTCCTCTTTGAGCATTGGTAGCAGACGCTGTCTGTCTACACCATCCTGCTGCAGCTTTATTGCATGTGACTAAGCGGATACAGTAGTTGTGGCTTTACACAACTATTAAGGGTGAGTACCCTGTATTATTTCTTTATACCCATTATACCTGCACTGGTAAGGCCCTATGGGCGCGCTTTTGTTGTTTCTTTTATCTTCAAGGGTGACAAGCGGCTTACGATAACCCGGCGGGGTTACGAAGGGGACAAGCGGCTTCCGGTGGATCGGCGGGTCCACGAAGATGGCACAGTAGGCGCTGTGGTGGTGCCAACAAAGACTTGTGTGGTATCGAGAAAAAAAAAAAAAAGACATAAACTGTACTGTGTGAACTGTGGCATAAGAAGTTCTGCAGAACGGACATGGGGAAATCCCACAAGGGGGCGGTGGCCCAAATTGGGGTAGTAGCCCAAAAGGGGGCGGTGACCCAAAAGGGGGCGGTGACCCAAAAGCGGGTGGAGTCCCAAAAGGGGGCGGTGACCCAAATCGGGGTAGTAGCCCAAAAGGGGGCGGTGACCCAAAAGGGGGTGGAGTCCCAAAAGGGGGCAGTGACCCAAAGTGGGAAGGTTCAGGAAATACCCACTGAGGCAACCAGTGCTGCTATGTCTGGGGAACCGTGGTGTGAGTGCATGTCTTGGGAGGAATGCGGTTTGTCTTTTCCTGATAACGACGAGCCACAGGTGTGTACCGTGATGTTGCACCGGGAAGGAGTCCCTGGTAGGCTGGTCTCAAAGAGTCAGGTGACTCTGACAGGAACTCCACTCGTTTTAGCCCTGACAGAGGAAAACGTCAGAGTTCGCTGCGTCCACGGGGTCATTGTGAATTATAAAGTGGACAGAGTCCTGATTGAGATGACAAAGGAGGAGTGCCAAAGTGGTAGTATGCCACCAAACTTAGTGCATACCTTTGAGAGGCGCCGGGACTTTGTCATATTTAAAGATGTGGGGCAGGACGATAGAGACGTTTCTACTGTAGGGCTAGCAGACACTGAGACGCTGATGCCTCCTAACGTGGACAGGCCAGACGTAAGGGTGACCGGAGAAAGAATTGCGTCAGACAAATTTACTGACCTGACGTCACCTGAAGCGTACCACAGTGTGAATGAGAATGGTGTGGTAAACAAAAAGAGCGGAGCTGACACACGGATAGAGAGTGTCTTGGGGGTTCACCGTACGGTGTGGTGTGACTGTGGCGTGTTGTTGCCAGTAGCCACCACTAGGACAGAATCTAATGCTGTGCTGACTGAAACTCGTGACAGGACTGGTGGTAACCTGATTGAGAAGATAACGGGAATAAAAACACAGTCAGAGGGTAACCAGGGGGGTTCACTCGACTGATAGGACTGACTCAGTGGTACCCTTTGACGATGTAATTAAAGAATTAGTGGTGCAACACGTGCTGGCCAAAAGAGAACAAGATCAGGAGATACAACTAATAAAAGAGACAGTGGAAGAACATGTCAAACAAGAAAGAATCTTGAGACAATTGGCCGAGCACAAGGTGGAGGGGCTCGAGAAAGAAGTCTTGGAGCTCAGAGATCACCTGTCCACCTGGCAAAATGTGAACAAAAGCCTTAAGGAAGAGATGGAGGAACTCAGAGGAGTAGTAGAAGGTCTTCTGCGGGAGAAGAGCTTGGACAGAGATGTGCAGCGGCTGGGTCCGAGTGATAACAAGACGGAACTGCCGGTACCTATCCTGGCAAAGGCTCGCGAAGAGATAAAATCTCATGAAGTTGGTGAACAAACAGCCGAAGAAGACAGTCACCCGGTCGGGTCAACTGTAGTGAGGGAAGTGTCCGTGGCAAAGCCAGAGTCTTCTAAGAAGAGAGCAAGACCACGACCTTCAAATCTGTGATCGAGGTACCCGAAGACATGCAAGAAGCCTGTGTGGAGGAAGGTGGACATGAGGCTTTCAAAGAGGCGGTCAAAGCGTGTGAGGTGCACTGGGCACCTGAGACTCGGCAGTTGGTGATAGTATCAGCCAGGGAAGATACATCAAACCGAGTAGCTGTCCTGAAAGAGATGCATTTGCAGTGTCTACGTGTCAAACAATTGGTTAGGCAGAGTAATATGAAGGCTGCTCGACGCCTTGAGATAGCAAGAGAGGCTATGGATCGGTTGGGTTTGAGGAAAGATGTGGTTCCGGTACCCAAAGCTCTGATTGGGAGAATCATTGGAAGGTCCGGGAAGGTAATGCAAGACCTTGTGAATATCTCCGGTGTGGTGAGGGTGAGGATCCCTCCTGATGATGACCAGGTATCCAGGGAAGTGGATAGGATTTCCATCATGGTGGTTGGCTCCGTGGAAAGCCTGAGAGACTTTCGGATGCTCGTGGAGTATCGAGTGGAGTACCTGCAAGAAATTGAGCAGTTGAGGCTGGACCGTCGGCGAATCAATAAGGAAATACAGAATACCAGGTGGCGGCCGCCTCCAACCCAAGATGTAAGGACCCGAACGGTTCCTCCAAGAAGTGACAGGGCAGATGGCAGAAGAGTGTCAACAAGGGGTAGTTCGACTGGCAGGATGACGTTGAAAGACCATAGTTCCTGTGAGACGCTGACTGAGCCAGACTCAGACCAGACAGCAGGCTCTACTAAGACTTATGACTGCACTAACCAAGAGAGATGGTCAGTTAGAGAAAGATCAAGTGACGAAGCATACTGCAGACAGGTGGAGACTAGAGAGTGTCTGATGACACAGACAAACCGTGACTGGTGGGTCAAAGACAATGACCGGTATTATGACCGCTGGGAGCGAGGGAGGCCTAACGTAGAGATGAGGCCGTATGACAAATGGAGACGGATCTCTCGACCTGGTGGGCAAGGTTATAGTGAGTGCCCAGTCTCGAGAGCTGGGGGTTATGCTGTGTGTTCAACCCCACAGGTTTGAACATAGGGGGGAGGTATGTGGTGCAGTGACCGCTGTGTCCGCTAGGGGGCGCTGTGTGGGTGTCCCAGGACAGCCGTATAAGCATTTCCATTGCCTTGATAGGTGTAGGATACTGAAAGATCATAATGATCAGCAGAGGTACTGCTGAGTAGTACGTTCTGTTACAATGTGTCAGGGAAGCCTGTGTGTGGCTGTGTGCAATAGGACCTTGGGTGAGGTCATAGCCATGTGATCACCAGTGGGTGTGGTTATGGACCATATAAGGTACCTGAGGTCTGGTCACAGGTGGTGAATGCAGAGACCCGATTGGTCCATTTGGAAGGTCTCGTGTGGCTTCCTGCTTGACAGTACGTCTGGACGCTGTGACTAATGGCGAAGTGTGCCTGACAGTTCCCAGGGAGAGGGAATGAACATTAGCATTGTAAAGCAGCATGCAAGGTAACCCGGAGACGGTACTACAACTGAGAGACTGTATAGCCGGTTGGCTAGATGAAGCACAGCCTGTGTGACTAGGAGGGCTAAAGGGGAGCAGAGCTCCAGTGTGAAGATACCCTGCTGTCTGCTATAAGACTGTTGCATATCGTGATTGGTTTATGATAATGAATAAACCTCATGGACTATGATATTGCTTTATGGAAACCTGTGTCGGACGTGATTATTCGCTGCCATGCGAGTGTCCCCCAACCTTGAATGACAGCGCTACTTCACAGTATGTATGAGTTGGCGACTCTAGGAAAGCACCTGTTCAGACCTAAATTACGTTTAGATGTGACGATCAATCTTTTGTTATTTATTACTAACTAGATGTGTACCCGATGCTATTGCATTGGGAGGGCAGTAACATCACAATGGGGGCAGCGGCCCACCCACTTCCGTGCAGTCATAAATGGCAGGAAAGACGGTGTTTTGCGGCCTGTGCTGGAGATGGTGTGCGGCGCCACCAGAGGGTGGCCACAACCAATCTCCAGCACAGGCCTCAAGCCGCGGTCTTTCCTGCCGGGTGTGACTGCACGGAGGTGGGTGGGCAGGCAGCGGCGCGATCCGGCGCATGTAGTCAGGCAGTGGGTCCTGTCAGGTGTCCGGAGGCAGCATCACTCTCATTATTCCCTCTTTATTACACCCTTTCATTATACCCCCTTCATTACACCTCTCTCGTTCTACCCCCTTGTTACACCCCTTTGACAGCGTCGTGATTGCAGCGGCGGCCTGGAGCCTGAATTCGAGCGGTAGCTGGGATCCAAGCAGCGGCCTTCGGGATTGCAGCGGCGGCCTGGATCCGAGCGGCGGTCGAGATCGCAGCGGCA
The DNA here is from genome assembly GCF_039654945.1 of Dendrobates tinctorius. Taxonomy (NCBI): domain Eukaryota; kingdom Metazoa; phylum Chordata; class Amphibia; order Anura; family Dendrobatidae; genus Dendrobates; species Dendrobates tinctorius. The sequence goes on from NW_027361794.1 coordinate 13,902,517, forward strand.
TTCGGGATCGCAGCTGCGTCCTGGATCCAAGCGGCATCACTTGGGTGTTCCAAAATGGCGGTCGGCGTACTTCCGGTGCGGTGAAGTGGATTGTGGGATTCGGGGACATCCAGATGGAAGTGGATGATGGACAATTTAAGGCAATTATATATATATAGATATATGGGGTGCATAGGTGACATTACCAATATATGGGGGGCACATAGGTGACATTACTATTATATGGGGGAACATAGGTGACATTACTATTATTTGGGGGAACATAGGTGACATTAGTAATATATGGGGGAACATAGGTGACATTACTAATATATGAGGGCACATAGGTGACATTACTATTATATTGGGGCCCATAGGTGGTATTACTAATATATGGGAGCATTAATACTATGTATACCTTATGCTACACTCATCAGGAGAGCTTTAAACTAGAACAATGTGGAAAGGGAAGCAAAAGGCCAGAAAAAGTCATACACCTGAAAAATGCTATTGATAATTCTGCTATTAGAAGTGGAAGGGAAGAACAAAGACAAAGAAATCTAAATAATAAAAATATTGGAAAAAGAGAAACCAATCACAAATTCTTTGGAATGCACTTCCCAGGTCAATACGATTAGTCCCCAATCCCCACAATTTTAAGCGTGCCCTGAAAACGCATTTATTCAGACTGGCCTATCGCCTCAACACATTAACCTAATCTATCCTTATGGGGCACAGCCAAAAGTTTTACCATAACCAGGCTCCCCGCATCATGTTCCCACATGCTGTATGCATCCATTAGCCCTCTGCATCTGTACTGTTACACACTTAACATTATGGCTGGTCCATACAATCAGGGCAGCTGTTACCACCCACCCATCATGTCTACCTCTTTCCTCATAGACTGTAAGCTTGCGAGCAGGGCCCTTATTCCTCTTGGTATCTGTTATAATCTATGTGATTATTGTTATGCTGTAATGTCTATTGTCTGTACAAATCCCCTCTGAAAATGTCGGCGCTATAGAAATAAAATTTATTATTATTATTATTAAAATGTTTCTATACTAATGCACAAAGCATGGGCAACAAACAAGGAGAATTGGAACTACTAACGCAGGAAAGAAATATGATGTCATTGGAATCACTGAAACTTGGTGGGACAATACACATGATTGGAATACAAGGCTAGAAGGATACAACTTATTTGCAAGAAACAGACTTGATAAACAAGGAGGAGGTGTCGCATTGTATGTTAGAAACGTGTATATCTGCACAGAGATTGAAGCTTCAGAGACTGGGAGTTCTGTGGAAACTGTTTGGGTAAGAATACAAGGACAGAACAATGGAAAGGACACCATTGTAGGCATTTACTACAGGCCGCCTGTGCAAACTGAAGATATGGATGAACTCTTTATGCATCAAATGGCCAAGTTCTCCAAAAAATATGACATAGTTGTCATGGGAGATTTCAGCTAGCCAGACATTTGTTGGGAATCTCTCTCAGGCAAAACTAACAGGTCAAGGAAATTCTTATCCTCTCTTGCTGACAACTTTATCTTCCAAAAGGTAGGGGAGAAAACAAGGGGAACTGCTACCTTGGATCTAATCCTTATAAACAGGGAGGAAATGGTTGAGGAGGTAAAAGTGGCTGGGACCCTAGGAGGTAGCGACCATGCTATTTTAGAATTTTGGTTAACTAGAGGACGACCTGTGAAGACTCAGACGTCAAGGTTAGATTTCAGAAAGGCAGATTTTAAGGGATTCAGAAAGAGAATTGGAGGGATCCAATGGCTGGATATCCTTAAAGACAAAAATGTCCAGGAAGGATGGGAAATCTTGAAAAATGAAATTCTCAAAGCAGAATTGTTAACAATTCCGAAAAGAGGGAAGAATAGGAAGCATTTAAGGAATCCAGGATGGATGAACACAGAACTTAAGCACATGCTAAAAAGGAAGAAAAAAATGTTTATAAAATGGAAAGAGGGAGGCATATCTAAAGAAGAATATAATGCTGTCTGCAGAACCTGCAGGGCACAAATCAGATTAACTAAAGCTGACAATGAATTGAGGCTTGCAAGAGATATCAAAAGCAATAATAAAGGATTTTGGGGATATGTCAAAAGTAAAAGAAAAGTCAAAGATGCTATAGGATTTTTACAGGATGAAAATGATGAAATGGTAAGACAGGATGTTGAGAAGGCTGAACTTTTAAATTCCTATTTTGCATCTGTTTTCTCTCAGAAAGGAAATGTAACATCAACTGTTCTTCACTGTCCTATTAAGGGAATAGAAGAATGCAGGAAATCTATAAACAGAAAGATAGTGAGGAAAGACTTAGCTAACCTAAATGAATTCAAGTCTCCAGGTCCAGATGAATTACACCACAGAGTACTGAAGTAGATAGCAGAAGAAATTTTTGAACCCCTCTCCATAATCTTTGAAAATTCTTGGAGAACAGGAGAAGTCCCAGAAGACTGGAGAAGAGCAAATGTTGTTCCTATCTTCAAAAAGGGGAAGAAGGTGGACCCAGGCAACTATAGGCCGGTGAGTCTGACTTCTATACCAGGAAAGATCTTTGAACAAATTAGTAAACATGTATGTCAGTACCTGGATAAGAATGAAGTGATTAAACAGAGTCAGCATGGGTTTGTAACTAATAAGTCATGTCAGTCTAACTTAATTTCCTTCTATGACGGTATCACTGATTGGGTGGATCAAGGAAATGCTGTAGATATAGTATATCTTGACTTCAGCAAAGCATTTGACAAAGTATCTCATACAATCCTTATTGAAAAAATGACTAAGTATGGAATGGACAAGGCAACTGTTAGGTGGATTCATAACTGGCTTAGTGATCGGACCCAAAGAGTGGTCGTAAATGGCTGCACATCCAGTTGGAAGAATGTCTCAAGTGGAGTACCACAGGGCTCTGTCCTGGGCCCTGTATTGTTCAACATCTTTATCAACGATTTAGATGAAGGAATTGAGGGTAAACTGATTAAATTTGCTGATGACACAAAGCTAGGAGGGATAGCTAATACTAGAGAAGAGAGAGAGAGGATTCAAAAAGATATAAATAAACTGGAGAAGTGGGCAGCAACTAACAGAATGGTTTTTAACAGGGAAAAATGCAATGTACTACATCTGGGCAATAAAAATGAAAAAAGCATATACAGAATGGGAGGAATAGGCCTAAGCAACAGCACATGTGAAAAAGACTTGGGTATACTAATAGATCACAGACTGAATATGAGTCAACAGTGTGATGCAGCAGCAAAAAAGGCAAATGCAATTCTAGGATGTATTAACAGAAGCATACAGTCTAGATCACGTGAAGTCATTATTTCCCTCTACTCCTCTTTGGTCAGACCTCATCTGGAATATTGTGTCCAGTCTTGGGCACCACATTTTAAAAAAGACATCAACAAACTGGAGCAAGTTCAGAAAAGAGCGACCAGAATGGTGACTGCTCTGCAAACCCTGTCTTATGAGGAAAGGTTGCAGGATTTGGGAATGTTTAGTTTGCAAAAGCGAAGACTGAGAGGAGACTTAACAGCTGTCTACAAATATCTAAAGGGCTGTCACATTGTAGAAGGATCAACTTTATTCTCATTTGCACAAGGAAAGACTAGAAGCAATGGGATGAAACTGAATGGGAGGAGACACAGATTAGATATTAGAAAAAACTTTTTGACAGTTAGAGTGATCAATGAGTGGAACAGGCTGCCACGAGAAGTGGTGAGTTCTCCTTCAATGGAAGTCTTCAAACAGAGGCTGGACAGACATCTGACTGGGATGATTTAGCGAATCCTGCTTTGAGCAGGGGGTTGGACCAGATGGCCCAGGAGGTCCCTTCCAGCTCTACCATTCTGTGTAGTGGCACTTAGAAGGAATTTTGGCTGTCTGCAGGTGAATAGGGGAATATTATCATGTGGGAGAAGAAGGGAGAATTATTACAGTGACCGGGACAAAGGGGAGGACATTACTGTCTGGAGGAAAACGCAGCCAGTGCACAGACACAGCCAGGAGTCCCAGGTGTGAATAAGGCCTATAGTGAGTGTGATAACACTGTGTGTACAGCGCTGCGGAGTATGGAGGCGATATAGGAGGGAGAATTAACCCCATAGAGGATGAGGAGGACGCTGTACAGACCTCCACCTGCAGAGCCGCAACCGGGACACGAGGAAGAAGCCACAGGGGAGAGAGGAGCTGCCGGCCGGAGGGGCCTGGGAGGAGATGACGTCACCGGAAGAGGCGGGGCCACTGCCGGCTGCGAGTTTGCACTTGGAAGGGGAGATGTGTAGTGGGAGCGTCAGTCTCTGGGAGCTGCAGCCGCTCATTGGCTGTGCAGCTCCGTGCTTTCATTGGCTGCCAGGATGCAATTGGCTGGACGCTGATTGGTGCATCAGGGCAGGGAATGTGTGCACAGGACCTGTGATGAGGTCACAGGAGGGGAGGAGTCAGGGGTCACATGATCAGGGGCCTCAGTGTATGCAGGACTCTGCTGTGCTGGTTGTCATGGTGCTGGATGAGGGGAAGTTTATGTGTGGGGTCAGGAGGGGTTTACAGTGTGGATGTAGCAGAGCCGTGTGTGTGTGCGAGGTGTACGGAGCGGAGCCGTGTGTGTACGAGGTGTACGGAGCAGAGCCGTGTGTGTATGAGGCGTACGGAGCAGAGCATGTGTGTACGAGGTGTACGGAGCGGAACCGCGTGTGTACGAGGTGTACGGAGCGGAGCCCTGTGTGTACGAGGTGTACGGAGCCGAGCCGTGTGTGTACGAGATGTACGGAGCGGAACAGCGCGTGTACGAGGCGTACGGAATGGAACCGTGTATGCTAGGTGTACGGAGCGGAGCCCTGTGTGTACGAGATGTACGGAGCCGAGCCATGTGTGTACGGAGCGGAGCCGTGTGTGTACGAGGTGTACGGAGCGGAGCCGTGTGTGTACGAGGTGTACGGAGCAGAGCCGTGTGTGTATGAGGCGTACGGAGCAGAGCATGTGTGTACGAGGTGTACGGAGCGGAACCGCGTGTGTACGAGGTGTACGGAGCGGAGCCCTGTGTGTACGAGGTGTACGGAGCCGAGCCGTGTGTGTACGAGATGTACGGAGCGGAACAGCGCGTGTACGAGGCGTACGGAATGGAACCGTGTATGCTAGGTGTACGGAGCGGAGCCCTGTGTGTACGAGATGTACGGAGCCGAGCCATGTGTGTACGGAGCGGAGCCGTGTGTGTACGAGGTGTACGGAGCGGAGCCGTGTGTGTACGAGGTGTACGGAGCAGAGCCGTGTGTGTATGAGGCGTACGGAGCAGAGCATGTGTGTACGAGGTGTACGGAGCGGAACCGCGTGTGTACGAGGCGTACGGAATGGAACCGTGTGTGCTAGGTGTACGGAGCGGAGCCCTGTGTGTACGAGGTGTACGGAGCCGAGCCGTGTGTGTACGAGGTGTACGGAGCGGAACAGCGCGTGTACAAGGCGTACGGAATGGAACCGTGTGTACGAGGTGTACGGAGCGGAGCCGTGTGTGTACAAGGTGTACGGAGCGGAGCCCTGTGTGTACGAGATGTACGGAGCCGAGCCATGTGTGTACGGAGCGGAGCCGTGTGTGTACGAGGTGTACGGAGCGGAGCCGTGTGTGTACGAGGTGTACGGAGCCGAGCCGTGTGTGTACGAGGTGTACGGAGTGGAACAGCGCGTGTACGAGGCGTACGGAATGGAACCGTGTGTACGAGGTGTACGGAGCGGAGCCGTGTGTGTACAAGGTGTACGGAGCGGAGCCCTGTGTGTACGAGATGTACGGAGCCGAGCCATGTGTGTACGGAGCGGAGCCGTGTGTGTACGAGGTGTACGGAGCAGAGCCGTGTGTGTATGAGGCGTACGGAGCAGAGCATGTGTGTACGAGGTGTACGGAGCGGAACCGCGTGTGTACGAGGCGTACGGAATGGAACCGTGTGTGCTAGGTGTACGGAGCGGAGCCCTGTGTGTACGAGATGTACGGAGCCGAGCCATGTGTGTACGGAGCGGAGCCGTGTGTGTACGAGGTGTACGGAGCGGAGCCGTGTGTGTACGAGGTGTACGGAGCAGAGCCGTGTGTGTATGAGGCGTACGGAGCAGAGCATGTGTGTACGAGGTGTACGGAGCGGAACCGCGTGTGTACGAGGCGTACGGAATGGAACCGTGTGTGCTAGGTGTACGGAGCGGAGCCCTGTGTGTACGAGGTGTACGGAGCCGAGCCGTGTGTGTACGAGGTGTACGGAGCGGAACAGCGCGTGTACGAGGCGTACGGAATGGAACCGTGTGTACGAGGTGTACGGAGCGGAGCCGTGTGTGTACAAGGTGTACGGAGCGGAGCCCTGTGTGTACGAGATGTACGGAGCCGAGCCATGTGTGTATGGAGCGGAGCCGTGTGTGTACGAGGTGTACGGAGCGGAGCCGTGTGTGTACGAGGTGTACGGAGCCGAGCCGTGTGTGTACGAGGTGTACGGAGCGGAACAGCGCGTGTACGAGGCGTACGGAATGGAACCGTGTGTACGAGGTGTACGGAGCGGAGCCGTGTGTGTACAAGGTGTACGGAGCGGAGCCCTGTGTGTACGAGATGTACGGAGCCGAGCCATGTGTGTACGGAGCGGAGCCGTGTGTGTACGAGGTGTACGGAGCGGAGCCGTGTGTGTACGAGGTGTACGGAGCAGAGCCGTGTGTGTATGAGGCGTACGGAGCAGAGCATGTGTGTACGAGGTGTACGGAGCGGAACCGCGTGTGTACGAGGCGTACGGAATGGAACCGTGTGTGCTAGGTGTACGGAGCGGAGCCCTGTGTGTACGAGATGTACGGAGCCGAGCCATGTGTGTACGGAGCGGAGCCGTGTGTGTACGAGGTGTACGGAGCGGAGCCCTGTGTGTACGAGATGTACGGAGCCGAGCCATGTGTGTACGGAGCGGAGCCGTGTGTGTACGAGGTGTACGGAGCGGAGCCGTGTGTGTATGAGGCGTACGGAGCAGAGCATGTGTGTACGAGGTGTACGGAGCGGAACCGCGTGTGTACGAGGCGTACGGAATGGAACCGTGTGTGCTAGGTGTACGGAGCGGAGCCCTGTGTGTACGAGGTGTACGGAGCCGAGCCGTGTGTGTACGAGGTGTACGGAGCGGAACAGCGCGTGTACAAGGCGTACGGAATGGAACCGTGTGTACGAGGTGTACGGAGCGGAGCCGTGTGTGTACAAGGTGTACGGAGCGGAGCCCTGTGTGTACGAGATGTACGGAGCCGAGCCATGTGTGTACGGAGCGGAGCCGTGTGTGTACGAGGTGTACGGAGCGGAGCCGTGTGTGTACGAGGTGTACGGAGCCGAGCCGTGTGTGTACGAGGTGTACGGAGTGGAACAGCGCGTGTACGAGGCGTACGGAATGGAACCGTGTGTACGAGGTGTACGGAGCGGAGCCGTGTGTGTACAAGGTGTACGGAGCGGAGCCCTGTGTGTACGAGATGTACGGAGCCGAGCCATGTGTGTACGGAGCGGAGCCGTGTGTGTACGAGGTGTACGGAGCGGAGCCGTGTGTGTACGAGGTGTACGGAGCAGAGCCGTGTGTGTATGAGGCGTACGGAGCAGAGCATGTGTGTACGAGGTGTACGGAGCGGAACCGCGTGTGTACGAGGCGTACGGAATGGAACCGTGTGTGCTAGGTGTACGGAGCGGAGCCCTGTGTGTACGAGATGTACGGAGCCGAGCCATGTGTGTACGGAGCGGAGCCGTGTGTGTACGAGGTGTACGGAGCGGAGCCGTGTGTGTACGAGGTGTACGGAGCAGAGCCGTGTGTGTATGAGGCGTACGGAGCAGAGCATGTGTGTACGAGGTGTACGGAGCGGAACCGCGTGTGTACGAGGCGTACGGAATGGAACCGTGTGTGCTAGGTGTACGGAGCGGAGCCCTGTGTGTACGAGGTGTACGGAGCCGAGCCGTGTGTGTACGAGGTGTACGGAGCGGAACAGCGCGTGTACGAGGCGTACGGAATGGAACCGTGTGTACGAGGTGTACGGAGCGGAGCCGTGTGTGTACAAGGTGTACGGAGCGGAGCCCTGTGTGTACGAGATGTACGGAGCCGAGCCATGTGTGTATGGAGCGGAGCCGTGTGTGTACGAGGTGTACGGAGCGGAGCCGTGTGTGTACGAGGTGTACGGAGCCGAGCCGTGTGTGTACGAGGTGTACGGAGCGGAACAGCGCGTGTACGAGGCGTACGGAATGGAACCGTGTGTACGAGGTGTACGGAGCGGAGCCGTGTGTGTACAAGGTGTACGGAGCGGAGCCCTGTGTGTACGAGATGTACGGAGCCGAGCCATGTGTGTACGGAGCGGAGCCGTGTGTGTACGAGGTGTACGGAGCGGAGCCGTGTGTGTACGAGGTGTACGGAGCAGAGCCGTGTGTGTATGAGGCGTACGGAGCAGAGCATGTGTGTACGAGGTGTACGGAGCGGAACCGCGTGTGTACGAGGCGTACGGAATGGAACCGTGTGTGCTAGGTGTACGGAGCGGAGCCCTGTGTGTACGAGATGTACGGAGCCGAGCCATGTGTGTACGGAGCGGAGCCGTGTGTGTACGAGGTGTACGGAGCGGAGCCGTGTGTGTACGAGGTGTACGGAGCAGAGCCGTGTGTGTACGAGGTGTACGGAGCAGAGCCGTGTGTGTATGAGGCGTACGGAGCAGAGCATGTGTGTACGAGGTGTACGGAGCGGAACCGCGTGTGTACGAGGCGTACGGAATGGAACCGTGTGTGCTAGGTGTACGGAGCGGAGCCCTGTGTGTACGAGGTGTACGGAGCCGAGCCGTGTGTGTACGAGGTGTACGGAGCGGATCAGCGCGTGTACGAGGCGTACGGAATGGAACCGTGTGTACGAGGTGTACGGAGCGGAGCCGTGTGTGTACAAGGTGTACGGAGCGGAGCCCTGTGTGTACGAGATGTACGGAGCCGAGCCATGTGTGTACGGAGCGGAGCCGTGTGTACGAGGTGTACGGAGCGGAACCGCGTGTGTACGAGGCATACGGAATGGAACCGTGTGTGCGAGGTGTACGGAGCGGAGCCCTGTGTTTACGAGGTGTACGGAGCCAAGCCATGTGTGTACGGAGCAGAGCCGCATGTGTACGAGGCGTACGGAGTGGAACCGCGTGTATACAAGGCGTACGGAATGGAACCGTGTGTACGAGGTGTACGGAGCGGAGCCCTGTGTGTACGAGGTGTACGGAGCCGAGCCATGTGTGTACGGAGCAGAGCCGTGTGTGTACGAGGCGTACAGAGCGGAGCCGTGTGTGTACGAGGTGTACGGAGCCGAGCCATGTGTGTACTGAGCAGAGCCATGTGTGTACGAGGCATACGGAGCGGAGTCGTGTGTGTACGAGGCGTACGGTGCGGAGTCGTGTGTGTACGAGGCTTACGGAATGGAACCGTGTGTGCAAGGTGTACGGAGTGGAGCCCTGTGTGTACGAGGCGTACGGAGCGGAACTGTGTGTGCGAGGCGGACGGAGCGGAGCCATGTGTGTACGAGGCGGACACAGCGGAGCCGTGTGTGTACGAGGCGTACAGAGCAGAGCTGTGTGTGCACGAGGCGTACAGAGCGGATCCGTGTGTACGGGGCACACGGAGCGGAGCTGCATGTTTACGGGGCATACGGAGCGGAGTCGTGTGTGTACGAGGTGTACGGAGCGGATCCGTGTGTGTAAGAGGTGTACGGAGCTGAGCCGTGTGTGTATGAGGTGCATGGGGCGGAGCCGTGTGTCTACGAGGCGTACGGAATGGAGCCCTGTGTGCACGAGGTGTACTTAGCCGAGCCATGTGTGTACGAGGTGTACGGAGCAGAGCCGCGTGTGTATGAGGTGTACGGAGCGGAGCCGCATGTGTACAGGGCGTACGGAGCGGAGCCGTGTGTGTGAGGTGTACGGAGCAGAGCCATGTGTGTACGAGGCGTAAGGAGCGGAACCGTGTGTGTACGAGGTGTACGGAATGGAACCGTGTGTACGAGGTGTACGGAGCGGAGACCTGTCTGTACGAGGTGTACGGAGCTGAGCCATGTGTGTACGAGGTGCATGGGGCGGAGCCGCGTGTGTACAAGGCGTACAGAGCAGAGCCGCGTGTGTACGAGGCGTACGGAGCGGAACCGTGTGTGTACGAGGGGTACGGAGCAGAGCCGCTTGTGTACGAGGTGTACGGAGCGGAGCCGCGTGTGTACGAGGTGTATGGAGTGGAGCCGTGTGTGTACGAGGTGTTAGGAGCGGAGCTACGTGTGTGTGAGGTGTACGGAGCGGAGCCGCGTGTGTACGAGGTGTACGGAGCGGAGCCACATTTATACTAGGTGTACGGAGCGGAGCCATGTGTGTACAGAGCGGAGCCGCATGTGTACGAGGTGTACGGAGCAGAGCCGCGTGTGTACGAGGTGTACGGAGCGGAGCCGCGTGTGTACGATGTGTACAGAGCGGAGCTGCGTGTGTACAAGATGTACGGAGTGGAGCTGTGTGTGTACAAGGTGTACGGAGCGGAGCCGCATGTGTACGAGGTGAACGGAGTGGAGCCATGTGTGTATGAGGTTACGAAGTGGAGCCGAGTGTGTACTGGGTGTGCGGAGCGGAGTGTAGATATACGGAGCGGAGCCGTGTGTGTACAAGGTGTACGGAGCAGCCCTGTGTGTGTGTAGCAGAGCCATGCGTGTATGGATTATGCTTTTGCTTATAGAGCACTATCAATTTCCGCAGCGCTTTCCACACATCATCACTGTCCCCATTGGGGCTCACAATCTAGATTCCCTATCAGTATATCTATTCCCAAGTCTCCTAACTATGTTGAGCCACCCCCTCGGATGCCTGTCATACAATAGCTCAAGCGGTGAGACACCCGTGGACGCCTGTGGTACCTCGCGGATAGCGAACATTAGATAGGGCAATAACATGTCCCAGTCTCTCCTGTCCTTGGAGACTACCTTTTAAGCATGGAATTAAGGGTCTTATTAAACCTCTCTACTAACCCGTCGGTTTGTGGGTGGTATACTGACTTGGTAGCTGTTTAATCCAGAGCAGCTTACATAGCTCCTTGGTCACCTTGGACATAAAAGGAGTCCCTTGCTCTGTGAGGATCTCCTTTTGTAGCCAAGGCAACAAACCATGGCAAACAGCTCGAGGGCTATTATTTTTGCCGAGGTGTGGCGGAGAGGTGTTGCCTCTGGGTACCAAGTGGCATAGTCATTATGACCAAAATATGTTAATGGCCACGGACGGATTTCAATATAGGTCCTACCAGATCCATTGCTATCCACTCAAATGGTAACTCTATAATTGGTGGACGCATCAATGGACTCTGGAAATGTGCAGTGGGTGTGGCAAGTTGGCACTTGGGACAGGACTCACAATACCTCTGGACCTCAGCATAAATCCCAGGCAAAAAAAAACAAAACACTTCAGTATGCACTCCTGCGTCTTTTTGGCCCCCAAGTGCCCTCCCAGCATGTGGGTGTTAGTCATTTCGAGCACTTCCCGATGGTAGGATTGGGTCACTACCAGTTGTTCCATCACTTCATTCGGGATTTTATGCACCCTGTATAACAAATCCGGGCAGATAGCCATGCGGGGGAAAACTGCCTCGGCACCAGGTTTCTGAGCCACTTCATTTATTTCCATCACCCTTTCTCGTGATCGGGCAAGAGTGGGATCCTGGAGCTGAGCTGTCCCAAACTTACCAGGGGACACTTCTAGCTCAGGGATCACTAGGGTCTCCTCAACCTCTCCTGCCAATATCTCTAGGGGAAACCTATCGAGGTTACCCTCGGTCCTTATGGCAGGTATCCCTGACTCGGGATCTTAAGAATAACAATACCTCTGGGAGAGTTAACCCTAGTCTCCCACAGAGACCAGAACAGGGGCAAGTCTCTTCCCAATGTAGGTAGGTGAGCCGACTGGGGGTGGTCCTCGCTCTGCCGCGGACAGACTGAGACAGACTGAAGTGCGTCCAACAGGTCCTCTTTATTGGCTTTCCTCTCGACGAACCGCAGCACCCCACACACAGGCCTTCACTTCCTTTTCCTAATAGATGTCCCTTGTGTCTCTTTCACTGTGGCTTCCCTAGGCCTACCACCACAGCGCTTTACCTGTCCGAGTCCGTCCGTTTGTGGTACCCCAGGCTGTCACTGTTCGGCGGCTCCTCCTGTCAGGGCCACCCACCTGACTGTCTTCCTCCTCAGTCCCTGCTGTCTCTTCTTCCTTTAAGCTCCTCTCCCTGGACTGACTCTTCTGGAACTCTCTACAACTATTTATTCCCCTCCCCGGGAATTCCCCTCTAGAGCTCCTGTAACCCTGCCCCCCATGACTGTGTGGTTTCGTAGCCTTAAGCTGATGTAAAGCCCTTTTCTCACTGCTCTCTGCACCAGACTCCGTGGTGGTTCTTCCAGCGGCCGTTTCAGCAGGGTCCAGGGTCGCTCTTCTTCCTTGATAGGTGTCCGGGGTACCGACAGTGGCTCCCAGGGGCAGCTCTCCCGACAGGACTCGATCTCCTGATGCCACCTCCATTCCAGGCGTCAGAGGCCACGGCAGCTGCAGCGTCGCATCTCATCCGATGTTTCACCAACAGCAGGGAAATCTACAGCCGTGGAGTCCCCGGGATGCTTGAACTGTCCTGGGCCCCGAGTGTCCCTGATGCCCGAGACCCAGGAGTCCTCTTCTCTTTTATGGGGGCTCATACCCCTTGGGGTAAGCGATGACCGCCACCGCATAGTAGCCACGGGGGCAGTACTCTTTGTAGTAGGAGACCAGGTCTCCCTCCCGCAGAACTCGCCCGTGCTTGATGGAAGCCAAGTTGAGGTATACTTTGTGGCCAGTTACGGCGTCCCGGATAATTCCATAGCCCTTTATGGTGTTGGTATGCACAAGCTGCCCGAACAACAGAGGGGTAGACATGGCTGCTTCTCCCTTCTCATGCAGCAGCGCCCAAACCTCCCGCTCTTTGGCCTTCTTCTGCTCAATGACCTCTGCAACAGGCAGAGGGCCCGGTGTAGGCCGCGGAGCCCAGCGAGCGGTGTTGTGAGTTCATTTTCCCCTTCATTACTGAGGCCCGAGGAACTCCCTCTTCTGGTAAAAGAAGGTAGTGAGCCTGATTGTCAAACACCTGAGGCTGATGATTGTGACTGGCTGTGTGGGTGATTTCTCTGTGGGATCCTTGGAGACCAGTCTGAATTCCTGCTCCTCCAAAGCTAAATTTGCTGCTCGGCCTTTTGCTTTTGTGCTTTGACTTTGTTTTTGCTTTGTTTTTCTGGATTTCTGCCATTCCCTGCTGGGGTGTGCTGAATTCATTTAGCTCTGTCTTCTGAAAATACCTGAGTGCTGATTCAGTTTTTGAAGCCTAGCTGCTTCAGGGCCTTTTTCATATCAGCTGGTTGGCTTATGTCTTTGATAGGGTTTTGGCAGATTGCAGACAGCAGCCTTCCTGTCCCTTTCCTATCTAGGTAGTTTTGGGGCCCCGTCTTTGCTCAGTCTATCTTTCTGTCTGTGTTAGTATTTTCATCTTGCTTCACCGTCATTATATGTTGGGGGCTGCCTATTGCTTTGGGGTCTGCTCTGGGGCAGTTTAGATTTCCCCTTTCTTTCTTTAGGCCTATGTATTTCTCCGGCTGTGATCGAGGGGTCTAGGGCATCGTAGGAACCCCCCACAGCTACTGCTAGTTGTGTTGATAGGTTCAGGGGTCTGCAATCTGATAGTTGCCAACTTCTCTGGTTTTCTGGACTTAGCTTGTATTTCTGCTTTTGCCTCCTACGGTGACTCATTCATAACAGAGCGGGCCGCGGCCGGGGTCGGAGCCCGGGCAGGGGCGGCCGCAGATGTCACCGCATAGGCTGCAGCGGGGACTTGGCGTGGGGCAGAGACGGCCGTGGCCTTGAGCGGGTAGGCCGCGGCTGACACCAAGAGAGGAGCCGTAGCGGCCGCGGAGTAGGCCGCAGTCGGGGCTGAAGACGGAGCAGCGGCGGCCGCGGCTGTCAGCGAGTAGGCCACGGAGGCTGGCGGCCCAGCCACCACGGCGGACTGGAGCAGGATCGTGGCTGCGACAGGCCGAGATGGGTAGGCCGCCGCCAGAGTGTGGAGCGTGGCAGGAGTTGCCGCGGGTCTGTTCCGCATCGGCGACGCGGGATGGAGCGCCGCCGGGCGGGGCAGCTCGGGGTCTTGGACAGGAGCGCTGGTCGGCCCCGTCAGGGTCACGGAGTCATCCAGAGCCGAGGTCGCTGGCGGGCAGGAGGCCGAGTGAGGAAGTAGAGGGCCGATGTTGGGGCCCCGGGGCCTGGCTTGTGCACGAGGCAGGGGGGCGGGAACTGACTGCTGTGCCACCGGCTGGGCCGGGGGAATGCTCACCTTCCCCAGCACCGCGGCTCCCAGCAGGTCATCCCGCAGCTCCTCCAGCAACTGATGGTCTTCACCCCGCCGTCCGGCAGAGCAAGCTTCCAGGCCCGGTGGTTCCGCGGGGAGACTCCGTGGTGGTTCTTCCAGCGGCCGTTTCAGCAGGGTCCAGGGTCACTCTTCTTCCTTGATAGGTGTCCGGGGTACCGACAGTGGCTCCCAGGGGCAGTTATCCCGACGGGACTCGATCTCCTGATGCCACCTCCATTCCAGGCGTCCGAGGCCACGGCAGCTGCAGCGTCGCATCTCGTCCGATGTCCAGAAGCTCTATGGCGCCAAGCAGCCGCACCCAGCCTCTCCACCTGGGCCACTCCCATTCTTGGGTGGGGCGTTGGTCAGCCTCTCCACCCATATTCCAGGGTCCAGCATGAGGAAGCGGCTGTCTCCAGATGTACGCCGCTTCCCCCAGGGGTAGGTTCGACATAGTCCCAGATTGCCCAATGTAGCTGCAAACTCCTGTGATTCTTTCTGGCTCTGGTATGCCACAGCCATTCGGTCAAGTCCTTTTCTGATCCGTATCCGTCTGCTGAAAGCCAACAATCCTGGTCACAGTCCGATTTTGTAATCCACAGTGAAAATCTTCAAGCCGTTCAGCTTGAGGTCCTTTGGTTCTTCGGTGCAGGCTTACCGCTAAAGATGATGTGTTGGCGTTGATGATCCTGCCGACTATGCCAAATGTAGGTAGGTGAGCTGACTGGGGGGTGGACCTCTTTCTGCCGCGAACAGACTGAGACAGAGACTGAAGTGCGTCCAACAGGTCCTCTTTATTGGCTGTCCTCTCGACGACCCGCAGCACCCCACACACAGGCCAGGGTACCTTCACTTCCTTTTCTTAATTGACGTCCCTCGCGGCTCTTTCACTGTGGCTGCTTTAGGCCTACCACCACAGTGCTTCACCCGTCCGAGTCGGTCCATTTGTGGCACCCCAGGCTGTCTCTGTTCTGCGGCTCCTCCTGTCAGGGCCACCCCCCTGACTGTCTTCCTCCTCAGTCCCTGCTGGAGCTTGTTCTCTGTCCGTCTCCTCCTTCTGTCTCTTCTTCCTTCAAGCTCCTCTCCCAGGACTGACTCTTCTGGAACTCTCTACAACTATTTATTCCCCTCCCCGGAAATTCCCCTCTAGACCTCCTGTAACCCTGCCCCCCTTGACTGTGCGGTTTCGTAGCCTTAAGCTGATGTAAAGCCCTTTTCTCACTGCTCTCTGCTTCCATCTTGTGGCCAAACTGCAGTACTACACCTTCTGTTTCTGCTGTCCTTGGTCTCCCCCTAGTGGCAAAACCCAGTACTTCACCATCCTTCTCCTCTGTCTAGCTGTCTCCCACCTTCATATACAGCAGTCCATGTCCAGAACATTGTACATTAACCCTCCTGCTGCAGACAGGTCCATAGGTCAGTCCACTTCCCCTACACCAACACAGTCCCATATGGAAGGGTCTTCACCACTCCCACCACGTTTTATTTCCCCACATGGTCTGGAAAAAGTAACCTCAGCGGACGGGTACTCTCAGAGTTCACCATGTATACACAACACCCCCACTTTCTGTCCATTGGGGTTGTCCCTGGCAACCAGGGACCCATGAACCAGAGTCACTAAGCTCCCTAAGTTCAAGAGAGGCCCCATTTGGTACCCGTTGACGAGTACCTGGCATAGTTGGGGATTGCTGCCGGCAGTGCCTGTAGTTGCGGTGCAGACTGGCTGGGCATACATAGACATACGGCAAATATACCCGCAGTCCATGGGTTCAGTTAGCAGCCACATGTTTAGGCCCTTGACACCGCCAACACTCAGACCCCTCAGTACGGACACAGTCCCGATTAGCCCCAGGAGAGGGTCGTGGACCATTCCCAGCTCCTGGGCTGGCGGGGCCCGACGTGATAACCATATAGGAGCAGAGTCCCTTATAAAGTCCTGAGGGCCATTTACTGCTCAATCAGGCTGACGACCTGGTCTAGGGTGCCGGGATCTGTTGTGCGTTCATTTTCCCCTTCACCGTCGATGTCTGATGAACTCCCTCTTCTGGTGAAGGAAGGTAGTGAGGCTGATTACCAAACACCTGATCTGGTAGATGATGACTGGGTAACAGGAAATTCTGACTGGATATAAGGCAGCCGACGCCCTTCTGAGTCGCTGGTGATTTCTCTGCTGGATTCTTGGAGACCAGTCTGATTCCTGCTTCCCAAAGATAATTTTTTTGCTCTGCTATTGAACTTATTAGTTTTGTTTTGTTTACCTTGTTTTTTGGAGTTCAGCCATCCTCGGTCGGGGGTATGCTGAGTAGTTCCATTTTTGTCTCTGATCAGTTTGTCTCTTTGCTCTGTCTTCAGAATTTACCTGAGTGCCGATATAGTCATTTTGAAGTCCTAGCGACTTCAGGGCCTGTTTTTCCTATGAGACGGTTGGGACATTTTTTGGTAGGGTTTTTTACGGATTGCAGACAGCAGCTTTTCTATCCTGTCCTGTCCTGTGTTTGTGTTCTGCCTGCCCTTGTTGGTACAGGCTGAGCTTCATTTTTGTCTCTGGTCAAGTTGATCTTTTGCTCAGTCTCCAGAATATACCTGAGTGCTGATACAGTGATTGAATGAGTCTGCGTCTTTGCCTCCTCATAGGAGTTATGACTGTGCAATTGAGCTGAGCCATGGGTGTAAATTTCCCAAGGGTCGACTTTTCAATTTATCTGTACCCGAGCACGAGGCCATGCGATCCTATATTAAGGAGTCGTTGGAGAAGGGTCATATTAGACCATCCTCTTCACCCTTAGGTGCTGGGTTTAGGTGGATGGTTCATTAAGGCCTTGTATTGACTATTGTTCCCTCAACAAAATTACTGTTAAATATCAGTATCCGTTACCCCTGATTTCTGATCTATTCTCTAGAGTTAAAGGTGCTTGCTGGTTTACCAAGCTTGACCTCAGGGGGGCGTATAATCTTATTCGCATTAAGCATGGGGATGAATGGAAGACGGCGTTTAATACTCCAGAGGGACATTTTGAGTACCTGGTGATGCCTTTTGGGCTCACTAATGCCTCTTCTGTCTTCCAGTGCTTCATGAATGCCAGAGAATATGGGAAGCAAGGTGTGCCACAGTCCGCGCTGCTGAGTCCACAAAATCACCTGGGATGCAAGATGTTGTAACAAAGTACTTCTTTATTCCTTCCTACGCGTTGCACCTTCCTCAGGGATCATTGATCCCTGAGGAAGGTGCCAGGAAGGGCGCCGAAACGCGTAGGAAGGAATAAAGAAGTACTTTGTTACAACATCTTGCATCCCAGGTGATTTTGTGGACTCAGCAGCGCGGACTGTGGCACACCTTGCTTCCCATATTCTCTGGCAGTTTTTCCACGTTGGAGTGGTCGGTGGAGGTCCTGCAGCAGCTGATACTGTGTTATGTCTTCAAGCCAGTTGTGGGTCACACAACTGTAATAGGTGAGTGGAACTGCATTACACCACTCACATCGTAGTGTCACTAGTGATAGGGCACTATTGCGCCTCTTGTTCCCCCACCCTTTTTGTATTGAAACAGTGCTTCATGAATGATATTTTCCGAGACTTTGTGGATACATTTTTGATCATCTATCTGGATGATATTTTGATCTTTTCCAAGGATTGGGACTCTCATGTGGAACATGTTCGGACTGTGTTCCGGAATTTGAGGGAGAATTCCCTGTATGTCAAGGGATCGAAATGCCTTTTTGGGGTACAGAGGATTTCATTTTTGGGATTTATTTTGTCTCTGTCAACTATTTAAATGGACCCGGCCAAGGTACAGGCCATTTATGATTGGGTTCAGCCCACTTCTTTGAAGGCCCTCCAGAAGTTTTTGGGTTTTGCTAATTTTTATCGTAAATGTATAGCTAATTTTTCTGGTATTGCCAAACCATTGACTGATTTGACTAAGAAGGGTGCTGATGTGCTGAATTGGTCTCCGGAGGCTGTTTCTTCCTTTTAGGAGCTGAAGCGAAGTTTCACTTCTGCTCCGGTTTTGCGGCAACCTGATGTCTCTCTCCCGTTTCAGGTAGAGGTGGACGCTTCTGAGGTTGGTGCAGGAGCTGTTTTGTCCCAAAAAGATCCGGTAACATCTAAGATGAATCCCTGTGCTTTCTTTTCCCGACAGTTCTCCCCATCTGAACGTAACTATGATGTGGGGAATCGGGAACTGTTGGCCATGAAATGGGCATTTGAGGAGTGGAGACATTGGATGGAGGGAGCTAAACATCAAGTCGTGGTCCTTACTGACCACAAGAATTTGATTTACCTGGAGTTGGCCAAACGCTTGAATCCTAGACAGGCTAGGTGGGCCTTGTTTTTCACACGTTTTGATTTTGTGGTCTCTTTTCTTCCGGGGACTAAGAATGTCAAGGCAGACGCCCTCTCTAGGAGTTTCTTTGCTGATTCTCCTATTGTGACCAAGCCTGCTACCATCTTAGGTGAGGGGGTAGTTCTTTCTGCCATCTCGCCCGATTTGAGACGTGCTCTGGAAGAGTTTCAGGAGGACAAACCTGAGCGTTGTCCCATTGGAAAATTGTATGTTCCTGACCAGTGGAGGAAAAGAGTGATGTCGGAAGTTCATTGCTCTGCATTGGCTGTTCATCCAGGTATTTTTGGTACTAGAGATTTGGTGAGTCGGTCTTTTTGGTGGCCCGCCTTGTCTCGTGATGTCAGGAGTTTTGTGCAGTCCTGTGCGACTTGCTCCCAGTCTAAACCTTGTTCTCGCTCTAGTGGGTTGCTGATGCCTTTGCCGGTGCCCAGGAGGCCATGGACCCATATTTCAATGGATTTTATCTCTGATATGCCTGTCTCTCAGAGAATGACTGTTATTTGGGTGATTTGTGATAGATTCTCTAAGATGGTCCATCTTGTACCACTCCCTAAGTTGCCATCTTCCTCAGAGTTGGTGCCCATGTTTTTGCAACAGGTGGTTCGCTTGCACGGGATTCCTGAGAACATTGTATCTGACAGAGGAGTTCAGTTTGTTTCTAGATTTTGGAGAACTTTCTGTTCCAAGCTGGGAATTCAGTTGTCCTTCTCCTCTGCGTTTCACCCTCAGACCAATGGGCAGACGGAGAGAACAAACCAGACTTTGGAGTCGTATTTGAGATGTTTTATTTATGCTGATCAGGATGATTGGGTTTCATTTTTGCCCTTGGCCGAATTTGCTTTAAATAATAGAGCTAGTTCTGCCACTTTGATGTCACCTTTTTTTTGTAACTTTGGGTTTCATCCTCGATTCTCTTCAGGGCAGGTGGAGTCTTCTGCCTGCCCAGGTGTTGACACTGTGGTGGAGAGAATGCACCAGATCTGGGACCAAGTGGTGGATAGGTTGTCTCTCTCCCAGGAAAAGGCCCAGTGGTTTTCCAACTGTCATAGGACCATTGGTCCCCAGTTTAAGGTGGGTGATATGGTTTGGTTGTCATCAAAG
Organism: Dendrobates tinctorius; assembly: GCF_039654945.1. Lineage (NCBI taxonomy): Eukaryota > Metazoa > Chordata > Amphibia > Anura > Dendrobatidae > Dendrobates > Dendrobates tinctorius. The sequence goes on from NW_027361794.1 coordinate 13,922,319, forward strand.
AATATCTCTATGAAGGTGGCTTCTCCAAAGTTTAAACCTAGATTTATTGGACCTTACAAGATTTTGGAGATTCTTAATCCTGTCTCTTTTCGATTGGCTCTTCCTGTTACATTTAAGATCCATAACGTGTTTCATAAGTCTCTGTTAAAGAGGTTTGTTGAGCCAGTAGTTCCTGTGGTGGCACCCCCTGACCCTGTATTGGTGGAAGGTAATGTGGAATATGAGGTTGAGAAGATACTGGATTCTAGCCTGGCTAGACGGAGACTCCAGTATTTGGTTAAATGGAAGGGTTATGGCCAGGAGGATAATTCTTGGGTCCCTGCATCCGATATTCATGCCGAAAGATTGGTTCGTGCTTTTCATCGGGCCCATCCTGATCGTCCTGGTGGCGTGGATGAGGGTTCGGTGACCCCTCCTCAAGGGGGAGGTACTGTTGTGAGTTCATTTTCCCCTTCACCGTTAATGTCTGATGAACTCCCTCTGCTGGTGAAGAGAGGTAGTGAAATTGATTGGGTTGGGAAGAACCTGTCATCTGAACAGGTGGAGCCTGATTGGACACCCGGAATCACTGAGTGGATATAAGGCAGCTGACGCCCTACAGGGGTGCTGGTGATCCTTTCTGCTCTGAGCTCTTGCAAACCAGTTCAGTACCTCTCTTCTGAAAGCTAAGTATTTGCTCTCTTATTTTTCCATGAGATATTGTCTGTTTACTTAGTGTTTGTGTTCTGCCTGCCCTTGTTGGTACAGGCTGAGCTTCATTTTTGTCTCTGGTCAAGTTGATCTCTTGCTCAGTCTCCAGAATATACCTGAGTGCTGATATTGTGATTTTGAAGTCTAGTGACTTCAGGGCCTTTTTTCTATCAGACGTGTTGGACATTATTTTGGCAGTATTTTTGCGGATTGCAGCCAGCATCTTTTCTGTCCTTTCCTATTTAGTTAGTTGGGCCCCATCGTTTGCTCAACCTGTCTTTCTGTCTGAGTTTGTGTTTTCATCTGCTTTTCACCGACAATACATGTTGGGGGCTGTCTATTGCTTTGGGGTCTGCTCTGGGGCAGTTTAGATTTCCCCTTTCTTTCTTTAGGCTTATTTAGTTCTCCGGCTGTGATCGAGGGGTCTAGGGCACCGTAGGAACCCCCCATGGCTACTGTTAGTTGTGTGAATAGGATCAGGGGTCTGCAATCCGATAGCTACCAACCTCTCCGGTTTTCTGGACTTAGCTTGTATTTTTGTTTTTTCCTCTTTCGGTGACTCATTCATAACACTCCACCCTAGTTCCCCTGGTGCTCACCCAGTCGCCCCTTTGGCTCCGGCTGTCACGGTTCCATCCCTTTTAGGCCTGCCCCTAACACTCCCTGTATAGGGGGTGGCTCCACCTGGTCCAGCTCGCCCGCAGGGGCTCTGGAGCCATGACCCAAAGGGTCCACTCCGGGTTACTCTCTTTATTTTGCCATCCTAAGCACATTCTGTAACACCAGCTAAGAAGCCGCGTTCCCCTGGTCGTGTGGAGGGAGACAACCAGGGAGTGTATATTTCCTCCATTTTGCCCTCTCAAGGTACTATGTCAGCAGAAGTGGTGGTTGGTGGTGTACCTGAGGGCATACCGGTGCTTGTGGACAGTGGAGCAGGAGTCAGACTGGTGGATGCTCACTTTATCCAGACTCATGGCCTGAGGTGTAGGACACTGGTCAAATCTCTAAGCATCCAGGCCATTGACTCTGTCCCACTGAGCCAGGGGAGGTTGACCCAAGTCGTAGAAAATATACATCTGTGTATAGGACATCATGAGGAGTACATGTTATGCTACATCTTGGAGGGAATGCCAGTACCTATCCTTTTAGGCCTCCCTTGGTTGAAAAAACACAACCCGGTCATAGATTGGCGTTCTAGGGAAGTAGTCAGCTGGGATCAGTCATGTGGGGGCTGCTGCCTGGGGGCTACTGTCTCTGCCGTCTCTCTACAACTGTCCCCTTCTCCAGTGGGGGCAGCAGAGGTGCTGCTTGGGAGTAGGGGCAAGTCTCAACCCTCGCCATTAGCCAACCCTGAGAGGCGGAGGCCTTGTACGAGGAGGGGTCAGAGGAGGGTGGTGGTTCCCTCTGTGAATTGCGGGGGTGTGAGTGTGGTGACACTGGGGGGCGCCTCTGTTGTCAGCTCCGTAAAGAGTTCACCATCTTGTGGCAAACGTATGTGTGGCAATAAACATTCAGGTACGGACCTGTGTGTGAACGAGTATGTATGGGTGGCCACCAAAAACATCCAGTGGAAGTGTGCTGCTGGGGTCTGGAGTTCTCAGGTGATCGGGTCATATCGGGTGTCGGCCATCCTTGGCCCGGGACTTACCAGCTGGAGTTGCCCTCAAATATGCCCATACACACAGGTCGGCGCTCTGGAGATTTGTGGTGCCTCCGGAGCATACATTGCCACTTCCATCTGCCCGCGTTTGCCATAAACCTGAGAGTCGGGTAGTTGCTGAGATGAACTCTGGATCTGGGCATCCTCACTGTAGGTGGTTTTCCGGTGAGGTGCGGTGTTGAGGGTCTAGAGGCCCTTTATTGAGAGGGGGGTACTGTCACAATCCGTGTTTGGATCTGTGGCAGATCTAGGCTCACACATATAACCTTTTTTTTCCTTCAAGCCTCTGGCTTAATGTTAGTTTTTTCCCCCCCGGTGGCCGCCAGTATTATTACAACCTTAGTGGCTGCTAATGGGTTTTGCCACCGGTGGCTGCTGGGGTTGCTACATGTTAAATTAGCCAGCAGGTGTTAACCCTCTCCTCCTTCCTATAAAAGGGTGTCAGGTGCTCTGGAGCACTGTTGGTGATACTGGTCATTTCCTAACCAACCTTGGAGGAGAGAGGAGCTATTGGGAGCAGTGCTTTGCAGCTCATCCAGAGCTTTGGTGTTTCAGCTGTTCAGTTGGAAGCTGTATGCGGGTGCCGTACTCTGTTGCCTCAGGTGCACTGGCAACAGAGAAAGCTAAGTTGTTTGTTTTCCCTGTTTGTTGTTTTCCCTAATGTTATATTAGTACAGCAGTGGGACCAGTGTCCGCACCAGAAAGTTCCCTAGTAAGGGATAGGTGCAGGGCTAGTGAGGGATTCAGGTATCCTGGTCGGCGACAGGTGATGAGCCTGTATAAGGAACGTTAGGAGTGTTCAGGGACGCAGCCTCAGGAGAGTGCAGGAGGTGTCCATGTCCCAGTTCCCTATTGTAGGGTCCACCATTGTAACTGTGTCCCCGGTGTTCCCTTGTTTGTCTTGTTGTTTCAGTTACCGACCTGCTGGTCACGTCACACAGGACAAGTCACTACATGACACAGGCGAGTCCGGGGACCCCTTGGGTTGGTAAGAGAATCCTGGGAAGATGAGCCAAACCCCACGGAAGTGTCCATCGTGGATTATGTCATGCGCTGACAAGATGCAGACCTTGACGCAGTTGGTACATGCTAAAAAAAACTGAAAGCAGTCACGAAGTCCCATTAAGAATCATCACTTTATTAGGTACAAATGGTTAAAATAGGTCCATTACAAGAATGGGGGCAAAGAACGTTGTACACAACAGGTGGTCACACAATATATTACGGGCATACAGGCCATACCCTCTGCAATTCCATATATTACAAATAGCCACGAATAGAGTTGAGCGAAACGGGTCGAAAAAATTCAAAAGTCGCCGACTTTTGGCAAAGTCGGGTTTCATGAAACGAAACCCGACCCTAGGATGAGGTTGGCCACGAGGTCGGCGACTTACGCGCCAAAGTCACGTTTCAAAAGTTTGTTTTGCGCTCTTTTTCAGCCAATCAGGATCCACGGACACTGTGGGCAACGTGATGACCTAGGCACGGGTCACCACCATCTTTCAGAAGGGCATGCAAGTGATTGGCTTGCTTTGGTGGGCGTCACAGGGGGTATAAAAGGGCGTGCACGCCGACCGCCATCTTACTTCTGCCGATCTTAGTATAGGGAGAGGTTGCTGCTGATTCTGTAGGGAGAGCATTAGGCAGGGAAGAAGACAAAAGAACTGCTTCTGCTGCTAGCGATTTGGCCTGCACAACACACAAGTCACTGTGTGTGCAGTGCAAGGGGAGGCTATATTGTGGTGTATCAGTGGTGTTGGTTGTTGGGCTGCCTTCTAAGGCTTCCTGACATGCTGGCATTGCTATTTACCCACTGCTCCGCAAACTGCTTTTTTAAAAGCAATCCAATCTCCCTTATCCTCTAGTCACTTTTGTCACAGCTGTGCCATCGAGCGTCTCACATAGCGCTCAGATATCAGTGGGCCTCACACAATCTACAAGTGTCCAGTGTCCAAAAGTGTACGCAGAGATTCAAAATCTCCATTATCCTCTCGTCACTTTGGTCACAGGCAGCTGTGCCATCGAGCATGTCACATAGCGCTCAGATATCAGTGGGCCTCACACAATCTACAAGTGTCCAGTGTCCAAAAGTGTACGCAGAGATTCAAAATCTCCATTATCCTCTCGTCACTTTGGTCACAGGCAGCTGTGCCATCGAGCGTGTCACATAGCGCTCAGATATCAGTGGGCCTCACACAATCCACAAGTGTCCAGTGTCCAAAAGTGTACGCAGAGATTCAAAATCTCCATTATCCTCTCGTCACTTTGGTCACAGGCAGCTGTGCCATCGAGCGTGTCACATAGCGCTCAGATATCAGTGGGCCTCACACAATCTACAAGTGTCCAGTGTCCAAAAGTGTACGCAGAGATTCAAAATCTCCATTATCCTCTCGTCACTTTGGTCACAGGCAGCTGTGCCATCGAGCGTGTCACATAGCGCTCAGATATCAGTGGGCCTCACACAATCCACAAGTGTCCAGTGTCCAAAAGTGTACGCAGAGATTCAAAATCTCCATTATCCTCTCGTCACTTTGGTCACAGGCAGCTGTGCTATCGAGCGTGTCACATAGCGCTCAGATATCAGTGGGCCTCACACAATCTACAAGTGTCCAGTGTCCAAAAGTGTACGCAGAGATTCAAAATCTCCATTATCCTCTCGTCACTTTGGTCACAGGCAGCTGTGCTATCGAGCGTGTCACATAGCGCTCAGATATCAGTGGGCCTCACACAATCTACAAGTGTCCAGTGTCCAAAAGTGTACGCAGAGATTCAAAATCTCCATTATCCTCTCGTCACTTTGGTCACAGGCAGCTGTGCCATCGAGCGTGTCACATAGCGCTCAGATATCAGTGGGCCTCACACAATCCACAAGTGTCCAGTGTCCAAAAGTGTACGCAGAGATTCAAAATCTCCATTATCCTCTCGTCACTTTGGTCACAGGCAGCTGTGCCATCGAGCGTGTCACATAGCGCTCAGATATCAGTGGGCCTCACACAATCCACAAGTGTCCAGTGTCCAAAAGTGTACGCAGAGATTCAAAATCTCCATTATCCTCTCGTCACTTTGGTCACAGGCAGCTGTGCCATCGAGCGTGTCACATAGCGCTCAGATATCAGTGGGCCTCACACAATCCACAAGTGTCCAGTGTCCAAAAGTGTACGCAGAGATTCAAAATCTCCATTATCCTCTCGTCACTTTGGTCACAGGCAGCTGTGCCATCGAGCGTGTCACATAGCGCTCAGATATCAGTGGGCCTCACACAATCCACAAGTGTCCAGTGTCCAAAAGTGTACGCAGAGATTCAAAATCTCCATTATCCTCTCGTCACTTTGGTCACAGGCAGCTGTGCCATCGAGCGTGTCACATAGCGCTCAGATATCAGTGGGCCTCACACAATCCAAAAGTGTCCAGTGTCCAAAAGTGTACTCAGAGATTCAAAATCTCCATTATCCTCTCGTCACTTTGGTCACAGGCAGCTGTGCCATCGAGCGTGTCACATAGCGCTCAGATATCAGTGGGCCTCACACAATCCACAAGTGTCCAGTGTCCAAAAGTGTACGCAGAGATTCAAAATCTCCATTATCCTCTCGTCACTTTGGTCACAGGCAGCTGTGCCATCGAGCGTGTCACATAGCGCTCAGATATCAGTGGGCCTCACACAATCCACAAGTGTCCAGTGTCCAAAAGTGTACGCAGAGATTCAAAATCTCCATTATCCTCTCGTCACTTTGGTCACAGGCAGCTGTGCCATCGAGCGTGTCACATAGCGCTCAGATATCAGTGGGCCTCACACAATCTACAAGTGTCCAGTGTCCAAAAGTGTACGCAGAGATTCAAAATCTCCATTATCCTCTCGTCACTTTGGTCACAGGCAGCTGTGCCATCGAGCGTGTCACATAGCGCTCAGATATCAGTGGGCCTCACACAATCTACAAGTGTCCAGTGTCCAAAAGTGTACGCAGAGATTCAAAATCTCCATTATCCTCTCGTCACTTTGGTCACAGGCAGCTGTGCCATCGAGCGGGTCACATAGCGCTCAGATATCAGTGGGCCTCACACAATCTAGAAGTGTCCAGTGTCCAAAAGTGTACGCAGAGATTCAAAATCTCCATTATCCTCTCGTCACTTTGGTCACAGGCAGCTGTGCCATCGAGCGTGTCACATAGCGCTCAGATATCAGTGGGCCTCACACAATCCACAAGTGTCCAGTGTCCAAAAGTGTACGCAGAGATTCAAAATCTCCATTATCCTCTTGTCACTTTGGTCACAGGCAGCTGTGCCATCGAGCGTGTCACATAGCGCTCAGATATCAGTGGGCCTCACACAATCCACAAGTGTCCAGTGTCCAAAAGTGTACGCAGAGATTCAAAATCTCCATTATCCTCTCGTCACTTTGGTCACAGGCAGCTGTGCCATCGAGCGTGTCACATAGCGCTCAGATATCAGTGGGCCTCACACAATCCACAAGTGTCCAGTGTCCAAAAGTGTACGCAGAGATTCAAAATCTCCATTATCCTCTCGTCACTTTGGTCACAGGCAGCTGTGCCATCGAGCGTGTCACATAGCGCTCAGATATCAGTGGGCCTCACACAATCCACAAGTGTCCAGTGTCCAAAAGTGTACGCAGAGATTCAAAATCTCCATTATCCTCTCGTCACTTTGGTCACAGGCAGCTGTGCCATCGAGCGTGTCACATAGCGCTCAGATATCAGTGGGCCTCACACAATCCACAAGTGTCCAGTGTCCAAAAGTGTACGCAGAGATTCAAAATCTCCATTATCCTCTCGTCACTTTGGTCACAGGCAGCTGTGCCATCGAGCGTGTCACATAGCGCTCAGATATCAGTGGGCCTCACACAATCTACAAGTGTCCAGTGTCCAAAAGTGTACGCAGAGATTCAAAATCTCCATTATCCTCTCGTCACTTTGGTCACAGGCAGCTGTGCCATCGAGCGTGTCACATAGCGCTCAGATATCAGTGGGCCTCACACAATCTACAAGTGTCCAGTGTCCAAAAGTGTACGCAGAGATTCAAAATCTCCATTATCCTCTCGTCACTTTGGTCACAGGCAGCTGTGCCATCGAGCGTGTCACATAGCGCTCAGATATCAGTGGGCCTCACACAATCTACAAGTGTCCAGTGTCCAAAAGTGTACGCAGAGATTCAAAATCTCCATTATCCTCTCATCACTTTGGTCACAGGCAGCTGTGCCATCGAGCGTGTCACATAGCGCTCAGATATCAGTGGGCCTCACACAATCTACAAGTGTCCAGTGTCCAAAAGTGTACGCAGAGATTCAAAATCTCCATTATCCTCTCGTCACTTTGGTCACAGGCAGCTGTGCCATCGAGCGTGTCACATAGCGCTCAGATATCAGTGGGCCTCACACAATCTACAAGTGTCCAGTGTCCAAAAGTGTACGCAGAGATTCAAAATCTCCATTATCCTCTCGTCACTTTGGTCACAGGCAGCTGTGCCATCGAGCGTGTCACATAGCGCTCAGATATCAGTGGGCCTCACACAATCTACAAGTGTCCAGTGTCCAAAAGTGTACGCAGAGATTCAAAATCTCCATTATCCTCTCGTCACTTTGGTCACAGGCAGCTGTGCCATCGAGCGTGTCACATAGCACTCAGATATCAGTGGGCCTCACACAATCTACAAGTGTCCAGTGTCCAAAAGTGTACGCAGAGATTCAAAATCTCCATTATCCTCTCGTCACTTTGGTCACAGGCAGCTGTGCCATCGAGCGTGTCACATAGCGCTCAGATATCAGTGGGCCTCACACAATCTACAAGTGTCCAGTGTCCAAAAGTGTACGCAGAGATTCAAAATCTCCATTATCCTCTCGTCACTTTGGTCACAGGCAGCTGTGCCATCGAGCGTGTCACATAGCGCTCAGATATCAGTGGGCCTCACACAATCTACAAGTGTCCAGTGTCCAAAAGTGTACGCAGAGATTCAAAATCTCCATTATCCTCTCGTCACTTTGGTCACAGGCAGCTGTGCCATCGAGCGTGTCACATAGCGCTCAGATATCAGTGGGCCTCACACAATCCAAAAGTGTCCACTGTCCACAAGTGTGTGCAGAAATTCTAAATCTCCCCTGTCCTATAGACACCTTGTACCTTGTTTTACATTACTATATAGTTTGTTGGATTTTGTCTACATTTCTACCAAAAATGAGGAAGGCTGGTGGAAGAGGCCGTGGAATTGGGCGGGGGTTGGCAGCTGGTAATGATGGTGTTGATGGTGGATCTGATGGTAGTGGCAAGAGCAAAATAGGACCGAATGCAGGAGGTGCTGACCCTGCGTCATCGTCTGGCTACATAAGGCCTCGAACGCTTAGTTTTCTAGGAGTTGGCAAACCGCTTTTAAAGGCAGAGCATCAGGAAAAAGTTTTGTCTTACATTGCTGACTCAGCCTCCAGCTCTATCGCCTCCTCTTCTTCAGTTGTAAAAAGTAAAAGCACTGAGTCGTCATTGGAGGCTCATGTTCATGAACCACACCTTTCCTTGTGTCCTTCACCCCAACCAAGATTGGAGGATGACGCAGGCCATACTACTGATTACTCCATGGAGCTGTTTTCACATACCATGCCTGGATTATCAAGTGAAATGGTGAATTACCCAAGCCAAGATGAATCTGACATGGAGTGCACTGATGCACAGCCGCTGATGGATGATTCTGCTGGTACATTCACTCAGAGCACTACATTGTCCTCGCAGTGTACAGAGCCAGATTCTGACCCTGATGAGACTCAGGTGCCCCTTCCCGCACACTATACCACCATACACGGTGACACAGAGGAAGGTGCACATGACATAGAAGAGGAGGTGATGGATGACCCAGTTGTTGACCCAGATTGGCATCCATTGGGGGAAGAGGGTGCTGCTTCCAATAGCTCAGATGAGGAGCATCCACAGCAGACATCGACATCGCAACAGCTGTTATCTGGCAGGCCCGGAGCACTCCAAAGACAGGTTCCAAACATCAAAAGAGTTGCTGGACAGCTTGTCCAGAGCGTCAAAAGATCACAGCGTGCTAGGCCGCAAAATGTCTGCCAAAGTAGGAAGAGTGCAGTGTGGCACTTTTTTGAACAAAATCCTCATGATCAGGCCAAGGTTATCTGTAAGAAGTGCGCAAAGACCTTTAGCTGAGGGAAAAATCTGAAAAATTTGATTACCAGTTGCATGCTTAGACATTTAACCAGCATGCACTTGCAAGCGTGGACACAACACCAAACCTCAAGTGCCACATGTGCAACTGATCACAACGAAGGTAGTCAGCAACGCTACATTGTTTCCCCCACTGTAAGCCCACCGGTTAGCACAGCAGCAAATGTTGAGGTGTCGTTGCAAGGCCACAGCAGTCAGGGAATCCCACTGTTATATCAACGAAAGACTGATTCTAGGCAATCAGAAAGAACACCAACTCCATCACCATCATCAACCCTCTCTCAGTCCGCCCTGTCCACCGCTACTTCCACCATATGCAGCTCTCAAGTCCAGCTCACCCTCCCAGACACTATGAGTAGGTCAAGAAAGTACTCAGTCTCTCATCCGCGTACACTGGGTTTGAACGCCCACATTGCCAAACTAATCTCGTTTGAGATGATGCCCTTTCGGTTGGTGGAAAGCACATCTTTCCGCGAACTCATGGCCTATGCAGTACCACGCTATGACCTACCCAGTCGCCACTTCTTCTCTCGCAAAGCCATCCCAGCCCTCCACCATCATGTGAAAGACCGCATTGTCCATGCACTCAAGCAGTCAGTGAGCGGAAAGGTGCACCTCACAACTGATGCATGGTCCAGTCGGCATGGCCAGGGCCGTTACGTGTCCATCACTGCGCACTGGGTTAATGTGGTGGATGCAGGGTCCACAGGGGACAGCGGTGGTGGGACAGTGCTGCCTAGCTCATGGTATAGAAAACAGTTGGCTGTAGGCGTTCGACCCTCCTCCTCCTCCAGAAGCGAAAGCTCGTCCACAGAGCGCAGTCGTACGAGCACTCCATCTGCAGCTGCCACTGTTGCACACGATGTGTCCCCCTATCGAGCAGCTAGTGGAAAGCGTCAGCAGGCTGTGTTGCAGATGATGTGTTTGGGCGACAGACACACCGCCGAGGTGCTGGCCGAGTACTTGAAGCGACAAACTGAGTCATGGCTGGGCAGTGTACATCTTGAGGCAGGCAAGGTAGTTAGTGATAACGGCCGTAATTTTGTGGCAGCCATAGCCCTTTCAAAACTCAGCCACATACCTTGCTTGGCTCACACCTTGAACCTGGTGGTGCAGTGCTTCCTCAAAAATAATCCGGAGTTAACAGCCCTGCTCCAGAAGGTGCGAAGACTGTGCGCGCACATCCGCCGGTCGCCTGTACACTCCGTTCGTATGCAGAAGCTGCAGCGATTGCTCCACCTTCCCAACCACCGCCTCATTATCGACATTGCAACAAGGTGGAACTCCACCCTGCACATGGTGGAGCGGCTGTGCGAGCAGAGGCAGGCCATAATGCATTTGTGGGAGGATACACGGCCAGGCACTTTGAGAGCAGACATGGAGTTGACAGGCGTGCAGTGGTCGAAGCTGAAAGACCTTTGTAAAGTCCTTCAGTGTTTTGAGGAATGCACACGGCTGGTAAGCGCAGACGACGCCATCCTAAGCATGAGCATCCCACTTATGCGTCTGCTCATGCAAACTTTGACGCACCTTAAGGAGCAGGCGTCTGCAGCCAATGTTGATGAGGAGGAAGAGGAGGAGGGAATCCTTGATGACATTCAGCCATTGTCTGCTCAGGGACCTCTCCTGGACGAGGTGGAGGAATAAGAGGAGGAGGAGGATGATGGGGATGATTACTTAGGGGAGGAGGATGCATCTCGTGGGGCAAGTGAAAATGTTGGCGTGGCAAGGTCTGGTACAGGGTTTGTGCGTGACTGGAGGGATGTGGATTTGCCAGAAAGTGCTCCTCCAACCAGCACTCACAGTGCATCATTGACACCGGGAACATTGGCCCACATGTCAGATTATGCCTTGCGGATCCTAAAAAGGGACCCCCGCATTGCCAAAATGATGAACGATGACGACTACTGGTTGGCCAGCATCCTGGATCCACGCTATAAAGGCAAATTACAAAACATCATGCCACAGGAGAACCTTGACCTAATATTGGCTAAGAAACAAGCAACTCTGGTAAATCGGTTGCTTGAGGCATTCCCAGCACACAGCAGCGGTGATGGTTCTCACACAAGCCGTACGGGCCGGGGGCAGCTTGGCAGAGGTGTTCGTGGTGCACACAGCAGAAGTGACGTTGGAGACAGGGGTTTCATGACAATGTTGTGGACTGATTTTTCAAATACCGCTCACACAACTGGTAATACTGCATCGATGGAAAGTGACAGGAGACAGCAGTTGTCAACTATGGTTACAAACTACTTTTCCTCCCATATCGATGTTCTCCCACACAGGTCATTCCCCTTTGACTATTGGGCCGCTAAACTGGACACCTGGCCTGAATTGGCCCAATATGCCTTACAGGAGCTCGCTTGCCCAGCTGCAAGTGTGCTATCGGAAAGAGTCTTCAGTGCAGCTGGATCAATCCTGACAGAAAAAAGGACCCGTCTGTCAACCCAAAATGTGGATGATATAACCTTCATTAAAATGAACCACGCATGGGTTTCCAAGGATTTTGTCCCACCTTCCCCTGATGACACATAGGGTGACAGAAAAATGGCTTGCTTTGGTCCACCTCTTCCTGGTACTTCACCTATTTCGCCTTTTGCATCAGCTGAATGTCCAACATCAACATATGCCACTTTCTAAAACTCCCTAACTGTGCTGCCTCCCCCCCCATGGCCGGGGTCACCACCTACCGCACGACACCGTGCGAGTGCCGTTGCCCTGGACAGGTGGGTAGGCCAACTCTTGGGCGCGGGCACTGGCACAGGGTCCCTCATAGTGCAATCAAGTGTCTCTGACGGCGGTGGTGCACACCCGCCGTCAGACACACCGCTGTACTATGAGGGGCCCAGTGCCAGTACCGACGCCCACGAGTGGGCCCCCCTTGCTTGGGCAGGGCCCCAGCATTTGCAATCTTTACCTCTCCCTGCTCCTCCGCTGTGTAATCTGGGCCGTCAAATCCATACTGTGCCTGACACCGTCTGAGCCTGCCTCCTGAGACATATATTTTGAATGTGTACGCTATCCATACATGTTATCCAGGGATACGGTACCCTTTCTAACCTTTGTGCAATGACGTGCAATCCATACTGGGCCTAACACCGTCTGAGCCTGCCTCATGCTGTATAGACATATATTTTGAATGTGTACTCTATCCATACATGTTATCCGGGGATACGGTACCCTTTCTAACCTTTGTGCAATGACGTGCAATCCATACTGGGCCTAACACCGTCTGAGCCTGCCTCATGCTGTATAGACATATATTTTGAATGTGTACGCTATCCATACATGTTATCCGGGGATACGGTACCCTTTCTAACCTTTGTGCAATGACGTGCAATCCATACTGGGCCTAACACCATCTGAGCCTGCCTCTTGCTGTATAGACATATATTTTGAATGTGTACGCTATCCATACATGTTATTCGGGGATACGGTACCCTTTCTAACCTTTGTGCAATGACGTGCAATCCATACTGGGCCTAACACCGTCTGAGCCTGCCTCATGCTGTATAGACATATATTTTGAATGTGTACGCTATCCATACATGTTATCCAGGGATACGGTACCCTTTCTAACCTTTGTGCAATGACGTGCAATCCATACTGGGCCTAACACCGTCTGAGCCTGCCTCATGCTGTATAGACATATATTTTGAATGTGTACGCTATCCATACATGTTATCCGGGGATACGGTACCCTTTCTAACCTTTGTGCAATGACGTGCAATCCATACTGGGCCTAACACCGTCTGAGCCTGCCTCATGCTGTATAGACATATATTTTGAATGTGTACGCTATCTATACATGTTATCCGGGGATACTGTACCCTTTCTAACCTTTGTGCAATGACGTGCAATCCATACTGGGCCTAACACCGTCTGAGCCTGCCTCATGCTGTATAGACATATATTTTGAATGTGTACGCTATCCATACATGTTATCCGGGGATACGGTACCCTTTCTAACCTTTGTGCAATGACGTGCAATTCATACTGGGCCTAACACCGTCTGAGCCTGCCTCATGCTGTATAGACATATTTTGAATGTGTACGCTATCCATACATGTTATCCGGGGATACGGTACCCTTTCTAACCTTTGTGCAATGACGTGCAATCCATACTGGGCCTAACACCGTCTGAGCCTGCCTCATGCTGTATAGACATATATTTTGAATGTGTACGCTATCCATACATGTTATCCGGGGATACGGTACCCTTTCTAACCTTTGTGCAATGACGTGCAATCCATACTGGGCCTAACACCGTCTGAGCCTGCCTCATGCTGTATAGACATATATTTTGAATGTGTACGCTATCCATACATGTTATCCGGGGATACGGTACCCTTTCTAACCTTTGTGCAATGACGTGCAATCCATACTGGGCCTAACACCGTCTGAGCCTGCCTCATGCTGTATAGACATATATTTTGAATGTGTACGCTATCCATACATGTTATCCGGGGATACGGTACCCTTTCTAACCTTTGTGCAATGACGTGCAATCCATACTGGGCCTAACACCGTCTGAGCCTGCCTCATGCTGTATAGACATATATTTTGAATGTGTACGCTATCCATACATGTTATCCGGGGATACGGTACCCTTTCTAACCTTTGTGCAATGACGTGCAATCCATACTGGGCCTAACACCGTCTGAGCCTGCCTCATGCTGTATAGACATATATTTTGAATGTGTACGCTATCCATACATGTTATCCAGGGATACGGTACCCTTTCTAACCTTTGTGCAATGACGTGCAATCCATACTGGGCCTAACACCGTCTGAGCCTGCCTCATGCTGTATAGACATATATTTTGAATGTGTACGCTATCCATACATGTTATCCGGGGATACGGTACCCTTTCTAACCTTTGTGCAATGACGTGCAATCCATACTGGGCCTAACACCGTCTGAGCCTGCCTCATGCTGTATAGACATATATTTTGAATGTGTACGCTATCCATACATGTTATCCGGGGATACGGTACCCTTTCTAACCTTTGTGCAATGACGTGCAATCCATACTGGGCCTAACACCGTCTGAGCCTGCCTCATGCTGTATAGACATATATTTTGAATGTGTACGCTATCCATACATGTTATCCGGGGATACGGTACCCTTTCTAACCTTTGTGCAATGACGTGCAATCCATACTGGGCCTAACACCGTCTGAGCCTGCCTCATGCTGTATAGACATATATTTTGAATGTGTACGCTATCCATACATGTTATCCGGGGATACGGTACCCTTTCTAACCTTTGTGCAATGACGTGCAATCCATACTGGGCCTAACACCGTCTGAGCCTGCCTCATGCTGTATAGACATATATTTTGAATGTGTACGCTATCCATACATGTTATCCGGGGATACGGTACCCTTTCTAACCTTTGTGCAATGACGTGCAATCCATACTGGGCGTGAGAACGGCTGGCGAGCTGTTAAGCAAGCTACAGCACCTGTCCAGACAAGTACAGGGATTCCCTAGCGAGGAGACTTATTTGATTGTTTTCAATGTTGGGACAGCAATTTTTGGGGAGCACTATACTCTGGAGAATGATAGATGGGGCCCACCATACACTGGAACATTCCAAAGGTGGACATCAGACACTGGAGCAGCATTTACAGGGCCCATTATACACTAGAGCATTAGAAATGGGGCCCATTATGTTTGGAGCATTATTTGGGCCCATAAGACAGTGGAGCTTCATCCATGGGGACCAACATATACTGTAGCATTATGTGGAGCTCATCATATACTGTTTCAAACATTATATGGGACCAATGATTCTGTATGGAGAAATAGATGGGCCTCGTCATGAGATGTAAAAAGTGAGGTATTTTTCATTGTACTATACCGCTATTTATCTGCCGTATCGGAGCATGATGAGTTGTGGTATGTGTTAAAGGGGCGCTCTTTCGCCCAGGGCACCTGAAAACCTGCAGCCAGCCCTCCCCCCCCACAACTTTAGCCAAATAACACCCATTTTTCAGTGCGTAACTTATATTATGAAGTTAATTAAGGTTGACAAGCTTAAGTAAGAAGAATTGATGCTTTTGGCATTCAAATGGCCACTGTTGGTGTGTTTCCTGTCCTCCTCTCACTGCCGACTTTTATTCCCCATTGACTTACATTGGGTTTCGTGTTTCGGGACGACCCCGACTTTTCCCTATAATCGGACGATCTTGCTCGACCCGACTTTTGGAAAAGTCGGGTTTCACGAAACGAAACGCGACCCTAAAAAACCAAAAGTCGCTCAACTCTAGCCACGAAGATTGGTGTAGGTAGATACAACAATAAAGATGAAAAAAAGGTGCCAATATACATATATAGTGCACAGATGGACAAATATGGGTATGCTATATGTAAAATACATAAAGGGCTAGTGCCCATATAGCATGCAAATGAAGTTACTTTGCATAGATTCAAATCCCATATGCCACCCGTGCAATACCCGGAGCGAATGGGGGTCGCCCTCACACCCAGGGCTGTGGGATACTCGGTACCGGGCCGGTGTCGGGGGGGGGGATGTGTCACAGCAGCAGTGACCCGGTCCGTGGCCCTGGGTGCACAATATCAATATTGGTGATGTTTGTAATATAGTTTATATGGATAGTTTGTGACGCCACCCGTGGTGTTTGGCAAGTATGGTGTTAAGCCAGCGCTGCGTGCAGAGCCACTGGGACTGATGGTAAGGCGCAGCAAAGATGCTATAGCTCCCCACAGGTGAAGCTGTAGTCCCAGGGCAGTGTAGATGTAACCGGCACGGGGATGTAGCGGTGCCGGAAGCGTAGGGAACAGACAAGACACAGCGATTGCAGTTTTCTGTACCTTTTCTTAGTATATGCAGTCCAGGGTCCTGATCACAGATGGTATCGGGGCAGGTCAGCCTGGAAGCAGATCAGGATTCTCTCTCAGCAGAAGGGCTGTGCAGTCTCCTTCCTAACGCCTTGTGGTGTGAAACACTCCAGTACTTAGTTTCTCTGAAATGCCTCTCTTCAGATGTTCCTAGAACTATACTTGTATGACAGACAGCTGTAGCCTCTCTAGGGGACTCCTCTCTTGAGTCCTGGCTCTCTAATCAATTGCTGTTGTGTCCCAAGTCTTTGCGGGGAGCAGGGTATTTACAGCCTCCTACTCCTCTGGTATCTGTGGCAGGACCGTCAGTATCCGTACCACCGTGGAGACCAGTTCTGTGCGCTCTCAAGCTGAGGGAGCTCACCTTCTGCAGCTCGACCTCCAGCTTCGCACCTCTCGTCTGCACACTTCACCTTCCGCAGACTATCTGACCCTTCTTCCTCCTGGCCCTCAGAGGACACTCCTCTCCAGAATCCTGGTTCAGAGTTCCCCCTGCTGGCCCGGAGTGGAACTGTGTTGCATGCATTAGGTTAACTGCTGGAGAGACCCATCACTGCTTCCAAGCCTGGCATTTACCCTTCCCTGGAGGAAGGCAAAGCCAGTGTGGCGACCATACCCCCTGGGGGCGCCACATTCCCCCCAAGTGAAAGTCAGCACTCCTGGGCTGAATAAAAAGAAACATAAATAACATATAAACATTTGAACAAAAATATTTGTACAAGATTTGAAAAAGGGAAAAAATGTACAAAAACCCAGAGCTCAAAAATGGTCCTATGATGACAAGTCCAACATCAATGTCCATGGTCCATTCCTGGCAAATGGTAAACTATTTATAAATAAAGTTTTTGACCACACACAAGTCCTGTGGTTCAGTGTCCATGAAACAAAACTGGTAACTTTCCAAGGGAACTCTTACAGGTTACCTGTAGGCACAAAACTTAGAAAACAGTTACATATTTACATTCAATTTCAATATTCACATGTTACTTTTAGATGCGGAACCTAACTGGCAGTACACCCTGTGTGGTACGAGTGGATCTGCGTAACACTGGTACTGTAGTGGGCCTTACTGTTTGTCTGGTTCTAACTACCGGTGTAGTGTGCAAGGTACTGGATACACTACTGGGTGTTCTACATGGCACAGGAGTACGTGATTGTCTAGTAACTCTTGGACTCACCAGGGGCACAACAGGTTCACCACTGACAGGGCAAGGGTTCACTGGCTCCACTGCTGGTGTGGCTTCTGCTACATGATTTTCCTGATCCTCTCGAGTCACGTCCTCCTGTGCTTCCACTTGGGGGAATAATAACACTGGCACCACTATTGCATCATTAATTCTAGTCCAGTTCGCAGGGAACTCCCCAAGCACTGTGCTGACCTTCTCTTCTGCCTGTACAGGTTGGATGTCATCTGACTCTTCTGCTCTTGCTTTCAACTAGTCAGGGCATAACTGTGGTACTAGCAGGTAAGGAGGATGCAGCGTCGAGTCACGAGACAACTACAGTGCTTTTTAAAGATTCGTTTATGGGACTTGAGGGGACTTCCCTCAGTCACGGCCTGATCACCAAAACAGGGGTAACACAGGTTGCCCACGCAGGGGCTCCAAACAAGCAAACTCGGTAATGTAGAACACGACTACTCCCGGCAATGGCCGGTCACTATAGGGCCGCGGTGTGGCCGACTACGGGTCCTTAAGTCTAAAGTCTACTTAACTGTCCCGACGTCCCTCACCATACTGCTGACCTTTAAACGGAAGAGTTGCTGGGCCCAGTTGTTGAGGCGTTGACAAAAGCTTTGCGCGTTCCGGCACGTTGATGACACGGGGGCCTCGCGGGCCTCGGCGGAGTCCTTGGCTGGATAGGCCGCAGTCCCCGGACTGGGGCAAGCGGCAGCGGTGAGGGGTGGCAAATGGCAGGCCACCTGCGCAGCTAACGGCTGCGACGGGGAGTTTGCGACCAGCAGAGGACCGACCCCTGGTGTGGACCGGGGCGGAGCAGTGGCCGCCAACAGCACTGTACCAGCTGCAGCCACTGGTGGGAGCGGGGCGGCTGCGGAGGGCTGGAGCGTGGAGGCAGCGACTGCAGGTAGGCTGCAGCCACTGGCTGAAGTGTGGAGGCGGCAGCGGCCACGGGCTGGAGTGGGGCGACAGGTCTCGGCTGCTTGTCTTGGTGCCGTCCCCCTGAAGTCCTCGGTTAGCGTCTCATCTCTCCCTGGTAATCTACACTTGCTGACAGTCGCTCCCACCGTCTCCAGCTGCCTCCGTGTCTGTCTGCTGACTCATTGTCCCGGGAATTCCCCTTCTGGGTTCCTATCTCTAAGTTGCTGTTGAGTCCTGAACTACTCCCCCCTGCCATCTTGTGGTTATTTCTAGGTACTGCATCCTCTTGTCTCTTTCCCAGCTATTACCATTCTGTCCCTGACAATCTCCATCCCTAGTGCACCAACCGCCGACCCGGACACTCGACGGGGACCCTCTCTCCCACACTCCCCCACCCTGTATGCTCGCCAGTCCTCGGGCGAGGGCTTTCGTAGACCCGACTTAGTCTTTGGAGATGACAGTTCTCGTCGCCATACGAACTGGTCCTGTTGGTAACGTTCAGGGGGTTTGCCAGCTGTTGACCGCTCGGAGCGTCTAAGTTCGGCCGGGGTGGAGCTTTCTGGGGTGGTGGAGGGTGGTGGAAGGGTCGATTCTAGCAGGCTGACTGGGTCTGCTATAATGTCACTACTTGGAGGGCCTGCGGATGTGGCTGGTGAAGTCTTCGTCGTCCAGGTCCCAGACCATTGGCGGGGGGTCGGGGGCCTGAGTGGTCGGCTCGGGTCGCATGGGATCAGTGGATGCACAGGGCCGCAACATATTTCGGTGCACAGTACGAGTGAGAGGTGTACCGTCTCTTTCCAATTGTATTTCGTACACAGGCCCGTCGGGGCTTGTCCGGCGTAACACCTTGTATGGGGTCTCCTCCCACCGTGATTCTAATTTGTTTTGGGGGTGCTGATCTAGTACGAGTACCCGATCTCCAGCTCGGAAGTCAATCGGTGGGGGCAGTGCTGCCCCCAGGTGTTCTAGATCCTGGAGCTTTGTATGACCGATTCGGTGGAGGGTCTGCAGCCGGTGCCGGTGGTTTCGGACCCACGAGGATACTCCGGTCCAGGGTAGAGGTTGCTCCGGGTTTAACTCCACTTCTGTGATTCCTTTGCCTTCCCGTCCAAACAGCAATGAGTAGGGGGTGTAACCAGTCACTCGGTGCACCCGGTTATTATATACCCACACCAGCTCAGGGACATAATCAGGCCAGCGGGCCTTGCGGTCGCTCTCCAGGGTGCGCAGCATTTGGATTAGCGTTCGATTGAATCGTTCGCAGGCTCCGTTTCCCTGCGGGTGGTATGGCGTAGTCCGTGATTTATCAATACCGTAAAGATGATGTAGTTCTTCCATGACTCTTCCTAGGAAGCACGCCCCTTGGTCCGAATGTATTCGTTGTGGACAACCTTACACTTGAATAAAGTTCTTGCAAATCGCATAGGCGGCTGACTCTGCTGTTTGGTCTCGAGTGGGGGTCACTACGGCAAACTTGGTGAAGTGGTCCACCATAACAAGGCAATGTTCATACACCTGAGAGGCAGGACCTATGGTCAGATAGTCCACAGTAAGAAGCTCCAGAGGGGCTGATGTTACAATAGTTTGCACCGGGGCCTGCTGTGCGGGGGGTTTAGAGAGCTCGCACGGGCGGCAGGTTCGACAAACTTCCTCTACCGCAGCGTGTAAGCGTGGGTGGTACACCATCTGCTGCAGCCATTGTAAAGTCTTTTGTGCACCAAAATGAGCCCCCTTCTCATGGGCTTCCCGGGCCAGTTGGTTGAGATGGGCCCCGGGGACGATCACCTGCCATATTGTAGCTGACGTGGTTCGCGACAAAGCTTTTCGATATAAGAGTCCCTTTTTGATGGTTAGCTTTTCCCACTGGCGTAACATTAGCAACATATCTTGGGTTAAAGTCTGCCTTTGTGAGCCCGTGGGCAATTTGCCGGTGGCCACCCATCGGCGCAGGAGTCCAATTTCTGTATCCTCCTGTTGCTGCTGGATCCAGTTGTCACGGGGCTGTTCCAGCATCCCTTTAAGGGGTCCTGGATGAGGCGCTTCTTGCATGCGGACTGCCGGTACGGTAGTGGGTAGGGCGAACGGCGTCTCATCCAACTCGTCATCTCGACTTCTCCCTGGGATAGTGTGTCGGATTCTGGAGAGCGCGTCGGCGTGTACGTTTTCAGCTCCCCGTTTGTAAATGATCTTATAATTGAATTTGGCCATCCGAGCTACCCACCATTGCTCGAGGGCCCCCAGTTTGGCATTTTCCAGATGAGCTAGCGGGTTGTTATCGGTCCGCACTACCACCTCGGAGCCCGCCAGGTACTCTGCGAACCGCTCCGTCATTGCCCACACCACCGCGAGGAGCTCGAGCTTAAAGGAGCTGTAATTGTCCGGGTTGCGTTCTGAGTCGTGCAGCGACCAGCTACCGTAGGCGATCACTTTCTCGCGGCCGTTCTGCACCTGTGACAACACAGCTCCTAGTCCCTGGAGGCTCCCGTCGGTATGTAGGATGAACGGCAGCGAAAAATCCGCATATGCCAATACTGGGGCGTCCGAGAGAGCAGCCTTAAGATCTTGAAATGCTTCCTCTTGCGGTTGCTGCCACTGGATTTTCCGTCCATTCGCCCCAGCAGGAGCCCCCTTCAACAGGTCTTGCAGGGCTCGAGCTCGGCGTGTAAAGTTCTTCATGAACCGACGGTAGTAGCCGGCCAACCCCAAGAAGGCCCGCACGTCCTTCACCGTCTCGGGGGTGGGCCACACCTGGATGGCAGCAACCTTTCCCAGAGAGGGTTGGACGCCCTCCGCCGAGACGGTGTGACCCAGGTACTCGATCTGGGTGTGGAACAGGTGGCACTTCTGGGGCTTCACCTTTAACCCGTACTTTTGCAGCCGGTCGAGCACCTGTCCCAACCGCTTCAGGTGGTCCTCAAACGTGGCGGAATAGAT
This sequence comes from Dendrobates tinctorius, assembly GCF_039654945.1. Classification (NCBI taxonomy): domain Eukaryota; kingdom Metazoa; phylum Chordata; class Amphibia; order Anura; family Dendrobatidae; genus Dendrobates; species Dendrobates tinctorius. The sequence continues at coordinate 13,943,749 of NW_027361794.1, forward strand.
GATAATATCGTCTAGGTAGATCAACGTGGCTTCAAAGTTGAGGTCTCCTAGACACCGCTCCATCAGCCGCTGGAAAGTTCCGGGGGCGTTGGCCAGCCCAAACGGCATTCGATTGAACTCGAACAGTCCCATGGGAAGGATGAATGCCGTCTTGGCCCTATCTTCTTCCGACATCGGCACCTGCCAGTACCCACTGGCCAGGTCAAGGGTTGAAAAGTACGTTGCGCTCCCCAGAGCTGACAGAGACTCTTCGATGCGGGGCAGTTGATACGAATCCTTGATGGTGCAGGCGTTTAACTTCCGGTAGTCCACGCAAAAACGCAGCGTGCCATCTTTCTTCCTAACCAGGACTATAGGGGCCGCCCAGGGGCTTTGGCTCTCCCGTATGACCCCCTACCGGAGCATTTGGGCTAATAGAGTCTTTACTTCCTGATATAGCTGCGGTGGTATTTGTCGATACCGCTCCCGGATGGGGGCTGCTCCTGCCGTGGGGATCCCATGCGTGATGGCTGTGGTACATCCAAAGTCGTCCTCGTGGCTGGCAAAGATGCTGTGAAATTGCCCAATAAGTGTCTCTACTTGGAGAAGCTGGGCCGGCGCTAGGCCGGAGAGTTCGGCCCGCATTCTTTCCAGGATGACCCAACCTTTTTCTTGGGCCGAGGGTGTGGCAGCTTGTTGGATCCGCACCGCTACTGTCCAGGGGTCTTCGGGTTGCACCCTCAGCTGGACAGCGGGGTCCGGCAGCATCTCCTCCAATGGCCTCACCAGCTTGGCCATTTCGGCCCGGGGCTTCAGGGTGACATCTTGATCTTCCAGGTTGACACAACGTACCAAGACAGTCCCTTCCCGCACGGTGGCCAGGGAGCGAGCCACCAGGATGCCAGGGTGTAGGCGCTCCGAGTAACATGGCTCCACCTGCACTTCCACGCCCTCCAGTGGTATCGGGTCACGGATCGGCAGAGCCACCACTGTTTGCCCCGGAGGGAGCAGAAGCGGAGGGGCCGCCGATGCGATGACCTTGCCCAGCGCCTCACCCTCCTGACCTCCTGGAGCACTCGCGCCTCCCGCACCAACCGCTGGAAGACCTGCCCCTGGGCCGTGCGAGAACCCCACTGACTTAGGGTCTCCTGCGTGGAATAGTTGAGGAGCAGATTGCCGAACTCCCGCAGTACGTTCATGCCCAAGATGACCGGATGACGGTCATTAGTCTCTCCTTGGGTCAGGACCACTCCCCGGCGGCCGAGGGGTTTACCGCATAAGGTCATTTGCAGCCACACCACTCCAGCGACAGGTACCGGCAGTTGGTTTGCGGCCACTAGTCGTATCATGGGCCCCCACTGGGGCCTGGCCGCTTCCAGGAAATGCTGCCGGAAGTACGCTGCCGGCATGGTCGTCACCTGCGACCCCGTGTCCACCGGGCATTGCTCCGCACGACCCTCAACTTCGGCCCATACTATTGGGCACGTAGCGACCAGTTCTTTGGGACTTCCACCACCCCTTGTTGCGGCTTCTGGCTCCGAACGGCGTTCCCCATGCCCGGTGCCCTCTAGTTTAATGCCCGCCGAGGTGGGTATTTCCCTCGCTGCGGACACTCCCGGGCACAGTGACCCAATTCCCCGCACTCATAGCACCGGGGCGGGGAGGCTCGGCCACCCCGGCTATTACGAGGCCCCCCGGGCCTGGGATTGTAGCTGGGCCAACCGGGTGCAGGCTCCGTTCTCTTCTTTACTTCGGCCAGCTCGCCCCGGATGCTCTTGTCTCATTTCCGCAATCCATTGGGGTTCTTCGACAACACTTACGGAAGACTCCATGCTCCGGACCTTTCCCACAGGAGCCGTCATCCCCTGCTCTTGCTCTCGCACCCGGACCTGACTCCCCACCTCTGAGAAGGCTAAACGTGGGTTCACTCGGATCTGCTCCCGCAACGCCTGCTTGATTAGCGGGTCCCAGAGTCCAGTCACTAGCAGGTCACGCAGGGTAATGTCGATGGGCCCCACCCCCATTCCATCCTTCCTTTCTATGGCGGTGTGTAACTCCTGGAGGGCGTTCATATACTGGGTGATGGTCTCCCCCTCCCCCTGCATCCGACTAAACAACCGGGTCCTCAACTCCCCCACGTCTGTTGGGTCCCCGTGAGTCTCTTCCAGAATCTGCAAGACCCTGGCGAAGGTATTACGATGCCCCGGGGGTCTCAACATTACCGACTTCCGGGCTTCTCCTTCCAGCGCCATAAGGGCTACCTCAGCCTCTAAATCGGGGGTCATGGGGTGCATGCGGAAAAGGCCCCGCATCCGTTCTGTCCAGCTCCACAACAGCGCATCGGTGCCAGAAAACCGGGGCAGGTTACTTAGCATGGCCCCCAGAGAGATACTGGAGCGGGGTCCCCCGCCATCGGCAGCGGCCGCAACCCCACTCTGATCAGGGGCACCGCCGTCTGTGCTCGGAGACTGCATCCTGCCGACTACGCCAAATGTGGTACTAGCAGGTACGGAGGATGCAGCGTCGAGTCACGAGACAACTACAGTGCTTTTTAAAGATTCGTTTATGGGACTTGAGGGGACTTCCCTCAGTCACGGCCTGATCACCAAAACAGGGGTAACACAGGTTGCCCACGCAGGGGCTCTAAACAAGCAAACACGGTAATGTAGAACACGACTACTCCCGGCAACGGCCGGTCACTATAGGGCCGCGGTGTGGCCGACTACGGGTCATTAAGTCTAAAGTCTACTTAGCTGTCCCGACGTCCCTCGCCGTTCTGCTGACCTTTCGACTCAAGAGTTGCTGAGCCCAGTTTTTGAGGCGTTGATGAAAGCTTCGCGCGTTCCGGCGCGTTGATGACACGGGGGCCCCGCGGGCCTCGGCAGAGTCCTTGGCTGGATAGGGCGCAGTCCCCGGACTGGGGCAAGCGGCGGCGGTGAGGGGTGGCAAATAGCAGGCCACCTGCGCAGCTAACGACTGCGACGGGGAGTTCGCGACCAGCAGAGGACCGACCCCTGGCCACGGGCTGGAGTGGGGCGACAGGTCTCGGCTGCTTGTCTTGGTGCCATCCCCCTGAAGTCCTCGGTAAGCGTCTCATCTCGCCCTGGTAATCCACACTTGCTGACAGTCTCTCCCACCGTCTCCAGCTGCCTCCGTGTCTGTCTGCTGACCCATTGTCCCGGGAATTCCCCTTCTGGGTTCCTATCTCTAAGTTGCTGTTGAGTCCTGAACTACTCCCCCCTGCCATCTTGTGGTTATTTCTAGGTACTGCATCCTCTTGTCTATCTCTCCCAGCTATTACCCTTCTGTCCCTGACAATCTCCATCCCTAGTGCACCAACCGCCGACCAGGACACTCGACGGGGACCCTCTCTCCCACATAACTTCAAATGGTCCCTGGATACCGCTGCCGAGGTCTCTCCTCCATCTTTACTAACAAGGCATACTTTAGTATTATCAAAGTTTGAGGGCAGAATGGTATAAGGTTCAGCCTCCCATTGATCATCCAGCTTGTGCAACCTCCTCTTCATTTTGAGGACTTGTTCTCCTGGCGAAAAGGGAGCAGCAAGTGCATTCTGATGGTAAAGCTTCTCCTGCTTTTGTCTTGCCTGGGCCAGACTCTTCTCCACACACTCCTGTACTTTTCTGTACTGTTGCTGTCTTTCTGTGTCCCAGTCAGCATCTGGGGACGTGTCTTCCGGCGTGAGGACTCCCATGTCCAAATCAATGGGCAGCTTACCAGGTCTTGCTCTCATTAGATAGGCTGGAGTACAGTTGGTAGAGTTCACTGGGATATGGTTGTAGAGATCCACCAGATCTGGCAACTTTTCTGGCCACAGATTCCTCTCCTCCAAGGGCAGTGTCTTCAGTAGGTCCATCACTACCTGGTTCATCTTCTCACACATGCCATTGGTCTGTGGGTGATAAGGTGTTGTCTGGATCTTCATACAAGCATACAAGTTGCAGAACTCATGGAACACTTCTGCCTCGAAAGCTGGACCTTGATCTGTGAGTACTCTTTCAGGATACCCATGTGGCCTACAGAAGTGCTGTTGGAAGGCTCTGGCTGCTGTTCTGGCAGTTAGATCTTTGACGGGCACAACTACCAGGAATCTTGAGTAGTGGTCCACAATGGTAAGGGCATAGATGTAGCCCGACCGGCTTGGAACCAGCTTCACATGGTCCAGGGCTACCAACTCGAGAGGCTGTTTGGTGATGATGGGCTGCAGGGGAGCTCTCTGGCTGTCTCGATCCTTTCTGCGCAGGTTATATCGTCCACACTCCCGGCTCCACCTCCCAATGGCTTTCCTCATACGAGCACAGTAGAAACTCTCTCGGAGCAATGCTTCCAATTTCTTCCATCCGAAGTGTCCAGCTCCATTGTGGTATGCTTCCAGGACCATTGATGCCTCTCTCTTTGGGACTATTACCTGCCAGACCAGTTCATGTGTGCGGGCATTGATACTCCTCCGACACAGCTTCCCTTTGTAGATAAACAACCGGCGTCTCTCCTTCCACAACTGCTGGGTTTCTTCAAGAGCATCCGACTCTGGACGTGAGTCAGCTCATATCAGTAGCTCCTTCACCAGGTGGACTGCAGGGTCACTATCTTGAGTTTCTGCCCAGTCATGATGGGGCAAAGGATTCAGGGTGACCTCCTTCAAACCAGACCGTCTGTCTCTCACTCCTTGAGCACGTTGGGCCGCAAGTGGCCGGTGGAAGGGAGGTAGCTCTATCTCTTCAAGAGCCTCTGGGTCTTCTCCTGCATCTGGTAGGTTCGGCATTCTGGACAGCGCATCAGCATTGGCATTCTTGTGCCCTGCCCGGTACTTGATGGTAAACTCATAGTTAGATAGCCGAGCCATCCATCGCTGTTCCAGTGCACCTAGCTTTGCAGTGTCCAAGTGAGTCAACGGATTGTTGACCGTGAAGATTATAAACTTGTCCGAGGCTAGGTAATGCTTGAACCTTTCGGTGACAGCCCAGACTATGGCAAGGAACTCCAACTTGAAAGAACTGTAGTTATCAGGGTTCCTTTAGGTGGGACGCAATTTCCTGCTGGCGTAGGAGATCACTCTTTCTTTTCCATTCTGTACATGCGACAGTTCCGCTCCTAGTCCTACATTGCTGGCATCCGTGTACAGCACAAAGGGTTTCTCATAATCTAGGTAGGCCAGAACTTCGTCACCTGTGAGAGCCATCTTCAATCTGGTGAAGGACCTTTCCAACTCTTCTGTCCATTCAAAGGTGGAATTTTTCTGCTTGTTCTTCTTAGACTGCCCCACCAGAAGGTTTTGCATAGGGGTAGCTATTTCAGTAAAGCCCTTGATGAATCTTTGGTAGTAGCCTACCAGTCCAAGGAATTGGCGGACTTCATGAAGGTTGCTGGGCTTTGGCCAGTCCCGGATGACTGTGACCTTGTCAGGATCTGGTGCCACACCTTCTGCACTGACCACATGACCGAGGTACTGTACCTTGGGCATCAGGAGGTGGCATTTGGAGGGCTTCACCTTCAGGCCAAAATTGGACAAAGCTTCAAACACTTCAGTCAGGTGTTCCAGATGATCTTCGTAGGTCTTGGAGAAAACAATGATATCATCCAGATACAACAGGACTGTTTCAAAGTTCATGTGTCCCATGCAGCACTCCATCAGCCGTTGAAATGTTCCTGGGGCAGTGCCGAGCCCAAATGGCATATAATTGAACTCACAGAGACCCATTGGAGTGGTAAATGCGGTTTTCTCCTTATCTGCCTCTGCCACGGGAACCTGCCAATACCCACTGGTGAGATCCAAGGTGGAAAAGTAATTAGCAGTTTTAAGTCCAGCTAAGGATTCCTCAATCCTAGGTAATGGGTAGGCATCTTTATGTGTAATGCTGTTAATTTTTCTGTAATCAACACACATTCTCATGGTACCATCCTTTTTCTTTACAAAAACTATTGGAGCTGCCCAGGGGCTACAACTGTCTCTGATAACCCCAGCCTCCTTCATCTCCCTCAACATACTCTTAGCACACTGGTACTGTGTTGGGGGTATAGGTCTGTACCTCTCCTTTTTGGGTGGATGGTCTCTTGTGGGGATATGATGTTGAACCCCTTTTGCCTGCCCAAAATCTAGTGGGTGTTTGCTGAATACCCGCTCATACTCTTGTGTCACTCTGTAAACCCCATTTCTCTGGTATGAAGGTGTAGAGTCAGTTCCCACCTGCAGTTGCTGGCACCACTCCTCTGGCTGCTTCACAGAGCCATTGTCCTCCCCCCGATCAGATGAGACCAAGGGCTCTGCTGCCTGCAAAGAGTTGTTATTAACTGTGAGCAGCTTGGCAACTGTGGCGTACCGAGGTATTGTGGCCTCTTCTTCCCCACAATTCAAAAGACGTACAGGTACTCTCCCTTTTTTGACATCAACCACCCCTCTGGCTGTCAGGACAGTGGGCCTGCTGTCGGAGTATACTGGTTCTACCAATGCCTGGTAATCCCTCCCTCTAAGACCTATAGCTGCCCGACACCAAACCAACATTTCACATCTGGGGGGTATTGCAATGGGGAAGGCATCACTCACTCTGACGCTGCCAATCTCTCCGCCAGAGAGTGCCACCTGTTGTCTTTGCATCAGGGCTCGGATCTCCTTCTGCTGGACTCGTTGTTCTCCGGAACCAGCAGTCTCAGCCACCTGTTGCAACAAGACAATAACCTCGGACAGACAGTTTTCAATTACATTTGTGCCAAGAGTCATCATGGGATTGCATTCACGTCGATCAATATCAACAATTATCAGACCTTGAGACCTTAACTCCACCCTCCCCACTTTAACAGTAATCTTCTTACATCCAATCTGCGGTAAGGTCTGACTATTACTAGCAACTACTGTCAGTTCATCAGTTGGGCCAATTCTGAATCAGCCCAATACCTCTTGTACAAAATATATGGCATAGTGGTCACCTGGGAACCAGTGTCCAGCAAAGCGTTCATGGGGATGCCGTCAATCACCACAGGAAGGATTGGTCTCCCTCCCACATACTGTCATACCAGTGCTGGGTGACCGGCACTGCTGGGGTTAATGTTCTGACCTCAGTGCAGACTCTCACCTGCATACCTGGGACCTATTATGGTGGCCTCTCATTGGTTCTGGGAAGGCTTCTTAAAGCCTCAGGAAGCTGCCATCCCCCGTCAGTTATACTTTTGCCCTTGGCATTGTGTGGTGACCCCTGAGTGTGTTAGTGCTGTGTTCTGGTTGCATGATTCTCTGTATGACTCGGTCTGTTCTCTGGATTCTGCTTTGGATTCTGCCTGGTACCTTCTACGTCTGTTTGGTTTTGATCTCTGTTTGGCTCTGACTATCCGTTCTGTCTCATCCCTGGTACTTTACTGAGATCATGTGTATAACCTTTGGCTTTGTCTGACCTCCCGTCTGTTTATCCCTCCTGTACCTCGCTTGCCTGTATTGTGCACGACCCCCGCTTTGCCCGACTTTGAGTTTTCTACCTTCTTTGAAAGCAGGACGCTAAGCCCCGCCCCCTTGTAGTCACATGACCGTAGGTCCTGTGCCTGCTTTCTAAACTTCTACATTCAGGTCCCGTGCATCTTTATTTTCTGGCTGATCTTGTCCCCAGGAGTCCCTACGGTGCGGGTGAGTCTCTGCTTAGCTGAGGCTGTACGCCGGCGCTGTCAGGACCCTGACACATACTTGGCTCTCCAGTTCCTTGGGCCTGGGGATCCTACTCCTGGGGGTTGGCCCTCTGCTCCAGGGGTTGCTCATTTAAAGGACAATATCTTGCAAGGTGACCTGCCTTGTGACAGCGACGACAGATGGGACATCCGTCCTGGTCATAGCGATCGTTGTTCCTTCCTCGAAGTGGCGGGGCTCTCCTCCTCCGGAGCCACGGGTCATCCTCTGGACTGGAAGCAAGCTGGATCTTGTCTTTGGAGGACACCTGCAGGGACTGCACGGTTTTATTGAGTGCTGCCATTCCTGGACCTGAAGACGCAGCTCCTCAGTGGGATCTTTGTCCAAAGTTTGTGCATCAGCCTCCACAGGGATGGAAGGAAAAGATGGGGCTTCCTGATGGTAGGTGATCGCTAGGCGCCTAGGGGGCGCTGGACGGCTGTCAGTGGATTCCTGCAGTACCCGAATAGCCCTGTCCTTAAATTCAGCAAAGTCCAAGTCAGGGTTTTGCAGGGTTATGATCCTCAACTGTCATATGTGGGTACTGGACAGGAGTCCTTCAATGAACTGCTCCTTTAACAGTTTATCTTCTTCCTTTACACTGTCAGGATCAACTTGCTTAACTGCTCGCAGCGCCTCCTGCAGGTTGAGAGCATAATCCCTGATACTGTCCTGCGCCTTCTGTTTACAGCCAAAGAACCTCATCTTGATTTCAGCTGCAGTATGGGTGTCGAAGGTGCTCCTCAGCTTGGCCAGGATCTTTGCAACAGTCTCTTTATCATTGTCCTGCCAGGCTTTCACCTCTCTCTGTGCTGCACCCGTTAGCTGTCCTATCAGGATATTTACTTTCTGGCTTTCAGACAGAGGGTAGACTTTGAACAAACTGCACAGTCTATCCTTAAATTCACTCAGGGTGTGCGACTCACCCGAGTACTGCGGTAGCCAGGCCGCTCCCGGTATGTAGGGCATGGATAGCGGCATTATGGGGACCGCTGCGGCGGGCGCTCCTCCTGGCGGTACCGCGGGGTTATCAACGGCGCCTGCCGCTGCATCGTCGTCTGGCACGGACATCTTCTCCCCCCCTAGTTAATGTTAACCAGGGCCGGGGGGTTGTGTGAGCTCACCGGCGGCTGCTTCACAGGCCCGACGCTCCGGGCTGTAAGCCTCAACTCCTCCTCCTCTCGCGCGCTGTCCTCTCTTCCCGCGCGGCACTTCACTTCTTCGCGCTCTGTGGCAGGCTCCGCCCATGAAGGCCCACCTCTTTCTTCCCGCGCGCGCTAAGCAGCGCGGCAATGGCGGCAACTGGCGACAAATTCACACAGTTCACAATCACAGTCTATGGCACACAGGACCTGGGGATACCGGGCTCCGTAATCCTGTTTGTAACGCCAAAATTGGGTCGCCCTCACACCCAGGGCTGTGGGATACTCGGTACCGGGCCGGTGTCATGGGGGGGGGGTGTCACAGCAGCAGTGACCTGGTCCGTGGCCCTGGGTGCCCAATATCAATGGCGGTGATGTTTGTAATATAGTTTATATGGATCATAGAATCATAGAATCGTAGAGTTGGAAGGGACCTCCTGGGCCATCTGGTCCAACCCCCTGCTCAAAGCAGGATTCGCTAAATCATCCCAGTCAGATGTCTGTCCAGCCTCTGTTTGAAGACTTCCATTGAAGGAGAACTCACCACTTCTCGTGGCAGCTTGTTCCACTCATTGATGACTCTAACTGTCAAAAAGTTTTTTCTAATATCTAATCTGTGTCTCCTCCCATTCAGTTTCATCCCATTGCTTCTAGTCTTTCCTTGTGCAAATGAGAATAAAGTTGATCCTTCTACAATGTGACAGCCCTTTAGATATTTGTAGACAGCTATTAAGTCTCCTCTCAGTCTTCTCTTTTGCAAACTAAACAATCCCAAATCCTGCAACCTTTCCTCATAAGATAAGGTTTGCAGCCCGGTCACCATTCTGGAAGCTCTTTTCTGAACTTGCTCCAGTTTGTTGATGTCTTTTTTAAAATGTGGTGCCCAAAACTGGACACAATATTCCAGATGAGGTCTGACCAAAGAGGAGTAGAGGGAAATAATGACTTCACGTGATCTAGACTGTATGCTTCTGTTAATACATCCTGTTGTCATCAGCAAATTTAATCAGTTTACCCTCAATTCCTTCATCTAAATCATTGATAAAGATGTTGAACAATACAGGGCCCAGGACAGAGCCCTGTGGTACCCCACTTGAGACATTCTTCCAACTGGATGTGCAGCCATTTATGACCACTCTTTGGGTCCAATAACTAAGCCAGTTATAAACCCACCTAACAGTTGCCTTGTCCATTCCATACTTAGTCATTTTTTCAATAAGGATTGTATGAGATACTTTGTCAAATGCTTTGCTGAAGTCAAGATATACTATATCTACAGCATTTCCTTGATCCACCCAATCAGTGATTCCGTCATAGAAGGAAATTAAGTTAGTCTGACATGACTTATTAGTTACAAACCCATGCTGACTCTGCTTAATCACTTCATTCTTATCCAGGTACTGACATTCATGTTGTTTAATAATTTGTTCAAAGATTTTTCCTGGTATAGAAGTCAGACTCACCGGCCTATAGTTGTCTGGGTCCACCTTCTTCCCCTTTTTGAAGATAGGAACAACATTTGCTCTTCTCCAGTCTTCTGGGACTTCTCCTGTTCTCCAAGAATTTTCAGATTATGGAGAGGGGTTCAAAAATTTCTTCTGCTATCTCCTTCAGTACTCTGGGGTGTAATTCATCTGGACCTGGAGACTTGAATTCATTTAGGTTAGCTAAGTGTTTCCTCACTATCTTTCTGTTTATAGATATCCTGGATTCTTCTATTCCCTTAATAGGACAGTGAAGAACAGTTGATGTTACATTTCCTTTCTGAGAGAAAACAGATGCAAAATAGGAATTTAAAAGTTCGGCCTTCTCAACATCCTGTCTTACCATTTCATCATTTTCATCCTGTAAAAATCCTATAGCATCTTTGACTTTTCTTTTACTTTTGCCTCCCTCTTTCCATTTTATAAACATTTTTTTCTTCCTTTTTAGCATGTGATTAAGTTCTGTGTTCATCCATCCTGGCTTCCTTAAATGCTTCCTATTCTTCCCTCTTTTCGGAATTGTTACCAATTGTGCTTTGAGAATTTCATTTTTCAAGATTTCCCATCCTTCCTGGACATTTTTGTCTTTAAGGATATCCAGCCATTGGATCCCTCCAATTCTCTTTCTGAATCCCTTAAAATCTGCCTTTCTGAAATCTAACCTTGACGTCTGAGTCTTCACAGGTCTTCCTCCTCTAGTTATCCAAAATTCTAAAATAGCATGGTCGCTACCTCCTAGGGTCCCAGCCACTTTTACCTCCTCAACCATTTCCTCCCTGTTTATAAGGATTAGATCCAAGGCAGCAGTTCCCCTTGTTTTCGCCCCTACCTTTTGGAAGATAAAGTTGTCAGCAAGAGAGGATAAGAATTTCCTTGACCTGTTAGTTTTGCCTGAGAGAGATTCCCAACAAATGTCTGGATAGTTGAAATCTCCCATGACAACTATGTCATATTTTTTGGAGAACTTGGCCATTTGATGCATAAAGAGTTCATCCATATCTTCAGCTTGCACAGGCAGCCTGTAGTAAATGCCTACAATGGTGTCCTTTCCATTGTTCTGTCCTTGTATTCTTAGTTCGTGACGCCACCCGTGGTGTTTGGCAAGTATGGTGTTAAGCCAACGCTGCATGCAGATCCACTGGGACTGATGGTAAGGCGCTGCAAAGATGGTATAGCTCCCCACAGATGAAGCTGTAGTCCCAGGGCAGTGTAGATGTAACCGGCACGGGGATGTAGCGGTGCTGGAAGCGTAGGGAACAGACAAGACACAGCGGTTGCAGTTTTATGTACCTTTACTTAGTATATGCAGTCCAGGGTCCTGAACACAGATGGTATCGGAAGGGCTGTACAGTCTCCTTCCTAGCGCCTTGTGGTGTGAAACACTCCAGTACTTAGCTACTCTGAAATGCCTCTCTTCAGATGTTCCTAGAACTATACTTGTATGACAGACAGCTGTAGTCTCTCTAGGGGACTCCTCTCTTGAGTCCTGGCTCTCTAATCAATTGCTGTTGTGTCCCAAGTCTTTGCGGGGAGCAGGGCATTTACAGCCTCCTACTCCTCTGGTATCTGTGGCAGGACCGTCAGTATCCGTACCACCGTGGAGACCAGGCTCCAGTTCTGTGCGCTCTCAAGCTGAGGGAGCTCGCCTTCTGCAGCTCGACCTCCAGCTTTGCACCTCATGTCTGCACACGTCACCCTCCGCAGACTATCTGACCCTTCTTTCTCCTGGCCCTCAGAGGACACTCTTCTCCAGAATCCTGGTTCAGAGTTCCCCCTGCTGGCCCGGAGTGGAACTGTGTTGCATGCATTAGGTTAACTGCTGGAGAGACCCATCACTGCTTCCAAGCCTGGCATTTACCCTCCCCTGGAGGAAGGCAAAGCCAGTGTGGAGACCATACCCCCTGGGGGCGCCACAAATGTTCAATATGACACCAATAGCACAACACAAATGGAGTGGGGTATCCTACGTGGAGCACATGCTCAATACGGCACCAGAGAAATTGCAACAATAAATCAGCAACCATGCACCAAAGACGACATTACCTAGTGGCGGAAGGAAGTTGCAGAGAACCGGCCAATCAGCCCTCCCTGACATGCGTTTCGGAGCACGGGGCTCCTTCCTCCTTCCACGCCCCCTGAGGAAGGAGCCCTGTGCACAACTTTCTTTGCCCCCATTCTTGTAATGGACCTATTTTAACCATTTGTACCTAATAAAGTGATGATTCTTAATGGGACTTCGTGACTGCTTTCTGTTTTCTTTAGCATGCTTTGTGCAGTTTTACCTATATTTGTCGATTTAGATACACATGATTGAGTGGTAGGTGGCAATCTGCCTTGGTGTTTTTGTGATCGTTCCCTATCCACGTGTTATGTTAACCACTTTCTGTTCGCAGTTGGTACATGACAACATGGTGCAGGCTCAGGCTGACCAGAAGCACTGGTATGACCAGAACGCCCGGGAGCGGACCCAGGGGCGTAACTAGAACTGATTGGGCCCCATAGCAAACTTTTAAACGGGGCCCCCTTAAAGACACACCCCCTCAAAACCACACCCCCTTCAAGACACACCCCCTTACTGATAATGCATACTAGAGTCACATTAAGTAACAGAATTAGAAATAATGTAACACAATTATTCCGAATCCTGTAACTCAGTCAATACAATCAAATTAGTTAAGCATTGATAATTTTATATTTTAAGTTTCTGACCCAACACCACATGGTATACAGCACCCAGCACCCAGAAAGACATGGTATATAGTGCCCAGCACCACCTGGTATATAGCGCCCAGCACCACCTGGTATATAGCACCCAGCAGCACATGGTATATATATAGCGCCCAGCACCACATGGCATATAACACCCAGCACCACATGGTGTATATAGCGCCCAGCACCACATGGTATATAACACCCAGCACCACATGGTATATAGCACCCAGCACCACATGGTATACTGCACCCAGCACCACATGGTGTATATAGCGCCCAGCACCACATGGTATATAACACCCAGCACCACATGGTATATAGCACCCAGCACCACATGGTATACAGCACCCAGCACCACATGGTGTATATAGCGCCCAGCACCACATGGTGTATATAGCGCCCAGCACCACATGGTATATATATAGCGCCCAGCACCACATGGTATATAACACCCAGCACCACATGGTGTATATAGCACCCAGCACCACATGGCGTATATAGCACCCAACACCACATGGTATATAACACCCAGCACCCCATGATGTATATAGCGCCCAGCACCACATGGTATATAACACCCAGCACCACATGGTATATATAGCGCCCAGCACCACATGGTGTATATAGCGCCCAGCACCACATGGTATGTATATATATAGTGCCCAGCACCACATGGTATATAACACCCAGCACCACATGGTGTATATAGCACCCAGCACCACATGGTGTATATAGCGCCCAGCACCACATGGTATATAACACCCAGCACCACATGGTATATAGCACCCAGCACCACATGGTATATACAGTATATAGCACCCAGCACCACATGGTATATATATATATAGCGCCCAGCACCACATGGTATATAACACCCAGCACCACATGGTGTATATAGCGCCCAGCACCACATGGTATATATAAAGCGCCCAGCACCACATGGTGTATATAGCGCCCAGCACCACATGGTATATAACACCCAGCACCACATGGTATATAGCACCCAGCACCACATGGTATACAGCACCCAGCACCACATGGTGTATATAGCACCCAGCACCACATGGTGTATATAGCGCCCAGCACCACATGGTATATATATAGCGCCCAGCACCACATGGTGTATATAGCACCCAGCACCACATGGTGTATATAGCACCCAGCACCACATGGTGTATATAGCACCCAACACCACATGGTATATAACACCCAGCACCCCATGATGTATATAGCGCCCAGCACCACATGGTATATAACACCCAGCACCACATGGTATATATAGCGCCCAGCACCACATGGTGTATATAGCGCCCAGCACCACATGGTATGTATATATATAGTGCCCAGCACCACATGGTATATAACACCCAGCACCACATGGTGTATATAGCACCCAGCACCACATGGTGTATATAGCGCCCAGCACCACATGGTATATAACACCCAGCACCACATGGTATATAGCACCCAGCACCACATGGTATATACAGTATATAGCACCCAGCACCACATGGTATATATATATATAGCGCCCAGCACCACATGGTATATAACACCCAGCACCACATGGTGTATATAGCGCCCAGCACCACATGGTATATATATAGCGCCCAGCACCACATGGTATATAACACCCAGCACCACATGGTGTATATAGCGCCCAGCACTACATGGTGTATATAGCGCCCAGCACCACATGGTATATAACACCCAGCACCACATGGTATATAGCACCCAGCACCACATGGTATATAGCGCCCAGCACCACTTGGTATATATTTACCCGGTAGCCCGCCAGGCCAGACAGCCTGCCCCTGAGCCTCCCTCCGTTATACTCAGTCACCTCTCTCTCTGTCTCTTGCAGCCCCCGGGCGGTGCTTGTTCCATCTCATCTCAGCAGTGTTCTTCCTGCTTTCAGCGTCCACGTGGTGCCGCTCATTACATATGCGCATATGTAATGAGCCGTTCATTACTTATACGCATAGGTAATGAGCGGACGCTGAAAGCAGGAAGAACACCAGAGAACTGAAGATGGAATAAGCACCGGCGGGGGGCTGCAAGTGACAGAGACATGCATTGCTAGGGGAGGAGTTGTAGTTAATTGCACTACCCGGGTAGCGCCGATTGGAGCCGGGGACCCGGGCCCCTATATGGGTCGGGCCCCAAAGCAACCGCTTCGGCTGCTACCCCGGTAGTTACGCCACTGAGCGGACCTACCAGGTGGGTCAAAAGGTGTGGGTGCTGGTCCCAGTACCAACGGAAAAGCTTCAGGCAGCCTGGGAAGGCCCATACGTCATCCACCAACAGCTCAACCCGGTCACCTACGTGGTCACGCTTGACCACGCTCGGGGTAGGCGCAAAGCCTTTCACATCAACATGATGAAGGCTCATCATGAACGTGAAGCCTGCATCCTACCGGTCTGCAACCTGCCCAAGGCCCGGAAGAAAGACCTTCTCCTGGACATGCTGGCCCAAGCCAAGGCCAATGGGTCCATTGAGGACATGGAGGTAAGTGCCTCCCTAACCGTACCCCAGCTGTCGCAGTTGTTAGCCACCCTGGAACTTCTAGACCATGTTCTGCAACCGACCCGGACGGACTGAGTTAATGGTACATGAGATGGACACCGGGAATCATGCCCTGCGGTGCAGGAGAGATCCGCCTTTACCACCCCCTTTGGACTGTACGTGTCCACTGTCATGCCCTTCAGCATGAAAAATGCCCCTGCCACTTTCCAGCGGATGGTCAACCACCTGCTTCGGGGACTGGAGAAGTATGTCCTCAGTTCCACCTGGGATGAACACCTTCAGCACCTCCAGGAGGTGCTCAAGCGTATTCTCCAGGAAGGCCTGACCATCAAGCCAGGAAAGTGCCAAATGGGCATGAGCAAGGTCCACTACCTGGGACAGCGGGTAGGCGGGGGTTCCATGAGTCCAGAGCCTGAGAAAGTGGACGCAATCGTGTCCTGGCCCACCCCCAGGACCAAGAAACAGGTGATGTCTTGGGCACTGCAGAGTACTATAGGTGGTTCGTACAGGACTATAGCGCCCTTGCAAGACCCTTGGCGGACCTCACCAAGTGGAAGCTACCCCAGTCGACTGGACAGACGGCTGTGAGGTGGCCTTCTGAGCTTTGAAAACAGCCCTGTGCAACTCTCCAGTGTTGAAAGCAGTCGACAGCAGTCGCCCATTCCTAGTACAGACCGATGCCAGCGAGTTTGGCCTTGGTGCTGTGCTCGGCCTGGTCGACTCGGGGAACCAAGCGCACCCCGTGTTGTACCTGAGCTGGAAACTTCTGCCGAGGGAAGTGGCATACTCCACCATTGAGAAGGAGTGCCTGGCCATGGTCTTGGCACTGCAACGTTTGCAGCCCTACCTGTACTGGCTGCATACAGTGTCCGGGACCAACGGAAGGTTGCTACGCTGCACTCTAAAAGGGGGAGGTGTAATGGTAATGTAAAATATGACTAAAGATTCCCCTGATTATCCCTATTTCTGGAACATTCCAGACCCTTCTATTCATAGCAGCCCAGAGCCAGGTGCCACTCATGCTACCACGAGTGTGAAAGCACAACCAACATTCAAAAGTGACCAAAACATCAGTCAGAAAGCATTGGTACTGAGATGTGGTCTGGGGTCCCCACCTGCAGAACCACTCCTTTATTGAGGGTGTCTAGATAATTGCCAATAATTTCCATCTGTTGTCTATTCCATTTGTACAACAGCATGTGAAATTGATTGCAAATCAGTGTTGCTTCCTAAGTGGACAGTTTGATTTCACAGAAGTTTGATTGACTTGGAGTTATATTCTGTTGTTTAAGTGTTCCCCTTATTTTTTGAGCAGTGTATATAATAATGGACGGCACCATCTATATATAAGAGGCATCGTGATTACTCGCTAATCCCGCCCCCTGCACAGTAGCTCCGCACCCCATCACATCACCACACATAATCCCGCCCCCCACGCCATTACCACACACAATCCCGCCCCCACCACATTACCACACACAATCCCGCCCCCCCACCACATTACTACACACAATCCCACCCCCCACCACATTACCACACCCAATCCGGCCACCACACCACACACAATCCCGCCCCCCACCACATCACCACACATAATCCCGCCCCCCACCACATCACCACACATAATCCCGCCCCCCACCACACATAATCCCGCCCCCCACCACATCACGACACATAATCCCGCCCCCCACCACATCACCACACATAATCCTGCCCCCACCACATCACCACACATAATCCCGCCCCCCACCACAGTACCACACATAATCCCTCCCCCATCACATCACCACACATAATCCCGCCCCCCACCACATCACCACACATAATCCCGCACCCCCACCACATTGCCGCACATAATCCCGCCCCCCACCACATTACCACACATAATCCTGCCCCACCAGATTACCACATATAATCCCGCCCCCCACCACATTACCACACACAATCCCGCCCCCCCACCACATCACCACACATAATCCCGCCCCCCCACCACATTACCACACATAATCCCGCCCCCCACCACATTACCACATACAATCCCGCCCCCCACCACATCACCACACATAATCCCGCCCCTCCACCACATTACCACACATAATCCCACCCCCCACCACATCACCACACATAATCCCACCCCCCACCACATTACCACACATAATCCCGCCCCCATCACATTACCACATATAATCCCGCCCCCCACCACATTACCACACATAATCCCTCCCCCCACATTACCACACATAATCCCACCCCCCACATTACCACACGAGGCTCCGTCCCCCCACATTACCACACAAGGCTCCGTCCCCACACATTACCTTACCACACGAGGCTCCGTCCCCACACATTACCACCCGAGGCTCCATCCCCACACATTACCACACGAGGCTCCGTCCCCCCACATTACCACACGAGGCTCCGTCCCCACACATTACCACATGAGGCTCCGTCCACACACATTACCACACGAGGCTCCGTCCCCACACATTACCACACGAGGCTCCGTCCCCACACATTACCACATGAGGCTCCGTCCCCACACATTAACACACGAGGTTCCATCCCCCCACATTACCACACGAGGCTCTGTCCTCACACATTACCACATGACAACATGGTGCAGGCTCAGGCTGACCAGAAGCACTGGTATGACCAGAACGCCCGGGAGCGGACCCAGGGGCGTAACTAGAACTGATTGGGCCCCATAGCAAACTTTTAAACGGGGCCCCCTTAAAGACACACCCCCTCAAAACCACACCCCCTTCAAGACACACCCCCTTACTGATAATGCATACTAGAGTCACATTAAGTAACAGAATTAGAAATAATGTAACACAATTATTCCTAATCCTGTAACTCAGTCAATACAATCAAATTAGTTAAGCATTGATAATTTTATATTTTAAGTTTCTGACCCAACACCACATGGTATACAGCACCCAGCACCCAGAAAGACATGGTATATAGTGCCCAGCACCACCTGGTATATAGCGCCCAGCACCACCTGGTATATAGCACCCAGCACCACATGGTATATAGCACCCAGCAGCACATGGTATATATATAGCGCCCAGCACCACATGGCATATAACACCCAGCACCACATGGTGTATATAGCGCCCAGCACCACATGGTATATAACACCCAGCACCACATGGTATATAGCACCCAGCACCACATGGTATACTGCACCCAGCACCACATGGTGTATATAGCGCCCAGCACCACATGGTATATAACACCCAGCACCACATGGTATATAGCACCCAGCACCACATGGTATACAGCACCCAGCACCACATGGTGTATATAGCGCCCAGCACCACATGGTGTATATAGCGCCCAGCACCACATGGTATATATATAGCGCCCAGCACCACATGGTATATAACACCCAGCACCACATGGTGTATATAGCACCCAGCACCACATGGTGTATATAGCACCCAACACCACATGGTATATAACACCCAGCACCCCATGATGTATATAGCGCCCAGCACCACATGGTATATAACACCCAGCACCACATGGTATATATAGCGCCCAGCACCACATGGTGTATATAGCGCCCAGCACCACATGGTATGTATATATATAGTGCCCAGCACCACATGGTATATAACACCCAGCACCACATGGTGTATATAGCACCCAGCACCACATGGTGTATATAGCGCCCAGCACCACATGGTATATAACACCCAGCACCACATGGTATATAGCACCCAGCACCACATGGTATATACAGTATATAGCACCCAGCACCACATGGTATATATATAGCGCCCAGCACCACATGGTATATAACACCCAGCACCACATGGTGTATATAGCGCCCAGCACCACATGGTATATATATAGCGCCCAGCACCACATGGTGTATATAGCGCCCAGCACCACATGGTATATAACACCCAGCACCACATGGTATATAGCACCCAGCACCACATGGTATACAGCACCCAGCACCACATGGTGTATATAGCACCCAGCACCACATGGTGTATATAGCGCCCAGCACCACATGGTATATAACACCCAGCACCACATGGTGTATATAGCACCCAGCACCACATGGTGTATATAGCACCCAACACCACATGGTATATAACACCCAGCACCCCATGATGTATATAGCGCCCAGCACCACATGGTATATAACACCCAGCACCACATGGTATATATAGCGCCCAGCACCACATGGTGTATATAGCGCCCAGCACCACATGGTATGTATATATATAGTGCCCAGCACCACATGGTATATAACACCCAGCACCACATGGTGTATATAGCACCCAGCACCACATGGTGTATATAGCGCCCAGCACCACATGGTATATAACACCCAGCACCACATGGTATATAGCACCCAGCACCACATGGTATATACAGTATATAGCACCCAGCACCACATGGTATATATATATATAGCGCCCAGCACCACATGGTATATAACACCCAGCACCACATGGTGTATATAGCGCCCAGCACCACATGGTATATATATAGCGCCCAGCACCACATGGTATATAACACCCAGCACCACATGGTGTATATAGCGCCCAGCACCACATGGTGTATATAGCGCCCAGCACCACATGGTATATAACACCCAGCACCACATGGTATATAGCACCCAGCACCACATGGTATATAGCGCCCAGCACCACTTGGTATATATTTACCCGGTAGCCCGCCAGGCCAGACAGCCTGCCCCTGAGCCTCCCTCCGTTATACTCAGTCACCTCTCTCTCTGTCTCTTGCAGCCCCCGGGCGGTGCTTGTTCCATCTCATCTCAGCAGTGTTCTTCCTGCTTTCAGCGTCCACGTGGTGCCGCTCATTACATATGCGCATATGTAATGAGCCGTTCATTACTTATACGCATAGGTAATGAGCGGACGCTGAAAGCAGGAAGAACACCAGAGAACTGAAGATGGAATAAGCACCGGCGGGGGGCTGCAAGTGACAGAGACATGCATTGCTAGGGGAGGAGTTGTAGTTAATTGCACTACCCGGGTAGCGCCGATTGGAGCCGGGGACCCGGGCCCCTATATGGGTCGGGCCCCAAAGCAACCGCTTCGGCTGCTACCCCGGTAGTTACGCCACTGAGCGGACCTACCAGGTGGGTCAAAAGGTGTGGGTGCTGGTCCCAGTACCAACGGAAAAGCTTCAGGCAGCCTGGGAAGGCCCATACGTCATCCACCAACAGCTCAACCCGGTCACCTACGTGGTCACGCTTGACCACGCTCGGGGTAGGCGCAAAGCCTTTCACATCAACATGATGAAGGCTCATCATGAACGTGAAGCCTGCATCCTACCGGTCTGCAACCTGCCCAAGGCCCGGAAGAAAGACCTTCTCCTGGACATGCTGGCCCAAGCCAAGGCCAATGGGTCCATTGAGGACATGGAGGTAAGTGCCTCCCTAACCGTACCCCAGCTGTCGCAGTTGTTAGCCACCCTGGAACTTCTAGACCATGTTCTGCAACCGACCCGGACGGACTGAGTTAATGGTACATGAGATGGACACCGGGAATCATGCCCTGCGGTGCAGGAGAGATCCGCCTTTAGCACCCCCTTTGGACTGTACGTGTCCACTGTCATGCCCTTCAGCATGAAAAATGCCCCTGCCACTTTCCAGCGGATGGTCAACCACCTGCTTCGGGGACTGGAGAAGTATGTCCTCAGTTCCACCTGGGATGAACACCTTCAGCACCTCCAGGAGGTGCTCAAGCGTATTCTCCAGGAAGGCCTGACCATCAAGCCAGGAAAGTGCCAAATGGGCATGAGCAAGGTCCACTACCTGGGACAGCGGGTAATAATAATAATAATAATAATAATAATTTTTATTTATATAGCGCCAACATATTCCGCAGCACTTTACAATTAAGCGGGGACATGTACAGACAATAAATTCAATACAAGTTAAGACAATTCAAACAATGACATTAGGAGTGAGGTCCCTGCTCGCAAGCTTACAATCTACAAGGAAATGGGGGGACACAGTAGGTAAGAAATGCTTGTTAATTCAGGTCTGGCAATTATAATAGGGATTTTCATATAAAGCTGCATGATCCGGTCATCAGCCCGTGTGTTTAAGTGCAATAGACAAGTATCAAGTGCAGTTATCATGTGCATGAAGGGTGTGGAGACAGATGAATAGTAGGGTGCAGATTCAGAATAATATTTGGAAGGAGGGAACAGGGCAAAGTTAGCTTGCTGAGTAGTTGATGTGATAGGCTTCTTTGAAGAGATGGGTTTTCAAAGCGCGCTTGAATAGGTCAGGGCTAGGTATCAGTCTGATCGTCTGGGGAAGTGCATTCCAGAGAGCTGGAGCAGCACGAGAGAAGTCTTGGAGACGGAGGTGCGAGGTTCGGATTACGGGGGATGTTAGTCTTAGGTCATTTGTAGAACGGAGGGCACGTGTAGGGCGATAGACAGAGATGAGAGAGGAGATATAAGGCGGTGCAGAACAGTGGAGAGCTTTGTGGGTGAGAGAGATGAGTTTATACTGGACCCTGTAGCGAATAGGTAGCCAGTGTAATGACTGTCACAAGATGGAGGCATCGGTGAAGCGGCTGGACAGAAATATGACCCTGGCTGCCGCATTCAAGATGGATTGGAGAGGAGAAAGTTTGGTAAGAGGGAGACCGATCAGAAGAGAGTTGCAGTAGTCCAGACGAGAATGAATAAGAGCGACAGTAAGAGTCTTAGCAGTTTCAAAGGTGAGAAAAGGTCGGATTCTGGAGATGTTTTTAAGATGCAGGGTAGGCGGGGGTTCCATGAGTCCAGAGCCTGAGAAAGTGGACGCAATCGTGTCCTGGCCCACCCCCAGGACCAAGAAACAGGTGATGTCTTGGGCACTGCAGAGTACTATAGGTGGTTCGTACAGGACTATAGCGCCCTTGCAAGACCCTTGGCGGACCTCACCAAGTGGAAGCTACCCCAGTCGACTGGACAGACGGCTGTGAGGTGGCCTTCTGAGCTTTGAAAACAGCCCTGTGCAACTCTCCAGTGTTGAAAGCAGTCGACAGCAGTCGCCCATTCCTAGTACAGACCGATGCCAGCGAGTTTGGCCTTGGTGCTGTGCTCGGCCTGGTCGACTCGGGGAACCAAGCGCACCCCGTGTTGTACCTGAGCTGGAAACTTCTGCCGAGGGAAGTGGCATACTCCACCATTGAGAAGGAGTGCCTGGCCATGGTCTTGGCACTGCAACGTTTGCAGCCCTACCTGTACTGGCTGCATACAGTGTCCGGGACCAACGGAAGGTTGCTACGCTGCACTCTAAAAGGGGGAGGTGTAATGGTAATGTAAAATATGACTAAAGATTCCCCTGATTATCCCTATTTCTGGAACATTCCAGACCCTTCTATTCATAGCAGCCCAGAGCCAGGTGCCACTCATGCTACCACGAGTGTGAAAGCACAACCAACATTCAAAAGTGACCAAAACATCAGTCAGAAAGCATTGGTACTGAGATGTGGTCTGGGGTCCCCACCTGCAGAACCACTCCTTTATTGAGGGTGTCTAGATAATTGCCAATAATTTCCATCTGTTGTCTATTCCATTTGTACAACAGCATGTGAAATTGATTGCAAATCAGTGTTGCTTCCTAAGTGGACAGTTTGATTTCACAGAAGTTTGATTGACTTGGAGTTATATTCTGTTGTTTAAGTGTTCCCCTTATTTTTTGAGCAGTGTATATAATAATGGACGGCACCATCTATATATAAAAGGCATCGTGATTACTCGCTAATCCCGCCCCCTGCACAGTAGCTCCGCACCCCATCACATCACCACACATAATCCCGCCCCCCACGCCATTACCACACACAATCCCGCCCCCACCACATTACCACACACAATCCCGCCCCCCCACCACATTACTACACACAATCCCACCCCCCACCACATTACCACACCTAATCCGGCCACCACACCACACACAATCCCGCCCCCCACCACATCACCACACATAATCCCGCCCCCCACCACACATAATCCTGCCCCCCACCACATCACGACACATAATCCCGCCCCCCACCACATCACCACACATAATCCTGCCCCCACCACATCACCACACATAATCCCGCCCCCACCACAGTACCACACATAATCCCTCCCCCATCACATCACCACACATAATCCCGCCCCCCACCACATCACCACACATAATCCCGCCCCCCCACCACATTGCCGCACATAATCCCGCCCCCCACCACATTACCACACATAATCCTGCCCCACCACATTACCACACATAATCCCGCCCCCCACCACATTACCACACACAATCCCGCCCCCCCACCACATTACCACACATAATCCCGCCCCCCACCACATTACCACATACAATCCCGCCTCCCACCACATCACCACACATAATCCCGCCCCCCCACCACATTACCACACATAATCCTGCCCCACCACATTACCACACATAATCCCGCCCCCCACCACATTACCACACACAATCCCGCCCCCCCACCACATTACCACACACAATCCCGCCCCCCCACCACATTACCACACATAATCCCGCCCCCCACCACATTACCACATACAATCCCGCCCCCCACCACATCACCACACATAATCCCGCCCCTCCACCACATTACCACACATAATCCCACCCCCCACCACATCACCACACATAATCCCACCCCCCCACCACATTACCACACATAATCCCGCCCCCATCACATTACCACATATAATCCCGCCCCCCACCACATTACCACACATAATCCCTCCCCCCACATTACCACACATAATCCCACCCCCCACATTACCACACGAGGCTCCGTCCCCCCACATTACCACACAAGGCTCCGTCCCCACACATTACCTTACCACACGAGGCTCCGTCCCCACACATTACCACCCGAGGCTCCATCCCCACACATTACCACACGAGGCTCCGTCCCCCCACATTACCACACGAGGCTCCGTCCCCACACATTACCACATGAGGCTCCGTCCACACACATTACCACACGAGGTTCCGTCCCCACACATTACCACACGAGGCTCCGTCCCCACACATTACCACACGAGGCTCCGTCCCCACACATTACCACATGAGGCTCCGTCCCCACACATTAACACACGAGGTTCCATCCCCCCACATTACCACACGAGGCTCTGTCCTCACACATTACCACACGAGGCTGCATCCCCTCACATTACCACACGAGGCTCTGTCCTGTCCCCACACATTACCACACGAGGCTCCGTTCCCCCACATTACCACACGAGGCTCCGTCCCCCCACATTACCACATGAGGCTCCGTCCCCACACATTACCACACAAGGCTCCGTCCCCACACATTACCACACGAAGCTCCGTCAAACAGCAAGATCTGAGACATTACCACACATAATCCCGCCCCCCCCACATTACCACACGAGGCTCCGTCCCCCCATATTGCCACACGAGGCTCCGTCCCCACACATTACCTTACCACACGAGGTTCCGTCCCCACACATTACCACACGAGGCTCCGTCCCCCCACAATACCACACGAGGCTCCGTCCCCACACATTACCACACGAGGCTCTGTCCCCACACATTACCACACAAGGCTCTGTCCTCACACATTACCACACGAGGCTGCGTCCCCTCACATTACCACACGAGGCTCTGTCCCCACACATTACCACACGAGGCTCCGTTCCCCAACATTACCACACGAGGCTCCGTCCCCTCACATTACCACACGAGGCTCCGTCCCCACACATTACCACATGAGGTTCCGTCCCCACACATTACCACACGAGGCTCTGTCCAACAGTAAGATCTGAGACCAGGTCGCATCGTCATAATTCCCTCTTCTTTTACCGGTGGAAAACGTGCCATGACACAGAATTACCATGATTTGCGATGACTTTGGTAGCAAAATTTGGAGAGCCGGATTTATTTATTACGTTCACTTGCAACCCAAAGTGGAAAGAAATTCAGTCCGGCCTTTTACAACATGAAACAGCAATAGACCGCCCAGATTTGGTATCTACCATATCCCACTTAAAGCTACAAGAGTTACTAAACGACTTGACTGCAAAAAATGTGGAGTGATGGGACAAGGCATACACCTACATCATTGAATTTCAAAAAAGAGGTATTACGTACATTCATCTGAATGTTTGTAACAGTAATGTTAAGAATGGAATGATTAATAATGCACATTTAATGCATCCTTTTATTGTTTCAGGTCTTCCTTATTGCCATATGCTCTTAATTTTGGAAGACGAAGACAAGTTTCGAGAAGCTATCGATTGTGACAATGCTGTTTGTGCAGAAATTCCTGACCTGGATAGTAACAAGGATTACGATGTTGTCACCAGCTGCATGATTCATGGGCCCTGTAGAGAACACAATAGAAATTTGTGACGAACAGCCCACCGCTGTTCGCCACTTACAGGGACTAACGGGGGTCCCGCTGCCACCAAAACTTGACGGACAGCGGACCCTGTGTCACCACTATGTCACTATCCCACCGGTGTATCAGTGGACGGAGGGACGCGACACACTGCCGGCACACGGCTATCACAGGCGCCGTGGGGGCTTATCTTAGTTATCCCACCACTGGCACCATGTGACCAAAAATATCCAGCAAGCTAATTATCGCTCTAACAATTTGACGCAGGGGGGTTTAATTTGGATGACCCACTACTGCTATCAATCTTCCAAGTACTGTGGGGATTTAAGTATATCCCACTTTCTCAGTTCCCCTTTGGAACTCGCAGCTCTCCGGCGCCCCCCTTACCCTCAGGTCAGTCAGGGAACTGCACCTAGGATAATTAGTTGCCGGACGGGCTGCTTGTTGTGAACCGGCGATTAGGCTTCAGCAGTAAGGGAATTATCAATGCTGTGGCCGCAGCCCCTCATTCAGCAATATAAGACCCTTCTGGACGGCCAGCAAGCCGCAATAACCACACACAACGCGCTGCCACCAGCTCCTGGTTTCTCCGCTTAAGTTATAGACTCAAGGGAGGGGTTCGAAGCCAACCCGACAAATTAGTAGCGATTATCTAACAAAGGCGTATAGTTCGATTCTTAGAGCATGGAGGCAGACTAAATATTAAATCATTTATTCCCCGAAAAGGTAGGGCAGTGATTACAGATAAAAGTTGCTATAAAATTGAGACATAAGATATGTACATTAGACAAGTATAAAACAAAGTGGATGAATGAAGAAAGTACACTCACATGTGGTCAGTTGGTGTTAGGCATCCCATGTGGCTTTAAGGGGGCTGGAGGCGGAGCTGCACGTCTCCGCTCATCTGCACGTCTCTCTAGCATGAGGACTTGAGCTGTTCTGAGCTGGTTTTGCCAAGGGAATGCCTTATAGACTCTGCTATGTGACATCACAGAAAGAGGCATTCTGGGGTAGTCCCACCTCTCTCTTTCCAAGGTAGAAATCTTACTAAAACTCATAATCATCATAACTCAGTGGGGGGAACCCGCACAGACATTTATATGGCATCATTGGTTGTAAATGACCGAGTGGAATCTGAAAATACTAAACATGCCATAACTGGGCCATTCTAGTTGGAAGTACTCCATAATTCAGGTTTTGGGGATCCGAGGGCTTCGCGAAAACCGTGGCAGTGAAGCTAGGACCGCTCAGATCACAAAAATATGATTATTATAACTCTGGTGTGTATGGTGTTTGCAAGGCAATCTCTCATAGGTTTATTCAAACCTCTTGGTTTCAGACAAAGAGCTTTTCCCTCACTTTTTTTTCCTTCAGCTGCGGAGAGAAGCCAAATGGTTGTAATAGGAAGTATCCTAGCTAATTAACATTCCTGCTCCTCCAGAGGAAGTGGCAGGGTTGATAACACTTGGGGGGAAGGAATTCCTACTACTGACAGTTTACAATGTCATAGGATGGAGGATTTCTAGCACAGTCCAACAGAAAACATATTTTGCAGACCTTGTATATCACACCTCCCCCTTAAGAGGGCGCTAAGGAGGCATTACCTCTCGGTAATCGGCCATGCACACCTCAGCAGGTTCGCCCCGGCAGGACAACCCATCGGCATTACCGTTTTCACTGCCATTCCGGTGTTTTACAGTGAAGTCGTACTGTGGAAGGGCAAGGCTCCAGCGGAGCAACCTTCCATTGGTTCCGGACACTGTGTGTAACCAGCTCAGAGGGTTGTGGTCGGTTACCACCGTGAAGGCGCGCCCGTACAGGTAGGGCTGCAAACGTTGCAGTGCCCACACCATGGCCAGACACTCCTTCTCAATGGTCGAGTATGCCACTTCCCTCGGCAAGAGTTTCCGGCTCAGGTACAACACGGGGTGCTCCTGGTTCCCCGAATCGACCTGGCTGATCTGGCCAATTACTTCAAAGAAAAAATTGACCAGATCCGACAGGAAATTATCTCCCAATCACCTCATACCATGCACTGTCCTCCCTCCCCCACTGCATCTAGCTCACTCTCTGACTTTGAACCAGTCACAGAAGAAGAAGTAAGCAGGCTCCTTGCATCTTCTCGCCCAACCACTTGCACCAGTGACCCACTTCCGTCACATCTACTCCAGACCCTTTCCCCTGCTGTCACCTCTCACCTAACTAAAATATTTAACCTCTCTCTCTCTTCTGGTATCTTTCCCTCCTCATTTAAACATGCCATCATGCATCCACTACTTAAAAAACCATCCCTCGACCAAAACTGTGCCGCTAACTATAGACCTATTTCTAATCTTCCCTTCATCTCTAAACTCCTGGAACGCCTGGTCCACTCCCGTCTTATCCGCTATCTCTCAGAAAACTCTCTTCTCGACCCTCTCCAATCCGGTTTCCGCTCTTTACATTCTACTGAAACTGCCCTCACTAAAGTCTCTAATGATCTACTAACAGCTAAATCAAATGGTCATTACTCCATGCTAATTCTCTTGGATCTCTCTGCAGCATTCGACACTGTGGATCATCAGCTCCTCCTCACTATGCTCTGTTCCATTGGCCTCAAGGACACCGTTCTCTCCTGGTTCTCCTCCTATCTCTCCGACCGCTCCTTTACTGTATCTTTTGCTGGCTCCTCCTCCTCTCATCTTCCCCTTACTGTTGGGGTTCCTCAAGGACAGTTTTAGGCCCCCTCCTCTTCTCTTTGTATACTGCCCCTATTGGTCAAACAATCAGTAGATTTGGTTTCCAGTACCATCTCTATGCTGACGACACCCAATTATACACTTCTCCTGACATCACGCCAGCCTTTCTAGAAAACACCGGCAATTGTCTAAACGCTGTGTCTAACATCATGTCCTCACTATATCTGAAACTGAACCTGTCAAAGACTGAACTCCTTGTGTTTCCTCCCGCTACTAATGTACCTATACCCGACATTACCATTTCCGTGTGTGGTTCTACTATTACTCCCCAGCAACATGCCCGCTGTCTTGGGGTCATACTTGGCTCTGAGCTTTCTTTTGTCCCCCACATCCGATCACTGGCTCGCTCTTGTTATCTGCACCTCAAAAACATTTCTAGAATTCGACCTTTTCTTACTTTTGACTCTGCAAAAACTCTTACTGTTTTTTCTCTTATTCATTCTCGTCTCGACTATTGTAACTCCCTTCTAATCGGTCTCCCTCTTACCAAACTCTTCCCCCTCCAATCTGTCTTGAATGCATCTGCCAGGATCATATTCCTCACTAGAGTTGAGCGAAACGGGTCGAAAAATTTCAAAAGTCGCCGACTTTTGGCAAAGTCGGGTTTCATGAAACGAAACCCGACCCTAGGATGAGGTCGGCCACGAGGTCGGCGACTTACGCGCCAAAGTCGTGTTTCAAAAGTTTGTTTTGCGCTCTTTTTCAGCCAGTCAGGATCCACGGACACTGTGGGCAACGTGATGACATAGGCACGGGTCACCACCATCTTTCAGAAGGGCATGCAAGTGATTGGCTTGCTTTGGTGGGCGTCACAGGGGGTATAAAAGGGCGTGCACGCCGACCGCCATGTTACTCATGCTGATCTCAGAATAGAGAGAGCTGCTGCTGCTGCTGCTGATTTTGTAGGGAGAGCGTTAGGCAGGGAAGAAGACACCAAAAACTGCTTCTGCTGCTAGCGATTTTGCCTGTACAACACACCAGTCACTGTGTGTGCAGTGCAAGGGGAGGCTATATAGTGGTGTATCAGTGGTGTTGGTTGTTGGGCTGCCTTCTAAGGCTTCCTGACATTCCTGCATTGCTGTTTACCCACTGTTCCGCAAACTGCTTTTTTAAAAGCAATCCCAATTTTTTTTTCTTGTCCTGCTGAGAAGAAGAAAAAAAAACTGCTTCTGCTGCTAGCGATTTTGCCTGTACAACACACCAGTCACTGTGCAGTGCAAGGGGAGGCTATATAGTGGTGTATCAGTGGTGTTGGTTGTTGGGCTGCCTTCTAAGGCTTCCTGACATTCCTGCATTGCTGTTTACCCACTGCTCCGCAAACTGCTTTTTTAAAAGCAATCCCAATTTTTTTTTTTGTCCTGCTGAGAAGAAAAAAAAACTGCTTCTGCTGCTAGCGATTTTGCCTGTACAACACACCAGTCACTGTGCAGTGCAAGGGGAGGCTATATAGTGGTGTATCAGTGGTGTTGGTTGTTGGGCTGCCTTCTAAGGCTTCCAGACATTCCTGCATTGCTGTTTACCCACTGCTCCGCAAACTGCTTTTTTAAAAGCAATCCCAATTTTTTTTTTTGTCCTGCTGAGGTACTGAGCGTGCATTTTTTCACACCATACAGCGGTGTACGCTCCTCACACAGTACCGTGTAACGGCTGTTATCACAGCCACAGTGAAGCTATCAGTGTGTCACTCTGTGAGAATAAGTCGAGGACATGTTCCGTTCTTACAGACCTGCACTCTAGGGAGATTCCTATTCTGCCCAATTCTACATACACCTTGTAGTTTGTGATACACTAGCCAATTTCTGCCTGTGACATAGCGCTCAGATATTCAGAGGGCCTCACACAATCCATAAGTGTCCAGTGTCCACAAGTGTGTGCAGAAATTAAAAATCTCCCTTATCCTCTAGTGACTTTGGTCACAGCTCTGCCATCGAGCCTGTGACAGAGCGCTCAGATATTCAGTGGGCCTCACACAATCCATAAGTGTCCAGTGTCCACAAGTGTGTGCACAAATTAAAAATCTCCCTTATCCTCTAGTGACTTTGGTCACAGCTCTGCCATCGAGCCTGTGACAGAGCGCTCAGATATTCAGTGGGCCTCACACAATCCATAAGTGTCCAGTGTCCACAAGTGTGTGCACAAATTCAAAATCTCCCTTATCCTCTAGTGACTTTGGTCACAGCTCTGCCATCGAGCCTGTGACAGAGCGCTCAGATATTCAGTGGGCCTCACACAATCCATAAGTGTCCAGTGTCCACAAGTGTGTGCACAAATTCAAAATCTCCCTTATCCTCTAGTGACTTTGGTCACAGCTCTGCCATCGAGCCTGTGACAGAGCGCTCAGATATTCAGTGGGCCTCACACAATCCATAAGTGTCCAGTGTCCACAAGTGTGTGCAGAAATTAAAAATCTCCCTTATCATCTAGTGACTTTGGTCACAGCTCTGCCATCGAGCCTGTGACAGAGCGCTCAGATATTCAGTGGGCCTCACACAATCCATAAGTGTTCAGTGTCCACAAGTGTGTGCACAAATTCAAAATCTCCCTTATCCTCTAGTGACTTTGGTCACAGCTCTGCCATTGAGCCTGTGACAGAGCGCTCAGATATTCAGTGGGCCTCACACAATCCATAAGTGTCCAGTGTCCACAAGTGTGTGCACAAATTCAAAATCTCCCTTATCCTCTAGTGACTTTGGTCACAGCTCTGCCATCGAGCCTGTGACAGAGCGCTCAGATATTCAGTGGGCCTCACACAATCCATAAGTGTCCAGTGTCCACAAGTGTGTGCACAAATTCAAAATCTCCCTTATCCTCTAGTGACTTTGGTCACAGCTCTGCCATCGAGCCTGTGACAGAGCGCTCAGATATTCAGTGGGCCTCACACAAACCATAAGTGTCCAGTGTCCACAAGTGTGTGCAGAAATTAAAAATCTCCCTTATCCTCTAGTGACTTTGTCACAGCTCTGCCGTCGAGCCAGTGACAGAGCGCTCAGATATTCAGTGGGCCTCACACAATCCATAAGTGTCCAGTGTCCACAAGTGTGTGCACAAATTCAAAATCTCCCTTATCCTCTAGTGACTTTGGTCACAGCTCTGCCATCGAGCCTGTGATAGAGCGCTCAGATATTCAGTGGGCCTCACACAATCCATAAGTGTCCAGTGTCCACAAGTGTGTGCAGAAATTAAAAATCTCCCTTATCCTCTAGTGACTTTGGTCACAGCTCTGCCATCGAGCCTGTGACAGAGCGCTTAGATATTCAGTGGGCCTCACACAATCCATAAGTGTCCAGTGTCCACAAGTGTGTGCACAAATTCAAAATCTCCCTTATCCTCTAGTGACTTTGGTCACAGCTCTGCCATCGAGCCTGTGACAGAGCGCTCAGATATTCAGTGGGCCTCACACAATCCATAAGTGTCCAGTGTCCACAAGTGTGTGCACAAATTCAAAATCTCCCTTATCCTCTAGTGACTTTGGTCACAGCTCTGCCATCGAGCCTGTGACAGAGCGCTCAGATATTCAGTGGGCCTCACACAATCCATAAGTGTCCAGTGTCCACAAGTGTGTGCAGAAATTAAAAATCTCCCTTATCCTCTAGTGACTTTGGTCACAGCTATGCCATCGAGCCTGTGACAGAGCGCTCAGATATTCAGTGGGCCTCACACAAACCATAAGTGTCCAGTGTCCACAAGTGTGTGCAGAAATTAAAAATCTCCCTTATCCTCTAGTGACTTTGTCACAGCTCTGCCATCGAGCCTGTGACAGAGCGCTCAGATATTCAGTGGGCCTCACACAATCCATAAGTGTCCAGTGTCCACAAGTGTGTGCAGAAATTAAAAATCTCCCTTATCCTCTAGTGACTTTGGTCACAGCTCTGCCATCGAACCTGTGACAGAGCGCTCAGATATTCAGTGGGCCTCACACAATCCATAAGTGTCCAGTGTCCACAAGTGTGTGCACAAATTAAAAATCTCCCATATCCTCTAGTGACTTTGGTCACAGCTCTGCCATCGAGCCTGTGATAGAGCGCTCAGATATTCAGTGGGCCTCACACAATCCATAAGTGTCCAGTGTCCACAAGTGTGTGCACAAATTAAAAATCTCCCTTATCCTCTAGTGACTTTGGTCACAGCTCTGCCATCGAGCCTGTGACAGAGCGCTCAGATATTCAGTGGGCCTCACACAATCCATAAGTGTCCAGTGTCCACAAGTGTGTGCACAAATTCAAAATCTCCCTTATCCTCTAGTGACTTTGGTCACAGCTATGCCATCGAGCCTGTGACAGAGCGCTCAGATATTCAGTGGGCCTCACACAATCCATAAGTGTCCAGTGTCCACAAGTGTGTGCACAAATTCAAAATCTCCCTTATCCTCTAGTGACTTTGGTCACAGCTCTGCCATCGAGCCTGTGACAGAGCGCTCAGATATTCATTGGGCCTCACACAATCCATAAGTGTCCAGTGTCCACAAGTGTGTGCACAAATTAAAAATCTCCCATATCCTCTAGTGACTTTGGTCACAGCTCTGCCATCGAGCCTGTGACAGAGCGCTCAGATATTCAGTGGGCCTCACACAATCCGTAAGTGTCCAGTGTCCACAAGTGTGTGCACAAATTCAAAATCTCCCTTATCCTCTAGTGACTTTGGTCACAGCTCTGCCATCGAGCCTGTGACAGAGCGCTCAGATATTCAGTGGGCCTCACACAAACCATAAGTGTCCAGTGTCCACAAGTGTGTGCAGAAATTCAAAATCTCCCTTATCCTCTAGTGACTTTGGTCACAGCTCTGCCATCGAGCCTGTGACAGAGCGCTCAGATATTCAGTGGGCCTCACACAATCCAAAAGTGTCCAGTGTCCACAAGTGTCTGCCGAAATTCAAAATCTCCCCTGTCCTATAGACACCTTGTACCTTGTTTTACATAACTATATAGTTTGTTGGATTTTGTCTACATTTCTACCAAAAATGAGGAAGTCTGGTGGAAGAGGCCGTGGAATTGGGCGGGGGTTGGCAGCTGGTAATGATGGTGTTGGTGGTGGATCTGATGGTAGTGGCAAGAGCAAAATAGGACCGAATGCAGGAGGTGTTGAGCCTGCGTCATCGTCTGGCTACATAAGGCCTCGAACGCTTAGTTTTCTAGGAGTTGGCAAATCGCTTTTAAAGCCAGAGCATCAGGAAAAAGTTTTGTCTTACATTGCTGACTCAGCCTCCAGCTCTATCGCCTCCTCTTCTTCAGTTGTAAAAAGTAAAAGCACTGAGTCGTCATTGGAGGCTCATGTTCATGAACCACACCTTTCCTTGTGTCCTTCACCCCAATCAAGATTGAAGGATGACGCAGGCCATACTACTGATTACTCCATGGAGCTGTTTTCACATACCATGCCTGGATTATCAAGTGAAATGGTGAATTACCCAGGCCAAGATGAATCTGACATGGAGTGCACTGATGCACAGCCGCTGATGGATGATTCTGCTGGTACATTCACTCAGAGCACTACATTGTCCTCGCAGTGTACAGAGCCAAATTCTGACCCTGATGAGACTCAGGTGCCCCTTCCCGCACACTATACCACCATACACGGTGACACAGAGGAAGGTGCACATGACATAGAAGAGGAGGTGATGGATGACCCAGTTGTTGACCCAGATTGGCATCCATTGGGGGAAGAGGGTGCTGCTTCCAATAGCTCAGATGAGGAGCATCCACAGCAGACATCGACATCGCAACAGCTGTTATCTGGCAGGCCCGGAGCACTCCAAAGACAGGTTCCAAACATCAAAAGCGTTGCTGGACAGCTTGTCCAGAGGGTCAAAAGATCACAGCGTGCTAGGCCGCAAAATGTCTGCCAAAGTAGGAAGAGTGCAGTGTGGCACTTTTTTGAACAAAATCCTCATGATCAGGCCAAGGTTATCTGTAAGAAGTGCGCAAAGACCTTTAGCCGAGGGAAAAATCTGAAAAATTTGAATACCAGTTGCATGCTTAGACATTTAACCAGCATGCATTTGCAAGCGTGGACACAACACCAAACCTCAAGTGCCACATGTGCAACTGATCACAACGTAGGTAGTCAGCAACGCTACATTGTTTCCCCCACTGTAAGCCCACCGGTTAGCACAGCAGCAAATGTTGAGGTGTCGTTGCAAGGCCACAGCAGTCAGGGAATCCCACTGTTATATCAACGAAAGACTGATTCTAGGCCATCAGAAAGAACACCAACTCCATCACCATCATCAACCCTCTCTCAGTCCGCCCTGTCCACCGCTACTTCCACCATATGCAGCTCTCAAGTCCAGCTCACCCTCCCAGACACTATGAGTAGGTCAAGAAAGTACTCAGTCTCTCATCCGCGTACACTGGGTTTGAACGCCCACATTGCCAAACTAATCTCGTTTGAGATGATGCCCTTTCAGTTGGTGGAAAGTACAGCTTTCCGCGAACTCATGGCCTATGCAGTACCACGCTATGACCTACCCAGTCGCCACTTCTTCTCTCGCAAAGCCATCCCAGCCCTCCACCATCATGTGAAAGACCGCATTGTCCATGCACTCAAGCAGTCAGTGAGCGGAAAGGTGCACCTCACAACTGATGCATAGTCCAGTCGGCATGGCCAGGGCCATTACGTGTCCATCACTGTGCACTGGGTTAATGTGGTGGATGCAGGGTCCACAGGGGACAGCGGTGGTGGGACAGTGCTGCCTAGCCCACGGTATAGGAAACAGTTGGCTGTAGGTGTTCGACCCTCCTCCTCCTCCTCCTCCAGAAGCGAAAGCTCGTCCACAGAGCGCAGTCGTACGAGCACTCCATCTGCAGCTGCCACTGTTGCACACGATGTGTCCCCCTATCGAGCAGCTAGTGGAAAGCGTCAGCAGGCAGATGATGTGTTTGGGCGACAGACACACCGCCGAATTGCTGGCCGAGTACTTTCAGCGACAAACTGAGTCATGGCTGGGCAGTGTACATCTTGAGGCAGGCAAGGTAGTTAGTGATAACGGCCGTAATTTTGTGGCAGCCATAGCCCTTTCAAAACTCAGCCACATACCTTGCTTGGCTCACACCTTGAACCTGGTGGTGCAGTGCTTCCTCAAAAATTATCCGGAGTTAACAGCCCTGCTCCAGAAGGTGCGAAGACTGCGTGCACATCCGCCGGTCGCCTGTACACTCTGTTCGTATGCAGAAGCTGCAGCGATTGCTCCACCTTCCCAACCACCGCCTCATTATCGACACTGCAACAAGGTGGAACTCCACCCTGCACATGGTGGAGTGGCTGTGCGAGCAGAGGCAGGCCATAATGCATTTGTGGGAGGATACATGGCCAGGCACTTTGAGAGCAGACATGGAGTTGACAGGTGTGCAGTGGTCGAAGCTGAAAGACCTCTGTAAAGTCCTTCAGTGTTTTGAGGAATGCACACGGCTGGTAAGCGCAGACGACGCAATCCTAAGCATGAGCATCCCACTTATGCGTCTGCTCATGCAAACTTTGACGCACCTTAAGGAGCAGGCGTCTGCAGCCAATGTTGATGAGGAGGAAGAGGAGGAGGGAATCCTTGATGACATTCAGCCATTGTCTGCTCAGGGACCTCTCCTGGATGAGGTGGAGGAAGAAGAGGAGGAGGAGGATGATGATGGGGATGATTACTTAGGGGAGGAGGATGCATCTCGTGGGGCAAGTGAAAATGTTGGCGTGGCAAGGTCTGGTACAGGGTTTGTGCGTGACTGGAGGGACGTGGATTTGCCAGAAAGTGCTCCTCCAACCAGCACTCGCAGTGCATCATTGACACCGGGAACATTGGCCCACATGTCAGATTATGCCTTGCAGATCCTAAAAAGGGACCCCCGCATTGCCAAAATGATGAACGATGACGACTACTGGTTGGCCAGCATCCTGGATCCACGCTATAAAGGCAAATTACAAAACATCATGCCACAGGAGAACCTTGACGTAATATTGGCTAATAAACAAGCAACTCTGGTAAATCGGTTGCTTGAGGCATTCCCAGCACACAGCAGCGGTGATGGTTCTCACACGAGCCGTACGGGCCGGGGGCAGCTTGGCAGAGGTGTTCGTGGTGCACACAGCAGAAGTGGCGTTGGAGACAGGGGTTTCATGACAATGTTGTGGACTGATTTTTCAAATACCGCTCACACAACTGGTAATACTGCATCGATGGAAAGTGACAGGAGACAGCAGTTGTCAACTATGGTTACAAACTACTTTTCCTCCCATATCGATGTTCTCCCACACAGGTCATTCCCCTTTGACTATTGGGCCGCTAAACTGGACACCTGGCCTGAATTGGCCCAATATGCCTTACAGGAGCTCGTTTGCCCAGCTGCAAGTGTGCTATCGGAAAGAGTCTTCAGTGCAGCTGGATCAATCCTGACAGAAAAAAGGACCCGTCTGTCAACCCAAAATGTGGATGATCTAACCTTCATTAAAATGAACCATGCATGGGTTTCCAAGGATTTTGTCCCACCTTCCCCTGATGACACATAGGGTGACAGAAAAATGGCTTGCTTTGGTCCACCACTTCCTGGGACTTCACCTATTTCGCCTTTTGCATCAGCTGAATGTCCAACATCAACATATGCCACTTTCTAAAACTCCCTAACTGTGCTGCTTTCCCCCCCATGGCCGGGGTCACCACCTAGCGCATGACACCGTGCGAGTGCCGTTGCCCTGGACAGGTGGGTAGGCCGACTCTTGGGCGCGGGCACTGGCACAGGGTCCCTCATAGTGCAATCAAGTGTCTCTGACGGTGGTGGTGCACACCCGCCATCAGACACACCGCTGTACTATGAGGGGCCCAGGGCCAGTACCGACGCCCACGAGTGGGCCCCCCTTGCTTGGGCAGGGCCCCAGCATTTGCAATCTTTACCTCTCCCTGCTCCTCCGCTGTGTAATCTGGGCCGTCAAATCCATACTGTGCCTGACACCGTCTGAGCCTGCCTCCTGATGTATAGACATATATTTTGAATGTGTACGCTATCCATACATGTTATCCGGGGATACGGTACCCTTTCTCACCTTTGTGCAATCACCTGCAAGCCATACTGGGCCTAACACCGTCTGAGCCTGCCTCCTGATGTATAGACATATATTTTGAATGTGTACGCTATCCATACATGTTATCCGGGGATACGGTACCCTTTCTCACCTTTGTGCAATCACCTGCAAGCCATACTGGGCCTAACACCGTCTGAGCCTGCCTCCTGATGTATAGACATATATTTTGAATGTGTACGCTATCCATACATGTTATCCGGGGATACGGTACCCTTTCTCACCTTTGTGCAATCACCTGCAAGCCATACTGGGCCTAACACCGTCTGAGCCTGCCTCCTGATGTATAGACATATATTTTGAATGTGTACGCTATCCTTACTTGTTATCCGGGGATACGGTACCCTTTCTCACCTTTGTGCAATCACCTGCAAGCCATACTGGGCCTAACACCGTCTGAGCCTGCCTCCTGATGTATAGACATATATTTTGAATGTGTACGCTATCCATACATGTTATCCGGGGATACGGTACCCTTTCTCACCTTTGTGCAATCACCTGCAAGCCATACTGGGCCTAACACCGTCTGAGCCTGCCTCCTGATGTATAGACATATATTTTGAATGTGTACGCTATCCATACATGTTATCCGGGGATACGGTACCCTTTCTCACCTTTGTGCAATCACCTGCAAGCCATACTGGGCCTAACACCGTCTGAGCCTGCCTCCTGATGTATAGACATATATTTTGAATGTGTACGCTATCCATACATGTTATCCGGGGATACGGTACCCTTTCTCACCTTTGTGCAATCACCTGCAAGCCATACTGGGCCTAACACCGTCTGAGCCTGCCTCCTGATGTATAGACATATATTTTGAATGTGTACGCTATCCATACATGTTATCCGGGGATACGGTACCCTTTCTCACCTTTGTGCAATCACCTGCAAGCCATACTGGGCCTAACACCGTCTGAGCCTGCCTCCTGATGTATAGACATATATTTTGAATGTGTACGCTATCCTTACTTATTATCCGGGGATACGGTACCCTTTCTCACCTTTGTGCAATCACCTGCAAGCCATACTGGGCCTAACACCGTCTGAGCCTGCCTCCTGATGTATAGACATATATTTTGAATGTGTACACTATCCATACATGTTATCCGGGGATACGCTACCCTTTCTCACCTTTATGCAATCACGTGTAATCCATACTGGGCCTGAGAACGGCTGGCGAGCTGTTAAGCAAGCTACAGCACCTGTGGTTTGCACACGTAAGTTTTTTATTTTTTCAGGAATGACGGTTAGGCCTAATTCCGGAACTGCGGTTGACCTGCACTTACTGGGAAATCAGCGTTCGCGGGTAATAATTGTAATCACAGATCCCCATCACTAACGTTGTTCAGAGGGTTATCTTCACCTGTAAGCGACAAACGCTGGCCTTTTCAGTGTAGCGCACATGCAGCCACGGACATGTAAGGTCATGACACACCAGTTATTGGCCAATCTCATGTGCCAGAGCCTCACGTGTCCCTCTAGTAAGCCGGACTCGGACCGCGGGGCATGACGGAGTCTTGTTCGTTAACGGAATTAAGCTTGCAATCTGTGCATCTTTTCTGTAGCTTGCATGGTTGAGGTTTCCCAGGTGGAGTCGAATTAAAACGTAGGCTCCACTCCTGGTGGTGCCCTTCTGGACATTCCTTTAAGGTTCAGCTTTGCAACCATACTGCCCACGTAAAACAAACACTTTGCCTTCATGAACGTTGTTTGGAGGGTCATGACTCGTGGGAATAACGCCGCCCAATCAGTTAACCTGCTAGAGAGATCCTTCGTTGCTCCCAAGCATGACATCACACTCCCTAGGAGGAAGGTAATGCCACTGTGGCGACCGTACTCCTGGGGGCGACACAAGTGCACTGATGCCCAGCCACTGCTCGATGAATCTGCTGGTACATTGACCCAGACCACTACATTCCCCTCGCACGCTACACGGCCTGAATCTGACCCTGATGAAACTCAGGTTACCCTTCCCATATACAGTTCCATCTTACACGGTGACAAAGAGGAAGCTGCAGATGAAAGTGCAGGTTCGGCCCACCCGCCATCAGACACACCACCGTACTATCAGGGGCCCTGTGCCAGTGCCGTCACCAACAAGTGGGCCCCACCTGCTTGCTCAGGATCACAGCACTTGCAAGGTTGAAATACTGTGCAGAGAGATGGAAGATGGGGACGACGAGGAGTCCAGACTAGTACAGGGATTCCCTAGCGAGGAGACTTATTTGATTGTTTTCAATGTTGGGACAGCAATTTTTGGGGAGCACTATACTCTGGAGAATGATAGATGGGGCCCACCATACACTGGAACATTCCAAAGGTGGACATCAGACACTGGAGCAGCATTTACAGGGCCCATTATACACTAGAGCATTAGAAATGGGGCCCATTATGTTTGGAGCATTATTTGGGCCCATAACACAGTGGAGCTTCATCCATGGGGACCAACATATACTGTAGCATTATGTGGAGCTCATCATATACTGTTTCAAACATTATATGGGACCAATGATTCTGTATGGAGAAATAGATGGGCCTCGTCATGAGATGTAAAAAGTGAAGTATTTTTCATTGTACTATACCGCTATAGTGGTATGTGTTAAAGGGGCGCTCTTTCGCCCAGGGCACATGAAAACCTGGAGCCAGCCCTCCCCCCCACAACTTTAGCCAAATAACCCCCATTTTTCAGTGCGTAACTTGTATTATGAAGTTAATTAAGGTTGACAAGCTTAAGTAAGAAGAATTGATGCTTTTGGCATTCAAATGGGCACTGTAGGTGTGTTTCCTGTCCTCCTCTCACTGCCGACTTTTATTCCCCATTGACTTACATTGGGTTTCGTGTTTCGGGATGACCCAGACTTTTCCCTATAATCGGACGATCTTGCTCGACCCGACTTTTGGAAAAGTCGGGTTTCACGAAACGAAACTCGACCCTAAAAAACCAAGTCGCTCAACTCTATTCCTCACCAATCGTTACACCGATGCCTCTACCTTGTGCCAGTCATTACACTGGCTGCCCATCCACT
This sequence comes from Dendrobates tinctorius, assembly GCF_039654945.1. NCBI lineage: Eukaryota > Metazoa > Chordata > Amphibia > Anura > Dendrobatidae > Dendrobates > Dendrobates tinctorius. Next base: position 13,984,464 of record NW_027361794.1, read on the forward strand.
CCAGAATCCAGTACAAACGTATTACCTCACCCACAAAGCCCTCCATGGCTCAGCACCACCCTACATCTCCTCCCTTGTTTCAGTATACCATCCTACCCGCGCCCTCCGTTCTGCTGATGACCTGAGGTTAGCATCATCAATAATCAGAACCTCCCACTCCCGTCTTCAAGACTATACACGTGCTGCGCCAATTCTTTGGAATGCACTTCCCAGGTCAATACGATTATTCCCCAATCCCTACAATTTTAAGCGTGCCCTGAAAACGCATTTATTCAGACTGGCCTATCGCCTCAACATATTAATCTAATCTATCCCTGTGTGGCACAGCCATAAGTTTTTTTACCATAACCAGGTTCCCCGCATCATGTTCCCACATGCTTTATGCATCCATTAGCCCTCTGCTTCTGTACTGTTACACACTTAACATTATGGCTGGTCCATACAATCAGGGCAACTGTTACCACCCACCTTTCGTGTCTCCCCTTTTTTCCTCATAGATTGTAAGCTTGCGAGCAGGGCCCTCATTCCTCTTGGTATCTGTTATGATCTATGTGATTATTGTTATGCTGTAATGTATATTGTCTGTACAAATCCCCTCTGAAATGTAAAGTGCTGCGGAATATGTCAGCGCTATAGAAATAAAATGTATTATTATTATTATTATTATTAGAAATTCACTGTGTATGGAAGATGTAAAAGGAATCCGGACATGCTCCAAAAAGTTTCCCAAAGACTTCAGCGAAGAAACAAATATTAATGTGGATGGTTGTCCAGTATACCGCAGACGAAAAGATGGCATTAAGCTCAAGATGAGGGATGTGGAAGTTGACAGCTGCTGGGTTGTACCATACAACCCCTACCTCTCTCAGAAATACAGCGCACACATAAATGTGGAAATCTGCTCTTCCATCCAGACCGTCAAATATATTTTCAAGCACGTGTACAAAGGACATGATGCAGCCATTGTTCAAGTGAACGAAGTCAGCAACACCGGCACCTACCACTGGGGCGAGATTAAGACTTACATCGACAGAGGATATTTGGCATCGCCTGAAGCCATGTGGCGGCTGCGAAAATTTGAGATATCTGCACGTTCCCATGCTGTAGAAAGACTTCCGGTACACCTACCTTTCCAACAATCAGTTTACTTTGAGGATGGAACGGAGCAGCTTTCTGTGGAAAAAGCTCAGCGTGATGGCACAAAACTTACAAAATGGTTTGTTCTAAACCAAACTGATCCAACAACACATCAGTATTTATATATTATTTACTTTAGTTTAATCACCAGCAGCGTTAATTAGATAGCAATGAGCGTGCCGAGCGTTAGCTGGCTGGAAACGGCTAGTATACAGTGGGGAAAAAAAGTATTTAGTCAGTCAGCAATAGTGCAAGTTCCACCACTTAAAAAGATGAGAGGCGTCTGTAATTTACATCATAGGTAGACCTCAACTATGGGAGACAAACTGAGAAAAAAAAATCCAGAAAATCACATTGTCTGTTTTTTTTTTCATTTTATTTGCATATTATGGTGGAAAATAAGTATTTGGTCAGAAACAAAATTTCATCTCAATACTTTGTGATATATCCTTTGTTGGCAATGACAGAGGTCAAACGTTTTCTGTAAGTCTTCACAAGGTTGCCACACACTGTTGTTGGTATGTTGGCCCATTCCTCCATGCAGATCTCCTCTAGAGCAGTGATGTTTTTGGCTTTTCGCTTGGCAACACGGACTTTCAACTCCCTCCAAAGGTTTTCTATAGGGTTGAGATCTGGAGACTGGCTAGGCCACTCCAGGACCTTGAAATGCTTCTTACGAAGCCACTCCTTCGTTGCCCTGGCGGTGTGCTTTGGATCATTGTCATGTTGAAAGACCCAGCCACGTTTCATCTTCAATGCCCTTGCTGATGGAAGGAGGTTTGCACTCAAAATCTCACGATACATGGCCCCATTCATTCTTTCATGTACCCGGATCAGTCGTCCTGGCCCCTTTGCAGAGAAACAGCCCCAAAGCATGATGTTTCCACCACCATTCTTTACAGTAGGTATGGTGTTTGATGGATGCAACTCAGTATTCTTTTTCCTCCAAACACGACAAGTTGTGTTTCTACCAAACAGTTCCAGTTTGGTTTCATCAGACCATAGGACATTCTCCCAAAACTCCTCTGGATCATCCAAATGCTCTCTAGCAAACTTCAGATGGGCCCGGACATATACAGGCTTAAGCAGTGGGACACGTCTGGCACTGCAGGATCTGAGTCCATGGTGGCGTAGTGTGTTACTTATGGTAGGCCTTGTTACATTGGTCCCAGCTCTCTGCAGTTCATTCACTAGGTTCCCCCGCGTGGTTCTGGGATTTTTGCTCACCGTTCTTGTGATCATTCTGACCCCACGGGGTGGGATTTTGCGTGGAGCACCAGATCGAGGGAGATTATCAGTGGTCTTGTATGTCTTCCAGTTTCTAATTATTGCTCCCATAGTTGATTTCTTCACTCCAAGCTGGTTGGCTATTGCAGATTCAGTCTTCCCAGCCAGGTGCAGGGCTACAATTTTGTTTCTGGTGTCCTTTGACAGCTCTTTGGTCTTCACCATAGTGGAGTTTGGAGTCAGACTGTTTGAGGGTGTGCACAGGTGTCTTTTTATACTGATAACAAGTTTAAACAGGTGCCATTACTACAGGTAATGAGTGGAGGAAAGAGGAGACTCTTAAAGAAGTAGTTACAGGTCTGTGAGAGCCAGAAATCTTGATTGCTTGCTTCTGACCAAATACTTATTTTCCACCATAATATGCAAATAAAATGAAAAAAAAACAGACAATGTGATTTTCTGGATTTTTTTTTCTCAGTTTGTCTCCCATAGTTGAGGTCTACCTATGATGTAAATTACAGACGCCTATCATCTTTTTAAGTGGTGGAACTTGCACTATTGCTGACTGACTAAATACTTTTTTTCCCCACTGTATAACTAGAGGATGGTACGTAATAAGGGACAGTAATATACATAATAAAAGAAGAAACTATGTAAGGATGGTGTTGTACAGAATTAGTGAGTACACTATATGCTAAGGGACAATTCTGTCTGTCTGTAACGGAAATCCCGTGTTGCTGTTTGATCGCGCCCGGCCGGCCGCGACCAAACAGCGACAGGTGCAGTCCGGCCGTGAATTGGCGCGGAATTCAAATGACGCACGCCACCGCTACCATCGTGAGATCTGCGGGTCATTTCCTGCCGCACTGAGGTCAGCGGTGACACAGCCGGGAGATGGCGCAGCGCTCAATGTGTGGATGGTAACCAGGGGCCAGAGGCGAGGAGACTCTCCTCCAGGCCCTGGGTACCATAAACCTGTAAAAAATAGAATTAAAATAAAAAATAGTGATATACTTACCTTTCGAAGGCCTCCGGACTCTTTCCCTCCTCTCACCACGTGCCCGGCATCTTCCAGTCCCAGTAATGCTTTGCGCGAAAGACCGCTGATGTCATCTCCGGTTCTTTGTGTTAAGCATTACTGGAACCGGAAGATGCCGGGAGCACGGAGAGGAGATCGGGGGCCGTTGAAAGTTGAGAATAAACTTTTTTTAAATTTTTTTTTAATTTTTGACATTCTATCTTTTACTATTGATTGTGCATAGGCAGGATCAATAGTAAAAAGTTGATCACAATTGTCAAGCACTATGCTTGACAAGTGTGACCAACCTGTCAATCACATTCCAACTGATGCTTCAAATCGCTTGGAATGCGCTTGGAATGCGCTTGAATTCTGCACGTGAAAATCGCATGAAAAACGCACATTTTCCGCGGGAATTTCGGAAACTTGGGTACTTAGCCTCAGTGTGTCACGCAGCAGCAACCAGGCCCTCACTGTGAGATCGCTGATCGTGGGGGATCGTCCTTGACCATGTTTTGAACGTCGGTCTCCCGTTGGCCATATTCTAGAATACCCGATGCGTTAGAATCGGGCCACCATCTAGTAGATAATAAGTATGTACACTATATACTAAGGGACTGTGTTAGACATAGTAAGTGAGTACACTATATACTAAGGGACTGTGTTAGACATGATAAGTTAGTACACTATATACTAAGGGTCTGTGTTAGACATAATAATGTCTTCTTCCACCTCCCCCTGTTCCTAAGGCCATTATAAGTCCCCCTTCCTCCCATCCCAATCCCCCACACCCCTCACTGTCCTCCTCCCCCCGCATCCCATTATTGTCCTCTCCCCCACCCCATCATTGCCCTCTTCACCAACTCCATCATTGCCTTCTCCCCCACCACTCCCATTATTGCCCATTCCGCCACCTCAATCATTTCCTCATCCTCCACCCCCATTATTGCCCTTTCCACCACCATCATTGCATTCTCCCCCACCACCCCATCATCATATATTTTTCCCCCACCACCCCATCATTGCCCTCTCCACCACATCCATCATTGCCTTATCTTCTACCACCCCATCATTGCCCTCTTCATCACCCTCATCATTGCCTTCTCCCCAGCACCCTCATCATTGCTGTTACACCCGGTCCCCATGCTGCTGGCCCTGCGCCCCGGTCTGCCGCTGCACCCCATGCTGGTCTCTCACCTCCTGGTCTGCACATTGTCCCTGTACAGCTGCGTGCTCCTTGCCTGCCTCATGCTGCTCCTCGGCGTCCTGTGCTCTCCCCCTCCTTCAGCTCCTGGCGTCCAGTCAGCAGGTCTCAGGGCAAAGCTATTAGGGTACGCGCGCACGCTCCCATGGCTTCTTAAAGGGACAGCGTGCACTTTTCAAATCTGGTAATTATCCAATGGCAGCGCACTGGCTGCTATTTCTGGCCTCTCCCCCATAGGGAGAGGTCCAGAGCAATGAGTATCAATCATTGCTACATCCGGTTCTGTTCCTAACCTGTCTGCGCTGCGTTTGCAGTCTCTGTGCATTCTCTCATGCTATCAGTCTCCACATAATATCTGTATCCTGATTACTCTGGCTATCTCCGCAATCTTCTGTGCAAAAGCCATCCCATTCCGCCACCAGCCATCTGAGTCCGAGGTCCGTGCCAAGGTTACTGGAGCCAGCTATCTACCAACTACCCGGATCCAGGACCTGCCTCATTACGGACTCTGCTATTGTTTCTGTTATCCCTTTTGGTCCCACTGGGACAGCTGCCACATGTCCAGGGTCTAACTGGAGGTAGCACCTGTGTCATCCGGGTGTTCCATTCTGGTCCTGTTTGAGGAACTTTACTACGTGTACCCGGGTCTCACTAGTTACACCCCCTTCGGAGCCCCCCAGACCATGGTCCCGAGGTTCCATTCTAAAAATATAAAACGAATGTGAACTTCACCATCTCTGCCTCCGCTTCCATTCGTTACAGATTGCTCCGGCCGTGCCAAAGTGGGCTTCATTATGTCACATCTAGCAGAAGAAGATCTCGCCTGGTTAAACCTGTTATGGGAGAGAGGAAACCCGCTGGTTAATGATCTTCAATCTTTCCTAGAGACTATTCGCAGGACCTTCGATGAACCAGGGCGTGTCACGTCGACCGCTTCTGCCTTGCTTCGCTTACGCCAAGGAACCCTCACGGTGGATCAGTATGCTGTTCAGTTCTGCACCCTCTCGTCTGAGTTATCCTGGAACAATGAGGCCTTGGTGGCTACCTTCTGGGAGGGCCTATCTGGAAAAATCAAGGATGAGCTGGCGGGACGGGACAGGCCTACCACCTTGGATGATCTGATATCCTTGGCAACCCGGATTGACCTGCGTTTTCAGGAGCGTTCCATGGAGATCAAGCGAGACAAGAGGTCCTACCACCTGGACTCTAGTTCTTCCAAGATGGCTACCTCACCATCTTCTCCCAAAGCTATGGAGGTTGATCCAGTTAGTTTGGCCAGCCACCGCAAGGAGGCGCATCACAAAGATGGAAGCTGTCTATATTGTGGTAGTTCCAGACACCTGATCCGCTCCTGTCCAAAGAAGTCGGGAAACTCCAGTGCCTAGGCTCGGTAGGAGAGGCTACCCTAGGTAGAGAATATTCCTCTCCTTCGTTGCAGATCTCAGTCTCTGTGTCCTACGGAGCAATAAAATTTTCTGGACTCTGTCTGTTGGATTTCGGAGCCGCTGGGAATTTTATCCAGCAGACGCTTGTGGATCATTACCGCTTACCAGTCCAGTCTCTTCCCAATCCATTGCGGGTGACCGCTGTCGATGGCAAGCCACTGACTGAACCCGTCCAGTTCCAGACTGAGCCAGTGGAACTCCGGGTAGGTCTAATGCATATTGAAAGAATGCGTTTTTATGTGTACCCTGTTTTGTCTCACCCCTTGCTTTTAGGTTTGCCCTGGTTCCAGAAACACGAACCAGTCCTTAATTGGAGAACAGGCGAGATCCTGGGTTGGGGAGATTCCTGCACGGACTGATGCTTAACTTGGATTGAACCAGTCTCACCCCCGGTCTAACCTGCTACCCTGCCTAGGTTACCATCCTCATACCGATCCTTCTCGGATGTCTTCTGGAAAAAGGAGGCTGAAAGACTCCCTCCCCACAGGTCGTATGACTGTCCAATAGATCTTCTTCCTGGAACATCTCCTCCCGGTGGGAGAGTTTACCCTCTTTCCCAAACAGAAACTCAGGCTATGTCGGACTACATCCAGGATAATTTGGCCAGAGGATTTATCCAAAAATCATCATCACCAGCAGGAGCAGGACTCTTCTTCGTGAAGAAAAAGGACGGATCCTTGCAGCCCTGTATTGATTACTGGGGACTAAACCTGATCACGGTAAAAACAGATACGCTTTGCCTCTCATTTCAGAACTGTTCAACCACCTCCAAGGGGCCAAAATCTTTACCAAGCTGGATCTCAGATGTGCCTACAATCTGATCCAAATCCGGGAGGGAGATGAATGGAAAACAGCCTTCAACACCTGTGATGGTCACTACGCGTACCTGGTAATGCCGTTCGGCTTAAGCAATGCACCTCCTGTTTTTCAGGAGTTCATCAATTACATTTTCAGGGATCTGCTCTATACCTGTGTTGTTGTCTCCCTGGACGACATTATGATTTTTTCAACTGACTTGGCCTCGCATCGGAGGCAGGTACGCCTAGTCTTACAGAGGCTCAGAGAGAACAGACTGTATACCAAGTTCGAGAAATGTCTCTTTGAACAATCCTCTTTGCCTTTCCTCGGTTACATTGTTTCCTCCACAGGATTGAAAATGGATCCAGAGAAGTTATCGGCCGTACTCAGGTGGCCTCGTCCGTCTGGGCTGAAGGCTATAGAGCGATTCCTGGGCTTCGCCAACTACGACAGACAATTCATTCCTAACTTTTCCACCCGAGTGGCGCCCATCTCAGCTCTGACCCGGAGGCAGAGGAGGCTTTCATTTCTCTCAAAATGGCCTTTGCTGTCGCACCTGTCCTCCATCGTCCTAACTCTAATGAACAGTTTTTTCTTGAGATTGATGCTTCCTCCGTAGGTGCGGGAGCAGTACTTACCCAGAAATCGTCCTCTGGTCGAATGAACTCATGTGTTTATTTTTCCAAGGGTTTTTCTTCTCCAGAGAGGAATTATTCCGTTGGAGATTGGGAGTTGCTGGCTATCAAATTGGCTCTGCAGGAGTGGAGGCATCTTCTGGAAGGTGCTCTTCATCAGGTAGTCATATACACTGATCACAGTCATATACCTTCAAATCACGCAGAGGCTGAATCCCCGTCAAGCCCGCTGGGCTTTGTTTTTCGCTCGATTTAATTTTGTTCTTGATTTTCGTCCATCTGACAAAAATGTCAAGGCAGACGCACTCTCCAGAGGCTTCTTGCTGCCTCCTGATGAAGAGGAAGAACTTCAGCACATCAAGGTTAGTCACTGTTGCTTCTGCTGAACTTGCCCGACTTCCCCCTGGGAAGACTCTCATGTCCGTTCCTAAACGTAGTCGTGTCCTTCGGTGGGGTCACTCTTCCAAGTTGGCAGGTCACGCCTGTCAAAGGAAGACTCTGCAACTCATCACCCGTTACTACTGGTGGCCTACTATAGCTAAGGATATCCAGGAGTACGTCGCAGCCTGTCCTTCCTGTGCCCGTAACAAGAGAGCCAAACATCTACCTGCAGATAGGCTTCAGCCTCTCCCAATTCCGTCCGCTCCCTGGCAGCACATCGCGATGGACTTCATCATAGATCTTCCAATCTCATCTGGCTGTTCAGTGGTGTGGGTAGTGGTGGACCGCTTCTCTAAGATGGCTCACTTCATTCCGCTACCCGGTCTTCCGACTGCTCCTGAACTGGCAGATCTATTCATCCAGCACATCTTCGGTCTCCATGGTTTTCCTCTCCACATCGTGTCCGACAGAGGAGTCCAGTTCACCTCAAAATTCTGGAGAGCAGTTTACAAGCTGGTAAAAATAGAACTGGATTTTTCCTCAGCATACCATCCTCAATCTAATGGACAAGTGGAGACAGAGGACTAATCAAATCCTGGCCGGATTCCTGCGTCACTTTGTCAACACTCATCATTATGTCTGGGTAGACTTACTGTCCTGGGCAGAGTTTTCCTACAACAACCAAGTAAGTGAATCTTCTGGAAAGTCTCCCTTTCAGATTGTCTTTGGACTGCAACCCGGAATACCTCTTCCTATCTCTGGATCATCTGGCGTTCTGGCTGCTGATACTTTCTCCGAGGATTTTTCGAGAATTTGGAGGGATACCAAAACTGCCCTGGAGAAAGCCTCCCAACGTATGAAAAGGCATGCGGACAAGAGACGTCTAGATGGGCCTACCTTTCACCCCGGAGACAAGGTATGGCTCTCCTCCAAGTATATCCATCTGAAGTTACCATCCTACAAATTAGGTCCCCGGTTCATTGGGCCTTTTGAAGTTTTGAGACAAATCAACCCGGTCTCTTATAAACTGAAGTTGCCTACTTCCTTACATGTGCCTAACTCCTTTCATGTCTCACTCCTCAAACCATTGGTGTTGAGCTCCTTCATCAAGGATCCGGGTACCACTCCTGACCCTGTCTCAGAGGATGATGTTTTTGAGATAAAACATATCCTGGCTATGAAGAAAGTAAGGGGTAAGACTTATTACCTGGTGGACTGAAGGGGCTTTGGTTCTGAGGAGTGATCTTGAGAGCCTAGAGAGAACATCCAGGCGCCTTTCCTTCTTAAAAAATTTCAAGCAGGCTTAAAAAAGAGGAGGCGTAAAGAGGGGGATACTGTTACACCCGGCCCGGTCCCCATGCTGCTGGCCCTGTGCCCCGGTCTGCCGCTGCACCCCATGCTGGTCTCTCACCTCCTGGTCTGCATGCTGTCTCTGTACAGCTGCATGCTCCTTGCCTGCCTCATGTTGCTGCTTGGCGTCCTGTGCTCTCCCCCTCCTCCAGCTCCTGGCGTCCGGTCAGCAGGTCTCAGCACAAAGCTATTAGGGCACGCGCGCACGCTCCCCTGGCTTCTTAAAAGGGACAGTGTGCATTTTTTCAAATCTGGTAATTATCCAATGGCAGCACACTGGCTGCTATTTCTGGCTTCTCCCCCATAGGGAGAGTGCCGGAGCAACGAGTATCAATCATTGCTACATCCAGATCTGTTCCTAACCTGTCTGTGCTGCGTTTGCAGTCTCTGTGAATTCTCTCATGCTATCTGTCTCCACAGAATATCTGTATCCTGATTACTCTGGCTATCTCCGCAATCTTCTATGCAAAAGCCATCCCATTCCATGAACAGCCATCTGAGTCCGAGGTCCGTGCCAAGGTTACTGGAGCCAGCTATCTACCAACTACCCAGATCCAGGACCTGCCTCATTATGGACTCTGCTATTGTTTCTGTTATCCCTTTTGGTCCCACTGGGACAGCTGCCACATGTCCACATGTCCAGGGTCTAACTGGAGGTAGCACCTGTGTCCTCCGGGTGTTCCATTCTGGTCCTGTTTGAGGAACTTTACTACGGGTAGCTGGGTCTCACTAGTTACGCCCCCTTCGGAGCTCCCCGGACCATGGTCCTGAGGTGTGAGGTTCTGAGCCATGTTTCTGTTCTGCCTGACTTTGCCCTTAATTTTGCCCTTATCAAAGGTGGAGTGAGTAGCTTCACAAGGGGCCATCTTGTTCCTGTTTGACTTTTCCTGTTTCCTGCCTGCTGTGTACTAAAGGGACTCTGCACATTATACTTGTGCTTGTGTATCTGGATCTTCACCTGCTGCCAAGCTTGGAGAACTTGCATTGTGCCTGCTTCTTCTAAACCTCGGGATTCCCCGTTTGTTAGTTACCTGCCGTCCTGCCTGACCGCCTCTACTGTCCGGATCTGCTCTGCTTCTGTCATCTCTGCAGCCTGCTCTCCGCTTGGAGCCTGGTTCAGTCTCAGGACCTTAGGACTGTGTGTGCCTGGACCTCAGACTCTCGCCAGTTGGTTCGTACAGACTTTACCTGTTGCCAGAACTTATATCTACGTACCGTGCAATACTGAAGCTTGTTTACTATAATACCCTGAACTACATCTGCATAGTACTGAGACCTGTTGCTACAATACAATACTGAACCTTTGAACATATACTGTGTTTGTCTTCTCTGACCCATGCCACAGAGTTCCATAGAACCTATAGTACTAATTTGACAGGATACACAAGCCGTCAAATATGGAGCTCGCTGGGTCAGATTCTGTGGATGTACGCCTTAAAAAGATATGCACATTTATCTCAGGAATTCAAGGGGAGCTTCAGGCTACCAAAACAAAATTGTCAGCACTAGAGACTCAAGCTAACCATAATGCTACTATAGCCGATACATCCATTCAGGCATTAGCTACTCGTCTCTCAAAGCTGGAGACCACAGTTTCAGCCCCAGCCGCAACCCCACCTTCGGTTCCAGCTTTCCCTAAACTACCGCCATTCAGGTTCGGTGGCGAAAGAGAAAAATTCCGAGGGTTCCTAAATCAGTGTCAGCTGTATTTTGCTGCGCATGCGGCTCAGTTTCCAACAGGACGAGACAAGGTGTTGACTATGATAATGCTGTTAACCAACAAGGCTCTTGCTTGGGCAAATCCCCTGATTGAAACTAATGATATCTGTTTGAATTCTTTAAATGATTTTATTTCCGCAATGTGTCAGATGTTCGATGACCCTAATCGAAGTACCACAGCAGAAACCGCATTGCTAGCCCTCCATCAGGGAAAACGCCCTGTCGTAGAATACGCAACGGAATTTCGGAGGTGGGTATTGGACACTACGTGGTGCGACTCAGCAAAATACGCAGTGTTTAGGAGGGGTTTATCTGCCACAATTAAAGACGAACTGGCTAGAGGCGAGTCACCCGCTGCCTTGGGAGACTTCATAAATCATTGCATTCGGATTGATATCCGTCTTGCAGAACGCCGGCAAGAGAGATGGGCAGACGCTAACCGCAGTAATTTTGTAACACTGCCGTCTCCCTCCAGGGAAGCCCAGAGCAAGTCCTTCCTCCCAGTGGAGTCAGAACCTATGCAGGTCGATGCAGTCCGGAGAAGTCCTCCTGACCCACGCAAGGAGCACCGCTTTAGAGAAAATTTATGCTTCTACTGCGGAAAATCGGGTCACTATATTTCGAATTGTCCCGGTAAGAATCGCAAGACCACGGCTGCGGTGATCGAATGCGACTTTTCAGATGTATCTTCAGTAGTTTCCCACTCAAATCCTCCTAGGAAAGAAATAGTCGACTAGAATCACGACTTCTCCGACTGTACTTCAGAAATAACCTCACCGGTGAATGCAGCCATCTCTTCAGTGAGTCCCACTACTTCGACCTTGGATGGCTCAAGGAAGGACTCACACTGTTATATCCCCATCAAGATATGGACCCAGTCCAAATGGATTGCTAGTTTCGCTATGGTGGACTCAGGGGCCAGTGGCAATTTTATGGACATTACATTCGCTAAAGAACACAGTATATGTTCACAAAAGAGGATCTCTCCAGTATTGATGGAAACTGTGGATGGTTCCCCACTGGTGTCCGGGCCCGTAGATCTTGAAACTACATCACTGAAAGTCCGTATGGGGGCGGATCACTCAGAAAGACTGTCCTTCTTGTTAATTTCCTCCCCTCATTTTCCCATAATCCTAGGATTACCATGGCTACGACTGCAAAACCCTACTATCAATTGGGAGACGAAGGAAATACAGTTTCCTAGAAGACAGATATCATCGAAGGAACCAGCTTTAGTTGGGTCAGCATGCTCCGTTGACTTAAATCTACCAATAGAGTATCAGGATTTCATCGATGTATGTGACAAGAAAAATGCAGACAAATTGCCTCCACATCGGCCGTACGATTGCCCCGTGGAACTGCTACCTGGTGCCGCGATTCCATTCGGTAACATTTACCCTTTGGCTGGGCCAGAATTAAAAGCCCTCAAGGAGTACATCAATGAAAATCTAGCCAAGGGATTTATACGACCATCCTCCTCCCCGGCGGGTGCCCCGATCTTCTTCATGAAAAAGAAGGATGGCTCACTCCACCCATGTATTGATTACCGAGAGCTCAACAAAATTACGATCAGGAACTCCTATCCACTTCCATTAATTCCCGAATTACTGGAAAGGGTGCGACACTCTAAAATCTTCACGAAATTAGATCTCCGTGGAGCATACAATCTAGTACAGATCCGTCCCGGTGACGAGTGGAAGACAGCCTTCCGGTCCCGCTATGGACATTTTGAGTACCTCGTCATGTCTTTTGGTCTCCGTAATGCGCCAGCTACGTTTCAACACTTGGTGAATTACATTTTCAGGGACATACTCGATATTTTTGTTGTTGTTTATTTGGATGACATTTTAATCTTTTCCAGCAACATCAAGGAGCATCAGCAGCACGTGAGAGTAGTCTTGGATCACCTACGGCAGAATCACTTGTATATCAAGCTAGAGAAATGTGAGTTCCACAAAACGGAAATCCAATTCTTGGGGTATGTTATCTCTCCTCAGGGTCTCAGCATGGATGCCAGTAAAACTCAAGCCATCCAGGAGTGGCCAATTCCCAAGTCCGTGAAGGAAGTACAACGATTTATTGGATTCGCCAATTTTTACAGACGATTCATTAAACATTTTTCGGAGATCGTCATACCCATCACCCAATTGACCCGGAAGAAGATACCATTTGTCTGGTCACCGCAAGCGCAGACGGCATTTTCCAAATTGAAAGCTAAATTTACATCAGCCCCGATCCTCGTACACCCGGATCCGGATCGAGCTTTCATAATGGAAGTAGACGCTTCCGACTGTGCGATAGGGGCCATTCTCTCGCAAAGAACAGGTGAGAAAGATCTTTTACATCCTTGTGCCTTTCTTTCACAGAAATTATCGCCCGCAGAGAAGAATTATGATGTCGGAAATAAAGAGCTATTGGCCATTATAACTGCATTCAAGGAATGGAGGCATCTACTGCAAGGAGCATCTCACCAGATTGTCGTACTTACGGACCATCGGAACCTTGAATTCATGAGATCGGCAAGGTGTCTAAAGCCCAGACAGGCCCGATGGACTTTATTCCTTAATCAGTTCGACTTCATTGTTTCCTACAGGCCAGGCTCTCGTAATGGGAAGGCCGATGCACTATCTAGGATTCACTCAGGTAACGTAACTCCAGTATTACCATCGAGGACCATACTCTCAGAAACAAACTTCATGGGGGTGTTACACAATCAAGATCTATTAACAAGCATTAAGGAAGCCTACACTGGAGACCCACTACTGATCCGACCCCCCAATCAGGTAAACCTAACATTGAAAAACAGACTTTGGTTTCAGGGACAACGCCTGTATATTCCAGAAGCGGTCAGACTAAGTGTACTAAAATTAATACATGACTCAAAGATCGTCGGTCATAGAGGAGTCCAGAAGACCCAGGAATTCTTGTCTCGCTTCTTTTGGTGGCCGACCTACCGGAGAGACGTTCAGCATTACATCTCGTCATGTGAGGTATGTGCAAGATCAAAGGTTCCCCGCTCCTCACCTGCGGGACTGCTACAACCCCTCCCTATTCCATCTCGCCCCTGGGGGTCTATTTCAATGGATTTTATTGTAGAGTTGCCTACGTCTAAGGGGAAAAACACTATCCTAGTAGTGATCGACCGTTTGACCAAGGCTGCCCATTTCATTCCCTGTATCGGTCTCCCGACAGCCAAACAGACAGCGGACCCAGGGCCGGTTTTAGGTAAAGTGGGGCCCTAGGCAAAGTTTAAAATGGGGCCCCAAATGCTAACATATTGCACATCACACAGAAGCATTTCGATTGTATTTACATGCGCTGAGTTCAGGCCGCTAAATGAGTGTGATCGACAAAATTGAAGAAGTCGTTCAACACTTTTTTCCCGGCCTCTTTCTACCGTCTGAGAAAGAATGATGGGAACAGAACGATCACTAATGGATCACTAAGGGTGTGTGCACACGTTGCGGTTTTTGCTGCGGATCCGCAGCGGATTTGGTCCTGCAGATCCGCAGCCATTTTCAGGCGGTTTACAGTACCATGTAAACCTATGGAAAACCAAATCCGCCATGCACATGCTGCGGAAAATTCCGGGCAGATTTGCTGTGGTTTATTTTCCGCAGCATGTTACTTCTTTTTTGCGGAACCACAGCTGCAGTGTACGTTACAGGACATACAAATCAATCTCTCTCTCATCCGCACTGCCAAACCGCACTAGAACCTGCATCAAATCCGCTGTACACATGCTAGGAATCCGCAGGAAAAATGCATGTGTGTTACCCTGCGGTTTCTGCCAAGAGATATGGATTCTCTGTAGAAAGAGCCGCAGACTAATCCGCAACGTGTGCACACACCCTAACAGATCACCATAGAGTATCATGTTATCAGCAGCACATCTACAGTTTACACCCCATAGTCCTCCATATAATATAATCTGCCCCATAGCCCTCCATTTAGTATAATACACTCCTCAGTCCTCCATATAGTATAATACACTCCTCATAGCCCTCCATATAATAAAATACACTGCTCAGTCCTCCATATAGTATAATACACTCTTCATAGTTCTCCATATAGTATAATGCACCGCCACAGTCGCCCATGTAGTACAATTCACTTCCCATAGCATAATGCACCCCATAGTTCTTCATATAATGTATTCCCCATAGTCCTCGATACAGTATAATGCAGCCCACATATACTATAATGCAGCCCCCCTCTTATAGTATAATGCAGCCACTCCTTAGAGAATAATGCAGCTACCCCAGAGTATAATGCAGCCACTCCACAGAATATAATGTAACCCCCCCATAGAATATAATGCAGCCCCACCCCCCATATGTATAGTATGATACAGCCCACTATGGTATAATACAGCCCACCATGGTATACAGGCTGTATACCATGCTGGGCTGTATACCATGGTGGGCTGTATAATACAGCCCACCAAGGTATAATACAGCCCAGCATGGTATATAGCCCCCCCAGAATGGTATAATACAGTCCAGCATGGTCTAATACAGCCCAGCATGGTATATAGCCCCCCAGAATGGTATAATACAGCCCTGCATGGTACATAGCCCCCCAGAATGGTGTAATACAGCCCAGCATGGTATACAGCCCCCCCACCCAGAATGCTGTAATACAGCTCAGCATGGTATAATACAGCCCAGCATGGTATATAGCCCCCCAGAATGGTATAATACAGCCCAGCATGGTATATAGCCCCCCAAAATGGTATAATACAGCCCAGCACGATATAATACAGCCCAGCAAGGTACTGTATATACTGTAGCCCCCCAGAATGGTATAATACAGCGCAGCATGGTATAATACAGCCCAGCATGGTATATAGCCCCCCCAGAATGCTATAATACAGCCCAGCATAGTATAATACAGTCCAGCATGGTATATAGCCCCCCCAGAATGGTATAATACAGCCCAGCATGGTATATAGCCCCCCCAGAATGGTATAATACAGCCCAGCACGGTATAATACAGCCCAGCATGGTATATAGTCCCCCCCCAGAATGGTATAATACAGCCCAGCACGGTATAATACAGCTCAGCATGGTATATAGCCTCCCCCCAGAATGGTATAATACAGCCCAGCACGGTATATAGCCCCCCCAGAATGGTATAATACAGCCCAGCACGGTATAATACAGCCCAGCATGGTATATAGTCCCCCCAGAATGGTATAATACAGCCCAGCATAGTATAATACAGCCCAGCACGGTATATAGCCCCCCAGAATGGTATAATACAGCCCAGCATGGTGTATAGCCCCCCCAGAATGGTGTAATACAGCCCAGCATGGTACAATACGGCCCAGCATGGTATATAGCCCCCCCAGTATGGTATGATACAGCCGAGCATGGTATAATACAGCCCAGCATGGCATATAGCCCCCCCAGCATGGTATGATACAGCCGAGCATGGTATATGGCCCCCCCAGAGTGGCCCCACAGTCCAGTACTCACACTGATTTAAAAAAAAAAAAAAAAAAAACTCCTCACCTTCTCCTAGTGCCTGCACTACTGGCTGCTCCTGTCTCCTCCTGCTCTGTCTGACACACAGTGAGAGCGCGATGACATAATCGCGCCCCCGCTGTGTCAGAGGCAGAACGGGGAATGAAGGGAGAGGGAGCGTCAGCTGACGCTCTCTCCTCCATCACTGCCTCCTTCAATGTGGCGGTGGCGGGAGTCGGCGCTGGGAGCAGGCAGGCCCTCCTGCCTCACAGGGGCCCCAAAGCGGCTGTGTGATGTGCTGCTGGCTGGGGGCCCCTGGAGGAGTAGGGGCCCTAGGCAGCTGCCTGGTCTGCCTGCCCCTAACGCCGGCCCTGAGCGGACCTCATCGTACAAAATGTTTTTCGGCTACATGGAGTTCCTGACGAAGTGATATCAGATCGAGGGGTCCAATTTACCTCAAGATTTTGGAGAAGCTTCTGTGCCGCCCTGGACATCAAGGTAAATCTATCATCTGCTTTCCATCCGCAGTCTAACGGACAAACAGAACGGACTAATCAAACCTTGGAGCAGTACTTGCGTTGCTACGTATGCCACTTACAAGATGATTGGGTAAACTTACTCCCGATGGCCGAATTCACGTATAACAACTTGCAGAGTGCCTCCACCAAGCAGTCTCCTTTCTTTGCTAATAAGGGGTATCATCCCAGCATTCTCCCTCGACTCCTGATAGACACGTCCGTACCCGCAGCAGCTGACCGAATTACGTATTTACAACAGAATTTAGAGTCCTTGAAACAAACGCTGGCTACAGCTCAGGAGAGATACAAGAAGGCTGCAGACAAGTACCGTAAACCAGCACCAACATACAAGGTAGGAGACATGGTCTGGCTTTCGACAAAAAATTTAAAATTAAGGATTCCGACATCTAAGTTGGGACAGAAATATGTTGGCCCATACAAAATCAACAACATAGTAAGCCCCGTAGCCTGCAGTCTTAAATTGCCTACATCTTTGAAAATACACCCTGTTTTTCATGTCTCCCTGCTTAAACCAGTAGTACCGAATCCTTTTCCCGGACGTACACCCATTCCACCTGGTCCGGTTCTCATTGACGGGCAAGAAGAATTTATTGTGGAAGGGATCATCGACTCTCGGATCCATAGGAGAAAACTTCAATACTTGGTGAAATGGCAGGGTTACCCATCGGAGGAGAATTCCTGGGAACCTCAGGAGAACATTCGAGCTCCCCATCTGATCCAACAGTTCCATAGCCGATACCCCAGTAAACCAGATCTAAGGTCGTCCAGAGGACATCCTTGAAGGAGGGAATGGTGTGAGGTTCTGAGCCATGTTTCTGTTCTGCCTGACTTTGCCCTTAATTTTGCCCTTATCAAAGATGGAGTGAGTAGCTTCACAAGGGGCCATCTTGTTCCTGTTTGACTTTTCCTGTTTCCTGCCTGCTGTGTACTAAAGGAACTCTGCACATTATACCTGTGCCTGTGTATCTGGATCTTCACCTGCTGTCAAGCTTGGAGAACTTGCATTGTGCCTGCTTCTAAACCTCGGGATTCCCCGTTTGTTACTTACCTGCCGTCCTGCCTGACCGCCTCTACTGTCCGGATCTGCTCTGCTTCTGTCATCTCTGCGGCCTGCTCTCCGCTTGGAGCCCGGTCCAGTCTCAGGACTGTGTGTGCCTGGACCTCAGACTCTCGCCAGTTGGTTCGTACAGACTTTACCTGTTGCCAGAACTTATATCTACGTACCGTGCAATACTGAAGCTTGTTTACTATAATACCCTGAACTACATCTGCATAGTACTGAGACCTGTTGCTACAATACAATACTGAACCTTTGAACATATACTGTGTTTGTCTTCTCTGACCCATGCCACAGAGTTCCATAGAACCTATAGTACTAATTTGACACGAGGTTCCATTCTAAAAATATAAAACGGATGTGAACTTCACCATCTCTGCCTCCGCTTCCATTCGTTACAATTGCCTTCTCCCCATCACTCCCATCATTGCCTTCTCCCCATCATAGCCTTCTCCCCATCACCCCCATCATTCCCGTCTCCTCCACCTACACACACACACATATACATACACACAGAGCACCTCTCACCTGTCTGCAGCATCACCGGCTCCCGTGCTTCCTTGCTCTGGCACAGCGGCCGCTGAATGATGATGTCATCCAGCGGCGCTGCTCTCTGTGGCAGAGACAGAAAATGTGGGTGCCGGGCAGGAAGCAGGATGGATCCTTGCAGCTCCGCCCCTGCTATTTTTCTCTTGCAGGCAGCAGAGCTGCTGGGAATGCTCCCTGCCCTCCGCACATGAGGGTAATCTGGCCAAGGGCCCCCCCGGACCCTCCGGCCCAGAGAAACCGGCCAGATTGCCTTCATCATTAGCCGTCCTGCAGGGGCTCCCTGGTGCCTCTGGGCCCCGGTCTGCCCATGCACTCAACCCTCTGCTGCAGGGTTTTTAAATGGAATCTGTGGCCATGGGGCCACTTGTAAGACCCGGCCTGGAGGAAGCGAATGGCCCCACTACCATCCTGTAGTTCGCTCCAAAAATAAAAGCCCATGCCAGGTTTTCTAAAGTCTGCCTTGGGCAAATAGCTTGCCCAAGACCAAACATACTTATTTTGCACTGCAACCACAGCTACAGTTGAGTTCAAAAGCTTACATACCCCGGCAGAATTTTTGCTTTCTTGATCTTTTTTCAGAGAACATGAATGATGAAACCAAAACTTTTTCTCCAGTCATAGTTTGTGGTTGGGTGAAGCACGGTGGCTCAGTGGATAGCACTGCAGCCTTGCAGTGCTGGAGTCCTGGGTTCAAGTCCCACCAAGGACAACATCTGCAAGGAGTTTTGTATGTTCTCCCCATTTTTGTGCGGGTTTCCTCCCACATTCCAAAGACATACTGATAGGGAATTTAGAATATGTTAGCGCTATATAAAGATTATTATTTATTGTCAAACTACTTTTTAAGTCATAATGACAACCCAAAACATCCAAATGACCCTGATTAAAAGTTCACAAACCCCATTTCTTAATACCATGCATTGCCCCCTCTAACATCAATGACAGCTTGAAGTCTTTTGTGGTAGTTGTGGATGAGGTTCTTTATTTTCTCAGATGGTAAAGCTGCCCACTCTTTTTGGCAAAAAGCCCCCAATTCCTATAAATTCCTGTGCTGTCTAGCAGGAACTGTGCGCTTGAGATCTCCCCAGAGTGGCTCAATGATATTGAGGTCAGGAGCCTGAGATGGCCACTCCAGAACTTTCACTTTGTTCTGCTGTAGCCAATAAAAGGTTGACATAGCCTTGTGTTTTGAATCTTTGTCATGTTGGAACTTCCAAGTACATCCCATGCGCAGCTTCCGAGCTGATGATTACAAATTTGCCTCCAGTATATGCTGAAAATGTGCTGCATTCATTCCTTCAACTTTGACCAAGTTTCCTGTGCCTTTGTAGCTAATTACAGTTTGAACGCTCCTGACTGGCATTATCAATTCCTTGGATAGCTTTTTGTATCCTTTTCCTGTTTTATACAGTTCAACTATCTTTTCCTGTAGATCTGGTGGCAATTCTTTTGCTTTCCCCATGACTCACAATCCAGAAACATCAGTGGCTGGATGAAAGATGCAAGAGTCTGTCTGGATCCCAGAAACTCACTCAGCTTTCACTGATTAGAAGCAAACAGGTTACAGGTGAGGATATTACCTTTAGTAGCCATTCAAACCCATTTGTGTTAACCTCTGTGCATGTTATCAGGCCAAAATCACCAGGGGATGTGAACTTATGATGAGGGTCATTTGGGTGTTTAGGGTTGACATTATGATTTAAAAAGAGAAAGCACAGTAGTTTGACAATAAATGGCTTCACCCAACCACTAACCATGAGTGGGGAAAAAGTTTTGGTGTTATCATCATTCATATTCTCTGAGAAAAGGCCAAGAAAGCAAACATTCTGCTGGGGTATGTAAACTTTTGAGCACAACTGTATATCTGTGACTGCAATGCACTCCAGCGGCCTCAATACGCTTTCTGGGGTACACATAGCGACCCTCACATATGACATCTGTCAGTGCCTCACACCTCGTACCCATGCGGCTCCGATCCATACACCTCGTACACACGTGGCTCCGCTCCGTACACCTCGCACACACAGCTCTACTCCGTGCACCTCGTACACACATGGCTCCGCACCATATACCTCGTACACACACGACTCCGCTCCATACACCTCGTACACACACGGCTCCGCTCCGTACACCTCGTACACACACGGCTCCGCTCCGTACACCTCGCACACACAGCTCTACTCCGTGCACCTCGTACACACATGGCTCCGCACCATATACCTCGTACACACACGACTCCGCTCCATACACCTCGTACACACACGGCTCCGCTCCGTACACCTCGTACACACACGGCTCCGCTCCGTACACCTCGTACACACACGGCTCCGCTCCGTACATCTCGTACACACACGGCTCCGCACCATACACCTCGTACACACGCGGCTCCGCTCCGTACACCTCGTACACACGCGGCTCCGCTCCGTACACCTCGTACACACGCGGCTCCGCTCCGTACACCTCGTACACACGCGGCTCCGCTCCGTACACCTCGTACACACACGGCTCCGTACACCTAGTACACACGCGGCTCCGCTCCGTACACCTCGTACACACGCGGCTCCGCTCCGTACACCTCGTACACACGCGGCTCCGCTCCGTACACCTCGTACACACGCGGCTCCGCTCCGTACACCTCGTACACACGCGGCTCCGCTCTGTACACCTCATACACACATGGTTCTGCTATATCCATCCTGTAAACCCCTCCTGAGTCTCCCCACACATAACTCCCCTCATCCAGCACCATGACAACCAGCACAGCGGCGTCCTGCATACACTGAGGCCCCTGATCATGTGACTCCTGACTCCTCCCCTCCTGTGACCTCATCACAGGTCCTGTGCGCACAGAGCAGCCATATATGTGGAGTGCGGCTCTGCGGGTGGAGGTCGGTGCTGGAGGCTCCATTATTCTCTATGTGGAGTGCGGCTCTGCGGGTGGAGGTCGGTGCTGGAGGCTCCATTATTCTCTATGTGGAGTGCGGGTGGAGGTAGGTGCTGGAGGCTCCATTATTCTCTATGTGGAGTGCGGCTCTGCGGGTGGAGGTCGGTGCTGGAGGCTCCATTATTCTCTATGTGGAGTGTGGCTCTGCGGGTGGAGGTCGGTGCCGGAGGCTCCATTATTCTCTAGGTGGAGTGAGGCTCTGCGGGTGGAGGTCGGTGCTGGAGGCTCCATTATTCTCTATGTGGAGTGCGGCTCTGTGGGTGGAGGTCGGTGCTGGAGGCTCCATTATTCTCTATGTGGAGTGCGGGTGGAGGTAGGTGCTGGAGGCTCCATTATTCTCTATGTGGAGTGCGGCTCTGCGGGTGGAGGTCGGTGCTGGAGGCTCCATTATTCTCTATGTGGAGTGCGGCTCTGCGGGTGGAGGTAGGTGCTGGAGGCTCCATTATTCTCTATGTGGAGTGCGGCTCTGTGGGTGGAGGTCGGTGCTGGAGGCTCCATTATTCTCTATGTGGAGTGCGGCTCTGCGGGTGGAGGTCGGTGCTGGAGGCTCCATTATTCTCTATGTGGAGTGCGGCTCTGCGGGTGGAGGTCGGTGCTGGAGGCTCCATTATTCTCTATGTGGAGTGCGGCTCTGCGGGTGGAGGCTCCACACCTGGACTGTAGCAGGTAAAGACCCCAATATCCACAGGGGTCCCTTCTAATTGGGGGAAACTGTCACCTCTAATAATCCTCGGACAGTTCTGTCAAACATGGAAAAGTGCCCCTTTATGGAGGTGACAGAAAGTCTGTTTAGTCTCTTTAGCTTCATAGTATCAGCTCTAATCCAATGGTGAGAGAGCGATTTACCCTGAAGAGTCACAGATTGTGGGGTTGGTATAAAATGTTATATTTAGGGGGTTCTGTGTTGTCTCCTTATAAGAATCACAATGGTTTTGTTCCTTTTCTGCTGATAGATACAAACGACCCAACTATGAGAGACGGGAACCAAGGAAACCTGTATTACTCTCCTAGTACAGGGCCTCTTACTTGACCCCCATATACAGTATAATGTTCCCCCAGTATCGCCATCCTCCACACACAATATGTTTCCACCCAAACCAGGAGATAATCAGTTCTCCCTCTTCCCCATACTTAATGCCATAGAGCCCCTTTCTTGGTTCCCACACACAGAATTATGTTCCACAGTATCTCCATCCCCAATTTTATTTTTTATTTTTTTTGTATTTTTCATGTAATATATAGACGCCAAAGCAAAAATGCTGGAAAAAAAAGAGCCGTCGTATCCAGAGAAAAATAAACTCTGTACATGGAGAATTTGTCTTTGTGTTGTTACAAAAATCTTTTATAAAAGCCTCAATCTTCTGTGTGTGACTCAGACCTGAGATCTAACGTGATAGAAGATTACAGTGCGGGGAAGACTGGAAACCTTCATATAGACGGCCGGTGGGGATGGAGTCAGTGACGGACTCTGGCCAAATGTGTTCCTAGAGCCGTAGTAGAAGATGAAGATGTCGTCCTCATCATGAAGTAGTTATTTCTCCTGTCCCGTGTAATGAATATCTCCTGCAGTATTGCTAATGCCGATTCCAGTGTCGGTAAATGAGACGAGAATTAGCGTTATGGAAGATGAGTCTATGAGGAACGTATTCAGCTGCCGACTCCGAGGGAGAAACTGCTTGTTGTCTGTGGCCTAAATATATAGGTTTTATTAGTAGATGTAAAGATGGAAACTAAATACTGTAAAATAATAAATCTCCTCATATGTTTCCCTTATTATCTCCAGTAATTGTATTATTACACAGGATTTTATGATGTTACATCGGCTCATCTCTCATTCAGGTCTCTACAATATCGGATCCTCTCAGTGAAGACCTTCTACATGAGAGAATTTTCCTGAATTACCCATCAAAGATGGATATGGACAGAGACAAGATGGCGGAGAGGATATTACACCTCACCCTAGAGATCCTCTTCCGGCTTACTGGAGAGGTGAGAGATTCTGATGACGTCACATTACATCATTCTTATCTATGGGAATAACAGATGGACAGAACTGGAGAGGTGAGGACTCTGGAAATGTCTGTAGTGAGATTTATTAATGTGTCTCTCCATAAACAGGATTACACAGTAGTGAAGAGGACCTCTAGTGAGCGCTGTCAGGACCCTGTGTCTGAGGGATGGGGAAGACCCCTGAGCCCAATCACGGAGCCTCCACCGCTCCCCATGATCCATGAGGACATGAAGGACCAGAAGATCCTGGAACTCACCTACAAGATGATTGAGCTGCTGACTGGAGAGGTGACACTGCTGGGAATGCTGGGACATTATACAGTAACGCTATGAAGGGATCGGGGGGATGATGGTATCATTGTATGTGTCAGGTTCCTATAAGGTGTCAGGATGTCGCTGTCTATTTCTCCATGGAGGAGTGGGGGTATTTAGAAGGACACAAAGATCTGTACAAGGACGTCATGATGGAGGTTCCCCAGCCCCTCACATCACCAGGTAATAGACAGGACTAAATACACACGGCCTATAATTATCTGTATGTAAAGAATGAATTCAGTCCCTGTATGTGTTTCCTACAGATCTATCCAGTAAGAGGACAACACCAGAGAGATGTCCCCGTCCTCTTCTTCCAAAGGACTGTAACCAAGAAGATCCCAATGTTCCTCAGGATCATCAGGTAGATGGAGAGAAGTTGTCATGAGATCTCCCCTATTATATGTAGATGTTTGCGAAGGTCTTGTGCTCAGTCTTGTTTTATCTACCAGTATTATACAGTGAAGGAAATAAGTATTTGATCCCTTGCTGATTTTTGTAAGTTTGCCCACTAACAAAGACATGAACAGGTTATCATTTTAAGGGTAGGTTAGTTTTAACATTGAGAGAGAGAATATCAAAAATAAAATCTAGCTTATTATTATTTATTATAGCGCCATTTATTCCATGGCGCTATACATGTGAGGAGGGGTATACATAATACATACAAGTACAGTAATCTTAAACAATACAAGTCACGACTGGTACAGGATGAGAGAGGACCCTGCCCGTGAGGGTTCACAATCTACAACGGGATGGGTGAGGATACAGTAGGCGAGGGTAGAGCTGATCGTGCAGAGGTTTGGTGGATCGGTGGTTACTGCAAGTTGTAGGCTTGTCGGAAGAGGTAGGTCTTCAAGTTCTTTTTTTAAGGTTTCCATGGTAGGCGAGCGTCTGATATGTTGTGGTAGAGAGTTCCAGAGTAGAGGGGATGCGCAGGAGAAATCTTGTATGCGATTGTGGGAAGAGGAGATAAGAGGGGAGTACAGAAGGAGATCTTGTGAGGATCGGAGGTTTCGTGCAGGTAAGTACCGGGAGACTAGGTCACAGATGTACGGAGGACTCAGGTTGTGGATGGCTTTGTATGTCATGGTTAGGGTTTTGAACTGGAGTCTTTGGGTAATGGGGAGCCAGTGCAGGGATTGACAGAGGGGAGAGGCCGGGGAATAACGGGGGGACAGGTGGATTAGTCGGGCAGCAGAGTTAAGAATAGATTGGAGGGGTGCGAGAGTGTTAGAGGGGAGGCCACAAAGCAGGAGGTTGCAGTAGTCAAGGCGGGAGATGATGAGGGCATGGACTAGGGTTTTTCCAGATTCTTGGTTGAGGAATGTACGGATCCGTGAAATATTTTTGAGTTGAAGTCAGCAGGAAGCAGAAAGGGCTTGGATATGTGGTTTGAAGGAGAGATCAGTGTCAAGGATAACCCCGAGGCAGCGAGCTTGTGGGACTGGAGAGAGTGGGCAGCCGTTTACTTTAATGGATAGGTCTGTTGGTGGGGTCACGTGAGATGGGCGAAAAATGATTAATTCTGTTTTGTCCATATTAAGTTTTAGAAATCTAGCGGAGAAGAAGGATGAAATAGCAGACAGACATGGAGGGATTCTGTTTAGTAGGGAGGTGATATCTGGTCCAGAGATGTAGATCTGTGTGTCATCAGCATAGAGATGATACTGAAAGCCATGAGATTCTATGAGCTGTCCGAGGCCGAAGGTGTAAACGGAGAAGAGCAGGGGCCCTAGGACTGAATCTTGCAGGACTCTGACGGATAGGGGGCGCGGTGAGGAGGTGATGTGCGAATGGGAGACGCTGAATGTCCGATCTGCTAGGTATGACGCAATCCAAGATAGGGCCAAGTCTGTGATACCAAGAGATGAGAGGGTCTGTAGTAATAGGGAATGGTCCACTGTGTCAAAGGCAGAGGACAGGTCCAGGAGGAGGAGGACAGAGTAGTGTCGCGTGGCCTTGGCGGCTAGTAGGTCATTGGTGACCTTAGGGCAGTTTCAGTGGAGTGGTGTGGCCGGAAGCCGGATTGCAAGCGGTCAAGGAGGGAGCAAGAAGAGAGGTGGGAGGATAGTTCAAGATGGACGTGTTGTTCCAGTAGTTTTGAGGCATAGGGGAGAAGTGATATAGGGCAATAGCTAGATACAGAGGATGGGTCAAGAGAGGGCTTTTTGAGGATAGGTGTGATTGAGGCATGTTTAAAGCTTGAGGGGAAAACACCAGTTGTTAGTGATAGGTTGAAGAGATGGGTTAGGGTTGGGATGAAGACTGTGGTGAGGTTTGGGATGAAGTGGGATGGCATCGGGTCAAGTGCACAGGTAGTGAGAGAAGAGTCGATCTTCTGTAATGGTGGAGAAGTTGGTTTTGGGGGAGGAGGGCAGGTAGGAGGAAGGGCACTGGGGGTTGTTGACCAAAACTGCCTCTGATATCAATCTTCTCCTTGAAAAATGAGGCAAAGTCTTCAGCTGAGATGAGTGGAGAGGGAGGAGGTGCTGGGGGGCGGAGGAGAGAATTGAAGGTGTTGAATAACTGTTTAGGGTTGTGAGACGGGGAGGATACGAGAGCTGAGAAGTAGGTTTGTTTTGCTGCAGCGAGTGTGGCCTTGAAAGTAGTGAGCAAATCACATTGTGTAAATTATTTGCATTTTACAGTGAATAATAAGTATTTGATTCCCTGCCGACCATTAAGAGTTCTGGCTCCTACAGACCAATTTGACACTCCTAACGAACTGGTTACCTGCGTTAACCTCTTTATCCCCAAGGATGGTTTGCACGTTAATGATCGGGCCAATTTTTACAATTCTGACCATGGTCCCCTTATGAGGTAATAACGCTGGAACGCTTTCATGGATCCCAGTGATTCTGACATTGTTTTCTCATGACATATTGTACTTCATGTTAGTGGTAAAATTTCTTTGATACGACTTGCGATAATTTGTAAAAAAAAAATGGAAATTTGGCAAAAACTTTGAAAATATCGCAATTTCCAAACTTTGAATTTTCATACCCTTAAAACAGAGATATGGCACACAAAATAGTTAATAATAACATTTCCCACATTATTAAATTCTCCAATGGGGCAGAAGGCCTGAGAGAAATTCTTGAACGCCATTGGCCAATTCTACAAATGGATTCTGACATCAGGGAAGCAGTTGGCCCCTCTCCCTCTATAACCTTCCAGAAGAACCGGTCTCTCAGAGATAGATTGGTTCACAGCCACTTTTTTGATTCGCCAGCCCTGGCTTGACAGACAACCTAAAGGATGTTACCAATGTGGCAAACGTAAATCTTGTAAGTCTATTATAGTTGGAAAATCCTTTGTGAGTAACAACACAGGAAGAAAGTATGACATAAGACACTTTATCAATTGCCGTACTGAGGGAGTTGTTTATTAAGCTACATGTGAATGTGTAGGAAAAACGAGAATTTAGACGTAGTGTTGACGAACACTTAAGAGACATAGTCAATAAGAGAGACAGCCATTGCCAGCCATATAAATAATGGTCATCAAGGTAATGCCAATATAATTTATGGGCTTTGACAGAATCATTGCCCTACCACGAGGTGGTAACTGGGACAAGATGATCCTACAGAAGGAAGCAGAGTGGATATTCTGGCTCCAAACCACCTACCCAAAAGGACTTAATGACCTTCTGTCCTTCTGCTTTCTCTAAAAGAGTAGGGTTTATCAGGGCTAGTTAGTAAGGGTTAGCCGACTTCAAGTGGGGGCACCGCTGCGCAGGTTTTAGGATGCCAACATCCACGTGAGGTGGTAGGGACAGCAATAATGGGGTATCCCAGGGTATGATTAGGCTTTAAATCACGTCTATTTTTTTCTCTTTCATCGCCAACTGGGGTTTCTCACCCGTGTATGTACGTGCGAGTTTACATAAAACCATCCAATTATATACTCACCTTTAGACTTATGATACTGGAGTTTTCCCAAAATTTTTACTAAAAATGTTTTTTTGAATTTTCCTCTAAACTGGTGCGTTTGCCTTTACTGTACTAGCTAATCCTGATCTTCAATGATGCCTCCTCTATAGATATCGTGCCATAGAATCAGTCCTGCACGTAACGCTAATGGGATCCCATCCTAATACGGGTTTGTGATAAATGACCCTCAAAGTGATGTTTGCGTCTCTAAGCATAGTATCCTAGCTGTACCCCTAGATCCGTGCAAGTTTTGAGATAGATTTGTGAACGCACAGGACTAGTGTATGAATATCAGAACGCGCAATATGGCACTTTGCGGTCCACATACCGGATCTTCAGTTCTTACACTAGCGCCCATGCGTAGAATGTCGCCCGTGCTCCATTTGCAGTTCAATAGCCGGATGTATGACGTCCATGGTAGGACAGGTCATTATCATGAACTGGAAGTGGTCTATTGAAGTGCACGCTTTTCACGATAATATACAAGCAGCTTCTCCATCAGGTATATTCCAAGCGGCATGTACTCATTCTGTTCACTGATCACTCCCCTGATGAGTCTAAGACGAAACGTGTTGGGTCGCGGGATGTGCTAGGAGGATGGGGTTCACAATTGATCTATATATCGGGTGAGACCGTTCCTTTTTCTATTGTTTGTCGCAATGAAACTTCTACAAGAGAATGTTCATAATTGAGAGGGCGTTCTGAATAATGTGACTTTGTTTATACACATACGCCCCATAAATTCTGTGGATGCTGAGATTATTCATGCTTGTGACCAGGTGTATATATAGTCAGCAAATGATTATGCTGCTGTCTGACTAATGTCTTGTATGGTATCCAAAAGTAACACCATTCTAAAAACTGCACCCCCTCAAGGTGCTCAAAACCATATTCAAGAAGCTTATTAACCCTTCAGGTGCTTCACAAGAATTTTTGGAATATTGTTTTTTTAAAAAAAATAAATAAATAAAAAGGAACATTTAACTTTTTTTTTCTTCACAAAACCTTTACTTCAGATCCAATTTGTTTGATTTTACCAAGGTTACCAGGAGAAATTGGACCCCAAAAGTTGTTGCACAATTTGAGTACTCTGATACCCCATATATGCAGGTAAACCACTGTTTGGGTGCATGGCAGAGCTCAGAAGGGAAGGAGCGCCATTTGACTTTTCAATGCAAAATTGTCTGGAATTGAGATTGGACGCCATGTCGCGTTTGGAGAGCCCCTGATGTGCCTAAACAGTGGAAACCCACCACAAGTGACGCCATTTTGGAAAGTAACCCCCCCCCCCAATCGACAACTATCTGGGGCACCATGCAAAATCTCACCTCGTGGGGTATCCTTGATCGTGAGGAAGATGAGAGATCAGCCTAAAACTACATGGGGGAACTTATTAATGATCTCAAGGCAGCTGGGACCACAGTCACCAAGAAAACTTTCTAACACATTACGCCGTAAAGGTTTAAAATCCTGCAGTGCCCACAAGGTCCCCCTACTTAAGAAGGCACATACACAGGCCCATCTGAAGTTTGCCAATGAACACCTGGATGATTCTGTGAGTGATTGGGAGAAGGTACTGTGGTCAGAGGAGACAAAAATTGAGCTCTTTGGCATTAACTCTAGTCGCCGTGTTTAAAGGAAGAGAAATGTTGCCTATGACCCTAAAAACACCGTCCCCACTGTCAAGCATGGAGGTGGAAATATTATGTTTTGGAGATGTTTCTCTAAGGACACAGAACTACTTCACCGCATCAATGGGATAATGGATGGAGCCATGTACTGTAAAATCCTGAGTGACAACCTCCTTCCCACCGCCAGGACGTTAAAAATGGGTTGTGGCTGAGTCTTCCAACAAAACAATAACCCAAAACATACAGCCAAGGCAGCAAAGGAGTGTCTCTAAAGAAGCAAATTAAGGTCATAGTCCTTAGTCCCATAGAAAACTTATGGAGGAAGTTGAAGCTTCGAGTTGCCAAGCGACAGCCTCAAAATCTTAATGATTTAGAGATGATCTGCAAAGAGGAGTGGACCAAAATTCCTCCTGACATGTGCGCAAACCTCATCATCAACTACAAAAATGTCTGACTGCTGTGCTTGCCAATAAGGGTTTTGCCACCAAGTATTAAATCTTGCTTGCCAGAGGGATCAAATACTTATTCCTCACTGCAAAATGCAAATTTATACAATGTGATGTTCTTGATTTTATTTTTGATATTCTATCTTTCAATGTTATAAATTAACCCCTTAAGCCCCAAGGGTGGTTTGCACGTTCATGACTGGGCCAATTTTTACAATTCTGACAACTGTCCCTTTATGAGGTAATAGCTGAAACGCTTCCATGGATCCTGGTGATTCTGACATTGTTTTCTCGTGACATATTGTACTTCCTTCATGTTAGTGGTAAAATTTCATTCAAATAACTTGCGTTTATTTGTGAAAAAATCGGAAATTTGGTGAAAATTTTGAAAATGTCGCAATTTTCCAAATTTGAATTTTTATGCCTTTAAATCACAGAGATACAGCACACAAAAAACTGGATAAGTAACATTTCCCGCATGTTTACTTTACATCAGCACAATTTTGGAGCCAAAAGTTTGTTTTTTTTGTTAGGAAGTTATAAGGGTTAAAAGTTGACCAGCGATTTCTCATTTTTGCAACACCATTTTATTTTTACGGACCACATCTCTTTTGAAGCCACTTTGCGGGGTCTATATGATAGAAAATACCCAAAAGTGACACCATTCTAAACTGCACCCCTTTAGGTGCTGAAAACCACATTCAAGAAGTTTATTAACCCTTTAGGTGCGTCACAGGAATTTTTTGAATATTTAAAAAAAAAAAAAATGAACATTTAACTTTTTTTCACAAAAAAATACTTCAGGTTCAATTTTTTTTATTTTACCAAGGGTAACAGGAGAAATTGGACTGCAAAAGTTATTGTCCAATTTGTCCTGAGTACGCTGATACCTGATATGTGGGGGGAACCACTGTTTCGGCGCATAGCAGAGCTCAGAAGGGGAGGAGCGCCGCTTGACTTTTTCAATGCAAAATTGGCTGGAATTCAGATCGAACGCCATGTCGCGTTTAGAGAGCCCCTGATGTACCTAAACAGTGGAAACCCCCCACAAATGACACCATTTTGGAAACTAGACCCCCCAAGGAACTTATCTAGATGTGTGGTGAGAACTTTGCTTCACATAAGTTTATAATGCCTGGGCATGAAAATAAAAAAAATCGTATTTTTTCCACAAACATGATCTTTTAGTCACCAATTTTTTTATTTTCCCAAGGGTACCAGGAGAAATTGGACCCCAAAAGTTGTTGTCCAATTTGTCCTGAGTACGCTGATGCCTCATATGTGGGAGAAAACTACTGTATGGGCACACGTCAGGGCTCTGAAGGGAAGTAGTGACGTTTTGGTATGCAGACTTTGATGGAATGGTCTGCGGGTGTCATGTTGCTTTTGGAGAGCCCCTGATGTACCTAAACTATTGAAACTCCCCACAAGTGACCCCATTTTGGAAACTAGACCCCCCCACGGAACTTGTCTAGATGTGTGGTGAGCACTTTGAACCCCCAAGGGCTTCACAGAAGTTTATAACGCCTGGGCGTGAAAATAAAAAAATCATGTATTTCCACAAAAATATTTTTGCCCCCAGTTTTTTATTTTCCTAAGGGTACCAGGAGAAATTGGACCCAAAAGTTGTTTTGCAATTTGTCCTGAGTAGGCAGATACCCTATATGTGGGGGTAAAACACTGTTTGGGCGCATGGCAGAGCTTGGAATGGAAGGAGCACCATTTGACTTTTTCAATGCAGAATTGGCTGGAATTGAGATCCGACGCCATGTTGCATTTGGAGAGCCCCTGATGTGCCCAAACAGTGGAAACCCCCAATTCTAACTCCAACCCTAACCCCAACACACCCCTAACCCTAATCTCAGCCCTAACCCTAGCCCTAACGGGAAAATGGAAAGAAATACATTTTCTTTTAATTTTATTATTTTTCCCTAACTAAGGGGGTGATAACGGAGGGTTTGATTTACTATTTTTGGCAGCTGTCGCACGCTAAAAGACGCTTTTTATTGTAAAAATAGTTTTTGCATCACCATATATTGAAAGCTATAATTTTTCCATATTTTGACCCACTGAGTCATGTGAGGTCTTATTTTTTGCGGGATGCGTTGACGTTTTTATTTGTACCATTTTCGGGCACGTGACATTTTTTGATCGCTTTTTGGGACGCAGAATGAACAAAAACCAGTGTTTCATGAATTTCTTTTGGGGGGTGCGTTTTCGCCGTTCCGTGTGCGGTAAAATTGATAAAGCGCTTTTATTCAGGTCAGTATTTTTTTGCTGATGATGCTGTATTGCGGCTCGTTTTTGCGGGACAAGATGACGTTTTCAGCGGTACCATGGATATTTATATGCGTCTTTGTGATCGCGCGTTATTGCACTTTTGTTCGGCGGTATAATAAATAATTATTTTTGCTTCGTTTTTTATTTTTATTTTTTAAGGGGTTCGCTAAAGGGGTTAACTAATGGGAGAGTTTTATAGGGCGGGTCGCTACGGACGCGGCGATACCAAATATGTGTACTTCTATTGTTTTTTTTCTTATTTCCAAAAAATGAATTTTTTGGTGGAATTTTTTTTTTTTTTAATTTTCTAATTTAGCGGTTTTTTTTTTTTTAATTATTTTTACACTTTTTTTTTTTGTTAACTTTATTAGGTTGTCACATCACAAATCACTGTGACAGATCAGCGATCTGTCACAGGAATATAATCAGACTTCCTCATGCCTGCGCTTTGCAGGCAGTGAGGAAGTCAGCTCCCTGCAGGCCCCCGAAGGTCCCCGTGGACCTGTAGGGAAGGAGTCCTGCAGCAGCGCTGCACATTGCGCTGCTGTGGGGGGCTCAGGGAAGCACGGAGGGAGTCCCCTCCCTGCTGATGCTTCCCTTTAACCCTGGTACACCGCGATCGTGTTTGATCGCGGTGTGCAAGGGGTTAATGTGTCGGGGGCGGTCCGTGACCGCCCCTGACACATTGTGTCAGCTGTGGTAATCAGCTGACACCCGGCCGCGATCAGCGGGAATTAAGTCCCAGGGCACATGGACGGGATAGTACGTCACATGGGATTAAGGGGTTAAACTACCCTTAAAATTATAGACTATTCATGTCTTTGTCAATGGGCAAACGCACAAAATCAGGAGGGGATCAAATACTTATTTCCCCCACTGTATATAAAGCAGAAAATGTGAGACTGCCTCACAGTCAGACTGTTCTAGTTGTCCATAGCAACCAATCAGAGCTCAGATTTCACGTTATCTCTGTAGCTTCAATGCTGAAACTGCACTCTGGTTGCTATAGGTAACAGAACGATCTTACTGTGAGGCAATTCTCATATAAATGAGGCCTCCGTTACTTCTCACGCAGCCATTGTTATAATTATAGCCTTTAGAGCGACTTACCAGGTTGCCGCATCTTAGCGACTATATGGTTGCTGCCCCTTTAAGAACGACTCTTTGGGCGCTGTCCTTGATCTTTGGGACCTTTGGGCAACAACTGTCGTTTTGCATTTAACGCACAAACACCCATTTTCTCCTTTATTTCTGTAGTCTTAATTCTGGGGGGGATATTTTGAGTTTTAATGTTCGCAGCATTTTTAGTCTGGTGTTAAATACAGGCCGTGCAAAATTTCCCCAAAACAAGAAGAAATACGTGGTTTTGTATTCCACGGGCTATCACACACAGATTTTCTGCTTTACGTATATAAATTTAAAGAAGGAAACTAAATACTGTAAAATGATAAATCTCATATGTTTCCCTTATTATCTCCAGTAATTGTATTATTACACAGGATTTTTATGATGTTACATCGGCTCATCTTCTCATTCAGGTCTCTACAATATCGGATCCTCTCAGTGAAGATCTTCTACATAAGAGAATTTTCCTGATTTACCTGTCAAAGATGGATATGGACAGAGACAAGATGGCGGAGAGGATATTACACCTCACCCTAGAGATCCTCTTCCGGCTTACTGGGGAGGTGAGAGATCCTGATGACGTCACATTACATCATTCTTATCTATGGGAATAACAGATGGACAGAACTGGAGAGGTGAGGACTCTGGAAATGTCTGTAGTGAGATTTATTAATGTGTCTCTCCATAACCAGGATTACACAGTAGTGAAGAAGACCTCTAGTGAGCGCTGTCAGGACCCTGTGTCTGAGGGATGGGGAAGATCCCTGAGCCCAATCACAGGGGCTACACCTCACCCCATGATCCATGAGGACATGAAGGACCAGAAGATCCTGGAACTCGCCTACAAGATGATTGAGCTGCTGACTGGAGAGGTGACACTGCTGGGAATGCTGGGACATTATACAGTAATGCTATGAAGGGATCGGGGGATGACGGTATCATTGTATGTGTCAGGTTCCTATAAGGTGTCAGGATGTCGCTGTCTATTTCTCCATGGAGGAGTGGGAGTATTTAGAAGGACACAAAGATCTGTACAAGGACGTCATGATTGAGGTTCCCCAGCCCCTCACATCACCAGGTAATAGACAGGACTAAATACACGCGGCTTATAATTATCTGTATGTAAAGAATGAATTCAGTCCCTGTATGTGTTTCCTCCAGATCTATGCAGTGAGAGGACAACACCAGAGAGATGTCCCCGTCCTTTTCTTCCACAGGACTGTAAACAAGAAGATCCCAGTGTTCCTCAGGTTAATCAGGTAGATGGAGAGAAGGTGTCATGAGATCTCCCCTATTATATGTAGATGTTTGCGAAGGTCTTGTGCTCAGTCTTGTTTTATCCACCAGTATTATATGTTTTACTAGTAGAATACCCGTGGCTTCGCTCTCGGAAAATATGTTAAATTGTTGGTTATGGTAACTAAAGTAAAATTTACCACTGTCGTACCAAAGGATGTCATCTAGAAAGATGAATTGTATCTCCTAATATTTTGCAGAAAATAATAGTAATAATCTTTATATAGCGCCAACATATTCCGCAGCGCTTTACAGTTTAACAGTTTCAAAACACAAGTCATAAGTAACAACGTTAACAATACAATAATTAAAGCAAAATAAGACGCCCCTGCTTGTGAGAGCTTACAATCTACAATGAGGTGGGGGAGATACAAAGTACAGGGGTGTAATTACAATGGTGTATTTATAATGATGGTCCAGCCATCTTGAGAAAGTGAGGGATGGATGGAGATAGTGAATGGGCTACACATGCACACTTACACTTAAAATGACTTTGATTAGTGAACGTGATAGGCCGCTCTGAACAAATGTGTTTTGAGGGAGCGCCTGAAACTAATCAAATTGTGGATAGTCCTAATTTCTTGGCGTAGAGCATTCCAGAGAATTGGCGTAGCACGGGAGAAGTCTTGGAGTTGGGAGTGGGAGGTACGGATTAGTGCAGAGGTTAGTCGAAAGTCGTTTGCAGAGCGCAGCGGTCGGTTAAGCCAATAGACAGAAATGAGGGTTGAGATGTAGGGGGAGTGCTGCACTGTGAAGAGCTTTGTGGGTGAGAACAAGTACTTTGAGTTGGATCCTATAATGAATGGGCAGCCATTGTAAGGACTGGCGAAGAGCGGATGTGTCCGAGTACCGATTAGCGAGATGGACGATCCTGGCCACTGCATTAAGTATGGACTGGAGAGGGGATAGTCGAGTGACGGGGAGGCCTATTAACCCCTTCCTGACATCAGACGTACTATCCCGTCCATGGGACCCGGGCCCCTATGCCCATGGACGGGATAGTATGTCTAGCGCGATCAGCGGCGCCCACGTGGTGAGCGCCGCTGATCGCGGCCGGGTGTCAGCTGATTATCACAGCTGACACCCGGCACTGTGTCAGGGGCAGTCACGGACCGCCCCCGACACGTTAACCCCTTGCACACCGCGATCAAACATGATCGCGGTGTACCGGGGGTTAAAGGGAAGCATCGGCAGGGAGGGGGCTCCCTCCGTGCTTCCCTGAGCCCCCCACGGCAGCGCAATGTGCAGTGCTGCTGCTGGGGGCTCTTTCCCTACAGGCCCCCGGATCCAAGATGGCGACGGGGGCCTGCAGGGAGCTGGCTTCCTCAGTGCCTGCAAAGCGCAGGCATGAGGAAGTCTTCAGTAGTGCCTGTGACAGATCGCTGATCAGTGATGTCCCACTTGGGACTATGTAATAAAGTTTAAAAAAAAAAATAAAGTGTTAAAATAATTTTTAAAAAATCGCCAAATAAATTAGAAAAAAAAAATATTCCCCCAATAAATCCATTTTTTGCAAATAAAAAAAACCAAAACAATAAAAGTACACATATTGGGTATCGCCGCGTCCGTAACGACCCGCCCTATAAAACTGTCCCATTAGTTAACCCCTTTAGCGAACCCCTTAAAAAATAAAAATAAAAAACTAAGCAAAAAATGATTTATCATACCGCCAAACAAAAAGTGTAATAACGTGCGATCAAAAAGACGCATATAAATATCCATGGTACCGCTGAAAACGTCATCTTGTCCTGCAAAAAACGAGCCGCCATACAGCATCATCAGCGAAAAAATAAAGTTATAGCTCGCAGAATAAAGCGATGGAAAAATAATTATTTTTTATATAAAATAGTTTTCATTGCATAAAACTGACAAAACATAAAAAAACGACATAAATGAGGTATCGCTGTAACCGTACTGACCCGAAGAATAAAACCGCTTTATCAATTTTATCGTACGCGGAACGGCATAAATGCACCACCCAAAAGAAATGTCACGTGCCCGAAAATGGTACCAATGAAAACGTCAACTCGTCCCGCAAAAAATAAGACCTCACATGACTTGGTGGGTCAAAATACGGAAAAATTATAGCTCTCAATATGTGGTGATGCAAAAACTATTTTTACAATAAAAAGCGTCTTTTAGCGTGCGACAGCCGCCAAACATAAAAACCGCCATAAATAGTAAATCAAATCCCCCCCCCTGTTATCACCCCCTTAGTTAGGGAGAAATAATAAAATAAAAAGTATGTATTTCCATTTTCCCATTAGGGTTAGGGCTGAGATTAGGGTTAGGGGTGTGTTGGGGTTAGGGTTGGAGTTAGAATTGGGGGTTTCCACTGTTTGGGCACATCAGGGGCTCTCCAAATGCAACATGGCGTCTGATCTCAATTCCAGCCAATTCTGAGTTGAAAAAGTCAAATGGTGCTCCTTCCCTTCTAAGCTCTGCCATGCGCCCAAACAGTGTTTTACCCCCACATGTAGAGTATCAGCCTACTCAGGACAAATTGCAAAACAACTTTTGGGGTCCAATTTCTCCTGTTACCCTCAGGAAAATAAAAAAATTGGGGGCAAAAATATCATTTTTGTGGAAAAAAAATGATTTTTTTATTTTCACGTCCGAGCGTTATAAACTTCTGTGAAGCACTTGGGGGTTCAAAGTGCTCACCACACATCTAGATAAGTTCCGTGGGGGGTCTAGTGTCCAAAATGGGGTCACTTGTGGGGAGTTTCAAT
Source organism: Dendrobates tinctorius (assembly GCF_039654945.1). Lineage (NCBI taxonomy): Eukaryota > Metazoa > Chordata > Amphibia > Anura > Dendrobatidae > Dendrobates > Dendrobates tinctorius. The sequence goes on from NW_027361794.1 coordinate 14,021,702, forward strand.
AGTTTAGGTACATCAGGGGCTCTCCAAAGGCAACATGACACCCGCAGACCATTCCATCAAAGTCTGCATTCCAAAACGTCACTACTTCCCTTCCGAGCCCGGACGTGTGCCCATACAGTAGTTTTCTCCCACATATGGAGTATCAGCATACTCAGGACATATTGGACAACAACTTTTGGGGTCCAATTTCTCCTGGTACCCTTGAGAAAATAAAAAAAATGGTGACTAAAAGATCATGTTTGTGGAAAAAATACGAATTTTTTATTTTCACACCCGGGCGTTATAAACTTCTGTGAAGCACTGGGGGGTTCAAAGTGCTCACCACACATCTAGATAAGTTCCTTGGGGGGTCTAGTTTACAAAATGGTGTCATTTGTGGGGGGGTTTCCACTGTTTTGGTACATCAGGGGTTTTCCAATCGCGACATGGTGTCCGATCTCAATTCCAGCCAAAAACGTCAAATGGTGCTGCTTCCCTTCCGAGCTCTGCCATGCGCCCAAATAGTGGTTTACCCCCACATGTGGGGTATCAGCGTACTCAGGACAAATTGCACAATAGCTTTTAGGGTCCTGTTACCCTTGGGAAAATAAAAATTGGGGTGAAAAGATCATTTTTGTGGAAAAAATGATTTTTTTAATTGTACCGCTGTACGTTATAAACTTCTGTGAAGCCCTTGTGGGTTCAAAGTTCTCACCACATATCTAGATAAGTTCCTTGGGGGGTCTAGTTTCCAAAATGGGGTCACTTGTGGGGGGATTCCACTGTTTAGGTACATCATGGGCTCTCCAAACACGACATGGCGTCCGATCTGAATTCGAGCCAATTTTGCATTGAAAAAGTCAAACGGCGCTCCTTCCATTCTGAGCTCTGCCATGTGCCGAAAGTCGTTCCCCCCCCCCCATATATCAGGTATCAGCGTACTCAGGACAAATTGCACAATAAGTTTTGCAGTCCAATTTCTCCTGTTACCCTTGGTAAAATAAAAAAAATTGAACCTGAAGTATTTTTTTTGTGAAAAAAAAGTTAGATGTTTAATTTTTTTTTTTAAATACTCAAAATTCCTGTGACGCACCTAAAGGGTTAATAAACTTCTTGAATGTGGTTTTGAGCACCTTAAGGGGTGCAGTTTTTAGAATGGTGTCACTTTTGGGTATTTTCTATCATATAGACCCCGCAAAGTGGCTTCAAATGTGATGTAGTCCGTAAAAATATAATGGTGTTGCAAAAATGAGAAATCGCTGGTCAACTTTTAACCCTTATAACTTCCTAACAAAAAACAATTTTGGTTCCAAAATTGTGCTGATGTACGAGGGGCGATCCAAAAGTAATGATAATCAATAATAAACACAATGAATATAGTAAAAAAAATTTTTTATTTTTCTACATAGTCTCCTAACAAGTCTATACATTTAGTCCATCTCTTTTCTAAACTTAGAATTCCCTTCGAAAAAAATTCTTGATCTTGACCCTCAAAAAACTCCCCAACAGCGGTTATCACGTCTCTATTGTCGTCAAATTTCTTGCCCCGGAGGTGTTCCTTGAGCCGAGGAAAGAGAAGTCACTGGGGGCTAGATCTGGCGAATAGGGGGTGTGCTCCACCAGTTCAAAGCCCGCTTCTTGAATGGTAGCCATGGCAACTGCAGCTTTGTGAGCCGGTGCGTTATCTTGGTGAAACAGCACTCCAGCCCGCAGTTTGCTGCGCCTTTTCTCCTTGATAGCCTCCCGCAATCTTCTTATTTGTTCTGCGTAGTAGGAGCCCGTAATAGTGGCTCCCTTCTCCAAATAGTCCACCATAATAATTCCTTCAGCGTCCCAAAAAACGGACGCCATAACCTTCCCTGCTGAGCTTGACACTTTGAATTTCTTCGGCATCGGTTCGTCGGCTCTTTTCCATGTCATCGATTGTTGTTTAGTTTCGGGATCAAAGTGGTGGATCCAGGTTTCATCCATGGTCAAAAAATGTGACAAAAAATTCTCCTTGATATACAAAAACTTGGCACACACTTGTGGATTCTGATGCAGAAAAGTGATTGATTTTAATAAAGTACATACATACAGACGTTTCGGTCTATGACCTTCATCAGTGTACGTGAGGCTGTACTGTGAGCTCAAATATAACTGGGCATAGATCTAGAAATCCGATAAGTGAGGAGGCACAGGAGGCCGTCTCTCGTTGCTTGAATATAGCAAATGGACGCGGTATCTGCCGCAATTGCACGGATTCTTTGAATACTGCCATATGAGATCCCTGTGACCTCAGCTACATGCCTGATAGTCACTCTTCGATCTGCCAACACAACTTCAACTTTTTTCACGTTTTCTTCATTGAGGGACGTGGATGGGCGTCATTCGCGATGTTCATCTTCCGTCAATGTTCTTCCCAGCTTAAATTCCTTGGCCCAGCGTGCAACTGTGGAATATGGAGGAGAAGAGTCCCCCAATGTTTCCACCAAGTCGCTGTGTATGTCTTTGGTAGACATTTTTTTCAAGCAGAGGTATTTGATGACAGCTCTGAGCTCGTTTTTTTTCCATTTTGATGTTCACTCCTTGGCAGTTCATATTCAAATGAATGTAGCTCCCGGGAATCGTGGCCTATTAAAGTGATTTTTTTTTTTTTTTTTCCTGGACTAGTGGGTACCCAAGAGAGAAGAAAACATTTTATTTTAATTTCTGTGTGCAATAGAAATAACCGATTATCATTACTTTTGGATCGCCCCTCGTAAAGTAAACATGTGGGAAATGTTAGTTATCAAGTTTTTTGTGTGCCGTATCTCTGTGATTTAAGGGCATAAAAATTCAAAGTTGGAAAATTGCGAAATTTTCAAAATTTCGCCAAATTTCCATTTTTCTCACAAATAAACGCAAGTTATTTGAATGAAATTTTACCACTATCATGAAGTACAATATGTCACGAGAAAACAATGTCAGAATCACCGGGATCCATGGAAGCGTTCCAGATGACCTCATAAAGGGACAGTGGTGAGAATTGTAAAAATTGGCCCGGTCATGAACGTGCAAACCACCCTTGGGAGTGAAGGGGTTAATAGTGTTGCAGTAATCCAGGCGGGAGTGGATCAATGCTACAGTGAGGGTTTTTGTTTCCATGTTGAGAAACTGGCGGATTCTAGAGATGTTCTTTAGGTGTAAGCGGCAAGAGATTGTATATGGGATGTGAAGGAGAGATTGGTGTCAAACATAACACCCAGACAGCGCCCCTGCTGCCGGGGCGTTATTGTGGTGCCACCCATGGAGAGGGAAATGTCAGATTTAGGGAGGTTAGTAGACGGCGGGAGCAGAAGACGTTCAGTTTTGGAGAGGTTGAGTTTCAGATAGAGAGCGGACATGATGTTGGAGACTACGGACAGACAGTCACTGGCGTTCTTTAGTACAGCGGTGGTAAGGTCGGGGAATGACGTATATAGTTGTGTGTCATCAGCATAAAGATGGTACTGAAAGCCAAATCTGCTGATGGTCTGTCCAGTTGGGGCCGTGTAGAGAAAGAAGAGAAGGGGGCCAAGGACTGAACCCTGAGGTACCCCGACAGCGAGAGGAAGAGGAGATGACGTGGAGCCAGAGAACAAAACCAGGAGAGAGCAGTGTCCTTAATACCTAGTAACTGGAGCCTAGAGAGTAGAAGATGGTGGCCAACAGTGTTGAAAGCTGCAGATAGGTCAAGAAGAATGAGCAGAGTGTGGTCACCGTTTGTTTTGCTGTCAGAAGGTCATTGGTCACTTTGAGTGCAGTTTTAGTCGAATGTAGGGGGCAGAAGCTGGACTGTGAAGGGTCTAGGAGGGAGTGAGTGGAGAGGTAATGGATAAGGTGGGAGTAAACTAGGCGCTCCAAAAGTTTAGAGATGAAGGGGAGATTGGAGACAGGTCTGTAGTTGTTTGTGCAGGATGGGTCGAGAGTGGGTTTCTTTAGTAATGGAGTAACAATGGTGTGTTTGAAGGAGGATGGGAAAATGCCCGAGGAGAGGGAGAGATTAAAGATTTCAGTTAGGTGAGTTGTGACGACTGGAGAGAGAAACTGGAGGAGTTGTGAGGGAATAGGGTCGGTAGTGCATGTGGTCGGACGAGAGGAGTCTGGAGACTTCTTCTGTGATGGGATTAAATGTGGAAAGTGAGCCAGGGGAGATGCAGGAAGGGATGGGAGTCACAGCACTTGGTGGTTGGGAGCAGATTTCCTGACTGATATTATCTATTTTTTCTGTAAAGTGGGAGGCCAGGTCGTCAGCACGAATGTCTGTGATAGGGGCTTGTGCTTTTGGCCTGAGGAGGGAGTGAAAAGTGTCAAAAAGTTTCTTGGGGTTGTTGGCTAGTGAGATCAGGGTGGTGTAGTAGGTCTGTTTGGCGAGGTGAAGGGCAGCGTTATAGGTTCTTAACATAAATTTGAAGTGGATGAAGTCTTCTGGTGTGCGGGTTTTTCTCCATAGGCGTTCACTCCTAGAGCATCGCTGGAGAAGTTGAGCTTGCGATGTGAGTCAGGGCTATTTTACTCTGCTTGGAGGTTCTGAGGGTGAGGGGAGCTACTTGGTCAAGGGTGCTTCTAAGAGTGTCGTTGTAGTGATGAACAGCCACATCAGGACAGGAAAAAGAGGAGATTGGGGACAGTGATGAGTGTAGGGAGTCTGAAAGTGTCTGAGGGTTAATGGCTTGTAGATTTGTGACTGTGTGATAAGTAGGAGTGAGCTGTGGTGGGCGAGGATTTGTGAGCGTGAAGGAGAGAATGTTGTGGTCATAGAGTGGAAGCGGTGAGTTATTTAGGTGGGAGATTGAACATAGCCGGACAAAGACCAGATCAAGGGTGTTGTGTTACCGTCCTTGTGTGTCTCAGAGGTTGAAAGTTGCGAGAGGCCTAGAGAGGTGGTTAGTGATAGAAGCTGGGATGCAGATGTGGAAGTAGGGCTGTTAATGGGGATGTTGAAGTCTCCCAGGATAAGAGTTGGTAGTTCTTCTGAGGACATGAAGTGCGGCAGCCAGGCTGAAAAGTGGTCAAGGAAGTGGGTGGCTTAGCCTGGGGGCCGGTATATGACCGCTACTCTGAGGGAGAGGGGATGAAAGAAGCCTGATGGTGTGGACCTCAAAAGAAGGGAATGAGAGTGATGGAACTGGGGGGATGACCTGGAAAGTGGATAGTGGGGACAGGAGTATGCCGACTCCTCCACTATGTCTGTTTGTGGGTCTTGGGGAATGAGAGAATTGAAAGCCACCATAGGAAATGGCAGCAGGAGAGACAGTGTCAGAATCCTGAATCCAGGTTACAGTGAGGGCCAACAGATTAAGAGAGTTGTTCAGAAAGTAGTTGTGCAGGAAAGGAAGCTTGTTACATACAGACCGTGTATTCCAGAGGGCACAATTAAAAGATGGAGATGAGGGAGTGCAAGTAATATTAATAAGATTATTATGGTTTCGATATGAGGTAGGTTAGGGGTTGGGGGAGATGTCTCCTGAAATCAGTAGGAGTAGGAAGATAAAGAGCAAATAGTTGTTGGAAATGCTTGGACTCGGGAGTTGTTCCTGACATGTATGAAAGAATTGGTTCAGGAGGTAGATTTAAAGTTGGCAAACTGACTTTGACATTTGAGCAGCACATACTGGGCGATTCCAAGTTAAACTTCTTTGCTTGACATTGTTTGCATATTATCTCCATTTTGCCAATTATGACTTCATGGTGTGACCTATAGTCCTGAATTGGGTCGAGGTGAAATGCTTCCAAACTCAAATCAGCCTGCCTACATCTTTGCACAGGTTGCATATGTTGTATGCGGTCATTTTCACAACGTTCATTCTTTTGTTCAGATGTTTCCATATTCCTTGCTTCAGCCAGCCTTATCCGATTCTTATGAAGATGACAGTCCTGTTGCTCTGATGTCTCAGCTGCCTTACATTTAGCCTGTCTCATCTGTTTCCTTTCCAACTGCGAGTCACGTTGTTCACTTGTCTCAGCTCTTTGACACAATTTTGCTTTCTTAGCTTTTGGTTGAACTTTCTCAATAGATAGTCATTTTTTTGGGTGGCATTTTAAAAAACAATCCTTAGGATTATGACCCTTTAGTTTCACCTGACACTGATAAGAGATGTAATAGGATGAATAGTAAATGCAGAGCAACCCTCACACAGTATTACTATGACCTGAAGGAGCTCGCATCTCCGTAATGAAAACTGCCTCACAGGCAAACTTGTCTAGTTGCCCATAGCAACCAATCAGAGCTGAGCTTTCACTTTACCTCAGCAGCTTCAGTGATTAAAGCTCCCTGTATAATAAGCAATAATGACAATCTTACTATGAGGCATTTTTCACCTGACCAATATTGCTGCTCAGTAATGTTCGTCCGTGTGCGTAGGGTGCATCCATCTGAGTGTTTCCATGCGTGTGTGGTCCGTGCGTGTGTGTGTGGTATTTATGGGGTGCTGTTGTGGTTTTTGTGGGTGGTGTTTGTGTTGTGTGTGTCTAGGGTGGTCTGGTGTATGTGTGATGTGTTGTGGCATTTGTATGGTGTTGTGCTTGTGGGTTGGTATATGTGTGCTGTATGTGATGTTTGTATGGTTGAAATGTTGAAATGAAATGTTTGTGTGTTGTGTGGTGGTGCGGCCCCTTTAGCAGTGACTTTTTGGTGCCGTCGCTATAATCCGTCCCTGTCAGACACAACTGTTGTTTTCCCCTCAGCACTTTCACATTTCTCCATTATATGTATAGGGCCTAACTTCGGGGGCCTCAATCTCATGACTGGTGGACGCTACAGAGATTTAACGTGTGCAGTATTCTGCCCCTGTGGGTGGAGAGGGGGGTGCCAAATTTCACCCAAATCAGAACTGTGGATTTGTATAGCGCGGGCTAATACAGATTTTGAGTGTATATGTATGTATGTGTATATGTGTATGTATATGTATGTGTATATATATATATATATATATATATATATATATATATATATATATATATATATACATACAGTGGGGAAAAAAAGTATTTAGTCAGTCAGCAATAGTGCAAGTTCCACCACTTAAAAAGATGAGAGGCGTCTGTAATTTACATCATAGGTAGACCTCAACTATGGGAGACAAACTGAGAAAAAAAAATCCAGAAAATCACATTGTCTGTTTTTTTTTCATTTTATTTGCATATTATGGTGGAAAATAAGTATTTGGTCAGAAACAAGCAATCAAGATTTCTGGCTCTCACAGACCTGTAACTTCTTCTTTAAGAGTCTCCTCTTTCCTCCACTCATTACCTGTAGTAATGGCACCTGTTTAAACTTGTTATCAGTATAAAAAGACACCTGTGCACACCCTCAAACAGTCTGACTCCAAACTCCACTATGGTGAAGACCAAAGAGCTGTCAAAGGACACCAGAAACAAAATTGTAGCCCTGCACCAGGCTGGGAAGACTGAATCTGCAATAGCCAACCAGCTTGGCGTGAAGAAATCAACTGTGGGAGCAATAATTAGAAAATGGAAGACATACAACACCACTGATAATCTCCCTCCATCTGGTGCTCCACGCAAAATCCCACCCCGTGGGGTCAGAATGATCACAAGAACGGTGAGCAAAAATCCCAGAACCACGCGGGGGGACCTAGTGAATGAACTGCAGAGAGCTGGGACCAATGTAACAAGGCCTACCATAAGTAACACACTACGCCACCATGGACTCAGATCCTGCAGTGCCAGACGTGTCCCACTGCTTAAGCCTGTACATGTCCGGGCCCGTCTGAAGTTTGCTAGAGAGCATTTGGATGATCCAGAGGAGTTTTGGGAGAATGTCCTATGGTCTGATGAAACCAAACTGGAACTGTTCGGTAGAAACACAACTTGTCGTGTTTGGAGGAAAAAGAATACTGAGTTGCATCCATCAAACACCATACCTACTGTAAAGCATGGTGGTGGAAACATCATGCTTTGGGGCTGTTTCTCTGCAAAGGGGCCAGGACGACTGATCCGGGTACATGAAAGAATGAATGGGGCCATGTATCGTGAGATTTTGAGTGCAAACCTCCTTCCATCAGCAAGGGCATTGAAGATGAAACGTGGCCGGGTCTTTCAACATGACAATGATCCAAAGCACACCGCCAGGGCAACGAAGGAGTGGCTTCGTAAGAAGCATTTCAAGGTCCTGGAGTGGCCTAGCCAGTCTCCAGATCTCAACCCTATAGAAAACCTTTGGAAGGAGTTGAAAGTCCATGTTGCCAAGCGAAAAGCCAAAAACATCACTGCTCTAGAGGAGATCTGCATGGAGGAAAGGGCCAACATACCAACAACAGTGTGTGGCAACCTTGTGAAGACTTACAGAAAACGTTTGACCTCTGTCATTGCCAACAAAGGATATATCACAAAGTATTGAGATGAAATTTTGTTTCTGACCAAATACTTATTTTCCACCATAATATGCAAATAAAATGAAAAAAAAACAGACAATGTGATTTTCTGGATTTTTTTTTTCTCAGTTTGTCTCCCATAGTTGAGGTCTACCTATGATGTAAATTACAGACGCCTCTCATCTTTTTAAGTGGTGGAACTTGCACTATTGCTGACTGACTAAATACTTTTTTTCCCCACTGTATATATAGTATGTATGTCCTTCAATAGGAGAACAAAGAGGAAATCCAGCAAGGACTCAGCAATCCAGGATTGGAGTAAAATAATACTTTTCTTTATTTCTTCAAAAAGGTTAAAAAGACGACCCACAAGGATCAGGAACCAGAGTGCGTGGCAGAAATAAACGCAAATGGGACTACGCGTTTCGGCGACCTATTCGCCTTCTTCACGGTCCAAACCTAATCTGCTCCTTGTATGTGGAGCCATATAAAGGGCAATCCTGAATAAAATTAGTGCAAATAATTATAAACATATGTGTAAATAAACAAAACAACAGAGGAATGCAGAGAAAGGGTTTAACCAATTTGCTACTGAGGATTACTTAACAGCATTGCTACAAAATGAACAACTATTACTTATGTAATGAAAAATACAAATAAACGTCCTAAATAATGACATGATAATATATAATAGGATGATTAAAAGAATATACAACGCGGACCCCAAGTCATTTGAGAGACACAAAAGTTACTGTTTCTATACTAGAGAAAATTCAATGGCAGGCTGATTATTCTTGGCTCTCTTGTGATGTAGTAGGATTATATCCTTCTATCTCCCATCACATTGCTATTAGTTGTGCTGAATACTATCTATCTAAGTACAGCAAATATCTAGCACATATTCAAACTTTCCTTTTGAAGGCCATAACGATTCTTACTAACGCATAATTACGTTTCCTTCGAGAGGTATTTTCTCCAGATACAGGGTGTGAGTATGGGTGCAAAATTTTCTCCGTCCCTAGCCAACATCGTTATGTCCGTTTGGGAGGAAAAATATATTTATATTGATGATAATCCCTTTAAGGACAACATTATATGGCTGGGACGCTACATTGATGACTTGATGTTTATCTGGAGGGGTGACACCTTATTTTTGGATGAGTTTGTTGTTTATCTGAATAACAATGATTTCAATTTACGCTTTACTAGTTCTAGTGACTTGTGTTCCATCAATTTTTTGGATTTAAAATTATGTGGAGACAGCAGTGGGAATAAAGTTACTGTGGCCCCTTATAGGAAACCCACGGCATGCAACAGCATTCTCACGGCAACTTCTAACCATCCCAAACATGTTATAAAAAAACATTCCGGTAGGTGAACTTACTAGATTAAAAAGAAACAGCACCTTGGATACGGATTTTGAGATGGAAGCCAACAAAACCTGCACTAACCTATTAAAAAGAGGATATTCTAAGTGGTCACTTAGCAGAGATAGAGGAATTGTCAATAATATTGATACCACTATGCACACTGAGTATGGTGGAAGGTGAAACTGACAAGGTACCATATACTTGTAATGAATGCAGCAACATGAAAAATAGATAAAATACCCTTTATTAAAATATTAATGGGTGTACACATTAAGCATAAAAAGGCATCCCCAAAATTTATACATGGCATAATAGCATGATAGGCTATAACATAAAGTTTTATAAGTAGCCATATAATGCAGGCTCAATGATAAAAAAAATATACAAAGATTGTATACTAAATAAAGTCCCCAAAGTAGATATATATAATATGTGGTACTATTAGGAAATAATATATATGTGCATAGATCAGAGAACAATAAATTCCAGTGCGTGATAAAAATTCATCGTGCAAAGAGCAAAAATCACATTGTACAATGGGGAAAAGAGCGTGTTAGAGAATTAATACCTCATGAGCCGAAGGAGTTTTTTTCTCCGAAACGCGCGTCGGGGCGCGTTCTCAGGCATCCACCCTTGGCTCATGAGGTATTAATTCTCTAACACTCTCTTTTCCCCATTGTACAATGTGATTTTTGCTCTTTGCACGATGAATTTTTATCACGCACTGGAATTTATTGTTCTCTGATCTATGCACATATATATTATTTCCTAATAGTACCACATATTATATATATCTACTTTGGGGACTTTATTTAGTATACAATCTTTGTATTTTTTTTTTTATCATTGAGCCTGCATTATATGGCTACTTATAAAACTTTGTTATAGCCTATCATGCTATTATGCCATGTATAAATTTTGGGGATGCCTTTTTATGCTTAATGTGTACACCCATTAATATTTTAATACAGGGTATTTTATCTATTTTTCATGTTGCTGCATTCATTACAAGTATATGGTACCTTGTCAGTTTCACCTTCCACCATACTCAGTGTGCATAGTGGTTTCTTACCGGATGGTCTGCCATCCATTGTTTCAGAGGGGTTGTTTGCATATTTGGTTTACATTATTACATTTAATTTGTTATTAAATTAATATTGGACATCTCCCCCACTGCTTCAATAATATTGATAGAAGTTCACTTCTTCAGGAGAAAACTGAGAGACGTTCAATGAACTCATTTGATTCGAAGGTGGTATTTAGTACGAATTACAGCCCACAATATAATACCATAGTCAGCATTATAAAACGGTACTTGCCACTTTTAACGCAGGATGATGTTTTAAAAAATATTGTGAACAATCATAATGTGGCGTTTGTAGCTAAACGGGCACCTACCTTAGCGTCTTTATTGTCTCCTAGCATGTTTATTGATCAGAACAAGAAGTCCAATAATTGGTTAAAAACTATACAAACCGTGGGTTTCTTCAAATGTGGAGCTAATGTCTGCATCTGCTGTGGCTTTGCTAATAAATCAAAAGTTTTTTTCTTCATTTTCTAATAACAAAGAGTTTAGTGTTGCATCTTTTATAAACTGCAACACTGAAAATGTGATCTATCTGATCAGCTGCAGCTCTTGTAGACTTCAGTATATTGGTTGTACTATGAATTCATTGAAAACCAGGATGAGAAAACATATCCGATGCTAAAAATTTACCTTTGGTTGGAGCTTCAGTTGTCTCACGCCATTTCTCTAAAATTCATAGTGGTAATTTATCTAGTTTTTCCTTCATGGGAATTGAACAAGTAAAAAAACCTCTTAGAGGGGGGGACTTACGCAGGAAGGTTTTAGCTAGAGAAAGCAAATGGATTTTTGAAATGGGTACAAGAACTCCTTTAGGATTTAATAGCCGTACAGATATTATACATTATTGAGGTTTCAGTGGAGTTTATCTTATTTTCAATAATTTTTTTTTTTTTTTTGTACAACCTTTCCGCGTTGTATATTCTTTTTATCATCCTATTATATATTATCATGTCATTATTTAGGACGTTTATTTGTATTTTTCATTACATAAGTAATAGTTGTTCATTTTGTAGCAATGCTGTTAGGTAATCCTCAGTAGCAAATTGGTTAAACCCTTTCTCTGCATTCCTCTGTTGTTTTGTTTATTTACACATATGTTTGTAATTATTTGCACTAATTTTATTCAGGATTGCCCTTTATATGGCTCCACATACAAGGAGCAGATTAGGTTTGGACCGTGAAGAAGGCGAATAGGTCGCCGAAACGCGTAGTCCCATTTGCGTTTATTTCTGCCACGCACTCTGGTTCCTCTGGTTCCTGATCCTTATGGGTCATCTTTTTAACCTTTTTGAAGAAATAAAGAAAAGTATTATTTTACTCCAATCTTTGTATGTATGTATGTGTGTGTATGTATGTATATATATATATATATATATATATATATATATATATATATATATATATATATATATATATATATATAAATTTGTGTAATGAGAACGGTGGAGATGGCAGGATTAGAGCTGATCATAGATGTGACTTCTCCATCTGTCGGTGACTTTTACAATATTTGTTTCAGGGTGAAGATCTGACCCATATTAATACTACAGAGACATATGTGAGGGGTGATGAGTGGCGTAAAGAGGAGATTCCTACATATGACTACCCAGGTGAGTAGTAACCACTAAATGCCGAGAAGTCACATATTCTTCCTAGTCACCGGCTGTGGCTGCTTTATCGGTGGTGTGTTCCGGCCGTATTACAATCGTGTGATCACCATTTTGCCTTTCGACCACAACATATTCAAGCACCCAAAAGTTTTCAAATGACTTTAGGCATTGAAAGCTTTTCTTTAGGACTTATAACCTGGTAGATCCAACTTAAAGACGCTGACCCTTACCTGCCAAGATCTGTAAATTACAAAGCCAAATGACAGTGTATGTAGAATGTGCTGACAAGTTCGAAAATCACTTGAAGAAAAATATGTTGGGTCTCTTAGAGAAAGCGGAGGATAATGATATGTTATTGGATGAATCTACCTTCTTTCCCTTCTGTGCTGCTGAATGTCTCATATGGTCCCTACAAGACCAGGTCCAGTCTTTCTGGCCAAACTTCGCTTTTATGATCGACAACATTAAATGTGCCGTGAGGCCAAGTGTGAATTTCTGTACAATAACAACAGAGTTTCCCTTTATCCTGACTTTTCAATTTCTTTTTATACCGACTAACTTCAAGGAGGCTTGTGATAAACTACAGGAAAACCATTACACCTGAGCCATGATATGTCTCTAAGCTGTGCGTGGCTGATGGCTGTAATATGCATTTATTCACACCTGCAGGAGATGTGTTGGCATGGCTCGAGCCCTGGTATCATGGAATCACTCCACGTCATATTTTCTATTTATTTTGTCTAATTCTGTCTGTCTGTAATGGAAATCCCACCTCGCTGATTGGTCGCTGCCTAACTGCCACGACCAATCAGCGACAGTTGCTTAGTCGTCGTGGCAACACGGCCGCATTTCTTATTGTACAGGCACATTACAGCCGTTAAAGGCATCACTGCTGCATTGCTCATTACACAGGCACAGTCCTGTACATATTCTGGAGTACAATACATTAGGTAATTAGGTAACAGTAGAACCGTGACTGCAGCTCTGGGTGTAACTTGCGTACAATTCATTAGGTGACAGCAGAAAAGTGAATGCAGCTCTGGGTGTAACTGGAGTAGAATACATTAGGTAAGATCTGAACAGTGACTGCAGCTCTGGGTGTAACTGGAGTACATTTTGCGCTAAGCATTACTGGGACCGGAAGATGCCGGGAGCGTGGTTAGAGGAGAGAAAGAGTCTGGGGGCCGTCGGGAGGTGAGTATATCACTATTTTTTATTTTAACAGAGACTCTAGAATACCCGATGCGATAGAATCGGGCCACCATCTAGTCTATTTATATAATTGCCTTGTAATGTTTTCATATTACCCTTCACCACGACAGCACCCACTGGAGGTATCGGATCCGCCCCATCTGGAACAGGAAACCCTACAGAAAGATAAAAGGGGGCGGTCCGCCTCTCCTCCTCAGTTTTGGTTTCCTGTTCCCAGGGAACCTCAGGACGATCCTTCAGAAAGAACATACCTGGGCCAGATGCATGCCGCTTGCGCAGTGTCCTTGAGAACGGCAGGGGCTGCGGTCCGGAAGCAGCGTCGTGTGAGACTCTGTTAGACGAGTCCCCCCCTCGTCTGACAGCTGGAGGTGATGACCGGGTCCGGGAGGGGCCGCCCGGTCTCACCTAGGAGCGCGCCAGGGGGCACCAAGCGGGAGCTGCCGCTGCGGACGGTGAGTGCGCCAGTGGCACAAAGAAAAAAAAAAAAAGTGAAGCGGTGGTGGTGGCAGCGTGGGGAGAGGCGCGGGCCACATACAAAAGCGGCGGCGCAGAGGCTCTTATGCCCCGGAAGTAATGAGTGAACTTACGGGGTAGGATGGCTGAGCAGCGTGACGGCGCATGCGCAGGAACCCGGGGAGGAGCGACTTCCGGGACACAAAAAAAAAAAAGGAGATCTATTTAAACAGGCGCCGCAGTTCAGCGGCAGGAAGCCATGTCCCCAGCGGAAGTGCACGCTCCAGCGGGGGGCAGCTCCTCCTTGGACCGCACTACCAGGACAGACACTGCCCGCAGGAGCGAGGTGGGAGAGTCAAGGCCTAGGACAGGATCTCAGCCATCCGATCCGGTAAAAAATGCTTCACTGGGTGAGTGTGCAATATATATACTCTGCCTATTAAGCTGACCTCTCCTCTCTCCCCCTCCTCCCTTCGCCATGTCTCCCCTCTTCCAGGCCTAGAAAAAACAAAATTCCAAACACAAGGAATGCGCTTTATGCGTGGAGCCTCTCCCTGACTCCTACCCCAAAAAGCTCTGTAAGCAATGCACCAGAGAAACCAGACAAGGGTCGGCAGTATCGTCAAAGGACATCCAGGCCATAATTAGGGAGGAAATACAGGCTATTACCCATGCCAGTACTCCCTCAGAAACTAGGAGCAAAAAACAAGTGACCCTCAGCTCAGAATCAGAGCAGGAGGAGATCTCTGATTCCTCACTCACGTCGTCATCATCATCATCAGACATTGAGGGACGTTCATGTTTTCCCCTAGATAGTGTGGATAACTTAGTGAAGTCTGTGAGGAACACTATGGGGTGTGAGGAGACAAAGGGTGTCCAAACCGCACAAGAAATAATGTTTACGGGGTTGGCGGAAAAGAAAAGGAGAGCATTTCCGGTAATACCGGCAGTTAAGGCCCTAATAAAAAGAGAGTGGGGAAAAACACGATCAAAGAAGTTTTCTCCCATTAGCCTCAAAAAGGAAGTATCCATTTAGCGATGACGAGCTATTAAAATGGACCAAGGTGCCAAAGGTTGATGCTGTTGTAGCCTCCACCTCAAAGCAGTCTACTATTCCGGTAGAGCAGGGTTCCCCAACTCCAGTCCTCAAGGCCCACCAACAGATCATGTTTTCATGATTTCCTTTGTATTGCACAGGTGAAGCAATTATCACCTGAGCAATACTAAAGGAAATCCTGAAAACATGACCTGTTGGTGGGCCTTGAGGACTGGAGTTGGGGAACCCTGCGGTAGAGGACGCAGGCTTATTGGCGGATCCGCTAGACCGTAAAGCAGAGTCATCATTAAAAAGGTCTTGGGAGTCTACCACAGGCATTTTTAAGCCAGCAGTAGCCAGCACATGCACCGCCAGATCTATGCTCGTATGGTTGGACCAATTGGATCAACAAATCGAGCAGAAGGTGTCTAGGGAAAAACTACGGGCTGCTATTCCATTAATTAGAGGGGCGGCAGCCTTCATGGCCGATGCATCGGCAGACACTCTGCGGCTGGCAGCGAGATCGGCTGGTCTTGTAAACAACGCCAGGAGGGCACTATGGATGAAGAGTTGGAAGGGAGACACGCAATCGAAATCTAGGATTTGCGCCACCCTGTGCGAGGGTGAGTTCCTCTTTGGGAAAGCCCTAGATGATATACTCGCCAAAGCGAAAGAAAGGAAGAAGGCCTTCCCTGATTCTTCTATCCCTTTCTACAGGAGAGCCTTTAAAAGGCGACCATTTGGAAGAAAGAGACAAGCGGATAGATCAAATAGATGGCCCGCAAAGGAAGAAAAGCAGAAGGGTAGCATGTTTAAGGGTTCAGCATTCTGAAAGGAAAATAAATACTGAACAATCAATCCCCCCAGTAGGGGGTAGATTTAAAAAATTTTTCTTCAAAATGGGAACAAATAACTTCGAGTCCATGGATTCTAAGTATCATTAAAGAGGGAATGAAAATAGAATTCCTTCAAATCCCTTATGTTTTCTTTATCATAACCCGCCTTAACTTTATAGTTCAACAAGAGGCCCTCGAAGTAGAAATTCGGAGCCTACTATCCAAGGGGGTTTTAGTAGAGGTCCCAGAGGGACAGGTAGGTAGAGGATTCTACTCTCCTTTATTTTTAATTTCCAAACCAGATGGTACGTTTAGGACAATTATAAATTTAAGGAAGCTTAATACGTTTATAAAAAATTATAAGTTTAAAATGGAATCAATCAGGTCTACCATAAAGCTTCTATTTCCGGATTGTGTAATGGCGGGGATTGACTTGAAGGATGCTTACTATCATATTCCTTTTCATAATAGATATCAAAGGTACCTAAGAGTCGCGGTGGTATTCGAAGGCAAGATCCGTCCTTTCCAGGTTACGGCCATGCCTATCTACGGCACCGAGAATCTTCACCAAAGTGATGGCAGAGGTGATGGCCTATCTCCGTCAGAAAGACACTCTAATCGTACCTTACCTAGATGACTTCCTAATCATCGGGAACTCTGTCACCCAATGTGCTAGACGTGTAGCTGACACGATCTCATCTTTACAGGATCAAGGCTGGATCATCAACTTTCAGAAGTCCAGACTCGTCCCGCATTCCATTCAGATGTTCTTAGGGTTCCAGTTAGACTCCACAACCCAGAGATGTCTACTCCATCAGGTAAACATTACACTCACAAAAGAGAAGGTGAAGGCAGCCATAAGAAGACCACGCATGTCTCTGAGAGGGGCAATGTCGCTCTTGGGGTCGCTCAATTCTTGCACCCCGGCAGTCCGGTGGGCCCAGTATCATACCCGCACACTGCAGCATCATATCCTCCAAGAGGATAGGCGACATGGCGGTCACTTCGAGAACAAGATAACTTTGTCACAGGAAGTCTTGGCTTCTCTAGAATGGTGGTGAAATGATGACCATCTGTCCTCAGGAGTTCCATGGGTTATAGTACCATCCCGTATCCTAACCACCGACGCTAGCCCCCACGGCTGGGGAGCCCATATGAGGAATAGCTTTTGTCAAGGAAGGTGGAATAGAGAGGAAAGGGGCTACTCGTCTAATTTAAAGGAATTAACGGCGGTATATTATGCTCTACACCGTTTTCTTCCACATCTCCAACAGAAGGATCTTGTCGGACAACACCACTACAGTGGCCTACATAAACATACAGGGATGTACTCGATCAGAGGCTCTGATGTATTCTGCGGCAAAAACCTTAAACTTAGCCGAAAATTATTTGTTGTC
Organism: Dendrobates tinctorius; assembly: GCF_039654945.1. NCBI lineage: Eukaryota > Metazoa > Chordata > Amphibia > Anura > Dendrobatidae > Dendrobates > Dendrobates tinctorius. The sequence continues at coordinate 14,039,018 of NW_027361794.1, forward strand.
CATCTCGGCCCTTCATATCAGGGGGGAGAACAACCAAGAGGCAGATTTCTTAAGCCGACACACTCTTCGGCAAGGGGAGTGGTGCCTCAATCGCCGAGTCTTCAAGGACATAGTAGCTCTATGGGGGCGACCTCAGGTGGACCTTTTTGCCACGAAAGAGAACAGACAGATAAAGGTGTTTGCTTCCCTGTCTCCGTCAGATCATCCAGACATACTGGATGCCCTCCGGGCTTCATGGAAATTCAACCTGGCATATGCCTTTCCTCCGATAATTCTCCTACCACAGGTCATTCGGAAAATCAGAGCTGACAGGGCGAGAGTAATTCTGATAGCACCATTCTGGCCCAAGAGACCGTTGTTCTCATGGCTACGAATCATGTCGGTGACAGATCCTTGGATCCTCCCTTCAATTCCCAACCTACTCTCCCAGGGCCCTTTTTTCCACCCCCAAGTGGACAGCTTACACTTTACGGCGTGGAATTTGAAAGGCAGCTACTAAGATCAAGAGGGTTTTCAGAAACACTAATTGCTATGCTACTACAAAGCAGGAAGCAGTCCACTACCCAGATTTATACAAGGATATGGAAAAAATTCCTGCTGCTCCATACAGCGCCTCATAGAATCGTAGAGTTGGAAGGGACCTCCTGGGCCATCTGGTCCAACCCCCTGCTCAAAGCAGGATTTGCTAAATCATCCCAGTTAGGCCGGTTTCACATTCGCGCTTTTGAGCGCAGCGACGGCCTGCGCACGGCCGCCGCTAAGCCCCGCGCCCTGCCCCGCCTCCACCAGTATCTCCGCCTCCGGGCGCATGACGTTGCATGCGTCATGCGTCCCCTATCTTCATCACAGAGGGCGCAGGCCGTGCGCAGTCTGCGCACAGTCTGCGTTTGGCGGCGCATGCGTCCTGTTGCATTTTGGTTGTGCTCGGAGCACCGTCAAAAGGACGCATGCGCCGCCAAACGCAGACTGTGCGCAGACTGCGCACGGTCTGCGCCCTCTGTGATGAAGATAGGGGACGCATGCAACGTCATGCGCCCGGAGGCGGAGATACCGGTGGAGGCGGGGCAGGGGGCGGGGCTTAGCGGCAGCCGTGCGCAGGCCGTCGCTGCGCTCAAAAGCGCGAATGTGAAACCGGCCTTAGATGTCTGTCCAGCCTCTAAAGACTTCCATTGAAGGAGAACTCACCACTTCTCGTGGCAGCCTGTTCCACTCATTGATCACTCTAACTGTCCAAAAAAATTTTTCTAATATCTAATCTGTGTCTCCTCCCATTCAGTTCCATCCCATTGCTTCTAGTCTTTCCTTGTACAAATGAGAATAAAGATGAGCCTTCTACAATGTGACAGCCCTTTAGATATTTGTAGACCGCTATTAAGTCTCCTCTCAGTCTTCTCTTTTGCAAACTAAACATTCCCAAATCCTGCAACCGTTCCTCATAAGACAGGGTTTGCAGACCGGTCACCATTCTGGTCGCTCTTTTTTGAACTTGCTCCAGTTTGTTGATGTCTTTTTTAAAATGCGGTGCCCAAAACTGGACACAATATTCCAGATGAGGTCTGACCAAAGAGGAGTAGAGGGAAATAATGACTTCACGTGATCTAGACTGTATGCTTCTGTTAATACATCCTAGTATAGCATTTGCCTTTTTTGCTGCTGCATCACACTGTTGACTCATATTCATTCTGTGATCTATTAGTATACCCAAGTCTTTTTCACATGTGCTGTTGCTTAGCCCTAGTCCTCCCATTCTGTATTTGCTTTTTTCATTTTTATTGCCCAGATGTAGTACTTTGCATTTTTCCCTGTTAAAAACCATTCTGTTAGTTGCTGCCCACTGCTCCAGTTTATTTATATCTTTTTGAATCCTCTCTCTCTCTTCTCTAGTATTATCTCTCCTAGCTTTGTGTCATCAGCAAATTTAATCAGTTTACCCTCAATTCCTTCATCTATATCGTTGATAAAGATGTTGAACAATACAGCGCCCAGGACAGAGCCCTGTGGTACCCCACTTGAGACATTCTTCCAACTGGATGTGCAGCCATTTACGACCACTCTTTGGGTCCGATCACTAAGCCAGTTGTGAATCCACCTAACAGTTGCCTTGTCCATTCCATACTTAGTCATTTTTTCAATAAGGATTGTATGAGAGACTTTGTCAAATGCTTTGATGAAGTCAAGATATACTATATCTACAGCATTTCCTTGATCCACCCAATCAGTGATACCGTCGTAGAAGGAAATTAAGTTAGTCTGACATGACTTATTAGTTACAAACCCATGCTGACTCTGTTTAATCACTTCATTCTTATCCAGGTACTGACATACATGTTGTTTAATAATTTGTTCAAAGATCTTTCCTGGTATAGAAGTCAGACTCACCGGCCTATAGTTGCCTGGGTCCACCTTCTTCCCCTTTTGAAGATAGGAACAAAATTTGCTCTTCTCCAGTCTTTTGGGACTTCTCCTGTTCTCCAAGAATTTTCAAAGATTATGGAGAGGGGTTCAAAAATTTCTTCTGCTATCTCCTTCAGTACTCTGGGGTGTAATTCATCTGGACCTGGAGACTTGAATTCATTTAGGTTAGCTAAGTGTTTCCTCACTATCTTTCTGTTTATAGATATCCTGGATTCTTCTATTCCCTTAATAGGACAGTGAAGAACAGTTGATGTTACATTTCCTTTCTGAGAGAAAACAGATGCAAAATAGGAATTTAAAATTTCGGCCTTCTCAACATCCTGTCTTACCAGTTCATCATTTTCATCCTGTATAAATTCTATAGCATCTTTGACTTTTCTTTTACTTTTGACATATCCCCAAAATCCTTTATTATTGCTTTTGACATCTCTTGCAAGCCTCAATTCAATGTCCGCTTTAGATAATCTGATTTGTGCCCTGCAGGTTCTGCAGACAGCATTATATTCTTCTTTAGATATGCCTCCCTCTTTCCATTTTATAAACATTTTTTTCTTCCTTTTTAGCATGTGCTTAAGTTCTGTGTTCATCCATCCTGGTTTCCTTAAATGCTTCCTATTCTTCCCTCTTTTCGGAATTGTTAACAATTGTGCTTTGAGAATTTCATTTTTCAAGATTTCCCATCCTTCCTGGACATTTTTGTCTTTAAGGATATCCAGCCATTGGATCCCTCCAATTCTCTTTCTGAATCCCTTAAAATCTGCCTTTCTGAAATCTAACCTTGACGTCTGAGTCTTCACAGGTCTTCCTCTTCTAGTTATCCAAAATTCTAAAATAGCATGGTCGCTACCTCCTAGGGTCCCAGCCACTTTTACCTCCTCAACCATTTCCTTCCTGTTTAGAAGGATTAGATCCAAGGTAGCAGTTCCCCTTGTTTTCTCCCCTACCTTTTGGAAGATAAAGTTGTCAGCAAGAGAGGATAATAATTTCCTTGACCTGTTAGTTTTGCCTGAGAGAGATTCCCAACAAATGTCTGGATAGTTGAAATCTCCCATGACAACTATGTCATATTTTTTGGAGAACTTGGCCATTTGATGCATAAAGAGTTCATCCATATCTTCAGCTTGCACAGGCGGCCTGTAGTAAATGCCTACAATGGTGTCCTTTCCATTGTTCTGTCCTTGTATTCTTACCCAAACAGTTTCCACAGAACTCCCAGTCTCTGAAGCTTCAATCTCTGCAGATATACGCGTTTCTAACATACAATGAGACACCTCCTCCACGTTTATCAAGTCTGTTTCTTGAAAATAAGTTATATCCTTCTAGTCTTGTATTCCAATCGTGTATTGTCCCACCAAGTTTCAGTGATTCCAATGACATCATATTTCTTTTCCTGTGTTAGTAGTTCCAATTCTCCTTGTTTGTTGCCCATGCTTTGTGCATTAGTAAAGAAACATTTTAGTTTGTGATTGGTTTCTCTTTCTCCAATATTTGTATTAATTAGATTCTTTTGTCTTTGTTCTTCCTTTCCACTTCTAATAGCAGAGTTCTCAATAGCATTTGTCAGGTGTATGGCTTTTTCTGGCCTTTTGCTTCCCTTCCCATGTTGTTCTAGTTTAAAGCTCTCCTTACAAGTGTAGCAAGGCGACTTCCAAATACATGTTTTCCAGTCTTCGTAAGGTGCACCCCATCTCTAGCAAGTAGTCCATCGTATAGGTAATTCACTCCGTGATCCAGAAATCCAAAACGCTGCTGACGGCACCATTGACGTAGCCAGTTGTTCACCTGCAGAATCTTATTCCACCTCCTTGTTCCATGGCCATCCACTGGGAAGATGGAAGAGAAGACCACCTGAACTCCCAGTTCTTTCACTTTCTTGCCTAAGTCTTCAAAGTCTCTGCAGATGGTTTCCAGGTCGTTTCTTGCGGTGTCATTTGTCCCCACATGTAGTAGCAGGAATGGGTAGTCCTCTGTAGGTCTGAAGAGTCCTGATATCCTGTCAGACACATCTTTAATTTTTGCACCTGGAAGACAGCACATTTCTCTTGAAGTTATATCCGGTCTGCAGATAGCGGCCTCTGTTCCTCTCAACAGGGAATCCCCCATGACCACCACTCTCCGTTTCTTCTTCATAACATTTTTCTTTCTCCATCCAGGAGGACTTTGAAGGCATACAAGGTTGCTGTTTGTGGGCAAAGTCTTATCCTGATGTATTTCTTCATCGTTTTCCTGCGTGAGAGCCTGGTACTGGTTCCTGAGAAGTATGGGTGCTGACTGCCTCCTGCTTCTCTGGATCACATGTTTCCATTCCTCTGTTTCTTCAGGTGCACTTCCAATTTCTTCTCTTTCTGTAACATGAAGAGATAATTCTGCTCTGTCTAAGAACTCTTCACCTTCCTTAATGATCTTCAACGTAGCTAACTTCTCCAAGATTTTGCAACTTCCGATAGTTCCTATCTTGGAATTTCTACAGAAAGGTAAGGACTTGGGCCTGGCAGTAAAAACACTGAAAGTCCAAGTGTCCGCATTAGGGGCACTGTACGGCCATAATATAGCAGGAAATAAGTGGAACTCACGATTTACTACAGCTTGCGAACGGATAGCTCCGGTTCACATACCTGCAATCCCTGCATGGGACTTAAATCTGGTCTTAGACGCCCTGATGGAAGAACCCTTCGAGCCGATAGACCCGATATCCCTGAAATGCTTGTCACTCAAGACGGCCCTCTTAGTAGCACTAACGTCTGCTAGGAGAGTAAGTGATATCCAAGCGCTATCCATAGACCCACCCTTTCTTCAGATATACCAGGATAGGTTAATATTAAAACCAGACCCCCTCATACCTGCCCAGGGTATCAACAAAGTTCCATAGATCCCAAGAGATACTTCTCCCGACCTTTTTTGGGAACCCCTCCACTCCGGAGAAGCAGAAATTCCACACCTTGGATGTTAGAAGAACTGTCCTAAAATATATTGAGAGGTCCAGGAGCTGGAGGCAGTGTAGGGCTCTGTTCATATCTTTTCAGGGCTGTAAAAAAGGGTACGGAGTCACGAAGAGCACCATTTCCCGATGGATCATGGATGCCATTCGCTTAGCCTACTCCGCGAAAAATGAAGATCCTCCGGAGAGCATCAGAGCACATTCCACTAGAGCAGTGGCAACCTCCTTGACCGAGAGGGGAGACATTCCAATTGAAACCATATGTAAGGCAGCAATTTGGTCAACTCCTTCTACCTTCTATAATCATTATAGACTCGACCTTTCATCAACTTCTGACCTAAGCTTTGGCAGGACTGTCCTTGCACGGTGGTCCCTCCCAGGTGATGGTCTCTAGAATCTCTCCAGTGGGTGCTGTCGTGGTGAAGGGTAAAAAGCCGGATTACTTACCGGTAATGCTCTTTTAATGAGTCCACGACAGCACCCGCTCACTTCCCTCCCTGCTAACATATCAATAGTAAAGGTGTATCTACTAACGATGAAAAAGTAAAGTTTAAGAGATGCAAATACATTGCCTAACCCTTGGCGGTCCTCCTGGTACTCTGAAATACAAAACTGTGGAGGAGAGGCGGACCGCCCCCTTTTATCTTTCTGTAAAGTTTCCTGTTCCAGATGGGGCGGATCCGATACCTCCAGTGGGTGCTGTCGTGGACTAAAAGAGCATTACCGGTAAGTAATCAGGCTTTTCCTGTTCTGTCCAGATGTCACCGTATCCCAGAATTCCAAGCGGAGGAAGTTCACCGACCACCATATTGGGACACCCAAGTGATGAGTGTCTCAATATGTAAACTGCTGATGGTACCAACCTATTGCGCGGTACCACCAACAGAACACTGTCGCGCACCCCACACACACACTCTATACGCTGTATGCACCACACTCTCACATACCAACACAGCCTCTTGCGTGGTACCACCAACGGAACACCGTCGCACCACACACACTCACACTCTATACACTGTACGCACCACACCCTCACGCAGCCTCTTGTGCGGTACCACCAGCGCAACACTATCACACTGAATCATTCGGCTAATCCCTGTGGCAGATGCACGACGTGCCTACAGGCAGAGGAAGCCAGCTACATTAAAGGGGTTTTCCAGCAAACGAAAGTTCATTTTAAAAATTGTCTGTGTCTGACCATGTACGGAGCATTCCACATCTCCTGGGCAGGGAAGAAAGCAAAAGACAATACTGACATTACAGCAGGGGATCACAGAGGATTCATTTTGTGAGGTAAAATATTTCACTGACTGGTTTTAAACAATATTTTACCTCACAAAATGTATCCTCTGCGATCTCCTGCTGTAATGTCAGTATTGTCTTTTGCTTCCTCCCCTGCCCAGGAGCTGTGGTATGTTCTGTACACGGTCAGACACAGGGGTGAGGGAGACAGAGCACAAGGGGGAGACAGCTCAAATGGGACAGCACATGAGGGGAGAACACAGCACAGGAAGGAGAGAGACAGCAGACAAGGGAGATAGCACATGGGGTAGACATGTCAAAGAAGAGAGCACAGACGGGAGAAGTCACCACATGGGGAAAGTGAGAGTGGATAGGTGGGTGAGCACGTGGGGGGGGGATTCTCTAAGTGCCCACATTGCAGAAATGCTGCGGAAGTGTCCGCAGCATTTCCACAACTCCCTGCCTTGGGTAAAACGCATGCGGAATTCGCATGGGTTTTCCCGCAAAACACAAGCCTTTTTAGCTTGTAGAATGCTTGCGCTTTTCCAAGCGATTTGAAGCATCGCTTGGAAAAGTGATTGACAGGTTGGTCACACTTGTCAAGCATAATGCGTGACAAGTGTGACCAACTTTATACTATGCAGCATCAATATTAAAAGATAGAATGTTAAAATAATAAAAAAATAGAGATATACTTACCTTCTGTTGGCCCCGGAGTCGTCAGCGGTGCTGGCGGCAGCTTCCGTTGCCAGGGATGCATTGCACAAATGACCTCTGATGAGACCGTGACCTCATCAGAGGTCATTCGCGCAATCTATCCCTGGGAATAGAAGTTGCCGCTAGGGCCAAAGAGGGCCGGGACAACTCCGGGGCCATCAGAGGGCAAGTATATCCCTATTTTTCATTGATTTTTATTTATTTATTTTTATTTTAAATCTATTTTTTACAGGAATATGGTACCCAGGGCATGGAGCAGAGTCTCCTCTCCAGACCCTGGGTACCACCTGCACATGAAGTGCTCACTTTACGCTTGGTGGGCATATCCAAATGTGTAAAATGAGCATTTCAGTGCAATCCTATGACGGCAGAATCGCCGCGATTCTGCAGAAATAATTAACATACTGTGGATTTTACTGCTATGCGATTCCACAGCGGGAAAATCCGCAGCATGGGCACAGCAACTGTGGAATCCCATAGGATTGCATGGGAATGCGTTTTTTAAGCGTTTCCACTGCTATCTTTAAAAAAAAAAAAAAAATGGTCTCGAATTCATCTGCCAACTGCCTGGGACCTAAATTTAAGACACCTCAGCTCTGCACTAATATGAAAAGCTCTCTTTAATTGTATAATATTTCTTCTTGAAACTCATCTGACAGAAAATATTGGACTTTACGATAGTTTAGATTGCCAAGAGCCACCGAGCCCCGTAACTGTAATTACCCCAGAGAGGTTTCATCACTAGTTACTCATTTTTTATTGAAGAAGACTGTTGAGTTTGATCATTTCTGTAGATGTGTTATTGTATATAGTCAGTTTTTTACTACAGTAGATAGTGCCCAAAATACTCTGATTTAACCTCTTCCCGCAGCCAGTTTTTTGTTCTTAATCAGGGCCTATTTTTTCAAATCTGACGAATGTCACTTTATATGGTGATAAGATAACTATGGAATTATTCACAAAGGATAATAGAAAACAAATGGATCTTACAAATTATTTTCAAAATTCTGTTTGAATCCAACAATACCCTATATACGGTTTTACACTACTGTCTGGGCACATGGCAGTGTTCAGAAGGGAAGGAGCGCCATTTAGCTATTTGAATGCAGATCTAGCTGGAATAGTTTGCAGACACAATGTATTGGGGGTACTGTTCGTGGTCACCTGGCAGCTCAAAAGATGGCCTCCATGAACAGGTTTGGTGTTTTCTACTCAGTTTTCCAGATCCCACGGATTGCCTTCCTCATCACCCTTTATCTACAAGAATCTAGACTTACACAGAGACCCCCTATACTTGGACCACGGTGTTACCTGCTGTTCTGTCATGTGAGATGGCACGAAGAAAAGTCAGATAGCCAGGTCAGAAGCAGGAAAGCAGAGAAAAAACAAAAATCAAAAGACGCAGGAGTAGTCAGTAAACTGGCTGGTGTCACAACAGCAAACAAATGTACAAGCCGGGAGCTGAGCACAGAGGACTGAACCAGAGGAGAACAACGCTGTATCTGGCAGATTCCGGCCATATGCTTTGAGCTTTAGTAAAATATGGTGCTATCCAACTGGTGGAAGCAGGTAGCAGATTACTGCAGCTGGACAGCCCACACCCATACTGCGAGACCGGATGGTACTACTGGCCCAAGCATCCCTAATCTGAGTGGCTGGACAGAGCCTGCGCTGCCCAGATCTTCTTGTTCCAACATCTCCTCCATTACCAGTGCCGCCTGCAGAATGAATAAGGCTCCTGGTGACAGAAGCAGACGTCATAGGGGCAGGTCCCAGAGGAGAAGAGACACACCATTTGCAGAAGCCCTAATATGAAAAATGGCAGAAAACTAGAGCAGTAGAAATCCCCATAAAGTGACTTTACATTGGAAATTATGTGTCTCAGTGAATTACTCTAGGAGTAGTGACTATTTTGAATCCACAGGGAAAGTTGGCACTCCAAAAATTTTTTTTTGCAGTAAAATATTCCATTTATTAACATCCAAGTGACAATTATGTTAAACGTTTTCGGTCCCAGATTGGACCTTCATCAGAACTATATTTGGTCCAGATGGTAGAAAACATACATATAATATGGACAAGACAAAAAGAAAAAAAATCATATATTAAACAATGGAAATGGAATAAAACAGAGAAATAATAAAATAAAGTCTTTACATGCATCATAAACATGTCAAAAGAAAATCACCAAGAATATTAGCAGTTGCCATGGAGACCCCATATCCAAGTAGAAAATCGTTCAATTTGGTGAGGAGTATAGTTTTCATTTCACCCACGGACAATCACATCTATTGGGCTAGTGCTGTAGCGGTGCACATATATCCTTTACAAAAGATATAGCTACCATTACGCTTTTCAGCACTATCTCCGTGTTTCCTTACCGGAAACATGGAAAGACTTTAATTACTTTATTATTTGTCTGTTTTATTATTCCATTTTCATTGTTTAATATATGATTTTTTTTTCTTTTTGTCTTGTCCATTTTTTATGTATGTTTTCTACCATCTGGACCAATTATAGTTCTGATGAAGGTCCAATCTGGGACCAAAAACGTTTAACTTAATTGTCACCTGGATGTTAATAAATGGAATATTTTTACTGCCAAAAAAGTTTTTTGAGTGCCAAGTTTTCTCTGCGGATAAGACGGGCTGGATACCCTACTTGAGCACCAATACTTCATACTCGATGAGTGCCGTGATTATCTATATTGATCTAATTTGAATCCACAGCCACTTTCTGGAAATTAGCAGCAGATGTTGCAGAATGAAAATTGCACATTTGCCATTTTATTGCCCAACACATAGTGCTCAGATTGTGCTCCAGGAGAGACACAGCGCAAATTATTTTGGTTCTTCTCACTATAGTAATGCCAAATACATAGATGCTGAGTGTGGTTTTGTCACAATGCAAGACTCAGAAGTGAGGGGAAGATTTGACTTTGGGAGAGTGGATATTACAGGATTGATTTAAGAAAGCCATGTTGCTTTTCAAGAGCTTTTTAGCCACTAATAATGTGGAAGCCTCTGTTTTTCCATTGTAAGAACAAAACCGTTGGCACAACCCTGAGAATTGTAGGTGGTGCCCAAGTAGGATCCCAATCCGTGAACTAAATATATATAAACTTGGCACACACCAAAGGTTTCTGATGCAGAAAGGTGATTTTTAATTCTACAACAGTACATACATACACAGACGTTTCGGTCTAGGACCTTCATCAATGTACGATATATTGTACTGTAAGATTCTTAGTGACTGGGCTTTGTGAGATAGACCAATCCTGTGAGGAGGCACATGAAGCCGTCCCACTGCGTGGTGGTTTGTGGAGTGTGGACGCAGTATCCGCCGCGAATCCCAAGTGCACTAGACTGAAACGTCTGTATATCTATGTACTGTTGTATAATTAAAAATCACCTTTCTGCATCAGAAACCTTTGGTGTGTGCCAAGTTTATATATATTCTGTTTTTCCATTGACAGATGATGGGCCCAAGTGGGACTTGTTTATTGTGAGATGAGTAGATGTTTTTATTGGTATTATTTTCACCTATATAACTTTGTTTGGCATTTTATTCCATATTTGGGAGGTAGAATGAACAAACAGTTGAACACCACGCTCCACTGATTCATCCTATGAGGTTTTCTATTAGACTGTGAGCTGTCATTGTCTTGGTGAATAATTCAAATTTTTTACATGCTATTTTTACAGACATGTTCAGTAAAAATGTTCAAAAATATAAAATTCAAGGATATTTTATTCAAAAATATTTTATTTTTGGTAGGTGACTGCACCAGGCGATCAGAGCGACAGCGGACATCTTCACAGCAATCACATTTTGTTATGCACCAGAGAAGTCACAAAGGGAAGAAGTCATTTTCATGTAAAGAATGTGGGAAATGTTTTACCCAGAAATCATGTTTAGTTAATCACCAGAGAACTCACACAGGGGAGAAGCCTTTTTCCTGTTCAGAATGTGGGAAATGTTTTACACAGAAATCACATTTTGTTATACACCAGAGAACTCACACAGGGGAGAAGCCTTTTTCATGTTCAGAATGTGGGAAATGTTTTATCCAGAAATCCGTTTTGGTTAAACACCAGAGAACTCACACAGGGGAGAAGATTTTTTCCTGTTCAGAATGTGGGAAATATCTTAATAAATCAAATCTTGTTATACACCAAAGGAAGCACACAGGGGAGAAGCCTTTTTCCTGTTCAGAATGTGAGAAATGTTTTATCCAGAAATCAGATTTGGTTAAACACCAGAGAACTCACACAGGGGAGAAGCCTTTTTCCTGTTCAGAATGTGGGAAATCTTATACAAAGAAATCAGATTTAGTTAATCACCAGAGAACTCACACAGGGGAGAAGCCTTTTTCATGTTTAGAATGTGGGAAATATTTTACACAGAAATCAAATCTTGTTATACACCAAAGGAAACACACAGGGGAGAAGCCTTTTTCCTGTTCAGAATGTGAGAAATGTTTTACACAGAAATCATTTTTGGTTAAACACCAGAGAACTCACACAGGAGAGAAGCCTTTTTCCTGTTCAGAATGTGGGAAATCTTATACAAAGAAATCAGATTTAGTTAATCACCAGAGAACTCACACAGGGGAGAAGCCTTTTTCCTGTTCAGAATGTGGGAAATGTTTTACCCAGAAATCATGTTTAGTTAATCACCAGAGAACTCACACAGGGGAGAAGCCTTTTTCCTGTTCAGAATGTGGGAAATGTTTTATCCAGAAATCCCATTTTGTTGTTCATCAGAGAACCCACACAGGGGAGAAGCCTTTTTCCTGTTCAGAATGTGGGAAATATTTTACACAGAAATCAAATCTTGTTATACACCAAATGAAACACACAGGGGAGAAGCCTTTTTCCTGTTCAGAATGTGGGAAATGTTTTAACCAGAAAGTGCATCTTGATAGCCACCAGAGAACGCACACAGAGGAGAAGCCTTTTTCATGTTATTAACCCCTTAATGACAGCCAATAAGTCTTTTTAGTGACCTGAGATACAAGAGAATATCATCCACATACAGGTGACAATCCAGCAGCTGTCAGCTGTACACTATAGCTGACAACTTGCTGTATCACAAAAGATCAGTGTTGGCATCGACCATATCTGTTTAACCCCTTAGTTGCTGCTGTTAAAAGTGACTACATCAAATAAATGGTAAATTGTGGGGCCTTCCGCTTTACTCTAATTGACACACCTGAGATCATGATTGTGTGGTCCTGATGTTTGCCATAGCAGTTCATGGCCAAATAGCGGCCTTAGAGTCTCCCAGCTATAGCGATCAGTTCAGAAGTTACCGACATTTAAGTGGTAAACAAACACTTTTTCATTCCTGCTATACCACTTTGCATTAATTCCTGAAAATCACAGGGTTAATAAACTATCTGACAGAAGTTTTCAATATGTCAGGGGGTGCTCTTTTGAAAATGGTGTCACGTTTGAGTTTTTCCAGTATATAGGACCCCTAAAGTCACTTCAAACCTGGATAGGTCCCTCAAAAAAATAAAAGTTGTAAATTTCCTTGAAAAAACGAAAAATTTCTGCTACATTTTTAAACTTCCTAAAAGGCGAAAAAAAAAAATTAGCGTTTTAAAAATGGTGCTGATGTAAAGCAGACATGTGGGAAATGTTGTTTATTAATATTTTTGCGTGGTATGACTATCTGGATTAAATATTCAGAATTGAGAGTCCTCAGTGGTTGATACCTCTTAATGGCTAAATGAAAAGATGGTAACAAATTGCAAGCTTTCGAGACTACTATCTATCTGGATTAAAGGGATAATCATTCAGAGTTTGAAGTTTGAAAAAGTTCAAAGTTTGAAAATTGCAATTTTTTTTACATTTTTGTCAAGTTTCTGACATTTTTTATAAATAGAGATAAAGTTAGCGTGCGCTCTTGTCTAAGTTGCAAGGTGCAGGTGTAATGGACCAATTGGTCCTAGTAGCAGTATAATCTAATTCACAGCACACTCATATAGGTTTCGTGCAAAATTAGTGTAAATTTTATTATATACAAATAGTATGAGTTTCTTAGAACTCCAGTCCATGAGCTTGAGGACTAGGGACTATGAAAAAGAAAAACGCAGATTGACCTCTTATGATCTGCATTGCACTACGCTAGCAGAATATCATAGACCGAGTAAAATTCCCAGAGGGCTTAGGGGCAACCTCCGCCCAACTCTCTTCTCCGATAATCTGGAGTATTGTGAAAAATACAAAGATTCTCAACAAATGTTCCCTGGATATTATTAACCATAGGATATCTCCAAAAAGCTATAGTGGAAACTAAGCAGAATATACAAGCTATTGAAGCACAACTGTCTACTTCTCTTTCTACTATGGAGTGGACTTCTCTTAAGGCCAAAACTGAGATACTTCTGTCTGAGCATCAAAAGTCCCTACAGGAATGGAAAAGGCATACTACTACTATACATTTTTTATAAATAAACACAAAGCATATCAACCTAAATTTACCATTATCATAAATTATAATGTGCCACGAAAAAAACAGTCTCAAAATCACTGGGACTGGGATCACTGGGACAAAGTCACTGAAGCATTCCAGAATTATCACCACATAAAGTGACATTGCTCAGAATTTAAAAAATTGACCCTGTTGTCACTAAGAGGTTAATTGCAAAAAGGAAATAGGACTGATGCAAAACTTTGGGCACACGTGGAGATTTGTGTGCTGAGATAATTTTGAGCAAGGCTTCACACCTTACTTAGCCAGATAAGGTTATGGTTAGTGATGAGCGAACGTGCTCGCCACTACTCGTTACTCGCCCGAGTATCACTGTACTCTGTGTACTTGGTGAGCACCGAGTATTTCCAGGATTACTCAGCGGGAACTCGGGTCTCCACTTAAGCAACATACAGGGATTGTCTGCCAGGCACTCTAACGCCGCAGCCATCTTTGTTGTGGTCTTGCAGTGATTGCGGATTGAGGGACACTGATCTGTTATGAGCTCATTTTCTGCTCCACCAGTTGAGAGTTCTCCTTCTGTTCTCCCTCTGGTGGTGACAGGAGGTAGTGAGGTTGGTTTAATTGGTAGTGATCTGCCACCTGTCGAGGAGGATAACGATTGGATCTCTGGAGTATCAGACTGGATATAAGACAGCTGACGCCCTATCCTGTGCGGGTGATTAAGTCTGCTTCTCAGGTCTTGGACTCAGCTCTGTTCCAGTCTTCTCTAGTTAAGTTTATTTTTGCTAATGTTCACACTTGCTCTTGTTGGTCAATTCAGTTTTTTGTGTGGTCAGCTAGCCCGGCTGGGCTGTGCTGAATTTCCACTCTTATTTATCTGTATTTGCCAATTTTCTTTTTTTTTTGTCCCTTATTAGATTGGCCTCTTTTTGCTTTGTCTCAGAATATTTCAGAGTGCTGATATAGTGGGAGAAGTCTAGTGACTTCAGGGTTAATTTTGCTATCAGATGTGTTGGACATTATTTTTGGTAGGGTGTTTGGCAGATTGCAGACAGTTTCTTTCCTTTCCTGTCCTTTCTAGTTAGTTTGGCCCCATCGTTTGCTCAGCCTATTTTCCTGCCTTTGTTTGTGTTTTCATCTTGTTTCACCGTCAATACATGTGGGGGGCTGTCTTTACTTTGGGGTCTGCTCTGGGGCAGTTAATTTTCCTCTTTTCCTGCTTTAGGCTTATTTAGCTTTCTGGTTGTGATGAGGCATCTAGGACCAACGTAGGCACGCTCCACGACTGCTGCTAGTTGCGTGTTAGAATCAGGGATCTGCAGTCTGCATAGTTACCAACCTCTGGTTTTCTGAGACTTAGCTTGTGTTTTTTTTTTTTTTCCTCGGCGACCCATTCATAACACGGATCTATGGTTCTAAGGGAAGGGCTCTGGCTGGAAGGACACAGATCTGATCCAGTGACCATCTCTGAAGCATGGATATGTTTGGAGAAAGCCAAGTTTTGGGACCCGCTGGTTGCCTGGTTTCATGGAGATGGTTGGATAAGCCAGGTGGTGACTCTCGTGTCAACTGGCTTTGGACCTTGTATGTACAGTATGGACTGTGACCTCCCTACGCTTGTTGTTATCTCTTCTCTGTGTGTATATCACAGGTGGAATATTGACCCTGGGAGCTCTGACGTAACATCCAGGCGAGTCAGCGGAAGGGTTAGGCCCTGTAATTTGCACCATGTTGGGGGTAATTGCTGGGATTGTTCTGTTTGCTATTGGGTGTTGTGGTTCAATAAAGCATTGCCACACTGTTTTACCCTAACCCTGCGTTGTCTGTGTAGTATGTTGCCCTCGGGGAGAAAGAGCGGGCGTTCAGTGGTTTGAGCCCTGGTCTATGCAGTCTTTCTAAAGGCAGCCAGGCCAGCGGACGAGGGCACCCAGTGACCCCATTTCTCCACATGAGGTATCACTGTAATTGTACTGATCCGAAGAATAAAACCGCTTTATCAATTTTACCACAAGCGGAACTGTATAAACCCCCCCCAAAGAAATTCATGAAATGCTGGTTTTTGTTCATTCTGCGTCCCAAAAATCGGAATAAAAAGCGATAAAAAGGTCACATGCCCGAAAATGGTACCAATAAAAAAGTCAACGCATCCCACAAAAAATAAGACCTCATATGACTGTGGGTCAAAATATGGAAAAATTCTAGCTCTCAAAATGTGATGCAAAAAACTATTTTTACAATAAAAATGTCTTTTAATGTGTGACAGATGCCAAACATAAAAACCCGCTATAAATTGTCAATCAAACCCCCCTTTATCACCCCCTTAGTTAAGGAAAAATAATAAAATAAAAAAAAGTTTATTTCGATTTTCCTACTAGGGTTAGGGCTGAGATTAGGGTTAGGGGTGTGTTGGGGTTAGGGTTGGCGTTAGAATTGGGGGGTTTCCACTGTTTAGGCACATCAGGGGCTCTCCAAACGCAACATGGCGTCTGATCTCAATTCCAGCCAATTCTGCGTTGAAAAAGTCAGACAGTGCTCCTTCCCTTCCAAGCTCTGCCATGCGCACGAACAGTGGCTCACCCCCACATATGGGGTATCAGCTTACTCGGGACAAATTGCACAACAACTTTTGGGGTCCAATTTCTCCTGTTACCCCTGGGAAAATAAATTGGGGGCAAAAATATAATTTTTGTGGAAAAAAATATGATTTTTTTATTTTTATGGCTCTACGCTATAAACTTCTGTGAAGCACTTGGGGGTTCAAAGTGCTCACCACACATCTAGATGAGACCCTTGGGGGGGGTCTAGTTTCCAAAATGGGGTCACTTGTGGGGGGGGTTTCCACTGTTGAGGCACATCAGGGGCTCTCCAAACGCGATATGGTGCCGAATGTCAAATCTAGCCAATTTTGTGTCAAAGGATGCTCCTTCCCTAACGAGCTCTGCCATGCACCGAAGCAGTGGTTCCCCCCTACATATCAGGTATCGGCGTACTTGACAATTTGCACAATAACTTTTGGGGTCCTGTTACCCTTTGGAAAATAAAAATTGGGGGTGAAAAGATCATTTTTGTGGAAGAAATATGACTTTTTAATTGTACGGCTGTACGTTATAAAATTCTGTGAAGTCCTTGGCGGTTCAAAGTTCTCACCACACATCTAGATAAGTTCCGTGGGGGGTCTGGTTTCCAAAATGGGGTCACTTGTGGGGAGGTTTCCACTGTTTAGGCACATCAGGGGCTCTCCAAACGTGACATGGCGTCCAATCTAAATTACAGCCAATTTTGCATTGAAAAACTCAAACCGCGCTCCTTCCCTTCCAAGCTCTGCCATGCACCGAAACAGTGGTTCCCCCCCACATATCAGGTATCAGCGTACTCAGGACAAATTGCCCAATAACTTTTGCAGTCCAATTTCTCCTGTTACTCTTGGTAAAATAAAACAAATTGGACCTGAAGTAATTTTTTTTTGTGAAAAAAAGGTTAAATGTTCATTTTTTTTTTTTTTTTAAACATTCAAAAAAATCCTATGAAGCACCTGAGGTGTTAATAAACTTTTTGAATGTGGTTTTGAGTACCATCAGGGGTGCAGTTTTTAGAATGGTGTCACTTTTGGATATTTTCTATCATATAGACCCCTCAAAGTGACTTCAAATGTGATGTGGTCCCTAAAAAAAAAAAATGGTGTTGTGTAAATGAGAAATCGCTGGTCAACTTTTAACCCTTATAACTTCCTAACAAAAAAAATTTTTGGTTCCAAAATTGTGCTGCTGTATAGTAAACATGTGGGAAATGTAACTTATTAAGTTTTTGTGTGCCATATCTCTGTGATTTAAGGGCATAAAAATTCAAAGTTGGAAAATTGCAAAATTTTCAGAATTTTTGCCAAATTTCTGTTTTTTTCACAAATAAACGCAAGTTATATGAATGAAATTTTAGCACTAACATGAAGTACATTATGTCCCGAGAAAAAAAATGTCAGAATTAACAAGATCCATGGAAGCGTTCCCAATTTATGACCTCATAAAGGGACAGTGGTCAGAATTGTAAAAATTGGCCCGCTCCTTAACGTGCAAACCACCTTTGGGGGTAAAGGGGTTAAAGACTCTGCCGATAACCCCAAACAGGCCATTTGCAACACCTGTCATGCCAGCATAACCAGGGGTAGCAAAACTATCAGCACCAGCATCATCAGGCACATGGCAGCAAAACACCTGACTTTGTGGGCCCAACCCCAGGCACCAGGAACAGTGTCTGCGGGTGACACCACTGCTTCTTCCACTGTTGTGCATGCAAGTCAATCCCGTCCATGGTGCATGTGAAGATGCCTCCTGCGCTGCAACTGTCGTTGCCCACATTCAAATAGCACCATCATCAAGCACGTCCTTGTCCCAGCGCAGCCTTCAGTTGTCCATAGCCCAGTCATTGGAACGTTAGCAGAAATACGCAGCCAATGCCCCACAGGCCACAGTACTAAATTCACACATTTCTCATCTGCTTGCGCTCAAAAAGTTGCCTTTTAGGTTCGTAGAGACTGAAGCTTCCGCAACCCGGTAGCGGTTGCTGTCCCAAGGTACTCGGTCCCCAACCGCGACTATTTCTCCTGCTGTGCCATCCCACAACATTACCTATGCCCTCAACAATGCAGTTACTGGGAAAGTACACCTAACTACGGACACATGGACAAGTGCTTGTGGCCAGGGACGATACATCTCGCTGACGGCACACATAGCATAGTGGAAGCCAGGACCCAGTCAGACCTTGGGATGGAACACGTCCTCCCGACGCCAAGAATTGCAGGCCATATGTCAATCAGGATTGCCCCCACAGTGTACAGCTCCTGCACCTCCTCTCCTCTTCAGCCTCCATATCCGAAATGAGTACATTAGTCACAAGCTAGAAGCACTGCCTCAGCCAAGCGGCAACAGGCTGTGCTGAAGCTAATATGCTTAGGTGACAAACCGCACAGTGCTGAAGAGTTGTTGACTAATGATGAGCGAGTATACTCATTTCTCGGGTTTTCCCGAGCATGCTCGGGTGTCCTCTGAGTATTTTAGCGTGCTCAGAGATTTCGTTTTCGTCGTCTTATCTGCTTGACTTGCAGACAGGCTGAATACATGTGGGAATGCCTGTTTGTTAGTGGCTGACACTGCTGAACCTCCAGCCAGGCATGGTTTTGTGTGACAATGGCAGGAACCTGGTGGCTCTGAGGTGAGGAGAGCTGACACATGTACCATGCCTGGCCCATGTGCTTAACCTTGTTGTTCAACGTTTTCTAAAAAGCTACCCGAAGCTGCCGGGTCTGCTTGTGAAAGTACGCCACCTGTGTGCCCGTTTTAAAAAGTCAGCTACAGCTTCAGCTGCCCTTGCCGTGCTTCAGCAGTGATTGCAGATTCCGGCTCACCGACTGGTGTGTGATGTCCCCACGCGTTGGAACTCTGCACTTCATATGTTGGAAAGGATTTGTGAGCAGAAGAGGGCAGTTGTTTAATACCAGCATCATCACGGCCATCGATATTTTGTTGCGACTCCACACATAATACCTCTGGAGTGGACATTGATGTCTGACATGTGCCATCCTCCAAAACTTTGAGGAGTCCACCAAGATGGTGAGCTGCGATGACGCCATAATTAGCATCACTATCCCACTTCACTGCATTCTGAAAAGCTCTGTGCTCACAATGAAAGAGGATGCATTGCAGGCGGAGCACGAGGACATGGAGCAAGGGACCATACAGGGTGATTACACACAGCCCAGCCTCATGTCATCCCAACGTGGATTGGTTGACAATGAGGAGGAGGAGGAAGAACAGGAGCTACTTTCATGCGCTATAGGCGGTACTACAAGCACAGCTGTCATACCGTCTGTTCGGCATGGATGGCCTGAGGACAGGGAGGAGGAGGACACCTTTGTCAGTTGTCCTATTGGTGAGGACACGGAAGGCTTGCCTGTTACCCGTCTGGCACACATGGCTGACTTTATGTTGTGCTGTCTTTCCCGTGACCCTCGTATTGTAAAAATATTGGGTAACAGTCATTCCTGGGTAGTGACACTTTTAGACCCATGCTAAAAGGAGAACTTTCAATCTCTTGTTTTAGAGGCAGACAGGTGTACTAAAATGATGCAGCACCAGAGGGCCATTGTTGCAGGATTATTTAAAAAATTGCCATCTCAAAACGCTGGCAGCAGACATAACAGTTCGTTGGCCAACCAAGAAGTATAGGCGAGAGAGACATCTCCAGTCCAGCAGAGGCAGGGGAACACTGGCAAAGTTCTGGGTGTTGGAAAAATGAGAAATCGCTGGTCAACTTTTAACCCGTATAACTTCCTAACAAAAAAAAATTTTGGTTCCAAAATTGTGCTGATGTAAAGTAAACATGTGGGAAATGTTACTTATTAAGTTTTTTGTGTGCCATATCTCTGTCTTTTAAGGGCATCAAAATTCAAATTTGAAAAATTGCGTAATTTTCAAAATTTTCACCAAATTTCTGTTTTTTGTCACAAAATAAATGCAAGTTATATGAATGAAATTTTACCACTAACATGAAGTACAATTTACCACAAGAAAGCAATATCAGAATCACCGGGATCCATGGAAGCGTTCCAGAGTTATGACCTTATAAAGGGACAGTGGTCAGAATTGTAAAAATTGGCCCGGTCATTAACGTGCAAACCACTCTTGGGAGTAAAGGGGTTAATAATGGCCCTTTAAGAAGATTAAAGCTGTCTGATGCCCCTGTAAAAATAGGCTCTGTGACTTTTAGAGTCCCTCCTTCATAAATGAGACAAGATGTGTCTGCTTATGTGTCACACACCACATGGCCAGCTAGGGTTGTTAAATGTTACAATGACATTTCCCAGTGAATGCATTTATATTGGTTGAAAGCAATGCTAAAGTTGCAAAACACCTCAAAAATGCTGTGTGAACATAGCCCAAGTGGAGGAACATTTTTGTCTTGGGCTAATTATTTTGGCTTAGATAAGTCATTAACCTGGAAAGGATGTTCCTTAACATGTTTACCAGCAAAATCCATTTTGGTTTAGTTTTTGTAGGTTTTTGGTGCACCTGTAAGAAGGGCGTGAAACTCTGACAACATTGTTTAGAGCTGTGACCTAGGAGTGAGAAATGCTTCCAGGGGCAGTTGCCATTATGTTCCCTTGTCATTTGAGCAGTGTTTCCATCATTTTCTGATGTTTTTAGACCTTGAAAGGACACCTGGGGGGATCGCGGTAAAAATGCTTGTGTCTCCCATAGACTTATATTGGGCTCATTGCTCTGTCAGAGTACCCAAGTATTCCAATTTGCTTGACCCGAGCAACGAGCACCCGAGCATTTTAGTGCTCGCTCATCACTAGTTATGACTTGTTCCCTATCATCGTTAGGAAAAGCCAGGTTATGAAAATGTCCCAGCTTTATAAAAGCACAGCCTTTAACCTTGTGCCACAAAAAAGCTGCCTTGGGTTATTCTAAGCAACTGCCTAGCACTCTGAAAATGAAAATGGTGGAGGCCCACAAAGCAGAAGGCTAAAAGAAGATAGCAAAGCTTTTTCTTCAAGTTGCCCTTACTTCACTTCTAAATGTAATTTAGAAATGGCAGTTAACAGGAACAATGGAGGTCAAGATAAGATCTTGAAGATCAAGCAAAGTTTCATCAAGAGCTGCTCGTAGGATTGCTAGAGAAGCAAATCAGAACCCCCCACATGACTGCAAAAGAACTTCAGAAAGATTTAGCAGACTCTGGAGATGTGGTACATTGTTCTACTGTTCAGAGACACATGCACAAATATGGCCTTCATGGAAGAAAATCTTAACAAGCTTGATGCATTTTGGAATCAAGTCCTGTGGATCAATGAGGTTAAAGTAGAACTCTGGCCACAATTATCAAAGGTATGTGTGGAGAAAAAGTGCACAGAATTTCAAGAAAAGAACATCTTGCCCACTATTAAGCATGGGGGTGGATCAATCATGCTTTGGAGTTGTGCTGCAGCCAATGGAGCGGGGAACATTTCATGCATAGAAGGGACAATGGATTCAATGAAATTTCAACAAATTCTTGATATAAACATAACATCTG
Source organism: Dendrobates tinctorius (assembly GCF_039654945.1). NCBI lineage: Eukaryota > Metazoa > Chordata > Amphibia > Anura > Dendrobatidae > Dendrobates > Dendrobates tinctorius. The sequence continues at coordinate 14,060,844 of NW_027361794.1, forward strand.
TAAAAAAAAAAAAACTCAGGATGAAAAGAGGATGGCTTCTACAAATGGATAATGATCCTAAACACACATCAAAATCCACAATAGACTACCTCAAAAGGTTCAATCTGAAGGTTTTACAATGGCCCTCACAGTCCCATGATCTGAACATCATTGAAAATCTGTGGATAGACCTCAAAATTTCATTGCATGCAAGATGACCCAGGAGGCTCAAATCCCAATCGTAACATGTCCCTCATATGTTGCTTCCTCATTTAAAAACATTAACACACTCCCCCCGCAGGATGGGAGGCACGGGGACAGGATGGAGACATGGGACAGGATCATGAGGCAGGATAGGTAAGATGGAGACAGATGGGGCAGGATCATGGGACAGATTGGGTAGGTCATATGGGGCAGTTTTATGAGCTCATTTTCTGCTCCACCAGTTGAGAGTTCCCCTTCCTTTCTCCCTCTGGTGGTGACAGGAGGTAGAGAGGTTGGTTTAAGTGGTAGTGATTTGCCACCTGGTGAGGAAGATAACGATTGGATCTCTGGAGGATCAGAGATATTAGACAGCCGACGCCCTATCCTATTGCTGGTGATTCAGTCTGCTTCTCAAGTCTAGGACTCAGCTCTGTTCCAGTCATCTCAAGATAAGTTTGTTTTTTTGCTAATGTTCACACTTGCTCTTGTTGGTCATTTCAGTTTTTTGTGTGGTTAGCCAGCCCGGCTGGGCTGTGCTGAATTTCCACACTTATTTGCCAAATTGTCTTTTTTTTTTTTGTTCCGTATTAGATTGGCCTCTTTTTGCTCTGTCTCAGAATATTTCAGAGTGCTGATATAGTGGGAGAAGTCTAGTGACTTCAGGGTTAATTTTGCTATCAGTTGTGATGGACATTTTTGTAGGGTTTTTTGGCAGATTGCAGACAGTTTCTTTCCTTTCCTGTCCTTTCTAGTTAGTTTGGCCCCATCGTTTGCTCAGCCTATTTTCCTGCCTTTGTGTTTTCATCCGGTTTAACCGTCAATACATGTGGGGGGCTGTCTCTCCTTTGGGGTCTGCTCTGGGGCAGTTAGTTTTCCTCTTTTCCTACTTTAGGCTTATTTAGTTCTCCGGTTGTGACGAGGCATCTAGGACCACCGTAGGAACGCTCCACGACTGCTGCTTGTTGCGTGTTAGGATCAGTGGTCTGCTGTCTGCATAGTTACCAACCTCTTTGGTTTTCTGAGACTTAGCTTGTTTGTTTTTTAGTTCCTCCTCGGCTAACCGTTCATAACAGAATCACCAGCCATACCGCAGATTCTAGAGTACTCAAAAGCAGGAAAAAAGGAAGAAAAAAAAAAAGGAAAAGGTGTCAATTTTTTTTGTATGCATTTTTTCCTTTTTTTTTCTGGGACCGTAGGAGGATTTTTATTTTTTTCTTAATGGAGATTAAGCAATTGTCTGATCGTGTGGAGCAGCTCGCTGCTGAAGTGCAGGGAATTTCCGCCTATCTCGCTCAATCACATGCTGTTGAACCCAAGATCCCTACTCCTGATGTGTTTTCTGGGGATCGGTCTAAATTTTTGAATTTTAAGAATAATTGTAAATTATTTCTTGCCTTGAAGCCTAACTCATCGGGGAGCTCTGTGCAGCAGGTTAAAATTGTCATCTCCTTGCTGCGCGGCGATCCCCAGGATTGGGCGTTTTCTCTGACACCTGAAAATCCTATTCTGACTAATGTGGATGCATTTTTTCAGGCCTTGGGGTTGTATGATGAACCTAATGCCGTTGATCAAGCTGAGAGATCCCTGTTGGCATTAAACCAGGGTCAGGATCCTGCAGAGTTATACTGTCAAAAATTCCGAAAGTGGGCGGTCCTTACTACATGGAATGATAGTGCATTGGCAGCCCTCTTTCGGAAAGGTTTATCAGAGACCGTAAAAGATGTTATGGTGGGATTTCCTGTTCCCTCTGGTCTGGATGGCTCTATGTCATTAGCAATTCAAGTTGATCGGCGTTTACGTGAACGTAAAACTACACGGGAGGCACTGCCACCTTTTGAACAAATGTCAGAACCCATGCAGTGTGATGGGGTTTTGTCTAGGGCGCAACGTCAGGAGTTTAGAAGGCGTAATAAGCTGTGTTTTTTCTGTGGAGACGCCTCTCATACTATTTCTGTCTGCCCTAAACGAGAGAAACGTTTTGCACACACATTTGCTGTGGGCAGTGTACAACCTAAGTTCCTTTTGGCAATTACTCTGATCTGCTCCTTGTCCACATTTTCCACTAAGCCTTTTGTGGATTCAGGAGCAGCTCTGAATCTGATGGATTTGGACTTTGCTAAACGTTGTGGTTTGTCCATGACGCCTCTGCAGACGCCTATTCCTTTGAGGGGTATTGATGCAACTGCTTTGGCGGAGAATAAACCTCAGTTTTGGACCCAGGTGATAATGCGAGTTGCCCCAGACCACCAAGAAAATTGTAAATTTTTGGTGCTGCATAATTTGCATGATACTATTGTTCTGGGTTTCCCCTGGTTGCAAACTCATAACCCAGTTTTGGATTGGAGATCTGTGTCTGTGGTGAGTTGGGGTTGTCAGTGTGTTCTTAGGGACGCTCCTGTTTTCTCCACCTCTTCTCAGTCTCATGATATTCCTGATTATCTGGCTGATTTCTCTGATGTATTTAGTGAGAGTAAGTCTGCATCTTTGCCCCCTCATAGGAGTTATGACTGTGCAATTGAGTTGATGCCTGGGTGTAAATTTCCCAAGGGTCAGCTTTTCAACTTATCTGTACTCGAAGATGATGCTATGCGATCCTATATTAAGGAGTAGTTGGAGAAGGGTCATATTAGACCTTCCTCATCACCTTTAGGTGCTGTTTTTTTTTTTGTGGCCAAGAAAGATGGTTCATTAAGACCGTGTATTGATATTGTTCCCTTAACAAGATGACTGTTAAATATCAGTACCCGTTACCTCTGATGTCTGATTTATTCTCCAGAGTTAAGAGTGCCTGCTGGTTTACTAAGCTTGACCTCAGGGGGGTGTATAATCTTATTCGCATCAAGCACGGGGATGAATGGAAGACGGCGTTTAATACTCCGGAGGGACATTTTGAGTACCTGGTGATGCCTTTTGGGCTCTCTAATGCCCCTTCTGTCTTCCAGTCCTTTATGAATGATATTTTCCGAGACTTTGTGGATAAGTTTTTGATCATCTATCTGGATGATATTTTGATCTTTTCTAGTGATTGGGATTCCCATGTGGAACATGTCCGGACCGTGTTCCGGATTTTGAGGGAGAATTCCCTGTTTGTTAAGGGATCGAAATGTCTCTTTGGTGTACAGAGGATTTCATTTTCGGGATTTATCTTATCTCCATCGACTATTGAAATGGACCCGGCCAAGGTACAGGCCATTTATGATTGGGTTCAGCCTACTTCTTTGAAGGCTCTTCAGAAGTTTTTGGGTTTTGCTAATTTCTATCGTAAATTTATAGGTAATTTTTCTAGTATTGTCAAACCACTGACTGATCTGACCAAGAATGGAGCTGATGTTCTGAATTGGTCTCCTGAGGGTGTATCAGCATTTCAGGAGCTTAAGTGGAGATTTACTTCAGCTCCAGTTTTATGGCAACCTGATGTCTCACTTCCATTTCAAGTGGAGGTAGACGCTTCTGAGATTGGTGCAGGAGCTGTTTTGTCCAAAAAAGACCCTGTGACTTCTAAAATGAATCCCTGTGCCTTCTTTTCTCGAAAGTTCTCCCCATCTGAATGCAACTATGACGTGGGGAATCGGGAATTGTTGGCCATGAAATGGGCATTTGAGGAGTGGAGACATTGGTTGGAGGGAGCTAGACATCAATTTGTGGTCCTCACCGATCACAAGAATCTGACTTATTTGGAGTGGGCCAAACGCTTGAATCCTAGACAGGCTAGATGGGCGTGGTTTTTCACGCGTTTTAATTTTGTGGTCTCTTTTCTTCCGGGCACTAAGAATGTTAAGGCAGACGCCCCTTCTAGGAGTTTCTTTGCTGATTCTCTTAATGTGACCGAGCTTAATACTATCCTAGGTGAGGGGTTAGTTCTTTCTGCCATTTCGCCCGATTTGAGACGCGCCCTGGAGGAATTTCAGGAGGATAAACCTGAGTGTTGCCCTATGGGAAGATTGTATGTTCCTGACCAGTGGAGAAAGAGAGTGATGTCTGAAGTCAATTGCTCCACATTGGCTGGTCATCCAGGTATGTTTGGTACCAGAGATTTGGTGAGTCGGTCGTTTTGGTGGCCTGCCTTATCTCGTGATGTCAGGAATTTTGTACAGTCCTGTGGGACTTGTTCTCGGTCTAAACCCTGTTCTCGTTCTAGTGGGTTGCTGATGCCCCTGCCGGTACCCAAGAGGCCATGAACCGATATCTCAATGGATTTTATTTCTGATCTTCCTGTCTCTCAGAGAATGACTGTTATCTGGGTAATTTGTGATAGATTTTCGAAGATGGTCCATCTTGTACCACTCCCAAAGTTGCCATCTTCCGCTGAGTTGGTACCCTTGTTTTTACAACAGGTGGTTCGGTTACACGGGATTCCTGAGAACATTGTGTCCGATAGAGGGGTTCAATTTGTTTCCAGATTTTGGAAAGCCTTTTGTTCCAATCTGGGAATTCTGTTATCCTTCTCCTCCGCGTTTCATCCCCAGACCAATGGGCAGACTGAGAGAACAAACCAGACCCTGGAGTCTTATTTGAGATGTTTTATATCTGCTTATCAAGATGATTGGGTCTCATTTTTGCCCTTGGCCAAATTTGCGCTGAACAATAGAGCTAGTTCTGCCATTTTGATGTCACCTTTTTTCTGTAATTTTGGGTTTCATCCTCGATTCTCTTCAGGGCAAGCGGAATCCTCGTCCTGCCAAGGTGTGGACACTGTGGTTGTGAGAATGCAGCAGATGTGGGACCAAGTGGTGGATAAATTGTCACTCTCTCAGGAAAAGGCCCAGCGTTTTTCCAACCGGCATAGGACCATTGGTCCCCGGTTTAAAGTGGGTGATATGGTTTGGTTGTCGTCTAAGAATATTCCTATGAAGGTTGCATCTCCAAAATTTAAGCCAATATTTATTGGACCTTATAGGATTTTGGAGATTCTTAATCCTGTTTCTTTTCGATTGGCTCTTCCAGTTACGTTCAAAATCCTTAACGTATTTCACAAATCACTGTTGAAGAGGTTTGCTGAGCCAGTAGTTCCTGTGGCGGCACCTCCTGACCCTATATTGGTTAAAGGTAATATGGAATATGAGGTAGAGAAAATATTGGATTCTCGTTTGGTTAGACGGAAACTCCAGTATTTGGTCAAATGGAAGGGTTATGGCCAGAGGATAATTCTTGGGTCTCTGCCTCTGATATTCATGCCAATAAATTGGTACTGTTATGAGCTCATTTTCTGCTCCACTAGTTGAGAGTTCTCCTTCCGTTCTCCCTCTGGTGGTGACAGGAGGTAATGAGGTTGGTTTAATTGGTAGTGATCTGCCACCTGGTGAGGAAGATAACGATTGGATCTCTGGAGTATCAGACTGGATATAAGACAGCCGACGCCCTATCCTGGTGCTGGTGATTTAGTCTGCTTCTCAGGTCTTGGACTCAGCTTTGTTCCAGTCTTCTCAAGTTAAGTTTGTTTTTGCTAATGTTCACACTAGCTCTTGTTGGTCAATTCAGTTTTTTGTGTGGTCAGCCAGCCCGGCTGGGCTGTGCTGAATTTCCACTCTTATTTATCTGTATTTGCCAATTTGCCTTTTTTTTGTCCCTTATTAGATTGGCCTCTTTTTGCTCTGTCTAGTGACTTCAGGGTTAATTTTGCTATCAGTTGTGTTGGACATTATTTTTGGTAGGGTTTTTGGCAGATTGCAGACAGTTTCTTTCCTTTCCTGTCCTTTCTAGTTAGTTTGGCCCCATCGTTTGCTCAGCCTATTTTCCTGCCTTTGTGTTTTCATCTTGTTTCACCGTCAATACATGTGGGGGCTGTCTTTCCTTTGGGGTCTGCTCTGGGGCAGTTAGTTTTCCTCTTTTCCTGCTTTAGTCTTATTTAGCACTCCGGTTGTGACGAGGTGTCTAGGACCATTGTTATGAGTTCATTTTCACCTTCATCACTGAGGCCCGAGGAACTCCCTCTTCTGGTAAGGAGAGGTAGTGAGTCTGATTATCAGACACCTGAGATTAATGATGATGACTGGCTGAGTGGAGTCACAGACTGGATATAAGGCTGCCTACGCCCATTTTCCCTGCGGGTGATTTCTCTGTGGTATCCTTGGAGTCCAGTCTGAATTCCTGCTCTGCTAAAGCTAAGTTTTCTTCCTTGCTTTTTGCATTTGTCCTTGCTTTGTTTTTTCTGGATTTCAGCCATTCCCTGCTGGGGTGAGCTGAACTCCTTAGCTCTGTCTCCTGAAAATACCAGAGTACTGATTTAGTTTTGAAGCTTAGTTGCTTCAGGGCCTTTTTCCATTTCAGCTTGCTGGCCTATGTTTTTGATAGGGTTTTTTGCCGATTGCAGACAGCAGCTTTCCTTTCCTTTCCTGTTTAGATTAAATTGGGCCCCAACGTTTGCTCAGCCTATCTTTCTATCTGTGTGTGTTTTTTCATCTTGCTTCACATCATTATATGTTGGGGGCTGCCTTTTACTTTGGGGCCTGCTCTGGGGCAGTTTAGATTTTCCTTTCTATCTTTAGGCTATATAGTTCTCCGGCTGTGTTCGAGGGGTCTAGGGCACCGTAGGTACCCCCCATGGCTACTGCTAGTTGTGTTGATAGGTTCAGGGGTCTGCAATCGGATAGTTGCCAGCTCCTCTGGTTTTCTGGACGTAGCTTCTATTTTTGTGTCTGCCTCCTACGGTCACGCAATCATAACAGACCACCGTAGGAATGCTCAACGACTGCTACTATTTGCGTGGTTAGGATCAGGGGTCTGCAGTCTGCATAGTTACCAACCTCTTTGGTTTTCTGAGTCTTAGCTTGTGTTGTTTTTTATTTCCTCCTCGGCGACCCATTCATAACACACAGCCTCACACACACACACACACACAGCCTCACACATACAGCCTCACGCATACACACAGCCTCACACACACACACAGCCTCACGCATACACACAGCTCACACACTGTCCTCTGTGGTGCAGGGGAGGCTGGTGTCCATGTGCAGCTCTTCAGCTTCTGCTCACAGAAGCTCTGTCCCTGCACATCCCCCGGTGTCTCCTCTCTACCGGAATACTAGCAGACGCACACACACACACAGCCTCACACATCCTCACAGCCACACACACACAGCCTCACACATACACACAGCCTCACACATACACACAGCCTCACACACACACATACACACAGCTCACACATACACACAGCCACACACACAGTCACACACGTATATACAGCTCACACACACTGTCCTATGTGGTACAGGGGAGGCTGGTGTCCATGTGCAGCTCCTCAGCTTCTCCTGCTCACAGAAGCTCTGTCCCTGCACATCCCCCGGTGTCTCCTCTCTACCGGGATACTAGCAGATGAGAGCAGGAAAAGCTGTCACCAGGAGCTTATGTCTCCCTGGGAGCAGCCACCTATGCTGACCTGACCTTATGTTGACGTTTCATCTTGATTGCTGTGCTGGCTTTCTCCCTCAGAGCCAGCTGCACAGGAGGACAAGAGCCCCAGAGCTGTCATGTTAGCGACGCCCCTGGAGGAGAACAGAGAGGCGTCCTGTGCATGCCCAGGCAGCCCTTTCAAATTTCTGACTAGACTCTGCGTGAGCGCACTCTCCTGCTTGCCCGCACTGATGAGGGCCACGCTCACACACTGACGTGGCCACTGCGGCCCTTATCAGCGCGTGCACCAACAGGAGCGCGAGCGCATGCAGAGCCTAGTCAGAAGTTTTAAAGGGCCAGCGGCCCATTTTGTAGTTCAGAGCCGCCGGCCCACCGGGAATATGCCCGGTTCGCCAGATTATCAATCCGGCCTGGCGCTCATCAGTCACTGTATATAGTGCCCATCAGTCACAGTATATAGTGCCCATCAGTCACAGTATATAGTGCCCATCAGTCACTGTATATAGTGCCTATCAGTCACTGTATATAGTGTTCATCAGTCACAGTATATAGTGTTCATCAGTCACAGTATATAGTGCCCATCAGTCACTGTATATAGTGCCCATCAGTCACTGTATATAGTGCCCATCAGTCACAGTATATAGTGCCCATCAGTCACAGTATATAGTGCCCATCAGTCACTGTATATAGTGCCTATCAGTCACAGTATATAGTGCCCATCAGTCACTGTATATAGTGCCCATCAGTCACTGTATATAGTGCCCATCAGTCACTGTATATAGTGCCCATCAGTCACTGTATATAGCGCTCATCAGTCACTGTATATAGTGCTCATGAGTCACTGTATATAGTGCTCATCAGTCACAGTATAGTGTTTATAAGTCACTGTATATAGCGCTCATCAGTCACTGTATATAGCGCCCATCAGTCACAGTATATAGTGCTCATCAGTCACTGTATATAGTGCTCATCAGTCACTGTATATATTGCCCATCAGTCACAGTATATAGTGCTCATCAGTCACTGCATATAGTGCTCATCAGTCACTGCATATAGTGCTCATCAGTCACTGTATATAGTGTTCATCAGTCACAGTATATAGTGTTCATCAGTCACTGTATATAGTGCCCATCAGTCACTGTATATAGTGCCCATCAGTCACAGTATATAGTGCCCATCAGTCACTGTATATAGTGCCCATCAGTCACTGTATATAGTGCCCATCAGTCACTGTATATAGTGCCCATCAGTCACTGTATATAGCGCTCATCAGTCACTGTATATAGTGCTCATGAGTCACTGTATATAGTGCTCATCAGTCACAGTATAGTGTTTATAAGTCACTGTATATAGCGCTCATCAGTCACTGTATATAGCGCCCATCAGTCACTGTGTATAGTGCTCATCAGTCACTGTATATAGCGCTCATCAGTCACTGTATATAGCGCTCATCAGTCACTGTATATAGCGCTCATCAGTCACTGCATATAGTGCTCATCAGTCACTGCATATAGTGCTCATCAGTCACTGTATATAGTGCTCATCAGTCACTGTATATAGTGTTTATAAGTCACTGTATATAGTGCTCATCAGTCACAGTATATAGTGCTCATCAGTCACTGCATATAGTGCTCATCAGTCACTGCATATAGTGCTCATCAGTCACAGTATATAGTGCCCATCAGTCACTGTATATAGTGCCTATCAGTCACTGTATATAGTGTTCATCAGTCACAGTATATAGTGCCCATCAGTCACTGTATATAGTGCCCATCAGTCACTGTATATAGTGCCCATCAGTCACTGTATATAGCGCTCATCAGTCACTGTATATAGTGCTCATGAGTCACTGTATATAGTGCTCATCAGTCACAGTATAGTGTTTATAAGTCACTGTATATAGCGCTCATCAGTCACTGTATATAGCGCCCATCAGTCACAGTATATAGTGCTCATCAGTCACTGTATATAGTGCTCATCAGTCACTGTATATATTGCCCATCAGTCACAGTATATAGTGCTCATCAGTCACTGCATATAGTGCTCATCAGTCACTGCATATAGTGCTCATCAGTCACTGTATATAGTGTTCATCAGTCACAGTATATAGTGTTCATCAGTCACTGTATATAGTGCCCATCAGTCACTGTATATAGTGCCCATCAGTCACAGTATATAGTGCCTATCAGTCACTGTATATAGTGTTCATCAGTCACAGTATATAGTGCCCATCAGTCACAGTATATAGTGCCCATCAGTCACTGTATATAGTGCCCATCAGTCACTGTATATAGTGCCCATCAGTCACTGTATATAGTGCCCATCAGTCACTGTATATAGCGCTCATCAGTCACTGTATATAGTGCTCATGAGTCACTGTATATAGTGCTCATCAGTCACAGTATAGTGTTTATAAGTCACTGTATATAGCGCTCATCAGTCACTGTATATAGCGCCCATCAGTCACAGTATATAGTGCTCATCAGTCACTGTATATAGTGCTCATCAGTCACTGTATATATTGCCCATCAGTCACAGTATATAGTGCTCATCAGTCACTGCATATAGTGCTCATCAGTCACTGCATATAGTGCTCATCAGTCACTGTATATAGTGCTCATCAGTCACTGCATATAGTGCTCATCAGTCACTGTATATAGTGCTCATAAGTCACAGTATATAGTGCTCATCAGTCACTGTATATAGTGCTCATCAGTCACAGTATATAGTGCTCATCAGTCACTGCATATAGTGCTCATCAGTCACTGTATATAGTGCTCATCAGTCACTGTATATAGTGCTCATCAGTCACTGCATATAGTGCTCATCAGTCACTGTATATAGTGCTCATCAGTCACTGCATATAGTGCTCATCAGTCACTGTATATAGTGCTCATAAGTCACAGTATATAGTGCTCATCAGTCACTGTATATAGTGCTCATCAGTCACAGTATATAGTGCTCATCAGTCACTGCATATAGTGCTCATCAGTCACTGTATATAGTGCTCATCAGTCCCTGTATATAGTGCTCATCAGACACTGTACTGTATATAGAGCTCATCAGACACTGTATATAGTGCTCTTCAGTCACAGTATATAGTGCTCATCAGTCACAGTATAGTGTTTATAAGTCACTGTATATAGCGCTCATCAGTCACTGTATATAGTGCTCATCAGTCACTGTATATAGTGCTCATCAGTCACTGTATATAGTGCTCATCAGTCACTGTATATAGTGCCCATCAGTCACAGTATATAGTGCTCATCAGTCACAGTATATAGTGCTCATCAGTCACTGCATATAGTGCTCATCAGTCACAGTATATAGTGCTCATCAGTCACTGTGTATAGTGCTCATCAGTCACTGTATATAGCGCTCATCAGTCACTGTATATAGCGCTCATCAGTCACTGTATATAGCGCTCATCAGTCACTGCATATAGTGCTCATCAGTCACTGCATATAGTGCTCATCAGTCACTGTATATAGTGCTCATCAGTCACTGTATATAGTGTTTATAAGTCACTGTATATAGTGCTCATCAGTCACAGTATATAGTGCTCATCAGTCACTGCATATAGTGCTCATCAGTCACTGCATATAGTGCTCATCAGTCACAGTATATAGTGCCCATCAGTCACTGTATATAGTGCCTATCAGTCACTGTATATAGTGTTCATCAGTCACAGTATATAGTGCCCATCAGTCACTGTATATAGTGCCCATCAGTCACTGTATATAGTGCCCATCAGTCACTGTATATAGCGCTCATCAGTCACTGTATATAGTGCTCATGAGTCACTGTATATAGTGCTCATCAGTCACAGTATAGTGTTTATAAGTCACTGTATATAGCGCTCATCAGTCACTGTATATAGCGCCCATCAGTCACAGTATATAGTGCTCATCAGTCACTGTATATAGTGCTCATCAGTCACTGTATATATTGCCCATCAGTCACAGTATATAGTGCTCATCAGTCACTGCATATAGTGCTCATCAGTCACTGCATATAGTGCTCATCAGTCACTGTATATAGTGTTCATCAGTCACAGTATATAGTGTTCATCAGTCACTGTATATAGTGCCCATCAGTCACTGTATATAGTGCCCATCAGTCACAGTATATAGTGCCTATCAGTCACTGTATATAGTGTTCATCAGTCACAGTATATAGTGCCCATCAGTCACTGTATATAGTGCCCATCAGTCACTGTATATAGTGCCCATCAGTCACTGTATATAGTGCCCATCAGTCACTGTATATAGCGCTCATCAGTCACTGTATATAGTGCTCATGAGTCACTGTATATAGTGCTCATCAGTCACAGTATAGTGTTTATAAGTCACTGTATATAGCGCTCATCAGTCACTGTATATAGCGCCCATCAGTCACAGTATATAGTGCTCATCAGTCACTGTATATAGTGCTCATCAGTCACTGTATATATTGCCCATCAGTCACAGTATATAGTGCTCATCAGTCACTGCATATAGTGCTCATCAGTCACTGCATATAGTGCTCATCAGTCACTGTATATAGTGCTCATCAGTCACTGCATATAGTGCTCATCAGTCACTGTATATAGTGCTCATAAGTCACAGTATATAGTGCTCATCAGTCACTGTATATAGTGCTCATCAGTCACAGTATATAGTGCTCATCAGTCACTGCATATAGTGCTCATCAGTCACTGTATATAGTGCTCATCAGTCCCTGTATATAGTGCTCATCAGACACTGTACTGTATATAGAGCTCATCAGACACTGTATATAGTGCTCTTCAGTCACAGTATATAGTGCTCATCAGTCACAGTATAGTGTTTATAAGTCACTGTATATAGCGCTCATCAGTCACTGTATATAGTGCTCATCAGTCACTGTATATAGTGCTCATCAGTCACTGTATATAGTGCTCATCAGTCACTGTATATAGTGCCCATCAGTCACAGTATATAGTGCTCATCAGTCACAGTATATAGTGCTCATCAGTCACTGCATATAGTGCTCATCAGTCACAGTATATAGTGCTCATCAGTCACTGCATATAGTGCTCATCAGTCACAGTATATAGTGCTCATCAGTCACTGCATATAGTGCTCATCAGTCACAGTATATAGTGCTCATCAGTCACTGCATATAGTGCTCATCAGTCACAGTATATAGTGCCCATCAGTCACAGTATATAGTGCTCATCAGTCACAGTATATAGTGCTCATCAGTCACTGCATATAGTGCTCATCAGTCACTGCATATAGTGCTCATCAGTCACTGTATATAGTGCTCATCAGTCACTGTATATAGTGTTTATAAGTCACTGTATATAGTGCTCATCAGTCACAGTATATAGTGCTCATCAGTCACTGCATATAGTGCTCATCAGTCACTGTATATAGTGCTCATCAGTCACTGTATATAGCGCTCATCAGTCACTGTATATAGCACTCATCAGTCACTGTATATAGTGCCCATCCGTCACAGTATATAGTGTTCATCAGTCACTATATAGTGCTCATAAGTCACTGTATATAGTGCCCATCCGTCACAGTATATAGTGTTCATCAGTCACTATATAGTGCTCATAAGTCACTGTATATAGTGCCCATCAGTCACAGTATATAGTGCTCATCAGTCACTGTATATAGTGCCCATCAGTGACAGAATATAGTGCCCATTGGTCTCTGTATATAGCGCTCATCAGTCACTGTACAATAATGTTCAAAATAATAGCAGTGTGTTCACAAACATGAGTTAATCACAAAATCTTCATACTAGTTATTATTTCCAGCACTGGGAACTTTGCACACTGTTCTCTAATTCAGAACATAAAGAGAAATGTAGATGATCTTTAATTACTTTACAGAAAATAGCAAATAATGAACATTGGGCTGTTCTAATAAACAGCAGTCTCTGCATTTGTCTTTACAGACTGACAATATGCATTTTTATTATGGTTTATCATTCCTGTGAATCACTGACCTAATATTTAGTTGTTACCCACAGATTTTTTTTTTTAGAACTGCTTCACATCTATGTCGCATAGAGTCACCCAACTTCTGGCCTCTGTCACCTGTTATTCCAGCTCAAGATGCTTGAAAGGCATCTCACATTTTTTTTTGGCATTTGTTGGCTTTGCCTCAGAAACGGCATTTTTGATGTCACCCCACAAGTGTTCTATCAGATTAAGGTCCGTGGATTGGGCTGGCCTCTCCATAACCTCAATTTTGCTGGACTGGATCCAAGATTTTGCTCATTTACTGGTGTGTTTAGGGTTGTTGTCTTGTTGAAACCCCCATTTCAAGGGCATATCCTCTTCAGCGTACGGCAAGATGACCTCTTCAAGTATTTTTAATTTATGCAAACTGGTCCATGATCCCTGGTATGTGGTAAATAGGTCCAGCACCACAGTAAGAGAAACATGCCCATATCACAGACCTGGGCAAAGTGTGGCCTGCGGACCATGAGAGCCGTGGGGCTGGAGACTTGAGGTCCGCGAGTCGCACCATACCTTCCCGCCCGCTGTCAGCATTGGTGGAGGAGGGGCCTCCAGACACTTCTGGAGGCCCCTGGGAACGGGACTAGGTGAGTATGTGGTGTTTTTTTGCATTCTTTTTC